>NC_134237.1:133713145-134963145 GCF_965152275.1 Natator depressus | reverse complement strand
CCTCAGAGGCTAAGAACAACAATTCTTCTCCCTCCTCGTAACAACCTTTTATGTACTTGAAAACTGTTAGCATGTCCCCTCTCAGTCTTCTCTTCTCCAAACTAAACAAACACAATTTTTTCAGGCTTCCCTCATAGGTCAGGTTTTCTAGACTTGAATCATTTTTGTTGCTCTTTTCTGGACTTTCTCCAATTTGTCCACATCTTTCTTGAAATGTGGCACCCAGAACTGGACACAATACTCCACTTCAGGCCTAATCAGCACAGAGTAGAGTGGAAGAATTATTTCTTGTGTCTTGCTTACAATACTTCTGCTAATACATCCCAGAATGATGCTTGCTTTTTTTGCAACAGTGTTACGCTGTTGACACATATTTAGCTTGTGATCCACTATGACCCCGAGATCCCTTTCCACTGTACTCCTTCCTAGGCAGTCATTTCCCATTTTGTATGTGTGCAACTGATTGTTCTTTCCTAAGTGGCGTACTTTGCATTTATCCTTATTGAATTTCATCATATTTACTTCAGACGATTTCTCCAGATCATTTTGAATTTTAATCCTATCCTCCAAAGCACTTGCAACCCCTCCCAGCTTGATATAATCCGCAAACTTTATAAGTGTATTCTCTATGCCATTATCTAAATCACTGATGAAGATATTGAACAGAACCAGAACCGATCCCTGCGGAGAAACACAGGATGCTAGTAAAAAGATAATAGGAAATTAGATCAAATGTAGGTGGCATGAGATTAGTAGGGACTGAAGGCTCCTTATAACACCTTTTGTACAAAACCATTCTGCATACTGTTACAAAAATTACTAGCAAAGTGGGAATGGGGAGGAATAGATTTTGAAGAAAAAAATTGACACTTTTTTAAGACCACAGTCTGTGCATACAAAAAAACCTTTCAATAGCTTAAACTTTGAGGGAAGAAAACAGCAGGATTTGTGCAAAGTAAAAATTAAAGAGCTTATGCAAAGGAAGGGAAGGAAAGGGGAAGAAAAAGTTTCCTTGCAATTCATTTGGTTTTACAAAAGGTTAACAGTGGTTAGAATATCATTTCTCTTACAGTTTCAATTATAATGAAATATTAATGAGCCAGTAAGAGCCATTTTTCTCAACCTTTATCTGCTGACATTTTTGGAGCTTAAAATAAAAAGCTACTGTATGGAATAATAACCGTAAAGTTAACTAGCAAACTTGGACCTGATTTTCAAAGGTGTTGAGGGCCCTAACTCCAGCTGAAAGCAAAGGAAGCTGCAGGCATTCAGAATCACTGAACTTCAAGCTCCAAATCTTTTGAAGGAGAGGAACTTGGTTGTTAAATAAAAAAGGAAATTAAGTACCGGCCCAGAGCAGAATTTAGTCCCAGCCAGCCCTAGGTAACACTAGTCTCTGGAGTATGGATGTTCTACTGGATTACTGGCTTCCACCAAGCTGTGACTTTGCTTGCCCTGTAGAGCTTTTGGGCTCTGCAGGTTTCCCTGTTCCTTCATAAGCTGAGTTGAGATTTGGAGTTGTGCAAAGTAATTGATTCCCCATCCTACTGGGATCTTTGAAATTACAGAGTTCTTGTCTCTTATTGCATCTCCTTGCCCTGCCTTGCACAGTTTAACTCATGCATGGAGCTATGAGACTTGGAAACTTGATCAATGCAAAGTAATGCACACTGGAAAACATAATCCCAACTATACATATGAAATGATGGGGTCTAAATTAGCTGTTACCACTGAAGACAGATCTTGGAGTCATTGTGGATAGTTCTCTGAAAATATCCGCTTAATGTGCAGCAGCAATCAAAAATGCTAACATAATGTTGGGAATCACTAGGAAAGGGATCGATAATAAGACAAAAAATATCATATTGCCTCTATATAAATCCATGGTATGTCCACATCTTGAATACTGTGTGTAGGTGTGGTCGCCCCATCTCAAAAAAGATACGCTCTTCTGTACCTTTTCCAATTCCAATGTGACAAAAATGATTAGGAGTATGGAAGAGCTTCCAGATGAGAAGAGATTAATAAGACTGGGACTTTTCAGCTTGGAAAAAGAAATGACTAAAGGGGGTGATATGATAGTGGTCTAGAAAATCATGTCTGGTGTGGAGAAAGTAAATAAGGAAATGTTATTTACTCCTTCTCATAACTCAAGAACTAGGGGTCACCAAATGAAATTAATAGGCAGCAGGTTTAAAACTAACAAAAGGAAGTATTTCTTCACACAACACACAGTCAACCTGTGGAACTCTTTGCCAGAGGATGTTGTGAAGGCCAAGACTATAACAAGTATCAGAGGGATAGCCATGTTAATCTGTATCCACAAAAGACTATAACAGGATTAAAAAAAAAAAAAAGAACTGGATAAGTTCATGGAGGATAAGTCCATCAATGGCTATCAGCCAGGATGGGCAGGGATGCAAAACCATGCTCTGAAGTGTCCCTAACCTCTGTTTTCAAGAAGCTGGGAATGGGCGACGGGATGGATCACTTGATGATTACTTGTTCAGTTCATTCCCTCTGAAGCACCTGGCATTGGCCACTGTCGGAAGAAAGAATATTGGGCTAGATGGACCACCAGTCTGACCCAGTATGGCCATTCTTATGTAAAGAATGCATTGATGTACCACACAGTATGGCTAATTTTTAAAAATTAGTTACATACCATTAAAATCTATGCATAGGCTAAGCAAAGTATGAAACATTCAAACCAAGCCATTTTTAGCTGGACAGACCCTGAAAGAAGTTAGACAATCAGTAAAATAGCGCTGTACCTCCGTATATAGAGTTCTCAAACCTAATATCCTAACACACATGTGCACAAAATTAGATACAAAAATTGTTCATAACTTTGCTTAGGTACTGCTGCGTTTCTGCAAATAATACCTAAGGTCTGCCAATGTGCTTGGCAATAAACAACTCAGAAAGCCCGTGTCGCTTAAAACCTAACAAGATAAATACAGAATGTGCTGTAAAGCTCAAAGGAATATTCAACATTGATAACTTTTATAATCTATGCTACAGTAGCACCTAGAGGCCCCAGTCCAGCTATTGTGCCACTGTACATGGCAGTGTACATACTCATAAAAGAGAATCCATGCCCTGAAGAGCTTACAGTCGAAATAGACAAGACAGGACAGGATGATAAACCGAAGCACAGAGCAGGGGAAACAGAGGAGAAATTGTGTGACCTTGGTCACACAACAGGTCAGTGGCAGAGCTGGGAATAGACCTCAGTGTGGTCGATATGGCAATTTCCTGGATATCCTTGGGAGTCCATATTGAATTCAGTGTAAGTGTCTTTTGGGTCCATTGTAAATGCAAAGTTTCAGAGTGGTAGCCGTGTTAGTATGCATCAGCAAAAAGAACGAGGAGTACTTGTGGCACCTTAGAGACTAAAATTTATTTGGGCATAAGCTTTCGTGGGCTAAAACCCACTTCAACAGATGCATGCAGTGGAAAATACATTAGGAAGACAAATATATATATATATACACACACACACACACAGAACATGAAAAAATGGGGGTTGCCATACCAACTCTAACAAGATTAATCAATTAAGGTGGGCTATTATCAGCAGGAGAAAAAAAAACTTTTGTAGTGATAATCAGGATGGCCTATTTCAAACAGTTGACAAGAAGGTGTGAGTAACAGTAGGGGGAAAATTAGCATGGGGAAATAGTTTTTAGTTTGTGTAATGACTCATCCACTCCCAGTCTTTATTCAAGCCTAATTTAATGGTGTCCAGTTTGCAAATTAATTCCAGTTCTGCGGTTTCTAGTTGGAGTCTGTTTTTGAAGTTTTTTTGTTGAAGAAAGGCCACTTTTAGGTCTGAAACTGAGTGACCAGGGAGGTTGAAGTGTTCTCCGACTGGTTTTTGAATGTTATAATTCTTCACGTCTGATTTGTGTCCATTTATTCTTTTACGTAGAGACTGTCCGGTTTGGCCAATGTACATGGCAGAGGGACATTGCTGGCACATGATGGCATATATCACAATGGTAGATGTGCAGGTGAACGAGCCTGTGATGGTGTGGCTGATGTGATTAGGTCCTATGATGGTGTCCCTTGAATAAATATGTGGACAGAGCTGGCAACGGGTTTTGTTGCAAGGATAGGTTCCTGGGTTAGTGTTTTTGTTGTGTGGTTGCTGGTGAGTATTTGCTTCAGGTTGGGGGGCTGTCTGTAAGCGAGGACTGGCCTGTCTCCCAAGATCTGTGAGAGTGAGGGATTGTCCTTCATGCCCCTCCACCCCCACGAACATGATACAGTTCTGTGGTGACCTAGAATCCTACTTTCAACATCTCCGACACAAGGAATATTTCCAACACCTCTGAACAGCATACTAACCCACAGAAACCTTCCTAACAACAATACAAAAAGAAGGATTCTGCGTGGACTCCTCCTGAAGGTCGAAACAACAGATGGGATTTCTACATAGAGTGCTTCCACCGATGTGCACGGGAAACAGGCCAGTCCTTGCTTATAGACAGCCCCCCAACCTGAAGCACTTCAACCTCCCTGGACAGTACTGAGAGAGCCAAGTGGGAAGGCACCATTGGTAAGTCTGAAATAGATGGTGCTGATCTGGAGGCGGATGGTACTGGGGCTCTGACAGCGTTATGTTTCTCTGACGTGCTCTGCGGTCTCCCTGCTCCACTCGTACTGGAGGAAGAGAGTCTTCCGCCATGAAAGTACCGAGTTGAGAGACTGAGGCCTCCAACACCATAAACCTAGCAGGAGATCAGAACTTCTTGGGAGCTGGCTCCTTGTGGTGGGAGACTGAGCTCCCCTGCTTTGGAACCTTCCCTAAGTCCTCTGAGATCTTCCCCCTTCTAGGCAAGACCTTAGCCAAAGGGTCACAGTCTGAAGACAGATGAATGGCAGGGGGAAGGAAGGTGGAAAGTGTGTGGTCTGCTGACCTGACTTGGAAGGAGGTCGAAGGGAGTGCTCCATCAGCAGCAGCTTCAGTTTGGTCTTCCAGTTTATCTGAGCTCTAGATTTTAGAGCCAGGCAAAAGTTACAATTTTGGGAGATATGGGACTCTCCAACACAATGGATACATTTAGAGTGGCTGTTGCTGATTGGGACAGCCGCCCAACAAGAGAAGCAGCTTTTGAAACCTGGTGAGCCGGGCATACCTAGCCAGACCAAATGAATTCACCAGAAAAAAGTGGGGGAGGGGGGGGAAAAAAGGAGGGGCAGGGGAGAAAAAAAAATGAAACCTCTCACATCTATCTAACTGATTTTATTCTAACAACAACACTAACTAGAAACACTGAACTAAACTGCAAAACACACAGAGGCACACACAAGGCAGGCACGCTAGAGCTCCATCTCAGGCAGAGGTTGGAGAGAAGGAACTGAGGGCGATTTGCCCGTGCAGCCCTATATGCCCTGGGAGCGTGGCGCAAGGTTGTATAGTGTGCATGCACAGATCGAACAGACACTACTAACAGAAAATCTCCAATCAAGGCACATGAGAGGCCCATGAAGTGGAGCACCCTCAAGGACACTACTTGAAGAAGAACCCTCACTTACTTCAATGGGAACAAGATTTTACCCCATATCAACATGAATCAGACAGGAAGTAAACCATATACAGTAGATGCTTACTAGTAGGAAGATATCGGTGCCCTTTTTCTACGTTGTGCCTAAGCGACCGTTGCTGTTATGGGGAGTGTCAACAATTCACAGTAGGGAAAGTGTTCCCAGGGGAAATGTTGCTCACAAGCAGCGGTCACTCTTACAAGGTGTTGCTGTAAACAAGCATCCACTGTAAAGTGTCCTCACAGCACTATTTTAAGATGTAGTGGTACGAAAAAAGTTTGATATAGGAGCCATGATAAGTGATCTTCATGAAATGCCAACTCAGTGCTCTTAGGTTTTATGACCTCTTCTGACACTGAATGTGTGTAAAAGCTCAGGCAAGATACCATTTCTTCAGCTGTTTACTCATGAGTAAAACGTGTATAATCCTTACCTACTTCACAAAGGATTGTGAGGCTTTAATGTTCATAAGGCACTTTGAAATGTTTACTTGAAAGTAGTATATATATTATTGTCATGTTATGAAATATTAACAGTCCCTACAATTAGAAAGTCCAGCACATCAGTTTATGAAATCCTAAGGACCCAATTTTCATCACTTCTGGAGTCTTCCCATGTTCTTGTAAAGAACACCCTTTTGAAGAATGGAAGAAGAAACAGATTATTATTTTACTTCTGTTGTTTCCATTCTTATAGCATCATGAACATGTTTCACACTGACGATAAGGGCTCACTTTATTCAGAGGATGGTGAGCGCTTGCACTGACGTGTAGCCAATTTCTCTAATTTAACCTTACCAAGAAAAAATATTTTAAATATTAATAGTAGTACTTTCAATTCACTAGACTTAAATGTTAGATAAAGATGATGGTTTAACTTTAATAAACTATAAATCAGTGTATTGATAAAAGGAGCTTTCTTAAAACAGTTGAAACATTTATCTGCCTAAAATGAAGAAGTACCTGAAAAATGTCACAAAGAACTGTACCAGGTCCATAAAGTTGCTGTGCTGTGAGAAAGCAATCTGAAAAAGAAAAGCAAATGTTTTCCTGTTACTTCACTGGCAGGTAATTTATATCCAAAATTCATCATTACACTGCTGCTGGGATCAACAATTACTATGAAATACTGCTTCATTTTCTTCAACTGTACACCATGTTGATTTTTTAAAAACAAATATTAAGTAGTATTCTGACAAAGAAGAAACAGACCTAAGATTAAGGTTTGAAATGCTTCATCCAAATTTCTTTTTAACAAAACAAATGCTTCAGCTCTTCCAGTTACAATCCAGGAATATATCACTTTGATAAATGAGGCAAAAGAACATGGTAACCATCTTTGAAAAGCTCCAAATCCAAAATGATCACAATACTCACAAATAAGCAGCAGCATACAGCTAAAGTAGAATATTTTGAATGACTGCAGACATATTAACCAATAAAGTACAATAAATACTAAAAAGTTCAAAAGCAAGCAGAATTGCTTGCCCTCATTGAAATAATACCCTTAAAGTAAGATCTTCTTGAATAAGTAACTTACACCAAGAGCAGCAAAAAGGCATGAAACACAAAAGATAATAGATACTGTAAAAACAACTATGGCATTCATTTTAACCCACTTTCCTGCAAGCCACTCAAACTGAAAAGAAAAGTGAAAAACAACCCAATTTTTTGGACAAAACACAGAAGGAAGAAAGGAACAGGAAATTGGGAGGTGGTTAGAGGCAAAAGGAGAGATTAGAGAGTCTGGTTAAAAACAACAAAGCAAAGGGAAGGCAAGCCAACAGAAAGGCAACTTGTGATTGCTAATATTGCACAAATTCTTTCCAGGTACCTCCTATTTCCTCTGACTATCAATCCCAGCACCACAACAGGAAATTAACTCTTTCATGAACAATTGGAACTTTTTCCAACACTAAACGGAAACTGGCAGTTTATCCAGCAAAGCTTTTCATTTTTATAGAGTCTGTCTCAAAGCATCGTTTCTATTTTCCCATTAAATTACACATCATAACAATACTGGTATCACTTTTAACTTATTCCCACTGTTAGCTACAGGTTGAATACTATGAATACCAGAAAAATAACCAGTTGATTATTTTTTCCAGAAACATAGTCTGTTGCCATATTTGCTTTAAATATCTGTATTATATTGCAACTGATATAGTAGAAGGCCAGAACCATTTGTTTACAAATACACTGTAATCTCCTTTGGAGTGCATAATGGTATACTTTCTATTTTGCTGGAAAGCTTGTACCCAACAGCACTGAAAGCTGCAGACTATATGATTCCATTCTTTCAATCCTACTGCCTACGTATGACGGGAAGATTCGGCAAGCTGTATTTTTAATTTAATTTTAATGCAGTGCCAACAGTCTACTTGAGTTTTCCAGTTAAAAAGGATAGCAAACATATTGTGGGCTGCACTTTACATTTTAAGCACAGAGGGCTAAATCTATGTTTTCTTTAAAACAGATACCAAGATAGGAATAGTAATAATTTCAAACAAATCAAATAATTTCAAGCTCCTGATATATTCTAGAAAGAGGAATTGACAGTAACTAAGATACTTGTTATGTAGTGTTATGTTATGTAATATCTAAGATACTAATATGCAGTAGTCATATTGGTCCAGGATATTGGCAAAACAAGGTGGGTGAGGTCATATCTTTATTGGACCAACTTCTGTTGGTGAGATAGATAAACTTTCGAGTTTACACGCAACTCTTCTTCTTCTTTTTCTGTGTAAGCTCAAATGCTGGTCTCTCTCACCAACAGAAGTTAGTCCAAAAAAGATGTTACCTCAGCTACCTTGTCTGTCTAAGATACTGAAACGTTAGAGGTAACGTCATACATTCACAATACAAACTATATTAATGAGATAATAGGACAAAACGGTAAATTTTTAAACTAAAACCTTTTATAGAACAAGGAATCTAGAAGCAGAAAGAGAAACTGGACAGGCAAACAATCCTCCTGAAAGAATCATTGTCAGGCTACTGCATGCTGGAAGTCAAAGACTATTGCAACTGAAATACAAGTAAACAAAATTAAACAAGTGGTAGGAACCTCTTTTAAATACAATGGAGGACAAATGACTGGGCCTAGACCTTCCTTTAAAACAGACCAAAGTGGGATTTACAGATTAAAAACAAGCTTCTGCCATTTCAGTGCAGGATGGATCCAAGAAAAAAAACTGAGATGCTTATGTGCATTCCAGAGCTGTAAACCAGCTGTGATAACAGAACTGAGGTACTTCTCTCTAGGCCATGACTAGAAAAAGATGCCCAGAGACAGGAGTCTGAATAAGGGATTCAAGTGAAAATCAAAAAGATGGATAAGTTCTAGGTAACAGAGAAAAGTCAGCTTCCTCTGGTGCAATCAAAGTGACCTAGTACGTGTGGTTTCTTCATTGACTTGGCAGAGCTTATATTTTGGAAGGACGCAACAGAGGAGTTTGCACCTTGTAAAAAGGGTAAAAAGTCTCAGGTGACTTCCATAATTTACTTCTCACACATTGAAAACACCCTGTGCGGTTCACATGACCCCATCTGTAGCCTATCATCATCATAATTAGATACAACAACAATTAATAACTTTGCTCAAGTGCAGCCTAATTTCTTTGAATACAGACTGTACTCAAGATTTAATTAATTTTAACTATAAGGAAAGTTTGAAGTGTGTGTGTTATACTTTAATTAAACTCATTCAGGACAAAGAAAAGTGATATGTTAAACTTTTTAATGGATCCAGTTTTTTATTAATGTTAATTCAAACTAATTAAAGGATCTATGTATAAATTGTTAGAAAATTCATTCTGTACTTTAAAAAAGTAAGTGCTGTACCTCTGGGGAGGATTTACTGTCTTTTCCCATGTGAAAGAAAGAGGTTATATGTGCAAAATAGAACTCAATCTTAACTATGGAGTCCTGACCATGGAGTCCTTCACAAACTAGTGTCACTGTAGATGCCTAAAAATAATTTTGTATTAATAAATGGTTAAGAGCAATGAGACCAGACCGTTCAACATAGCACTACCAGTAGAATCTGTTTACATTTAGTGAGAAGATAGCTGAAAGAAAGCATACAAACTATCGCAATTTTTTGAAAACCCAATTACTTGCAGTATCACATAAAACTGCTTTTCAGACACATGAAAACTGGATTTAATGAGATATAAGCTAAAAATTAAAGAGTATACCTTTCATTTGATTACAGTAGGATCTTATAGTAAAATAAGATTAAAAGTGACATGTGGTTACCCCTACTGGTGAATTTCAGAAGACATTTGAAATAGCTTTGAATCATTAAGTGTACTTTGTGAGTGCACATAAGGAAAGGGCTTGGCTATGAAATACTTTCTAGGAAGGCAATTTTGAACTGAAATTTCAGTATTTAAGTAATAGCTCGAATTTCTAACTTTAGAATCACTTTTAGTTTAACTGTTGTGGATCATTTTATAGATTTAGATTGATGCAATGTTTGACTGACAAATCAGCATTGCACAAGGCTAAGGATCTTTAGCTGTGGGCTGGTATCACAGTCAGCACCTCAGTACTGGAGAGAATTAAAATAAGTTTAAAAAGAACAGAATAACTATGTCCAAATACTGATTTACTGAGATTGTTTTTCACTCCATCAGTTAAAATCTCTAAATTGAAATCTGTTCATTTAAACTTTGTAAACACTATTATAAACATATTTGTTTAGCTTATGTTTACATTCTTATTTAATTTTGAGTAATAAAAGCTATAAATAAAGCTCTTCTTCACGTGCTTGCTCATGACAATTCCAATCTTGCTGTGTGCACGCCCACGTGCACGGGCGTTGGATATTTTTTGACTTTGTGGTATCTGTAGGGATGGCAGTGGCGCCCCTTGAGTGTTGTGCTCATGGGTCAGTGCCATGACCCTATGGATCAGGCGCCAGCGACCCTACGCCCTCTCAGTTCCTTCTTACCACCCGTGGTTAGTCGGAGCACCTTCCCTTGCATTGCACGGGCTAGCCGTTTTCGTCTTACTGACTTCGAGCCTTAGGGCCTTGTAAATAGTTTGTTTACAGTAGTTAGTGTTAAGTAGTTGTTAAGTGCAGTTAGCATTTAATATAATATAATTTAGTATAATGTCTTCTGCAGTTTCCACAGTATGCATCCGATGAAGTGAGCTATAGCTCACGAAAGCTCATGCTCAAATAAATTGGTTAGTCTCTAAGGTGCCACCAGTACTCCTTTTCTTTTTGCGAATACAGACTAACACGGCTGTTACTCTGAAACCAGTTAGCATTTAGGTCCCAGTGGGGACTTTGCCCCAGGCCGGGCATGCCCCGGTCTCCTGGATTTAAGCCCTGTTGGACTGTAACAGGCCTATGCCTGTAAGTGACCCCCAGAGCAACTGCCTCAAGTGCTTAGGGGAATCACATGTTGGAGATAAGAGCCAAATTTGTAAAACCTTTCAGCCCTGCATGCAGAAGGAGCAGGATATTCGATTACGGGCTTGTCTCATGGAGTCCACCCTTTGTCCGGCTTCTGTGTTATCCCGCCAGGACTCGCCGAGTACTTCGGCGCGCTGTGCACGCCTGGCACCGTTCCCTGTCAGTGGTGTGCAAAAAAAAGGTCAGGAAGCATGGTTCTCTTGCACCAGGCAAGAAGGGCCCTGGGTCATCAGGCAAAGGATCTACTTCAGGCTGCCCGGCCACTCCGGAGCCACATGTCCATGCCTCCCTAGTCGGGGCCCTTCCAAGTCCTGGGAGCAGCTTGGGACCTAAACCCCTGACGGCACCGACGCCTTCACAAGCTCCCCCAGCGCTGAGAGAGCAAAGGCCTCCACCCACACCACCGATGCAGCACGTGCTTCAGAAACCAGCAAAGGCTCCCCAAGAGGGCAAGCCAGCCACTAAGAAGAGCCCTCAGAGGGCAGTGGAGTGCCGCTGATCTCTCGAGAGGAAGGAGCGCTCTCCACCTCCTCACCGAAGGTCGCCAGAGTTGCAGTCCAGACCCTCTGGGGCGCGCCCTTGGTCATCGGCACCGCGATCGCAGTCCCGCCATCTCGATGCAGATCGCCTAGATCGCCGTAATATCAACACCATTCACCCTCCTGCAGGTCCCGGTCACCTGCCTCGTGGGAGTGCTCCCCATCGTGTCACCAGTCCCCTCGATACCAGCAACAATCCCCTCTCTGAGCACCGTTCTCCAACGGTGACAGTCAGCAAACAAAGTCAGGTGTCGATGGCCCCTCCATGGTCACTGGAAGGGGATTCCTCCGGCACGGAAGCTCAGTTCAGCCCCTCACCTAGGCTGCACCAGCGCGAATGGGTACCCAAGGCCACGTGGACGTCAACAGTGCCGACTTGGCAGCATGGCCAGTGGCCAGCACAGTGGCCTTATTGGAGCGCGCGGAGAGTGTCGGTTCTAGCGAATCCCCCTCCATGCCACTCATTGGCTGCCGCCTTGGAGCAACAGCTGTAGGCACCAATGGCACCGGACTTGGTGCATGAGGCATGCTCGGAGGTCGAGACAGAGGAAACTGTGCCCACCCTTAAGCCTCCCCCGTGGCGGAAGATGTCCTGGGGCCTCCCCTGGCAGTGCAATCATCATCCCCGGATGAGGCGGTTGCGGGACCCTCAAAAGCAAGCCCGCTGGACAATTTTAAAGAACATCAGGCCCTGCTTTGTCGGGCAGCCAAGAATTTGGGCCTGGAAGTGGAGGACATGGTTGAGCAGGCAAACACCTTGTTTAAATGTCCTGTCAGCCTCTACCCCGGCCCATGTTGCACTACTAGTGCATGACTGTGTCCTCAAGATTGCCAAGACCATCTGGCAACCCCCCTCATCCATCCCTCCCACCTCAAAAAGGAACGAAAAGAAATACTTTGTCCTGCCAAAGGGTTTGAATACCTTTACACCCACCCTCCCCCAGGCTCGCTGGTGGTCTCTGGGGCCAATGAAAAAGAAACAAGGCCGTACCAGCTCGACCCCAAAAATAAAGAGGTCAAAAGATTGGACCTGTTTGGAAGAAAAATTTATTCAACTGCCAGCCTGCACTAGTGGCGAACCATCAGGCCCTCCTAGGGAGATACAACTGTAAGTTAAGGACTCCCTCCGTAAATTCAAGGAGTCCCTCCCTCAGGGCTTGGCCCAGGAATTTGGCACCCTCGTAGAGGAGGGCACCATGGCAGCTCGGTGCTCCCTCCAGATAGCGTGGGACATGGCTGACTCCATGGCTAGGGTGATAGCATCGGCAGTGGTTATGAAGCACAGCTTCTGGCTTCAGACCACAGGACTCTTCCTTTGCTCATTGGGTATGCGTTCACCGCAGCCTGCAAGAAAACAGTTCCAGCCACCCTCACCGCCTAGGCCTTGGCGGTCTCGCCCAAGGTCTGCAAGGAGAAGGGACAGAGAGGTTAGTTTCAGCCACCGTCGTCCTTCCTCCTCCCACTCACCTGTGCAGCCTGCACCGGCAAATCACCTCAGGGGCCACAAGCACTCATTTTGAGGGTGCGGTCAAGAGCGACATCTCAGTCACTTTCCAGGATCCACCCCACTCTTTCCTCAACCGTCTTTTGTTCGGTCTGGTTCCGAGTCACCTTGGACTGTTGGGTGCTGGACATAGTGTCTCAAGGTTGCACCTTGCACTTTTTGGGCACCCCTTCCTTCCGTCCCTCTTCAGGGTCCCTTCTCACGAGCAACTCCTCGTTCAAGAGGTCGAGAACCACCTGCACATGGGGGCAGTGGAGGAGGTCCCTTGGGACATGACAGGGAAAGGAATGTACTCCCATTATTTCCTAATCCCGAAAGCAAAAGAGGGCCTCAGACCCATTTTGGACCTGCGATGCCTCAACTAGTCTCTCAAGAAGTTGAAGTTTCACATGGTCTCCCTGGCCTCCATCATCCCTTCCCTGGATCAGCGAGACTGGTATGCTGCCCTCCATTTGTAGGATGCCTATTTCCATATTCCAAGGCCACAGATGTTTCCTCCGTTTCATAGTGGGTGAACGCCATTTCCAATTTACTGCACTCCCCCCTTTGGCCTCTTATCGGTTCCAAGTGTCTTCACAAAATGTATGGCACCAGTGGCCACTTACCTACGACATCGAGGGGTCCAGATCTTCCCATATCTCGATGACTGGCTCATCAAGGGCAGGTCTCGGGATCAAGTGCAGAGAAGCCTCGATCTGGTGCATTCTATGTGTTGTGACCTGGCCTGTTAATAAACAAGAAAAAATCTACCTTAAGGGCAGTCCAATGCATAGAGTTCATTGGAGCGGCTCTCGACTCCACATGAGCTAGAGCCTTCCTTCCAGAGACGCAGTTTCAGACAACGTTGGACCTGATCTCCCATGTGAAGAACGACTGTCTCACCATGGCTCACATCTGCCTGCAGTTGCTGGGCCACATGGCCGCCTGTACATACATGGTCAGTCATGCCCGGCTCCACCTCCGGCCTCTGCAAGTGTGGCTGGCATCGGTTTACACCCCCAGTCATGTAGACCGTGTAGTCAGGGTGCAAGATCACATTCTGTCACCCCTCAAGTGGTGGTTGAACCCTGGGTCGGTGTTGGAGGATATTCCCTTTGCGGTCCTGTCCCTGTTGCTGACCCTGGTCTCAGATGCTTCGGACCTGGGCTGGGGAACCCACCTGGGCGAGCTCAGCACTCAGGGCCACAGACCGCAGGATGATCTGGCCCCTCACATCAATGTTAGGGAGCAAAGGACGGTTTGCCTGGCCTGCCAGGCTTTCTTGTCCCACCCGAGGGGCAAGGTGGTGCAGGTCCTCACGGACATACCGCCGCCATGTATTACATCAACAGGCAGAGTGAAGCCAGGTTGTCAGCCCTTTGCCAAGAAGCTCTCGGCCTTTGGGACCGCTGTGTGTGGCATGCCATTCATCTGAGAGCCGCGCACCTGCCTGGGACCAAAAATGTGCTAGCAGTTTGCCTCAGCAGGACCTTCTCGTCTCGCCATGAGTGGTCGCTCCATCTGGAGGCAGCCACTATGATCTTCCAAAAGTGGGGAACGCCCCAGGGGGACTTGTTTACATCCTGCCAAAACAGGACATGCCATGTTGTTCTGTTCACTCCAGGGGATGGACAGGGATTCCTTGTCAGTTGCTTTCCTGCTCCCGTGGTCAGGGGCCCTGATGGACGCCTTCCTGCAGGTGCCGTTGATCCACAGAGAACTCATGACGATCAAACAGAACAGGGCGAAGGTTGTCCTGATAGCCCACAAGTGGCCTCACCAGCACTGGTTCAGCATGCTGTTGGACCTTTCGGTAGCCAGTCTCTGGCCGGACCTGCTGTCCCAGGACCACGGCAATCTCCTGCACCCGAGCCTGGAGGTATTGCACTTGACAGCATGGCTACTGCATGGCTGAATGCGGAAGAGCAGGAATGCTTGATCTGGGTGCAACAGGTCTTGCTGGGTAGCAGAAAGTCCTCCACCAGAGTGACTTACCTGGTGAAGTGGAAAAGATTTACGTGCTGTGCTTTGGATCGGCACATCCTGGCAGAGCAGGCCTCGCTGCAGGTGATCCTGGATTACCTTCTGCACCTCAAACTTCAGGGTTTGTCCCCGTCATCGATCAGGGTACACTTGGCCGCTATTTCAGCTTTCCACCCTCCATTCTAAGGCAGGTCCGTTTTCGTTCATGACATTATGTCCTGGTTCTTGAAAGGTCTGGAGTGTCTTTACCCTCATGTCAGGGACCCTGTCCCTCCCTGGGATTTGAATCTCGTGCTGTCCTGGCTCATGGGGCCTCCCTTTGAACCTTTGGCTTCCTGCTCTCTTCAGCTTCTCTGCTGGAAAGTTGCGTTCCTGGTGGCAGTTACATCCGCCCGCAGAGTGTCTGAGATCAGGGCACTTATGTCAGAACCACCCTATAGGGTGTTCTACAAAGATAAGGTGCAGTTGTGGCTGCATTCGGCATTCCTGGGCAAGGTAGTTTCCCAGTTTCATACCAGCCAGGCATTTTCTTACCGGTCTTATTTCTGAAGACCCATAAATCTGAAGAGGAGTGCAGGTTATATGCCCTGGATGTCTGGAGGGCACTGGCCTTCTATATCGACAGGACATGGCAGTTCCGTAAATCAACACAGCTGTTTGTTGCGGTGACAGACAGGATGAAAGGTTGCCCAGTGTCTGCTCAAAAGATTTTGTCCTGGATCACAGCCTGCATCTGATACTGCTACGCGCTTGTGAGTGTACCTCACCTGGCGACAGTCAAAACGCACTTGACTAGAGCGCAAGCATCACCTGTGGCCTTCTTGGCTTAGGTGCCGATTCAAGAGATCTGTAGAGCTGCCACCTGGTTGTCTGTCCACACGTTTATGTCCCATTATGCGCTTACCCAGGAGGCCCGGGATGATGCTGGCTTCGGCAGGCCAGTGCTGCAAGACGGTAAACTGTGAGCCCACCTCCATTGGCACTACTTGTGAGTCACCTAGATTGGAAGCAACATGAGCAAGCACTCAAAGAAGAAAAACGGTTACCTGCCTTTCGTAACTTGTTCTTCGAGAGGTGTTGCTCGTGTCCATTCCATTATCCAACCTCCTGCCCGTCCGTCAGAGTTACTGGCAAGAAGGAACTGAGAGGGCGTAGGGTCGGTGATGCCTGATACACCAGCGCAAGAGCGCGGTACTCAAAGAGGCGCCACTGCCGATGCTACGGATACCACAAAGGCAAAAATCTCTGATGACCACGCATATGGGTGCACGCACATGTAGATCGGAATACACATGAGCAACACATCTCAAAGAACAACATTTGCAAAAGGTAGGTAACCGGTTTTTATAAATTCATCAAAAATGCTTGAGTCTGCACTTCAATTAAGCAGCATAAAGTTCAATACATTCATGAAAAATATGGGAAGAGTAACTGATTCATTAAGATTACTTAAATGTGTGACTCATATTGTACTTAATATTCTGACACACATATTATGAAAACAACTACACACAAATTGGAACAATATAATTCCTGTAGGATGTTATAAATTAATTATCCCTAACTGCCATTACAGGCAAAATGGAAAGAGTATAATTACGAAAGAATAAATTACGTACATTAATTGTAATTCTATAAGAACTGTAATAGGGTGCTAGCATTTCATTTAATGTAATGTATTAGTAGTTTTATATTTCTGAAAGCTTTTTAAAAGATATTTAACTATTTCAATTTTCCTATAAGAATATGCAGCATTTTTGATGTCTTGAAGCCCAACTCAGCCTTCCCATACATTCATTCACAACACATGAATCCTGCTGCCGTTCCCACCTTGTCTTCCACTAGGAACATGCCAAACTATGGACATGCCAAATTTAGGTTTTTGCCCATACCCAGCAATTTTTAAAGCATAGGCAATTTGCACCATTAGAGCCCTTCTATTCATAGTCCTCTCAGATTCCGGCTGACAACAAGTGAAGTTAGCAATGATATTTCGAACAAGAGGCCCTCTTTAAGTACTATCTAAAAAGGGAAAGTACAGCTCAGTTAACATATGCAAAAGCGTAAAATGAACTGGAGAACACACGCTAACAGGAAACAGGGTACTGAAGTTTTGAATTCACTGAAAATTCAAAAGATTTATTTAAACAAGCAAGAAAGCTTGTCCTGCCAGAAACAGTAACATAATAACTGTGAGAACACTACATACTATACATTTTCTAAGTCTACGGGACAACACAGTATTTTGAAAAGTGCAGTAGTCTGAGCAGAGATTCAGGCTACCTTAATTTATATTTAAACAAAACCTGAGTGCCAAAACAAATCAATGAAAAAATGATAGAACAGAAGGCTGATAAGATTGGCAGGGTTTCCAAGTCTCAGGGTTTTCAAACAGATAAAGCAAGCATCCAAACAGCAAATAAGCTGCATGTGGCATTTACGTACATCTCTGTTTATTTCCTCCCCCATAGCTTGATTTTCTGCCATTTTTATGAGGCATGAATTCAGTTTGACTTTGGAGAGTGCAAACAGTAACATGAAGCCATGGCCAGAATTCTAAGTGCCTGCATTTCTGTCAGCTTATCACCTGAACATTTTTAAATATTCTTCAGTTATTTAAAGTATTAATTTTGGCCCTTTACAGCTTTTGGTAGGGAAAGCAGGTAACTGTGTTCTTCCTCTCAAGATGCTATGACTGTTACTTGTTGCAATGCTTCTTAAAACAGTTAAAACCTGTGTCTTTTGCCCAAATGTGTGCTTTAAAAGTATAACACATTCACAGTATACTGTCAACAACTGATAGCAAATAGGGAACAGGAAAAAATCTTTCTTGATAATTGCGTCAAGATCCTCTTTACTGAAACAGATGTAGAGGATAGAAAATAGCACCAAAAAGTGAGCGTATCTGAATAAAAGGGTATGTCTACACAGCAAAGAAAAACTTGCAACTGGCCCGTGCCAGCCAACTTGGGCTCAACAGAAATCACGTGCAGAAGGCGAGGCCCCAGCCCAAGCCTGGAAGCCTACACTGCAATGAACCAGCCTTGCAGCTTGAGCCCGCAAGCCCAAGTCAGCGGTCACAGCCAGTCACGGGTTCTTTGCTGAGCAGACGTACCCTGAGGCCAAACTTCCAGCTGAACCTTCTGAGGAAGGTTTGTGCTCTCCTCTAAAGATCAGAGTTCTGACTTGCCAATCTGTAATGTTTACATTTCCCAGTATGCAGAAACTGCAGAAACATTAGCTATGTGTTCTTCTGGCCATACTACTAGGAGGCTCATCTCTTGGTTCTTTTTCATTCTGGTTCCTCCTTACAGATTTAGACAACCAAGACTGCTCAGAACCATTGCCTTGTATACACATGATTTCTGGCACTGTGGCCCAGAATTTTCGGTCAGCATTTCCCAGTATTGGAGATTCAGAATGCATCGCCTGACCTGATCCGATAGTTAGGACTCTAGCCTGGGACTATGGGGAGACAGGTCTAATTCCTTGCTCTGCCACAGACTTCCTGTGTGACCTTGGGCAAGCTACTTAGACTATGTGCCTCAATCCCCACGTAAAAAAAAAGGGGAATTCCTTACCTCCCAGGGGTGCTGTGAGGGTAAATAATACTTTAAGGATTGTGAGGCAATAAGATGTTAGGGTGACAGTGGCTGTGTGAGTCCTTTGATTTGTTCTTGGTTTTAATCATCATGTGAAGCAGCACCAGATAACTCTGGAAACTTCAAATTCAGCTTTCTGCAAGACAGCAAAAATGACTGGGGTGTTCTCATGCTAAAGTGAGTTCACAGACTACTTCAATGATCACTACCATGAATTCCCGGTCCTGGAATCAGTCATATTATATGTGCACAGAGCTATTCCTCTTGTAATGGCTTGAACCATATACCTTGGATGAGGACTGATAAACCAATATCTTGTACAACTGAGCTCCTACATATACTAGTGTGAAGGTAAGTAGAGACTATATTGGCATAGCTATGTCACCATAACCTCATAATATAGACACAGCCTACACCGATGTAGGGGATTTTTCCATCTTTTTCCACCTGCGTAGGAACATCATCTCCCCAAAGTTAGTTAAGTCAATGGGTTCTTCCATCAACAGAGGGTACATCTACACTGCAAAACACAATCACCCCCATGGCAGCAAGTCTCAGCTCCCAGGTCAACTGACTTGGGCTTGCGCTACGAGGCTAAATACAGCAGTGTAGATATTCCCACTTGGGCTGGAACTCAAGCTCTACACTGCTATTTTTAGTCCCGGAGGGTGAGCCCAAGTCAGTTGACCTGGGCTCACAAATTTGCTGCTGCAGGTTTTTTTGGGGGTTGTTTTTTTTTCCAGTGTAGAAATACTTGTAGCTGCATCTGCACTAGGGGTTAGTTTGACCTAGTTACAGACATGCCAAACCCGAGAAAATACGCAGAAACTGGGCTTGTTTTTGACTTAAGTGGCTTGTGAGTTGCTTGTTGGCTAGTGTTTGCCTTGTAGCTTGTTGCTTGTTTGGGTTGCAGCTTGTGGCTTCTTTTTTTTTTTGATCAGCTCCCGCCAAGCAAGGGCAAGGTGGGGCAAGCAGGGAGAGAGTCAGGGGTGCACAGCGGGCCCACTACAGTCACTGAACGCTCGGGGGATCTATTCACATAGAGTGTTGGGGTTCTTGGGGACTGGCTTATTTTGTCCTTGTTTTGAAATGGGATTAGCTTGATTTTTGGCTTATTGTGAAAGTCAGGGTGCTTATTTATGGAGTGAAAGTTGGCAACTGTGCCTAGCTATGTCAGTCCGACCTAGTTATTTCACACCCCTGACCAAAATAACTAGGTCGACCTAAATTTTGAGTGCAGACCAAGCCCGAGTCCAAATTCATGTGCTTTACTCACTGTTGACCAAGCCATCTTGTGCCTGAAAACAACATTTCCTAGAAAGGGCAGCTCTAGCCAGTGGCTCCCAACTGGCTCTTACTAGCCAGATGACCCTCCTCTCTCAGTGGCCAGCACCTCGGAAAAGGCCCTAAATGCAATGGTCAGTCTCAACAGCAGAGCTTGATGTTGATCATGCTATCCCATGTTTGCAAAGCATAGGGAAGAAGCGACACGACAGGGCTGATAGGCTGGTTAAGTGTGCTGCAGCTTCAAAAAAGCAAACCCCCCAAACACTGCCTTAATGGTCAAATCAACACTAGTTCTAGCAGTCCAATGAAAAGAGTCAATTCCAGAGTTGCTGTCTTCATCCAAATTCTGTGACCAGTATCTGACTTTAAATCTAAGAAATGTTAATAGGACTGCTTCATCTTGTTGCAACTGTTGAGCAGGTACACAGGGCTAGGCTGAAGTCAAGACTCTAACTGCATATGATCTTTACATTAAATACTAACATTTTTAATGGAACTAAGAAGGAAATAGGAAGGCCATGCACTATACAGAGCACACGTGTAATGTGCTCAATAATAAATTATTTATTATTTGATTACCATAGCACCCAAGAACTCTAGACATGGCTCTCATTGTGCTAGGTGCTGTACAGACACAGAGCAAGACAGCTTACAATGTAAATTTCAGACTTGCGATAACAGATGGAGACAAGGAAGTACAGGGGAGTACAAGGAAACGAGACAATATTGGTCAGTATGATGAGCAGTGGTCTCAGCACACCAGCAGCCTAATTGTTGTCAAGCTTTTTGTAGGTATCACCAAAAGAAAAAGTTTGAAGGAGGGATTTCAAGTAGACTAATGAGTTAGTTTTGTGGATATGAGGGGCAGCCTGGGATGTTATTGAGTCTGTATATGGGGGTTGCAGGGTGGAAGTTACTTAATCATCTCGGAAAGTTGACAAATCTGAATAGTGCAATCAGAAACGGTATCAGATGAATAGTTGCAACACTGATTCATCTAAAAAGAAAAGGAGTACTTGTGGCAGTTTAGAGACTAACAAATTTATTTGAGCATAAGCTTTCGTGAGCTACAGCTCACTTCATCAGATACATCCGATGAAGGGAGCTGTAGCTCACGAAAGCTTATGCTCAAATAAATTTGTTAGTCTCTAAACTGCCACAAGTACTCCTTTTCTTTTTGCGAATACAGACCAACACGGCTGCTACTCTGAAACCATTGATTCATCTGGCATTTAGAGGAGGGGGAGATCACACATAGCAGAGAGACTTTGGGCACATGCCTTGTTGGTCTAAGGATTAATCTCATATTAAAGGAATTAGCCATCATTCATTTAAACCTCCAAAAATAATTTTCTATCCCTCCTCCTCCATATAGAATGCAGCTTTATAATTTTGTAGACAAGTAGCTTGCACCAAACCGAGAGTTTCCCCACAATAATACTTACTTCTCACTAAGAATAAATGGTCAAAATAAAGCTTTCATTAAAATTGGATTTTCTGACCTATTGTTGAGGGCTATGCTGTTGAAAAATGGCATCACTTGTTACATCAGTGTGGGAGACCAATGCAAGAGGATTGATTTATTTCCTGCTTGCCTTACCTTACTAGCCGAGCCCCACAACTTTATGGTGCAAATGTATTTGCACTATATTTTACAAGAACCAGCTTACTTCTGATGTTCAGTTGAGATGAAAATTGATTTATATTTTACCACTGGGCTGCCTTACTGCAGTAGTCACAAATTGTCACTTTTCAGTTAACTAGCTGCAGTCAGCAGTTGGCTCAGAAATGCCATTTATATACACTCTTGTCTCTCCATGTGAGCTTTCAGATTGCTGTGCAGAGCAAAAAGTGGGAATAGTTTTCTTTAAATTACAAAGAGTACTTAAGATCTAGTCCCCGCATTTCTGTGTGTCAAAGAACTACCACACAAATCTATCAGACTGGCAGGGTCCACTCAATAGATAGCCAGGTGCAGAATAGTGATACACATCTAGATGAAAGTGCACAAGCAAGCAATGTCATGCAAAGGCTCATAATTGGTAGAGCAATCTTAATTCAGGTCCCTGAGGTATATACACGATAGAACACTGCCAAACATCATATTAAAAATGTGTGGCTCAGCAAGAGAGAGAAACCAGCTCTTCTCACAGCCTTTTGCCTTATTCACTTTCCAGCCTGCCTGCACACTGAATGAGACAAGATTCTTGTAGAGCAGGGGTCTCAAACACGCAGCCCGCGGGGCTATTTCCTGCGGCCCGCCAGCTCCCCGCGGCACCCCTGCCCCCCTCCCAGCATTTACCTAGAGCAGCTCCGATCCGGCGCACACTGGGGGCAGGGCAGGCTCCCTGCCTGCCTGCCCTGCTCCCGCGTCGCCCCAGGAAGCGGCCAGGACCTGTGGGAGGGAGGGCACAGGGGTCTGTGTTTTGCCCTAGCTGCTCCTCCAGGTACCTGCCCTGAGCAGCCAGGGCAAAACACAGACCCCTGTGCCCCTGTCCCCCCAGGTCCCAGCTGCTTCCTGGAGCGGCGCGGGGGCAGGGCAGGCAGGCAGGGAGCCTGCCCTGCCCCCGGTGCGTGTCGGGCTGGACCCGCCCCCCGAACCCCTCCTGCAGCCAAACCCCCTGTCCTGAGCCCCCTGCTGCACCCCACACCCCTCCTTCACCCTGACCCCCTGCCCTAAGCCCCCTGCCACACCCCTCCTGCACCCCAACTCCCTGCCCTGAGCCCCCGCCATACCCCTCCTGCACCCCGACCCCCTGCCCTGAGCCCCCTGCCGTACCCCACACCCCTCCTGGACCCCAACCCCCTGCCCTCAGCCCCCTGCTGCACCCTGCACCCCCTGGGGGCAGGAACAGGGCAGAGTTGGGGTGGGGGTTTCAGGAAGGGGTTG
This sequence comes from Natator depressus, assembly GCF_965152275.1. Classification (NCBI taxonomy): domain Eukaryota; kingdom Metazoa; phylum Chordata; order Testudines; family Cheloniidae; genus Natator; species Natator depressus. The sequence continues at coordinate 134,940,378 of NC_134237.1, read as the reverse complement.
GAATGGGGACAGGGAAGGGGTGGGCAGGGGCGGAGTGGGGGCAGTCAGCGGTGCGGCCCTCGGGCCAATGTACTAGTCCCCATGTGGCCCCCATGGTCATTTGAGTTTGAGACCCCTGTTGTAGAGCAAATAGAATGTAGTCATGTAACTAAAGACATCTATAATGTATACATGCAAGGAGTCTGAAGTAAAGTTGCACTGGCAACTTTACTTCTAGCATTTTTAAAATTTTTGTCGCCGTAAACATTCCTCTCTACGTAATTTCCTAGCGCACACTCAATGGAGATAGAATGTTCAGAGATTGCAGGAGCAAGCCTAATAAGTTCCAATGAATCTGCGCGAATGGCATGTGTCAGGAGTTTATAACTCGAACATATGTGGGTGTGTTCTCATGTCAACAGCATGACCACAGGACTAGTCCTTTGGCAAATTTCAATCCTGAGCACATGGAGGCACTTCAGCTTTCCAAAAATACAGTAGAAAAAACTAGAAAAATTTTCCCACTCACGTGGATCCTGGAAACAGCTGAACTGGTTTTGTTGAAACTTTACATAATAATTCAGCCTAAGGCAGAGGGCCAGCACGGAAAATTTCATCTCAACTGGTTTAGTTTGGCAATGTTCTCATCAACTGAAAACAAAGGCTTAGGGTGTTAAGCAAGTTTAACTATAGGTGTCACTACCTGCTCAGACTATAAAAAGGGAAACTTCCTAAAACTTTTGTATTTACCTTGTTTTAATGCTTTGGGGAACAAAACTACCAAATTGAGATAATCTCCAGATTTTATTTATTTCTAATAGGCCAACCACTCTATCACTAACTTTGCCTCCTCCCCCCAAATCTTTGTATCATGCACATAAGCACACTTTATACTGAGTTCAAAGAAAGGAGATAGGGGACTAATAAAGCATAGCCAAGAGATGCTGGCAAGGTCTTCCTGGCCAAAGCAGTTGGCCTCTGAACTGGTTCTCTTTTTTGTCTATGTCCTGACACTACGACGATCCTATTGTCTTCACTAGCCATTCTTTTTTATCCAATTGTGTCTAATTCTGAAGATTGCATCAACGCTAAATAAAGTTGCTGTAGGTCCGATCTCTATTTCTGGAACGATTGTGTGTGCTGTTTTAATTTTACAGTTTAAATGCTTAGTATTTCCTCTCAGCACATTATAAAAGCAAATGTTTCATGGTATATTGCTTTCAGAAAAGATAAGATGATAGACTAGAAAAAATACCTTTATAAAAACATATCATTCATTATTCAAAACCTAAGTTCGGAATTCACTACAGGATGTGGAATTCATCTGAAACTAAAAAGGAAAAAAACAAAACCATTTGATTTTTTAAAAAAAAAAATTCACATTTTCCACAGCTAGGTTTAAAAGCATTTGAGTTCAAACTAGAAGACTTCCTGAAAAACCTTTACAATATCAACCCTTATACTGGACCTCAGATGTATTTATGCTGCAAAGCTGTTTTGAGTTATCTTGAGTTTGGCAGCTGGGATAGTAGACTAATGCATTAGCCTGAAAGTCTGTCAGTTGGCAAGCTTCTTGCAAGGGAAATGGGTACTGATCATGGAGTCTAGCCGCAGGAGACAAATCTCAACTACAAACAGCACAAAGATTATCTTCCCTGGTAAACCACAGGCCAGTCTGCTCAGGAAAGAAGTGAGTCAGAATGTCATCTGGAGTTTAGGGCAACTTTGCAGATGCTCAGTGGGCATTGCTACTGTTGCCAGTGTCTTCGCACCCCAAGAGTCTATCTTACCTGCAAAGATAGTTTACATTTACTTATTTTAATTTGATTTTGTTTTATAAATTAATATAAGAGTAATTATGCCAGAGACTACACACCCTTTAACAACTAAAGAGAGCCATTCAACAACAAATCTAACAGTCAATCATATTACACAAAAACACACAAACGAAACCATTACCACTGAAAAAGTCCCGCCTTTCCCAGTTACTATCACTCAATGTTAGTATTCACCATAAAATATTGCTGGCTGACCATGTTTGTAAAGAATCAAACTAGTTGACTGTGTGTTGACCAGGACTTTGCAAGTCAATGTAAACCAAGACAAATTGTGTTCACCAACATATCAATTCACTGTGAACGATTCAAACACTGTCAAAATTTGTAGTGCAGGCCAGCTCTCGCACATTCTCCATCCCCTAAAATGTAGGAAAACAATGAGCTTTACAGAGGGTAGGTACTTTACAGACATGTTAAAAAAAAGGTGCCTGTAAACTGTAAACTGACAAGAAGGAAACAAGAAGAAAATGAAGCTCGGGATTGACAAAGATCAGTAATCATGTCACTTTGGTTGGTTGGTTGGTTTGGTTTAGGCTGTGGAATAGTTGCTAGAACAGAGGTGATAGCCTCATTACTTGTATCAATTCAAACCAGACAAAACTCTAGAAATATGCACAACAGAAAACAATCCTGCACTGATAGGAGAGGGAATGGATGGCCTAATAAAGTCTTTGCTATCTACAGGTTACAGGGATCTAAAAGCGATTTCTATCAATTATATGGGATGAATAACAAAAACCTCACAGATTTTGTTAATATTTGTAAAGTGCTGAGCATTAAAGTCTCTACAGAAGTGGTAAGTATTTTATATAAATCCCAGTAACAAAAATATTTCCTAGTAACAACACTTCTCATCATTAGGCAATACCAAAGCTGCACACCATTTCAGATTTCTTGTGTCATCTTACTGCATGAAGCAGCTGTAATCAAAAACAGTTTCTAAACAGCCTACTTATTTCGAGGAAAAAAGACAGGAGAACCAGAGTTTTCACACTGATTAAAAGGACAGTATGGAGGCACATTTCAACACTGTAAAAATTATTTGTTTGCTCACTGTTTATATAATGAGCTGTTTGAAGCTTGAAAATGAAATCGGGCCCTTTAAACTTTTTCTCTTTATTGTGTGCATACTGGTTGCAGGGTTGGTTGTTTCTGAGTATAAGGCTGCTGGTATTTTTGTTCTGTTTTTTAAATAAAAAGAAAGAGCAAAGCTGCATGTGCTTTGGAAAGAAACAGGATTATTCCAGCAGTGTATCATACCATATTAAGGCACATCTAGCAGCTGATCGAAGGACTAGACTCATTAAGCAGCACCATCTGACAATTCATTATTTATTCAGTGTTCCTATGCCAGATTGTGTGTCATACGCTGGACTTTGGTTTTGTGTAGATTTTTTCCCTGGGTTTACGTTACAGGAGAGTTGAGCTGGAACTAAATTTCACTTTTCTAGCAGGCAAAATAAGCAAGCCATTTAAACGAGTCCAGGACACTCATTACCAGTAACTAGCAGTTCCCTTTCATTCCACCAGTTGGTGAAGATCCAGATTATGTGGAATATTTGTCTTCTATTGTGACATGGAGAACTTTCTAAAACAAAGATGGACTGATAATTCAGAATTAATGACTCATTTTGATCCTGCTGTCTAAAACATTTACTAATACTTTCAAATCATTTAATGAAGCAATGGGTCTATAGGAAAACACCTTAATGTGTTCTTATTGATCCTATAAATTAGTGAATTCTGGAAAAAAGGCAGATTGTAGGCAGTAATTACACACCACATTTAAGAGTAAGTAAAAAGGGTGGGCTTTTTTTAAAAAAAAAAAAACTACTTGAGCAGTTTTGTGGTATGGTAATACAATTAATATCCACTTTTAAAATCCTGCCTTTTTCCCTTTCCTACTCTGCAGGGAGTCTCTACCCTGTTCCATATTCACAGGACAACTAATTTAACTTCTTAATTGGGATTTAAAGAGCATCTATTCCTAGTTACAGGCAACTAAAACATACTTAGGCATTCAGATACAATAGCAGCTGGCACTATAATTACGGCAACTGACAATAAAGGCCTAGACAGGTAAGTCTCCTGCAATTCAAGCATCTTATAAGCAGCCTAAAACTGACCACACCCACGTAAGAGAGACAAGGTGGGTGAGGTAATATCTTTTATTGGACCAGTTTCTGCTGGTGAAAGAGAGAAGCTTTTGAGCTACGCAGGGCTGCTCCTCAGGTGCGGAGAAGAGCTCTGTGTAGCTCAAAAGCTTCTCTCTCTCACCAGCAGAAACTGGTCCAATAAAAGATATTACTTCACCCTCCTTGTCTCTCTAAAATGCTGGGACCAACATAGCTGCAACAACACTGCACACACCAACATAAAACCAGTCCGTAAGGTCACCAAAAAACCCCACCTCTTGCTCTAAGAAGCCCAACACCTACAAATCCCTCAGCTGGGAGTTTGCAGTATGCACCCAAGGTCAAATGATGGCTATTTTAGAAAAAGGGGAGCCAATTTCAGAATGAAGATTTTCTTCAGAGGAGATAACACTGCCTTTTACATGGTGAGGGCCCAGCTTGGGTACCTCCTTGGATCACAAACACAGCCCCATCACAAATCATCTCTTACACAGGCATGTTCCAGACCACATACCAGTAGATATCCTTCGATCCTAACACCATTTCAAGTAAGGAGGTAGCAGACTTCCCACTTCAATGAAGAAGGAAGCTGCCTTATTGTTGGAGCATATATTTAAATTTAAGTAGCGCCCTTTCTTGGAGCTCTCTGTTAGGTATTAGCCATTTGGGACCTGGAGTTTTACACTCGAAGAGGTACAATCTGTTTTTGTAAAACAATCACTATCCCCATCTCCCTATATCCCAAATGGAAAGCCAGCTCTCCAAGTAATCCCATCTAGTCATCAGTAAATTTCTCACCCTACATCTCTTTTATCCTGCAGTTTACAATGCTGTACAAATGTATTATAATAAAACTGGAGAAGGAAAAGATTGAAGCATCTGTTTAAGGCTGTGAAACCATTTAACACAACTAATGACCCAAGAGGTAGAACTACAAAAAGAATAGTAGGTCAATTCACTTCTAAAGATAACATTTTCTGGCTTCAAGGAAAACCATTTCTTCATCATCAAAACACTTTATACATTGCCATAACTACAGAGACATCCTAAAACAATGAGAGACAATACTACATTGCTCCTCAAACAGATTTCGACAACATGGGGCTGTGGTACCGCCGCGAAGTCCAACTTAATTGAAATGGCTTTAGAGTCGCAGTTCACTCCAAGTGCAAAAAACCCACCATAATATATGGATTACATACATGCCATACTACTGTTCTACAATAAAACATCAGCAACCTTGAAAAAGAAAGCTACTCGTGCTGAATCACCTATCATCGGAAAGTCATTACCTTCGGTGGCAAATCCTAAAAGTTGCAACACCTCCTGAAAATGGTGGACTGTCTTCTAAAACAATTCCTAATTTTCAAGGATTTAGAAAGCTGCTTGCAAAAATACTCCCTAATGTTAAAGAGAACAACTTCCAAAAAGAGAGAAAAATGTCACCAATTGATGCCAAAAATAAGAAGGCAAGAGCAGCTAGAAAGGAAACAGCTGTTTCATGTTTTAAAGTATCCATATAACTGTTCTGTTTCAAATCTCCCCATGCCCAACAGGAGATGTCAGTTTGCCTGTTCTGGAAATCAGCATGTAATTGCATATCACTGAAAGTAATTACATTCAACAGTAAATTGCAAAAGATTAAAACAAACTGATTTATCTTTCATTGTTCAGGTTAAAGCAAGTATCCCGTCATGGTCAGGAAAAGATGTAGTGTGATAGGCTCCTAGGTACATGCAATTATATTTATCCAAAGGAAAGAGACACCATGAACCATCATTAACAAGAGACTTGAATATTCGACTGCGGTCAGAATCTGATAATGAAGAGTGTGTGGGGGTGGAGTGTATGTACATAGCTCACACTGGCTCTACTCGATCACCTTTATCCATCCCTAATGCAGGGAGCATAGTAAGCGTACACAGTCAACACACTGAAGGCCTGTCAGGAAAGTTACCAAACCCACCACATTTAATTTGCTTATGAACATGGAATCAGTTATCCTCCAGTCTTAATTTAGGCTTTGTAGTTAGGCTGTAAAGCTCCTTAGAACTCTACACTCCAGGTGGGCTTTCTGTACTGTATACATGTACCCTTAAAGAAAGAGAAAGCTTAAAATAAAAAAGGAACTATAAGTACAATGACAGGTTTCAGAGTAGCAGCATGTTAGTCTGTATTCGCAAAAAGAAAAGGAGGACTTGTGGCACCTTAGAGAAAATGCATCCGATGAAGTGAGCTGTAGCTCATGAAAGCTTCAGTTCAAATAAATTTGTTAGTCTCTAAGGTGCCACAAGTCCTCCTTTTCTTTTTATAAGTACATTATTACACATTCATCAAGTTCCATTCTTATGCTGCAGCCCACTGCTAACCACCTGTCTAGGGTAACTGCATCTCAATGTTTGTTTTGCTGAAACAAAGTTTCATCCATAACTTTACTTGACTGAATTCTCGAAAATGCTTCGCAAGCAATACTAACCAGTATATTGCATGTAAAATTTATGTCTAATTGAAATGGGTATGCCAATTCATACTAATGATGGTCACCTGGTTTATCATAGAATCATAGAATATTAGGGTTGGAAGAGACCTCAGGTCATCTAGTCCAACCCCCTGCTCAAAGCAGGACCAAGCCCCAACTAAATCATCCTAACCAAGACTTTGTCAAGCCGGACCTTAAAAACCTCTAAGGATGGAGATTCCACCACCTCCCTAAGTAACCCATTCCAGTGCTTCACCACCCTCCTAGTGAAACAATGTTTCCTAACATGCAACCTAGAGCTCCCCTCACTGCAACTTGAGACCATTGCTTCTTCTGCCATCAGCTACCACTGAGAACAGCCTAGATCCATCCTCTTTGGAACCCCACTTCAGGTAGCTGAAGGATGCTATCAAATTCCCCCTCACTCTTCTCTTCTGCAGACTAAATAACCCCAGTTCCCTCAGCCTCTCCTCATAAGTCATGTGCCCCAGCCCCCTAATCATTTTTGTAGCCCTCTGCTAGACTCTCTCTAATTTGTCCACATCCCTCTGTAGTGGGGGGACAAAAACTGGACACAATACTCCAGGTTTGGCCTCACCAATGCCGAACAGAGGAGAATGATCATTTCCCTCAATCTGCTGGCAATGCTCCTAATAATACAGCCCAACATGCTGTTGGCCTTCTTGGCAACGAGGGCACACTGCTGACTCATATCCAGCTTCTTGTCCACTGTAATCCCCAGGTCCTTTTCTGCAGAACTGCTGCTTAGCCAGTCGGTCCCCAGCCTGTAGCAGTGCATGGGATTCTTCCCTCCTACATGCAGGACTCTGCACTTGTCTTTGTTGAACCTCAGCAGATTTCTTTTGACCCAATCCTCCAATTTGTCTGGGTCACTCTGGATCCTATTCCTACCCTCCAGACTATCTACCTCTCCCCGCAGCTTAGTATCACCTGTGAACTTGCTGAGGGTGCAATCCATCCCATCATCCCGATCATTGATAAAGACGTTGAACAAAACCGGCCCCAGGACCGACCCCTGGGGCACTCCACTTGATACCGGCTGCCAACTAGACATTGAGCTGTTGATCACTACCCATTGAGCCCAACAATCTAGCCGGCTTTCTATTCACCTTATAGTCCTTTCATCCAATCCATAATTTTTTAACTTGCTGGCAAGAATACTTTGGGAGATTGTATCAAAAGCTTTGCTAAAGTCAAGATATATCACATCCACCGCTTTCCCCATATCCACAGAGCCAGTTATCTCATCATAGAAGGCAATCAGGTTGGTCAGGCATGACTTGCCCTTGGTGAATCCATGCTGACTGTTCCTGATCACCTTCCTCTCCTCCAAGTGCTTCAAAATGGATTCCTTGAGGACCTGCTCCATGATTTTGCCGGGGACTAAAGTGAGGCTGACCACTCTGTAGTTCCCTGGGTTCTCTTTCATCCCTTTTTAAAATATGGGCACTATATTTGCCTTTTTCCAATCGTCTGGGACATCCCCTGATTGCCATGAATTTTCAGAGATAATGGCCAATGGCTGTGCAATCACATCAGCCAACTCCCTCAGCAACCTTGGATGCATTAGATCTGGACCCATGGACTTGTGCACATCCAGCTTTTCTAAATAGTCCTTAACCTGTTCTTTCAGCACTGAGTGCTGCTCACCTCCTCCCCATACTGTGCTGCCCAGTGCAGCAGTCTGGGAGCTGACCTTGTCTGTGAAGACCGAGGCAAAAAAAGCATTGAGTACTTCAGCTTTTTCCACATCATTTGTCACTAGGTTGCCTCCCCCACTCAGTAAGGGTCCCACACTTTCCCTGACCACCTTCTTGTTGCTAACATACTCATAGAAACCCTTCTTGTTACTCTTCACATCCCTTGCTAGCTGCAACTCCAATTGTGCCTTGGCCTTCCTGATTACACCCCTGCATGCTCTAGCAATATCTTTATACTCCTCCCTAGTCATCTGTCCAAATTTCCACTTCTTGTAAGCTTCCTTTTTGAGTTCAAACTCATCGAAGATTTCACTGTTAAGCCAAGCTGGTTGCCTGCCACATTTGCTATTCTTTCTGCACATCAGGATGGTTTGTTCCTGCGCCCTCAATAAGGCTTCTTTAAAATACAGCCAGCTCTCCTGGACTCCTTGCCCCCTCATATTAGCTTCCCAGGGGATCCTGCCCATCAGTTCCCTAAGAGAGTCTCAGTCTGCTTTTCAGAAGTCCAGGGTCTGTATTTTGCTACTCTTTCTTCCTTTTGTCAGGATCCTGAACTCACCCATCTCATTGTCACTGCTGCTTAGGTTGCCACCCACTCCTACTTGCCCTACCAATTCTTCCCTGTTTGTAAGCAGCAGGTCAAGAGGAGCACAGCCCCTAGTTGGTTGCTCCAGCACTTGCACAAGGAAGTTGTCCCCAACACTCTCCAAAAACTTCCTGGATTGTCTGTGCATTGCTGTATTGCTCTCCCAGCAGATGAAGTGTGATTGACGTCCCCCATTAGAACCAGGTTTAACAGTGACAGAATTGGTGAAAACAGCAGCACAAAGAACCAAGTGTCATAGGGAAGGAAATGTAACTAAAACCTGCTTTAGTAATGCTTTAACCTTTTTTTGGTTTTGTTTTTGAAACAAGAATTTAATGTTTAAGCATTTTGCTTGAACAGTCCTAAGAACCTCAGACATATTGTGTTAATGTATGCTAATATGATAATGAATGTCCCTTACATTGTCTGAGGGTTTAACCTCTACTAGTAATATAAACTCATGGCAAGTTGCAAAACATTGGTTAATATTTCCCTCTCAAATAGCTGAATCCACTATAGCAGGAGATGCGCCTGCTGTATTCAATAAGAAGGCCATTCTTTGGAAGTATCTTAATTTATCTTAAATTACAGATGTACTCTGAAATATGACTAACAATGGTATCATGGTGTTTCATGTGTGCTGTGTTTTCATAATGCCACATCACGTGCCATCTAACTGCCAGCACTGCAAACTTTGTGCATTCAAAGTCAATTTCAATTCTTGCTTCTTGCACACAAAATGTTATGGTGGTTCTTTCAAAAGTTTTCAACTGAACATTGACTTAATACGGCTTTGAAACTATACTACGTAGAAGAAAAATGCTACTTTTAACCATCTTAATTTAAATGAAACAAGCACAGAAGCAGTTTCCTTACCTTGTCAAATCTGTTTTCTTTTTTAAACTCCCCCCCCCTTTTTTTTAGTAGTTTATGTTTAACGCAGCACTGTACTTGCTCTTTTTGGGGGTGAGGGTGGGGGAGAGGGTCTCTGCTGCTGCCTGATTGTGTACTTCCGGTTCCATATGAGGTGTGTCATTGACCAGTCCGTTTACAACTCTAGTGTTCATAACTCTGAGGTTCTACTGTAGCTATGACTCCATAAACAAAGGAAGCAGATTTGTTACAGGAGGTGCCATCTTATATAATCACTTTTTAGAGAAGAACAGTACTCCCATACTTATATGTTCAAAGGAGGTTTCATTTCATTACTATTTGATTTCAGAAGATGATATGTCCATCTTTCTACAAGATACAACTATCTTGAACAAATTTGATAAGAAACTGGAGGTAACATAAAAAGCTACATACAATAGAATCCACTAATAAGAAATTCCATTTATATGAAATAGAATGCAAGTCCCAAACTGTTTCAATGTGCCAATTTCACTTTCAGTCCCACTGACACATACTCCTTACAGAATGCTTTCATGTCAAGAGTAATTGGTGTGCTGTGTAACTTAAATGTGTACATTTATATGAATGGTTAAGCTGCCTTCATCTAGATTATCAATGAAAAGAATACTTTATGTAAATTAAAATGTGGACTTAAATAGGATGTGTTACAGGCTGCACTAAATATTCAATTTTGCCATTTGTTATAATTTCTATGCTTGAGTTTTCAGCCTTTAATCATAAGCCAACTATCCATTTCACAAAGATGGATGATTTCCATCTTTATGCTCCACATTCATTTATTTCACTAAATAAGTCTGTAAGTGATTCTAGATATTAAATGGATTCACAAAATACTTTGATACCATGATGGGAAGCACCTTTAAAATATCTAAAATGATTGTCTTATGAGAACCCCAGAAGGTGGGACACATGGTATGCAGGTGATTTAGAATATCCTCAAGTAAGAAGGGTCAAAGCTCTATATAGAATACACTATATAGAAAAAAAACAAGCTTGAACTTCATACAAAGAAATTTCAGAGGTTGGGGATATGCAGATATCAACAGCAGAAACAATTTCATCTATATTCCACTCCCCTTTTCCCCTCCATGGTAGTAATTAAATCAGAGAAGAATTCAACAACTTAAGTGAACTGAAGCCATCCCACTGGTCACCCCATATTTCAGGTCCTCAAAACCTAAAAACTGTCCAATTGCAACGTGATGCTCTAACCTGATATATCATGCTGTGATGGCCACTGCTACCATGGAAGTTTTCTGAAGCCTCAAGTATTTGAGGTAAAGTTCTTCAAGCAAATGGCATGTAGTGAGCAAATAGTGAGATTTTGCAAAGGTATATTAAAATACTTCATATGCAAGAGTTTGTAAAAGTCCCTATGTCTTCATTGCTCTTTGGAATATGTGGTTCATAAGGATGCTAATAAATTAGAGAGAGTTCAGAGAAGAGCCACGAGAATGAATACAGGACTAGAATACATGCCTTATAGTGATAGACTCAAGGACCTCAATTTATTTATCTTAATAAAAGGAGGTTAATGGGTGACTAGATTACAGTCTTTCAGTATGTACATGGAGAACAAATATTTTATAATTGGCTCCTCAATCTAGCAGAGAAAGGTGTAACATGATCTAACGGTTGGAAAGTGAAGCTACACAAATTCAGGATAGGAAAAGATGTACATTTTTAACAGTGAAGATAAAGGCACAATCTACCATGGGCAGAAGTGGAGTCTCCATCACTGGCCATTTTTAAATCGAGATGGGATGTTTTTCTAAAAAATCTGCCCTAGGAATTGTTTTAGGGACATTCTATGGCCTGTGTTATAGAAGAGGCAGACTAATTGATCACAGTGGTCCCTTCGGGCTTTGGAATTGATGAATAACTTAACAGTCAGGTTATTCAATAAAGAGAACTCAGTCCAACACAGGAGAGAGAAATGAACCAACCTGCCAGTCAATGATATGGTTACAAACTATATCTCCAGGGACCACGTTAACTTGTTATATACAGAGGCAAAAAGAGCCAGACTATAGAATTTGTGTACTCCCAATGGCCTCAGTACAAGAATCATGACACAAGAAAACAACTTGTATATTTATTTTGAGTGGTAAAGGTACCATAAATACTAGATTTGCAAAAAATAGTCTTGCCTGGCTAGCCTCTTACTTTATTAGAAAACGTAAAGCTGTTAAAATAAGTTTCAAATTAGCAATACTAGCAGCTAAATGGTTGATCTACTGGCAATTTTGAAGAGAGGTTTATTTACTGTAATTTGTTCAAAGTAAATGCACGTCAGTTTAATACGCTGATGTTTACACAAGTATCAAAGAGGATTTCACGTTCTCTCCATTAGGTGCTTGTCAGACACTGTACTTTAGTTTCACAAACATAAGCTGAGAGGAAAAACATTGTTTTCAATTCAAATAATCAGTAAAATTCCACTGCAAGTTTCTACATTGAATTTCCTTCCTCCTTAGTTGTGATATTCTAAAACTGTATTATTTTTTATAATCCAAGAGATTATTTTTCCTGTACAAATAGAGCAACTGTTTTATAAACTGTCATAAAAGATGAGGATTACAGGTAAAATAAAATATTAGCTACATCATACCACTTTCACGTGACCATTCCAAAAAAATGCTATTTTTAGAGGTACATTGTCCTGCTTCTGGCAAGGATTACTTAATACAGCACATTCAAGACAGAATAAACTGAAGTGGAAAGGTGAATAGTATGCTTTATACAATGCTCATAGGCTTAATATGGTTAAGCCAAACTAAATCTACTGACAGCAAAGAACTAGAGTGCAAATAGAGAAGAATACCAAGACATTTTTCAACAAGAACTTACCTGTGTTTTCAAAGGAAGCTTGGCAAACTAAGTTTTTAAATGAACTCCACAACGTGGCTTTCATAAAATGGAAGTTATTCAGGCAGAGCTAACCCAGAAACAGATTTCTGTAACTTTTTAAAAACAGGCCCTCTATGCATTTTGCAGTTTTAATTCTTAAATGATTTAAAATGATTATTTTCTAAAAGTAGGGGAGGAAAAAAAAAGACATCCTACACCAATATACTTTAAAAACCAACTGAAGTGGTTTTGGAGAGAGGTGGAGCAACAAGGGGAAAAAAGCCAGATTTCAGCATTGGCAAGAACACAGCTATCTCTAGCACAAAAGAGCATTTATATGCTCCGAGTCCAGCTTAAAAAGGCAAGGAGAGGGGGTAGGACAGCCAGAAACACAAGGCAAATTTGAATCAAGGACCTTAGGAACAATATTTATTTAAGTAGTATCATCCACTGTAGATTTCTACAGCTTTTTTAAAAAGCTTTGTACTAGACAGATTTGATCATGCAGAACATGTCCAAGAGGAGAATGAGCTAGTACAACAGAACTTGTGGACTAGGAGTATTCATTATGCTGTTCCAACTAGAAAACAAGAAGGCCAATCTGATCAATACACATCATTAGATCTGAATAAAGAAAAATGGCTAAAAATGTTTAAGTTGCAAAGAAATGACACAGAACTAGTCTGTCTTTGCTAGCTTATCAAACAAGCCACAATTTGAAATTATCCCATTTTAAATGAATTCACCACAATTTAAGAACTGAAAACAGCAGTTTCAAAAGAAAATTAGCACATTTTAAGTATTTGCAGAAAGTTTAAAAATGAAACATGCTGCTGCAATGGTCAAAACTGCAGGAGGCAGCCTTCTTAAAAAAAAAAACAAACAAAAAAAACACGTCCTAGACACTTTGCAAGATGGAGTCTGAACTAACAAATTAAGTCAAGCTACTTGTCCCAAAGGGCTTGCAATCTGCATTCGATAGGACATACATGGTAAAACAATGAACAATAATTTAGGAAAGGGCATTGAGTGGAGAGATTACTAGAGAGGCGGAGGCAGGAAATATTCCTAAAAAGTGTGGGATTTAAGATAAGAAGGAGGGAAGGGATAGGTTGTTTCACTTAAAATAAAAATAAAATAAAATAAAATTCCAGTAATGTCTAAGAATCCCAATCAAGAACCAGTTATTAGGCAGTCCCTTCCCAAAACAGTTCACAAGGTAGGTGAGGAAACACCACAATAGAAAGTAAGAAGCTGAGTGTGGAAAAACAAGGGAAAAGATCAAGGAAAGGAGTGGGAGAAATATAAAATGCTAGTGAATGAGTCGGAGGAAATGAGACGGGGGAAGATTACACAGAGCCTTAAAGGCAAGGTTAAATCCCTCACTACAGACCCTGGAGGACAATTATATTTTCTCATGTAATAATTTTTCAATTATCCTTTAGGAATTCTTCCCTGGACATCTTTTATACAAAAGCATTCTGTGAACTGCTATGCAAGAATTATGAGGAAGTGGAAGGAGCAACTGTTGGAGCAAGAGACACTAGCGTTTTCAACGTCATGTATAAATCTAGGCTAGCTCAAGTTCATGAGGAGAAAATAAACTAAATTGTGCAATATAAAGAATTACGGGAAAAGAAGAAAATAATTGGACTGTGAGAAACTAATTCTGTTTTGAAGTTATGGCAAAGGTCAGAACTTTCCCAGGAGAAGCAGAGGAGAATTTAAGAAATTTGCCCAGAACTAAGGCAAATATACTACTGTTGGTGAATGTGCAATGCGGAACAAGCCACACAATTCAGATGTGGCATTTAAAGAGCCAAATTGGGCAGGTTCTGGCAGTAGAACAGGAAGCATAATGTGGGACGATATACAGTGTCCTAGAATTCATTATGGCAAAATTTTTCAAGTAGTATGAAGAAAAGCAAACCTGCTAATGCGTCTGTAAGAGTTACACAATAATTGTGTGTCAAGGGAAAGCAAGGTAAATAATTCAGGGTAGTTTAGTAATTAGGCTCTGACAGAAGATGGCAAAGTTGAGTTTTGTTATAAGCAAAATAAAAAGTTAATTCAATTCTTGAAAAACACTGTCTACACAAAAAATTGCTTTGAACATTTCTCAAGCACTCCTAGCACCTTTACAATTACATCTGCTCAAAGCAAGTCCCATCAATGCCTTACACGAAACTCAACAGAACCAAAGTATATGGTGGTGTGGTGACAGGAAAAGAAAGTGTCACTGGAAGGGGAACAAGGTCAGGCACCATAGAGCCTGCTGTCACAGACATGTTTCACTGAGGACAATGCAGAGAACTCAGGTAATGAAAGAAACTCCACACACGACTTATGATTTCATCTTTGTATTAGCTAGAGAATGGGAATGAAAAGGAGTACAAGAGTTGGGTTTACACTTCAGAGTGTGGTCACTATTACTCTAAGGGAAAAAAATTTCTTCCCTCTCCAGAGAACAAACGAGCAGGGCACAGAACACATTCTGGTTGCTATTTAACAGCCTCAAGAATAATGGTCCTCCAGGCCCACCCCAAAAACACCCCTTTGCCTGCACCTCCAGATGCCAATTAATCAAGCACAACAGTTCTCAAAGTGTGGGTTGGGACCCCAAAATGGGTCACAACCCCTTTTTAATGGAGTTGCCACGACAGGCGTTAGACTTGCTGGTACCAAGGGCTGAAGGCTGAGCCCCACCGCCCAGGGCCATGGGGCTCTGGCTTCAGCTTCAGGCCTGGGCAGTGGGGCTCAGGCTACAGCTTTGGCCCCTCTGCCCAGGGCAGCGGAGCTCAAGCTTTGTCCCCCGTGGCCCCCCCACAAGGGGCTTGGGCTTCATTCCCCCCTCCTGGGGTCATGTAGTAATATTTGTTGTCAGAAGGGAGTTGCTGTGCAATGAAATTTGAGAACCTCTGATTCTAGCTCAAGGCCATCACCATGTTTCATAGAATCATAGAACTGGAAGGGACTTCGAGAGGTCATCTAGTCCCGTCCCCTGCACTCAAGGCAGGACTAAGTATTATCTAGACCATCCCTGACAGGTATTTGTCCAACCTGCTCTTAAAAATTCCCAGTAATGGAGATTCCACCACCTCTCTAGGCAATTTATTCCAGTGCTTAACCACCCTGACAGTCAGGAAGTTTTTCCTAATGTCCAACCTAAACCACCCTTGCTGCAATTTAAGTCCACTGCTTCTTGTCCTATCCTCAGAGGTTAAGAACAACAATTTTTTCCCACTCCTCCCTATAGCAACCTTTTATGTACTTGAAAACTATCATCATGTCCCCTCTCACTCTTCTCTTCTCCAGACTAAACAAACACAATTTTCCCTCATAGGTCATGTTTTCTAGACCTTTAATCATTTTTGTTGCTCTTCTCTGGACTTTCTCCAATTTGTCCACATCTTTCCTGAAATGTGGCACCCAGAACTGGACACAATACTCCACTTCAGGCCTGATCAGCGTGGAAGAATTATTTCTCGTGTCTTGCTTACAATACTCCTGCTAATACATCTCAGAATGAGGTTTGCTTTTCTTGCAACAGTGTTAGACTGTTGACTCATATTTTGGTTGTGATCCACTATGACCCCCAGATCCCCTTCCGCAGTATTCCTTCCTAGGGAGTCATTTCCCATTTTGTATGTGTGCAACTGATTGTTCCTTCCTAAGTGGAGTACTTTGCATTTGTCCTTATTGAATTTCATCTTATTTACTTCAGACCATTTCTCCAGTTTGTCCAGATCATTTTGAATTTTAATTCCATTCTCCAAAGCACTTGCAACCCCTCCCAGACTGGTATTGTCGGCAAACTTTATAAGTGTACTCTCTATACCACTATCTAAATCATTGATGAAGGTATTGAACAGAACCGGACCCAGAACCGATCCCTGCGGGACCCCACTCATTATGCCCTTCCATCATGACTGTGAACCACTGATAACTACTCTCTGGGAATGAGTTTCAAACCAGTTATGCACCCACCTTATAGTAGCTTCATCTAGGTTGTATTTCCCTAGTTTATTTATGAGAAGGTCATGCAAGATAGTATCAAAAACCTTACTAAAGTCAAGATATACCACATCTACCCCTTCCCCCCTATCCACAAGGCTTGTTACCCCATCAAAGAAAGCTATCAGGTTGGTTTGACAAGATTTGTTCTTGACAAATCGATGCTGATTGTTATTTATCACCTGATTATATTCTACATGTTTGCAAATTGATTGCTTAATTATTTGCTCCATTATCTTTCTGGGTACAGAAGTTAAGCTGACTGGTCTGTAATTCCCTGGGTTGTCCTTATTTCCCTTTTTTATAGATGAGCACTATATTTGCCATTTTCCAGTCTTCTGGAATGTCTCTCATCTTCCATGACTTTTCAAAGATAACTGCTAATGGCTCAGATATCGCCTCAGTCAGCTCCTTGAGTTTTTTACTGTGCTGTTGCAAACAGCCAACCATTGAGAGCATCCCCCTAATCATAGCAGCATGCCTATTGCTCTCAGCCACTCTGGGGTTCTGAACTACAGCTTCTGGTTCTGGTGAATGAAACGCTGTTTCCTCACTTCCCTGGTCTGTCCACCCAACATGGAATATAGCCTTTTCAGATGACAATCATGCTTGCTGGGCAAAGAATAGAACTATGGATGTCATCAACAATCCAAGCACAATTTGGGAAACATCTTGCAAAAACACTTCATAATCTCAGCGACATTGTGCACTTTGATTACACATCCCATGTAGGGCACTATGTATTACCGTCTCCAGCTAAATAGCCCCCACAGTGGGCTTGGCAACATGAAATGCATATATCCATCAGCAGTACTCATCTGAGGTTGCCAGGTTTCACAGAGTAATTACTACTCTAGTTAATGGCAAGTACACGTGGAAGAATTTATGCTCTTATGTCTGGATGACTAGAGTTGACCTTGGCCTGAATAAGAGAGTGACCCGGTCTTCTCTTATTTGCACTGTCAGCAGCTGCAACAAGGACTCCATGGACTGCAGTTCTTGCTCTCTGATCACCCTCATGATCTCCTGGAGCTTTCTCCACTACCATTTCTGAGCCTCTGCTGCCATTTGACTCTGCATGACAGGTATTTTTATCACAAGCAAACCAAGAGCCAGCTCAGCTCCCCTGGGGTGTACACTGTTTTTGTAGTAAGCACATAAAAGATCATTCCCAAAGAGTGGTTTGGGGTATTCATCCTGTCTCCCAGGCCAGGATATCCTTCTGGTTTCCACACCACCTTACAAGTTCTATAAATCCCGATGCCATGAAGCTGTGACAGGGATAGGGAGTTTGGAATATGCAAAATGTTCTGGGACTGAAGCACCAGAAGTGAGTATTAAGGCTAGTTAGTGTGGGTGATGAACCTTCCTAGGTCCATGTGGTATTATAAACACTTATCTGTAATATTTAACCTTGAAACTGTTAAAGATGCACCTCTCATTAACTGTACTGGTTCCATGCCAACAACATAAAATATTTTTTAAAAAACCCCCGTTTTTGCCACCAAAATTAGCAGGAATGATTCTTGTTCTCTGGGTATTCAATCTGTTCAGTAGGAGGAGCCTTTTTTACTGTAATTTTTCTGACTACAACCATACCTTGGGCAAAAAAAGTCTCACATTATCCCCATGTACAGTACCTGCTAAGGATTTCTAAAAAGAGTAGTCCAACAAACTATTTAAAAAAAAAAAAAAAAAAGAAAGTTTAAAAAGGTTTCACCGTGTCAGACTAGAGAAAACACAAAAAGAAAAAAACATTTTGAAGTAAAAAGAATGTGCAGATTCACTAGGTTAAAAATTGCAACTGTGGTGTCTATTGCAAAGTAGCTGAGAATATGATTTCAGAACTGAGCAAAAATATAAGCAAAGTTTCTGACCCAGTATGGCCATTCTTATGTTCTAATCCCTCTGCTGATGTAGGACTAATGTAATGAGGTGTACTTATGCCACATGTGACCAGAACAGCAAGGGGTAAACAGAGGGCACTGAACCAAAGAAGAGAACCAACCCACAAGCCCCATCATTCCGGGAGCAAAGCCTCCAGCTGTGTCTAGGCAAGAACAAGAAATAAAAAGAGGCAGCAAAACCTATAAATGCTTCCTCTATTAGTTTCCACACCAACAGTCTGCGTTTTTTGACATTTGTTTACTTTTCCCTGAGAGTGAGAAACAATATGCTATATTTGTTATGAAAGCTAAAGACTGAGTTTTTTAATATATTTCTATGACAACACTGGACCATGCTGACTGCCTCCCTGAAATAATCAGAAGCCCAATTTCTTTGCTTCTGGGGCAGCAGATTTTCCCAGGTACAGTTCCAGATCTGCAGGAGACAGCAACAGTGCCAGAAGATTGGGGGAGGGGGGGGGCATTTTGGAATTGCTTGCCAAAGATCTTTGTTCATCCTTTGTCTGGTGCTGTGTTCCACTGTGAGGCTGTGGCTCAACTCAGACAATGCACAGCATATCACATTTACGGATGCTTTAGGGAAGGAAGAGATGACAAGTTGTGTTAATAGATTATATCTATTAGTTATTAAGAGAGTTCTTACCTGTATTTTTATTGGCCAGGTGAAGTTGCTCACGTAAACAAAGAAAGTGATGTTGGGGTTGCTCCGGAAATCAAATTTCTCATTGGAGAAGCTGTCCTTGTATTCCTTTATGTTGGACCTTGAAACAACT
Source organism: Natator depressus (assembly GCF_965152275.1). NCBI lineage: Eukaryota > Metazoa > Chordata > Testudines > Cheloniidae > Natator > Natator depressus. The sequence continues at coordinate 134,921,181 of NC_134237.1, read as the reverse complement.
GGAATCTCCTCCCCTGCCTGAGTGCCAGCTGTTTCAGAATTTAAAAAGTAGCAATAAAAGTTTGCTTTCAGCGCAGATCTTAAGTGATTTTCAAAGGGGACCAATTATCCTTAGTTATAAAGCTATTGCTGTGACAGTAAAAGAAACTATTCGTCTGAAGACTGCAATTTTCAGTTGTATTTCATTAGTAGAATCAATGAACACACAAAATATTGCATTACAAAAAATTAGATCAGCATTTCCACTGTCTCCAATGCACATTATCAAGATGTGAGAATTGGAAAACTGGAGAGGGGAAAACTAAAATTCCTTTCTTAATTTAATTTCTTTCCCACATCCCAATTTCTAAAATGTAACATATAGTGTTTAATTATTCCCGTACAGTTGAGATTCTGGTTTACTTTTCTCTTTTACCTGCAAAACTCGTTGACCAAGTTATGTTGAGGTTGAAGTTTTTAGATGCGTTTATAAACATGTCCAGGTCTCTATTTTGCTGATTTAGAGAAAAAGAGAGAGAAGAAAACAGTTATTTTTAACAGATGTCATTCAATTAAAATTGTTCTGTTTTGAAAGGAACTCTCACTAAAAGTGTCAGAACTATAGTTATTTCACAGTAGGTTGAATAGAATACTCATCTACATGTGAGAGCACTAACATCCAGCAAGACACATTTTAAAGATCCACTGTATATAAAATAGAACATAGCTGTACATTTTCATTTGGATCTCCCCAAAAAGAAAAGTTTCAGAGTAACAGCCGTGTTAGTCTGTATTCGTAAAAAGAAAAAAGAAAAGGAGTACTTGTGGCACCTTAGAGACTAACCAGTTTATTTGAGCATCCGATGAAGTGAGCTGTAGCTCACGAAAGCTCATGCTCAAATAAACTGGTTAGTCTCTAAGGTGCCACAAGTACTCCAAAAAGAAAAGTTTACTTCAATGTAATTCCAAACCATATTCATTTAGGGTTCTTTGCAGACTATCCTAAGTATGATTCTGGGGTCGTTGGCAGTGGCAGCATTCAAATATATTTTAATGCAAACACATTTAGATAATTTTTGGTTTTAAATACTCTTCCCCCGCCCCCAATAAAATAATTAATTTTGTATCCTCACAAAATATCTGCCCTGGTCTAGATTTCAAATCATGTTACCTATTGGTATTCCTCCCTACCTCCATCTTTGCTCTGACAATGGCCCTCCATATGTTCCTCTCGTTCCAATATCTGTGCCTTCTTTTATAAAATTATATAATAATATAAATTTTATAATAGAATATAAATTTACAGGCTCTTTTGTGATAACTGGGCCTACAAATTTTCCCTAACTCTGAGCTCAACTGTGAAAAGTGAGTGAAAGTTCACAAAATGTTACAATAACTCATAATAAATGTTGACGGGGAAAAAGTGCAAAAAGACTGAATTAGCCTAAACAAAAAAAGGCCTCCTGATATAACTCAAGGACTGTGTTAAGACCATGCCTGGTCAACAAGAAAAGTATGGGACTGGAAATTAATTAACCAAAATTGGTGTGTCAGAAGTTAGGCCTAACTGGTGCACAAAATAATGAGGGGATGGGACCATTCTGTCCATCACTCCCTTTTGGGGTCCTTAACAAAAAAGACGTGGGGTGAGGGGAAATACAGACAGATGGCTGACTAGAGAAGAGGAAGGTGAAAACTTCATCATGACAGCTGCCAACCCCACCATCTCCTCGGACTCTTCATCGTCTGGTTACGGAGAGATGTCCTGAGCAGACTGGGCCAAGGAAGAGGGACCCAGACGACATCACCATTGCCACCTCAACTGGCTCATGCTAATCCCAAATATCACCTGACACATGAGGCTGTGTCTCATACACATCCTTCTCTTTTCCTTCCTTCCCCTATTTCCCAAAAGGTTCTTTTCCTTCCCACCATATTTCTTCTCTTTCCTAGCCCTCTCCTTTTTCCTTTTGTCCAGCTATTTGTCTTATTAGACAACAACGCATATGTTGCAACATTGCTGTAAGTCTGAGCCCGGAAAGGCAGCTAAAAGCAAAGCCCTAAACATCCCGTTGCTGGTACAAGTTTGTCAGGTCTCAGAGTCGCTGATAAGACCTTGTGCTGTGCTTGTATTTCTCCAGCAGTGAAGCTGCAAGTGAGAGATAACACTAGAGACAGAAGTTACAGATAGTATTTTCTATCTTTGTTCTTTACTTTTCCCTTTTGTGTGCATTTCATTTGTTTTGTCTTTTAGGAAATGGGATCAGATTTCAACGACAGTAACAATAGCTCCTGCCCATTATAAGTAACTAAGGATAGTTAACATCTGTAGTACCATCTAAGAGACTTTCAGACAAGTGGGCATGTTTTTAAAAAGAAAAGGAGTACTTGTGGCACCTTAGAGACTAACCAATTTATTTGAGCATAAGCTTTCGTGAGCTACAGCTCACTTCATCGGATGCATACTTACACAGAGACCATGAAACAATACCTCCTCCCACCCCACTCTCCTGCTGGTAATAGCTCGTCCAAAGTGACCACTCTCTCTACAATGTGCATGATAACCAAGGTGGGTCTTCTCCCCCCCACCCCACACACAAACTCATTCTCCTGCTGGTAATAGCTCATCCAAACTGACCACTCTCCTTACAATGTGTATGATAATCAAGGTGGGCCATTTCCAGCATAAATCCAAGTTTAACCAGAACGCCTGGGGTGGGGGGTGGGTAGGAAAAAACAAGGGGAAATAGGCTACCTTGCATAATGACTTAGCCACTCCCAGTCTCTATTTAAGCCTAAATTAATAGTATCCAAGTTGCAAATGAATTCCAATTCAGCAGTTTCTCGCTGGAGTCTGGATTTGAAGTTTTTTTGTTGTAAGATAGCGACCTTCATATCTGTAATTGCGTGACCAGAGATTGAAGTGTTCTCCGACTGGTTTATGAATGTTATAATTCTTGACATCTGATTTGTGTCCATTTATTCTTTTACGTAGAGACTGTCCATTTTGACCAATGTACATGGCAGAGGGGCATTGCTGGCACATGATGGCGTATATCACATTGGTGGATGTGCAGATGAACGAGCCTCTGATAGTGTGGCTGATGTTATTAGGCCCTGTGATGGTGTCCCTTGAATAGATATGTGGGCACAGTTGGCAACGGGCTTTGTTGCAAGGATAGGTTCCTGGGTTAGTGGTTCTGTTGTGTGGTATGTGGTTGCTGGTGAGTATTCACTTCAGGTTGGGGGGCTGTCTGTAGGCAAGGACTGGCCTGTCTCCCAAGATTTGTGAGAGTGTTGGGTCATCCTTCAGGATAGGTTGTAGATCCTTATAGTGCGTTGGAGGGGTTTTAGTTGGGGGCTGAAGGTGACGGCTAGTGGCGTTCTGTTATTTTCCTTGTTAGGCCTGTCCTGTAGTAGGTGACTTCTGGGAACTCTTCTGGCTCTATCTATCTGTTTCTTCACTTCCGCAGGTGGGTATTGTAGTTGTAAGAATGCTTGATAGAGATCTTGTAGGTGTTTGTCTCTGTCTGAGGGGTTGGAGCAAATGCGGTTGTATCGCAGAGCTTGGCTGTAGACGATGGATCGTGTGGTGTGGTCAGGGTGAAAGCTGGAGGCATGTAGGTAAGAATAGCGGTCAGTAGGTTTCCGGTATAGGGTGCTGTTTATGTGACCATTGTTTATTAGCACTGTAGTGTCCAGGAAGTGGATCTCTTGTGTGGACTGGACCAGGCTGAGGTTGATGGTGGGATGGAAATTGTTGACATCATGGTGGAATTCCTCAAGGGCTTCTTTTCCATGGGTCCAGATGATGAAGATGTCATCAATATAGCGCAAGTAGAGTAGGGGCGTTAGGGGACGAGAGCTGAGGAAGCGTTGTTCTAAATCAGCCATAAAAATGTTGGCATACTGTGGGGCCATGCGGGTACCCATAGCAGTGCCGCTGATTTGAAGGTATACATTGTCCCCAAATGTAAAATAGTTATGGGTAAGGACAAAGTCACAAAGTTCAGCCACCAGGTTAGCCGTGACATTATCGGGGATAGTGTTCTTGACGGCTTGTAGTCCATCTTTGTGTGGAATGTTGGTGTAGAGGGCTTCTACATCCATAGTGGCCACGATGGTGTTATCAGGAAGATCACCGATGGATTGCAGTTTCCTGAGGAAGTCAGTGGTGTCTCGAAGGTAGCTGAGACTGCTGGTAGCGTAGGGCCTGAGGAGGGAGTCTACATAGCCAGACAATCCTGCTGTCAGGGTGCCAATGCCTGAGATGATGGGGCGCCCAGGATTTCCAGGTTTATGGATCTTGGGTAACTTTGGATAAGCTATTACCAGCAGGAGAGTGAGTTTGTGCGTGTGGTTTTTGGAGGGCGGGGGGGGGGGGGGGGGTGAGAAAACCTGTATTTGTGCTGGAAATGGCCCAACTTGATTATCATACACATTGTAAGGAGAGTGATCACTTTAGATAAGCTATTACCAGCAGGAGAGTGGGGTGGGAGGAGGTATTGTTTCATGGTCTCTGTGTATATAATGTCTTCTGCAGTTTCCACAGTATGCATCCGATGAAGTGAGCTGTAGCTCACGAAAGCTTATGCTCAGATAAATTGGTTAGTCTCTAAGGTGCCACAAGTACTCCTTTTCTTTTTACGAATACAGACTAACACGGCTGTTACTCTGAAACATGTTTTTAAAGAAGCTCTCTGGCTAAAGGGAGAGGGAAGAAGGAATGTTGTGAGAATGAAACTTATTAATGCTTTCCTTTTTAAATGCTTTTTAACGTTTTTTTCCTTATTTTCTGTATTCCTAATAAGGGATTCAAACGATTCTTAGTAGTGTTTGCCATGTACTAGGCAGGCTGGGGTCTCTGTATACCAAAACCCAAACCTTTTTTAACACTGGTTAATGCTGGACAGCAATAGCACCATGTTAATATCTTTGACTCTTTGGGCCCATATATTCCATCTAACTAAATACAACAGAGCCCTTGCTTGGTTTGACACCCCGGTCATGGAGTGCAGGTCCCATGGGGCCTCATTACACTGATGGGTGCCAAGGGGAGGTCGTCCTGGCCCCCAAAGCCATGGTTTCCCCATTATTAGCCTTGAGGCTGTGGTTGTTGATCCTGCGGGAGAATTCAGGGCTCTCTCTTAGAACCAAGAGGCTCCTTAAGAGCAGCCAACAAGGAACTGTAAGCTGCATTCCAAGGAGAAGTCTCTGCTCAAGAGAGTGTGTTTGGAGAAGTTCCTGTACTCAGCTGGATTGAGCAGACAGACAATAGTACTGCTTTGACTTATCCCATCCACAGCATCTTTTGGTAGGAATGATGTGAGCAGTGAAAAAAATGGGAAGTGGTTTTGTCTGCACTGAAGGAGTCTGTGTCATTCACCGTATCAAGGAGCCTCCTGTTTGTACTGCAATAGCACTACAGACCACAAAGATGGATCAAGGCCCCGTTATATTAGGCTCTGTACAACCAGCTCAGTGCTGGTGGCCTCTGAGCTACGTTCTGATGTTCTTGGAGTCTGATTTAAGACATGGAGTACTGTTGCTTTTTCCTGTCTCCCCACCCCTCAGATCCAAGGATGAAACTGACAGCATTAACTCGCTGCAGTGTTTGGACCAACAGGACGTTTTCCTGCCCGACAGGATCGGAGAAATTTTGGGATTCTGAATTCAGCTGGTTATTAAACACAGAAGAAGCCCTGGTGTTAACTGACTAAGAGTTATTCTGGCTAGCCCATGGGCTTTGTCCCTGCAGAATAACTGGAAGCTGACCTCTCTCTGAGCTCTTGAGGTGAAAGAGAAGCAAAGAGAAAGTGACCTTCACTGATGCACAGGAGTCACCATGAATGTGGAGCTGCATTTGAAGTCAGATACCTTACATGACTGCTCTATATTTCCATTCCAAAAGGAGATGCCTTTTGCACCAGGAAGAAAAGCAAAATAAACAACAGAATGAACTGTGCCATGGCATAATTCTACACTGACTAACTATATTAGAGTAAAAGAAAGTGAAGAAAGTAGACACGATAAGATACAAGACTAACTGCAAGCAACTACAGAAAGCTAGAGGGGTTTGACTACATATTCCAGAAGTACAAAGCAAGTGAAGTGCAGGTTTAGGCTGCGGTTCCTTATGCCCCGCTTTGGCCACAAACATTTGGAGCTGCAAGGAAGCAAGATGTAGCTACACAGATTGAGGACATTCTGGCTAGTACATGGACTATGCATGTGCACCAAGACGGTAGTTCTGTTCAAAGAACAGTATGAGCCACTCTCTTCAGTGCAAGGAGAAGGCAGATTTTTTAAACGAAGTATGAAATGTAGGGGTATCAAAAAGGAAGAGACCATACTCACCTCTTCAGGTGTTGCTACAAAATTGATTGCAGTATAGTAGCGATCATCCTCTTGGGAAAGGCTGAAGGTGAACTGATAGTCGATAAGAAGAGTATCTGTAAAGAATACATGCAAAAAAGGTAAAAAAGTGCCTTGAAATAAAACAAGCTTCTGGAAAGCAAGGCAGGTAAGTGATTTCTAATTTAGATTAAGCAAACAGCTTACTGCAACAAGAGAGTTACTGCACTGCTATAATCTCCCCCCAACAGAAAGTTGAGTTTGGGAGAGAATAATGAACACTTTAGACACCTCACTATACCAACCTCGGAGGGTATTACATCCTACTCTATTAAAGTTAACCCAAGTTTGTTTTTTTTTTTTTGGAAGAGAACCGGGGAAAGGGGAAAGGTTTACATTTTTCAAGCAGGACATCTGATAAAAGTCTCCATCCTAAGAGAACTTGGTAGAAGGGAAATGTGGTTGACTACATAATTTAACCACATTTTGCTTAGTTCTTGTCGTTTCACCAAATCTAAAGTATCTATCAAAACTGTTTATCAATGTTATGGGAGTTTAAAGAAGACCAAACATTTTTGAATGGCAGAATACAATGTTCCCATTAGAACAGTGTGGGGAAAAACATTCACCCATCTAGCAAAACTGGTAAACCACCACATTTTCACTGCATTTGGGAAAAATCAAAGGCCAGGCAAATACAATAAAATTGCTACTATGGCTAACAAAACAAGGCCTTTTTCAAAAAGTGGGTTGAGGCTTCATGACGCACCGATATCTTATCTTGTTCTTCTTTCTCTTTTCCCCTCCCCTCCCCTCCCATGAAAGAAGCCTAATCCAGTCCACTGCAGTCTCTACTGGGCTCAAAGGAGTGCACAAAGGAACTAAATATTTAATGAAGTATTTGTAGCTATCATGACAATAGACAGCACTGACAATAACTTTTTTTAAAGATCATCATGTTCCCAGTCTTCTGGGCTTCAAAATTACTATCAAGAAGCCTGCCCTACACTATGCTGTTTCTCCTTTCCCATGTGGTTGGCATAAGCAACATTGCTGTGTTTGATAACTGCACAAGATTATCTTTAAAATCTATCAGTGCTGCTCCTCGACTGCCCAAGCAGGATTTAGCACACTTCTAATTTCCACACCTCCTTAGAAATCCTGTCTGAACCCTTCATTGCTATTTAATTTAAGATGTTTTTTCATCTAATGTCTTTCTAAAAGTGTTGATCTCAAATATTTAAGAGTGATAAAATAAGATAAAACTAGGATAATCTGAATTTTAGCAGTGTAAAGACAGTATTTCCTAACCCAGTATTTCCTAAGTATTTCTCAAACTTCATTGTACTGCGACCCCTTTCTGACAACAAGAATTATTACATGACCCTTTGGGGGGAACCAAGCCTGAGCCCACCCAAGCCCTGCCACTGCTGGTGGGGAGGGGGTGTGAAGCCAAAGCCAGAGGCTCAGACTTCAGCCCTAGGTGGTGGGGTTTGGGCTTCAGCTTTGGCCCCAGACCCCAGCAAGTCTAATGTCAGCCCTGGCAACCCCATTAGAACAGAGTCCCAACCCACAGTTTGAGAACCACTGTCCTAACCCATCTGCATTTAAACAGATGTGTGAAGTAAAATAGATGTAACTTATTTGCGCCTATATATCAAATAAGACATTTACTATTTTCAGGCAAAGAAAAGCAGTTGTACTTACAATAACATGTTCCTTTAAGTGGATTTCCTTGGTATCGATTTTCTACCTCACACCTAAAAAGAATATTTTTTTTAAATCAATGATGGTTTTCAGTCTGATTTTCTCCTTTTTTTTTTGGCTTGAATCTCTATCCATTTAAAAACAATTACGGAACACAGCTTGAGCTCAGAAGATAACTGTATACAATTAAAAACAAAAAGGTGCAAGTCTGAAGCTGTAATGAGATATTGAAGAAACCATGGAAACTTGGAAGACCCAAGCAAGAAAGTAGAAAGCAATGAAACTGAAGTATGAAAATTACAGGAAGGAGAGGTTACTCACCTTGTGCACTAATGGGAGTTCTCCAAAATGTGTCCCCCTGCAGGTGCTTCACTTTAGGTGCGCACGTGCCCCTGTGCCTCTGACCAGAGATTTTTGGTAGCAGTGCCCATTCTGCCCACACATGAGCCCTGCACATCCTCGTGCCCCGTACCAAGGCTTCACATGGCGGAGCAGGCAAACCGCTCTCAGTTCTTCCTCTATCGCAAAGCCCACACAGGCAGCTCCTAAGCAGAGGGGAAAAGGGTGGGTTGTGGAGCACCCACAGGGGGATGCACCTCAAAGAATTCCAGTTACTGCACAACATGAGTAACTCCTCCATCTTCGAACAGAATCCCTGTGGGCACTCCACTTTAGGTGGCTCCCTATCAGTAACCCTTTGAGAAGTTGGAAGTTTTGGAGCAGAGTCCATTACCAAAGAGACAACTGCATTGCCTATTGCTGCATCTGATCTGGCAGTGTAAATAGGGCACGGTGGTCAGAAAACATGTACATCAAGGATCATGTTGCAGCCCTGCAGATTTAAGCAACCAGAACATCTCTGAGTAGAGATGCAGACAGTGATCTAGTAGAGCGTGCACTCACTCTTAGGGAGGCGTAACCGCAGCGAAACCATAGCAGGCAATAATACATCCAGAAGATACATTTAGAAAGTTTCTGAGTGAAGATAGGTGCTCCATTAGACTTCTCTGCAACGGAAATAAAGTCTGGGGGTCTTCCTGAATGGCCTAGTCCTGTCCAAGTGAAAAGCTAATGCTCTTTTAACAGCTAACATATGAAATGAAGGCTCTTGTGTAAACTGATGCAACTTAGGGGAAAAAACAAAAAATTAATAGTTTGGTTGATATGAACTCCAGAGGAATAAGAACTTTGAATGGGGTCATAGAGATACCTTCTCCTTGGAGAACAAAGTAAAGGACGGGTCTGCAATTAGCGTCCCCGTTTCCCCATCCCTTGAGCAGAAATGTTGGCCACCAAGAAGCCTGTCTTCATAGACAGATATAAAAGTGAGCACATGGCTGCTTCCTGAGACGGTTAAGAACAAGGTTTAAAACCCAAAGCACTGTGGGAAAAGATTGATAAATACTTTTACAAATCTCACTGTGGTTGGGTGAGTGAATAATAAGAAACCTTCTCCTGACACGTGGAAAGCTGTTATTGCTGTTAAATGAACCTTGATGGAATTCCAGGAAAGGCCTGAATTTTTCAATTCCAACAGGTAGTCCAAGATTGAGGAAAGAAAGACTGGACAGAAAACCGATGGCATTGGTTACACCAAAGGCTATAACTTCTCCATTTCTGAAGGTAAGTATGTCTATTAGATTTCTTTCTGCTATTCAACAGTATCTTTGTACTTCTGATGAGCATAAGGTCTCTGAAGAACCACTGAAGAACCAAGATTGGGGTGAAAGGTCTGACTCACATCCTGAGACAATACTGGAGATTTTATCCGTAGCCTCCACAGAGGACAAGAGGTGAGTCTGAGGAGGTTCAGAAACCAAGCGTATATTGGCCAAGTTTGGTGCAATCAAAATGACTTTGGCTTGGTCCTCTCTGTTCTTGATAAGGATCTTTAAGAGCAATGGAGTTGGAGGATCTGCATAGAGAAGACCCTTTGTCTATATAATGAGGAAAGTGTCTCCTAGAGATTGGGGATCGAGACTCCCTCTGGAACAGAATTTCCTGCACTTTGTTTCGACTGCTGTGGCAAAACAATTAATCTCTGGAAATCCCCAAGTCAGGAGTATTTTATTGAGCACTCAAGAGTCCAACTCCTATTCGTAATTTAAGGATAAATGTCTGCTCAGATCATCTGCCATGGTGTTTTGTATATCTGGGAGGTAAGAAGCCCAGATGACTATCTGGCTATGAAACAGTTCCAAAGTTTTACCGCTTTGAGGCAGAGTGAAAGGAACACACTCTGCCCGGACAATTGATTTAATACATACATACTATGTTGTCTGTCATGATCTTGATGGGCTTGTTTTTGAGCAGGGCAAGGAAGTGGAGGAAAGCATTTTTGACCACCTTAATTCCAAGAGATTGATGTGTAAGCAGTGTTCCTGTTGTGACCATTTTCCAGGGCCTGTGTGAGGACCCAAATGTGCTCCCCATTCCAAGAGGGAAGAGTCCGATGTTAATATGACTATAGGAGGGATTCTGGTTGAACAGAATTCCTGCGTTAACTTTGGATAGATTCCGCCACCAGATGAGTGACTGTAGGACCTGATTGGGTACAGGTAATTGCTTGTTGCGAATGTGTTTGCTGGGTGTATGAACAATCCTGAGACACCCCTGGAGACATCAAAGATGCAACCTGACATTTTGCGCCACAAAACCACAAGCTGCCACGTGTCCCAGCAGTTGCAGACATGTCCTTGCTGGAACTTGAGGGCTGAGCAACACTGTTTATATAAGGTAATTTAGAACAAGGAACCTGTCGAGAGGGAGATAAACTCTGCCATTATAGAATCCAGAAGTGGCTTATAAAGATAATTCATTCTATAGGGGTCAAGACTGATTCTGAAATTTATCTGCAGGCCTAAACTTTGGAATAGTGAAGTTGTTGTTTGAACTGTACCTCCTGATATGACCGACCCTTGAGGAGCCTTCCATCAAGGTAGGGAAAGACAACAGAGGTAGGCAGCACCATGCTTTTTCAGAATACCCTTGGGGTGGATGACAGGCAGAAGAGTAGGACCCAGTACTGGTAATGACTGTGACTGAACGTGGGATTCATCTGTCTCGCAAAAGTAGTAGGCATTTTTTAGATCAAAGGTCACAATCCGTCTCCTAATTCCAGGGACAGAATTACAGCTGCTAGGGACACCATCTTGAATTTCAGAAGTCTGACATGCTAGTTCAATTGTCTGAGATCTGGTATCAGTCTCCAAGCCCTGTTTTTCTTGTGTATCAGAAAATATTTTGAATAGAACACCCCTTTCCCCTGTGTTGAAGTGAGATTGGCTCGATGGCTCCTAGATTTAGGAGTGATGACACCTCCTGTGTCAGCAACTGCTTGTGAAAGGAGACCCTGAAAAGGGACAGGGAAGGGGGTTACAAGGGAGGAACTGAGGTAAACTGGGTAGTGTAACCCGAAGTAATGGCTTCCAATACCCATTTGTCCAATGTTATAGACTCGCATGCCTGAGGAAATAGAAAGAGAGGCAGTGTCCAAACTGAGGAACCGGAGTTGTGTTGTGCAGATGATAAAACCTGGTCATTGGTTGGTCTGGACTCTCACCCAAACAATCAAAACTGGCCTTTGGACGACACGGAAGGCTGGGATGAAGCAGTTGAGGTATCTGAAGGCTTTTTCTTTGAAAACCATGACTTCTTAGCTGGCAGTTTAGATGTCCTATGGAAGGCTGAAAATAGAGCAGGGCGGGACCTTTGAGCTAACTGAGACCTGCTAAACTTTCTTAATTTGCAGGTGTGTATATCCCAAAGACTTAAGTATTGCCCTAGAGTCCTTTAGGGTATGAAGCAAATGATCCATGGAATCTGCAAAAAGCTTCTGGCAATCGAAAGGTTAATCCTCCACAATCAATTTTCCTTCATGCAGAAAATTGAACAACTGAAGCCAGGAAGGTCACCTCATCACTAATGTAGTGGAAATAGACCTGGCTGCCGTCTCTGCCACATCGTGTGAAGACCACAGTGAAGTTTTTGCCACAAGCTGACTCTCCTTTGTTATGGAGCTGAGCTGTTCTTGATGTTCCTGTGGTAAAAGATAAATAAAAGGTCTCCTCGGGCTAAGAATGGGGAGAAGGGATGCACTGTACCGGGGAATCAGGTCTTCCATGTTCCCTGAGGGACTGAGGTGAGATTGCTGAAAACTGACAGTGATACATTGCCCATGGCTCCCAGGAAGGCCAATGAGGGAGACCATAAGGCATGGGGAGAAGAATTTAATGCTGGTCATCCCAAAAGTTGGAGAGCAGTAGTCTGGTGTCCTGCCTCTGCACAGGGAGTAACGTCTCCTGGAATAAATTGGAGATTCTTGAAGTGAAAGCTCTGAGTTTGAGTCAGAATGCTCTTCCACCTTGTATCAGAGGTGACAACCACTCCTCATGGATAGTCAAAGATGGAGAAGAGATAAGTCTCCCAGAAACATGAGCAGTTGGTGAACCAGCCAACCTCATTATTGAGAGGTATCCAGAGGTTACAAGGAGCAGAGACTCAGGCTTATTCGGTACCAAAATGTTTTTCAGGTACTGGAATTCCTGTGGTATTGGCACAACAGAACTCAGTATCAGCACCGATGGTGTTGCAGAGGTCATCATGCAACAATACCAAAGGAGTTGAGGATTCCACTGAAGCTGGTCTCCTGGTAGTGGAAGTCTTTGGTACCAATCTCTTTACCGCTGAGGTATGGGACTTAGTTGAAGTCTTAACGTGCTTCATGGTACCCGAAGTACTCGGACCCTCACTAACATTCCTCTGAGGGCCTGGATCTACATTGATGAGGAACTCTGTTTTGCTCCTCTTATCTCCTTTCTTAAGCTTGGAGTGCAAAGCTCTCAGTATTGGCAGTGTGATTATCAGCACCTCTGTCAAGAAGAGGGTTGGAGATCAGAGTTTTAATTCCATGTTTAATTCCATGTTCCCCTTGGAAGTTCTGTGACGGTGACAATGGAGCACTGACAGATGTGGAGGGTCCCTGGACAAGGAGGTGCTCAGTGCCCCGACCCAAAGCTGTTTTTAAGGATTGCTCCATCATTAATTGTCTCTACTTAATTTCCCTGTTTTTGCAGGATTTTTCCCTCAAAAGAAAGCATATTTTACACTTGCTGGGAACATGAGAGTCTCCCAAGCAACGAATGCAGTGGGAGTGCCTGTCACAAACAGGGATTGCTTCTCAACAACAGGAGCACCTTTCAAATACCAGGGAGCCCGGCATCCACAACGGAAGAAGAAAAACACAGAAGACGACGACAACGACAAAGAAGAGAATAGATGTTCCAAGTATAAGATACTAAACCTACAACTAATAAGAACTAATTATAAACCATAAACACTAATAAAAGGGGAAAATAGGCATACAGCAAACAGGCGCACGCTATACCTCAGTCTCTGATGGAAGGTGGCTGACAAGGAACTGAGGGCGGTTTGCCCGTGCAGCCCTATATAGCCCTGGTACAGGACAAGAGGATGTGTAGGGAACATATGCAGGCAGAACAGGCACTGCAAGCAAAAATCTCGGATCAAAGGTGCAGGGGCACATGCACACAAAGTGAAACGTACACAAGAACACTACTCAAAAGAAGCAATACCCTCTGCTTGAAATTAGTTTAATAGTTCTTCACACATGTACCCCATTAAGCAACTCCAGCCAAATAAAGAATAGTCTTCAATTCTGCCATACTAGGGCCTAATCCTGTTAACCTTTACTCATGTTAGTAATCCTTCAAAAATAAACTTTGCATTGACTTTATTTTCCTAAACATTGCAATGGAAACATTTCTATTAGGTTGTGTTTTCATATTTAATCGTATTTATTATATTATTATTTATTCACTACCTGGAAAGATACCAGAACAAATTATTAAACTATCGATGTGTAAGCACCCAGAAGATAACAGGGTTGCAAGGAATAGTCAGCCTGGGTTTCTCAAGAACAAATCATGCCAAACCAACCTAATTTCCTTGTTTGATAGGCTACTGGCCCAATGGATAAGGAGGAAACAGCAGACGATTTTTTTTTATTTTAGTAAGGCTTTTGACGCAGTCTCACATGACATTCTCAAACAAACTACGGATGTGGTCTAGATGGAATTATTAAAAGGTGAGTGTACAATTGGTTAAAAGACTATACCCAAAAGTATAGGACTGTCAAATTAGGGGGACGTATCTATTGGGGTCCACAGGGGTCTGTCTTGGGTCCAGTACTAGTCAATATTTTTATTAATGACTTGGATAATGGAGCAGAGAGTATGCTTATAAAACTTGCTGATGACACCAACATAGCACTTCAAAGGACAGGATTAGAATTCAAAACAAGCATGATACAATGAAGAACTGGTCTGCAATCCACAAGATGAAACTGAATAAAGACATGTGCAAAGTAATTCACTTAGGAAGTAAATATCAAATGCATAACTACAAAATGAGGAATAACTGGCCAGGTGGTAGTACAGAAGAAAAGGATCTGGGGGCTGTAGGGGATCGCAAATTAAATATGAGTCAACAAAGTGATACAGTTGCAGAAAAGACTAATACCATCCTGGAGTGCATTAACAAGAGTGTAGTGTGTAAGACATGGGAGGTAACTGTCCCGCTCTACTTGGCACTGGTGAGGCCTCAGATGGAGTACTGACCACTTCTGGGCACCACATTTCAAGAAAAAGGGGGAGGGGAGAATGGAGAACGTTTATAGAAGAGCTACCAAAAATAATAAAAAGGTTTTAAAAAACTGACCTATGAGGAAAGGTTAAAATAATTAGATATGTTTAGTCTTGAAAAAAAGACAACTGAGCGGGGACCTGATAACAATTTTCAAGTATGTGCTGGTATGAAAAGAGGACAGTGATCAATTATTCTCCATGTCCACTGAAGGAAGGACAAGAAGTAATGACCCTAATCTGCAGCAAGGGTCATTTAGGTTGGATATTTGGACAAACTTTCTAACTCTAAGGATAGTTAAACACCAGAATAGGCTTCCATGGGAGGCTGTGGAATCTCCATCATTGGAGGTTTAAGAACAGGTTGGACAACCACCTGACAGGAATGGTGTAGGTTTAGTTGGTCATGAGTCAGTGCACGGGGCTGGACTTGATGATCTCTCAAGGCCCCTTCCAGCCCCATATTTCTATGATTACAGTAGTGCTTAAGAATGGGGGGGTCCCATTGTGCTAGGCACTGTACAAACACAACAGTAGACAGTCTCTGCTCCATAGAGCTTAAAATCTAAACAGATAAGACAGATGCAGAGTAGGGTTTCATAAAACCTTTTTCTACACTTATACTTTGTGACTGTTTATACCTCATTGTGCTCCTTTAAAAAAGAGTTTTTTGAAAGAGATTTGAACACTTACCTCAGATTTATCTATATTTCCTATATATTGACTCTCCACCCCTGCAGGAACTGCTTAAACAGAGTGCCCTAAAAATGACAGTTCACATCTATTTTTTTTTAAATAGGAATATGTGCAGCGGTATGTAAATTTTGAGAAAAAAAAATCTTACTTTTCATCTTTTAAAATCTGTATAAAATGTTCTCTCTCAGTTGATAAACTCTTAATATAGTAATCTTGAGAAAACCATTTTGCTCACTACCACAATATAAAAGCTACTGCTGATTTCATTGATGGTGAAGTTAGTTAAATGTCAGCACTGGGAAATGTTTAATGCCATACTAAATACATACATTTTTCATTATTTAGAATTACTTTATTATGTACAGTCTTTGGATAGCAAATATTTATAAGAAATGGCAACTCACAGTTGACACTCATCTCCTTTAATTCCTTTGGTAGTACAGAAACACTTTCCTGTATTTGTATTACAGATAGAGGCATGACCATTACACTTGCAAGCTGTAAAGGAGATAAAGTAGTTTTGAGTAAAACAGTATGGACAGATTTGTTTACAGTGATTAAAACATTTAGGCAGAGAACTGAGATGTGTTAAAGGTGAACTACAAACCAAAAATGTACTTGTGCCCATCTGCTTGTTTATGATGCTTAAAGACCTCAATATCAGATTTTTGGTTTGTTTTATGTTTTTTGGGGGTGGGGTTAACACTAAAAGTATCATCATATACAGAAATCAATGGGTGAAGTTCTCTGGTCTCTGTTATGCAAGAAGTCAGACTAGGTGATCAGAATGGTCCCTTCTGGCCTTAAAATAAATAAATGAATCCTCAACTGTCCCATTTCTGCTGGATGACACTTTGAAGAACTGGTGTACTAATGTGATGATATCACAAGGGAATGAAAATTCAAAAAGGGAGGAACTGGTCTATATTTACAATACCAAAAAACAATATTAATACCTATTTTACTCAAACTCCTGACAAACATTTTGGAGAAAAGCTCTGTGTGAACAATTCAACACTTCTACCTCTTCTTTGGGAGCTGAAGGTTTCTCCAGGAAAACCGAAGACTTGATATTCCTAGTATTTCCAATGTTAAACAAGCAGAAAAAACTCTGACATCTTTATTCATAAAGGAGTAATAGAGGTACAAGACATTTTTTCTTTGCAGTTAATTTAATATAATTCAAAGGTTCATAGATTCCAAGGCTAGAAGGGAACATTGTGATCATCTAGTCTGACCTCCTATATAACACAGGCCAGAGAGCTTCCCCAAAAATAATTCATAGGGCATATTTTTCAGAGAAACGTCCTGATAGAGAATCCACCCTGGCCCCTTGTAGGTTGTTCCATTGCTTAATTACCCTCCCTCTTAAAAATGTATTCCTTCTTTCCAGTCTGAATTTGTTTAGCTTTAACTTTCACCCGCTGGCTCATGTTATACCTTTCTCTGCTAGATTGAAGAGTCCATTAGTAAATATTTCTTCCCCATGCAGATACTTACAGATTGTAATCAAGTTGCCCCTTTACCTTCTCTTTGTTAAAATAAACAGATTAAATTCCTTGAGTCGATCGCTATAAAGTATGTTTTCTTTAATCATTTAATCATTCTCACGGTTCTTCACTGAACTCTCTCCAATTTATCAACATCCTTCTGGATGCTAGATGAAAATTAGATGAAAGGCTATCAAAGTTCCTTTCATATGGTGCCTAGATTCCTTTTGTGAGCTGTCCAACCAAAGGACTGAAAGGCAGGCTCATGCCCTGTATCTTCACAAGGAATGTGTGTGAAAGGGGAACATACATGGCTTCTGAAGAAGTACTGAACTAGACACTTCCAGGAGTATAAAAGCAGATTCTTCAGCCTCCTGCTGTAAATTATTTTACCTTATCAGGGAGGATTGATTTAATTTAGAGCAATTTACATCACTGATTTTAATCATGATTTAAATAAGCAAGCAGAAAACCTTGATTTAAATCACTGATTTTAATTGCCTTTTGCATTCGTACTTTTTAGTTATTTTGAAAAGGTTGATTCTCTTCAATTCAATAAAACAAGCTTAAATGTGCTGGATACGTTTGAAAAAAATATCAAAGTTTACCAAAACATATTTTGTATTTAAAACTAACTGACTTATTAAACCAAAGAAGCATTATCTATAATCAGTAAACTGAACTGATTATTTCTGGTCACCGTGTACTTCAAGATTTCAGAAGTAGATCTCCTCCTCTCACATCTATACATAGTTTGAAAGAAGAGAAAAAAAAAAAAAAAAACTTACCTGCTTTTTCAACTCCCAATTGGTTTCTTAACTTTGAATGAACTAGTTATTAAACTGAACTAGTTGAATAAACTGAAAAGAAAATGTTCTCTCTGCACCTGAACACAAGGGTACTGCTGTCCAACACTGATTTAACACTTCAGCAAACTCTGGTTTCAGGTACTTAGCCAGTGACTTCCACCAGTAGAGCAGTCTGATTTTCTTTAAAACTTGGCAGAAAACATGTACTGCTTATTATTTCTTGTATTTAATTTAAATGATAGATTATAATACATTTTGGCCTTAACATAGGACGACAATGCCAATTTCCATTTTTTTCATATATTTTTTTTAATTCCTGCATTTAATTTAAATTGGAAAATCCAATTTGATTTAAAAACATGCATTTTATTTATTTTAAATAGTCAATTTTTATCCACTGAGGACCTCATAAAAGCCAAAACAACTTATGGACTATAGATTAGCACTCCCATAGAGTAGAGTTCCTCAGGCTTTTTCCACAGTGCAGACTGCAAAATACAGAGGATTATCTCAGGGACCACCTCCATTCTTATTCACTGTCATGAGGGCAAACTCCCTCCTCATTCATGACTGTATAACATCTCAGTGGCAGCTACTGCACCCTTTGCATGGAAAAGGATTTATGTAGTTTAGCTGTCTTTCAGTGCAATTTAGCAACTCACAGGGGCAAGTGCAGCACCCTATCACCAACCAGCTGCCTGTGGACCACCAGCAAGTGTTCCAGGCAGCACCCTTTTAGAATCATCACCAGAGAGGAAATGTATCTGATCTCAGGGCTAACAGTGCCTTCTCTTTTCTTCCAAATAGTATTTTTATCTAGCACTAATATTTCTTCATGTGAAAGTTCCATCGGACAATTCAGAAATACCGGATAAACTAGAGAAAGCTCCCTGACTGCTATTTTTGCGTTTCGATTGGTTATATTTTCTGCCCTTCGTTATTAATGCTCTGTTCTACACAGGACAACACTATTTTTAAAAAGCAGCTGCTGAGGCGGGAATTAGCTAGCATCTGGTTATTGTCTTTCTGATATTGCAAATGGCAAGGGGCCAATAAGAAAAGGGGAAAGAACTCTCTTTCGACCAAGTGGCCATAGCTTTATTAAACCTTAAAAACAGCAGCATCCTAAAATAACCTATCTTGGCAAGAAGGAAAAAGGGGAAGACCTCAGCTACCCCCACTTTTTGCTGTCACCTTCTCACACTTTTTGTCACTCAAATTCCAAGTATGCCAACATTTTTAGGGTCAAAAAGCCTACATTATTCTGAAGCCTACAACTATTCCAAGACCTGATCACAGTTCTATGTAGACCAATGCACAAGTCAGCCACCAAGTCATATACAAGAGTTCAATTCACAGGAAAGAAGGATTTTTTCCCAACTTCCATCCTTGGGAAAGTTGGAAACACCAACCCTGCCATCCATCTGACATTAATTTTATCCCATTTCAGGGGGAATCTAACCCATGCTATGCCATACTACCAGAACCAACTGACTAAAGCTGCAATCCTGTAAATCAAAGGTATGTTGATCATACCATACAAACACAATCACCACCAATAGCTGGTGAACACACAACTGCTTCCAAGTATTCACGCTCTCCCAAAGGCTGTGACTGAAACACAGAGTGCAACAAACTGACCAATACAGACAGAACAAAGAGGAATTAATACCCAAATAATCCCAGAGGAGAAAAAAGGAGGCAGCGTAAAGGGTTAAGATAACAGAAGACTGCTCCTGGTACACACCAGCCAATCCAGTGTCTGTAATGAACTCTAGGAATTCACCAGTGGCAGCCTTTCCAACAAAAAACAGCTACAACTGGCTAGCAATTGCTCTGGCACCATGGGATGTAGCCATGCCTCCCTGGTCTCCATCTATAATCCAGGCTAGCCCTCACTGGTCGAACTGTTTTGTTCACCTTCACAGTAGATACTGAAAGAATGAGGGTAAACTAAAAACTTGGCCAAATACCTTACAGTAATTTTTTTCTTCTGACATTACCTACTAGCTTTATCAGCTATGGATTAAATGTTAATTGCCAACCTATTAATACTTAGCATGGTTTCCAGCATTTTCCATACCTTTGAATAGAATTTGGTTTGGGATTTTATAAGGATACTAAGAGAGAAAGACATTCCACTCTCACAGCATATGAACAGATTTGAGCATTTAACTCCCTTTGGTCCATTGAAAATCTCTGCTTCAGTGCTTTCCACCTTTGACAGACTTTCATTAGCCAAGTCCCTAGTGGAGGTCATTGAGTCTCTGGCTCTTCTCTTTTTATGTGTTATAGAAAACTCTGCTTGGGGGAGGTTCTCTGGAGGTATGGATGGGTGGGAGGATGCTAACCACAGACTGTGACAGGAAGCCTTCCCCTCTGTGCCTCTTTAAACTATTATTCCTTGTTCCTTAGGCTGTAGATCATGGCTTTCAGCAGCGGAATAATCACAGTGTACAGCACGGAACTAGCTTTGTCCTGCTGATCAGAATACCTTGGCCCAGGCCACAGGTACACCAAGATGTACAGGAAAGAGATCAGCAAAGACCTGACACTGACGATGCAGGCCAAGGCCAGGACAACCATCTCATTGTTCCGGGTCTCAGCTCAGAAGAACTTCACCAATGGCACGATGTTGCAGGAGAAATGGTTGACGTAGTTGGCGCCACAGAAGCAAAAGAGTCATACAACACACGAACAACAACATAAACTGTTTCTGTATCATGCTCAGATAAATAGGCTGGACCCTCCCTGACCCCCCAAAAAGTAACTTATTCTATGTCACATTCTGTGTCACAGGGACACACTGTAATCCACCAGTTAGAACTGAATGCTGGGAGTAAAAATTCATGCCTTCTATTGCCAGCTCACTCTCCAATTCATTGCATAGCTTGGGCCACTCATAACTCTGTACCTCAAGGCACCCTATGTAAAGTCAGTTTAAAAATACCAGCAATAATAATTCACATAGATGTTACATGGTTTAATGTTGTATTAAGTATATAACATCACGCCTACCATATTCATTTCGCAGTACTGCCAATACCTGTTTATCAAAAATACCAATTTTGGCTAACAGTATCTTATATTTTTATAAAGCTTTTCTTTCTTAAGGACCCCCAAAGAATCTTTCAATTTTAAATGTAATTCCAATGGGGTTTCACTTACTCCACCACTGAAATTGCAGTGAAATATGGCAACATTTTAACAATGCACAGCAGTCTGACAAAAAGAAAAGGAGTACTTGTGGCATCTTAGAGACTAACAAATTTATTTCAGCATAAGCTTTCGTGAGCTACGGATGCATTCGATGAAGTGAGCTGTAGCTCACGAAAGCTTATGCTCAAATAAATTTGTTAGTCTCCAAGGTGCCACAAGTCCTCCTTTTCTTTTTGCGAATACAGACAAACACGGCTGCTACTCTGAAAGCAAGGGATAGCTCAGTGGTTTGAGCTTTGGCCTGCTAAACCCAGGGTTGTGAGTTCAATCCTTGAGGGGGGGCATTTAGGAATCTGGGGCAAAAATTGGGGATTGGTCCTGCTTTGAGCAGGGGGTTGGACTAGATCTCCTGAGGTCCCTTCCAACCCTGATATTCTATGATACATCAGTCTGACAGTTAGCAAAGAATACAGTGTCTAACTAAAACAAAAGGAAGAACTTCGATATTGTACGGTAAAGGGCAAATTCCAGCTTGATTTGCTACCAAAACACTGGGATTAATACTACTCCTTTTAAAAAAAAGACCATGGAATTTTTAAATTATCCACAATGGGTCACAGGCTTTAGAGATGGAAGGGATCATTATGATAATCGAATAAGATGTCCTGAATAACACAGCTCACAAAGTTTCATCAAGTGATTTCTGTATTGTGCCCAAAACTTTGGCTAAACTAGAGCATCTCTTTTAGCAGGACATCTAATCTTGATTTAAGGTAACTCAAGCAGTATGTCTCATGTGTAAGAAGATATTTCCAGCAACAGACTTCCCCTCAGCAAAACTAACGACAGTCAGGAAGTCTGTACAAGCTTAATCTGGCCCTCTTGGGCCTATTTGTTATGCTAACTTTTTTTTAAAATTACATACTCCCATGCTATTTTTGTCTCCACAGAATTCCCGTCTCATTCAGCACACAGCATGAGTTCTACCCCTCATTCTGCCACAGACTTATGTGATGTTTGACAAGACTCTCCCATAATGCATATGCACAGCAGGATTGAATTAATGTTGCACAGACAGCCTTCCTCCTGGCACTTCCTAGTTTTTGAGAGCTTGGCTTTGCAACCTTAATGTTCTTTTAGTGTAGTTTGGGTATGTAATAAATGAAATACATTAGCTGATATACACTAAGAGGGATCTGATTTGCACTCAGATATTATGGTGATAAGCTGCAGTATAAAACCCCCGAGATTTGACTATACTACAGATTTAAGACTTCACTTACACTGGCATGTTCCTCCATTAGTAGGATCTCCATAGTAGCCAGATACACAAGTCTCACAGTGTTTGCCAGTTGTCAGGTTCTCACACTTTTCACAGACGCTTTCATTTACACATTTACTGTGCCCATTGCACTGGCAGGCTGAGGAAACAAAGAGACACTTGGTAGTTGTACTCAAATGTAGTGTATCATAGAGTGTCTGAAGAATCTGATCTGCATTTTGGGTTAGCAGTTTAGTCACTTCACGAATGGAACTGCCTCATGCAAGTTCTGAACTGCAAAGAGACCCTGGTTCTCATGCTATGGGCCGTGACATCTGAGATCATCACGAAGATGACTGTTCAAATATAAAATGTTAGAGAGGTATAAAATAAATTGATTACCAAAGTATACAACAGAAACACTGCTCTGACTGGACTGGAATTAACAATAGGGAGAGGTTCATGGGGTTGGAGGGAGGCAGGCAGTCCACATAATTCTGGGATCTTCACTAGATAATTCAACGTAAATGTGCTGCATAAGAAACTGGGCCTTGCTAATAGTCAACTGAATATTTTATTTAGAAAACCAGAACTGCATTTCTTCTTACTTTCATTCATTCTTCCTGTTTAAATATACTCAAAAGTGATTAATATAAAGACTAAAATGCTGTAGTCTGACTGTGGACTCCTTCCTTTTCAAAATCAAATTTACATTCTTTGTGCATATTTCACTTTTTTTCCTCTTCATTTAGTAACAGGAAATTAAGTTCTGCAATCATTTAAGCATTTGGTCTTTCACCTGGAGTCTAAGGCTATGTCTACACTACACAGCTTTTAGCAGGGGCGAAAGTGGGCTGGTACGGTTCAGCGTACCAGTAAGAAGCCGGTACCAGCCCATACCAGCCGACGTTAAAGCACTGTCGCTGCCCCTTTTGCCTCCCGCTGTCGGCGGCCCTGCCGGTAGGGACTGTACCACTAGGGCCACCAACGGGCAGGGGGGAGGGGGTGGCAAAAGGGGCAGCAACGTTAAAGTGCTGCCATGGCAAAGAACGCTCCTTAGGTTGGCGGCCCTGCTGGTAGGATCCCAACACAGGGGGCGGGGGTAGGGGCAGCTTCCCCGGGCTCAGCAATTTAAAAGGCCCCAGGGCTCCCGGCTGCCACCACCGCAGCAGCAGCTGGAGCCCCGGACCCTTTTAAATCGCCGCCGGAGCCCAAGGCGGCACAGGCCAGGCAGCACAGATGGGCTGGCTGGGGGAGGCTGACCGCCGCAGCCCCGCCCCTTCCACCCGAGGCCCTGCCCCTTCCGGGGGCCTGGAGCCAGGCCCCTGGACCAGTAAGAGTTTACTACTACTTTCACCCCTGGCTTTTAGTGACATGGCTGTGTCACCACAGCTATGCCGCTAAAAGTCACGCAGTGTAGCCACTGTTTGTCTGCTCTCCTGCCGACAAAAACCCTCGAGTCCCAACGAGCGGCATTCACACTGGCACTTGCTGTGGCTAAACTTTTGTCTTGGGTGGAGGGGGAGGGTTTAACACCTCTGAAAGACAAAAGTTTTGTCGTTCAATTGCCAGTGTAGACATAGTCTAAGTTTTATGACCTCCGAAGTGTTTCAATTATTAAAAAAAACTTCTGCTCAGTTACCTGGACACTGGATAAAGGACCAGTTGTATTTGTTCTCTGCTGGACACATGCTGACATTAAGGATGGGTTCCAGGTAGTATTTTCCTGTTGTTGGTGGAGATGGCATCTTTACTGGACCTCTGTAGGAGCCTTCCATGCATTTCCCCTTTCCTGTGTTACTAGGGTCCGTACACCAACCACAGCCAGGCTGTTCCAAACAATGACTACATGTGCAGTAGCCAGAACAGTTTGCAGCTTTGAAAATAAATGTCAAATGGTAAAATAAACCATTGGGACCTCACAATATAAGACAATATTTGAAATAAGAATCTTCATATGCCTTTTATTGATCTTGAGACTGACCCTTACAAGTTGGAATCAACATTTATTCTAATACATTTATAAACAGATGTATTTTCATGAATTTCTATTAGTGTACTTAATCCGACAATCTCAAAGCTTGCTTTTAAACTTTATTACAGACTAAACAAACAAACAAAAAACAGCCTGTTATCCAAATTGGTGAAGTAAGGCACAGAGTCTAAATCATTTAACCACTTACAGAGAAAGCCAATAAACAGCAGAAAAACACCCAGTCCCTTTCTAAAAATTAAACAGTGCACACTAAAATTTTGCTGAATGTTTTCAATTAACTATTTGAATTATAACTGTCTTATTTACAATAAAATATTAGAAACATGAAATACATGGTCTCCAAATGAAGGAAAGAAACAGTTTTAATTTGATTAACCAATGACCTGTTTCAAATCTTTACTGAGATGTACCCCACTTTATTTATACATGCACCATATACAGCTTATATTACATGCTTCTATATCAAATATAAACCTAAATTAGAAAGAAGGGGTTATCAAGGTAATTTGTCCTCAGTCTACTGTCTCCACAGAACCACTTGGTAGAAATGGAGTGCAGCACCATGCAGACGCAAAACATTCTAAAGCTAACTCAACAATTAGGGGGCATATGAAGATCCCTCAAGCCCAGCATCCTGCTGAGCTAGGGTGTAAATTCCACGCACCCGTTAGCTATTCCTCAGTTCCTTGTAATAAGTGGGACTGTTTCTGTGATGACATAGAATTCGTCTTATTTGCAGGAGCAACCTCAATGTTGTGCTATTCTGCTTCAATACACAGTTTCATTCAATCACAGATTTGATCTTGAACAAATGAAGGAAGATTTTCTGTACTCAGAGAGGAGTATAATGTCTTTCTATCTTAACTATTGAATTCTTGGCAGTGTTTGCATTTTGACTTTAGAGGCAGAACAATATGCTTCTATTACTTTGCTCCATTCAATCACATCTCCTATCACTTCCTTCAACTTCAGGCACGTGAAGTAAAACACCAGCTATCTGTTTATGAATTAATAATTCAAAACTAATCATTGTACAGTGTTTATAAGCAATTTTCATATTCACTGAAGAGAGAATGAAAAGAAACAACCTATTGCATAAAATACTGTAGAATGAAAAATAAGATGCTAGTCAGCTTCATCCAGAACTGTATCATCAGATTTCTTGACCAGCTTCCAGCAGTTTCTAGATCCTAGCAAACTCAGCCCCCTAATTTCCCCCTCAAATATTTAATGATAATTCATTTCCCCCAACTACACCATTCTCTATTACCAGTGACTTTACCCAGACCCCCATTCCCACAAGGCTCCTACAAAATTCTATAACCTCTTTATGGTTTCAAAATACACAAAACGAGAACCTTGATTTTCTCCTCACTGCTGTTTAACTTTTAGAATAGCTCTCCTTTTAAATAACAGATCAAATTAGAAATAAATACTTCTGACTTAGCAAAAATATTTTACATACGTTTTGCTAATTTAAACATTTCAGAATGACAAGTTGAAAAATTGAAAAAATTCTGAAAAAAAATACTGGATATGTTTTCTTCCTGAAAAAACTGAGTTTTCATAACCCCATTTGAGAGCTTACGTTATTTGCTGTTTAGGTTAGAGCCATACTTTAGGGCACAATCCTGCTCAACACCTTCCATGACACATAGCATGTTCAAGGATTAGTCCTTACATTTGTAAAGCTCATCCAATCAGGGATCTGTGATTTTTCTAACACTATGTAACTGCTTATGATTTTGTCACATGAAATTTATTAGCAATTTATCTAAGCCAAGCTTTCTTAGACCATCTTTCCAGGTACAGAGGAAATTACTCACGTGGACAACTGCTCATGGTGTACCACTCCATACACTGGCCATAGGGGAAAGAGGCCACGTAAGCATTTGAGTCCACGCACTGTTTCATGTTACTGCACCACATGCATTCAGAGCTGCCACTCGTGCATTCTCCACACGCTGTCCTCAAGGCACAGGGCGTGCGACATTGCTTGGCACTGTGGTTAGCTGGGCATTAAGAAACAACACTCAATGACATGAGAAAACAGATTACACAATATTCTATTTTATGGTAGTAAATTACAGGCCCTTGCTCATTTGCACAATTAAAAAAAATAGAGGTGAATCGCTCTTTGTCAACTAGCCAAACTGGGAAGTTCAGTGTGACAAATATACTAGAGCTGGGTGAATACTGGATTTTTTTTTTTGGTTTGCTGGCAGTTCTGAAAAATTGAAAACATCTTCGTTTCAGGTTGAACCAAAAATAAAATATTTTCAAAATTTATGATGAATCAAGAAGTCAAAAAAAATTGAGTTGGGTTGAAACAAAACATTTAGTTTTAACCTAACTTGAAATTTTTTGGTTCCAATTTCAGGTATTTTCATAAATGCAAAAAAGAACTAGATTCACAAAATGTAGGGCAGGGGGAAGATGACTTCTCTTGTAATCGTTACACTAGTGGTTAATATACTTTCCTGGGTTCAATTCCCCCTTCTGCTTGATGTGGAGAAATTAACTTGAATTTGGGTCTCCCCCACTGCAGGACAGGGCCCTGGCTACGGGATATTCTAGTATGGTGCTCTCTCAGGCCATGTCTACACTACCAGCTATACTGGCACCCCTAAGTCTATGGGAGAGCACTCTCCCATCGACTTTGTACTTCATCTCCCTGAGAGGCAGAAGCTATGTCGAGGGGAGACTGTCTCCTGTCAACACAGCACAGTGTGGACACTGCTGTAAATCGATCTAAGCTACGTCGACTTCAGTTACATAACGGAACTAGCATAACTTAGAGCGACTTACGCCATTAGCGTAGACCAGGTCTCAGTCTCCCCCGTTGAACCTGTTCTACTTTGTATAAATAATTAAATAGTCTCGGAAACAGGGACTTAAACTCTGGTTTCTCACACTTTAGGTGAAAACCCTAACCACCAGTCAATATACTGGTAGTCATTCTCACTGTCTTTCCCTGGCTCAGAACCTATTCATTGTCTTTATGAATGACTACAAACTGCCACTATGCATTTTGTGAATGAACTCCATTGCTTTTGTCAAAATGCCCAAAGTTGAAACAAACGTTTTGAGTCTGGTCAAAACAAAATGGCATCGCCAAAATGTTTTGATATTTTTGGTTTGGTCAAAAAACTATGTGATTAACTTGTGCCCAGTTTGTGAATAGTTTCGGGTTGGCCGAAACTGCATTTTTTAGTGATTAGTTTATTTGCCAAAAAATAATTAGCCCAACTGTACTACTAATTGAAAAATCTCTCAAAATTTAGTTTGAGTATTTCATTCAGTTGTTGCTGAACTGAGTCATTTCATCTGTAACGTGGCCATGATGAGAAACTTTACAATATAAGATCCACGCAGTAGGAAATATATCAGTTACAACAAATTCATTTTTCAGTCATTATGAATTATCTTCAGTACAAATGCAGAGTAAAACTGAAAGGAAACAACTTGAATGTTATTGCTATTTATATCTTTATAGTGCTGCATATACGTTATCCATATAGTCCTCTTCACACTTTTGTGAAGTTAATAGTGTCACCATTTTACATGTGGAAGAGGCATAAAGGTTAAGTAACTTGACCAATGCTACAGATCAAATCAGTATTAGAACCAGAATTCTAACTCAAGAATTTTTGGCTCCTAGTCCGGTGCTTAATCCATTAGATGACAATTTAGACGAACCATTCTCAGATCAAAAGGGACAGACACAGACCATGTTAAGTTTTAAACTAGTTATAGACTAGGTTAAAATGTTGCGAGAACGTTTCTGCAAACATCTTCATCTCTAACTTTATCCTGCACTAGCGCAAAGCAGGACTTACATTGGTGTGGCTAATTTAGATACGTAATCAGCCAGCCTTTCTAAAATATTAAAAAGAAGGCTCTAATTGTTATTCAGAATAACTATCTAAAATGGAGAGTTAATAGACCCAGCCGTTTTAAAGATATGCAGTTCCAAAAATGATAGAGGGCTTTTCCAAAAGCAAATAACCTCATTTTTCAAAACTCTCATATTTCCAAAGTGTTTTGCTCAATTAACTTTAAACTTAAAAAAAAATTATCCTCTGGCTAGACAACATGTACAAAAAAAATTCAGGTAGAGAATAGTTTTTATTTTTTAGTAAGAAGATTGTTCCATACCATAATTAACCTGAATGTCACATACAAATATACAGTTGGGAGAAAGTTTTAAAGCTAATTATTGCTGAACAGTCTCACTGTACTTCTGCTGGTTTTTTAAATACCTGATTTTTGTACAGAATAACTAAAAAAAACTATTGTTCAAACTGGTCTGTTTGATTACTGAATGATGCAAACATTCAAAATTTAATTGGGGGGAAATCTTATTTGTATTACTTAGACAGTAAAATACTTCTCAACTAGTTTCCCACAAAAAAAAAAAAAATTATCAGCCGCATATTTACCAGGCCTTTCACAGATACTGCCATTAACTTGGTTGATACATGTTGCGGCCTTCAATCCCTGCTGATAAGGCTCAGCTAAATATCCACAAAATCCAGCATCACTTGGTTCCCCAGGCAGCCACTGGAGCAAGGTGTTTGTAAATGGAGACATGTCTTCCCAGCACCAGTACGACACATTGATCTTCCGCAGCCCAACCCAGGGGGTCAAAGTTTTGGGCTAGAGATAAAATAAATGTTCGATTGAATGAACAACATAATTTTACCACTTCGCATAGTTAAGAAGCAGGACTTTAAAAACAAACAAACAATCAAAAAACTAAGGTCATGCAATGTGTATGAACCACTTTACCAGATTTGGAGGTGCAAACATTAATTAAGGGCATATTGTTTTCTCAGTCCCACTGGACTTACAGAGAACATCAACTGGAGAATTAACATCCTTCAGGCATGTGCCTTATTTATCTAATTTAAAACACACTCCCTCCCATCTCCCAAACCACTCCACACATACTTTTTTTCAGCTATTTAAAAACTAAGCACTAGAGAGGAGGCAGAACATTTAAATATACTAAACTTGAACAATTCTGAAATTAACAAAAAGAGTTGGCCTTAGATGCTCATGAGTGTATTGTAAAAGGTTAGAAATGGAAACAGCAGTTTTCTGGGGTGATTGTTATACAGAACGTAATGGCAACTTAAAGAAAATGGCTACAAATAGTTTATCTAAGCAATGAAAACAGTTACTATCATTGGGAGGCCTCACAAAGTAATCCGTCTACTTCAAAACATTTTATCTTTGCTTAACTTAAACCTGCAACACTTACTGAAGCAATGTGGGTATCCAGCACCGCTGAAAAAATGAGGCCACATTTTTTCAGAGGAACTACAAACGAACAGACAAGCTGCAATCACTCTTCTCTTAATCAGTGAGCACTCCCCCTCAGAAGGTCATTATCAGAGTGAAAGCAGCACATCATTGAAAGGCAGAGTTCAAATACCAGATACAGTGTGGCTTTCTACCAAAGCTATTTTTAGAAATTACAAAACTTGCTAAAACAATAAAACATACAAATATAAACTAAAACCAAAAGATTCCTTAAAAATCTGCATCGTTTTTCTAAAACCCTCACCATTTCCAACTCTCTAAGCAATAAAGTAACCAGAGGTAAGTGAACGACATCCTTTCTAAAAAAGTTCAAATGTTAGAGAGCTTATGGGAATGGCCATCAAGTTCATCAATTTATACAGCACTCATCACCATGGTATCTAAAAGCCTTGAGTTTTGAAAACCATGTACTTTTACAATATTCTGTGTATCTCCCCCTTGCCTCACAAATGATTTTTTTAATGTGTAATCTTGTATAGAAAGTACCTAATATAGGATTGATAAAAATGGAGCACCCTAATGTCTTAACTGTTGAACGGTTTCATTTTAAGATCACAGAGCAAGCAAAAGTAGGAAGAAGGAAAAATGTTCTTGTTTCAATTTAACAATTCAATTTTTCTTTAGATATTTGTATTCTATATATAAAGTATGTTTCTGCTCTGAAAAGTAACAACATAATAGGATGTTCCATGTTTATTACCTCATTTCTTTCGGTTTACCATTTTTTCAGTTTACCAATAAAAAGTTAATGTCACTGACTGCTTGCCCTGCGTAGTCTTGGCTCTGAGAGCTTAGATAAGTTCTTCTTCTGTATCATCAATAAAAATGGTTCTGCAGACCAAATTAGGACCTGTTACAACTGTGCACCACCATGACAACCTTAGCAACACTTATGCAACCTGCCACCCATGTCTTTGTACAAGTGTCATTGATTAGAAAAAAAGTCAATTCTATTGACGTGCAAGTAGTAATAGATTCTAAATCATTTTATTAGTTGTGTTGGCTCTGTAACGTTAACAGGGGAAAATGTTGGTCACTAGAGCAGATCTAACTGAATATTTCACATGGGTCTGTTGAGTATCAAACCACTTTTCAGAACAGAACAATAATTTAAGTGCTTTACATGAAGTATATATGGTGCCCTGTAACAGGGTGCTGGCTAGGAGGTCCTGAGCCAGGCCCCTGTTAGCTCAGCTCCAGTTAAGTAGTATTAATTGGGGCTGGCTGAGTATGCCTCGCCTAATTGCTAGAAGGGAAGCACCTGAGGGCCTCATTAGCCAGGGGCTATACAGGGCTGGCAGGAAAGAAGTAAGGGGGCGGAGGAAAGGGAGGAACCAAAGGCTGGGCATCCCTGCTGGCTGGAGAAGCTAGCTGTCCCCCAAGGTTGCTACTATGCAGCAGTCTGTAAACAGAAGGTGGTGGGAGCTGACACTGTAAAAGGCACTGGTGATTGCACTCAGGTCTCTGGCTGATTTGTTGCAAAAGCAAGAGAATGCCTTGCTACCCGCCCCAGTGGAACGTTTATTTACAGTCCAGGGTACAGTTCACATGAGAACTACTCACCTTCATGTTGCAGTCATGTATCCCAAATCAGAAGTGTGTGTGTGATTTTATTATGCAATGATATCCTTGAGGCACCCTGCATGTTTATATTTATGTTACACATTTACATTCTCTACTATTTCACTGCAAAGCTGCCATGGAATATGTTGAATTTCAAAAGAAAATCAGTCCCCTGAGTTAAGAAGCATATTTTGATTTTGGTACAAAACACACAGTACCACAGCAAGTACTCTTCCATATTCAGTGCTCTGATACTCAAATGATATTCAAGAATCACACTCACCGAAGACTGCATTCTCTGCAGCTCCTTTAGAACAAATTCCACCTTCTTCTGGGTTGTGAGAGATGCCAGTAGAGCATTGTGAGTTCTGCATGCCAATTTAGCATTGTCATAGCTCTCTTTTGTACTAGTGATTTTCAAACACGAGTTGCCAACCAAATGCCAGTTTGCTCCGCAGATATTTTCTATGAAAAAGTGAAAGCAATTCATGATACACAACACCTTTCTCCCCCAGGTCAAAGGACATCACTTGGAGATGATGAATGTCCTCCACAAGGGGCCCTCAGCATTGGAGCCTATTCCGTTAATCCAAAAGAGCTTGGTTCACCAACCTTCCTGCCATGCTAAAAGGCACATCTATTAACAAAGGCTTTTGGAGAAGGAGCAGCTTTGATGGGAACAGATCTTTCGGCAGGAGTGGAGTTTTATTTGGGGTATGCAGGTTAACTACTAGTTTTAGTTGGATAACTGTCTCTAATTTACGTCAAATGCACCTTTTTAATATTTTTGTCAACTGAAAGAAATTAAATATTCGACTACTAAATTCTAGTAGAAGAGATATGCCCTTGCCCTCGGAAACAACCAAAACAAGAGGTAGGGTGCAGTATTGCCAATCCCAAGAATTAAATTTTGAGTTAGACTCACTCCCCCCGACCCCATCATGAAATTGGCTTTAAAACGATTAAATAAAAGATTAATAAATTTTGGGTTTTTTAACTGCTTTCAGTTCTTTGAATTTTTAGGGTGCATTCGGGTCATGTTTTAAAGTCTCTCTCTATAACCAAATGGGCTAGAAACTTATTTTTTGTTAAATGAAAGCCTTTGCTTGTCACATGACTCCAAGTGCTCAGGACTAAAGAAAAAAGTGTCAAACAGAGAAAAACATTAAATTATGAAAGCTGGCAATTTTGGAGGTGGGAGGGAAGAAACATTTCTCTTTCAGATTTTTTGAAAAATAAAATATTAATTCAAGGCAGTATACTCATTGCCCTACTTCATCCAGTTGTAGAAATATTCAGGACACAGAAGTACTAGGAAAAATAATAGAATATAATATTTTATAACACCCTCTTGATTCCCAAATGAATAATACAGTACCAATCTCACATTAAACAACAGATGATGGGAAAGCACACGTTTTTTGATAATTAAATTAGCCTTGATTACAACTGGGTCTTATTGGGATATAAAATCTTTTGAAACAATTACATAAATAAAGAAATAGACAAAAGTGGGACAAAAGCAGATCTGAAATATTTTGCTTGGAGCTTAAGTACAATCTCTTCATCCACTATATTACTACTGCTAGGGCTGTCAATCACAGTTAATGCATGTGATTAATGCAAAACAAATTAACTAGATTAAAAAACTATCACGATTAATTGTAGTTTTAATCGCACTGTTAATCATAAAATACAAATTTAAATTCATTATAAATATTTTGGATGTTTTTCTACATTTTTCAAAAATACTGATTTCAATTACAACACAGAATACATAGTGTACAGTGCTCACTTTAAATTATTTTTATTATAAATATTTGCACTGTAAAAAAGATAAACAAAACCTCATACAAGTCCATTCAGTCCTACTGCTTGTTCAGCCAATTGCTAAAAGAAACAAGTTTGTTTACATTTACGGGAGACGATGCTTCTTATTTAATGCCTGCTTCATATTTACAATGTCACCTGAAAGTATGAACAGGCATTCGTCTGATACTGTTGTAAGCGTTGCAAGGTATTTATGTGCCAGATACACTAAACATTCATACGCCCCTTCATGCTTGGACTTGTAGGCGCTGAAGTTTTATATTGTTTTTGTTTTGAGTGCAGTTACATTAAAAAAAGTCCACATTTGTAAGTTGCATTTTCACAATAAAGAGATCGCAGTACAGTACTTGTATGAGGTGAAATGAAAAATAATATTTCTTTTCTGCACCTTTTTTACAGTATGAATATTTGTAATCAAAAATAAAAATCAGTTGGATTTCAAAGCAAATCTCACATAACATTAACATATTTATAAAATTAATTGTTCCTTAAAGAGAACAGTCCTTACCTCACCCTAATCATAGATTTTGAGGAGGAAAATAAAGGATGTTTTTGGATTTAGGGATTTAGTATTTGTTTTTAAATACAATATATACGTACCAGGTAAAGCTATGCACTCTTGATTTCTGGGCTCCCACTGACAGTTCTGATCCATGGCACAGCTTTTACAACTTGTCTTTTTGTTACAATAATATGCAGGGTTATCCTTGGGGCATTTGTCATATTCAGTAAGGGGTACCTAAAACACACGGGATGTTTACGTTTTTTTCCTTACATGTCTATTCACACTCACAAGGACCACCACTATAATTCTGTAGAAGGGGCAACAAATTAGGTCTACTGAAGGACCGATATTTTCAGAAGATGTATCATGTTCAGAATTCCTTCCCCAAACCTGCATGCTAAGCCACCTCCCTCACCATGCTCAAGTCCCTCTTAAACCAGTTGTGCCATCTTGCTTAAAAGATGTGAGGAGAGAATCAAGGGTTTTTTGACCTTATGAATGGAATCATCAAGATGCGCACATGCCTTACCAAATAAATCGTATGATGTTATTACCGGCAAAGATGCCAACGAAGTGGGTATTCACCCACGAAAGCTTATGCTCCAATACGTCTGTTAGTCTATAAGGTGCCACAGGATTCTTTGCCGCTTTTACAGTTCCAGACTAACACGGCTATCCCCTGATACTTGATGTTATTACTGATACCCTCATCTTTCCTTGCCCCTTCCCATTGTCTCTTTAGGATACTCACTACTTAAGTAGCTGAAGTATAATATAATCCAGGGTCCCACAAAAAGCCACTGAACCTCAAGAAATTCAGATGTTTGTAGTTACAGTTACACAGCAGAAACACATACATAGAGGTCATTGTGACACAGATTAGTTTTCCTGACATTTGAAACTTCATAGCAAGATTAACATTTTTAGAGTGATATTTAAACACATTTACCTGATCATCTGTGCAGTTGTTATGCTTTAAGATACACTGGTCAGTGCACCATTGACAGTTATTCGTATTCGCTGTACAGCTATAGCAGTCTGTAATCTGATTACATTTTTCATGGTCTACAACAATTAAAGAAAAAAACCTGCATGACCCAAAACAAGCATTTCCTGACAGAGTTCTAAGAAGCTGTTTACACACGTGTTATAACCAATGGCTGTGCCAACAGATTTTCCATAACCCACAACAGCTATCAATTAAACTGGACTTCTTGTTTTTACTTGAATTTAACTAAGTTGAAAGAAATTCCATTAATCTCCTCTGTCAATAATTTTAAGTCACTTCCAGGAAAAGTGCACGTGCAATTCAATGGAGAAAGACACACAAATGTTGAGATTGCCCATGTAAGCCCAATAGATATATGTGCAAATGACAAATGGACATCTAATTTAAGTGTGCAAATGCAAACACATTTTTCAGAAATCCTGGCTCTCAATTGGGAGTTTCATATGAAGTTTAAATCTTCCAGTTCATCGTCTTCCTCGTTTATCTTCTCTGCTTATGCAGTACTTTGTTTATACACTAAAGATCCCAAATTACTGTCCTTTTACATCAATTGTTTTCACACAATTAAAGGATGCAATATACTACAGAAGCACGTTTCAGAAAAAAATCAACTCTGGGAGCTGGCAGAGCACTGGCATAAACTACTGCAGACTTGATAGCTGTTAGAAAATTTAATAAACGGAGTCCAGAATTAAATGTAGTTCCAAGAAATTGCTCAAAGATTAGTAACTCTATGAGCCCCTCTCCCCACTCTAGTTGAAAAAGTGATAACAACAATTATCTGATGACACCTCCTCTCTTGGTGAGCACAAAGGAGTGCAGCATGGCCCTGCTCCATCTTTCCCAATGGTGCTTGTCAACAGAGTTGGAGGCTCTCAGAATGACAAATCTCAGTCACTTTCTATGGAACAATGGTCCAAGCCTGTCTCCTATTGGGAAATTTAATAAAGGAGCAAAGATAATAGCAACAGTCTGAGTTGGGTGGATGTTTAAAGGAGAAAAATTGAGAGTTTTAACTGTCCACCCCCCAAACCGCCAAGCAATCATTTCAGCAGCAGTCTGCGGCCCTCAAGCCATTTCTATCACTTTACTGTAGCATTTAATTTGTAAACTGTCCAGTTTTTATTAACACAAAATTAAAGTCATGCTCTCACAGTAAGACACAAAAGGCTGTTTATTAGAAGTCTACAGGTGCACCTTCTACACAAGGTATGTAGCAATAGCTTGCTAATGCACACGCTGTTGTCGCTTACTGCTAGAACAAACAAATACTCAACACATTCAAATTATTTTTGGGACCACAAAACCAGCCAACTCCTCGATTTTTACTCGTTTATCTTTTTGCTAACTCTTGGAATGTTAAATATTTTCAAGAAATAACCTGAAGTTTATAACTGTGGTAATGAAAAGATCTGGCATACCCAATAGTGTAGGCGCAGTTGACTTGTTCATGATTATATCTGACGTTCATATCATATGTTTCAGAGTAACAGCTGTGTTAGTCTGTATTCGCAAAAAGAAAAGGAGGACTTGTGGCACCTTAGAGACTAACCAATTTATTTGAGCATAAGCTTTCGTGAGCTACAGCTCACTTCATCGGATGCATACTGTGGAAAGTGTAGAAGATCTTTTTATACACACAAAGCATGCTCAAATAAATTGGTTAGTCTCCAAGATGCCACAAGTTCATATCATATCGAATCTTGGCCCACAGTCCCTGACTTTGACTATTTAGTGAACAATGTAATGTACAAAAATTTGAGGAGGAACAGAGAAGATTTGAAACAGTATGGAAAGAAAAAAGCAGAAGTCTATTCTATATACGCTTTTATTCCACGCTCATCACCACAGTATCCGAGAACCTTCCAGGAGTGCATTAAGCTATGAGACTATACATCGGTCACGTGATGTTTGTTCTTTTATCCTCTCAGATGGAGAAGCATGTGTAGTGGAGTGTCTTGTTTTGGTGGTAGTGCATCTTTTTAACACAAATATACTCGTTGCTATGTGTCTATGTTATAGAAGTGCAATGCATACATACCTGGTTTTGAAGGACATTCTTCAAAAACTTTTTGTTGTTGCTCTACTGTTGCTCTTTCCCATGGGACACACAGAGAAAAAGTGGTGTTCCACACACACCTGACTCCAGGACCTGCTCTTAAGCAAGATGTCTCATTGTCATAAGCTTCACAGCTTTCTGGTGTATACCTCAGGATATCGCTCAGGAGGAGACTGTTGAAACCTCCAAATATATACACAGTGCTAAACATAAAGAAGAAAATTGAAGTAAATGTTATGTTCATATATTTGTAGACCATTTATAGCTGCATTTCACTTATACAGCTCTTGATAACTGTGCAGGGCACCTAGAATACATTGATAGGAGCCCTTTTCTTGTAAATCCAACTAAATACATAGATGTTGGTTAAGGAACACATTAAACAGAATGGTGTCTCAGATTTCCATTAGTTCAGTAAATCTCAGTCCATGACTTTTGAGCCATAAACTGCATCAGATCACTCCTCAATCAGGGATTGTTGTGATGTATATGTTGCAATACGGTATAGGCCATACAGGCCTAGTATAAATGCTGTATGCGTACGTGAGTTGTGTGCTGGCACCTGAAGCAAGGATTTAAGGTTATGAGCAGTCAAGAATTGTCATGCAAAACAAACTTTGTCATGTCCATAAGAGGAAATGGAATGTCTTGGATTATGACGGCCTGCCCAGAACTGCTCTCCTGGAATTATGGATGAAAGGCTTATTAAACAGACAAAGAACTAATGATGCAACAGTCTGGTCTATAAAAAAAGTTGTTTGCTATAGCTGAAATTGGAGTCAGACACAGACCCAGATCCCTGAAAAAGAAGAGGCGTGTAATGTGAGGCTCCCCATGCCTTGTGATCAGACTGAATTTCGACTAGCCATCGGGATTTGCTTCGGATCTTCAGACTCTGGTGTAGTATGAAAGGAGTGTGACTGTGGAGTGAGTGGGGTTTATATTCTCAACCAAAAAATATTTAGAGTATTATATACCAACACTGTCCAGTATCTGCCTGCTCCCCCATCCCGTAGGAAGGCCTCTATCAGAGCCTAACATTTGGTGGAGAATTGCGGGGGCGGGGGGGGTAGGGGGGGAGAGATATAAGGAGTGCCGGATTGTGAGACGGGGTCTCACAAGTGACTCCTTATTTGTAGGATTAGAAGTCTGCTTGGGGAGATACTGCGTCGAGTTTTGGGAACATGCCATATTAAGTATAAGTGAGTGAGAGCATGCGGGGAGATACCGTGCGAGGTTTTTGAGATGTTTAAAAAGAGTAAAGGGGTAGAGGAGGCACGCTAATGGATTAAAGTTAAGCCCCTTCTATGTTAGAGACGGAGATTACTGCATTTGGGACCTGCCCTTGGATGGAGGGTACAGTGGAACCTGATGTGATAATTGATACATTAGAAAACATGTTGGAGAAGTATGTACAGCTGTACAAGCCTAATGCCAGCAAGAAGCAGGACAGCTGTGATATGGTTTTTGTGGCGGGCTACGAAAAAGGTAATTGAATACAAGGGGAAGGCATGTGCCGGGCTACAGACCCCGCAAGACAGTTTTAAAATCTGCCAGGAAAGTTTAGAGAAGGAAGTAAGGCAAGCACAAGTAATGCAGACTCAGTTGGAACAGCTGGGAAAAGAAACTAGAGAACTGGAAAAGAGAATGATAGCATGGGGACACAGGCAAGGCTCTGTGGCATCAGAGCTGGGAACGGAATAGTGGGGAACAGACTCTGCCAGCGTGTAGAGCTATGAATATGTTTGCTTGGAATTAACCCCAATAAACACTGCAGTGCCTGCACTTTGGATTTCTGGTCTTCTGCTCTCTGTCGGTGTGACAGGAACCAGGGGAGAGGGTAAAAGAAATGAGGCACTTAAGTCCACTTGTACGAAGTTTAGAGCAGGGGTCTCAAACACGCGGCCCACCAGCTCCTCGTGGCACCCCCGCCCCCCCCAGCATTTACCCAGAGCAGCTCCAGGCCGGCGTGAACCGGGGGCAGGGCAGGCTCCCTCCTTGCTTACCTGCCCTGCCCCCGCGCCGCTCCGGGAAGCGGCCGGGACCTGGGAGATGTGGGGGGCACAGGGGACTGTGTGTTGCCCTGGCTGCTCCTCCAGGTACCTCCCCCGAAGTTCCCTTTGGCTTCGGTTCCCCATTCCCGGCCAATGGGAGTTTCGGGGGAGGTACCTGGAGGAGCAGCCAGGGCAACACACAGACCCCTGTGCTCCCCCATCTCCCAGGTCCCGGCCGCTTCCCGGAGCGGCGCGGGGGCAGGGCAGGCAGGCAGGGAACCTGCCCTGCCCCTGGTGCGTGCCGGGCTGGACCCGCCACCCAAACCCCTCCTGCAGCCGAACCCCCTGACCTGAGCCCCCTGCTGCACCCCACACCCCTCCTGCACCCCGACCCCCTGCCCTGAGTAGCCTGCCACACCCTGCACCCCTACTCCCTGCCCTGAGCCCCCGATGCACCCCGCACCCCTCCTGCACCCCCTGGGGACAGGGAGGGGGCGGAGTTGGGGTGGGGATTTCAGGGAAGGGGTTGGAATGGGGGCAGGGAAGGGGTGGGAAGAAGCGGGGCAGGGGCGTGGCCTCACCAAAGGGGTGGGGTGGGGGCGGGGGTGGGGAGGGGTTGGTCAGTGGTGCGGCCCTCGGGCCAATGTACTAGTCCTCACGTGGCCCTCGTGGTCACTTGAGTTTGAGACCCCTGGTTTAGAGTAAAGGCAGCATTATGGGAGACTGCCAGTAATTTTTTTTACATTTGGTGCTACTCTAGTAAAGGTTACTGGAGGATTGTAAATTAAAGTTTGGGGCGGTTAAAAATAACTTGGCACAACAGAGTTTGTAGTCAGAAGCAAAGTTAATAGACCACCTTAAGAGACAGGAGCTGCCACTTGGTCAGAGTGAAAAAAGGAAAAAAAAAAAAGTTTTGAAGTGAAAAAGAGAGAGTGAATGGGTTAACCCCTGAAGTTGCTCAGAAACAATTAACTGCAATTGCAGAAGCTGCAAAAATAGCGCTTCTGCAATTCAAGGGAGGTGCAAACAAAAGCAACAACAACAACAGAAAAGCCACAAGGTAAGGCAGCTGTATTGCACCTTAAAGAATTGAATGCAGAAGTAAGTAAGTGAAGAGTTACAAGTAGCTTTTGCAAAAATTAATACTACAGATGTCAAGGTTCCTTCCCCACTCTGAACTCTAGGGTACAGATGTGGGGACCTGCATGAAAACCTCCTAAGCTTACTTTTACCAGCTTAGGTTAAAACTTCCCCAAGGTACAAATTAATTTTACCCTTTGCCCTTGGAATTTCCACTGCCACCACCAAACTTTAACTGGGTTTACTGGGAAATGTAGTTTGGACACGTCTTTCCCCCCAAAATCCTCCCAACCCTTGCACCCCACTTCCTGGGGAAGGTTTGGTAAAAATCCTCACCAATTTGCATAGGTGACCACAGACCCAAACCCTTGGATCTTAGAACAATGAAAAAGCATTCAGTTTTCTTACAAGAAGACTTTTAATAGAAGTAAAGGAATCACCTCTGTAAAATCAGGATGGTAGATACCTTACACGGTAATTAGATTCAAAACATAGAGAATCCCTCTAGGCAAAACCTTAAGTTACAAAAAAGACACACAGACAGGAATATTCATTCTATTCAGCACAGTTCTTTTCTCAGCCATTTAAAGAAATCATAATCTAACACATACCTAGCTAGATTACTTACTAAAAGTTCTAAGACTCCATTCCTGTTCTGTCCCCGGCAAAAACAGCATACAGACAGACACAGACCCTTTGTTTTTCTCCCTCCTCCCAGCTTTTGAAAATATCTTGTCTCCCCATTGATCATTTTGGTCAGGTGCCAGCAAGGTTACCTTTAGCTTCTTAACCTTTACAGGTGAGAGGATTTTTCCTCTGGCCAGGAGGGATTTTAAGGGGGTTTACCCTTCCCTTTATATTTAAGAAAACAGACTTTGTAGGGAAGTAAACACTTAGGATCTGTGAGAACGTTAAAAAGTAACAGTTGTGGTGTTATAAAAAGGGAATTCTTGGTTTAATAATAAAACCCAGTTATGTAAATATAAATATACATGCAATGCGGTACAGTCACATTGGGTGGAACAGTGGTAGTTAAACAAATTATACAAGGGAGTCAGGTAGAGTGGCTACTGCTACCACAATGTGTTATCCCCAAAAGTCTTTACAACTATTCTGAGGGGAAATGGGCCCTTTTCGCACAGGAATAGTTTGTAACCA
Organism: Natator depressus; assembly: GCF_965152275.1. Lineage (NCBI taxonomy): Eukaryota > Metazoa > Chordata > Testudines > Cheloniidae > Natator > Natator depressus. The sequence goes on along the minus strand of NC_134237.1, from coordinate 134,880,543 downwards.
AAATCACTAGGGTAAGGTGTGGGGTGGGGGTTAGGAGGGGTATTAGAACTTAACTTGACTGCCTTCAATTATACAAAATGGGAATGTAATCTGGGTATAGTATTATGAAAAAAATAATTAGAGCAGTGCAAGGGATATTAGGCACACAAAAAAGAATGTGTGTATGTAAATATTTGTGTGTAATTACGTAAGGTTTTAAGGACCTAAACCAACACTCCTGGTTTGTAAAATTCTGTTTGTAGGTTTAAAATAAATTGGGCTTGTTTTGTTTGTAAATAAAAAAGTAATGCCACTAAAATGGCATTTGAATCTCACATCCAAAGTTGCAACATTGACAGACCCTTTTGCCAGAGATGGCCAGCTAGTATGATGTGGCTTTGGTATTTAGCATTTAACCCTTTGGGTACTTCCATGTGGTTATAAAGTTTAATATCTTTTAAAATGAGGACCGAAGACTGTGGCCATGGCAGGGACAGCCACAACTGGGAAAATGGAGAGAGATTCTGGATCCTTTTTATTTTTATTTTGGTAATAAATAGCAGCTAAGTACTGCAGGAGGGGCACAAAAAGACAGACAGTATCTCTGAAGCAAGAGCAGGGGTGAAATGTACAGAAGAAGCAATGTCAGAAACACCCAGCCTTGAAGTGGCTCTAAGTAATCAGACTGTCACAGTGTTAAACCTTGACATAAATGCTAGTGAGTAACCTTGTAACAATGCATAATGTGTGTAATTTGGGGGGGGGGGGGGGGGTTTCAGCATGCTAAAAATGGTAATTAAAAATAAATCCCATGTTCAAAGATCTCATAGTAATACTCTCAGCTATTACCTGTGAATAAACTTAAAGCTTGACACAGCAGAGAAGCCATTACAAACCTAGTCTGCTGTACAAAAAGGGAAACTGAAGTACTCTGCCTCATGAATTTCATAAACAAACAGTGGGATAATTCACCCTTTTCTTTAAGGGTAGAAGCCATTGAAATCTGACCTGTCTATAGAACAAATCACAGGAAAGTATAGAGGTAATTTCTCTGGTTTTTCTTGCAATCAGCAAGGAGATTCGTAACAGAGAGATTTTTAAGCAGTAATCTGTCCCCACAACGGGGAAGGAAATGTGGGTTTTTTTGTTTTTCAGACACTACAGGCAAGCTGGTGCCAGCAGAACAACTTAGAACACCATCTACTGTTGCAATGAAAATTATGCTGTGAGATTTGTCTGGTTTGTCTTGTCATTACCATTATTTTGATGGAAATTGTACAAGACGGATTAACATATATAGTGGCAAAAGTCAATGCATGGTATGATCTGCCTAGAAAGCCTGGTCCACTCAAGTTGGGAATTTAAGTGATATACCAAATTCCAGGAGAACATCATCTATTCCCAGCCTGCTGCTACTGGGAACAGAGAATGGAGGGTGGAAATAGGCTCATTGTATGCAGTGAACAAAAAGACAGGAGAGGTAAGATGGGTACCTGAAAAAAACTGCAAAGGGATGAAATTATTAACATCTGCCACTCCATGGCACATCAAGGAATAGAGAATATGCTTTTTAAGGTGAAACAAATTGAAATTTGGCCTCGAGTACGGGAAGATGTAGAAGGATTTCTTAAAAATGGTACAAAATGAGTGGCAGACAGCAACAAAACACCTAGTGCGGGGCCATTGTTACATCAGAGAATTGTAGGGCCATGGAGTAGGATACAAATGGACTATATTGATAAGTAGCCGAAAACTTCCAGAGGAAATCGGTATTGGCTGGTGGTAGTGGATTCTTTTTCTGGATGGATGGAGGCGATTCCTACCCAGAATTATACTGCAGAGACAACCACTAAGAAACTATGGGAAATTGTTTTTAGCAGGTATGGAACTCAGAGTAATTGATTTGGATAATAGGCTGCATTTTGTGGGGCAAGTAATGAAAAGCTTACTGAAAGCTTTAGGAATAAAGCAGCAGTTACACATTCCTTATCATCCTCAATCATCAGAATCAGTAGAGAGAATGAATCGAACGATTAAGCAGGCTCTACGAAAAGTGGTACAGGAAACAGGTAAAGATTGGGATGAGAAATTACCATTGGTGTTGGTGGCAATTTGAAGTAGTGATCGGGTAGGTACAGGGTACTAGCCGTGCTAAATTCTCTTTGGAAAGCCTATGAGGCTGTGGAGCCCTCTACTGTAGCCAAGAGAAGGGGAAGTAGAGGAAGTATCACTTACCCAACGTGTTAAAGAGTTACCGACTGAACTTAAGAAAATGGAATTTAGATTAACAGATGCAATTTGGAAAGCAAGAGAACATGTGGACTCACAGGCCACTCAAGATATGGAATTATGGAACATAGTGAATAAGGTGATGTATCTGAGGCTGACATCAAAAGATCACGTCTTAGAATCAAAATGGGTTGGAGCTTTTTCAATTATGAATAAAAATTCCCTCACTGTAGTGCAAATTAATAAGGGGAAAAGGGGGAAATGGGTACACACATCAAAATTAAAGTTACGGACCAAAGATTAATAGAAGGGGAATGTCCAACTGCACCAGAGATATCCTGAACAGATCCTGAATTGGGAGTGTGGATACTGTGCTATGACTTTTGCAATTGGCTTGCTGCTTACGCTCGTTTTGCTTTGCATTATTTGTCTGGTGGAAAGACTGTGCTGTGTGAATTATATTTTAGGAAGAAGACTACCAGAGCTCGAGCAAAAACAGACGGGGTTAGCAAAGGCTTAACAAAAGCGGTTGGGGTATTGTATTCCGAGGCACTGGACATTATTCTTTTGGAATAACGACCATGACCTCAACACAAGAGAGGTGGAACCAAAAGAAGAAAAAGTTTGCAGGGAATGAAAATTGATTTTAAAGTAAAAGTTCTAACACTGTCAGCACGATTCAGGAAAAAACGGAAATTATGGCACCCTGAAAGGCGGGGATATGACTTCTGGTTTTTATATTTTGTGAGTATCTGGAGAAGTTTAGAGGTACAAGGATATGCACGTGGGAGCACCTCTAAAATGGAGATATGGATTAAAGGGGCTAATATGTTCAGATATCCATGTGACACAATGGAGAAAACAGGACCAAACAAAGACAGATGGGAGGGGGAACCTTTTGAGGTGAAATTTGAAATATGGTGGGAAAACGGTAAAGGATTTACATGAGAATATTTAACACCAGAGGACTTGGAGAAGCAATGGAGGTATTTATATATTATAACAGGGGAGTGCTGGTTGACCTTTCAATTTAGTCATAATGAAAACAACACGAATATAAGCTTCCTGAATTGCACTTTTTTGGAATTTGGGATTTAATGCAACTACCCTGAATGTGATTTATGAAAAAGAATTGGCTAATGTCCATGTGGGATGGAATGAGTCAGCAGCTCTCGAAGCGTAGATGTATGATGCTATGGTAAATTCTTCCATAATGGTGAAATTAAGCTGTTTCAGGAAAATCAACACAGGAATATACTTTTGGGGACATGGTAGGTATTTCGTGCTTCTTAATCAAATACCAGTAAATAAAACCACACCAAGAATCATGGTGGATGAACATCCAGATAGAAGGGGGGAAATAACTGAAGCCCCAACTATTGTGGACCAACCAATCTGGCTGGAGGAGCTGCAATTAAATGTGAGTGCGCAACATTCAGAGTGTACGCCGTATGCCTTGCCTCTATTACTAGCATGGTAACAACAATGGGGAGATGGCGCTAAAAGAAGTCAGAGAGGTATAGGAGAATATATTGTGGGTGGCACTGGTGCTGAGGTTGGGGTGTTGAATTCGTATGATATTGAGACGTTACGAGGGAAAATGTCTTGGGTGAGACAATGCCACCACAAAGATCAATATTATGCTGTGGCTCTTTGCAAATGAACAGTCAAAGAGTAATTTTGTCAACTGATAAAACAGTACACTATTTAGCTAGGGAATTGATTTTTCCAAGCTCCTGAGGGCAAGGATCACATCTATGTTTTAGGCACAATACCACCTTTGCGTTACTGCTACTTTTACACACCTGCACACACAATTTTGTTTTAATAATGACTAGTTCAGGGGTTCTCAAACATCATTGCACCGCGACCCCCTTCTGACAACAAAGTTACGAAATGACCCTGGGAGGGGGGCAGAGACCGGGCCCCGCCGCCTTGGGTGGGGGAAGAGGGAGCCACAGCCCGAGCCCCACTGCCCAGGACAGGGGTTGAGCTCAGGCTTTAGCTTCAGCCCTGGCTCCCAGCAAGTCTAATGCAGGCCCTGGCGGTCCTGACCCACAGTTTGAGAACCACTGGACTAGTTAATGCAGAATATGAAAACTAACAGAACTGAATAGAAATTTGGTTGGCAAAAGTTCTTTCCTTTCATCCTACAGTTATTTTTGGTCCCAATTAAGGAAAAAACTTAAGTATGTGTTTAAATGCAATTCACAAAAGTCATTGCATTGAAGGTATTTAGTATACAGTCAAGCTGCTATCTATTTTGTGTGAGATTTTCAAAGGCATGAAGGGCAGCTAGAAGCTCAACTCCCTTGAAAGTTTTTGGGAATTACATGCCTAGCTCTCATTTGTGACTTAAATAATCTCCCTCCTTTCACGTGTTTAAGAGAGGCATCCTCAGAGAGAGATGGCACTGGAACCAAAACCAGAGACTTAGCAAATCACATACTCCTTAAAACATGGATTTTATTACAGCAAACGTAGCCAGCAAAATGGCATGGACCCCAACTGTATTTGTGCCTAAACAGCATATGTTTCTGTCAAAAGACAGATGAGGCCAGACAGGAGGAAGGCTACCAGCAAGCAAAAAAAGGTAACAAAGATGTGAACAGAGGTCTTATAAGTAGGAGCAGTGAAGAAAGAGTCTATTTTTGGAGCTATTAAAACTAATAAAAATAGAGATGACATTGGAGATTGAGAAGGGAAGAGAAGGAGAAGTATTTGGAGGGAAGAGGAAAAACTCAATTTTGGACTGATTAAGTTCTAGAGATGAGATGGCAATAGTGTCTGGTCTAGTCGGAGAAGAGAATGAGTCAGGACAGCTAAAAATAAGAAAGGTTATAGGTTGGAAATTGAGAGGTTATAGGTTAAAAATCTTCAGCAGAGATGCAAGTTGAAGCTATGACAGGAAGTAAGGTCACAGAACTTGAATTTGGTTTCCAGTTGGAAGTTCTCAGTGACCTTATAAACACATACATATATGTTTGCATATGGGCTCATTTAACGACACAGTATGCAGATATAAAGCAAGAGTTTTTTTTTTTTTTTTGTCTTCTGACCTGTTACTCAGCACAGCAGAATGTCCAAATCTGTCGACATCATGATGGAGATCAGGTCGAGGAAGTACTGACCAATGATCACAAGCTAGGATTAAGGAAAGCTCACTTCAGAAAAGTTCCTCCAGCATAATTAATAACTGACATTTAAATAGCACATTTCTTCCTGAAAGATCCCAAAGTACAGTACTTCAATAGCTACACAGAAACCATTTCATCCCTCACTACAATGCAACCACCTTCTACAGTGGAATGTGGTAGCTGTTTAAAAGCACAAGGCACAACACACTATACAACATTTCATGACAAAGCGAACGCTGTATCCATTTGAGACTATCTTAGGGCCCAGATACAGCCTGGCTCTTACACGGGTCTCTGGTGGGCAGGAGTGCAATGAGCCTTCCCTACGCCATCATGCAGCCTGCATAAGGACTGGGCACAGTAGCATTCCCTGTGCTTCAGGGAGTTATGAGACCACTCTTATCCCTACTTTCCCATGAAGCCCCCAAAGAGGAGGTGATGGCATGCAATGGTTCTTCCCCAGCCTATGCACCCATCCATGCAGAGGGGGCGTAAGCTGTACTGCTGGAGAGCTAGCTGCTCCTGCTGGCCTCCCTTGGAGGGACTCAGTGGAATAACCTTCAAGGACTTTGGGAGAATTATGGGTAACAGTTTGTGGGGTTTTTTTGTTTGTTTTAATTACTGGAATTAATCACCAAACAATGAACCTACTTTTTACCCGTTTATATGTGAACGTGCTCAGTTTTGCCCTGAATGGACATAATGTGGAGCAAGGGCTTTAAGATATGTATACACAGATCATTATTATTTCGCAGTTATGTGATTTGAGGGTAGCCTGGCATAATAGTTTTGATTCATGATTTTTTTTTAAAACTACTGTGTGATTATTCCATTCTTTTCTATTAGCATAACATAGAATCAGAGAGCTGGAAGGGACCTCGAGAGGTCATCTAGTCCCGTCCCCCTGCACTCAAGGCAGGACTAAGTATCTAGACTATCCCTGACAGGTGTTTGTCTAACCCGCTTTTAAAAAATCTCCAATGGTGGAGATTCCACCAGCTCCCTAGGCAATTTATTCCAGTGCTTAACCACCCTGACAGTTAGTAAGTTTTCCTAACGTCCAACCTAAACCTCCCTTGCTGCAATTTAACCCCATTGCTTCTTGTCCTATCTTCAGAGGATAAGAAAAATTCTTCTCCCTCCTCCTTGTAAGAACATTATATGTACTGGAAAACTGTTAGCATGTCCCCTCTCACTCTTCTCTTCTCCAGACAAAACAAATGCATTTTTTTCAATCTTCCCTCATAGGTCATGTTTTCTAGACCTTTAATCATTTTTGTTGCTCTTCTCTGGACTTTCTCCAATTTGTCCACATCTTTCCTGAAATGTGGCACCCAGAACTGGACACAATACTCCACCTGCGGCCTAATCAGCACGGAGTAGACTGGCAGAATTACTTCTCGTGTCTTGCTTACAACACTCCTGCTAATACATCCCAGAATGACATTCGCTTTTTTTGCAACAGCGTTACACTGTTGACTCATATTTAGCTTGTGGCCCACTATGACCTCCAGATCCCTTTCCGCAGTACTCCTTCCTAGACAGTCATTTCCCATTTTGTATATGTGCAACTGATTGTTCCTTCCTAAGTGGAGTACTTTGCATATGTCCTTATTGAATTTCATCCTATTTACTTCAGACCATTTCTCCAGATCATTTTGAATTTTAATCCTATCCTCCAAAGCACTTGCAACCCCTCCCAGATTGGTATTGTCGGCAAACTTTATAAGTGTACTCTCTATGCCATTATCTAAATCATTGATGAAGATATTGACCAGAACCGGTCCCAGAACTGATCCCTGTGGGACCCTACTCGTTATGCCCTTCCAGCATGATGCTGAACCACAGATAACTACTCTCTGGGAATGGTTTTCCAACCAGTTATGCACCCACCTTATAGTAGCTCCATCTAGGTTGCATTTCCCTAGTTTATTTATGAGAAGGTCATGCTGGACAGTATCAAAAGCTTTATTAAAATCAAGATATACCAAGTCTACCGCTTCCCCGCTATCCACAAAGCTTGTTACCCTGTCAAAAAAAGCTATCAGGTTGGTTTGACATGATTTGTTTTTGACAAAAACAAGCAACCTTATCACCTTATTATCTTCCAGGTGTTTGCAAATTGATTGCTTAATTATTTTGCTCCATTATCTTTCCGGGTACAGAAGTTAAGCTGACTGGTCTGTAATTCCCTGGGTTGTCCTTATTTCCCTTTTTATAGATGGGCACTCTATTTGCCCTTTTCCAGTCTTCTGGAATCTCTCCCATCTTCCATGACTTCTCAAAGATAATCGCTATTGGCTCAGATATCTCCTCAGTCAGCTCCTTGAGTATTCTAGGATGCATTTCATCAGGCCCTGGTGACTTGAAGACATCTAATTTGTCCAAGTAATTTTTAACTTGTTCTTTCCCTATTTGAGCCTCTTCTGATCCTTCCTCATTTTCACTGGCATTCACTACGTTAGACATCCAATCACCACCAATCTTCTTGGTGAAAACCGAAACAAAGAAGTCATTAAGTACCTTTGCCATTTCCACATTTTCTGTTGCTATTTTTTCCCCCTCATTGAGTAATGGGCCTACCCTGTCCTTGGTCTTCCTCTTGCTTCTAATGTATTTGTAGAACGTTTTCTTGTTACCCTTTATGTCTCTAGCTAGTTTGATCTCGTTTTGTGCCTTGGCCTTTCTAATTTTGTCTCTACATACTTGTGTTATTTGTTTATATTCATCCTTTGTAATTTGACCTAGTTTCCACTTTTCGTAGGACTTTTTTGATTTTTAGATCTTTGAAGATCTCCTGGTTAAGTCAGGGTAGTCTCTTGCCATACTTCCTATCTTTCCTACGCAGTGAAATAGTTTCTTCTTGTGCCCTGAATAATGTCTCTTTGAAAAACTGCTGACTGTCTCCAATTGTTTTTCCCCTTAGACTTGCTTCTCATGGGAGCTTACCTACGAACACCCTGAATTTGCTAAAGTCTGCCTACTTGAAATCCATTGTCTTTATTTTGCTATTCTCCCACCTACCATTCCTTAGAATCATGAACTGTATCATTTCATGATCACTTTCACCCAAGCTGACTTCCACTTTCAAATTCTCTACCAGTTCCTCCCTAATTGTCAAAATCAAATCTAGAACAGCATCTCCCCTCATAGCTGTCTCCATCTTCTGAAATAAAATATTGCCTCCAATACATTCCAAGAACTTATTGGATAATAAACTACATTTCTGAGTGCTGATTATTTACTTTGGTTTCTCATGTAATTTCTTTCTTTAGGCACTATGAAGAAATCACACAAGACACAGAGAACCCACTAATCAGCCAAAGGAACAAAAGCAGAAAAAGTTTGCTAAATTAAAGTGCTATATGTTGGGCCAAGTAAAAGGGAATGCCGTGGAGGCTAATGTCCAAAAGACTGCACACTTTTTATCCCTGTCGGTGTAGGTAGAGCCTCTCATATAGTTTGGCTTCTTCAGCATCAGAAGAGGAAGACACTGAACTTTGTTAATTGATTTACAATAAGTTAACATTTTTCATAAGACTGAGAAACTGGAAATCTCTATGCAATTAATAGAGAAAAGTCAGTATTTTATTAGGGAAGAAAATCTAAAGAGCTCCAGACTGTTGACAAAGTCTTTAATATAAGGTTATGCTATGTTGCATCACAGGTTGAAGCCAATGGAAAATAAATCCACATCCTCCAACAGGTGTGCAAATCGACTTACAAGAGGGTGCAGTGAGAAATAATCCTATTATTTCTTTAGGAAAGTTATTTGAGGAACAGTGGGGTAAGAGATTTGATCTGGAACTACCCTTCCACAGAGAGTCATTTATTTACCTTCTTCTTGTGCCACACCTAGACAAGAAGGTGTTGTGAGAAGAGAAATAGTTAGGACTCTACTAGCTCCATTTAATGCTCTAGCAAATGGTTATTCTGAAATTGATTTTTTTTTTTAAGTTATCTCCTCAATTGTTACAGGATGTAACTTTTTCTGACATCATTCATAAGACTAGCACACATGGTTCAAGTTTGTAATGGAAGACTTCAGCAAAACTGGAGCATAATTTGTAATTTTATATCCAGCAAATTGTGAGTTATGAGGGGCCAAAAAATATATTTTTCTAGAGTATTAGGAGACTTGATATGTTTTGCTTTCTAAGCTCCTTTCTCAATCTTTAACAGAAGATCAAATATTGGAAAAAACTAATGGTATAGAAATTACTAAGAATTCTCTCCTTCCAACCTGAGATTTACAATGTATTGATGATCCAAACAGAATATATGTGCTGCCAAAATATACAGCTTTACTCAGTAATTGGTATCATAACAGTTTGATAGGGCAAACATTAGAGATTTATTTTTTTCTCCTTTTGCGGGGAGAGTAATTGTATTCATAGCCTTACTGTAAATGATTTTTATGTTGACCTTTTAAAATGATAAATACACCAGACCCTCGCTAGAACGCGCGTCTATATAGCACAAATTCGCATAGAACGCGGTCGCGGCCATGGATCCCAAATTTAATTACTTTAATTGCAATTCATTTTAACGCGGTTCCCGTGTTAACATGGTACCGCACATGGATCCCAAATCTTGCGTTCTAGCGAGGGTCCGGTGTAGTTTAAAAACTTGCTTAAATCAAGAAGTCAAAATTCAGAATATTAACCCTATTACAGGGAATCAAGAAGGGATTCTTTACTTAAGGGAATTTCAGTAGGTGAGATCTATCCTTTGCTGTATTTAATACCTAAGGGTATGTCTACACTGCAATTAAAAACCCACAGTTGGCCTCTGTCAGCTGACTCAGGCTCACGGGGCTCAGGCTAAAGGGGTGTTTAACTGCATTGCAGATGTGCAGGCTTGGGCTGTAGCCCAAGCTCTGCGCCTTTCTCACTCTGTAGGGTCCTACAGCCCAGGCTCCAGCCCGAATATGTACACCTCAATTAAACACCCCCTTAGCCCGAGCCAGTTGCAGGTGTTTAACTGCAGTGTAGATATACCCTAAGATACAGCAATTTGAATTCTGTATGGTGCTTTCTCCTAAAATTTCAATTCTCTGGATATGCATGTATTTTCTCTTTTTAAATAATTTCACCTCTTATATTTATTTAACATAGTTTCTGGACTAGGTATTTGCAAATAAATGCTGCCCTCTTCTGGCTACACGAAGTCTCCAATGCCTAATCCTTTGAAATAAAACCCAGTCCTTTGGCTTGGTTATTCAATAGCACTTGCAGAGACATTTGGATTTATGGAGTGTACACATTACTCAATCAAGATTTATCTTGTTGTGATGCTTTATATTCAGGAGACCCTGCTCCTAGACCTAAGGTCAACTAATAGAGAATGCTGACTACATGGCAAGCTCTAGCAGCATCCAGTGTTTGTATTTGTCATGACATACTAAGTTTCTGTTACATCACAGATACAGCATCTAGGAGATGCCAGATTAGTTCCCCGGATGAGATGTTAAACCTACATCCCTTATGCTAATGTGTGTGGTTTACCCAAGCTAAACATCCCCAAACACTGTCCAAAATGAGTAAACAACAAACTTATTCCAAACCACAGATCTGCTACTCAGAAACAGGGTTTTAGTATTCAGGGCTGTATGGGAGCTCCTACTGACTATATAACTGCTCCTGTACTTGCCTACAAAATCGCTGCACTACTAGTACCCAGTTCAATTGCTTTGAAATGTGCAGTAAACCAAGTTAAGTCGGTCTTGCCTGCTTATGCATTCTCCTGCAGTACTCTTACAATAAAATTTGGTATCATATACACAGCATGTAAATTAGTCTTTTTAAAGACAGTTTTCTCTTTTCATCTCCATGAAAAAATTTTTGCTTGGGAACTTACCAATATCATATGCCATAAAATCTGAAGAAAAGCACTTAGCACCATGGCTCATTGATGTGTCATTGTGTGTATTTCCTCCAAACACCAGCATGGTTCCACTCATTATCACAGCAGTGTGCAAATAGCGGAAAAATCTACTATCTTTAAGAATCGTCCTTCAGAAATGAAAACACACACATATTTTTTTAAGAAACTAACAATCACCTGACAAAGATAAAGTGATTTCCAAACCCACTTTGGAGACAGATTTGTGGTGGCAATCCACGTACTTATTTTTCTAATATAATATGCAATGGTCTTTGCTTTCCAGTCTGCTCCTTGCCTCCTATAATTTGATTTACTCTTCTCAACTACCCTCCCTCCCCCCGATTCTTGGGGCCATATTCATTCAGGGGCATTCTACTGAAACTTCTTGTCCTGGACAAGGATATAATACATCCATCTGCCATCTCCAGGCTTCACCAAAAAACAATATTTAGCATTTGGCCAGCAACAGCTGTTGAGCCAAAAACTACCCGGGAGAATTTCATGATTGCCCTGGTGGTTACAAAACCCTAAGCCAACCCATAAGGGTCATTGTTTAAATTGGATGCTGTTCCTCCCTCAACCAAAATATCTTGACTGAAACTTCTGAACTAGTAATACAGCTCTGCAGATTAATACATGTAAAATTGGATGCATCATCCATGATTAAATCATGGACAGCATTAATTATATTAGCCACTGACCTTGCATCAAATCAACATGATTAACAGTACTGAGAGCTAAACAGAGCAGTCTCATCTGCGATTTCCCCGTTGTTTCGAGATGGTAAGGCCTTAAAAGGTTTGGGATGGAATGCACCGCTGACCGAATATCAGTTTCCTGGCTGTGTGGGTTCATGCCACCAGAACCAGCAAAGTTGTTGTCATTGGGATGCTGCTGGACATCACCACTGTGACTGCAGTTCATGTAGAGGGAAAGATTTTCCCTACCTGTAAGTCACATTTCTACAGCAAAGCACTCCCCAATGCAGCCCAATGACCTGCTCTGGTGTGGAATAGCGAGCTGAGTGCTGTGGCGCTTCCTGCCTGGAAGGAGTTTCTGAGCACTGCTCTGCTCCTGGACGGAGGCCGGAATGCAAAAGCCTGTTGAGCAACCAGCCAAAAGCATGGGTGGGCTTTTGAAGCACCACTCCCCTTGAAGGGGAGGAAAGTGCTCAGAAAAAATGGGCTGCCAGAAGGCAGTTTAGAAGATCTTATGGGATGTACCACCAGTCCTGAGAAGGGAAGGAAGTGGAAGCCTGAACTTCTAATGTTAGTTGGGCAGAAAGGAGTGGGCGCACAACCTGAAACCCAAGTCACAGAAACCAGTAGTATTCTACCTTCAGTTTAATTAACCAGGTAATACTTTATTGTTCTGCAAACAGCCAGTACTCAGACATTACATGCAGATGAGGTCAGAAGGTGAAAAGATACTTACCACATCCGTGTATCAACTTCATATTTGTATAAGTCATCTGCTAGTCTATACTTGTTGGCACTGAATGCTTTGTAACCTCCATGGATATAGATTGATTTGGTGTTTGGATCGTAAACACTGCTGTGACCATAGCCTCCCTGCACCAAGGCTCCACTTGTTTGTAAAATATTCCATGTATTTGTCGCTAAGAAGAGAATGAAACTTGTATGTGACAAAAGACATGTAATGTATCAGCACTGAAAACAGGTCAACAGATTTAGCTAGGGAACAGACTCTCCCTTAACTCAAAACCATTAGCACTGCATACGCCATAGCTACAGCCTCTCTTTGTCTTTTACTGTTTAAGAGCCAGTCTAAGTTACTCCTCAAAGGAAAAAAAAAGTGCCTACTCAGTGGGTAAGTTAGCTGCCAAGAGGTGTTGTGCTGTCTGATTCTTTTAATTAGACCAGGGGTCGGCAACCTTTCAGAAGACGTGTGCCGAGTCTTCATTTATTCACTCTAATTTAAGGTTTCGCGTGCCAGTAATACATTTTAACATTTTTAGAAGGTCTCTTTCTTTCTATAAGTCTATAATATATAACTAAACTATTGTTGTATGTGAAGTAAATAAGGCTTTTAAAGTGTTTAAGAAGCTTCATTTAAAATTAAATTAAAATGCAGAGCCCCCCGGAGCGATGGCCAGGACCCGGGCAGTGTGAGTGCCACTGAAAATCAGCTCATGTGCCACCTTTGACACGCGTGCCATAGGTTGCCTACCCCTGAATTAGACCATAAGCATTCTCCTCCAACAGTCATTCATTAAACTTCAAAGACAAGCCAAGAGAGTGAAATATAAAAAACATTAAAATAATCTGTCACATTTCGGTGACATCATATCACCACTAAAGTGACTTGATTTGTTATGGTATCCAAAAGCACTTTTTTTGAATATTCTACAGATGTTAGTCAAGAAAGCATAGAAGCCAAACTCACTGGGATATATTTTTTAAAAGAATGCCCGCCTGGTGGCCTAACTATAGTGTTCTTCATAGCCAAGGTTGAGAGCCCAGGTGTGATTGATGGCCCTGGTCCATGACTCTCTGGAATGGCAGGGTTTGGGAGCATAACAAAGGAAACATCATAAGCCTGAGAGAAGCATTTTACTCAACTAAACACAGAAACTTTTTTTTTTCCAAGCAAGGAGCAATGCTGAGAGGCTCTGAATGAAATGCTATGCAGACTTCCCAAGGCAGGCAAATACGGGAAGAAACAAAATAAATTCAGGGTTCTGACAGATATGCAAGGACTTTTTCCCAAAAATTAAAGGAAACGAATGATGTAGCCTTTGGAAACTTATGCACCTGACAGGTTTCAGAGTAACAGCTGTGTTAGTCTGTATTCGCAAAAAGAAAAGGAGGACTTGTGGCACCTTAGAGACTTAGAGCTGTAGCTCACGAAAGCTTATGCTCAAATAAATTGGTTAGTCTCTAAGGTGCCACAAGTACTCCTTTTCTTTATGCACCTGAGTGTCTTTAAGAACTAGGAAGAAAACCATATCCGAGTTCCCACATCATAATTTTCTAAAGCAGCAGTCTCTAGCTCTGACTACAAGTCTATCTCCCCAAAGGGATTTTTCCATACAGGAAATATAAAACTGAGGATGAAGGAGACTCCCCTAATGAACCAAGACTGTCTCTTGGTTGGTTTCTATAAGAATCATTGCCTCTGACAATAAATCAGGACACAGTTGTTGTTCATATATCAGGAGACTGTGTTTCCTAGATACCGAAAAAAGTTTTGGACTGTTTCTATTTAAAGGAGAGGGTGGCACAGGGGGAAAAATGCCTCTTCTCAGCTTTAATACTAGGCCACAATCAGCTGTATAGCATTTTTGCCGAAGTAATGCAGATAATTTGAATGACCCATAAGGGAGATTTTGGTATCCATATTTGCCATAGCCTCTGACGCCAACATTCAACATGGCAGTCTAGAAATCTTGTTTGCTTTTGCTCACTTCTTAAGAAAATCACAAATTCCTATCATCAGCTATTTCAGATACAGTAACTACATCCCAGCATGTTACCTAATGGCACTGCATGCCTAGATTAAACAAAAAGTTCTCCAGGTAAATCAAAAAGTCAAACTAATTCCAGGACCGTGACATTAGAGATTTAAAGGAGGACTAGTAAAAAAACTCTGCAGTGGCTAACTACAAAATTTGGCCCCAACCAAATGTTGGGTACTATGCCTTAAAATCAAGATAAAACTTCAATGAATTAAGGAAGTAAAAAAGTTATTTATGAAAATGAACTGGAAGAGCTAACACATATATGAATACAATGTATAAACCAATAATATACTGCAAAAATTATGATTTGCTGTTTATAGTACGCTAATACTCATAGGCACCAATTGAGGTCAGTGCCTTACTGTCTTGGACATTGTATATAAATACAGCAGGACACAGCAACCATCTAGGAGAGTTTACAGTCTAACTTTTATATCTGAACGTCTCTAAAAACTGATGAACTTCTGAGATACAAATAGCTTTTGATGAAGGTATGCATATGTGTGAAATACAATGCATGAAATATGAATCCAGTCACCCCCTAAGAGGATGATGCTACAAAACGTTTTATCTGGGCACTAGGTACTGAATGCAGAGATATATATACACAAGAAGAAACGGCATCCCACTTGCAAGTAAAGAACAGATTTGTTTTAAATTCATTTTATAATGAATCTGACTCAATTATTCACAAATCATGCATAATGAAAGCTGCTACAAAAGAGTTTGTAGCTTTCTAAACATCAAGAAAAAACCCTGGAGAGTTTGAGGTTTCATTCTGGAGGCATGGTAGGGAGACACCAGGGTCGGGAGCCACCAACACTTTCCACAGCCCAGAAAGACTCTCCACAAGCCCTGCAAGAGTGTGGTATTCCTGGTATTTTAGTTACATTTCTACTTTGCTGTATATTTTTAGAATGCTTTCAACAAAAACTCAAGGTTGCTTCATAATCAGTTAAACTTGCCTCATACTTCATTGCAGTTCTGTCACATATACTGGATAGCCTTAAGGGGTACATGCCTTTCTAGTCACTGTACAGATATTCAAGCATTTTGTACAAGGCATTAGATTCAAGTTCTAAAAAATATAGTGTAGAAAAAAAGGAGGAAGTTGAACATCAATAAGTTCAATATTCTGTTTTTGCATGGATCTGATTAATGGTTGCAAACTGAACACTGAAACACAAGCAAGTGGTAAGACTGTACCTACCAAGGTTGTATTCCTGCATATTGCTGATATATCCATACAGAGGGCAGTGCCCAAAGATGACGAGCATAACAACACTGCCATCTTCCAGAGTGACAATGTGTGCTGAGTGGCCAACAACTGCATACTGCTCCTTGGCTTCTGGGGTCACTTGAACCCATGACTCATTGTGTATATGGAATACCCACAGCTGATTGGTCACATTCCCTGTTGCATCTATTTTTCCTCCATACATATAGATTTTATTCTGGAAAAAAGTTGGTTTAATAAAGAAATGGTCAGACTTTTTGGCCATTAACACACCACACATACAAAAGAAACAAACTGTTATGGTTTATAGTTCCCCAACAAATGTCCACCACATATTGTGCAATGTGTGCAGATTTCTACTGATAATTCCTGCTAATGCTGATGGAAAGTTAAATGAAAAAGTCTCCTAAGCATTATGGAAGATGCAACCATTTCACTGACGTTAAACAAAAATTAAGAAAAACTGTCTCTCATTTTTCCTTCTAAGTATAAGGTAAATAAAACTATTTGAATTCTCCTCAGCCTCACTCTGGAAAAGGACGACAGTAATGTACCTTTTTCTTGTTAACTATTAAGGAGTTATGGCAGAGTTTAACAAGGCCAATGCAAATCTAGGGCAACATCTGTCCATCTCCTCCTGGTCTTATTCAAATTATGTTGTCTGATGTACAACGTACTTAAGGAGGAAAAAAGGTAAGTTCCCTATGCTATCCTCTCTACCTCAAGAAAAATAAAAATGAAAAGTATATTATTTTAAAAGTCTATGACTACTAAGCAAGTGAAGAGCCTCAAATTATTTAAGCAGTTAGAATCTAACAAAAGATGACCAAGTCTGAAATTATGCTAATATACAAATGACACATCCAGCCATATTCTTTGTATTTGTATTCAAAAAAATTCCAACGTAATGTATATGCCACTAAATTTAACTGTCTGGTAGGATTACCTTAACGTGAACTTTTTCTTTTCTTTTCTTTTATCCCTTGGGCTGCCCTTGCCACTCAGCTAGGTAAGCAATGCTTCTCCCAAGGCATTATATACACAGAACTAAAACAACTGAAAGCAAGATTTAATTAGCACTAATAAAACTACCTACCTCATGTAACGCCAATGAATGACCATATCTAATCTCTACAGAGTTCACAGTGCTGTTCAGTGGAAGCCACTCCTCAGAAACAAGGTCATACCTGTATAAATGAGAATTTGAGATTTTTCTGTGTAATTTATATACAAATTTACCAGTCCTTCTCAGGATTTGTTAGGAAAGATTTATTAATAAAAGTATGAAGACACATTGTTACAAATTATATATAAAAAAATCTTTTATGGATAAAAGTCAAACTTAAGCAGTATACTTTAAACAAATATACTTTTATTTCTTTACCATACTTCTACGCAAAACCAAGAGTGACAACATTCAGACGGAGCTATACCAATTTATACCAACTGAGGATCTGAGGTGTGTCAAAAATAGGTTTTACAAAAGCTCAGGGTAAACTCCAACATTTCTACAGGAAACCGTCAGTATTCATAGCATAGTATTTTTTAATTACACTTTCATCATTCAACCATAAAAACTCTCTCTAAACTTAATTTGGCAAGGGAAATCAACAAGAGAAAGACCCCATCACAAAAAAAGTTCATTGGCTTTACATCTAGGGAAGTAGCTATATTTGCAATGCTTACATTCATGTAAAGAAAAATCAGCTTTAAGATAAATCTTTAATGAAGTCTATCCGCATGTGTTTAGTGAGACGAAAAAACAAGGCAAGACTTTGAAAAAGTAGCTAGTGAAAATGAGGATGGACTGCCTTGCAATGATACGTGAATTTTCAAATGACCTTCAAGCATGGCTTAGAGAAACTGCTACTTATGGACCAAACGCTGTCCCAAGTTCTGAATGCATGACTCTCACTGAAGCTGACGGAAGCTATATGTATGCATTTTAGGGCAGAATTAGGCCCTATACCTGTTATTTTGTAACACTATCTGGATCAAGAGGTGGTTTAAAAGCTTTCCACAGAGATTATCAGTGTGCACTTAATGATAATGGTATAAAAGATATAACAATATTCTTCACAACAGTGGGTGTCATCCTCATTTTACAGATGAGGGCACAGAGTTTAAATGACTTGCTCAAAGTCATACAGTGAGTCCGTCCCAGTCTAGTGCCCCATCCACTGGGATATGCTTCCTCTCTTTCTAAGTTCAAATATCCATTTCAACAGCCAATAGAGCTTCATTAAGCAGTCACAGCCTGAAATCATGCAGGTTAAACAGCAGAAACTGTTTTATTAGAATGAGTTAATTCAGATGGCCTCTGAGAGGATGTAGACTCAGCCTCACTGAAGGTGAGGCAAGACAGAACTTGTGGGGCTTATGGATGAATATACAGAGAATAATAATAGTAAGACAGGATAGTGTTGCAGGAAGGTGGAGTAGGCCAGCACTTACTGTACCTCAGGACTCTGTATGAAGTTTTTCCAAAACTAGCTCCCAACAAACATTAGTAAACTCATGTTGACAGATCCTAGCTTTCCGCAGGGCACAGGTCTGGACACAGTTTGCAGGGTGATATTTTCTAAAATTAATTCTTGACATCTAATATCTTGTAGTTGGAAAAACAAAAATGATATCAAGGTATTTGGGTTTTACTCACGCTAAAACCATACGGGAATCGGAATGATTGAACATGTAGCCTCCAACAACCCACATTACATTGCCATTGACAACAGCTTTGTGAGACGCTCTGGGAAGCTTTGGACTAGAGTATTCCTCACGAGTCCAGAACGACTGATTAGCTGGTACAGGGAGTGCACAGCCAGGACCTTTTAATGAAAAATAAGTTTAAAATGTTGAGAAACACTGTTACAAACATACGTGTAAGTGACCATTTATGGATAAAATAAAGCTTCAAAAGTAGGAGAGTAAGGACGCAGCTTATAGCTGTGCCATATTGGGTGGCAATTTCATTGCAGATTTCACAACCTAAGCCCAATGCTTGGATGGTAGACCTCAAAAACACTGAAGCTGGGGATTCAGTAGAGAGAAATCTTCCCTCTCTGACAGTACTCAACCAGTCCTCTAACACATTATTTGGAGGCACAGTGTACATAAGATGCAGTGTACATAAGATCTCGGTCCTAATCACCTGTGGCCATTAAACATTCCATAGGTTTTTCCCCCAGGAGTAGAACCGTTATCCTTGATGCTCTGGTAAATTTGGATAATCCCTGGTGCCCTGGATTTGGATAATTTAATTTTGTTTATCTAAATTCCTTCTAAAGTTTCTGCCAATATACTATTCACAATTCCTTCTGTAAACTAATTTGCAGTGTTGCTATATGCTGTCAAACAGCTGCTGTGCTTAACCCTAGAGGTGGCTATATTTCAGTACTATACACATTCACTTCTTAAAGTATTTGGGGATTTTTTTTTTATGTGACTGACTAATTTTAGCTCTTAAAATATACAAAGAAAATCAATTTTATGTGAGAAACTGAACATTGCAAGAGGTGAAATTATAGGTTTTTTTAATTAAAAATGGAGCACAGCTCCACACTTCAGTGTGGCAGTACCTGAACAGAATTAGAAACAAATATGTTTCATGTATTTTTGAGACAAGTTAAATCCTACCTGAAGTCTCAACTTTGCTTTCAGGTACAATCGTACATCCTTACGTCTTCTAAGACCGCATTCACTTGCTCATATGGTCAGTAACTTACTTTTTTTTTTACCTTTTTTTTTTTTTTTTTAAAGAGATACATGGTAATGTTTGAGAAAGCAGGATCAAGGCTCTGATGTATGCAGGTGAGCAAGGTACAGCAGGGAGGAGAGTGGAATCAGAACATCTGCTGAGTGAAAACATCTGCCAGACACTATAATCTCTGCAGCATGCAATCCTGATTTAACTGCAAATGTCCCACAGGGAAAAGCATCCCCCCCCTCAGCAAAAAAATCGCTTCCTGTTTATCAAGGCACTTACCTTGCCAGTCTGAATAGCACGAGCATCCTTTGGTCCCATTCATGTTGCACTGACCTCTCGCAGGATATCCACAATCATCTGTGCAATAAGGAATATCACACGCCTCTCCTTTCCAGTGTTCAGAACATTCACATTTAACAGTGTTACTGCCGTTACTGAGTTTGCACTCTCCTCGGCCAGAACAATTATTGGGACACATGTTGAAACTGCAAACATGGGGAAAACTATGTTTGTCAGCAGTTCAATTGACTACCAAGTCTTGCCTCTTATTACACAAAGAGCTGCTGAACAATGTTAATACAAAGGTGTAAATGTCTGTTCTACATGTCTATGCTGAGATAGGATTTAAAGTTATGGGTCTATACTTGTTTTTGGTCTAGCTAATATTTTAAGTAGTAACATTAAGAGCGATTTCTATAACTGAGTCCCAAATTAGATGAGCTGATGAGGAAACTAAGTGATTCACTAAGTTTTTAAAAAGAATAGGAGTACTTGTGGCATCTTAGAGACTAACAAATTTGTTAGTCTCTAAGGTGCCACAAGTACTCCTGTTCTTTTTGCGGATACAGACTAACATGGCTGCTACTCTGAAACTAAATTCTTAGTGCTCAGCAGAACAACTGGTACTTTGCTGAGAGTCCCAAAATAACTGACTGACAAGTTATGCTTTTCGGATTTGAACCACCTTTGCAAAAAGTTTTGTTGATTTGGGCCACAATTTAAAGAGCTGGCTCGCTTAACAAGTTAAATCTACAGCAACGCTTCTAATACAATCCATATACATGTCAGTTATTTATAATGAAAATAAATCACCTCAACACCACCTCAACACCACCAGTGAAGGATTTCATCAGCTCACATGAGGGCTTTGTGGTAAGAGTGTGATTTATGTATCAGAAGTAGTTCCAATTACACTTTATTCTGGGACTCACTTAACAAATGCACCACAGGGTGCATGTCAATAACCCAGCCACACACATCCCCTTGAATCATGGTGCACACAGTATTCAAGTGGAATCAACTATGGCAAAACTAGTCCTCCAATATTTTTAAGCAATATCTCTGTTACAGATTCACATTCAAGGGGCCTTATTCTTTATCAAATCGTAGATAACTGATGTTTCATTAACCACTGACCTTGCATTCAACAACATGAATCAAAGATAGGGGTCACTATCCAAAACCCCATTCTCCTGTACAGAGGCTCTGACTTTCTAATTTCCCCAGGGGTGCTCGAACCCCACTCCACCCCAGGTCCCGCACCCACCCCACCGCTTCCCCCAAGGCTCCACACCATCATGCCCCTGCTCTGCCTCTCCCCCAAGCACACCCTGCCCTTGCTCCACCTCCTCCTGCCCAGTGCCTCCTGAACACCGCTGAGCAGCTGATCACCAGTCAGTGGGAGGCGCTGGGGGGAAGGGGAGGAGCTGATAGGCAGGGCCGCCGGTGGGTGCTGAGCACCCAGTATTAATTGGCACCTATAGTCCTGTAACAGATTACACCAACTGCACCAAGACTAAATGAAATAAAAGGATTTCACTCTCCATTATAGTAAAGGTCAGAGTGAATTTCAAAGCTTGACTTTGAATTCAAACTCCAGCAACAATACTCTGAGCTGGTTATAATACATCCAAATTTAAAAACAGAAAATCCTTGCATCCTTTCTGTTAAGGACACATTAGAAGGAAGTCTCTCACCCATAACACACAGAACAATCAAAAATCAAAACAAGTATTTTTTATTTTATTTTTTAAAAGAAAATTTTCTGAAATGAGATTGAGCATGTAGAATTAAGGGAAATTTAAAATACAGCTTAAATATAGCAAGTTTATATCCACCTTCTTTTAAGGGAAGGTAGTTTAGCCGTTAGCGAATTTATTCCTTGCATTGTTATGTTGGAGTCTCCCACCATAGCTGATGTACGAGAGTCAGTTTGTTTCAGTGCATCTTGTACAAATGTAAACTCACGAGGGATCCACAGATGCATCCACATCTCAAGCAGACACGGCCTCATATTTTTGCCACAGCCTGCTTTCTTCACTCACACTTCTCTTTGGCTTTTTTCAGTTCTGCCATTGTTATTGTCACAATGTAGTACTGGCAGCTGCCAGTAGATGGTATCATGGTTTTTGGTATCAGAGTGAACAAGATTTTCAAAATTAGATGTCTAAAATAAGGCTGCTAAATAAGTTTTGGCATGACTTTAAAAAGTGCTGAGTATCCTCACCTCCCACTGCAGTCAGCAAGAGCTGCTGGATGCTCAGCACCTTTTGGAAAAAAACAGACCACTTACTTAGGTGCTTAAATATGGATTAAGAGCCTAACTTTAGGTATCCAGTTTTGAAAATCTTGGCCAGCGGGTTTAAGCAAAGGGCTCTCTAGCAGACAAAATGTATTAAGTCAAAGGACAGCCTGGGAAGACACGGATAGCTTAGCTGTAGCTATACCATGTTCCTCTGGGTAAGCAGCACTCCGTCCACTCGCTTCTGACTTCTTTTCCTATTTAAAACAGCCCAATATAGATAGCTGGTTCACATGACAAATGCATTTCACGGGTTGATACACATTTAACAACCAGGGATGCTTAAACTTTTCCTGTGGGCTCTGTAGACAGCCATTTGCAACTGAATTTCTTCAACCAACCAACCAACATTAAATGTTAACAAGAGCTAAAAATTCCTGCACATGAACACCAATTCACACCCCCAGTAAAACAAATCCCACTCCACACAAAATCCTCAGACACAACTATACTGAAATAAAATTCAGAGGCTGTTAACAGCCACAAAAGCAAGAAATTCAATTAAATGTCCAATACCCATGAGAATCTCCACTAGCATGTGTACACCAGCTTCTTCTACTTATGTCTCTAAAGTGACCATTCTGCAAATAATTAGCCCATTAGGGAATAGCCTAAAGGTATTTTAAAAAAAAAACAGCACTGAGCATAAAGTACACTGTAGCAAATGTTCACGAAGAACCAATGCATAATGCCTCTTAAAATTATAAACAGGAAAAGTGAGGAAGTTTCTTCATGGTCATTAGTCCCAGAGGGGTAGCTCTACTAAGGCAGCCCAGTAACCAACTGGAACTAAGATGGTCTGAAGCTTTTTAGAGATGCCCCTACACATTCTCTTTACTGTAGGTTTAGTCCAGTGGCCTGAGGGAAATTCTTGTGTGTATGCAGGAATGTAGGGAGGAGAAAAGAAAAAGGGTAAGAAGTCATATGCATAAAGGGGATAAATTCTATTGATTGCATGTGATTGTAGAAATCTAACATTTGCTCAAAAATAGTCACTATTACTCATGTTGCATTTACCCAAGTTTACAATCCACATGTGAGATTAATGCTAGTGACAGAATATTAGACACCTTACACAAATTATGTGATTAATTTGCCTCTTGGCCTTCCAAATAAGCTATTTATTAACTTCATGTGTTAAACCATCCATTACAAAAAGTTCACATGAGCATATTTACCTTTCTAGAAAAGGTAATGAAGGATTAAAACTTAAATTAACTTCCAGTTTCATGTTTCAAGGGCAGCTGCAAGTGCCAAGAGAAACAGAGAAAAGACATGAATCATAGGACAGGAAGGTACCTCCTGGGTAATTGAGCCCAGATCCCTCCTGTCTCAGGCAATGCTATCATGCCATCCCATTCATAAACATATCAAGCTTTGTCTTAAAACTAGTTAGGTTGTTTGCTCCCACTTCTCCTATTAGACCGCTGTTCCAGAACATCACTTCTCCGATGCTTAGACACCTTCTAATTTCCAACCTAAATTTATTCCTGACCAGTTTATCCCCATTTGTTCTTGTGCCAACATGGTCTTTCAGTTTAAATAGCTCTTTTCTGCCCGCTCAGCCTTTGCTTTGCTATGTTGACCAAGCCAAGCTCTTTTAGTCTTCTCCCATAAGATTAATGAGGAGTCCGGTAGCACCTTAAAGACTAACAGATTTATTTAGGCATAAACTTTTGTGGGTAAAAAACCCATTTCTTCAGTTGCATCTGAAGAAGTGGGTTTTTTACTCACGAAAGCTTATGCCCAAATAAATCTGTCAGTCTTTAAGGTACCACCAGACTCCTCGTTGTTTTTGTGGATACAGACTAACACAGCTACCCCTCTGATACTTGGTCCCATAAGATTGGTTCTCCATATCCCCGATCATCCTTCTCTGCACCTGTTCCCGTTTGAACTCATCTTTCTTGAACATGGTGACCAGAACTGTACACAGCTGTCCAGGCCTCGTACTGTCTTGCCAGTGCCTTGTACTGTGGAATTCATACTTCCCTGTCCCTACTGGAAATACCTCTCCTGATCCATCCTCGGAGTGCATTTAGACTGCTCTTTCAATACGCAACATTTAAATTTGCTCAAAACCATTTGGAAGAAGTATTACTTACTTATAGGTGATGTTGAACCCTGTCAAATTATAGGCAGCATCACTAAAGAAATGGAGTAGGACATAGCCCGAAGTGGCTACAACTTCTGGGATTGTTTCATTGCCTTCCCTCTCAGGAACAATAAGACCACTGAAAAAGAAAGACAATGTACGATGTTACATATACAGTCATGGGAGCATAACAGTTATAGTAATTCCACTATACACGTGTCTCAACTATGTGTAAAAAAATAAATTCAAGACACAAGCCGGATGATTTCTTAAATTTGATCACTGAAGTATTACATATTTACGATAATAACCAAAGACTTTAATACGGAAATATTATCAGATTTAGTGTTTTGTTGAAGAAACGCCTTAAAAATATCTTGAGGGGGGAAAAAATGATAAAGCCCTTAACTCCTTAAATATACCCTGGATTTCTCCAAAGCAATTAACTTAGTCTCACATGACATTCTGATTTAAAAAAAATTGCATTACATAGAATTAATAGGACACAATTAAACGGATTAAGAACTAGCCATTGACAGTTCTCAAAATGTGGTTGCTAATGGGAAGATATCAATGAGTGGGACATTTCTAGCAGGCTCCAACAGGGATCAGTTCTTGGTCCAAAGCTATTTGACATTTTTATCAACTATCTAGATGATGCTAAAAAAATCTTTGCTGGTTTTGCAAATGACAAAGATTGGTGGGATAGTAAATAAAGAACACCAATTACTATTACAAAGTGATCTGAATCTCCTCTTTATATGCTCAGAATCCAACAAAATCTATTTTAATGTAGACTAATGCTGGGAACAAAGAATGAAGGATGGGAGACAGTGTTGGAAAGCAGCGACTCAGAGACTATGGGATCATTGTAAATAATCACCTCAACATGAGCTCTCAGTGCAATAGTGTGGCAAAAAAAGGGGTGCAATGTGACCTTTGGATGTATTAAAAGGGGAAAATTAAGTAGAAGTAGGAAAGCAATCTTGCCTTTGTAGACACAACATTGACAGGACTGCTTACTGGAGTGCTGTGACCAGTTCTGCTCTACGCATGTCAAGAAGAATGCTGAACTCTGCAGTATTTACAAGGAAGGACACAAAAATAATCCAGGGGCTAGAAAATAAGCCTTATGATGAAAGGGTTAAGGAGCTCAATTTATTTGGCTTATCAAAGAGAAGGGTGACAGGTGACTTGATCACTATGTTGCATTCTACACATGGAAAAGATATCAGATACCAGGGGCTTTCAACCTTGCTGAAAAGGCATAACAAGATTAAATGACTGAAAGCTGAAGTTCAACCTTAAAATAAGACGCAATTTCCTAGCAGTGAGGGTAATTAAACATTCTAACAGCTTACATGCGGAAATTCTGGTTACCTGCCAGAACAGGAGTTTTTGTCTTGTCTTCTTGTTCTTGTATTGTATAACAGGAGTTCTTTGTGTTATAAAATGTATTGTCCATATGTGTATTCCACTCAAGGTATGCATGTGCTCCAGGCACCTGAGACAAAGATTTTTCATTAAAAGTGTCCATTGGTCCACACCTATGCCCATCACCTCCTTGTGCTCCAAATCAAGGGCACAAGGGGTGGCGCAGAATGACTGCCTCTCTAGTTCTTCTCTACCACAAATCACCTCAGGAAAACATCCAAAGAAAAGGGGAAGGAGAGTGGGTAGTGGAATACACTTAGGGACCACATATCTCAAAAACTTCAGTTACTGTAAGGTAAGTAACCTCTTTTCTTCGAGTGATGGTCCCTATGGGCCCAGGGGTCGGTCCTGGGGCCGGTTTTGTTCAATATCTTCATAAATGATCTGGAGGATGGTGTGGATTGCACTCTCAGCAAATTTGCAGATGATACTAAACTGGGAGGAGTGGTAGATACGCTGGAGGGGAGGGATAGGATACAGAAGGACCTAGACAAATTGGAGGATTGGGCCAAAAGAAATCTGATGAGGTTCAATAAGGATAAGTGCAGGGTCCTGCACTTAGGATGGAAGAATCCAATGCACCGCTACAGACTAGGGACCGAATGGCTAGGCAGCAGTTCTGCGGAAAAGGACCTAGGGGTGACAGTGGACGAGAAGCTGGATATGAGTCAGCAGTGTGCCCTTGTTGCCAAGAAGGCCAATGGCATTTTGGGATGTATAAGTAGGGGCATAGCCAGCAGATCGAGGGACGTGATCGTTCCCCTCTATTCGACACTGGTGAGGCCTCATCTGGAGTACTGTGTCCAGTTTTGGGCCCCACACTACAAGAAGGATGTGGATAAATTGGAGAGAGTCCAGCGAAGGGCAACAAAAATGATTAGGGGTCTAGAGCACATGACTTATGAGGAGAGGCTGAGGGAGCTGGGATTGTTTAGTCTGCAGAAGAGAAGAATGAGGGGGGATTTGATAGCTGCTTTCAACTACCTGAAAGGGGGTTCCACAGAGGATGGCTCTAGACTGTTCTCAATGGTAGCAGATGACAGAACGAGGAGTAATGGTCTCAAGTTGCAATGGGGGAGGTTTAGATTGGATATTAGGAAAAACTTTTTCACTAAGAGGGTGGTGAAACACTGGAATGCGTTACCTAGGGAGGTGGTAGAATCTCCTTCCTTAGAGGTTTTTAAGGTCAGGCTTGACAAAGCCCTGGCTGGAATGATTTAACTGGGAATTGGTCCTGCTTCGAGCAGGGGGTTGGACTAGATGACCTTCTGGGGTCCCTTCCAACCCTGATATTCTATGATTCTATGTGTATTCTCCTTGAGTTGACTTCTAAGCAAAAAGAAAAGGAGTACTTGTGGCACCTTAGAGACTAACTAATTTATCTGAGCATAAGCTTTCGTGAGCTACAGCTCACTTCATCGGATGCATGCAGTGGAAAATACAGTGAGGAGATTTATATACACAGAGAACATGAAAAAATGGGTGTTATCATACACACTGTAAGGAGAGTGATCACTTAAGATGAGCTATTACCAGCAGGAGAGCGGGGGGGGGGGGGGGGTGAGAGAGAGGGAAGAAAACCTTTTGTAGTGATAATCAGGGTGGGCCATTTCCAGCAGTTAACCAGAATGACAGAGTGACCAGACTCGATTACAGACCTAAAAGTGGCAATTTTTTAACAAAAAGACTTCAAAAACAGACTCCAACGAGAGACTGCTGAACTGGAATTAATTTGCAAACTGGATACAATTAACTTAGGCTTGAATAGAGACTGGGAGTGGATGGGTCATTGCACAAAGTAAAACTATTTCCCCATGTTTATTTCCGCCCACCCCCCACTGTTCCTCAGACGTTCTGGTTAACTGCTGGAAATGGCCCACCCTGATTATCACTACAAAAGGTTTTCTCCCCTCCCGCCCCCCCCACCCCGCTCTCCTGCTGGTAATAGCTCATCTTAAGTGATCACTCTCCTTACAGTGTGTATGATAACACCCATTTTTTCATGCTTTGTGTGTATATAAAAAGATCTTCTACACTTTCCACAGTATGCATCCGATGAAGTGAGCTGTAGCTCACGAAAGCTTATGCTCAAATAAATTGGTTAGTCTCTAAGGTGCCACAAGTACTCCTTTTCTTTTTGCGAATACAGACTAACACGGCTGCTACTCTGAGACTTCTAAGCAGTACTCCTTGAGGAGGAAGATGCAAGGAACCCTGCTGTACCATAATTGCAGGACCGCTGTGCCAAAGGATGTGTCTGCTGAAAAAGCTTGTTCCAGGGCACAATGACTACTAAGGTATGCAGAACCTCATATTGCTGCTCTACAGACCTCAAGAAGGGGAACACTGAGGTAGCCTGGTCTCTGGTTGAATGGGCTCTCACCTTGAGAGGGTAGTGGTCACTGCCAGCTCACAGCAAAGCACATGCAAAGACCGTGAGAAGATTGAACAAAGGAGATGAATAGTCTTGGAGATTTCCTGAAGGGTTTTGTGTTCTGCAGGTAGAAAGCCAAGGCCTGATAAACAGCCAGAGTATGGAGCTTCTGTGTAAGGGGTGTTCATTCTCTTCCCTCCCTCAGCCACACTGATGCTGGTTCCAACCCTTCAGTGGCTGGCTGTTTCAGTGCATTTTTGGCTCCCTGTGCCAATGAGCGAGATCTGTTCTCCTTTTGAGCTCCATACTCGGGCGCAGAGTATTGCCGGACTTGGAGGGTGTAGGGGAAAGAGGTCTTCTTCCTAGACGAAGATTTAGAAGGGGATTTCTCTCACTTTTTGTGAGTATTCTTGCTCTTCTCCTCCTGTTTCCTAGAGTCCTTAGCTCTGCCCTCTGTGATTCCAGAGTCGGGTAAAACCATGCTCAAAGGGGCACTTTTGGTAGCCTGCAGCAGATGGACATGGGGTCTGATGACCCAGGGTTGGACTAGGGTCTCATTGACCATTCCATCTCCTGAGCTGAAACTCCCAGGACTGATGGGTTCAGAGGGGAAAAGGAGAGGCAGATTTGCACTGAGAGTGGATGTTGGATTCCCCAAGGCAATGAAGGCTAGTGTCGTGCAAATCACTAACCAGGATGACCCTTGGGCAGGTGACGTGTAAAAGGCATGCCCTGGCTAGAGTACATCTGTGTCTGACCATTTTCTCAGTATTACGTGGAAAAGGGTAGTGTGCAGTCCACTAAAAATCTGATTGTCATGATTACTGAGTGATGTTTACATGGGAAATAGTTCATGGAAGATGGAAAATGCAGACTATTAGGTTGGAAAACTGTTGAAGAGAAACTTGTCATCTGAGATGTGGCAGGATCTCAGGGTTAACACATTCAACATTAAGAACAATGGACCTCCAGGGAGACAGCACTTCATTTACTGTCTGTCTACATGGAGACTTACGTATTGACGAAGACAAATAAACCTCAGGAGGGTTCTCTGAAGAGGGGGCCACCTAGATTACGAGACAATAGCCTGTAACTGTATGAGAACAGAAGACATGGCACAAGGGGTTATCCATTAGAGAGGAGAAACTCTGCCAGCAGAGGTGTCTTATGAAAGATATAGCTTCAAGGACTACTCATTGGGTGAGAAATACCTTACTAGACAGGAAAGTAACTTATTAATAAGTACAGACCATCATTTGCATATTATGTTTTTCTTTACTGTAACCTCATGCTTCCAGATCTTCATACTTGCTTTTATTTGAATCTTTATCTCAAGTTCTGTTAAATAAACTACAACTTGGTTTTACTATAAACCTGACTAAGTGCCTTGTGCTATGGACAGCATTGAACTCAGGTGAAACAGTGAACTGGGGAGCATTGCTTCCCAGGAGGCAGAGGATCAGTGTACTTTGCTGGTGTTCAAAATATAAACGACTGGGCACTCAAGTGTAACAAGTGGGGTATGCAAATAGAGAGCTTGCACAGAGAAAGATCGGGGCTTTTGGAGCCTGGAGAGGAGTGCTTGTTTTGCCAACAGCTGGTCGGGGAGAGTTTCTCCTGATGGTAGTGATTCACCCCAAACATCTAGGGTAACCCCACAAAGTGTCACACCACAGTTCCTGAATCCTGAGATCTTGGGCTTATTACGTGACACCAAAGAGGAAGGGGGACCGGGAGGGGGACAGACCCCCCAGGCCCATTCTAATGCTATTCTAACAAAAATATATCTATTAGAGAACAACTGATTACAAGAAAAATGGATTTTTTTAACAGGAATACCAGCAAAGCTATGGACACTGAGAAGTCTAGTCTAATGGCAGTAGAAAGGAACCAGAGAGGCAGGCAGTCCATGTGCCCTTTAGGCCCTCTGTTTGAAGCATGAGGTGGTGAAAGGCGCAGGCGTGGACCAATAGACACTGCCAATGAAAAATCTTCTGGTCTTAGATGCACACAGTGCATGCACACCTCGAGTGCAATACACACAGGGACCATCACTCGCAGAAGTAGTGGTGGTCTCCATTGCCTGGAATCTTTAAAAGAGATTAGATATCTTTTTAAAAGATGGGCTTTAATTAAGCTTTGGGAGATATTCTACGCCCTGTGCACAGCGTGGAGTGTGGCAAGGTGTCAGACTGCATGATTGTAGTGGTCCCTTCTGACCTTGGAATCTGAATATATGAATTCCCCTTCTCATTCCCTGCCTTTATGGGCCATGGGGATCACAGGCTTGCCTGCATTGCTCTCAGCATGCTCTTAACACTTGCAGCTCTGTCCTAAGACAATAAATAATAATACCACCTCACCCTTATCATAGCGCTTTTCATAAGTAGTTCTCAAAGTGCTTTACAAATGAGATCAGTATCATTATGTATAATCAAATCTCATGCTTCAGGGCTTTTGCTGGTCACCTATAAGGATCAAGAAGGATCTGTATTTCCCGCAATACACAATTGGCCAGATGTACTCTGGGTTTTTCTCTCCTCCTGCTGAAACACTGATAGGCCACTGCGAGAGATGGGGTATAGCTACAGTCTGACTAAAGTCATTGGGCTCAAAATAGGGGTACCTGGGGAAAATTTAGTGGCTGACACACAGAGGAGATCATACTGAATAATCTAATGGTCCCTTCTGGAATGAAATTCAATTAAAAAAAAAAAATCTATGAAATACACTATCCCCAAGAAATAATTACATATCTCCAACGACATAAGAATGTATATGAAACAGTCACTAAGGTGAAATTGGAATCTTTAGAAACGTGATGCATAAGGCCATTCAGCAAACAAGCCAGTATAATAATTTGCAAAATTATCATCTATTTTGAAATTTACAATACCACCACATAGCTAACATAACAGATGAAAAATACATACTGCTTTTGGTCTTTGTATAATCTTAACTATCACATCTTTGAACTGGTTCCATTTTTCTGTTGGGTTGCCAGTGACTGGCAAGCATGAAAAAAGCTGGTCATCAAATGACTACTGAAACTGCACCTGATTGTTGGTGTGCTTGAGCTTTGCTATGTTGAAGGCTGTTCTATTAAGCTTGGGGCACTTGTGCTGTGAATGGGACTATATGCAGGTTACCACTGCTCTTACCAATCTGCTTTTGATATGGTGAGAGAGAGTTTGTGCGCTATTCTACATAAACTGGGCTGCCCAAGAAGGTTCATACAAATCATCCGTCTGTTCCATGACAAGATGACAGTGCAAGTGCTCGCCAGTGGTGACTTTCCTGACGCATTCTAAATCTCGAATGGAGTGAAGCAAGGCTGCATACTTGCTCCAGTGCTGTTCAACTTGTTCTTTGTCTGTGTCCTCAGCCATGCCACAAGGGACTTGGATCAGGGGATATATATATCCGGTACTGGCTTGATGGCTCCCTCTTTGATCTTCAGCGCCTCAATGCTAAGACCAAGACGCTGGAGAGACTTCTTATCCAGGTATTTTTTGCAGATGACTGTGCCTTGATGTCCTATAGACATGATGACCTTCATGTCATCATTGACAGATTTTCTGAAGCATCCCAGCTCTTTGGCCTCATCATCAGTCTTGGGAAGACAGAGGTCTTGTTCCAACCAGCACCACATTCCCATGCCCCAGTTCCAGCCATCTTCATCCAAGGTGCACAGCTGAAACATATGGATCAGTTTGAGTATTTGGGCAGCACCTCTCCAGTGACGATTCCTTGATAAGGAAATTTCCTCCAAAATTAGTAAAGCCAGCCAGACCCTTGTCCAACTCTGAACAAAAGTCCTTAACCAACACAACATTCATCTCTCCACTAAATTGAAGATCTACAGTGAAGTGGTTCTAACATCTCTCCTGTATGGATCGGAGACGTGGACTCTCTATAGACATCACATTAAACAGCTTCAGCAATTTCACATGCACTCCCTCCACTCAATAATGAGCATTCGCTAGCAGGACAGAGTGACCAATATTAAGGTCCTTGAGAGAGCAAACACTACCAGCACTAAGAAAAGTTACTGAGAGCACAACTTAGGTGGACTGGACATGTCATCATAATGGAAGACCACCATCTCCCAAAACAGATCTTCTACGGGGAGCTGAGTCAGGGCAAAAGAAAGAAGGGTCATCTGTATAAGCACTTCAAAGCTAATCTGAAGAGCAGTCTCCAGTGAGCTGATATCAATCCCAAAGAACTTGAGCAAATGGCTCAGAACAGGACTCACTGGTGGTCTTGGACAAGATCAGCATGTGACAGATTTGAGCAGGATTGACAAAATCATCTTCAGGCTATATGTGAAAGGCACCACAGAGCTGCATCATCAAACATCATAGATACAGACTTCCCATGCCCTCAGTGCAGCCGACTCTGTGCATCATGGTTCGGACTTCAGAGTCATATGTGTAGCCGTAGATGAGAACTCCAATAATATAGTCATCATCGTCAGCAATGGACTACCAATCTTAACTACGTAGGAAAAAGAATCGAGGTGGGAAAGCTTAAAGGAACCAGTTTTTTTATATCTGGCTGGAGTAATCTTCAAGATGTCTCAAAACAGAAATTCTACTCTTAAAGAAAATACTTCCCTCTTTCTCTCACTCCTCCGTATTGCTGTGCCATAGAAAAAATTTGGATCATCTAAGGTCACCTAAGGTCTGAGGCAAAATTTTCAAAAAAGAGCCTAACGGCAGTTTTCAAAAGAGATTTAGCTCCTAAAGGCCTAAGTCAATGGAAAAATAGGGTTTTGGCTCTTTTGAAAATGTCACCTTTCTATACTAAATCATTACTGGGTTTGCTAAAAAAAAAATCTTTAATATCTGAAGAGAAGGGTCTAATTCTTTAAGTTTAACAATGAGAAAATAAATAGTCAGTCCCCCTCTGATAAATAGACACCCAACATGCGTACAACCATTTTTATCTTTATGTATTAAAGCGCTGTATTTAACACCAAAGTTTAATTAATATTCTGCTTTTCTGTTTCTAACAGCAAAACTTTTCCCTCATCTCCATCAAACTTCCTCCCACCCCAACCTCTAACCTATTTTCCATCAGCAATATTTTAATAGTAGCTAAATCCAATTTAAATTAAAAATAGAAGAGTCAAATCTTCCCCCCAAAACCTTGACTGGCAAGAGAGAGAACTGTTTCTAAGGAAACTTTAGATGCAACAGTTAGTTCTGTATGCAGGCATGCACCATGTAGAAATTTAGTGTCCTGAAGCACTCATGTAAAGAAGCTGATTCTACAGGGATATGTAGATGAGCTTGGCTTCATATAAGGGCAGGACTGACTAAAAAGCAATGCTGAAAATGGAACATTTTCCCAAGTTAAAAATGTGCATTTTTATATTCCCTTTCAGAATATAAAATAAAACAAATTCATTCAAAGACTGGTTCACAAGGCTACATAAATAGAATGCTCCTATTTATCCTTGAGTTTTTCAGCCCAGGAAAGCGATATGCAGTGAAACTTTTACTAACCATCCTATTAGCCACGGTTAAATGTCCTAATTCCCTATAAAATCTCAGTCCCCACATAAGTACTTCCATATTAATGGTGCTATTATACGGTTGCCTGCTTCAGCAACTAGGAATACTACAGACCCTTCCTGCCCATTATCAGAAGTTTTCACTACGTTTTGACACCTGAAAATGAAAACAAGAAGTTGCAATAGTTTGCACCATGCATGTTACAAAAAACACATTTTGGCTATGGTAGTACAGCTAAACGGTCCAAAGACACTACTTGTTAGAAGCTGGCATGTGG
Organism: Natator depressus; assembly: GCF_965152275.1. Taxonomy (NCBI): domain Eukaryota; kingdom Metazoa; phylum Chordata; order Testudines; family Cheloniidae; genus Natator; species Natator depressus. Next base: position 134,846,605 of record NC_134237.1, on the reverse strand, counting down.
CCTGCACCTTACCAAAGTAAGTATGTGCTACATGCTTCATTTCATTGACATGCCACAAAATTCTGCATCATCACCTGATGTTTCGTCTAGGCAATTTCCATTCCAGGATGTCCACAAAACATGATTTTGTAAAACATTTTTTGTAAGAAAGCCAGATGAATTTTTTTTTATCCCAGATCCTGGAAATTTTTATCAATAGCACCCAATTAATTCTTTTTCATAGTTTATTCATGCATAAGAGACGCTTGTTTCATTTTGAAATTTTAGACTGCTGATCTGAAGATGATCTCCCTTGAGATACTATCTTCCGACACATCAAAGATGAAAAGTCTCATAAGTTTCTCTTTGTTGCTTGAGTACCGTTTTCCTTTACATAAGATGATTACGGGAACAGCATGTCCCTGCCATATGAAAATAGTGATTTCAGTGTAATTCAGCCAGGGCAGAACAACTCCTCATGGACCAGAGGGACAGCATACCTTTCTCTGCCTCTCTGATCATCCACCATGTACTATTAATATCAAAAGCATAGCCAATACCGAATTGGACAGAATTGGGATCAGCAACATCAGGAAGAAAATACAAGCAAAAGAAAGGAGTACATTAATGACAGAGGAGGAACATGGAAGAGAAAAAGTGAATGAGACGTAATAAGAAAAAGAATAAAACAGATATAAAGTTAAGAAAAGTACTTTTAAAATGGCTGAAAGGTGACAGGTATGTCTCGTTTTAGAGGAAGTGGTGTTCAGGATTTATGTGGCAAGAGTTAAGATATATGTCTGTCACTCTTCACTTCTGTCTCCTGCTGCTTTTCCCTTCTTTCAATTTATTTCTCTCCATTTTCTCTGAATGGCATGTAGGCCTTTCCACATCTGTGTGTCATACTCTGTGAGCCCTGATGTAATCAAGTTACTGTTTAGTACCAAAATTCTTTAGACAGTTTTACAAACATGTATTTAATTGTTGAAAATGTAAGGGGTGGGAGAAATAAACCAGACAACTCTAGTGACTACATATGTGAAGATGCTTAAGAGAATAAATTAATCCAGCTGAGAGAGAAACCTGAGAAAAATCAGGATGGATTTGAATGTTTGATGGTACCACATGAACTAACTGTTTAATCCAACATGTATGGAATCTTAGACAACATTCCTCTTTGAGAACTCTCTAAAAGGTGGATGATGTGGTGATCTTCACACTGCTATTTGCAGAATTGCATCATACTCGTGATCTAAAACATATGGCATAAGCCTTTATACACAAGTACGAAGTCTTGAAAATGTGTAATGAATATTTGACAATATAGCTGCCTTAAAAGGCAGGCCAACCATAATTATGTTAAACAATGTTTAGTATCACTCTGGAGTAAGCCAGAACTGGACACAGTACTCCAGCTGGGGCCTCATCAGTACCGAGTAAAGCAGGACAATTACCTTCAGTGTCTTACATACAACACTCCTGTTACCACACCTGAGAATAATAATAGCCTTTTTGGCAGCTGCATCACATTGACAACTCATTCAGTTTGCAGTTCACTATAATCCCAAGATACTTTTCCACAGTACTACCACCTCAACAGTTATTCCCCATTTTGTACTTGTGCATTTGACTTTTCCTTCCTAAGTGAAGTACTCTGCACTTGTCTTTATTGAATTTCATCAGAATTCGGTAATGTAATGGGGAGAATTGGAAAGATGACAACCTTTAAAAAACATGCTTTAATCTGGTCCAGAATCTCCTGAAGCCCTTACGCTGCTCTAGACTAGCCTGTTTCAGAGGTTGTCATCCCTAGGTTCTCTCGGACGATCTCCGAGCACTTCACAGTAGTCAGTCTCAACATCCAGGTAAGGTAAGTAAAATTTCCCTCTTTTATAGGTGCGGGAACTAATGCAGCAATTGTCTGAGTGGCAGAGTCAATGGCAGAGCTGACAGCAGTACCCAGAATTCCTGTCTCCCCTGCTCTATTAGATTCTCTCCCCCCTGCATGCTTCATTTTTAATAATTCCCATTCTTGTGTGGTCTCTTCTCCCTGCAGGATGCAGGCAGCAGAGTGCATATACAAGAATCATGTTCTCTTGAGACATTACCTTCCACCTTATCAAATGTCAAAAGTCTAATAAGCGCTGCCTGCACACAGAAGGGAGTGAAACACCTAAGAGACAACTTGAGAATTGTGATGGGACAGACAAAAATACAAAGATACAAAGGACAACAGGAAAAGAAAAAGGACAAAAGTAACACAAAGCTGTGGTAGGAAGGCTACCGTACACTTACTCCCCATACAGCGATGTAAGCAAGAGAGCACCATTTTATCTTAGTTTAACATAGACCCGGCAGTTCAGGTCCTTGAAACCATTACAGGCTTGATCCTACGTTAAGAGCAATGAAGGTGGACACCTGCACCCACGCAGAGTTCCCCAGAAGTCAATGATGCTTCATGCAGGCGCAGGGGCTTGTTCAAAAAGTTCTCTTTGCTCGATCAGCACTTTACTATCTAGGTTACATTGTCCTTCTTCTAAACTATGCTAAGAAAACAGTATCAATCTTAGTTTAGCAAATGTGTCCCATGAACAAGCTTAATAATGAATTCATGCCACTTTAGATTCATTCCTGTAAAGCCCATAATTCATTACAGTATGTCAAGTGAAATCAACTGTTGCAAGGGACAAGTGTAAGAACAACAAATGTCTTGTTTTACCACCACAGCGGCGACTTATTAAAATATTTCTAGTGTGTTAAAGTAGTTATTCATAGACAGATGCCCTATGTTAATTTAACCGTGTTAACGCCTACGGTGCCAAAACTTATTTTTCAGCATGAATTCTATTGCTATCAATTAAATATCTGGCACCAAAGACTTAAGCTCCTGACAAAAAAAAAAAAATCTTCTTCAGTCCATCAAGTGACAATATTCAGTTCAGAGCCCTTAGTTTAAAAAGACCAGGGACACTTTCTACCCTCAAAACCTCTTCAGCTGTAAACAGAGATCCACTTCACACAAACTTTGAGGGCTTATCTTTATGCCCTAAAATAGATGCTGTTTAAATACAGCTTGTCTAACTTGATCTACTTTTTTGTTGAAATTACAAATTGGGTTAATGGAGATCATGGTGTTGATGAAATATACTTAAAACTTCTGAAAGACATTTGACTAGGTACTGCATGACATTTTGATTAAGAAACTAAAATGACAGAAAATCAACTTAGCACACACTAAATGGATTAAAAACTGGCTAATGGGTCTCAAAACATAATTGTACACGAGGAATGATCACTCAGTGTGTGTGTTTCTAGCGAGGTCCCACACAGACTGGTTCTCAGCTCTGCGCCATTTAATGTTTTTATCAATAATCTTAAAGAAAACACAAAATCACCACTGTTAAAGCTTGAAGATGACATCTTGAAGGAGAGGGTAAATAATGAAGAGGACAGACCACTACAGAGCTATATGGACCATTTGGTAAGCTGAGCATAAGAAAACAATGTGTTGCAACATGGCCAGATGTTAGGTCATACATCTAGGAACAAAGAATGTATCCCATATTTACAGGATGGGGTACTCTATCATGGGAAGTAGTGACATGGAAGAGATTTGGAAGTCATGGTAGATAATCAGCTGAACATGAGCTCCCACTGTGATGATGTGACTTAAAGGGCTGATGTGATTCTGCGAAGTCTAACCGGAGGAAATAATGAATAGGAGTGCAGAGGTTATTTTACTTCTATAACCGGCATTGGGGTGAGACCGCAACTGGAATACTGTGCCCAGTTATGGAATACACAAATAAAGAAGATGTTGATAAACTGGAGAGGGTTCAAAGAAGAACCTCAAGAATGATTACAGGACTGAAAAACATGCCTGACAGTGAAAGATTCTTGGACCTCAATCTATTCAGCTTATCAAAGAAAAAGTTAAAGGGTAACTTGATCATAGTTTACAAGTACCGACATGAGGAACAAATATTTGATAATAGAGGGCACGTCAATCTAGGAGACAAAGATATAACAAGATCCAATAGCTAGAAATTGAAGCCAGGCATATTCAAGCTAGACATATTCAGACTAGAAATAAGGTGTGCATTTTTAACAGAAAGGGTAATTAACATGGAGACAACCTGTCAAGAGTAGTGGTGGACTCTCCATCACTGGAAATATTGTAATTAAGATGATTTTATCTCAAGAATATGCTCTAGTTCAATCACCACTATTCTACTTTAGGCACAAATTAATTAACAAAAGTCCTGTGGCCTGTGTTATGCAGGAGATCAGACTAGATGGTCCAGTGGTCTCTTCTGGCCTTAAATTATGAACCTAGGCCTCTCAAACAGAAGAGTCCGTTAAATTTACTTCCAATCAAAGTTTTTATATAAACATACAGAGAGCGTAGGTGTGAAGAGCAGGTCTTGCCTCTTTCTTTGAGAGCTTCCAGGACCCTGGATACTAGAAATGAAGACATTTTGAGCAACTTAGCTCACTCCATTGTGAATTCTGGGTTTTCCCTGCAATACATTCTTTAGAACTTTGAGTTGAAACAAATGTAAAAAAGCTTCTGTTCAGACATCTCTTCTCCAGCAAATATGTATCATCCCCTCCTGGATAAACAGAATACAATGGACGTATGCACTAATGTTCTGTAGTAAGAAATGCAGCCTTTTTAATGCTCAACTTTACTGTTGTTCAGCTCCATCCGAACTATCAGATTTGGACTGAATGAGGCACAGACGTTCTCTGAGCCTTTATTCTACTGCCCATCACTGTAGTATCTGAACAGCAGTGAACAGACCTATTTCTGGCACTGATTTGTTAAGTGCCACTGGCCATATAAACTTCTTGGTGCTTCAGTTATTCCATTTGCAAAATGTAAGCAATGATATTTGTCTTCATTATCGAGTGCTGTAAGGCACATGTAATAAACCCCAAGCTCATTCTTTTAGGCCATGGCACCTTCGGGTAGAAAGAACAGGAAGAAAAGGCTCAGCATATGCTCAAGAAATCAGAGGCAAGCTTCTGATATCTCATCTCAACCAACCTAGAATTGTGTTATTTCAATATACCACTGAGCGGCTGCACTTGCATGAGGGGAGGGATAGCTCAGTGGTTTGAGCATTGGCCTGTTAAACCTAGGGTTGTGAGTTCAATCCCTGAGGGGGCCATTTAGGGATCTGGGGCAAAAATTGGGGATTGGCCCTACTTTGAGCAGGGGGTTGAACTAGATGACCTCCTGAGGTCCATTCCAACCCTGATATTCTATGATTCTATTCTATGTGTGAGCAAATAGCTATGAGCAATTGAAAATGCACCACAGTAAATCTATACCAGCATGTTCTAATATACAGGTTTCTAATTAATGCATATCACCCCACATAACAAATCTTAACTTAGCAAATAGGGAGCAGAACAGAAAAGGAAATGTGCAACACAGATTATTACTACTTCTACGTCTCATGTTATAGTAGGATCCAGATCAAGGCCCCACGCAGGTAAGCATTATATAAGAACATGGTGAGAGACATTCCCTGTCCCAAATTTATGAGTTTATTAAAGATCTCATACATCAAGTGGCTGTAACAAAGAAACGGAGGCAGGATGAGGAAACAGCGGAAAATATGGTTACATAGACGAGCAGTGCCCACAAATTTTCAAGTCAAGCAAATGGAATAACTTCAAACCTGCATTAGACACATTTTCTTCTCCCGATTCCCTCATCCTCCCTACATTTGTTTGTTACACCGACTTTTTGCATTTTGTCTTAGCTCTTTGAGGAGAAAGTCTGTCTGCTCCTATGTGTCTGTATTCCCCCTTTTGACTGGGCTCTGGATGCTACTGTAATACAAATAACACCACTCTCACATGTTTTGTGCATAATAAGTTAATAACAAATTTTGAAGGTTTAAAAGCATACACTCTGCACCCTTTAATTCCTACAAGTGCTCTGTCAGCATAGTCAATGAGGAAAAGAGGTGAAAAGCTAAAGAAAGTGATAACAGTAAATATTAAAATTCAACCCAAGGAAAGTGAGACATCATGGCCATAGTTCCTTAAAAATTCTACACAGTTCTCTTGTGTTATAGTACTAGGAGGAGGATTTTTGAACAGATGCCTTTTTTCACCCTTCATCAGGATTAGAGGCATCTGCTATTTCTTCAAATCAGTTTAGAGAGCAAATCAGCTCTGTACTAATGAAGAGTGTAATTCAAATGCCAACTAAAGCAGCAATTAAACAATTGAATATAATTTTTCTACCTCAAAAGCACCATCGCATTATGCTCAAATTTTCAGGCACAGACTTCCTGGTGATTTGCAACATGATTTTAAACTATGAATCACAAATTTTAATGCTATGAACTACCTATAACCTCATTTTAAAAACCAACTAATTTGGGGAAAATATATAAAAACTGGAGGCACATTCCATGCTTATTCCACCTGTTCAGCAATGTACTAAGAATCAGCTTCATAAGAGCTGATGATTGGAGTCAGGAAAATGAAAATTTTTTTCCCAGCGCAGATGTCACCCAAATTGATGACCCAAAGCCAAGTCACTTAATTTTCTTTTTAAAGCCAAACATTTTCCCATGTATAAAATAGGAACGAGAATAATATGATATCCTAATTGTGCTTCCTCTTTTTGAGCCCTAAATACAAGTAGAGTGTTTACAGCAGGGGTGGGCAAACTTTTCGGGCCGAGGGCCACATCCAGGAATAGAAATTGTATGGCGGGCCATGAATGCTCACAAAATTGGGGTTGGGGTGCGGGACGGGTGAGGGCTCTGGCTGGGGGTGAGGGCTCAGGGTGGGGCCAGAAATGAGGAGTTCAGGGTGCACGAGGGGGCTCCGGGCTGGGGAGTAGGGTGCTGGCTCCGGCGGGGAATGAGGAGTTTGGGGTGGAGGAGGGTGCTCCGGGTTGGGACCAAGGGGTTCAGAGGGTGAGAGGAGGATCAGGGCTGGGGGAGGGGGTTGGGGCATGGGGAGAGGCTATGGGGTGCAGGCTCCAGGCGGCGCTTACCTCAAGCGGCTCCCAGAAGCAGAGGCCATGTCCCCACTTTGGCTCCTACGCAGGAGCACCCATCAGCAGGCACCGCCCCTGCAGCTTCCATCGGCTGCAGTTCCCAGCCAATGGGAGCTGCGGGGGTGGTGCTTGGTGTGGCAGCAGCATGCAGAGCGGAGCCCCCTGGCTGCCCCTACACATAGGAGCCAGAGTGGGGCCATGCCGCTGCTTCCGGAAGCAGCGTGGAGCGGCCCCCGACCCTGCTCCACGGCTGGAGCGCTGGAGGGCGACAACCCCAGACCCCACTCTCTGCGGGCTGTAGTTTGCCCACCCCTGGTTTACAGGAATCTTTACATTTTCATTGAAAGTAAAAAAACCCACTAATTTGTTTTTAATAAGTTACAACCTTTTTTGTCCTTCCTTTCCCTGTCCATTGTCTCTACCTCATTCTTGTTCCCTTTTCTACATACAGCGTAGAAAGCTGTCATGTTTAGAGCAAATGTAATGTATTTTTGGAAAATTATATGAAAACTGAAGTGTAAATTAAGTACAATGGTAATTCTGGAAACGGGAGCACAGCTGGCCCGTAGGAAAGGATTCGAGTCCAATGTGGGTATTAACAATTCATATGTATCTTCTGGGATCTATTTACCTCAGCTGAAGAAGGCAAGAACATAAGGTGGTCTGTTGCTACAAAACTAAACTATATTGTATTTAGATCTTTCTTCTGCACTTAAATTATTAACCTCTTGGCACCAGCAGCCATAATGCCTTATGTTACTACCAATACTGCCAAATCTCCCTCGTCCCCAGGAGCTTATCAGTCTACCTGTATTCGTTTTTTAAAAGGTCCATCAATGTGGCATCCAAATGACTTCATGAGAAGTAAACAAGAATCTCTCTTCCAAAATTACTGGAAGAAACTAGCTTTAAGTTTTGGCTTTTTGAAAAAAAAAAAAAAAAAACACTATATAATTGAGGGTGCTGCTGAGCCGTCTGTGAGGAACGTATGTCTGCAGTTCTGCTTGGTTCCAGGCACACAAGCAAGACCCAAACCTACTATAACATAATACGTTCACTACCATGTGTAAGCCTGATACTTTAAGGGCAGATTTTGTAGTTTACATAAGGCTTGCGTAATGAATAACTTCAAATTAAACATTTTTGGTATTAAAACAAGAAAACAACAGGATTTATGTAGTTCACACAAAATAAGGATTCAAGTGTACTACCGTGAAATCCCCTGATCCATCCCTCAGAGAAATACTAACAGTTTTTACTATTGGTTGGCTATGGTTTGAGTAACAGTACACTTATCACCAGTACACACACAGAGCTATATATTTATGATACTTAGATCTTTTTTTTTTTCCTTGGAAAGCCAAATCTTCATTTAGGAGTCAAGTAAAATAATAGCATAATATACAATTAGCTTCATACTGTGTGGGTAGGACTTACCTAAAGGCTGCCAATAATGGAGCATAAACTGAGTCTCCGTCATACACATACAAATGGTCCCAACTGCATTCTGTAGCGAAGTGATTGAATCGAAGCCTCAGGATTGTATTTGGCCTAAACAAAAAATAAACCCTACATTAACCATACAAAAAACCCACAATGGCAGCATCTCCAAACAACTGCCTTGATGTGCAGTTTCACTCTCAAAGTGACTCAAAAAAAAAAAAAAAATCAGCTATTCACCTTACAGTAACTGTGATTTCTCAAGATATGTTGTCCATTTAGATTCTACTCTATGTAGCCCATGCATGAGATTTGGCTAGCAGTGTCCACTGGGGCCACACCTGTGCCCAGAACTTTCTCACCGCCCCACCCCAGCCCCCCAAAGGCATTAAGGGCAGGCTAGACCCAGCCATCCCTCTGTTCCTATGCCAATACAGAATTCTGTAGGTGGGAGGGGTATAGCTCAGTGGTTTGAGCATTGGCCTGCTAAACCCAGGGTTGTGAGTTCAATCCTTGAGGGGGTCATTTAGGGATCTGGGGCAAAAATTGGGGATTGGTCCTGCTTTGAGCAGGGGGTTGGACTAGATGAACTCCTGAGGTCCCTTCCAACCCTGATATTCTAGGATTCTATGAAAAGCAGGAAAGGAGGCTGGGCCATGAGATCCTTGATATCCACACTTCTCAATTTCTGTAAGGTAAGTATTCAATTATTAGACAGTGACTTGAGGAAAAATAGATTCCACTTTTGGTGACTAACAAGCATTTATTTGTTTGCATGGAATTGGATAAATATGGTATAACAACATATACAGCATAAGATACTTAAACAATGACCAGAGAGAACGAAAGAGTAGTGTCTTGCAAAGGTGTGTACTCAGCTCCATGTAGCTGCCCTATAGATTTCAGAACTAGGGATGTTTTTGAAACAGGCAGCAGAGGCTGCCTGAGCTCTAATGTGACCAAGTGACTAACCCATAAAAAGTTCTCATACAGTTGGAGTCCCACTTAGATAATCTGAGAGAATAGTGACTGACCCTTAACCATTTCTGCAAAGGCCAAACAATGTAAGTGTGTTCCTGAATGGTTTCGGCCTGCCAATATAAAAAGCCAGTGCCCTTACTACAAGTGTGTGAAACTTTGCTTTCCCTGGGAGTGAGGCTTGGGGAAGAAAACTGGGAGATGAACAGACTGGTTCATATGGAACTCAAACAATTTTTGGAAGGAACTTGAGACGAGGTCTGATTGTGACGCTATCCTTATGAAACACTATACAAGGAGGATCTGCCATGTGCCACCTATCCTTTGAGCTGTAAAAAAAAAAGCACTAAAAAAGCAGTCTTCACTGGAAGGTGGTATAGCGAACAAGTTGCTAAAGACTCGAAGGGTGGGAACCCATCTACCTTGCTAATCCTCTATTGAGACAGAAAGAGGAAGGGGGCTCCTAAATTGGGGGGAAATAACCATGTATGTGACTTTTCAGGAATCCATCTACTGCAGCGGTTCTCAAAGCCCAAGCCCCACCATGCAGGACCAAAGCCCAAGGGATTCAACCCTGTGTGGCAAGGCTCAGGCTAAAGCCTTTGGGCTTTGACCTCTTCCTCACCTGGGGTGGTGGGGCTCAGGTTTTGGCTTTGTGCTACCCTCCGGAGCAGTGGGACTCAGGCGGGCTCTGGCTTCGGTCCCCCTTCCTGGGGTCATGTACTAATTTTTTGTTGTCGGAAGGGGGTTGCGGTGCAATGAAGTTAGAGAACCCTTGGTCTACTGTATGATGAGAAAACACAATGTGGCCCTGGATAGGAGGGTGATGAAGTATTTTAAAGTTACATGAATTGAAATGGTAGTTGAGTCTGAATAAACATGGGTCCCTTATCTCTTCAGATGAGCTGCCACAACCGTCAAGTACTTGGTGAATACCCTCAGTGCTGTGGAAGACCAAAGGGCAAGACTTCGTACTGGCAGTGAAATGTTCATATTACAAATCGGAAGTATTTCCCATGGACCAGATGAATGAATGTGCAAGTAAGTGTCTTGGAAGTTGAGAGCCCTGAATCAGTCTTAAGGACCTAACAAGGGAATTATGAAAGCCAGAGTCATCATCCTGAATTTTCAATGATGGATGAACTTGCGGAGACATCAAAAGGTCCAGAAAAGGGATGCCTACCCCTTTCTTCTTTGGGAGGAGAAAATAATGGGAATAAAAAAAACCTCTCTCTGAACATAAAGGGCACGTTCCCTACTGCTCCAAGCTGTAAAAAGAGTATTTCTTACTTTAACAATCTCTCATGAAAGGGGTCCCTAAAAATGGAGAGGGAAGCAGGTAGGGAATATGAGGAAGGGACTGGAATTGGTCGAATACTCCTTGTTTACAGTTTCTAGGATCCACTGGTCCAAAGTGATCCATGTCCAGACCTCTAAAATTATAGAGATGGTTGCCAGGGGGAGGATGTAGAATGGAAGAGATCATCTGATGGCTTTCCAAAGCTCTTGACACTGGCATCAAACTTGCCACCTGGCAGAAGACCCAGACTGCCAGACAGTGGAAAAAGAGGAGGAAGGTCACTTGCACTGGAACCTCTGCTTCTTCCTCAGTGGTTTTGGAGTCCTCTGCAGTCTCTAGTAGTATTGAGCAGGCGGCTGTTGCCTGAAGGAGCTCTCAGATCTTTCCTGCTTCCTTCTTGGAGCTGAGACACACAGGCCAAGGGAACATGGATCATTCTGGGAGTCCTTTAAAGAATGGAAGGCCTCATCTGTCTTTGAATTAAGAAATTCATTGTCCTCAAAGAGAAAGCCCTCAATTGTAGGGCTGTCAAGCAATTAAAAAGATTAATCGCATGATTAATCGCACTGTTAAACAATAATAGAATACCATTTATTTAAATGCTTTTGGATGTTTTCTACATTTTCAAATATATTGATTTCAATTACAACACAGAATACAAAGTGTAGAGTGTTCACTTTATATTTATTTTTGATTACAAGTATTTGCACTGTAAAAAAAACAAAAGAAATAGTATTTTTCAATTCACCTTATACAAGTACTGTAATGCAATCTCTTTATCATGAAAGTTGAACTTACAAATGTAGAATTATGTGCAAAAAAACCTGCATTCAAAAATAAAACAATGTAAAATTTTAGAGCCTGCAAGTCCACTCAGTACTACTTCTTGTTCAGCCAATCACTCAGACAAACAAGTTGGTTTACATTTGCAGGAGATAATGCTGCCCGTTCTCGTGGCACTGTTATAGCCAATGTCGCAAGATATTTAGGTGCCAGATGCGCTAAAGATTCACATGTCCCTTCATGCTTCAACCACCACTCTAGAAGACATGTGTCCAGGCTGACGACAGGTTATACTCAACAATAATCCAAAGCAGCGCGGACCAACGCATGTTCATTTTCATTATCTGAGTCAGATGCCACCGGCACAAGCTTGGTTTTTGGTGGTTCGGGTTCTGTAGTTTCTGCATAGAGTGTTGCTCTGTAGCGAGGCAGCGTGGTTCCCCGCAGCCCTGGAGAGGGACGAGCCGCTCCGGACGCCAAAGTGGGCAGAGCCAGTGGAGCCTGCGCCAGCCCCCCAGAGGTCAAGGCGCAGGACAGGAAGCACAAAAGCCGAACCCCAGTGCTCACTAGAGACCCAGCCGCTGGACAAGCCAGACGCCTGTGGCCTAGCTCCCGGTTGGGAGACTCCTGCAATTGGCGACCGAGCCAAGGCCTGACCAGACCCCAGAGAAACTGTTAAGCCTGCCTGTGGCAAGTTACCCAGAGAAGCTGCCAAGCCTACCACTTGCTGGGTACCTGAGGAACCCATGGTACTTGATTCCCTGGAGGACACTGTCCAAGTGCAGGTACCTCTAGACGGGGAGGTAGGAAGTAGCCCGGGGGCAGCCGACCCTAGTCTGGCTGCAGCACACCTAGAGCCGATGTCAGTGTATTGCAGCCAGGATCCCCACTGACACAGCAGCAGGCCGTCTGCCGCTGCTAGGGCCCCAAGATGGGACGCAGCGGAGTGGGTGGGCCTGCATCCCCCCTGCCACCCAACATGCAGGTGACAGTCTCCCCCTCTCCCAGGCCCTTCGGAGCCAGGGCCAGGGTCTCCTGAACTTACCTCTTTGCTCAGCCCCTTTCTCAGGGCCTGGGCTTGGTGCTTATTTGTTTGCTCAGCCCCTGCCTGAGGGCCTGTGCCATGGACTCTTTGCCGCCCGCCCTAACATAGGGCCTGGGCTTATTGCTTAACGGTTTGCACCGTTCCTGTCCAAGGACCGGAGCGTGGGACTCGCTACTGTCTGCCAACCGGGCGTGAGTAACTGCTGTTTTGCCTCTACTGCTGCGTGAGACCCCGCAGCCAGACGAGTTCCTCGGACGTACCCAGACAGATGTAGCAAGGCGGGGTGGTTCCCTGCCGCCCTGGAGAGGGACGAGCTCTGGCCGAACCCTTCTACATGCTCTTAAGATTTCTGAAAGCAAGCCCCACACCCTGTCCCTCTCAGATTTTGGAAGGCACTTCAAATTCTTAAATCTTGGGTCAAGTGCTGTAGGTAGCTCTAAAAATCTCACACTGGTACCTTCTTTGCGTTTTGTCAGATCTGCAGGGACAGTGTTCTTAAAAAGAACAACATATGCTGGGTTATCATCCAGGACAGCTATAACATGAAATATATGGCAGAATGTGGGTAAAACAGAGCAGGGGACATACAATTCTGCCCCAAGGAGTTCAGTCAGAAATTTAATTAATGCTTATTTTTTTAATGAGCATTATCAGCATGAAAGCATGTCCTCTGGAATGGTGGCCAAAGCATGAAGGGGCATACAAATGTTTTGCATATCTGGCATGTAAATACCTTGCAATGCAGGCTACAAAATGCCATGCAAATGCCTGTTCTCACTTTCTGGTGACATTGTAAATAAGAAGAGGGCAGCATTAGCTCCTGTAAATGTAAACAAACTTGTTTGTCTTAGCGATTTGCTGAACAAGAAGTAGGACTGAGTGGACTCTGAAGTTTTACATTGTTTTGTTTTTGAATGCAGTCACGTAACAAACAAAAAAAATTTACCTTTGTAAATTGCACTTTCACTATAAAGAGATTGCCCTACAGTACTTGTATGAGGTGAATTGAAAAATACTATTTCTTTTATCATTTTTACAGTTCAAATATTTGTAAGCAAAATATACACTTTGATTTCAATTACAACACAGAATACAATATATATAAAAATGTAGAAAAACATGCATAATATTTAATAAATTTCAACTGGTATTCTATTATTTAACAGTGCAATTAAAACTGCAATTAATCACGAATAATTTTTTAATCACGATTAATTTTTTTGAGTTAATCACGTGAATTAACTGCAATTAATCGACAGCCCTACTCAGTTCTTTGGATCTCCATGGGAATCCCAAATGCTTGGAACCAGGATAATCTTTACATCTCAGATGTGACCGTGGTGAGTGACGCTGTATTAGATGAATCTAGTGCAGCCCACAGAGAAGTGTGAGATATCAGCTTCTCCTCATTCATTATAGATTTGAACTCTTTCCTAGACTCTAGAGCAGAGGTGGGCAAACTACAGCCCACGGGACCATCTTACCCGGTCCCTGAGCTCCCGGCTGGGGAGGCTAGCCTCCAGCCCCTCCCCCGCTGTCCTCCCTCCCCTGCACCAATGCCGCTGCGTGGGCAGCACGGCTTGCGCCCACCCACTTCCCAGGCTTTCCAGTAAGCCAGTCCTGCCACTCTGAGCGGCATGGTAAGGGGGCGGGAAGGGCGGGGGGTTGGATAAGGGGCAGGAGGTCCCGGGGGACAGTCAGGGCACAAGGGGTGGTCGGATGGGGCAGTCAGGAGACAGGGTGAAGGGGGGGTTCGATAGGGGGTGGGGTCCTGGGGAGGCAGTTAGGGACGGGGGTCCCAGGAGGAGGTGGATAGGGGAAAGGGGCCAGGCTGTTTGCGGAGGCACAGCCTTCCCTACTAGGCCCTCCATACCGTTTCGCAACCCCGATGTGGCCCTCGGGCCACAAAGATTGCCCACCCCTGCTCTAGAGGAAGTGCGACCATAAATTGAGACAGCTTGTCCCAGGGCAAATAATTGTATTTTGCTACCAGTTCTGGGTAATTAGTTTCTCACATCTAGAGACTGGCTAGGAGGTAGACTTTATTGCCCAAATACACACCACAAAGCTGGAGCTTTCTCCCTTTGTGTTGGTTTGGGAGGTCATTGCTGTTTGAACTTCTCCTGGACAGCGGCTACAAGAGATCCTGGCACTGGATGAGAACAAAAGTACTCAAATCCTTTTGAAGGCTGGAATCGATGCTGGAGTCTGCCACAAGTGCTTTGCGGGTTCCAACAGTCCCTGTTTTACAGGCGTGGTGAGCCTACCAAGCATGAAAAGGTAGGGAATGTTCAGCAGTTTACACGATTTCTCTGCATCTTACTTCCAGTCTGAATTTGTCTGGCTTCAACTTCCTGCTACTGCATCTTGATACACACCTTTGTCTACTAGGCTCAAGAGCTCTCTTAACAGCAGCGCAGGATTCACTCAGGGCATAATGTGAAGACACCTACACAATCAACAGTTTTATAGAAACTTTTCAGAGTAGAAACTATACTTCAGAATGGCATACCTTTACATTTGGCAAACCAGAGATAGAACAGACTATTTCTGTAAGGACATGTGCTTTGTTTTTGGCAGCGTAATTCTCTACTGTCTCCTTTCTGCCCAGCCTGAACCCTCATTCACACTGTCCTCTGATGCCAAGACTAAAGTCAAGTGAGAATGATAAGCTAGAAGAGCTTTGTGTGCAGCTCAGTACTTCAACTAACAGGTTCATTTTGTGCATCTCTCTACACCAAACATGTGGTATGACTGAGGAAGAAGATCCCTCACTCACTCCTCATAGAATATATGTTTTCCTGGGAAAGCAGCCGGATACATGCAAGGAAACGCTGCACCTGAACTAAGATTAGCTATTTTGATGTTTATCAGGGAATTGTGACTAGAACATTTTCTTTGCAAAAAATAAGTTAATAAGTAGAAAACTTTAGCATAGTGATATGAGATTAAAGCTTGTTATAATAGAATTGTTGAGCTTTGGAGAATTTTAAGGAACATTCCACAGAGACAAACACAGACCTCTTCTATTATTTGTTTCAGAGTAACAGCCGTGTTAGTCTGTATTCGCAAAAAGAAAAGGAGTACTTGTGGCACCTTAGAGACTAACCGATGAAGTGAGCTGTAGCTCACGAAAGCGTATGCTCAAATAAATTGGTTAGTCTCTAAGGTGCCACAAGTCCTCCTTTTCTTCTATTATTTGAAATTCAAAACAGGGTGGAGTCAAATCTTTTTACAAAACCAACGGAAACTAAATGTGCAGAGAACATTGTTAAAAATGTATTCTTTGCTGTTTCAAGATCTTAGGGAACTGGATCCCGCAAGATGCTGAGTAACCTCAACTCCCATGAATTTCAGCACAGATGAAGTCACTCATTCCATCACAAAACTTCGTCTTTATTCAGAAACCTGCCCATTTAGCCTCTTTCCAGAGTTCCACAGTTCTGCTTCAACCTCACTTAAAGCTACACTGTTTAATGCATGACAGCTGACAGTTCAAATGTTTAAAAACTAGACTGATTTTGCAGCTCTGGTGCCAGCACTCACCCATACACACACACAAAAAAATCTAAAAAACACAAACATTTATGATGGTTACACCACTAATCAGATGACTGTCAGAAGCTAAACGCTGTAAGTGTCATTCTTAAAATTACTGCAAAAGTCAGTAAAAGCAAAAAAAAAAAAAAAAAAAAAAAAAAGCGATCAATGTCACAGTGTAACACTAACAGATCCCGGTCATCGGCGGGCAGGCTCAAACCTGGGACCTTTGGAGCTAAATGCATGAGCCTCTACTGCATGAGCTAGAAGCCACAGGGCTCTTAACTAAGGCTGTAGCAGACTCATTAATCTCTAAGTGGTCTCAATGCCACTAGAGGGAAACAATCACTACACCCAGGAGGTGTGTGGGTTACAACAGCAACAGGAGGATGTTGGTGTGGGCGATTCCCAACTGCCTTTTCAGACTTTAAGAGACCTTTCCAAGAAGGGCAACCATTCCTTTGAAGTCATTGGGAACTAATGAGTAAATACACATTTGGAAAGCAACAGAAGCTCAGCATTTATTTGAAAATTGATAGTTTTTTTCCATGCACAGGATATCTTTAAAGTTAGAGCTCTCTGCTTTTGGCATGGGGGGGGGGGGGGGGAGGAGTTACAAATGCAGTCTAGCCTACCATCTGAAATTCGGAAATCTGGAGGGTTTACAACCATAACATTTAAGTCATTTTACCACAAGGACAAAATTCTATTCATTTTGATCTTTTCAACTATCCAATTTTATAAAGCAGTCAAGCCATTGAAATTCACCATTTAGAAAGAAAGGGCAATGTTGATTATTATGAGAGTGTTCTTTCCCACAATAATTCATAAAAGTGAGTGAAACCAAGGTCTAAACGTGTTCAGAAATTGAACTGCACTTAAAATTACTGTAAATAACACCCTCTAAAAATTAAGATGTTTGCTACTTACTTTCCTTCAATGAGCCATGTGCATTTTGTTTTGTATTTATAATTTCCAGGCCCATCTGTTACATATCCAGAAGATCCAGTTAGCCTGTAAATAAAAATTAGAAATGTAGGTTCCAGTGTGATTAAATACTTGAGTTTTTCCAACCATCTTAGTTTCAAAAAAATACCCTGATTAAAGCACCCAGCTTTAGGTTTTCATTTATTGAATGGCCATTATAAAAAATACACACACAAATGGATCAGACAATTGGGATTCTGCTATTGTACTCTTGGTCTGTACCCCTTGTCGTAACTAGCCAGAGTACCCACAAGTTCTGCAGGAAATTCAAGGTGGTGTTCTCATCTGGCTTCCTTCTCAGACCAGCAACTCAGACAAATGGTATTTCTTTCATAACTGAAGACAGGTACAGAAAGAGTAACGTAGGGAGGATGGCAACAGAGCTTCCCTTAATCGAGCAGTGAAAAGTGATGAAACAAGGTACTTGTTTATAAGGACTGTAGTGAAAACAAATAGAAAATGAAAGATTTGTTTAAAACAAACTGCAAAGTTACTACAAAAGTAAAACGTTCAAAATACAACAAAGTACTACTTTCAAAAGCAGAGTCTCAAGGGTAACTTATGGTCCAGTCCAGATTCGACTCATGTTACAGACTCTCGTCTGAGACCTATGTGCTGAACTCCCCTTAGTCTCCTCTCCATTTGAAAATGGAATAATCCCTCTCTGTCAGTGCCTGGATCAATTATAACTCATTTCTGCTTTGAAGACTTTGATAACCCACATTACAGGCAATGGTCCCTGTTCCTGGTATAAGTTTATTTCTTAAATATGCTGCCTCTTCCAACAATTTGTTTCCCCTTAGACTACTCAAAACTATTTTCCACTGTCTTTGTTAAAATGCATCACTGCTGGACACAGATTGAATGTATGATTTTAGGCACTCATTAGCAGATTCATAAAATCTAGCATTTGAGGTGTTTGTGTAAAAACAAAAACAAAATCCTACTTATGGAAGAATTTGAGAGCAAGAGAGGATGTACTGGTGTGGAGTGAGTGATTAAGTGTCCTCAATTAAAACTGTATTTCTCTGATGTTTCCTTTTCTCCCTGGGAGTAATTACTTCCAAATTAGCATTCCAATTGGCCAGTTAAGACTCAGGCCTGTGTGTCACTTGCAATGCGTATGCTAATACTCCACTTTAAGCAACACAAATGCACATTTTAAATTATATAAAATCCAATCTTACTAAAAGGTAGACAAAATTATTTGTAACAGCAGGTACCCAATATAACCTCATAAATTAAGGATAATTAGCAAATTCTATCATAACATGTTATGAAAACTAGGGCTGTCAAGTGATTAAAAACATTAATCACGATTAATTGTGATGTTAAACAATAGAATACCATTTATTTAAATATTTTGGGGTGTTTTCTACATTTTCAAATATATCAATTTCAATTACAACACAGAACACGAAGTGTACATCACTAACTTTATATTTATTTTTGATTACAAATATTTGCACTGTAAAAACCAAAAGAAATAGTATTTTTCAATTCACCCCATACAAGTACTATAATGCAATCTCTTTATCATGAAAATTGAACTTACAAATGTAGAATTATGTACAAAAAAACCCTGCACTCAAAAATAAAACAATGTAAAACTTTAGAGCCTACAAGTCCACTCAGTCCTACTTCTTGTTCAGCCAATCGCTCAGACAAACAAGTTTGTTTACATTTGCAGGAGATAATGCTGCCCACTTCTTGTTTACAATGTCACCTGAAAGCGAGAACAGGTGTTTGCCTGGCACAGTTGTAGCTGGCATTGCAAGATATTTACATGCCAGATGCACTAAAGATTCATATGTCCCCTCATGCTTTGACCACCTCTCCAAAAGACATGTGTCCATGCTGATATCGGGTTCTGCTCGATAACTATCCAAAGCAGTGTGGATAGACGCATGTTCATTTTCATCATCTGAGTCAGATGCCACCAGCAGAAGGTTGATTTTCTTTTTTGGTGGTTTGGGTTCTGTAAGTTTCTGCTTCGGAGTGTTGCTTTTTTAAGACTTCTGAAAGCATGCTCCACACTTCGTCACTCTCGGATTTTGGAAGGCAATTGAGACTTTTGGGTCAAGCACCGTAGCTATCTTTAGAAATCTCACATTGGTACCTTTCTTGCATTTTGTCAAATCTGCAGTGAAAGTGTTCTTAAAACAAACAACATGTGCTGGGTCATCATCTGAGACTGCTATAACATGAAGTATATGGCAGAATGCAGGTAAAACAGAGCAGGAGACACACAATTCTCCCCCGCCGAGGAGTTCAGTCACAAATTTAATTAATGCTTTTTTTTTTTTTTTTTTTTTCAAATGAGCATCGTCAGCATACAAGGATGTCCTCTGGAATGGTGGCCGAAGCATGAAGGCATATGAATGTTTAGCATATCTGGCACATAAAATACCTTGCAATGCCAGCTACAGAAGTGCCATGTGAACGCCTGTTCTTACTGTTAGGTGATATTATAAACAAGAAGCAGGCAGCATTATCTCCCGTAAATATAAACAAACAAAGTTTGACATTGCTTTAGTTTTGAGTGCAGTTATATAACCAAAAAAAAAAAATCTACATTTGTAAATTGCACTTTCATGATAAAAATTGCACTACAGTACTTGTATGAGGTGAATTGAAAAAACACTTTCATCATTTTTACAGTGCAAATATTTAATAAAAAATAACAAAGTGAGCTCTGTACACTTCGTATTCTGTGCTGTAATTTAAATCAATATATTTGAAAATGTAGAAAAACCATCCACAAATATTTAAAAAATTTCAATTGGTATACTATTCTTTAATAGTGCGATTAAAACCGCAATTCATCCAGGTTAATTTTTTTTAAACTGAGATTAATTTTGAGTAAATCACGTGAGTTAACTGTGATTAATCGACAGCCCAAATAAAAACCCATCCTCACACTGCAGAAAATGCAGTTACTCCAAGAAGCTAAACTTCTTGTGGGTAGTGGCTTTGTATCTCACATCCTACCTCTGCTTCAGTTATTATATCAACTGAAAACTCTATTTTTTAATTACACACTCATAAGTCCCCACTATTTCAGTACCATGGAAGCAAGAGTCCTTTCCAGGAGATAAATGTGAAAAATTTCTCCAAATCCTGGCTCTCACCCTCCATCTGGAAGAGAACGGAGTACTAAACCATGACTTCATTCACCCTCCCCCACATTTGGGTCATTCCACTATTTACAAGCTCACCAGGCTTCTGGAACCCCAGGGCTTGTGAGATTTAAAACCACTACAAGTTACAGGTTCCTTGCTTTTTTCCTCAGTTTAACTATTGACTGGTGCTGAGCAACATCCTTCCCCAAGGGAGCAGCAGCAGTGGACACGTGCAACCCATCCTGAGAAAGTCTGAGAATCCATCATTTCAGAGTAGCAGCCGTGTTAGTCTGTATTCGCAAAAAGAAAAGGAGTACCTGTGGCACCTTAGAGACTAACCAATTCATTTGAGCATAAGCTTTCAAGCTCACGAAAGCTTATGCTCAAATAAATTTGTTAGTCTCTAAGGTGCCATAGGTACTCCTCTTCTTTTTGAGAATCCATCGGAATTTAGGGGAGAGAGCAAGATCAAGACCAAAACTATCTGGTCCAGTTTGACAGATACACATAAAATGAGACCAAGTAGTCCTAGTGGTTCCTCACAGATGCATTATAAAAAGAAGAGTACCAAAAGCCAGTGGAAAATTTTACAAGAGAATTTTGGCATTAAAACCATTGTGAAGTAGCAATCAGCATGTTCCAGCAACATTTTCTGGCAACTGAGCAGCCACAAGACGCTCCACTGGAGAATATGCTTGTATTTTAAAGCAACTTCACAAGTTCTCAGAGAAGTATATTTTATCAGAGCTGGTCGGAAAAAAGTTAGACAGAACCATTTCTGGAGAATGCAGCTCCACCAAAATGAAATATACTTTATGAAATCATGTGGATTTCACCAAAAATGGAAAGAAGTTCCAACTATGTCAAAATGTCCCATTTCAATGTTTAAGAAAAAAATGGTTTAACTTTTCCTTTCTAAATGACTTGCTTGGAATTTTTTTTCAAATTTTGTATGCTATATATTATAAATAAAAGTCACATGGAAGTGAAACGTTCCCATTTTACTGAAGCTAACTATTTTGACTGACCCAAAATGAAAGTTTTGACATTTTCTTTCATTGAGAAATTTCAAATTTGGGGTGTTTGTTTCAAATTGGAACTAAAACAAATGTTGATGTCGTCACTGAATTCCCACTCTCTGCACAGCTCTACATTTTATACTTTCCAGCTTAATATATCCGGGCCCAAAACTTTTAAGCCTGAAGTTCAGCACCGAGTCCATTTTGGGACAACTAGAGCAGTGGCCCAATTTTCAGAGGTGTGCTGAGTTCCTGCAGCTTCCATGAACTTCAGTGAGGAGGCTTGAACTATTTTTGTTTGTTTGTTTTTTCAATTGTTCAGCATTTCTGAAGAGTCAGACTATCCATTTATATTTTTAAACAAGGACTCAGGTACCTAATTCTAGGCACTAATATTTGAAAAATTTGGCCCTCTTTTCTAAACATTAAGCTTTTGAAAAGAGCGTCAATGGGGAGCCTGGGAATCTTAATATTTTAAATAAGCTGATGTTTCAACTCTGAAGGCACTTTGCCTGCAACTGATAGCATGCACACTTTGGAAAGGGAATAAATCTCAGGAGCTAAAAAACAATCTGCCATGCTCTCAAACAACTAGCAAACTTTACCCAGGAATCATTATGAACAACCTGCTCTGCTCTGGAAACAATTACTCTGGCATTCACTACAGAAAAATGATCAAAGGCAATATAAGATAATGTCTCAAACATTCCAGGAAATCTTACATGCTCCAGTGTTAACAGAACTTAGACATATTTGAACAATCCAAAAACAAAATGAACTGTTTAAGTTAAAAAAAAATCAAGACTTAAATCAACAAAGTTTCCTTGGTAAAAACAAGACCTGAAATACTAATCTGTAAATGATTTACATCCCTCACTAACCTTTGGAACATATTTCATTAAACTCAAATAAACCCACGTATAATAAGTATCACTGCAGAGAGTTCAACACTTTCCAAAGCAAATGAAATTGAAGCTACGTTCTCTGCACTCTGGTATTACAGAACACATGGTATTGTATGAACAACCCACAAGCTGGAGATAAGGAGAAATACTTGGCACCAAAGCAAGCTAAGGCTGGAGCCTTATTGTTAAATTCAACAAAAACGAGCTGATAAACGAATAAACTGGGTTCCCAATACTAATGAAAAACAAAAACCCTAGATTTTTTCTAATATTGGTCCTCTGTCTACACTACACAAAAATCTACCATATTAAAGCACTGTACTTGAGCCTGGTAGGGGCCCATCATGTCCTTAAACATGGTTTGGTTTTCCCTATGTGAATACGATCAGAACATATGATATAGGAGCAAGGTACTTAAGGTATGGGAAAATTTGCAGTGTAGCTAGTGCCACCCCAACACCAGATGATATGACAACCAGAACCATTATAAGAGAGATCTTTTTACTAACATACTATTGGGAATAAAGGTCTCTTGAGTCCTATACTGTCACTGATTCTCAAACAGTTTGACTCATTGACATCAGTATTTTGTATATTTATAATGTTATCACCTAGATACTATGGTGATGGGCATTCTAGAAATGAACTAAAAATTGTACGCATATATTAATCCATAACTTGAATGCTGTGTATTCTGACTGTTCTATCCTAAACCAGCAATGCATTACATCATTCTGTAATGACAGGTTTCAGAGTAACAGCCATGTTAGTCTGTATCCGCAAAAAGAAAAGGAGGACTTGTGGTGCCTTAGAGACTAACAAATTTATTTGAGCATAAGCTTTCGTGAGCTACAGCTCACTTCATCGGATGCATTCAGTGGAAATTACAGTGGGGAGATTTATATACACAGAGAACATGAAACACTGGGTGTTACCATACACACTGTAAGGAGAGTGATCAGGTAAGGTGAGCTATTACCAGCAGGAGGGGGGGGGGGGGAGGCGACGACTTTTGTAGTGATAATCAAGGTGGGCCATTTCCAGCAGTTGACAAGAATGTCTGAGGAACAGCGGGGGGGTCGGGGGGGGGGAATAAACATGGGGACATAGTTTTACTTTGTGTAATGACCCACCCACCCCCAGTCTTTATTCAAGCCTAAATTAATTGTATTCAGTTTGCAAATTAATTCCAATTCAGCAGTCTCTCGTTGGAGTCTGTTTTTGAAGTTTTTTTGTGAAGAACTGCCACTTTTAGGTCTGTAATCGAGTGACCAAAGAGATGGAAGTGTTCTCCGACTGGTTTTTGAATGTTATAATTCTTGACGTCTGATTTGTGTCCATTTACTCTTTTATGTAGAGACTGTCCAGTTTGACCAATGTACATGGCAGAGGGGCATTGCTGGCACATAATGGCATAGATCACATTGGTAGATGTGCAGGTGAACGAGCCTCTTGATAGTGTGGCTGATGTGATTAGGTCCTATGATGGTGTCCCCTGAATAGATATGTGGACACAGTTGGCAATGGGCTTTGTTGCAAGGATAGGTTCACTTCCTTGAGGAATTCCACCATGATTTCAACAATTTCCATCCCACCATCAACCTCAGCCTGGACCAGTCCACACAAGAGATCCACTTCCTGGACACTACTGTTCTAATAAGCGATAGTCACATAAACACCACCCTATACTGGAAACCTACTGACCGCTATGCCTACCTACATGCCTCCAGCTTTCATCCAGACCACACCACACGGTCCATTGTATTGTAGAGCTTGGCTGTAGACAACCGCATTTGCTCCAACCCCTCAGACAGAGACAAACACCTACAAGATCTCTATCAAGCATTCTTACAACTACAATACCCACCTGCTGAAGTGAAGAAACAGATTGACAGAGCCAGAAGAGTACCCAGAAGTCACCTACTGCAGGACAGGCCCAACAAAGAAAACAACAGAACGCCACTAGCCACCACCTTCAGCCCCCAACTAAAACCTCTCCAACGCATCATCAAGGATCTACAACCTATCCTGAAGGATGACCCATCACTCTCACAGATCTTGGGAGACAGGCCAGTCCTTACTTACAGACAGCCCCCCAACCTGAAGCAAATACTCACCAGCAACCACACACCACACAACAGAACCAATAACCCAGAAACCTATCCTTGCAACAAAGCCCGTTGCCAACTGTGTCCACATATCTATTCAGGGTCCACATATCTATTCAGGGGACACCATCATAGGGTCTAATCACATCAGTCACACTATCAGAGGCTCGTTCACCTGCACATCTACCAATGTGGTATATGCCATCATGTGCCAGCAATGCCCCTCTGCCATGTAGATTGGCCAAACTGGACAGTCTCTACGTAAAAGAATAAATGGACACAAATCAGACGTCTTTTTGTGTTTTCCACTGAATGCATCCGATGAAGTGAGCTGTAGCTCATGAAAGCTTATGCTTATGCTCAAATAAATGTGTTAGTCTCTAAGGTGCCACAAGTACTCCTTATCATTCTGTAAGGAAGCTCTTCTGGACTGTTCAGGTTTTAACTGGCTCCAGCCTCTCTTCTTGACCGGGACAAGCAGTTGCTTTAATGTAAGGACAACAGCAAACAAATGAAGGGAGTGAGGACAGAGAGGCTTAACACCTTCAGAGTTCTAAGAGGGACTTGGAGGACCTCCAGGGTGGAAAAATGCTATAAACAATATCTGTTTTATAAATACACCTCAGACTTTTTGGATTTATAAAATCAAAAGTAACTAGTTCATTTTTAAGATTAACAGATGGCAAAACTATAATTTATGGTACTGAGGTAACATTTTCCAAAGCACTTAGGTGACTTAAAAGCCTAAGGGTATGTCTACACTACGGAATAAGGTCGAATTTATAGAAGTCGGTTTTTTAGAAATCGGTTTTATATATTCGAGTGTGTGTGTCCCCACAGAAGTGCATTAAGTGCATTAACTCGGCGGAGTGCTTCCACAGTACCAAGGCTAGAGTCGACTTCCAGAGCGTTGCACTGTGGGTAGCTATCCCACAGTTCCCGCAGTCTCCGCTGCCCATTGGAATTCTGGGTTGAGATCCCAATGCCTGATGGGGCTGAAACATTGTCGCGGGTGGTTCTGGGTACATATCGTCAGTCCCCCCTTCCCTCCCTCCCTCCCTCCCTCCGTGAAAGCAAGGGCAGACAATCGTTTCGCGCCTTTTTTCCTGAGTTACCTGTGTGGACACCATACCACCGCAAGCATGGAGCCCGCTCAGGTAACCGTCACCGTATGTCTCCTGGGTGCTGGCAGACGCGGTACGGCATTGCTACACAGTAGCAGCAACCCATTTCCTTGTGGCAGCAGACAGTACAATACGACTGGTAGCCGTCCTCGTCATGTCCGAGGTACTCCTGGTCGCCTGTGTGAGGTCGATCAGGAGCGCCTGGGCAGACATGGGTGCAGGGACTAAATTTTTAGTGACTTGACCAGGTCATTCTCTTTAGTCCGGCAGTCAGTCCTATTGAACCGTCTTATGGTGAGCAGGTAGGCAATATGTCCTTCTGCACTGTCTGCTGCCAGCCAAAGATGTAAAAGATAGATGGAGTGGATCAAAACAAGAAATAGACCAGATTTGTTTTGTACTCATTTGCCTCCTCCCCTGTCTAGGGGACTCATTCCTCTAGTCACACTGCAGTCACTCACAGAGAAGGTGCAGCGAGGTAAATCTAGCCATGTATCAATCAGAGGCCAGGCTAACCTCCTTGTTCCAATAAGAACAATAACTTAGGTGCACCATTTCTTATTGGAACCCTCCGTGAAGTCCTGCCTGAAATACTCATTGATGTAAAGCCACCCCCTTTGTGGATTTTAGCCCCCTGAAGCCAACCCTGTAAGCCGTGTCGTCAGTCGCCCCTCCCTCCGTCAGAGCAACGGCAGACAATCATTCCGCGCCTTTTTTCTGTGCGGACGCCATACCAAGGCAAGCATGGAGTCTGCTCAGCTCACTTTGGCAATTAGGAGCACATTAAACACCACACGCATTATCCAGCAGTATATGCAGCACCAGAACCTGGCAAAGCGCTACCGGGCGAGGAGGCGACGTCAGCGCGGTCACGTGAGTGATCAGGACATGGACACAGATTTCTCTGAAAGCATGGGCCCTGCCAATGCATGCATCATGGTGCTAATGGGGCAGGTTCATGCTGTGGAACGCTGATTCTGGGCTCGGGAAACAAGCACAGAGTGATGGGACCACATAGTGTTGCAGGTCTGGGACGATTCCCAGTGGCTGTGAAACTTTCGCATGTGTAAGGGCACTTTCATGGAACTTTGCGACTTGCTTTCCCCTGCCCTGAAGCGCAGGAATACCAAGATGAGAGCAGCCCTCACAGTTGAGAAGCGAGTGGCGATAGCCCTGTGGAAGCTTGCAACGCCAGACAGCTACCGGTCAGTTGGGAATCAATTTGGAGTGGGCAAATCTACTGTTGGGGCTGCTGTGATGCAAGTAGCCCACGCAATCAAAGATCTGCTGATATCAAGGGTAGTGACCCTGGGAAATGTGCAGGTCATAGTGGATGGCTTTGCTGCAATGGGATTCCCTAACTGTGGTGGGGCCATAGACGGAACCCATATCCCTATCTTGGCACCGGAGCACCAAGCCGGCGAGTACATAAACCGCAAGGGGTACTTTTCAATAGTGCTGCAAGCTCTGGTGGATCACAAGGGACGTTTCACCAACATCAACGTGGGATGGCCGGGAAAGGTACATGACGCTCGCATCTTCAGGAACTCTGGTCTGTTTCAAAAGCTGCAAGAAGGGAATTTATTCCCAGACCAGAAAATAACCGTTGGGGATGTTGAAATGCCTATATGTATCCTTGGGGACCCAGCCTACCCCTTAATGCCATGGCTCATGAAGCCATACACAGGCAGCCTGGACAGTAGTCAGGAGCTGTTCAACTACAGGCTGAGCAAGTGCGGAATGGTGGTAGAATGTGCATTTGGACGTTTAAACTCCTGGTGCAGTTTACTGACTCTGTTAGACCGCAGCGAAACCAATATTCCCACTGTTATTACTGCTTGCTGTGCGCTCCATAATATCTGTGAGAGTAAGGGGGAGACGTTTATGGCGGGGTGGGAGGTTGAGGCAAATCGCCTGGCTGCTGGTTTCGCACAGCCAGACACCAGGGCGGTTAGAAGAGCACAGGAGGGCGCGGTGCGCATCAGAGAAGCTTTGAAAACCAGTTTCATGACTGGACAGGCTACGGTGTGAAAGTTCTGTTTGTTTCTCCATGATGAAACCCACCGCCCCTTGGTTCACTCTACTTCCCTGTAAGCTAACCACCCTCCCCTCCTCCCTTCGATCACCGCTTGCAGAGGCAATAAAGTCGTCGTTGCTTCACATTCATGCATTCTTTATTCATTCATCACACAAACAGAGGGATAACTACCAAGGTAGCCCAGGAAGGGTGGTGGAGGAGAGAAGCACCAGGAGGGGTGGTGGAGGAGGGAAGGACAAGGCCACACAGCACTTTAAAAGTTTAAAACTTTGAAACTCATTGAATGCCAGCCTTCTAGTGCTTGGGCAATCCTCCGGGGAGGAGTGGCTGGGTGGCCGGAGGCCCCCACACCGCGTTCTTGGGCGTCTGGGTGAGGAGGCTATGGAACTTGGGGAGGAGGGCGGTTGGTTACACAGGGGCTGTAGCGGCGGTCTGTGCTCCTGCTGCCTTTCCTGCAGCTCAACCATACGCTGGAGCATATTGGTTTGATCCTCCAGCAGCCTCAGCATTGAATCCTGCCTCCTCTCATCACTCTGCCGCCACATTTGAGCTTCAGCCCTCTCTTCAGCCCACCACTTACTCTCTTCAGCCCGCCACCTCTCCTCCCGGTCATATTGTGCTTTCCTGCACTCTGACATTGTCTGCCTCCACGCAGTCGTCTGTGCTATGTCAGTGTGAGAGGACACCATGAGCTCAGAGAACATTTCATCACGAGTGTGTTTTTTTTGCCTTCTAATCTTCACTAGCCTCTGGGAAGGAGAAGATCCTGTGATCATTGAAACACATGCAGCTGGTGGAGAGAAAAAAAAGGGACAGTGGTATTTAAAAAGACATTTTCTAGAACAATGGCTACACTCTTTCACGGTAAACCTTGCTGTTAACATTACATACACAGCACATGTGCTTTCGTTCCAAGGTCACATTTTGCCTCCCCCCACCACGTGGCTAGCCCCTCAACCCCCCCCCGGCTAACAGCGGGGAACATTTCTGTTCAACCACAGGCAAACAGCCCAGAAGGAACGGGCACCTCTGCATGTCCTCTTAAGAAAAACACCCTATTTCAACCAGGTGATCATGAATGATATCACTCTCTTGAGGATAACACAGAGAGATAAAGAACGGATGTTGTTTGAATGCCAGCAAACATACACTGCAATGCTTTGTTCTACAATGATTCTCGAGTACGTGCTACTGGCCTGGTGTGGTAAAGTTTCCTACCATGGTGGACAGAATAAGGCTGCCCTCCCCAGAAACCTTTTGCAAAGGCTTGGGGAGTACATCCAGGAGAGCCACAAATGCCAGGGCAAATTAATCATTAAACATGCTTGCTTTTAAATCATGTTTAGTATTTTAAAAGGTACACTCACCAGAGGTCCCTTCTCCACCTGGCGGTTCCAGGAGGCAACCTTGGGTGGGTCCGGGGGGGACTGCCTCCAGGTCCAGGGTGAGAAACAGTTCCTGGCTGTCGGGAAAACCGGTTTCTCCGTTTGCTTGCTGTGAGCTATCTTCCTCGTCCCCAAAACCTGCCTCTGTGTTGCCTCTATCTCCATTGAAGGAGTCAAAAAACACAGCTGGGGTAGTGGTGGCTGAACCCCCTAAAATGGCATGCAGCTCATCATAGAAGCGGCATGTTTGGAGCTCTGACCCAGAGCGGCCGTTCGCCTCTCTGGTAGGCTTGCCTCAGCTCCTTAAGTTTCATGCGGCATTGCTTCAGGTCCCTGTTATGGCCTCTGTCCTTCATGCCCTGGGAGATTTTGACAAATGTTTTGGCATTTTGAAAACTGGAACGGAGTTCTGATAGCACGGATTCCTCTCCCCATACAGCGATCAGATCCCGTACCTCCCGTTCGGTCCATGCTGGAGCTCTTTTGCGATTCTGGGACTCCATCATGGTCACTTCTGCTGATGAGCTCTGCATGGTCACCTCTGCTGATGAGCTCTGGCCAGCGTGGCAAGCTGCAGGTGACCATGCAAACAGGAAACTGAAATTCAAAAGTTCGCGGGCCTTTTCCTGTCTACCTGGCCAGTGCATCTGAGTTGAGAATGCTGTCCAGAGCGGTCACAATAGAGCACTCTGGGATAGCTCCCGGAGGCCAATACCCGTCTAATTGCATCCACAGTACCCCAAATTCGACCCGGCAAGGCCGATTTAAGTGCTAATCCACTTGTCAGAGGTGGATTAAGGAAATAGATTTTAAGAGCCCTTTAAGTCGAAAAAAAGGGCTTCATCGTGTGGACAGGTGCAGGTTTACATCGATTTAACACTGCTAAATTCGACCTAAACTCCTAGTGTAGACCAGGGCTAAGTCACTTTTGGAAATTGTAGTCCTGTAGTCTCATCTTCAAAAGTACCTAACTATTTCATGCTTAACAGTTAGACACACACAAGAGAGTTATCAAGCCATGAACACTGTGGGTTTCAGTTTTTTATAAATCAAAAGGAAGATGAAGCAGTATAAAGGGTCAATAGATTTTGCTGAAAAAAAGCTTACCAAACTTAATGTCAAGTGTTTTATTATTTAAAAGCATTTTCTGTCTTTAGATCCTCCTGTGAGCTTCCAACAACCCACACAAAAGCAAAATCCTAATACAAGTGAACCAGAGAGTGAAACCAACCTATCAAGTTTCAATAGACCAACAGAATGAAATGCAAAAACTGACCACAACAGAAAATCAGATTTAGCAACTTCACCTCTCAATCTCAGATTTATTAATACTGAAAGGATTTTTTTTTTAAACACACAAATGATTTCATATTCACAGCATTACTCTAAAAACGCAGACTGCAACCAGGCTAATACATCAACTCAGTTACTTAAAATATCAAAAAGAAAAGGAGGACTTGTGGCACCTTAGAGACTAACCAATTTATTTGAGCATAAGTTCACTTCATCTGTAGCTCACGAAAGCTCATGCTCAAATAAATTGGTTAGTCTCTAAGGTGCCACAAGTCCTCCTTTTCTTTTTGCGAACACAGACTAACACGGCTGCTACTCTGAAACTTAAAATATCAAGTAGCCCGCCTTGCTAACAACAAAGTGCATAAAGTAAAAAAAGAAAAAAAAAAAGACTAAACCGTACTACAGTAGAACTACCACTCACTCACATAATGATGTGTTTATTAGAAGAGCATAGCAACATTTGAGGTAAATTTGATACTGGTGCAAACAGTAAAAAGTACTTGCCTTCTATTTATCTACAGAGTAGTACAATACAAACAGTGTAAAACTCCCCCTACCCTTCCTTCATTGGTCTTTCACCATCATGACTTACTTAATCAGGGCCTGTAAGGCCAACCCTAGGGAAAGCAGATAGTTCTATCCCTCCAGCCCATCAAATCCTTGACCTCTCTAAAATACTGTCGACAACAATGCTCATTAGTGCTGGCTGTGATGTGGACCCCTCTTCACTTGGACCTGGAATGAGACCACATATTAATTCCACATAAACCACTTATAGCCATTATTATAGATGAATTTAAACTGCTGATCTATAACTAAAAGGTTTCATATCCTATTTACTAGTCCCACAACATCCCATACTAAATTAATTAATGTAGCTCTTATTTCATAATTGCTTATTTTCTCAAATAGTGCACACATTGCTTGAAGTGGAAAGGCATGCACACACGATTCGACATATGTACGTTTTTGTTTAAAATTGTAGACAAAGAACAGCTGACAAAATTGATGAGAGAAATAGACAAATTAACCAGTGCATCTACCTTATGATTTTCTAACTCCTATAAAAGCTATGTCTCTTTTCCTTACCAATTGCAAAGGTCATTGATACACCTGAGAGCCAAACCTTAGCTAGGCAGGACTGCCAGCAGGAGTGTCCCTTCAAAACACATACCTCTTACAAATAGAGTTTGTACTTTTGAAAACTGTGGTTATGTACATGAAAATTTTACGCTTCCAATGCTGAAGACAAGTGTGAACTTTTCATTTGCATGTTAAAGAAACTACCTAAGATGGTATTACATGGATTCTTTTGTGCAACAGTTAATTAAAAAATATGCACAGATACAGGTTTATCTAGTTATCAGGAAGCAAAAGGAAATCTGTAGGATAATACCATCTGTGTTGAAATTTTGGAAGTTTTAACACCCTAAGGATATGTCTACACTGTGGCGTAAAAACCCCCATTCTACCTACAAACAACTTGTGTTAACCCAGGGCTTGAACCCAGGGTCCCAGGACCCCACAGGCATGGAGAGTCGAAACCTGAGTCAACCCAGGACCCAGGGTTTATGCCCCACTGCTTTGCAGCGTAGACGCAGCCCCACTGAACTCATGCTCTGGGAGTCAACCAAAAGTATTCCACAGTCCCATAGGCTGACTTCTTTTGTCCTCTAGGGTATATCTACACTGCAATTAAAAACCCACGGCTGGCCCATGCCAACTGACTTGGGCTAATGGACTGTTTAATTGAGGTGCAAATGTTCAGGTTCAGGCTGGAGCGTGGGCTCTAAGACCCTGAGCTCTAAGACCCTGAGAGGTAGGAGAGTCCCAGAGCTCAGGCTGCAGCCCGAGCCTGAACGTCTACACCCCAATTAAACCGTCCCTTAGCCCAAGCCCCACAAGCCCAAGAAAGTGGGCATGGGCCAGTCAAGGGTGTCTAACTGCAGTGTAGACAAACCCCTAGACAGTCAAGTTTGGTGGACAATCAAGTTTTCCCACAGTGCACCACAGAAAACTAGGTCACACTTTGAGAGGGCACGAGGAAGTCTGGGGCACAGGTGGTTGGACTCAGGCCCACATTATGCAGTGTAGAAACTGGAGCCCCAAGTTAAGATACAGCGTTCAACAATTCCTAACCTGGAGATTAGAAGGCAGTGTAGATGCTCAAGCCTTAAAACCCAGGGTCTGCTAATTTGAGTTTTACCAGCCTTGGTCTTACACTGCAGTGTAGACACACCCTCAGACTCTGGTTCAGTCACAGGGTCCTAGGACTCTGTGGGAATGAAGGGCTTGAGTCAGAGTCTCAGGGTTCAAGTCCTCTTGCTTTGCAGTGCTAACACAGTCCCCCCTCAACTTAGGTCCTGGAAGTCCACCAAAAGCATCCCACAATCCCATGGGCCAACTTCCTTCATCTTCCCTATCCCGAAAACTGCCAATCAACTCCAGAGAAATGGAAGCAACTCCCCTTGTGGTAGTGCAGCAGCTCGCTGAGTCAGCAGTTAACTCTTCCATTGTTTTTGGACCACTAAGCTGCAAACACACCATCACAGAACCTCCTACGTTTGCAATGGAGACTGACCAGAAGAAGTCCTTTGCAAAGCATGCTGCTTCAAGGTCTGGGAACACAGTTAGATTTTGGTGAATCTCTGGTGCAAGGCCAGCAAAACAGTAGACTTTAGTAAGGGTACCAGGGATGATCACGCAAACCAGCAAATAGTAAAGGAGCTGGCAGCACCGCAAATTTACCAAACAGGTAACAAGTGCAGAGAGTGGATTAACTGACCCAATACCAAGTACCAGAGAATCGGGAACCAGAACTGCGCCTTGGGCAACTCACCCACATCTTGTCCATTTTATGAGTCTGACCAGGTGTTGCGTGCTGCACCCAGCACAGAGCAAATAAGGGCACACGGTGGCCTGTAAGCTGGGGTGCGATCTGCTGGCCCCAGAACCCAGCATGGGAACTGGTGGGAGCAAGCAGAAGGTGCAGAGTGAGGCCAGTGAAGTGTCTCTGCTGCTGACACCAGTCCCAGAAAAGACTTTGCTGCTTCTGCAGCAATCTTGGGGTTGTACCCGGAGAAGCTTTCTGATGCCCCTCCCCTCACCCCCCGAAGAAACAAAGCATCATGGAACTGGCAGCAGACAAGGAAGAGACAGAAGCCACCCTGAAGCCTGGCAAGTTTCCGGCTCCATTTTAATGTTTATTAGTATAGGACTAGGAGCGACTTCCGTTGTATGAACCAATGAAGTACTTATGAAGCCCCAGCTAGCAGCATGGTGGAATGAATGCCAGCAGCTTGGCTCCCTCCTACACCCTACCCCAAAGAGTTCAAAATGGCAAATGGGAAATGCAAACAGTAAGTCTTGAAAGTAATTTTTTTGGAAAGGAGCACATTTTTGCCAGGGCCTCTGAAATCAGCGTACGGTTCATAAGCCCAAGCAAAAGAGGGTATGTGGGGTCCCCCAGAATAACAGTGGACAGTAACTAGACATTTATGACAAGGTAATCTGGTGGGAATAGTGTCCCAGCCTGTTCATGAATGTAGACTACCAATCAGCAAAAAAAAAAAAAAAAACAAAAAAACCCTGGCATCATGAACTTTTCCAGTGCAACCCATGTTGACATTCATAAATTGACCTCTGTGGTCCCTGAGGGCCCGTATAACAATGGAGTAGTACCCTTTTATGTTTATGTACTCATGTGCTCCTGAGGAGGGCAAACAATGGATACGAGTCCCACCAATGGCCCTGGTGCAGTTTGGAAACCCCACTCTCTCAAAGCCAGCAATTACCTCAAGAATATCTTTTATGCCTGCTACCTTGAGGTAAACCACACCCCTGACTGCCTCAGAAACCTTGCCACCACTTTACCCACTGTCAACTTTTCCACACCAAGCTGGTTAGCAATCGACCTGTAGCAGTTTGGGGTAGCCAGCTTCCAGACAGTTACAGCAACCCATTTCTGGACCAGTTTGGCCACTCACATGAGTGTATCTTTACACTGGAGGCTCAGGGCAAGCTGCGCACAAAGCTCCAGAAACGTAGCTTTCTTCATGCGTTTCTTCTGGATCCACTGCTGGTCATCCCGGGTCTGCATGACGATGTGGTCCCACCAGTCTGTGCTTGTGGCCCTGCTCCAGAAGCGACTGTCTAAGTAGGGGGCATCAGCAGCTGTACCAAGTGACATGAGCAGCATCAGCCAATTTGAGTCTGGCATCCATGTTTCCTCCACCTCCTCCATTATAAGTTCTGTCAGGTTTCTTCAGTGAGTCAGAAAATGTTGCTTAAATGTTCACCAGCATCTCACAGAAGCTCTGCCCTTTTCCTGACACAGAAGTGAAAGCATAAGCAACAGAAATTCTTCCAAAGGTGCCTCCTCCACAATCCTGTGTGCTGGGAGCACACAGACCAAAATGACTGCTTGGCACGATGTGCTGGCAGGCTGTGCCAACTTCCTGTAACATGCAGGATGGACAGTCAAGTTTCCCCACAGTGCACCACGGTCAAAGGGCTAGAATGGCCACATTTCAGGAAGATGCTAGGGATTCTGGGATATAGTTGATTTGACTCCGGTCTGCACCCCGCAATGTGGACGCCAGAGCCCCAAATTCAAGCCCGGCTTAGTCAATTCTTAACCTAGGATTGACAATCAGTGTAGATGCTCAAGCCCTGGGTTCTTGAACCCAGGGTCAGCTGACTTGAGTCCCACTAACCCTGGGCTTACAATGGAGCACAGACATACCCTTAAGGACTTTAGTGTAATTAGGGGTATCTCTATAAAGAATCACACAGCAATATTTTACTGTGCCTTCAACTGACATGACACAAGTGGCTAAAAACCAACAGAGATTGTCCACAAAGTCAACAACAGGTGGATCTTACATATGCATCATATCTGTTATCCGGCACAATGACTGATTCCTGTAATGGGTTAGACACATGGCTATTTTGCTATGTAGGCAGGCAACACTAACCATGACACTGTAACTGGTAAAAACAGTCCTCCCTCCTCCCATAACTCTGTTCGCTTATTTGTAGATGTTAAGGTCAGACAGGACCACTGTGATCACAGTCTGCATTGATGCAGCTGCGCCACTGTAAGCTCTATAGTGTATTAGCTCTAAGCCGACGGGAGAGAGTTCTTCTGTCAACTTAATTAACCCTCCCCATGAGTGGCGGTAGCTATGTTGGTAGGAGAGCTTCTCCTGGCAACATAGGTTGGTGCAACTTGTGTCGCTCAGGGGGCTGCGATCTAAGTTATACCAACATAAGCGGTAGCGTAACCATAGCCTGAATGTTAGACCACTGGTTATAATGAGTTTAGTAAGTTTTATAAGCCCCTTCTAGAGCAAGAGCTCAGTTAGCAATCACAAATTTTTTCACAAGGGGTTGTTTTAAATAATTTCAGGATACAATTTGCACCCGTGAATCTACTAAACTGATTCAGTGCTTCTAACAGTCACTCCCTTTTCACTTTTTTTCCCTCAACCTCTGTTCGGTTTCAAAGCTCATTGTGATTCATACTCAGTTGCCAACAGCAAGCAAGGTTTGCCTACTGATAGTTCAGCAGTTTCCCAAAATTAGAAACATACAATTAGCCAAAAATGTATCTTAAATACATGTGAGAGCTTAAATTACAGTATTGTGCACCTGTGTACCTTGTAAATACGGCATCATAATTATAATTTTTAAAATCACACAAATGTTTCAAGATTTATAGTCACATCAATATTCCTCCCCAGTTTGAAAGAACTTTTACTCTGATAAGAACAATAACTTGAAGACTTACATTTAAATACAGATAGGAGGGCTGGGCTAATGGCCTAATTGTGTATCCGCTTTGTTATATGATTGAAGAGGGTTTGATTTCCAGACATGTATTCCTCCCTCCAGGACAGTAGGAGTCAACAGTATTTTAGAGGCATATGGTCAGCTCCCGGGAGCAAAGTGCATCATTTTGCTCTGTGACCATGTAGACATTTAATGCCCTAGGACAATGAGTTACATCATGGAATTACAGGTTTCAGAGTAACAGCCGTGTTAGTCTGTATTCGCAAAAAGAAAAGGAGTACTTGTGGCATCTTAGAGACTAACCAATTTATTTGAGCATAAGCTTTCGTGAGTATGCATCCGATGAAGTGAGCTGTAGCTCACGAAAGCTTATGCTCAAATAAATTGGTTAGTCTCTAAGGTGCCACAAGTACTCCTTTTCATCATGGAATTAAGAGATCATCAAAACCTCCAACTTCCAAACAGACATGCTGACCTCCCTCTCTGCTCATCTCTCCTCCCACGGCTACAAACATGAATCAATTCCTTAAAATTCTTCACAATCTACACATCTGGAAACTGGCTAAATTTGAACCCACAGCACCAAATTGCTTCTCTCCCAAATCCCAATTCTATCCTATTCTGGATTCTAGCTGTGTTCCTCCCCACTGATGATTCCCAGTCCAAAGGTGAAGGACAAGAATTGGTAGCGGGGAAGCAGGCTGATCAGGGAAGTTCAGGCCAAAGATCTACCAGTTTTTCAGACCAAAGGGGGGCTACTGGAATCAAGACTTCTACAAGTAAGCATCATAACCTGCCCTGCATCCCCCTCACTACTGCAACTACTCGCAGATAGTCCTGGCCTAACGTTCAAAACCCTCAGCCAGTTTCCCAGTGCTATCCACCTGGGAAATAGTTTCCTGCAGGTTAAGGAACAACTACGGCCCAAAATTAAAGTTTTGTTCAGCCTTCAGCTGGAAGAATGAAGGACTTGTACCTTGAACGCAGAGCATTAAAGTAACAGATAAGCAAGGGATGCCTCAAGTTCCAGCTGGGATGCGATGAAGCAATCTGATGTTTTAAATTGTAATTTTTTACATTTTCTATTCCCATAAACATTTTGCCCAATGGTTAGGCTCCACTAAACCCCACTCTCCTACTGGAACTCCTCTACACTCTTCTTGAACCACTGGCACCTTCAAGTGGTACCCAGCAGCTCCCCACCTCTTCTTGCTCTAATGGAGCAGTAGTCCTTAGCAAAAGCAGTTAGTCTGATTTATCCTTGTTTCCAGCTGTTTTTCCAGACATCCAGGCTCTTCCAAGGCTTGTAGAAGCTGCTGGAAACAAACAGCAGCCATCTCTCCATGACGGAAGCAGGCAGTATTTAACTTCAGATTGGGAGGGGTCCAAATGAGGTAACTGGGTACAAAGAATTTTTTCTGCTCTATCTTCAAGTTTTATTCAGCAGTATAAACTCAGTGTATTTGCATATTTACAGTTTGTACAGCATTGTGTTTATTTAATCGCGCTATATAAATATCAAGAATGTTAGGCTTTTTCCATTTAGGCACTTTCACATTCAAGCCAGATGTTTCTCCTAACGCACAAACTGTTCTGATAAATTATAATTTCCTAATGACCCACAATATGACAGTGAGACAGGAGAACGATTGCTAACTTTCTGTTCCAGAACGCTAGGACTGTGATTTTCCCCTGTCTACTCATCTTTAGCTAAAAAGAAAAGCTGTTTTGCACAGTTAAGGAGAAATTATGGGAACTAAACATTAAGTACTCCTTAATATCTGGCAAGCCTTATTGATTGGTCAGGCCAAATGTGTACATTTAGCTCCCCTGAGGAAGTAAGTGTCTTCTCTGTTAAACAGAACAAAACCCAAGATTAAATAGAAACTCCCGATGACTACACTCATATGCTGTTCAAAATTCACATTTTTTATTCTTATGGGTAAGTCTCATTTTTCTAATTTTTTCGTTGCCACGAATATGCTGTAGTTATCTAATGTCATAACTAGGGCCCTACCAAATTCACGGCCATGAAAAACACATCACTGACCATGAAATCTGGTCTTTTGTGTGCTTTTACCCTATGTTATACAGATTTCACAGGGGAGGCCACTTTCTCAAACTGGGGGACCTGACCCAAAAGAGTTACAGGGGGTCACAATTTGGGGGGGGGAGGTGGTCGCAATATTGCCACTCTTACTTCTGCGCTGCCTTCAGAGCTGGGCGGCTGGAGAGTGGTGGCTGCTGACTAAGGGCCCAGCTCTGCAGGCAGCAGCCCAGAAGTAAATGAGGCAATACTCTACCAGGCCATCCTTACTTCTGTGCTGCTGCGGGTGGCAGCTCTGCCTTCAGAACTGGACTCCAGGCCAGCAACCACCGCTTTCCAGCTGCTCAGTTCTGAAGACAGCCACCGCCACCAGCAGCGCAGAAGTAAGGGTACCAGGACCACAACCTTACAACCCTCCTGCAACTCCTTTTTGGGTCAGCACTCCTAACATTGTAACACCATGAAATTTAAGGTGAAATCACGATATTTACTATTTTAAAAATCCTATGACCATGACATTGACCAAAATGGATCGTGAATTTGGTAGGGCCCTAATCATAAACAATTGATTCTACGATTAGAGAGACAAGGGGGTGAGGTCATATCTTTTATTGGACCAGCGTCTGTTGGTGAGAGACACGCTTTCAAGCTTACACAGAACTCTTCTTTAGGTCTTCTTCAAAGCTGTGTGTTGCTTGAAAGCCTGTCTCCCTCACCAACAGAAGTTGGTTCAACAAAACATATTACCTCATCCACCTTGTGCCTCTAACATTTATCTAGTCGGGCTTAAAAACACCTCTTGCTGGCCAACTCTCTTATGGTCTGGGCATTTATTTTTAATAAAAATCTACAATACCAAATAATAGGAAAGACTGATCCTCCCACATGGACAAATATTCAGCTTCTCTGAATATAAAATAAACCCAGCTCCTCAATTATGAAGCACACCTCTTTCAAGAAAGTCTGGGAAAACAAAAAGACATGCTCTCTCTTGACCCACCAGCGCTCAGATTGGAGCAAGTTTCAAAGTTAGGGGCCTCTCATTGAGCACACTTATCAATAGCAACCTACCATTTATAGCAAGGGAGTTGCAGATGGAATGCCCTCACTACATGCAACAGCAGTATTGTCCAGGGAGAAAGGCACTCTCTCAGGTAACCAATGTCCAAACGATTACATTTTAACAACAACTTTTGTAATAAACTTCAATCACCCTTTCATATTTTGGAATAATCTGCAAGTGCATTTATTTTCAGCTATCAAAATCCACACATTTCTATGCTAGAGGGTTCTGGAAAAAGAGACAGACTCACTAAAAAAACCCCTCCAAAAAAGGATTGTTTTTAAGGGCTTGCATCTCACACTAAACTGAAGTTGCAGTTTTTCAGGATATTACTTTTGCACTTAAAGAGTAAGTGCTGTAAATCTGGGGAGGATTCACTACTCATATATAAAGCAGAGATTAAATTTTCATCAGTGTTACCTTAACTGTGGATCCACTACAGAATCTTCACAATACAGGAAGTGTTAGTGTTTATGCTACAAGCAGCTGTGAGTGTTTGTGAAATAGCTCAGACAGTGCAGTGGAGGCCATGGCCAAAAGCCTATTGATTTCTAAGGACATGTCTACACTGCAAAGAAAAACCCCCAGTGTCAAGTCTCTGAACCCCAGTCAATTGACTCAGGCTACGGGGCTAAAAAAGACAGACATTTCCCAGGTTTCAGAGCCCGGGCTCCACACCCAACCCAAATGTCTATTTTAGCCCTGCAGCCCGAGCTACACAACTCAGCAGTGCCACGGGTTTTTCTTTTCAGTGTACACATACCCGAAGTGGAGGTGGGCTGTAAAACACACAGATTTAATTTCCTTCCTCATAATAATCCAGTTTCCCCATGTATAGTTATTTTTCTCCCTTGCTGAAAAGACCCTTATGAACATTAACAACAAGAGAGCACAGAAACTCTTATAAATCAAATTTAAAGGGGATTTTTAAGGGACGAACTATGTGAAGCATGCTCTACTCAATTTAAAAACTTATCGAGTTGACCTTATCCCTTTAAATGCAGCAGTCAGTTCAAGCAAACGAAACCGAAGCTCCTGCAGCCCAGTAAAAGGATAGGTTTCAGAGTAGCAGTCGTGTTAGTCTGTATCCGCAAAAAGAAAAGGAGTATTTGTGGCACCTTAGAGACTAACAAATATACTCAAATAAATTTGTTAGTCTCTACGGTGCCACAAGTACTCCTTTTCCTTATTTTTAGTAAAAGGACAGTTGCCAGAGAGAAGACTTCGTTGTAATATCATTGCTTTCAGTTCCCCGTCTGCTACATGTACCTTTCCCACCTCCTCAAAGATGATTTAATAGGAGTTATTCTTGGACATAATTGTGAGATCAATCAAATCCCATCTGTTCCCACCAAATTAACAAAAAACACTTGCTCCACACCACTCATACATCATCAGAAAGTTTAAAAGTAAACAGCCTTGAAAGTAAAGGAAATTCTCCAGGACGTACTTATCTTGCCAGTTGCTCTCAATATAACCTTTCTGGGGGCAGGGGAGAAACCAAGAAAAACAAACAGCCATATCTGACACCTGAAAATCATGACTTTTGATTGATATGGTCCATTCAGATTATAAGTAGAAAAAAGAGTTCATTGACAATGTGCATTTTGTTTTAACATCACCATTTTACAGTTTCCATATTTTTAATTAAAATATTTTTTCCTTGTTCTGTCCTCCCAATTTGTATCTGCTTCATGCAGGTTTAGTTAATTATGATTACAGATGCTGTTGTGTGGCATTTTAGTTATTAAGAAGGGTCAGCAATAAAGTACAATAAGGCTAGAAACCCAAAACACCCTACAATGAGCACCTCTAGTAGCCCCTTACTTTCACTGAGAATGTGATTTTTTTTTTTTAAATCAGGCAGCAAGAGTTGGGAGGGTGGGGAGTGAGAGCAGGGATGAAGAACAGAGGAGTCAGTAGCATTCTTGGTGTAAGTGAGAAGAAGTGGATGAGTAAAAGGCAACAAGTCTGGGTGGCAGGGAGGTTAGAGATACAGGGGAGAGCAGGAGGGCATCAGAGTAGCAGGAAAAGACTAACGTTCCTTTGCCTCCTGTTGTCCCAGGACAGATGGAGGGTGAATTCCCTCAGGCCTGCAAAGTGCTTTGAGATCCTCAGTTTCAGGGGTAGAGGCTGTGTTCCTGCCTTCCCAATACTTGACTGCAACAGACAATACTGCTGGTTCCTGAGCAATCACATACATTTTGGACTGAAGGGGCACGCTGCCACTCATCTGACCAATTCCAAAATTTCAGGGGCTGTTCTAGGTATCACTGGAAAGAACCTATTGATTTTGGTAAAAATTGGAAAACTGGAAAAGCCTGATTTCCACTGGTGCAGGTGAGAGAAGAAGGACCACAGAGTGCCCACTGGGAGCAGCAGGCAGAGGAGTGTCTCTGGTGCCCCCTGCTTCTGCCTACACATCACAGGCAGCAGCTTTATAAGATGGTCTCTCACTAGGTGTACAGCTCAGCCTACAAAAGCAACAACGCATTGGAGCCTCTAGTTTATTGTCATTTCAGTTATCTGACAGAGGTACCTCAAATGTTCACATAGGGCCTCTTGTTCATTTACAAATCAGAACGAAGGAAAGAATGACAGAACGACAGAAAATAAATTCCACCTTTGAAGAAAAGATCACACGTAATATGACAACTCACTGCTCACCAGACATAAAACTGTCAGCACTTGGATGTGTTTCTTCAGTAGTTATTTCCCCATGTTGCTGACATAAGTAAACATCAACTTGCGTTAGTGCCTTTTCTACCTTAAATGTAATCAGGTAAGTTTCATAGTGCAATGTACTTTGAATAATGTTGGGTGTGTAACAGTCGAGTTTCCCTTCTGGCTTTACAAACCTAATTTAATTCTACTCCCTTGCATGGACAAGACTTTGTAAAGCCTTGTATCCAAGGATCTCAAAGCACTTTACAAAGGTAAGTGTCTTGTTCCCATTTTACAAATGTGATATGAAGACATGGCCACATGCGGTTTCCTCTGCGACCTCAAAAAAAAAAAAAAAAAAAAATCAACATTTCCTTACTTTAAGGATCACTGTAACAATGCACAAGGCCATGGAGCACGCATGCACATCCCAGTCCCCTGAGTCCTTTAAACAGGCAACTGTAGTTGCAGACCACAAGACTAGGAACAAGTATATGACCTATACAGGAAGCCAGATATAAGGCTTCCTGCCTCTCATGAGGGGCAAGAGACAGGAAAAACTCAGGATCATGGAAGGACCTGCAACACCACCCTACAGAGTAGCCAGGAACGGCTAACTGGAGCATACTATCCCTCCCACTTCCCCTCCAGCTACCAGAAAGCAGGAAAGTCTCTGTTTTTAAGTGTCTTGTATTACTTTGAGCCTCTTGCATCTTCCATTATTTAATAAACCTATCCTGAAGAAAGACACGAAATTCAACTCAAGCACTTAGGCTTTATTTGCACGGCCGCGGGCTGGTGAATCCGCCAACTAGCATACAGTCAAGATATCCTACTAATTAGGATCCTATTTTAGGGAGTGAATCCAAAGTCAAGGTTCTCCAACCACCCAACATCAACTTCATGGACTTGAAATCTAAACTGAACATACATCACCATACTACAGTGCTTGGAGCATCCAGCAACCCACAGACCACGGAATGTCATTCTTAATGAAAACATCTCAACACAAAATTTCAGCTAGAAAATTAACTCAAGTTAACCACTTGACCAACACTAGTGGAACGTTACAAGGGAAAAACCAGCTGTACTAGGCACAATAGCACAACGGTAGGACAATACGTACACTAAGGACTAGTAGCAAGGTTACTATATCTACAGGATTTAACACTTGTGTCATGAAGCGTATCAGAAGTTGCATACTAAAAACTATGCTGAAAGAAGTTCAACTTGCCAGGTCAGGCACCCAGAAGTTAGGAAGTGGCAAAACTTGACAATCAATGGGAGTGGGAGGCTGCTCAGCACCTTTGAAAGTCAAGCCACTTATTTAGGTATGTAAACAAAGATTGAAAAGCCTAACTTCAGCTACCCACTTCTGAAAGACTCTGCCAGAGTGCTTCTAATATAAAATCCAGAAATGCTTCATTATCTACATAAATACAGAACTACTGAAACAGAGCCAACTCTTTGGTGAAAGGCAGCAGCCATGTCACACTGCACAATAGTAAGAAGAGAAGCTTCAGCAAAGTATCTCTGGACAAACCCTTACTCTTAACATCCAGACAGGGTAGACAGGACATTTGTTTTTAAAACTCTCATTTGAAACACAAATTGAGTGTGACGAATCTTACTGTAGCTTCTGAACCTGTAGTCCAAGAGAGTTTAGTTTCTACCTGGATTGCAAATTTAATGCCTGGACGATAGACAACACTATGGTGTTGATACTGGCTAGCAGTATAAACAACAGGCAAGCCATGACGTGCATTTTTTTCTATTTCTTTTGTTTGTTTCGGTAAAAATTGGATCCATACAACACCCTTAATCCAACTCTAGATTGGACCCCAAACATTCTCCTATGAGAATTTATGCTCAGCACTCTGAAGGCAGAATGAATTCCACAAGAACAATACTTTAGCACATCAGCAGACTTTGTATTTAACATAAGCAAGCATGCATTAGCAACACAACCCTTGACCCTCTAACCTAGACTCTGCCTCTGATTTGCTGAATGATATTGAGTGACTTTCTTCATCTTCTATTTCAGTTTTCCCAGCTTCCATCACAGCTGGCAAAGGAAAAGAAGTAACTACTGTTTTGAAACCATGCATTCTTTCTTTATTAATTTAAAAAAAAAAAAGTGAGATAACTGACAAGATAGCCCGGGTGGGGTGGGAAGGACAAGGTCACATTGCTTATTGTAGCCACACTACAAATGAAAACTGTTTGAATGACCGCCTTCGGTTGCTTGGGCCATCCTCTGGAGTGGAGTGGCTGGGTGCCCGGAGCCTCTTCCCCCCTCTTTCCCCCTCCCCCCACACACATTCTTTGGCATCTGGGTGAGGAGGATATGGAACTTTGGGGAGGAGGGCAGGCGGTTATACAATGGATGCAGCGGGGCTCTGTGCTCCTGTTGGCTTTCCTGCAGCTCCACCAGACAGAATCACAGAATATCAGGGTTGGAAGGGACCTCAGGAGGTCATCTAGTCCAACCCCCTGCTCAAAGCAGGACCAATCCCCAATTTTTGGCCCAGATCCCTAAACGGCCCTCTCAAGGATTGAGCTCATAACCCTGGGTTTAGCAGGCCAATGCTCAAACCGCTGAGCTATCCCTCCCCCCAGACACCTCATCATGTCTGTTTGCTCCCCCATTAGCCTCAGCATCGCCTCCTGCCTCTCTGCTCATCGCAGTCACTTAATGTTTTCCTGGACTCTGCCACTGAATGCCTCCATGCATTCAGCTGTGCCTATCAGTGCAGGAGGACTGTATGAGTTCGGAAAACATGTTATTGCGAATGTGGTTTTTTCGCCTCCTAATCTGTGATAACCTCAGGGGCGGAGATGATGGGGGAGCATAGAAACATTTGCACCTGCGGGGGGATAAATGGGGAGAGTAAAATTTAAGAGGATACATTTCTGAGAACAAAAGGGAGACTCTTCCACAGTGAATCAAGCAATTCACAGCAGACAGCACATGTGCTTTAGGTACAAGGTCGCATTTTGTCTTTTATATTGAGCGCCTGCCAGTATGGTGACACATCACACGCAGCTGGGCAACAGAATTCGGTTTCCAGGCAGCCACGGTAAGCCAAAGGGTATGCAGGGTTGGCTTCTTACGCCTTCATAACATGTGGGAATGGTTTCAAACTGCAGCGCCCTCCTTTCCCATAGCAAGCAATGCTGGTTGGGTTTCACATTTAAAAGGAGGGGCTGCGGTTTTCGGGTGGATGTGCAGCACACACCTCCCCCCACCCCACTGCGTGGCTATTCTCTGGGATGATCCCTTCACCC
Organism: Natator depressus; assembly: GCF_965152275.1. Lineage (NCBI taxonomy): Eukaryota > Metazoa > Chordata > Testudines > Cheloniidae > Natator > Natator depressus. Next base: position 134,801,671 of record NC_134237.1, on the reverse strand, counting down.
CTCCCGCCGCCACATGGCTATTCTCCAGGATGATCCCTTTTTAGCCAAGCGCAAACAGCCCAGCATGAACAGGGTCCTTTTACTGTTCCCTTACAAAAATTCCTATTTCAACCAGGTGACCATGAACGGTATCACTCTCCTGAGGCTAAAACAGAAAGATATAGACCGAATGTTGCTTGAATGTGACCAAAACCCAGGACCATTCACTGCCATGCTTTGTGATGCAATGATTCCAGAATACTTGCTACTCGCTTGGCGTGGTAAAGTGTCCTACCGTGGAGGACGAAATAAGGCAGCCCTCCACAGAAACCTTCTGCAAAGGCTTTCAGAGTACCTCCAGGACAGCTTCATGGAGATGTCCCTGGAGGATTCCCACTCCATCCCCAGACACATTAACAGATTTTTCCAGTAGCTGTACTGGCGGCGAATGCATTCCAATTCTTCAGGGCAAATCAAACATTAAACACTATTGCCTTTAAACCCTGTAGTGTAGTTACAAATGTGCACTCACCAGAGGTACCTTCTCCGGCTTCACAGTCAGGGATCCCGCCTTGGGAGGGTATTGGCTCCAAGGTGATGAAAAGGTCTAGGCTGCCGGGGAGCACGGATTCACTGCTTTCCTGCTGCGCATTCTCCTCCTCCTCCTCTTCCTCATCCACCAAATCCTCCTCCTTGTTGCATGAGACTCCCCCCTTGCAGGTGCCCACGGACAGTGGTGGGGTAGTGGTAGGGTCCCCCCTAGAATGCCATACAGCTGATCATAGAAGTGGTATGTATGGGGCTCTGACCCGGAGTGACCGTTTGCCTCCTTTGTCTTTTGGTAGGCTTGCCTGAGCTCCTTAACTTTCATGTGGCACTGCTGTGTGTCCCTGGTGTAGCCTCTCTCCACCATGTCCTGTGCGATTTTTGGCATATATATTAGCATTTCTTCTTTTTGATCAGAGTTGGGCCTGCACAGATTCTTCTCCCCATACAGCAATCAGATCCAGTGTCCCGTTCGCTCCATGCTGGAGCTCGTTTGCGATTCTGGGGGGACTGCATGGTCATCTGTGCTGCTGAGCTCGCCACGCTGACCAAACAGGAAATGAAATTCAAAATTTCCCAGGGCTTTTCCTGTGTACCTGGTTAGTGCATCAGAGTTCAAAGTGCTGTCCAGAGCGGTCACATTGGAGCACTCTGGGATAGCTCCCAGAGGCCAATACTGTCGAATTGCGTCTGCACTACCCCAAATTCGACCCAGCAAGGTCGATTTTAGCACTACTGCCCTTGCCAGGGAGGAGTACAGAAGTCGATTTTAAGAGCCCTTTAGGTCAATGGAATGGGGTTGGTTGCATAGACGCATTCATTTTAAAATCAACCTAATGAGGCCAAATTTGACCTAACCTCGTAGGGTAGACCAGGGCTTAGAGACTTAAGCATACCAAGTCCTACTGACTTCAAATCAAATAAGATGGGTGAAGCATTTCAACCTTCTGGACTTGCGGAAGTTCAATATATCATCACGTGGTGTTGGATGCAAACATAGAACAGGCCATTTGCTTATCAATTTTGAGTCAGTTTGCGTTGTTCTCACATCAAGAATGTTAATGAGACCCTGGGCTTGTCTTTCAGCACAGATGAACATTTCTTAGAAAAAAGACTATATGAAATCTGAAATTCTACTAACAATTACAAAACTACCACTTTAGCAATTTAAGACTATAATATGGTAAAAACTAAAGAACTAGCAACATGTATATAAAAATAAAGCCAATTTAACTTAAAAAAAAAATGAGTAAAAGTCCCACTGATTTTAAATCATGATTTTTATCCACCCTGCAATGAAGATTTGAATAGACAACTCAAGTGATGAAAGCCCAGTACACAATCCAATTTCACTACATCAGGCTTCTAGTAAGATCCTGACCTCAACAAATTTTACACACAAGTTTAGTTAGGCATAAGATGGTCAAGTGACTTACTTGAGGCACAGTGAGTCACTGGCTGACCCAAATTAGACCAGCACTTCTTTGAAGTCAAAATGAGTGGCTTTTCCAATTCTTTAATCACAAGACCATAATTGCACGCTAGCCAAAATACACTCTCAGTATTCTGAAAGTTGGTTAATATCTAGTACTCTCCTAGCACTGTTCCAACATTACCTATTCCTCACAGAGATAAAAAAGTCAGCGCTAGTCACACAGTACCCAGCACCTAATAATGACCGCATACATAATAACTAATGCTATATTTTAACAGCAGTTCTTCAGTACTTGTCTCCAACACTTAAATATTCAGCAACTAAAAAAAAACCTTCATTAATGGGAAACACCACAGATGTACAAGAACTTCCCCCTGACAAATTAAATTTGAAATTATTATTTGGCTAATGTGAAGCTTACTTCATACATATTTAAGTACATTTTATACACCTGGTGAAGATTTACACTGATCATTATACAAGTAAAGAAAAAAGTGAGCAGACAAAATTTGACTTAATTGAGAAAAAACATGTCCTAAAATGATAACCATGGTGCTAATTAATTATAAGAACCACCTCTCTAAGAGATACACAAGAAAGCCATGTAGCTATTTTTGCTAAAAAGTGTTTCAATTAGCAAAATGGACACTGATTTAAAAGTTCAAACACACAATGAAAAAGCAGATTCTATAGGACAGAATAAAGCCTTATTTCAAAACATATTACAACCAAGTAAAAGTTTATAGCAGAGCAAGCAAGCTTCCACGGATGGCTCTTACTTCATAACTCAAGAATATGGATTTTCTGGCTCAGAAATCCATTCATAATTGTAGAGTCAACTAGAACTTGCACGTTCTGCAATAGGTCAGGTGGACTGCTGGTGGGGTTCACAGACTAACATGACTGCTTGTGTAGCTACAGACTGCATTCTGTTTCTCAATCATAATGGCTATTTTCCAAAAGCTTCAATGTCCTGTTTATTATTAGTTACCGATTTGTTGCCGTCCAACTCCTCCATGATAACATGCCCATAACAGTCATCAGCAATGAATGCGAAACAAACCTCTTCCTAGTCAAGCAAGGCTGTGTCATCACTCCAACCTTTTTCTCCACCTTCCTTGCTGCCAGCGATTAGAAGAATGATAAGCTCCCCTCCGGATCTGACATCCAGTACAGAATGGACAGCAAGCTCTTTAACCTCAATCACTTCCAATCCAAGACAAAGACCAACATTAAATCAGTCACTGAAGTCCAATATGTGGATGACTGTGCTTTGTGTGTCGACTTGGAAGATCTCCAAAAAACAGTCAAAATCTTCTCTGACGCCTACAAGCAAGTAGGCCTCACACTCAACACCAAGAAAACTGAAGAGCTCCTCAAACAGGCTTCAAACCACCCATAGCCTGCTTCCACAATCAAGATCAACAAAGAGACCTTGAGCACTTCCCCAACCTTGGCAGCTGTCTGTCACAGAAAGCCATCATTGATGAGGAGATTCAACACCATCTCCAATGCGCCAGTGCAGCTTTCGGATGCTTGCGAAAATGTGTCTTTGAAGAGCGTGACATTAAGAACCGAACCAAGCTTCTCATATACCAGGCCATCATCATCTCTGCTCTCCTGTACAGTGCAGTAACGTACAGTAGACACCTCAAGACTCTTGAATGATACCATCAATGGTACCTGGAAAAGATCTTCCATATCAAGTGGGATGACTGACACCTCAATATCGGCATTCTGTACCAAACTAAAACTTTCACTATTGAAGCTATGATCATCCATCATTGGGCTCGTCACATTCTTTGAATGTCAGACAATCAGCTCTCAAAGCAGGTCATATTCCTCACAACTGAGCTATGGCCAATGAATATGGGGAAGGAAAAAAGCACTTCAAAGACACCCTCAAAGCCAACATGAAGAAGTGTGACACTGACAAACTCATGCAAAACCCAAGCCTTCAATCTTGGAAGGACCTTGTGGTAAGGATCCCAGCATTCCAAGACCCAACACACACAACTGGAAATGGAAAAACAGGAAAGGAGGAAATAACGTGCCACAGCCCGAATCAACTATCCAGATCCACCCCTTCCACCAGCAAACATCTGCCCCAACTGTGATAAGTTCTGCAGATCCCAGACTGGTCTCATTAGCCATCTGTGGATCCACCATCGAACACCGGCTATCATTTCATGGAAGACAATCATCCTCAAACTCCGAGGGATCGCCAACTACTACCAATTAGACTGACTGGCAACTACCATCTCCAAAAGCTTTGTCCTATTATACAGTTTTAATATCTTCAAGACATTCTATTGTTTGTCAAAAAAGTTTCCCACCACAAAGTTAACTATAGATTAATTACTTTGGTATAGGCCTCTCATTTATTTACATAATGTGATCCCAGACCATCTAAATTACATCTTTATGAGTATTATCTGCATGCCAGCAAGACCTAGGTTTCTACCACTGTGATGAGAGGAGGAGAGAGAGGGATGAGGGGAGGGAAGCCATTAGAACTTTGGAAAACAGACCAAGATATTTAGAATGCTGGCCTACCAAAATATAATAAATGGAGCATGTTCCTCATTCTCATATTGAAACTGGATACTGAACTCACGAGTCTAGAACTCCAGTCAAGCCCATTTTACAGTGAGATGAAAACACAAAGACACAGAGAGAGGTAAGAGAAAAAGGGGTAGCAACATCAAGAGACAGAAAAGTTCTTTTTTTCTAATGTCAATGCAGATAGTTATGTCTTGCAGAGATAACTGTAATTAGTTAGAAAAGAAGCCTCTACAGAAGTGGAGACTTGAGACAGTCCATATTTTTATCTATATCAGGGCTGTCAAGCGATTAAAAAAATTAATCGTGATTAATCACGTGATTAAAAAAATAATCACGTGATTAATCGCGCTGTTAAACAATAGAACACCATTTATTTACATTTTTTGGATGTTTTCCACATTTTCAAATATATTGATTTCAATTATAACACAGAATACAAAGTGTACAATGCTCACTTCATATTTATTTTTATTACAAATATTTTCACTGTAAAAAACAAAATAGTATTTTTCAATTCACCTTATACAAGTACTGTAGTGCAATCTCTATCATGAAAGTCGAACTTACAAATGTAGAATTTTGTACAAAAAAATACCTGCATTCAAAAATAAAACAATGTAAAACTTTAGAGCCTACAAGTCCACTCAGTCGAATTTCTTATTCAGCCAATCGCTCAAACATATGTATGTACACGTATGTGTATACACACACACACACACACAGTTATGCAGTGCTTTTGAGATAACAATAGCATTTAATCAGTTTTTAGCCTGGCCAGAGAACAGAACAAACAAATTATAATCCAAAAATGAGAGAGACTGAAATCTACTTAAACTAAACTTCCTAGCACAGGCTGGGCCCCCTAGGTCTATGCTTCACCATTCTGAGATAATGTTGATTAGGAGGCTATAATTTTATTCTTTTTCCTTACCTTGTCCCTAGTGGACACTTTAAGCATTGTGTTCAATACATATTTGATATCCTAAGCAGGAGGTCTGTTCCTAGGAGTATTGTTGGCTAAAATTATTTAAGACTAAATTTAAGGAGTGTAGAAACACCTGTAGTTTTTCTGCTTGTGTGTGAAAACTGCAGGACTGATGTAACAACAAATTTAGTGGAACACAATATATGCATGCATGCACTCAAATTACAAGTGTAAATAGTAAGCATGCTATTTGTTTAAATGTCAAGCATCTCTAAAGGACTCCACTCCACCCAAAATGGTCCATTCTAAATTTTGACTTGAGACTCCTATGTTCTCCTGCAAAACATATATTTATATATATATATATATATATATATATATATATATATATATATATATATAAAGATAGATATAGATAGATAATCAATCTTCCTGTATACAGAAACATGCTCTCACTTGCAACCTTTATTTTAAGCTCCAGCACTCTAACACAGTTTAGGAAAGAAATCCTCACTCCCAAAGACAAAGCTGAAGTTGATAATAGTGAACTTCTTTCTATAAAAGTGGCAGATTAGATTCACTGATCAGCTTCAGAAGTATGACAACACTCCAGAAATCAAACTGTAACGGCTGCAAATATCCACTTTCTGTAATGGATCAGACGTTAGTCCAATTTGCTAACTCAGAAATCAGACAATGAAAAACAATCTTGTAATTCTGTCTGAGTCTAAATCACTTTAAAGGAAAAACGTGCTGCACTCTTCCTCATTGCTTACTTGCTTCTATGTATGAAGTTTCAATAAAGGTAAAACAGTAATATCTTAGGGATTGTATGTAAAGAAACAGTACTTCTGTTCCCTGTGCATTTCTCCTTTGTACCTTGAGTCATCTGCTTCAATTTACTGCCACAAAGTTAGTTACCATTATTACTGGTGAGCTAAAACTGCTGAGGAGCAAGCTGTATTCTTTTTGGCATCATCTACAACTGCTAAACTCCAGAATAGGTATTTCTCTTAGTGTATTTCACCAACAGAAAATAGTTCAATCCAAGGCTGAGTTTGCAGGACTGACTGTACAATTAATCTTGTTTTGACTTTTCCAGCTTGGCAAATATGACACAATAGTATAAAAAATGAAAACCTTGATATTCCATATTTTGTATAGGGTATTTTCAGACCATAGGCACAGTTTAATATTAAAATATCACAGAACAGTGCACACAGCTCTACTATGCACACACTCAGAAGTATTGATACTGTAATATTGGTCCTTACATGCAATGTTAGTGCACCAAGAGTCGCTTGTGGATCATAAAGTAAAACAGCTATAAGCATTCTGAACCCACATGTCAAAGGAAAGAATACCTAAAGTTTAGATGAACTACCAAACAGAAACCTGAGTAAAATTTTGCACTAAGTAGCAGAACTAACCTGATGGTAGCTGTCCCATTATGTAATGATGCCCCTGCTAACATTAATAATGTGATTTGAATATAACTCACTGCATCAGTTAATGGAATACTTATCTATACTAAGCTAGTTCTGGTACAAGGTTAGCTGGGGGAGTTCTAGGATGAAGTATGGTGTGATGGCTCAAGCAAGGGACTGCACGGGCATCAGTTCTATTCTCAGCTTTTTACTGGCTCAGTATGACCTCAGAAAAGCCATTTAGCCTCTCTGACCCTGGGCTTCCTCCAGCTCTATCGATAAAATGGGTGAGATTAAATTATGGGCATATTAAGGGCTATGTGCAAGTTATTGGTATTGTAAGCAACATTTAGCCATTTGAGCAACTTTCCCTAAGATAAAACAGTTTTAAATAAATTCTGATACAGAAGTGTCTGCCAACAAGTAAAAGGATTCTAAAGCCCAGAACAGAACATACCCAGAATATTACTACACAAAATACCTTCACCCACAGACATTACAGTGATTCAAGAGTATTCAGGACCAGGAATGAGTGATTTTTTGTTTTTATTTTTTAAAGAGATGATCAAGTCACTTAGTTTGGCTACATATCTAAAAACTAAAATTAGAAACTCGTGACCGAGAGAAAAATCTTATTAGGATACTTTATTTAAATTCTACATTTACATGATTTCAATTCAAGTCCTGTCTTAAAAAGCGATTAGCAAAGAGGAGAATCGCTACCAGAAGTGCAAACTGTTCACTAGATGCATTGATTTATTTCTACCAATTTTAATGTGGTTAACACAAATCAGATGAATTTATTTTTAAAAAATTTAACTGCAGATTAGTGTAAGAGCAACTTGTGCCAAAGTCAGAATCATGTCCTGTTATAAATCATTACCTCATCAAAAGCCAATCAGGATTCTGTATTTCATATCAGAAGCTCTTATTTTATTGGCTATGGTACCTTACGCTGTTCTCAGAGTGTAGGGGAATGGAGAGAATTTTGAAACTATAGCAGGTATCTGTTTGCATCCTCATGAATAGTTTCTCTCCAACAAAGATAACAGGCTTGACTCTGTATACTGGAGTTACTATGGATAGCCAGCTTCTAGCCAGAATTTATTACATTAGTTATTTTTAATTTTTTCATGTGAATTAAATACTTATGGCCACACTGAAGACTGAGTCTGGGAACAAAGAATGAAGGCCATTCTGACAGGATTGGGGATGCTATCCTGGGAAACAGTGGTGAAGGTTTAGGTGTTGGATCATATTAAAGAAGTTCTGTATTAAAATCACAAATGAGTTTGATTCCCCCGAGTTTAAATTCCACGGTATTACTAATTAAGAGGTCTCTTGGTTTTTGGTACTGTTTCTCTCCCTCTATGTGTGAGACTTGCAAGCTGCTAATTGCGTTAGTACATTCTAAGACAGAGTCTGTTCTCAAAGCAATTCACACAGAGAGAGACTCAAAGCAATACTCTGTAACAACAGAAACAGCATCCAGAGACTCCCCGCCCTTTTGTTGTATTAACAATTGTGATTAAAACAGAGATAGAGGATGTATGTGGATGGATGCTTCGTGTGGATAATAACTGAATGATCAGGGAGGTGCCAGCCTTAAGAATACAGTGTCCATCGGCTGAAGAAGGCATCAAGTGGAAATAACCAGAGGACCCCCGAAGGGCAGACTGGAATCCACCCAACAGCCTCAAGAATGGGAGAACCAAAGAACAAGATAACATCTGGCAGCATGGAGCCGTCAGGAATGTGCCATCTGCTGATTGATTCAGCAACAGCATGATGAAGCAATTCCCATAGACTGGCATAGGAAGAAATTCCTATAAAAATAGACTCTAGAAAGTGAGAACTTTGGCATCTGATTCTGCAAACCAGCTTCCAGGAGCATCAGATGAGCATCTGACAAGGTCCTGCTCCCTCCTCATGTCCAGGCCACCTGGCCAGTGGCTTGGCATGAGCAACTCTAAGGCTGGTAACTATGATAACAACCTTGCAGAACCTGTGTGTGTGTGTTTGTATGAATGAATGTGTGAATAAATATGAGACTGAATGGAATGTTATAGCTATAACTAACTGCTTACTATGATTCTTTCTGTATTCACAATAAATGTGATATTTTGCCTTTTTCCCTTTAATAAGATCCTGCTGGTTTTTAATTTATTGGTATAACATAGGAGTCACGGTGGATAAGCAGCTGCACGTGAGCTTTCAGTGTGATGCTGTGGCCAAAAAAACTAATGCGATCCTGAGATGCATGAACAGGGGAATCTTGAGTAGGAGCGGAGATGTTCTAACAACTCTGTATCGGGCATTTGTGCGACCACGGCTTGAATACTGTGTCCACTTCTGATGCCCACAATTCAAGAAGGATGTGAATAAATTGGAAAGGGTTCAGAGAAGAGCCACAAGAATGATTAAAGCAGGGGCAGCCAACCTGTGGCTCTAGAGCCACATGCGACTCTTCAGAAGTTAATATGCGGCTCCTTGTATAGGCACCAACTCCAGGGCTGGAGCTACAAGCGCCAACTTTCCAATGTGCCAGGGGGTGCTCACTGCTCAACCCCTGGCTCTGCCACAGGTTCTGCCCCCACTCCAACCCTTCCAGCCCCTGCTCTGAGCCTGCCATGCCCTTGCTCCTCCCGTCTCCCCCTCCAGAGCCTCCTGCACACCATGAAACAGCTGATCAGGAGGTATGGGGAGGGAGGGGGAGGCGCTGATCAGCAGGACTGCCCGTGGGTGGGAGGTGCTGGGAGTGGGGGAAGGGAGCTGCTGACGTATTATTGTGGCTCTTTGGCAATGTACATTGGTAAATTCTGGCTCCTTCTAAGACTCAGGTTGGCCACCTCTGGATTAAAGGATAAGAAAACATGCCTTATAGTGATACACTTAAGGAGCTCAATCTAGTTAGCTTAACAAAGAGAAGGTTAAGGGGTGATTTGATTATAGTCTAAGTACCCACACGGGGAATAAATATTTAATAACGGGCTCTTTAGCAGAGAAAGGTATAACACGATCCAATGGCTGGAAGTTGAAGCTAGACAAATTCAGACGGGAAATAAGGCATATATTTTTAACGGTGACAGTAATTAGTCAACGGAACAAATTACCAAGGGTCGATGTGGATTCTCCATCACTGATCATTTTAAAATCAAGATTGGATGTTTTTCTAAAAAGATATGTTTTAGGAGTTATTCTGGGAAAGTTTTATGGACTGTGCTATACAGCAGGTCAGGCTTGATGATCATAATGGTCACTTCTGGCCTTAGAATCTGAGTCCTTTATCCATGTAACAGGACAGCCTGGGCATCAACAGTGCAAACTTCAGCTATTGTGCCCTTCAGTTACAGTGCCCTATGAACGTGCATAAGCATGACATGGGAGGATTACCTTTACAGTATGACAGCACAGTCCATTCAGTAATTGACCTCACTGTTGTAAGTCAATTGTATAAATGGCTGTGTGAAATGGACAGCACTGTTTTGGAATTATTCCAAAATGACCCATATGCATACACACCACACATTTCACACATGACAAAACAGCTTACAGACCTAGATTGGAATCTGCAAACCAGTGCGCGCTGTCTTCTGCAAATATAGAGCCATCCAGTTTTCCTATCATCATTCTAAAACATTTTAAAATTATCTACTACTTTAAACACAGTTGGCATGTATTACCTCTAAACTGTAAGTGCATCTCATGCAGAATTTCTGCCTCCTAGTTCATACACCACTGAAAAACTGGCATTTTTACCACCTAAGAAATAACCAAGTCACCTCTTATCCCAAGACAAAAAAATACAAAACAAAACTTGTTTTACAGTAGAGGTAAGGGAGTACATACCACTTAGTCCCCACTTCATGCTTTGCACAAGAGTCCCAGCAAATTAAGATTCTCTGATCCACATTCAGCATAGAAGACTTGGGGAGCGAATAATTCCTTCCCACAGTTGCATCCTGCTGTTCCCCAGACCTACTGGAGGAGACCAAACAATATCTCCTTCAAGGTACTCTACAGCTTTTAGGGTCAGTCCATAAGAAAGGAGATGGGAGACTATCGATAGCAGGGGGCTTAAGGAGAAGCAGAGCAGAGACCTTCTCCCTTCCCCATCAGTGCACCTCCTGAACTCTGCAAAAGGGAAGCCCCCTCCCTGTGAGCCTCGTAGGTGCCATTAAGAATGGAGTACTGCTCCAGCAGACTTTAGGAAGTTCCTAAAGGACAGGGGAAGAGAGGCAGAGGATAAAGATGAGGGGTTGAGAGGGCAAACACACCAGGAAAGCGCAATGAAACGTGTATTTGAAGCAGATAGTTTGTACTTATTTTTAAAGCAACTGACAAAACCTTACATTTTTGATCCAGTACCTGATATACCGAAAGTGCACCAAGCTACATGAAGACACTTAGAACACGTGGCAAATACCACTGCACTTTGCTTCAGCTAACAGCAAAATAAGTGACATCATAATGTGGACAGAAAACTCAGTATCTTCTTAGACTCCAAACACTAACAGTACAGAACTTTTGCGGTTATTCTACATATGGAAACCTTTACTACTATATTGCAGTCAGGAGAACCTCAACCCCACTTACCTTAAAATGCTGTCAGATAGCAGTTAATTTTCATATTGGAACCAGCCCACTTCCTGCTAGGTGTAGCAGTAATGGTCTTGTTAGCCTAGCAATCAGAATCCTCTAGCTACTCTGCCCTTGTTATGCTCCATTTTGTGCTGACAGCTAAATCAGATCTGAAACTTTTTTTTAAACATGATTTGCAGATAGTTTTATAGAAAGTTTATTTAACAAGGTCATGCACAAAGGGGTCTCACAAGACCCTTTGCCTTTTCTCACCAACTTATTCACTCATACTAAGCACCCTCCAATTATGATTCTGAAATAGCTACTAGTTGGTAAGTATTAAACAAGGCTAACGTGTAAGGCAGGGAAGTCAGGCATCATATTTTCCATGAAAGATTTTCAAATATAAAACAAGATTGATGATGTGTCATACTATAAAATGGGCCCTAACTCTTGCATTTGAGGAAAACATAAGATCAGACTTTCAACAATGAATTTCTGTAGCAAAATCAAGCTTTCTAGTTTTCATATCACTTTCCATTTTGCAAAGATGCTAATTATAGTCCCAAAATGAGATTTTTATTATTTGTGATGCACAGATCTAGTGGCGAGAGAAGTGAACTGGAAGTCATACAATTGGTTATTCTCTCATGAGTAGGGCCCTACCAATTTCCCCCTGTGAAAAACATGTCACAGACCATGAAATAAGCCCTTCCCCATGAAATCTGATCTCCACCTTGCTGCTGGGAGCGCCATCTGTCTGGGGCTCCTACCTGCAAGTCCCAGCTGGGCTGGGGTGGGAGAGAACTTGTCCTTCCCCTGCATGATCGCTCTCAGGGGGAGGTCAGACCCACCTTGGAGTGCCTCCCCTGTTGCGAGAAGCTCCAGCCCCGGAGGTTCCTGCAGCTGGAGAAGACTTGTGGAGGTGGGTCCAATATCTCCCTGCTTCTGGGAGTGCCCCAGCTGGGGGGGGGGGGGGGCTCCTGCTGCGAGTCCCTGCTGGGCTGGGAAGGGACAGGACTTGTCCTTCCCTTGCATGGGGGTGGGGGGGGGGGAAAGGTCTGATGAGATTAGACCCACCTCAGAGTGCCTCCCCCTGCTGCAGGAAGTTCCCTGCCCAGTACAGGAAGTTCCTGCAGCTGGAGAAGACTTGTGGAGGTGGATCCAATATTCTCCTGCTCCTGGAAGAGCCCCAGCCAGGGAATTCCTAGCTGCGAGTCCCTGCTGGGCTGTAGAGAGACAGGACTTGTCCTTCCCTTGCATGGCAGCTCTGGGGGTAGGGGGGAGGGAAAGGGAGGAAATCAGACCCACTTCCGGGTACCTTTTGGGTTGGGACCCCCATGGTTACAATAACTGAAAACATGAAATTGACCAATTTTAAAACCCTCTGGCCATGAAATTGACCAAAACAGACTGTGAATTTGGTAGGGCCCTCATGAGCTAGCAAAATGGGTATAGTACTTACCTACTTCACAGAGGGGTTACATTAATAAGTTCATAAAGAGCTTTGAGATACATAGCATCTTTCATCTAAGGAACTGCAAAGTATTTTCATGATTAACTATTTTGAAGGCTACACTAGCTTCTAGCATTTTCCTTGTAAACCTCCAGTTTTATCCTATTCTGAGAAGGAGCTTTTTTCCATTGCATTAAACGCACCAAAATGACATGAATTAATGCAACTTCCATGTCACGAATTTCAAAGCAGCAGAAAGTTTGAAAAGCTTAATATGTTTTCGATGTCACAACACTAGATGCTTCAAGTGCTTATGGCATGAATTCAAAAAAGTTTGAATATGCAAGTCTCCTTATCACTTTTGGCCATTCCCTTGTGTTAAGTTAAAAGCAGCAGTGAGAAACACAGATACAGTATAGTGGATTAACTAGAAAATATCTGTCTTAGAAACTTAACACACACACCAGGAAGCAGAATAGGAGAAATCAGCAGGCATTCTGGTTTCACCCAAAATCAGAGGCCACATCCATAATTTATAACCGAGCCTTGGCTAAAAGGCCACAAAATAAGATAAGATGACAAGAGGATTCATCATTTTCTTATTTTTCCTGGATCACACTATTTAACACCATTTACTATTTATCAGTGAACTTACCAGGAGTATTAGAAGACAAGGAGCAGACATGAAGTTAATAGCCTGTCCTAAACTTGACTTCATTTATATCATATCATAACTTTCTGTCAATACTAAGGTTAGAAGCTAACTGTGCATCCACATCAGAGTTGGATTTTATCACTGTCAGCAAGCATTAAACTTTTTTTGTAAGCTTCAATAAAGTTGCTATCGACAATGATTTAGAAATACGTATTACAGGTTAACTGTACTTCTATAGGAAAATATTTTTCTAACAAAAAAAGAGGAGTACTTGTGGCACCTTAGAGACTAACAAATTTATTTGGGCATAAGCTTTCGTGGGCTAAAACCCACTTCAGCATATTACACACGGAAAACATGAAAAAATGGGTGTTGCCATAGCAACTGTAATGAGATCAATCAATTAAGGTGGGCTATTATCAATAGGAGAAAAAAACTTTTGTAGTGATAATCAGGGTGGCCCATTTCAAACAGTTGACAAGAAGATATGAGTAGTAGCCAAAAGCTTCAGGATAATAGTTGCAATGCAAAATAAGCACTTTATACTTTTCATTTTCAAATTGCTATATAAATATTAATCATAATACACCTGATAAAAGTATATGAGTAACTTGTCCCTAATTTGTAGATGAGGAAACTAAGTCAGTGAGGATCAACAATTTGCCCAAGTTGTGTTGTCATCAAATCTTTACATTTGCATTTTCCTACATCCTACCTTTGTGTTTTCTTTTTCAAGGATATAACATCCCGTCCCTATTAAGGCAAAATAATCATGAAATTATACAAACCTAAATATCATATAAACTTGCACATCATAATTTGGTCAATACTGTAGTGATGCTGCCCAGACAAGAAAAACATTTCAAGACACTAGCAGGGGTACCATTCTCACTTCCATCGCAGGTATTATGAAGTTACTTCCCTGTAACTGGAGGTATCTTCAAGATGTGTGGTCCCTATCTGTATTCCACTGAGGGTTATGTACATGTGACATGAGCTCGGAGCCAGAGCTTTTCAAAGCAGTTTGTCCGGCGGTCCACGTGTGTGCCCTGTACCGCCTCGTGGTTTTGCCCAAGGTGATAAAGGGTGCAGCAGGCAGCCATTGTCTCCAGTTCCTACCACAGATATACTGTTAGATCCATAGCAGAGGGGAAAGATGGTGAATTTGGAATCTCGAAGAGCCTCCAGTTAGAGATAAGTAACTTGTTTTCTTCTTCAAGTGATGGTCCCTACTCTATTTCACTGAGGGTGAGTAACAAGCAGTACCTCTGTGGGAGGATGGTCCGAAGAGACTGTGGAAGGGAGGTCTGCTGCACCAAATGAAGCATCCATCGTGGAATCATGCATTAGAGCACAGTCTGTGGGAAAGGTGTGTACCAAACTCCACATGGCCGCCTTGCATATGTCTGAGAGGGACACATTGTGAAGCGCAGCTGTGGTTCATGATTGCACTCTTGTAGAATGTGCCCAAATCCCTTTAGGTGGGGAACATCCCGATAACTGACAGCAGTACATAATGCACTCAAAGACCCATTTGGAATTTCTCTGGGTGGAAATGGCTTGGCCTTTGATTCTCTTGGCTACAGCTACAAAAAGCCCAGGAGATTTTCTAAATGTTTTTTTCCCACTCAAGATAAAAAGCCAAGGCCCCCTGAACATCTAACAAGTGAAGTCTCTGTTCTTCATTGGAGGCGTGAGGCTTGGGGAAGAAGGTAGGTACGTGTATCGGATGACTGAGATGGAATTGGGAAACCACCTTGGGTAGGAACTTGGGGAGACAGAGTAAAGAGACCGTGTCTTTATGGAAAGAGGTGAAAGGGGGGTTAAACCACCATGGCTCACAGTTCGCCAACCCTCCTAGCCGAAGCAACGGCGATGAGGAAAGCGACCTTTCATGAAAAGGAGAGACAGGGAGCAGGAGACCATAGGTTCGAAGGGAGTGGTCATTAATGAGGTAAGGACTAGGTTACGGTCCCATTAGGGGGGCAATATGCTGAATGGGAGGGTATTTTCATAGGAGGCCCTTCCAGAATCATACATTAAGGGGTGGGTAAAAATCAAATGACCGTCCACATGTGGGTGAAAAGCGCTAATGGCAGCTGCATGCACCTTAATGGAATGAAGGGCAAGTCCCGAATTCTTCAGACAGAGGAAATATTCTACGAGTAGAATGCTCCCAGCTTCAGGGACAAGGCCCTGGCATGTAGCCCAGGAAATGAAACATCAATTTGGCTCAATATGAGCATCTTGTGGAGTCTTTCCTACTGCTTGAAAGGACATTGCGCACTACTAGAGAGCACTCCTGTGCTAGTGGAGGTGTCCATCCAAACACCAAGCCGTCAGTCAAAGTGTTTGCATGTTGGGGTGTCTGAGTGCCATTGTGCTGAGTCAGTAGCTCTGGGAATGTCCGAAGTGTGAGTGGAGGATGCCTCAACGTGAAAAGGAGAAGCAGGAGCCAGAACTGAGAGGCCAGAAGAGGGCGATCAGGCTGGCTGTTGCTTTTTCTCATCTGATCTTGTGGATTACTCATGCAAGGAGAGATAAGGGGTGGGAAACGCATAGTTCGTCCGGTCCAACCATTCGATGAGTAGGGCGTCCCTCTGTGAGTGAGCTACAATTTCCCCCCCTTGAACAAAATTGGGTGCATTTGGTGGTGTTATGGGATGCGAAAAGCTCTCTCACTGGTGTTTCCCACTGGCCAAAAATGTCCATGATTACAGAGTCGTGTAACTCCCATGCATGGTCAGTTTCAAAGTTTCTGCTGAAAGCATCGGCAATCGTGTTCTGGGTGCCCAGTAGGTAGGCTGCGTCAAAAGCATATGATGTGCGATGCACAATTCCCCTCTTGTTCCCCTTTGCTTGTTTATGTAAAAGACCATGGTGGTGTTGTCTGACATGACAAGAATGTGTCAGCCATGAGTGCTTGCCAGGAATGCCTGGCAAGCTTTGTATACTGCCTGGAGTTGCAATATGTTTATGTACATCCTGGCCTCCCGTGTTGTCCAGCTACCTTGTGTCATGCGGTCGCCTATGTGGGCACCCCAGCCCATGAGGCGAGGATGGGAAGAAGGTCATCCCTGAGCAGACTCATAGTGGATCCATCGACCATTGTAGTGAGGAGAGGACTTCTGGTGGCATGCAGAGCAGGTGCATAGGTCGATACATGGGAGAGTAGACTCTTTGTAGGCAGAGTTGAAGGTAGTACAGGTGAAGGGTGTGACATATGTGTAGGCTGCCATGTGTCCCAATAGAAAAAGGCAGATTTTGGCTGAAACCAAAGAGCCTGGAAGTCACCAAACTGATTAGTTCTTGCATTGTCTGGAATCTGTCCCATGGTAGATAAACTCAGATGAGACTTCCGCCCATGTGAGCTCCTATGAACTCAAGGGATTGTGTAGGGTATAAAGTCAATTTTTTTATGCTGATGCTGACCCCTAGGGAGGAGAGGAGTACAAGCAATTGGGACATCGATTCCTGGGTCTCTTCTTTGGACCATGCTGCTATCAGCCGGTCACAGATAGGTGAAAATTACGATCCTCTGATGTCTGAGATGTGCTGCCACCACAATGGAAACTTTTGTGAATATTCGCGGAGCAGTAAGTCCAAAAGGGAAAGCCCTATATTGAAACTGTCGAGGTCTGACCTTGAACCTCAGGAACCTTCTGTGTGTCGGGTGTATATCGATATGAAAGTAGGCATCCTCCATATTGACATCTGTACACCACATGCCTTTTTCTAGGGAGGGAATGATAGTCGCAAGCATGACTGCATGGAATCTTGGTTTGGAAATCAAACAGTGGAGGCATTGAAGATCCAATATTGTCTCCATCCTCCATTCTTTTTTGGGGACTAGGAAGTAGCTTGACTAGAACCCTATTCCCTGACACAGCCCCCCTCCAAAAGAGAGAGTCTACCTCTAGTTGGTAGAGGTCATCACATGGGTGTTCCATGCATGTGGACCAAGGAGGAGAGGGAGATGGGGCTATCGCTGTAAACTTTATGACTTAGCTGATCTGGATAATATCTAGGACCCACTTGTCCATGGTGATGGCTTTCCATGCTGGCAGAAAGAGTTTGAGACAGTCCCCAAAGGGGGTAGGCAAAGTGGGCACTTGTGTATGGAGTGAGTGACGGCTCTCTGAGGACACTCAAATATGGCTTACAGGTCGTTGGGTGTGTTGCATGGATGACCGGGCGGTTGGTGTAGGCAGATGGGGTCTGTGAACCTTAGGGTGTTTTTGAGGAGGCTCATAGGTACGCTGGTGGTACAGCTACGGTCCCTGTAACGATGTGATTGGGGTGGGCAATAGAATTTCTTCGCGGGTGCTGGTGTGTAGATCTTAAAGTGGCTCTAGAGTCCTTTAGGGAGTGAAGGACTCAGTCTTCTGATTGACGAGATGTGATTTGTTAAGGAGAGAGTCTTCTATAGTGTTCTGCACCTCTCTGGGGAAGTCACAGGAGTGTAACCAGGATTCCCTCCTCATTACAAACCCCATTGCCAAGATATAAGAAACCATGTCTGCGGCGTCCCTGTGGCCTGTAGCATGGACCTGGTGAGTAACTTGTCCTCCTGCGAAGCTGCCTGAAATTGGTTATCTTGCAAGGGTAGCTTGTCTGTGAACTCAGCCAACCGCCCATAGTTAATAAAATCATATTTGGTCATCAGGGTTGTGTAATTTGAAATACCTAATTGGAGCCCCACCGAGGAGATCTTTCTGCCCATGAAGTCTAGCCTCTTACCCTCTCGATCAGATGGGGTAGTGTGGAGCTGTTGCTGCTTGGAATGCTCTGATGCCACCTGGATGACCAATGAGTTTGGTGGAGCATGAGAGAATAGGAACTCTGAACCTTTTGGGGGGGACAGTACCTCTCCTCAGCGCCTTTCAAGGTGGGTGCACACGTGGCCGGGGTGTGCCATACAGTGCGTGCCAGCTGCAGGATGGCATCATTGATTGGTAGGGCCACCCTCACTGGTACCAAAGTGTGGAGGATGTCAAACAGCTGGTGTTGACTGTCCTGTACTTCTTCTAATGGGATCTCTAGGGCATTGGCTATTCTCCACAGCAGCTCCTGGAACTGGCGACAGTTGTCCGGGGGAAAGAAGGGGATTGAAGAGGCGGCCACATCTGGAGAAGATGAAGGATGCCTCTCCAATCCATCCGTACTATCAGAATCAGGCTAATCGGTGAGTTATCCAATGCTACATCGGAGCCCCTACCTGATAAGGATTGTGGTGACAAAGTGGGGGTGTCCTCCCAAACCGAGGACTGTTCAGAGGGCGAATATTGGGGCCACGAGCTCCAGTATGGCCAACCTGACTGACCCTAATGTTGTGTGGTGCCAGATACCAACTCTGCAGGGAAGGCAAGATTAGGAACTGCCACAGTGCTGTCTGAGCCTTCCGGCAGTCATGTTTCTGGAACAGGAGCAGTGGACCATGTCAGACATCAATGTCTTCCAAATCAGAGGAGTTAGAAACCTCGCCAAATGATGGTGCCGTCGGAACTGCCAGAACAGGAGGCAGCAGGAACATAGCAGGGGAAGGATCCCTATGAGCTGATGATCAGATCAGGGCTTGTGGAGCCTGCAGCCCCTCCAGTGCAAACAACTCATGAGGAGCAGGAATGCTTCTGAGTCTCCCAGGGGTCAACTGTATCCATTCCATTGGAGAAGTCAGTACTGGTAACTGCATCTGTCTGTAGACTGACGGTTCCTGGGGTACTGGCAGAGCCAGAGCAGACAGTCGCGGGATTCATGATCGGTACCCACTGGATTTGGCAATCGGTGCGGGTATTTCTCAGTGTTGCGAGTCTAGGAACGCGTGATTCCTTCATGTCCAGAACTAGTGGATGGTGCCGACTCCTTCTTAGATTTGGAGGAAGACTTACTGCCATGCTTATGTGCATGCTGCCTTGGTTCACGGCTGGGCCCCAGCACAAGGTCCTTAGCATTGTTTCTGGCAGAGCCCAATGGAGGTTCCGTGGTAGGGGAAGAGCTCTTCGCCTGTTCAGGCCAATTTACAGGGGCCTTCCCAGCCAGGTTCTGATGCCAGTCCCATGGCAGCCTCCATAAGGTGTTTCCTGAGGCAGAGTGCCTAGTTTTCTTGAGTATGGGCACAGAAGGAGAGGCAGATACTGCACCTGGACCCAATGTGGGCTTCTCCAAGCCAGTACAAACAGCACTGGTGCTGGTCGCTGATGGAAAACGAGCAGGGGCAGGAAGCACAGATTTTGAACAGTACTAAAAGTACTTCTGTAAACTTTTGGAAAATGTGTTAAGGACGATAGGACAGTAGAAGCTCCACTTGGACCATGTGGCAGTGTGAAGGAACTGGAGATGCCTTTATCAGCTCAGGAGAAACCACGAGGCAGTGCAGTGTGCATGTGCAGACTGCTGAATGGTACTACTTGCAAAAGCTCCAGCTCTGGGTGCATGTGCATATTCCTCAGTGGAATACAATAGGCACCATCACCAGAAGAACCCCACAACTCAAAATGGTACAAAGTTTAGGCGTCTTGTTGATTTACAATTAAACTGAAATGACCGGATGCCATATGGGTCAAAACACACCAACTTCCATGTCCAGTTTGCTGGCAAACTTTGCTCTTCTCCCTGCGAGAAGAATTGGGCAACAGCAAGCCACATACTTCTCACCTCCAATGTGCTTTATTGTAACACACTGAAAGTGGAAGCACTACAGAGACTCCTACTTGTACAGTATGCAGCCACCTGCTTCCTCAGCAAGCATATCAACACAACCCCTGTCAGTTCCTGATCTTCAGAGACAATGATGGATTAGATAGAACCTTGCTACATCTGCCAACTACATCTCTGTCCACTACCTGACAAGACAGATGCACAACTCTGGGACAATGCAGTTTAAATTTAAAAAAAAAAAAAAATATATATATATATATGCACAAGACTCTCTACCTTAAAAAAAATGATCAGAACTTACGACTTATTCACCATACGTCATGTTTATTGATTTTAATCTTGATCCCTTCTTTCTCTGTCCCCTTTCTTGCTCTCTTCATGTTAAAAAGATTCTAAACTCTTGAGGGCAGAAACTGTCTCTTTTTTTGATGATCTAAAGCACCACGCAAAGTAATGGAGTTATAAAAATGTACTACAAGGAACGACAGACATGTACCATACAGTCTCATTTTCCAGCACAATTCAAATCTTTAACTCTTGAAAATCAGGCACATTTAACTTCATGATCTATATTTATGTAACTTGTATAATCTGAATTCCAACAGAATTACACAGGGGGATGCATCAGACCCAGTGTTTTATTTGTCATCTCAAAAGGTCTTGCTGGGTTTAGATTAATTAAATAAAAAAAAAAAAAGAGGCATATCACCCAAGGTAAGGTAGCGCTTTTAGGGGGAGGTGAGGGGAGGAATTTTTTTTTTTAACATAATAAGCTTTTATTGAACGTTTTTACCTACAATTGTAACATGAATAAAAAAACAGTCAATAAACATTTTGAATAAAAACTGACAGTAACATCAGAAAGGATTTTTTCATCCCCTTCTATACAATACTGATGTTATAAAATATCTGTTTCCTAAATAAAGGCATATTTAAAAACCCAAATAAAGGCCAACTAAATCAGACATGTTTAAAGCCTATTTCCAGCCCCCAAACAGAGGAGACTGGCTTTTGAGATTCTTTGCAACGTGAAATGACAAGGAACAGATACTGACTGTTTACATTAGGGCTGTCAAGCGATTAAACAATAACAGAATGCCATTTATTTAAATATTTTGGATGTTTTCTACATTTTCAAACATATTTATTTCAATTACAACACAGAATACAAAGTGTACAGTGCTCACTTTAAATTTATTTTGGATTACAAATATTTGCGCTGTAAAAAACGAAAGAAATAGTATTTTTCAATTCATCTAATACAAGTACTGTAGTGCAATCTCTTTATCATGAAAGTTGAATTACAAATGTAGAATTATGTACAAAAAATAACACCATTCAAAAATAAAACAATATAAAATTTTAGAGCCTGCAAGTCCACTCAGACCTACTTCTTGTTCAGCCAATCGATAAGAGAAACAAGTTTGTTTACATTTACAGGAGATAATGCTGCCCACTTCTTGTTTACGTCACCTGAAAGAGAAAGCAGGCATTCTCATGGCACTGCTGTAGCCGGCGTTGCAAGATATTTACGTGCCAGATGCGCTAAAGATTCACATGTCCCTTCATGCTTCAACCACCATTCCAGAGGACATGTGTCCATGCGGATGACGGGTTCTTCTCGACAACAATCCAAAGCAGTGCGGACCAACACATGTTCATTTTCATTATCTGAGTCAGATGCCACCAGCAGAAGGGTGATTTTCTTTTTTTGGTGGTTCAGGTTCTGTAGTTTCCGCATTGCAGTGTTGATCTCTGAAAGCATGCTCCACACCTCGTCCCCTTCAGATTTTGGAAGGCATTTCAGATTCTTAAAACTTGGGTTGAGTGCTTTAGCTATCTTTAGAAAACTCATATTAGTATCTTCTTTGCGTTTTGTCAAATCTGCAGTGAAAGTGTTCTTAAAATGAACAACATGTGCTGGGTCATCATCCAAGACTGCTATAACATGAAATATATGGCAGAATGCGTATAAAACAGAGCAGAGGACATACAGTTCTCCCCCAATGAGTTCAGTTACAAATGTAATTAACACATTTTTTTTTAAATGAGCGTCATTAGCATGGAAGCATGTCCTCTCCCTCGGAGGAGTTCAGTCACAAATTTAAATTAACGCTTTTTTTTAAAATCGAGTGTCATCAGCATGGAAGCATTTCCTCTGGAATGGTGGCCAAAGCATGAAGGGGCATACGAATGTTTTGCATATCTGGCACGTAAATACCTTACAATGCCAGTTACAAAAGTGCCATGCAAATGTCGGTTCTCACTTTCTGGTGACATTGTAAATAAGAAAAGGGCAGCATTATCTCCTGTAAATGTAAACAAACTTGTTTGTCTTAGCGATTGGATGAACAAGAAGTAGGACTGAGTGGACTTGTAGGCTCTGAAGTTTTACACTGTTTTGGTTTTGAGTGCAGTTATGCAACAACAAAAATCTACATTTGTAAACTGCACTTTTACAACAAAGAGATTGCACTACACTACTTGTATGAGTTAAAGTGAAAAATACTATTTGTTTATCATTTTTACAGTGCAAATATTTGTAATCAAAAATATACACTTTGATTTCAATTACAATACAGAATACAATATACATATGAAAATGTAGAAAAACATCCAAAATATTTAACAAATTTCAACTGGTATTCTATTGTTTAACAGTGCAATTAAAACTGCTATTAATCGAGATTAATTGCAGTTAACTCACATGATTAACTCAAAAAAATTAATTGTGATTAAAAAAATTAATCGACAGCCCTAGTTTAAATTTAAAGGACTCTCTCTGCTACAAGATATATATTTGAATAGAGTGAATCAATCCGTTTACAAAAAAGCACTCAAATGCGGTCAGGCAATCAAAAAGTAGCTATAAATAAATACAGCTAAAAGTACAGCATACCCTGTTCAACCAACTTAGTTCCAAATTTTTAAAATTTGCAAGCCACGGACTGTAAAAATCGTATGATTTTCTAATCCAAACATAAGGTGTTGGAAAATTTTAATCAGCAGCAGCCCTGAAAACCATTCTTTCTTGATGTACCATTTAAATTCAGCATCTTCCTTCCACTGGACAGGCATGTTTTACATCTGATCACACTTGGAGGTAGGCACACTCGGTACACTTGAAATAAGATAACAGTGAAGCCTGTAATAAGTCTTTAGGGAAAAACTGCTGCATGCTGACCCTTGTCATTATATTTTGTCTTACAGTACTAACATGCACAGTCAGCACTAAAGGTATAAATTACTTTTTCATTTTATTTAAGACCTGCAGTAACTAAAAAAAGTATTTCTTGGCATCATGTCCAATAATAGCACACAAGATTAAATATAGGAGGTAAAGGCTGAAATGCCATATATTGAGCCCTGGAGTCAGGTCTGATAAAGTTACCAATAAAATTAATTTGGCATTCCTAACTTAATACCAACAGAGCATCTGTCTACTAATCAATCACTACACAAAAAAGCCCAGGACTTCAGTAGTGAGCTTGCTATAGGTCATCATAGAACGGGCCTGGTCAAAGCTATCTCAGAAAGCTTGCTTTAGCATGACTCAAACATACATAGTTGCACCCAAAAATATTGATCCTTGAGCGCCACAAACTCCGAATTCACAGAAGTTGTACAACCAAAAAACCTCAATTATAGGACTTATTCCAGAAGCCCACAAATGAGTCAGCTGCTTATTAAGATTAAAATAATTGATGGAAATATGCATGACATAGCACTGAATGAAGCCATTTGAATATTACGAGACCATGAAAGTGGGGGCAGAGAAAGTATAGTAATATGCACACAAAGAGACTGAAAAAATAAGATCCATTGAACAGATCTAGCTGGTTTAACTTATAATAGGTCACTTAAAAACAAAAACACTATAAAAAATGTATTTTCATTGCATTAATAATGGACAAAAGCCACCAAATTTAATAAAACTCCCACTTCAAAAAATGGTTTTAAAAGAACAATAACTGGAGTTAAGGAAGTGAAGTCACCTTTCTGTTTCAGTGTCCCACTGAAACCATAATTTATTCTCTTTAAAAAAAAAATAAATTCAAAACAAGTTCGGAACTCTGTAAAGCTCATGTGTTTTGTATTTACGTTTATAAAACAATTTTACAAAACAAACTGTCCATTTGTTTTTTCCAGTGTTCTTAAAGTCTGTGCAGAGTCGTAGATATTCAGTTTCAGCCTCAAGCAAATACCCAATAACAAAAAAATGTCATTAAAGAGGAGTTAAGACTGTTTAGCAGTGCCCCCAGAATATGAAAATTAGCTACCAAAAACAGAAGCCTCTCAACAGCAGAAAATACACTCAGATAAACAAAACGCAAACATCAGAAAGCCAGGAAGTGTACAGTTACAGTCATGCCTCCCACACCACACACGTACACAACCTTACAATGCATCCATGGAAATGGCAATAGACATTAGGAACCTTACTCATTCCAGCAAAACCTGTCATTTTCTCAGTGCCTACCACCTCAAATCATGACTCCTGTTTGAACACTTGTGACATTCACCAAACATGTCTGCCACGGGGGGGTCTGCATGTCATGCATCAAGCCTGCCTGTTTTCAGCTCCTAAATCCAGTCCCAGCATGTGATGCTTGTGACATGCACTGAACAAGCATTAAAAAAAACAAAGTAATTAAGGGGCAGGCTGTATCTCAGGAAACCCTTAATTAAAATGATCTTATCTTTTCTTCAGACAACCTCAGACCCTCAATTAGAAAACCATTTTCAAGCCAATCCAACTTCGCATGTGGATTTTAGAGCACACTGAAGATTCAAAATAGCACATTTGGGGGGGGGGGGGTCTATATTTCAGGAATGCCTTATCAAAATGACCTCAAAGGCGCACCACAAACTCTACCCCAAGCCATCAGGTGGTATAACAATTTTCAAACCCATCTGAGTGCCTGTGAATTTTAGAATACTGAAAATTTGCCTTTAAACAGAAATGCTGCCCAGCTGAGTATTCCAAAACTTTACATTATATTTTTCACATGATCTACCCTAAAAGCGGTGTTCAATGTAAATATGCCTCAGCATAATGGATCTGTTTTCTTTAAAGCATGGTCTTAGCCGGGGGGGGGGAGGTAGCATTCTGGCATTCAGTATTCATTGACTCAGCTTTCCATACCAAAATTGCTTAGTCTGCAAGTAAAATACGTGTATTCTAACTACCAAACCCTACACATAGCCACTCCAACTGAGAGTATGTCTACACTATGGAGACTATACCAGCACAGTTATGCCAGAATAGCTATGTCAGCATAACCTTAAAGTGAAGATGCAGCCTACGCCAAAAGGAGTTTTTCCCCCCAATGCTGTAGGAAGAGCAACTTCCCAAATGAAGTTTGCTTCCACCAACACAGCTTTGTTCAATGGACATAGCTGCAGCCACATACCTGATGACACAGCTAGGTCGACCAAACTTTTAAATGTACACAAACCCAGAGTTCTGTCCATCTTGAACAGCACCAATATTTGAGATTCTGCAAACCAAATTATGCCATCTATGCGATTCCACAGTCTTCAGACACCAGGGCAAACTCACATCATAATTTGGCCTATGGAATCTGTCTTGTAAAGATGCACAAGACGGAAAGAATCTAATTTGACTTTCAAAGCCCAGGCTATGTGAGGCTTTTATGTTTTTAAGTGACATCTTTTTACTTGCAGATTTAATACATTTGTTATGGAAATTGGTGAGACAATTAATATAAAACCTCATTATGCCATTTTTACAAAGTCATTTTTAGAGCAGAAATGCACTTAATATTGCTAAGCTACTTCTTCAGTGAGAATTTCCATATGGAATTTAAACTTGGAGACTAAGATGTGAAAGCTTAACAAGACAAGTACACATAAATGGAAAACTGATTTGATTAAACTGAGATGAAAATGTATTTCTAGGTGTCAAGTACTGAACTATATTAAGTAGTAATACTGCACTTAATGTTTGGCACCAACAATAAGCTTGACATTGTACACAACACAAAGTTTCAAGCAAGAACTGTCCTAAGAATCTTACAATTTAAGAGAGGGAAGAAAGGCCAGAAAAAGAAATATATCTGGGAATTACAAATTTTGAGAATTTTTTTTTTTTTTAAATTGGGCAGGGCGAGCTGGAGGGGATTATGAATTCAACCTTTGGACACTGCGGCACAAAGAAATTGATGATGGGTGCAGGAGTGATAGTGGTGCCATTCTTAAATAGATTATAAGACAATTTCATGCAGATCAGGCAGCATGGAAAAAAGGCAAGAAGAAAGAAGCAGAAGATGGAAACAAAGAACCAGTGACAGTAATGTAGTCACCAAAATAGAGTAATTTAATTCAAAATTCTTATGTGCAGCAGCAGATTTTCACAATTACTGTAATACTCTGTATTTGCTGCTCACCAAGTCCAGCTTTCAAGACAGGCCACAGGGTGTACAGAAATACCTTAATATACAATTACATGGGGGCTCAATATTATTAAAATTACTTTAGTCCTGCCCCTCAGACTTCTTTCAAGGGTTTGTGATGGTTCGTTCCTCCATCACCCAACCCCTCCTCTGTCAAGTCCCACAAGTCTCAATCCTAATTCCTACTTTATTTTTTAATGTATTAGAGGCTGAAGTTTAAGACACCTTGAAGAAGTGATTTTTGAGAATGGATTTAAAGAAAAGAGGCAGGCAAAATGGCATATGGGATTGAGAAGGAAGTTCTAGGCATAGAAAGCACAGAGACATACAGCTAGTCAAAAGAGGAACATTTGAAGGATCTCTCCATAACACCCTGCTATTATGAGAAAGGGATCTTAAAAAAGTATTTAAACCTGACCATGCAACTATCAGGTGTCATTACCCTCAATATGCAGCACATTTTCGGAGCAATTTGTCACAGCCAAATGTATCTTATGTGACGACCACAGGTTTACCTTTACTGCTCATAATTTGAAGA
This sequence comes from Natator depressus, assembly GCF_965152275.1. Classification (NCBI taxonomy): domain Eukaryota; kingdom Metazoa; phylum Chordata; order Testudines; family Cheloniidae; genus Natator; species Natator depressus. The sequence goes on along the minus strand of NC_134237.1, from coordinate 134,774,491 downwards.
GCTTAGTGAAACAAACCAGGAGAGTGAAATTTGTCACACATACTGCACATGGTAACATTTAGCTTCACTTAGATGCAAGTGAACAGCATCATTGGTCTTGATCGTCTCAAAACTTAAATTAAAGACTGCCCCTGTGAAGACAGCATTTTTATGGCTGACTTAGAACAACGCTTCCTCAGCTCTCGTCCCCAATGCCCCTACTCTACTTGCGCTACATTGATGACATCTTCATCATCTGGACCCACAGAAAAGAAGCCCTTGAGGAATTCCACGATTTCAACAATTTCCATCCCACCATCAACCTCAGCCTGGACCAGTCCACACAAGAGATCCACTTCCTGGACACTATGGTGCTAATAAGCGATGGTCACATAAACACCACCCTATACCGGCAATCTACTGACCGCTATGCCTACCTACATGCCTCCAGCTTTCATGCAGACCACACCACACGATCCACTGTCTACAGCCAAGCTCTACGATACAACCGCATTTGCTCCAACCCCTCAGACAGAGACAAACACCTACAAGATCTCTATCAAGCATTCTTACAACTACAATACCCACCTGCTGAAGTGAAGAAACAGATTGACAGAGCCAGAAGAGTACCCAGAAGTCACCTACTGCAGGACAGGCCCAACAAAGAAAATAACAGAACGCCACTAGCCATCACCTTCAGCCCCCAACTAAAACCTCTCCAACGCATCATCAAGGATCTACAACCTATCCTGAAGGAAGACCCATCACTCTCACACATCTTGGGAGACAGGCCAGTCCTTGCCTACAGACAGCCCCCCAACCTGAAGCAAATACTCACCAGCAACCACACACCACACAACAGAACCACTAACCCAGGAACCTATCCTTGCAACAAAGCCCGTTGCCAACTGTGTCCACATATCTATTCAGGGGACACCATCATAGGGCTTAATCACATCAGCCACACCATCAGAGGCTCGTTCACCTCCACATCCACCAATGTGATATATGCCATCATGTGCCAGCAATGCCCTTCTGCCATGTACATTGGTCAAACTGGACAGTCTCTACGTAAAAGAATAAATGGACACAAATCAGACGTCAAGCATTATAACATTCAAAAACCAGTTGGAGAACACTTCAATCTCTTTGGTCACTCTATTACAGACCTAAAAGTGGCAATACTTCAACAAAAAAACTTCAAAAACCGACTCCAAAGAGAGACTGCTGAATTGGAATTAATTTACAAACTGGATACAATTAACTTAGGCTTCAATAGAGACTGGGAATGGATGGGTCATTACACAAAAGTAAAACTATTTCCCCTTGTTTATCCCCCCACCCCCACTCCCACTGTTCCTCAGACGATCTTGTCAACTGCCGGAAATGGCCCACCTTGATTATCACTACAAAAGGTTTTCTCCCACTGCCCCACCCTCGCTCTCCTGCTGGTAACAGCTCACCTTAAGTGATCACTCTGGTTACAGTGTGTATGGTAACACCCATTGTTTCATGTTCTCTATGTATATAAATCTCCTCACTGTATTTTCCACTGAATGCATCCGATGAAGTGAGCTGTAGCTCACGAAAGCTTATGCTCAAATAAATTTGTTAGTCTCTAAGGTGCCACAAGTACTCCTTTTCTTATTTCAGACAAAGTCATTTAGATTGACGGCAAATTGCCTAGAATGTTTAAGAATCCCATTTGGATACAGTCCTCACCAGAAAAGATGAGCTCATTTAAGTTGATAATAAAAGTGCCAATAGGAGACGTGGAATAATGAAAAAATCCAGAGTGGCAGCTGACTCAGAAGGCTGATGTATGATATTGACACAGAAATTAGTAGAGGAGACCAAAAAAAAAAAAAAGAACCTGAAATTACTTTAACCTTGACCAGTGGAGACGAGGGGACTTTTACAATCGGTCTTTTTCTTTTCGGCACTGGCATGTTCTTGGATTTGGCAAAGGAAGTAGGAAATCTCCAGTTGTGCTGTTCACACCACAGAGCTCTTAACTCTCAGAGAAATGTAGGAGGAAGGAGGCTGTTAGATGCTGCTCTCCTCAGTGGTCTTCAGTTGATCCCGCGAGTTTTTGACAACTTAGATAATTACACTAGAACAGTTCAGAGGTGTGACATGAAAGAAGGAGAAAGACCCAGACTGACTTACATTATCTCACCACAAGAGATACACTTATGTCTTCTACTTAACCTTCTCTGACTTTTCAGCCATTGCTCATTTGCCATAAGGTGGAAAGTTTGAACTGAGGGGAAAATAGACTTTTAGGACAATTATGAAAAAACATAGTGGCAAGCAACATATTTGTGCTGGTCGTTTTGTGCAAGGCAGATGAAAGTGAGGAAGCTTACACTGACCTAGGAACAACCAATAAAAAACTCCATACGTTCATTTGTCGATCTTTCCTGTTAAATTGTGCCCTATACAAAATGTCAGAGACCGCCTGTAGAGCAGCGGTGGGCAACCTGCGGCCCATCAGGGTAATCTGATTGCGGGCCGCAAGACATTTTGCCGATGTTGACCGTACGCAGGCACAGCCCCCCACAGCTCCCAGTGGCCGCAGTTCCCAGCACGTCCCTGCAGCTCCATTGGCCAGGAATGGGAAACCGTGGCCACTGGGAGCTGCAGGGGGGCCATGCCTGCGGACAGTCAATGTCAACAAAATGTCTCATGGCCCACAATCAGATTACCCTGATGGTCCGCAGGTTGCCCACCACTGCTGTAGAACATAGGCCCACCTTATACTGGGTGAACGATAGTTTTAAGTTGGAATATTAGCATGAACAATAGGCCCAAAGCATTGAACCAAAAACAATGAAATAATGAGAAAAAAAGAGTTGTGTTAAATTTGTAATGACCCTTCAAAATGCCAGTGTTATCTTATTTAAGGATTGGGCTAAAGTAACACAAAGAAAACACGGTTAATTGGGTACTATGAGCAGTAAATAATTGACTATATCAGGAACTCCTTCATCTGGCCTAAGCTAAGGTCTGTTAATTGGTAATGCCATCACACTTGTTTGTTAAACGCAATAAAAAATAAACTCCTAAGGTTCATTGCTAATACCTGCCTGACCAAGCTGGACTACTCCTGGCTTTAGCCCATTTGTAAGTATCTTGATCAACTACTTATAAATGTTTTGTTACTGTTTGCATCTAGTAAATTGCTCATTATTTAGGCATGTTTAGATGAATTGTATAAACACCATTCGATGTTTGGATTTATTAAAGAAATTTAAATTAGTATCTTGGTAACATCCTGCATAAATAATAATAATTCCAACATTGCCCTTGTCCATTCAGAGAACATCGGTGAAGATGAAACAATAGGAAATAAGGGTGCAAGTGTCAGCTAAAATTTTCTGCCTTAAAATAACAGTCAATTTAAAAATCATAATTCTGCTGGAAAATGATACATTTTATAGTTTAAAGTATAGCCTAACTGAAAGAGGATGGAGAAAAAATGTTTAATTTTCAATTTAATGTATACCTAGTGGTTCCCCTTGTACTGTCACTGTCCATTGTTTGTGTGGGTCTTTCATAGGACGAGGAAGGTTTTCTTTTCTTTTTTTAATATATATGATAATATGATTGTAAAAACAAACGAAATGGCATGAGATCAGGGGAGCTGCAGTACCTGAAAATACTTATAACTCTTTGAAAGAATTTTTTTTTTTTTTACTAGATTTGTAGTTGCCAATGTACCTTTAACTGTTGCTTGAGGGTTTTTACTTTGTTTTGTTTGATTCTTAACTTAGTTCTGACAATACTGTATCACTAACCATTTTGGCAACTGAATATATTTTGCTTGTTTGTGTTTTTCCAAAAGTCCCATTTTATTTTTAAGAGTGAAAATTGTGATAGTACTTTGCTAGCTAATGGCTCACTCAGCTAGTGATTTACCCACTTTTTCCAACCACAAAATTCTACTTTACTATTGTATTCTTGGGTCATGTAAGTACATTACATACTCTATAATAATCAACCACTAGTCTATAACTGCTTCCATTAAGCTAATTAAAAATAATATACTTGTTAAACTATTTTATTTCTTAAAATGTGGTTTTGTGGGGCTAAGCACTATTGAAGAGTTTTAACCTGACCTCAGAAGTAGCTGTTATTTCAGTAGCAGATGGAGTGTCCCCTATACATGCAGTGTGCAATTTTTAAAAGAGTTAAGTTTGCAACTGCACATTCACAAGCATTTGGCCTTTTATGTACGCGACTACAATCATACATCTAGTTATCCATCTACATGCATAAATATCTTATTTGCATTCAACTAATGTTCTGAAAAGACAAAATCAGTAATGAAGATATTTGCAGCTGAAACCAACAACTGCCTCTATGAGTTCAGTTTCAGTGGCTTTCTTGGTGTAGATGTATTAGGACTGAAGATCAATGAATTATGAAACGTGTTTAACAAGGAATGCGGCTATGTAGCCAAAAGCTTCAGTGACACAATCAGATTGCCAAATAACGGACATAAACTGAATATTAAGCCAGACCATCTGAAGGAACTAGCTATGGATTGATCCAGGTGGTGCTTGATTTGCAAGGAGGTTACATCCCTTCTGGATTTGCCATCATGGTGATGTATGTTTTGAAAGTCAGACCCAGAATTTGTAAATCCAACATTTTGGGAACTTTTTGTATGAAAAGTACTGTATAGAATAGTGTTAATCTTTTAAGCATGAGCTCTACCTAGCCTATACACAGGGAAGAAAGGAGAGCAGCAGAATACGGACCCTGGACTTCAGAAAAGCAGACTTTGACTCCCTCAGGGAACTGATGGGTAGGATCCCCTGCGAGAATAACATGAGGGGGAAAGGAGTCCAGGAGACCTGGCTGTATTTTAAAGAATCCTTATTGAGGTTACAGGGACAAACCATCCCAATGTGTAGAAAGAATAGTAAATATAGCAGGCGACCAGCTTGGCTTAACAGTGAAATCCTTGCTGATCTTGAACACAAAAAAGAAGCTTACAAGAAGTGGAAGATTGGACAAATGACCAGGGAAGAGTATAAAAATATTGCTCGGGGATGCAGGAGTGAAATCAGGAAGGCCAAATCACACTTGGAGTTGCAGCTAGCAACAGATGTCAAGAGTAACAAGAAGGGTTTCTTCAGGTATGTTGGCAACAAGAAGAAAGCCAAGGAAAGTGTGGGCCCCTTACTGAACGAGGGAGGCAATGTAGTGACAGAGGATGTGGAAAAAGCTAATGTACTCAATGCTTTTTTTGCCTCTGTCTTCACGAACAAGGTCAGCTCTCAGACGAGTGCACTAGACAGCACAGCATGGGGAGGAGGTGACCAGCCCTCGGTGGAGAAAGAAGTGGTTCGGGACTATTTCGAAAAGCTGAATGAGCACAAGTCCATGGGGCCGTATGCGCTGCATTCGAGAGTGCTAAAGGAGTTGGCGGATGTGATTGCAGGGCCATTATCCTTGAAAACTCATGGCGATTGGGGAGGTCCCGGACGACTGGAAAAAGGCTAATGTAGTGCCCATCTTCAAAAAAGGGAAGAGGGAGGATCCGGGGAACTACAGGCCAGTCAGCCTCACCTCAGTCCCTGGAAAAATCATGGAGCAGGTCCTCAAAGAATCAATCCTGAAGCACTTAGAGGAGAGGAAAGTGATCAGGAATAGTCAGCATGAATTCACCAAGGGCAAGTCATGCCTGACTAATCTAATTGCCTTCTATGACGAGATAACTGGCTCTGTGGATGAGGGGAAAGCAGTGGACGTGTTGTTTCTTGACTTTAGCAAAGCTTTTGACACGGTCTCCCACAGTATTCTTGCCAGCAAGTTAAAGTAGTATGGGCTGGATGAATGGACTATAAAGTGGATAGAAAGTTGGCTAGATTGTCGGGCTCAACGGGTAGTGATCAATGGCTCCATGTCTAGTTGGCAGCCGGTATCAAGTGGAGTGCCCCAAGGGTTGGTCCTCGGGCCGGTTTTGTTCAATATCTTCATAAATGATCTGGAGGATGATGTGGATTGCACCCTCAGCAAGTTTGCAGATGACACTAAACTGGGAGGAGAGATAGACACGCTGGAGGGGAGGGATAGGATACAGAGGGCCCTAGACAAATTGGAGGATTGGGCCAAAAGAAATCTGATGAGGTTCAACAAGGACAAGTGCAGTGTCCTGCACTTAGGACGGAAGAATCCCATGCACCGCTACAGACTAGGGACTGAGTGGCTAGGCAGCAGTTCTGCAGAAAAGGACCTAGGGGTTACAGTGGATGAGAAGCTGGATATGAGTCAACAGTGTGCCTTTATTGCCAAGAAAGCTAACGACATTTTGGGCTGTATAAGTAGGAGCATTGCCAGCAGATCAAGGGACATGATCGTTCTCCTCTATTTGGCATTGGTGAGGCCTCATCTGGAGTACTGTGTCCAGTTCTGGGCCCCACACTACAAGAAGGATGTGGAAAAATTGGAAAGAGTCCAGCGGAGGGCAACAAAAATGATTAGGGGACTGGAACACATGACTTATGAGGAGAGACTGAGGGAACTGGGATTGTTTAGTCTGCGGAAGAGAAGAATGAGGGGGGATTTGATAGCTGCTTTCAACTACCTGAAAGGTGGATCCAAAGAGGATGGATCTAGACTGTTCTCAGTGGTAGCTGATGACAGAACAAGGAGTAATGGTCTCAAATTGCAGTGAGGGAGGTTTAGGTTGGATATTAGGAAAAACTTTTTCACTAGGAGGGTGGTGAAACACTGGAATGCGTTACCTAGGGAGGTGGTGGAATCTCCTTCCTTAGATATTTTTAAGGTCAGGCTTGACAAAGCCCTGGCTGGGATGATTTAGTTGGGGACTGGTCCTGCTTTGAGCAGGGGGTTGGACTAGATGACCTCCTGAGGTCCCTTCCAACCCTGATATTCTATGATTGATTCTATACAGCCCTAACTGTCCTTCACCATGTGCAACCAGACCAGTACCACCAAGGACGAAGAACAGCTGGTTGAAGCCAAACCCAAGCAAGACAGAAGTTTTGCTTATGGGCAGAAGAAAGCATCTTGAAGAGTTCACAGCCATGGTACAATCTCTTTTTGGTGTGTACGCACCCACAATTGATCAATTCACTTCATAATTTAGGAGTGCTCCTGGATTCCTTGCTGAGGCTAAGTGCTCATATAATAGAAAGTATTAGTCACAGATGCTACTGTCTCTGGTTCGGTAGGTGAGGCTGTCCCATCCTAGCAGACTATGACCTGACTGCAGTTACCTTTGTCACCTCCTGTCTTGACTATAACAATGTAACATTCCTAAGGGCTGATGGCTTCCTGTCCAGTTAACTCTATACAGTACAGAATGTCTCCTCAGCAACAAAGGCTACCTCAAACACATGAAGTCTGTCCTTTGCTTTCTAGACTAGCTTACCACAGAATATTGAGGTTAACTTCAAGGTCTCAGTCCTTGTCTTCAACTTGTTCAAAGGCCTAGGCCCAGCATATCTCAGATCATCTCTTCGCTGAGAACCACAGTTGACCATTCTGCTCCTCAGGCAGAGAGTAATTTTCTACAAGGGTAAAGCTCAATTGTGCAAGAAACAGAGCCTCCTTGGAAGCTAGTAAGAGACTATGAAATGAACTCCCACAGGAACTAAGAATCATCACCACCTTCCTTGCATACTTTTCTGACCTTGCCTTCTCTAAAATGCCAAGCAGATGTGTACATTTAAAAAAAAAAAATAAAAAAAAAAATCACAAAATCCTACTAAAACAAAACACTACACTGCACACAAAATCTGAGAAAAGAATGAGAAAGAGAGAGAATATAACCTGCATAACAGTTGTTAGCCACATCATTTAATACATTACAGAAAGGTGCTCAGATGCTACAGTGATGAAGAATAAAAACATACACAGAAAAGAATAAGCAGATCAGAAGCCAACAATTTAAAGCTAAGGCATTCATTCTTCCATTAAAAAAATGTAACTAATGTTTACGTAACATTAACATCTGTGAGAGTTTAGTAGGTCAATGAACCAAAATTTATACTAGATGTCAAACTAGGTGTTGCAACACAAGCATAAAGGAATCGTGGCCAGATACACATTAATCGTTAACATCTAGATAGGAACAGAGTTACTCATCTGTGTTAGTCATGAAATTCAAATACACAAGGAAGTCTACCTCCTTCCAAGAATGGTCTCCTTAAAATGAAACAACCTGAAAGATATCCTAAAACTAGTTGCACATAAACTAACAAATATCAAATGATGATTTCAGAATCAAACTGAACTCTATCAACCAGAGGGCGCAGACAACATTCAGTTCTTTGTTTCTAACTCAGTAAGAACTTTAAGAAACAAGCAATTGATTTCAACCCTTGGCCATGCCAGCTCTTATGTTCCTCACAAATACTTCACAGCCAGCACATCAAGGGGAACTAGGATCCAGCGCACGTTGTCTACAGAACACTCAACGTAGTTCATCTACATTAGCTGGATTTCCTTCACACAAATATCCAGTTGCCCTCAACCCCAAGATAGCTTTCAGACAGAGGAAAAATCAGCCTTGCCCAAAAGGACCAAGTACCTAGCATTTGCTTTCTGATCCCAATAGCTGGTCTCAACAAAGAAACTGGACACGTCATTCAAACACGATTTTGCTTCCCCATCAGAGATGCCACTGCCTAAAAGAGCCAAAGCCCACAAAACATACTCCACAGTCCCCTCCTCTCCTCCAGAGCTCACCATACCCACAGGAGCCTAACCCTTGACACAGTCATGACCCATAATCCCTTTGTTGCCAAGATTAGAACTACCCAGAGAAGCCAGAGCCCTCATACGCACATCCATCCCACTAATCCCTTAACCTTTGATGAGGAGCTACCCAGGAACCTGCATCCCTCGCACATACACCCCTGCTGCACTCCTTAAGAACGGCCATACTGGATCAGACCAAAGGTCCATCAAGCCCAGTATCCTGTCCTCTAACAGTGGCCAATGGCAGGTGCCCTAAAGGGAATGAACAGACAAGTTATCATCAAGTGATCCATGCCCTGTCACCCAATCCCAGCTTCTGGCAAACAGAGGCTAGGGACACCATCCCAGCCCATCCTGGCTAATAGCCACTGATAAACCTATCTTCCATGAATCTAGCTAGCTCCCTTTTGAACCCCATTATAGTATTGGCCTTCACAACACCCTCTGGCAAGGAGTTCCAGAGGTTGACAGTGCGTTGTATGAAAAAATACTTTCTTGTGTTTGTTTCAAACCTGCTACCTATTAATTTCATTTGGTGGCCCCTTTTTCTTGTATTATGAGAAGGAATAAATAACACTTCCCTATTTACTGCCTCTACACCACTCATGATTTCATACACCTCTATCATATCCCCCCTTAGTCGCCTCGTTTCCAAGCTCCTTCCCCTGGGGCTGCCTCCCCCGGGGACGCGACCAAGCCCCTTCTCGCAGCCACCGCAGCGATCCCCAGGGCGAAAGAAGCCAGGCCCCTTCTCCCACATTACGGCACCCACTCGCCCACGGGATCTGGCCCCTAGCCCCCAGCTCACCTGAAGCGGCCCCCGCAGTGCTGGCACTGGTCCCCCACCCAGCCGGCCTGGCACTCGCACTGCCCGCTGCCCGGCTGGCAGCGCCCGCCATTGGCGCACGGCTTATCGCACTCCTTCCCCTCGACCGCCGCCGCCGCCTCGGGCCCCGGCACCAGCAGCATCAGCAGCAGCACCAGGAGACACTGAGCCGGGGGATGCCCCGCGGAGCGCCGCGGCCGCCCACCCTGCGAGCCCAGGCTCCCTGCCGCCGGCTGCCTCCGGCTGCTCCGCTCCATCTGCTGCCGCCGACTTGGGAGAGGGGAGAGCGTCGGACTCCTTGCCTCCCTAAGCCTCCCGGGCCGGGCTGAGCGACCGGACGGCGGCCGGCGAGGGCGCTGCGGGCTTCCGATACGGTGGCCGATGAGGAAGGAGGCTGCTCGGCAGTGCCGCTCGCACTCACTCCCTCTCCCGTCTCTCAGCGGCAGGACTGAGCAGCCCTTTGGGCCGCGGCCGATGACGTCATCACCCGCACGCCGTCCACTGACATCATGTCGCCTCCCGACTCGCTCTCCGGGGCGGATGGGGACTGCCATCGAGCGTGGGCAGCGGCGGCCAGAGCGGCGCGGGGTGGGGCCCGTCTTCTGCTACAGTGCCATAGAGCCGGGGCGCCCCGCGTCCAGCGACGGGCCCGGGCGGAGGCGCCGCTTCGCGCCCGGCGCTGACCGGCTCAGCAGCGCGGGGGCCGGGAGGTGGCCATGCCTCGGAGCTCAGATGAATGCAAGCGCGCAGGTGCCCCAGGGTGACTGGCTGCTCGTCAACCAGAGCCTCGCCGAGGAGGTGCAGGCTGGGGAGGCTTCACCCGGCCCCAACCACGCTCCCCAGCCCGGAGCCAGCAGGCCCTGGGAGCAAACACGGGCCTGGATCTCCCTGGTTATTGCAAACCGCCGGCCCAGTCCCGGGGGGAGGTTTGCAGGGCGGCACGTTCTCCCACTCATAAAATTCTTCTTTCTCCCTCGTAGCTGAAGAAAGCCTGAGGACTGTCTCACAAAGCCCGTCCAGCGCAGGGTGGAAGAAACAAACATCCACAAAAGAAAGCCCTGACTTAGTGAGGAGATGAGGTGGAGCCTGCAATGGGAGAAAATTATTATTTATTTCTGTTCTAATGGTCATAGAGTCTAAGACCACTGTGATCATCCGGTGTGATCACCTGTATGACGCAGACCATAGAACTTCCCAAAAATAATTGCTAGTGCAGGTCTTTTAGAAAAATAGCTAATTTAATTTAAAAATTGACAGTGACAGAGAATCCACCATGACCCTTGGTAAATTGTTGCAATGGTTAATTACCTTTGCTGGTAAAAACTTACTATTTATTTCCTGTCTGCGTTTGTCTAGCTTTAACTTCTAGCCATTGGATCATGTTATGTTTTTCTCTACTAAAGTGAAGAGCACATTATTAAATATTTGATCCTTATATAGATACTTATACACTGTAATCAAGTTATCCCTTAGCCTTCTGTTTGTTAAGCTAAATAGATAGAGGTCCTTAAATCTATCACTATAAGGCATCTTTTCTTATCCTTTAATCATTCTCGTGGCTCTTCTCTGAACCTTCTCCAATTTATCAATTTATTATCTAAAGACTTAATTGCACTAAGCACTGTACAAAATAACAGACATCCCAAGCCCCACAGGTCTTACAATCTAGGATTTAGAGACTAAACAACAGGTGAAGAAACAGTTAACAGGTGGAATAAGAAGTACAAGGGAACAGAAAAATGTGGACATTTGCATTGATAGGCTCACCACTAATGACTAAAGGACATAGCAGTATTTTAGTTTTACACTGAAACTCTCAAATTTCATACCTCAGTTACTACTGTGTAGCCAAAAAGTTTGCAATATCACAATGCTTGATGTATTCCAAAGAATCTGTAACTGGGAAGGGAAGTTGAATTCCCATAGCTACATTTGGGAGTAGTTAAAACAGATATTACTCGAGAAAGGGGTATGCTGTGGGCTTGCTTGAATAAAGAAGGAGTTGCGGTTGAGAATCTTCACCGTTTAGGGGCTGGTCCAGGAGCGCTAAAGAGTGAGAAAGAGCAAGTAGAACAATATCATCATCATAGCTGTGATTGACCTGAGTTATCTGAGTGAGGTGACAAATACATTTCTAAACAGACTAATAGGAATAAGGTTATTATTTGCAATGGGAAGAAGATGCAACAGAGCTCAAATTAAAGGTTTTGTTGGAAATAAGTAAAACCTCGATTATGGGTTTGGAGAAGTATGTGAAGTACTTAAAGTGACAAGAGGCTAAATTTCACTGAAGTTACTGGGTCAGATTCATCCCTCGTGGCTCTCCGTTGATCTGTTTAATAGCAGTGAAGTTACATTAAGGGTAAATTTAATCCATTGTTTTAAATTGGGAAAGAGGTGCATGGTAAGGCTGACGATTAAATTATTTTATTAAGTGGGAAATCAAAAGTGAAAGTTTTGGAAGCACTGTAAAAGGGAGGGGTTGAAGTAAGGTATAGCAGTGCAAAGAATTATGTTTTTGAGGGTTGGGTAAAAACTTCATTGAAGCTGATGGGTGTAACTGTCACCCTTTATTTAAAATAGCCTTAAGAAACCAGTGAGCTTCTTTATGGAACCAGAAATCTGAAACAATAGCAGCTGCCACCTAAAATACAAATATGTCACCACCCAGAACAAAGGTACATGTGGGCAGAGAGGTTTTGCTGTGTGTGGTTTTGAGTAGAGAGAAGAAAGAAAAACACTGTAGAAACATATTGAGGAGGAGCATAAAGCTAGACATAACCTGAACAAAAACGGAGAGTGTGACTGTGAAGAAAGCCTAGAAAGAGAGCTTTTGGGCTGAGTGCTGGCTGAAAGATGCTCAGGGTCTGGGAGCAAAGACACTATTTCCTGTTGTTTGATTCCTGCTGTGTTCAGGAAAACAGGATTTTGTAAACAAGATTGTATGAAAGATACCTGATTCCGTCATCAATTTCTCCTCCTAATGGAAACAATGCACAGGGCCCTGAACTTTGGCTAACTGGTCAGGTTAAAAATCTAAAATAAAATAGTCAATCAATTACTATATTTAATCCAGACAGATAATTTGTATTTAGAAGGAAAAAAAAAAAAAAGAGCACTTGCTTGTTTGAGCTGAGCCAGGTTCCTGATGGTCTCAGTGTGGTTTCTGAGTGGGTCACTGAAGAGAATGAAAGGTATTGATTAGAAACACCAGAAAGTAAATCTAAAGATGTATGTAAATGGAAAATCTAGTGAGTCAAAGCACGTAGCTGACACACTCATGGTTATTAAACCCTTTACCTTCCAAGCCTGAGAGAGTGGCAGAGCCTGTAATCAGAATGAAAGTTTGCAACTTAGGGCTTGTCTACACTTACCGGGGGATCGATGAGCGGTGATCGATGCATCAGTGGTCAATTTAGCGGGTCTAGTGACCCGCTAAATCGACCGCAGATCGCTCTCCCATTCAAGAAGAGCAGGGGGAGTCGTCAGGAGAGCATCTCCTGTTGACATCACGTAGCGTGGAGCCCACGGTAAGTAGATCTAAGCTACGTCGATTTGAGTTACGCTATTCATGTAACTCAAATTGCGTAGCTTAGATCGAATTTCCCCTGCAGTGTAGACAAGGCCTTAGCTTAAAAGTTCTGTGCTAAGATGTTCTGGCACCCAAAGAAATATAATAAATTAAATTGTTAGAGATTTAAGATAGCTATTACAGTTAAACCCTCCTTTCCATACTATAAAGGTGGAGGAATCGGAGGGCTCTTTCCGGGGTGCCCTATACTCACCTTCCTGGAGCTGCAGACTGCTGTCAAGGTGCACTGGGTCAGAGACTTAACCAAGCACCCCAAGGATAGAGATATTAGCAGTGCATGTTGCTTCTACTCAGCTTCTGCCCTGCGTGTGCAATATAGATTATGCTACCCTACCTTGCTCCTATCTGCTCATGCCATAGGGATCCTACCAGTGGAAACTTCTCTGAGGCAGCTCTGCTCTTCATGTGTCACAGAGATCTTGCTAGTTCTGGCATCTGCTAAAGAGATCCTGCCTTCAGACTCTGCTCTGACTTGCCAGGTCTGGGCTTGCCTGCAATTGTCATAGATGATAATACTTTTGTTTCTGCCAAAACACATGGATGTTGTCCAAGAGAATAAAATCAGTTACAACACAGTAATATAATAAAATACCATCAACTTAAAACATCAAAACAAATAAGGCGTGAGTGATGTCTTTCCATCTCTGACTCTCCTATATGTCTAGGTATTTCTCTGGTAAAATGGATTTCTCACTCAAGTGTTTTTCTTACAGTGAAAATTCCATTGGATTTGACAATAAACAGATATGTCTTAAACTGGGTAACTAGAATACTTGCATGTTAGAATATAATAGATTTGTTTTTATCAAGTAAACTTTGAATCTCTCAAGTTACACTGTAAAAGTTAAGAAGAGTTCAGCTCTACAGATTCACTTTGAGTTGAAAAGTAGAACAAAGGAGTTTTCATAGTGAGACAGACCTCTACTCCATCAAAGACAGTCTCCTTCCTCTGACAGAGGCCAATCTTGGATACTTCAGAGAGAGTTGTAACAATCCCAAACGCCTTTTAACTGCTCCATACTATACCACCAGAAGAAATTCCTTCCTGACTCTAATTGGTAAACAGATTGTGCCCTGAAGCATGATAGTTGTTTGCCCTTTGCATACACAATCTCAGCAATGAGGATTTTTTTAAAGTTTCTTTGCTAATTTAATTGTAAATTTGGTTGGTTCAATTTTTACATGACAGGACAGGAATTTCTAAAAAAATTAAAGTTCCCAGTTCATACAATTGTTGGTAAACAGTTTACCTACAAACATATATGGAATAGAGTGGGAGGGATTAAGTAAGCCCAGAGTCTGGACTGAGCTTTTTTTTTTTTTTCCCTGAAATATGTAGTAATAGACATATTGAACTGTTTAAAACACACTTGTTTGGCAATAGGTGAAGTAGGACAATGCTGTTTCTATAAACCACATTCAGTGTGATTATTACATTTAGGAAAGGGAGAACCCAGGATTCCAAGACATAGACCTGCATTAGAACAGTATACTCGTCAGTTATCCTCACATATTTCTATACAGCATTTTAAATCAGTAACTGATTATTAAATAGACATTTCCCCAGATGTATTAAACTCAGTTGTGTCTATGATGAACGACACTAACATGTTTGTAATGATGAACTACACTTACCCTCTTTCTCACTCTCTAGAGACTTTAAACCCTTATGAAACTGATCACTGTATCTATATTTGCAATTAAATGTCACCTCTTTATTCATGGTGCAGGTCAAGTTACTTATCCTTCTGAGATGCACAATGACAAGATAGCCAGAGTCTGCGTTGTAAAAATAGACACTTGGGATGAAATTATGGCCCCCTCGAAGTCAACATCAAAACTCCGGCTGACTTTAACAGGGCCAGTATTTCACCCCTAGGGGCTGAGTCGCAGCTGAGCTCGATATCAGGGAGAGATGCAAACAGTGGAAATGCTGTTGGGAAGCTGACTACCAGCCTGTCTAACTTGTGTGTCAGTCACCATGGTGTCTGGGTGTCAAGATCGCAAGAAATTGTAACTACAGCATGCTCACCACTATATTAATGAATCTTTCCCTCCTTTGAGAGAATGGTTTTGCAATGACCCTTTCCTTGTTGTGTCCTCTTATCTCCATTACCTCTCCCGTGGAAACAAAACAAGTATAACTCCCTTCTCAAGTTATTAGACACTGAGACCAGCTACTGCTGACTAGTGTGTCACCTAACTTCAGTCGCTTTTCATTCCTTCTCCACAACCCATTCAGGGCAGCTTTTCTCCTCAGTTGCAAGGAGCCATCTCCTGACTCTCACCCTCAACTGCCAAGGAACCTTCTGGTCCCAGCATTCCAGCCCTTCTCTTAAAGGGGCCTACAAGAGTCATGCCCAACTGCCATGGAACCTTCTGCTCTGAGCATTCTGTCCCTTCTGGTAACGGTCACACCCGACCGCCATGGAACCTTCTGCTCTGAGCATTCTGTCTCTTCTGGTAACGGTCACACCCGACCGCCATGGAACCTTCTGCTGTGAGCATTCTGTCTCTTCTGGTAACGGTCACACCCGACCGCCATGGAACCTTCTGCTCTGAGCATTCTGTCCCTTCTGGTAACGGTCACACCCGACTGCCACAGGATATTCTGATTCCAACATTCTGTCCTGTTCCTGGTAAAGACATATCACTCAGAGACATCCTTCTTGCTGTTTGAGTAACAGGAGAAAGATAGCACCCCATATGTGTCCTACTATATGTGCAGAAGTTCCTTCTGCTCCTACAACCCCAGCATAGCTGTAGGAATACATTCATGGCAACAGCCAGATGCCATATTTGTGGCAAAGATATTGTCATTTGGCTGTAGGACTGCCTGACCACTTTAAAGCGGTTCCTTGCTCCACCAGCCAAAGTCTCACCCCTTCCAGGATGCAGAAGGTAGCAAGAAGGAAGATGCTGTTGCTCAAACAACAGCCTGAGTCACCTGAATCTTGACTGGGGTGAGTAATGAAGATATTTAATGGCTTAATTTGGGGGGATAATACTGATACTCTTGCTCACTTTGAGTAGTCCTACTGGGCTCATACTCGTGAGTAAATATCTTACGAGTAAGTGAGAGAATCAGACCTTTAAACTGGAATCTCACTGGGACATGGATATTATCATCTTAGTCATCATGGATTCCAGTTTCTCACCAAAACTAGAATTATAGAATATCAGGGTTGGAAGGGACCTCAGGAGGTCATCTAGTCCAACCCCCTGCTCAAAGCAGGACCAATCCCCAATTTTTGCCCCAGATCCCTAAATGGCCCCCTCAAGGATGGAACTCACAACCCTGGGTTTAGTAAGCCAATGCTCAAATCACTGAGCTATCCCTCCCCAGCCCTGTCTAGCCCCCCCCCATTATTGGGAATGAACTAGGGCTCATTCCCAATGATAGTAATATTCTCATCCTCCCCACCAATATAAAAATTGAGGCCCCCACTAGAGATGGATCTAAACAAAAACCCAGGATCCAAACAGCAATCCCACTCCCCCTAAAGCCACCACCAGATTTTGGACCTGAATCTGAACTCTGCAGTATCAGGCCTCTCCTAGTCCCTAAACAATATTTACTTGAAATACCCAGTTAGCTTTGAAGGACAAGTATTGGTCAACCATTAAGGCTGCAGGTTTGTCATAGTGGGGAAAAAGTAAGAGAGAACATGATTTTCCCATTGTCTGTGACATTTTTTATGCGTCCGTGACGCACCTCAGAGTGGCAGCTCCTGTGTCCCATGGGGCTGGACCTGTCATCCTGCTCTTGCCATTGCTTCCAGGTGCGCGAGGTCACAGCACAGCTCAGGTTTGGCCCAGCTGCCTCTGTGTCATGCCGGGGGTGGGCAGGCCAAACCTGAGTGGCACTGTGATCTGGAACACCCAGAGTGGGGAACAGGACCCAGCTTTGCTTGGCACAGGAAACCCTGCTGCCCACTCCATCCGCCCTGGTCCCTCCTCTGCACTGGGTCTGGAATAGCATTGTGGTACCAAGGCAAAGAATGCTGCTGGGTTGATTGGTGCCCCCTCATCTGTCACAGCATTTTTTTAGCAAAAATCACAGAGCAGTCACTAAACCTGTGAATTTTATTACATTTATCATGAATAATCTGTGAATTTTTTTTTGATAAATAAAATGCCTTGACAAATCTGCAACCCTACCAGTCATATATCTTAACTAGTAGTTGAAAGCCCCCATGCTCTCGCAGAGGTGTGGCACTTGGGCCATCTAATCTACCAGCTGTGCCATGTCCCTTATATGACCAACGAAATTGTTGCATGGAAATTAGCTGTAGCGTAAAGGTGGTGATTGGTTGAATTACCTCTGGTACCACAGCGATCTAGAACTCTTGGCATGGAATAGATAACATGCCTTACTGTAGCTGTACACTGCCTGGGTATAGTTCATAAAGTCAAAATGGCTGCAAACTTAAAAATTGGATGGTAACAGACTATGAATGCCAGCGATGATTGAACGTGGGGATATTCTGAGCAAAAAGAGCTCTCCGCTATGCTTGTTGCTGTTTCATCACTTCACACTGACTCAACAGACATTCTAGGCTTCAGAGTGACATGCAGCCAGGTGATTTACCTTCCAAGTTTTGTTTCAGTAGTTTGAAGAAGAGGTTTGGGTTTTTTTCATCATTAAGATTTCTTGCAAACAGCTCGCTGTCGCTCTAGTTTTGTCTCTGTTGTACGATGTAATACACCATCTTGGCACTAATTCTGCTCTCTCTTATACTGGTATAAATCAGGGGTATATCCTCTGAAGTCAGTGGAATTGCATCAGTGTAAAACCAGTGGACGTGAGATCAGAATCCACTATTTTCTATTTATCTACGTGCAAATCTCATTGCAAGTATGTTTGACAACACACTGGTCTCTCATTACAGTGAACTTATGCATAACCCAAGATATTGCGAAAGGTCTCATTTGACCTTACCTTTTCCTTCCTTTAGTTCTGAGTATATTTGCCAAAGATTCTTAGAAAATATAATTAATGAGAAATGCACATATAACTATGAAATTGCTTTAATTAATCAAATGTCAGTGAAATTTACAGACATAATAATAATGAATAGATGAAAAATAATAAAGCACCTTCTATTCAACAGGATTTTTAAATACTTTGGATTCACCCTGAAATGCAGTCATTTCTGGGGTTGATGGTAACAACTGGTGCATATCAGCACTATACAAGTTTGGTTAGTAAGTCATACGTCTTCAGAACTGCAGTGGAAATTGTAGGTAGACAGAATATAATTACTAAAATGAAATGTACTTAAACCTATTCTTGCATGAATTTCAATAGGATCTCTAACAATCACAAGTTGTTAGGACCTTGTTTTTATATCTGATTGAGAAGACAGTGCCTTCAATAGTACAATGCTCCTAACACCACAATGAGGTATTGGATCAATTATGATTCAAAAGGAAGAATACCAACACTACTTCCTGCAGCACCTGTGTTTTCCTTGTAGGTTTCCCATCTATGTATTGACCAAGCCTGATCCTTCTTACCTTGTAGGCACCAAAATTTGCAGGAATTCAGCAGCAATGACTGACAGAATTCAGTCAGTTTGAACGCTGCACGGACTATACTAAAGTCAAGGCCTAAATGTTCAAAAGTGTCCACAAATTCTGAATGCCTTGAATTTTCGGGGTCCATCTTGAGCCACCTGGACCCAGATTTTCAGAGGTGTGAGGCCCATGCAACTCCATTTGGCTTCCCTGGGGAGCTGTGAGTGCTCTGAAGATCAGTCCCTAATTCTCACAAGTTGGGCACCTAAAAAATGAAGGTATATAAAAGTAGCAAATACTTAAAAATGTATGTGCCTTCCCAGAGATCACACAGCAAGCCAATAGCAGAGATGTGAATGGAACCCTGGAGTAATGAATGCCAGTCCTGTGCTATAACCATTACTCACCAACTCTTCCATACTCTGAAACAGACTTGCCTCTGTTTTTAAGAGTCTTATTATTCTGCAAAGAGTTAAAAGGAAATGGACTACACTCCTCAGTAACAAAATATCAACTCAATGGGCTGTACCTGATGAATGTTCTCAGAGAAATACCACAAAGCGAACAAGGAGTACTTATAACAATCTTGAACTCTGGGATTACAAGAATAAAGGCTTTGTCTGTGAGCCACACTTCCTTAAATTCTAATTGTTCAATTCTAGGTTGTTGGGTTTTTTGGCAAGCATGTGCTTTATACATCATGCTGTCTTCTTCTAGAACAGACTGTGAAGTCCCAACTGCAATAAGTAATTTGCAGACTATTAGCTGACAAGCAGAAGTTAGATAACCCCTGGAGAAAGCATAAATTGTATTAAAAACCCCACCCTCTTTCCCATCTCTCCCCCTGCAAAAAGATTCACTGGAAGTTAATAATTCATTGATTAGCCTCAATGCAATGTGGACAATTATGGTTCATTTCCAGTCTTCAGTAAATTTGCTGTGAAGAGGCGTGCTGCTGCAAATATGCAGGACACTCAATGAAAGAACAAAAGGAATCAGGGCAGCTGTTTAGGAATTATTATTTAAAAGAGAGGTTACATATTGACAACAGGGTTTACAGAGGCCTTGGCAGAGGAGCATGTCTCTTAAGGCTGACACAGACTGCTTTGTTACTCAATGATGGAGTTAAAGGGATGTCCAGGGTCAGCAGTGATTTTAACATTCAGAGCATGTCTACACTGCAGCCACAGGTGTGATTTGCAGCTTGTGTAGATGTTCCCAGGCTAGCTGTACTCTAGCTATCTTGCTAAAAATAGAAGCGAGGACACGGCAGCATGGGCTTCAGCATGGACTGTACAAGCCCACCTGACAACCCAGGATATGTACTTGTTTGTTCAGATGGCACTGAAGCCTGTGTGCAGTGTCCTCAGTGCTATTTCTGGTGAACTAGCTAGAATGCAGTTCACGCAGGTATGTCTACATGAGCTGCAAATCACACCTCTTGGGGTGTGTCTTTTACACTGCAGCTGGGTGCCTGCTTCCCAGCACAGGTAGGCAGACACATACTAGCTCTGCTCAGACCAGCAAACTGAAAATAGCAGTATAGCCAGGGTAGCATGAGCAGCAGCTGGGGCTAGCCGCTGGATTACAAACCCACCCAGGCCCCCTGGATATATATTGAGCTGACCCCCTTGTTACCCCTGGCTACACTACTATTTTAGCATGTTAGCTTGAGCACAGCCAGTGCGTGTCTATCTGCCCAAGCTGGGAAGCACGTTCCCACCTGTGGTGTAGACATACCATAAGAAACTAATCCCATACATTACTTTACCTTCATAAGGAGTGCAAGATTAGGTCATAACTAGTGGACCTATACTCCTCCCTCTCTCCCATGCACACATTACACCAATCCTTTCTGGTGTTTGGGAGGACATCTGCTTGTTATTTAAAACTGGTAAGGAACTTCATACTGGTGCAAAATGCTGGCCTATTTAACCTCAACTGAGGCTGAAGTTACCTGTTCTGGGCACGAACAGAAAAGCAGTAGCAATGGGAATTTACTCTGTCCGCACTGCCCCACCTCAGTCCTGTTTTGGAGGACCATCTCAACTGAGAAGGTAGCTTATGATTCCTGTGCATTCAGCATCTACTGACGCTCCCAACAAGGGTGCTAGCTAGTGCCAGGCATTGTAATATGGACACCTGCCCACTGGAAACTAGACTGAGACCAACAATCTAGTTCATTCAGTAGTCACCCCTTTGGAAGACCTATTTTACAACACAAGAGCGCATCTTGCTAAAAATCCAGCCTATATACTAAACTGTTCTCACAACGGATTCCTAAGTGCTGTAGACAAATTCTATAGTCGCATGGTTCTCACCCCATTTTGTTTCAGCTAATAAACTCCCTCCACCTTTCCATCTGTTAACAATGGTGCCGTGTGGGAGTGTAAGTAGCAGCCCTCACAAGCTGCCTCATGTGACCTAAAACAGAACTAAGAGTAAATACTGGGGACTTCCCCTGGATCTGGAGAAACCTTGGGGCAAAATGACATTGTCCCCCAGGAAAGAATGCCGAGATCCTTACTTTAGGTAGTGAGGACAGAAGAAAAGAAGAAACAGTTCAGTATTTGGGTTATCTTTGTCTTTTCCCTTAGTCATAATATATACGTGTAATTTCAATGCAATTAAAATTCATTTTTGTATTAACCCTTTCATAGTTCTACTCCTTGGATTGTTTTGTCCCCCTTGCACATATACTGGAGGTTGATGTTGTTACAGGAGTGTTCTGTATCTATCTTTACGTAAATAGTCAATGGATAAGGTGCCAGTCGATGACAACCAAGAATATGTATAGGGCTTCTGACTTTCACGTTTAACTGACAAAACTGATAAAACAGTCTTAACTCATAAAACACCGACACAACTCCCCCAGTATAAAAATGAAATAAAATCAAATCAGTGTTTATGCAGTAAGCACTGGTAATAGTTACTTGTATCAAATGGCTTGTCTGCACAGAGCAGTAATGCAGACTATGGGGATGTAATTTCTAAAGCACATTAATTGGTCCCTGTAGACCCTGCTGGCCTGCACTAAAGATTCCCTAGTGAGCTTTAACATACTGCTGTTTGAAACAGTATTACGTTAAAGTGCACTAGAGAACATTACAAAGAGAATACTCATTACCGTTTAGACTACTGTAATGAGTAATGTATATAATAACATTACTCATTACAGTATATAGAATGAGTAAGCTCCAACAAACTTTGATTTTTGGGCACCTACATAAAACCCCAAAACTATTTAAAAATACCACCCCCCAATGAAATTAATTAACCAAAAAAAAAAAAAAAACCCAAACCCAGAAAGCCCTAAATATGTAGCATAGTCTTTCTTGGGTTTTGTAGGACCAATAAAACTTGTGCACCCTAAATGGATTCTTATATGTAGTTTTTACATCAGCTCTTAACACACATTAATAATTCATGGTACTGGAAAGACCTCGTGGGTTTGGAATTATTGGTTCATAGATCTTTGAAATTACATTTCTGTAAGTCCCTCACGCCAGTTCTACACTTCTTCTATTTAAAATCACAGGTTGAAGTGAGAGAATTGTAATCAGTCTACTTTAAAACCTGGATGAAGTCATACTGTTTTAAATCATGTTAACAATGGATTCTGAGCTGGGAACTGTGTCTGCAGAACCAATTTAAAGCGTGATTTGAAACCCTGTCAGGCTAACTTGGTTTAAGCACAGTTTGGCTTCTTGGGTCTGGGTCCTGTAAAGATTTACACATCTGCTTGAAATTTAGCATGTCAGTAACACTGTTGACTTCAGTGGGACTATTCACATGCGTGCTTAAACTTAAGCACATGCCTAAATCTTTGCATGATTGACACCCCATTGTGAGTGGGGCCATTCGGTGTTTAAACAGAATGTAGTGAACCTTGTTTCCAGATTCAGTCAATAAGTTTTGTCCCTGCCCATAATGACTGGTCAACCCATTTTAAAACCATGTTTGAAACCAGTTCAGTAAACACAGCTTGAGATGCAGTGTGATCAGTGCCAATAAAATGCATACAGGAAATAATTTTGCAAAGTATAATATTATAAATCATAAAACCCAAGATAAGTATAGTACTGTAAATGGTATATGATTAGGAGTTGGCTGAGTCACATTGGAAAGTATGAAGTTCCTGAAAGACTATTATATACAAAGCAAAAAAAAAAAAAAAAAAAGATATGCACTGTTTTACAAACATAGGTCACTATACAGCCATTGATAAAGCCCCAGAACAATAATTAGAGAAGGGCTGGGGAAAAAAAAGGGAAACACAAAAATCTCTGAACCATCAAAGTATTAATAGTTTAATACTGATAAACTCCAGTACAGTTACAAATAAAGATGCATTGCAATACTTAATACTTGTAGCAAAGTACTATCCGCATTTTACAGGTGGAGAAACTGCAATACCAAGGGTGAGATCCTCAGCTGGTATAAATCAGCATAGCTCCATTAGTTTCTAGGGAGCTACACCAATTTTCGCCAGCTGAATCTCTGGTCTTCTAGAGTTTGAGTACCACATAGGTGGAATTAGACGTCAGGAATTCCTGATTCCCAGTCCTGTGCTCAGTCACTAAATCATGCTGCTCCCTGTCTCACACATAAAACATCTGTTGCTTTTGGAAGTGTAGCTCCTGTTGGAGTTCACCTAATACTGAGCTTTATATACTGCTTTGCTTCCATTCTCTGTTACAGGGCAGACCCTGGCAAGCAGCATGCAAACCAAACAAATAGGACGTACAATCAGCCTACTTGATGAACCATTATTTATTATCGTCAAACTATTGCCTACAGGCCCCAACTAATATTAGGTGCCTCATTGCCCTGGGTGCTGTATATACACATAGTGAGAAACAGTCCCTACCTTGAAGAGTGTAAGTCCCAGGTTTGATCCCGCCCGCCGACGACCGGGTCTGTTGGCGTTACACTTACAATCGAAATAGGCAGAACAGGAAAGTAGAGGCACAGATAAGCAAACTGATTTGCCAGAGGTCACGTAGCAGGTCAATGAGCCTTTATCTCTTGATTCCTAGTCTAGTGCGCTATCCACTATACCACACTGCCTCGCTACATGTGAGTGAAATGCATAGGACTGAGGGCTGGAATTCTCAACTACAATAAGCAGCAGACATTCTTGGGTATGTGGGGATAATAGCAGATGTGACCCAGCACGGGCCTTGACTGTGTGGGCCTTGTGAGCTTAGATTCATAGGCTATGTCTACACAGCAATTAAACACCCATGGCTGACCCGTGTCAGTTGACTTGGGCTGCAGGGCTGTAAAATTGTAGTGTAGATGTTCAATCCTGGGCATGAGCCCAGGCTCGGGGACCCTCCCCACTTGCAAGCCCGAGCCCTATTAGCCTGAGTCAGCTGACCCAGGGGGGCATGGATCAGCATTCATGTCCTGCTCCCCATCAGTACCTGGCCTGGGGAAGCTAATGATCCAACCAGTGGACCAAATTTGGTGATGAGTCCTGGTCACGTACCAACTGAGACAAGTTGCAAATAGTTAAGAAGCTGACCCAGGCCAGCCACATGTGTTTAATTGCTGTGTAGACATACCCATAGAGTTTAAGGACAGAAGCGACCGTTAGATCATCTAGCCTGACTTTCTGGATACCACAGGCCCTTAAATTTCAGCCAGTTACCCTGTACTGTGCCTGTATGTAGACTCTTTGTCCATCACACACCACTATTGTGTCGACTCACCCCTCTGTGTTTCAGTGTGCTGCCACGGATCATTGCTCTGGAGCACACTGTGGGTTATATTTCCACTGCAATTTGATCCTGGTGCAGCTATTCAGAGGCACGTAGGAGTTGGCTGCAAAAGACTATTACTACAGAATCCCTTGGGTTTCTTGCAAGGAAACATTGTCTCATTATAATCTAAATGTTTTTTTAATAAAAATTTAAAATCGATTGTGATTTATTCAAGAAATATAAAAGGGGTTTGCTGCTGTTTCTTTGCTTTGAACTACTCTTGTCAGAGTTACTGTGCCTGGGATGAGCAACGCGGGGGGAGGGAGGGGTGGATCCAAGAAAGGTTACAGTCAAAGGAAAAAGTGGGGGCCCTGCTCAAAGGGGTAAAGTTCTAATGTTTTCAACAGAGGAGTAAAAACTCTGTCAGGAAATTAGCAGGATGGCGAGTGGGCTGTGACAACATGTGGTTGGTGGGTGGGGTAGGTCTGTAAATACTTTACTAGCAGAGGGAGCTGGCCTGCGGGTGAGTCATGGGTAGCCTTGTAGCAAAAGAAGAGACTGCTATTTTGGAGGCAGAGAAAACCATTAGTGCCCAGCAGTTCCAGGAGGTTTATAAAAAGTGTCTAATGTATGTCCGTATGTGGTAGCTGTAGCCACGTTAGCTGCATTTGAGAAGGTAGATGAACAACAGAGAGAGTTCTCGAGTGACTGTTGTTTCCCAAGAGGCGTCATTATACCGCAATGAGGAGTGCTTCATAAATAACCTCAGACAGTTACATCTTGGGCTCTGTGAACCAGCTTATGTTCAGTATATTTAGATTTGTATGATAGCTGAATACTGCTAATAATGCCCACCTCCGAGACTACGGAAACAGCTCAAATACAAAGACAGTAGCTATGTCCGGTATTATTTTCAAACTGCTGACAGCCATCTGTGAAAATAGGCTGTTACGATTAAGTGCTCATTGCTCCAGGAATGCCAGTGAAATTCACTGCTCTGTAGAACAGGAGGTCAGTGGTGCATAGGACCTGTGCCGGCCCTCTGCAAAGACATGAATGCCCCCTAACTCCTTCCCCTTGTGCGTCTGCACTCCAATGACATCATGCTATTTTCCAGATAACAATGTATCATACATTTTTCTACACGCTTAGATACACACATTTTCCGTTTTTGTATATATCCACTAATTTCACTGTCATAATGGTCCAGTGTATTATAACTGAGACAGGGCCAAGTACTCCTGAGAGCTTCTGAGAACCCACTTTGTACCTGCAACTCCCTTTGACTTCAGTGGAAACTAGAGATGCTTAAAGAAAAGGAGCTCATCGGAAGTGAGCTGTAGCTCACGAAAGCTTATGCTCAAATAAATTGGTTAGTCTCTAAGGTGCCACAAGTCCTCCTTTTCTTTTTGCGAATACAGACTAACACGGCTGCTACTCTGAAACCTGTCATTATGTAGAGATGCTTAGTGTTAGGGGGCTTATTCCTTCACCCACTTACTTCCCTGGTCCTTCTCGCATGAACAGAGAGCAACAATACCCAAAGTCCAAAGGTGCAAACAATTCGATGTTTATTGGGGTGAACTTCCAGCAAGCATGATTCTAGTTTCCTTCCTTAGTATCCTCCTTCCCAGCTCTGACACCACAGAGCCTTACACCTGTATCCCTGTTCCCATTCCTACCCTTAGCCAAACATTATTCCAATTTCCTTACTCCCATTCCCTGTTCCCATTTCCCCCTTTAGCCAAACAGGATCCCAGTTTCCCCACTCCCACTCCCATTCCCTGTTCCCATCTCCCCCTTTAGCAAAACATGATTCCAATTTCCTTACCCCCATTCCCTGTTCCCATCCCCCCCCCCTTCCTCATTGACTACAGATTATATAGTAAAACTTGAGTTCTGCTTAGCTATACCTTAACCAACCATTTTCCTGAAATTTAACTAACCAATTCTAACATATTGTAACATGATTATGTAACCAATTATATCCCACCACCTTAATTAGTTTACACCCAGCAAAATTAATTATACAGCAGACAGGAACAATCACAGAACCAGACAGAGATTATACAGACAAACAATAGCAAAGTGGGAACTATAATGACAAAACAATACAGAAGTGAGGATTTCACATCCCAGTATTGATAAGTGAGTTCTTGCCAGACAGGATGCTGTTTCCTTTTACATTTTCTAGGCACTTCCCTTTCTCTGGAGGTGATAGGCATTATCAGGACAGGACTGTATTCCTAAGAGCCCAATAGCACCTTCTTTCAATGTGACTAGTTTGGAATGTGAGGATGTGACCGGTCGCTTCCTAGCTTATGGCTGCCTCTGCTGCTTAGCCAAAGGCCTTAGCCTAAGCACAGGGCCTCAGACTGTCACAGTAAGAGAAGGCCCTTACACCGGCAGACAGTGATTTTGATTCTTTCTTTTATACCTCTATAACTAGCCAAGTGATAAGAATACACCTAAATTCTTAGAGTATAGGCCTTTACAGACAGGCCTGAATATCTATATTCTAACACTTAGCATCTCTATCCCTTAATTATTATTTTTTTAATTGTTAAGTCCTCTACATTGTGGGCCTGATCCATAGCTCTTGGAAGTCAATGAAAAGGCTGCTGTAGACACCATGAGAATTTGGTTAGGCCCTATAAAGACTGCATTTTAATAGTGGTATAATGCACTGCTTAAACGGTGCCTCTCCCTATGCCCCAGGGAACTCCAAGAGGTAGTCTGCCCCTTTGAGGCTGTGCAGATTACACTGTCCCCAGTGCGAGATCATACCCACAAGGCATTATCTAGGCCGAAATTAGTATCTCAAATGTTGCTTCTCAGAACAATCTGGAGTATTGCCAATACATATTTTGAAAGACTGGTTGAGTCCCAGCTGAGCAGAGCACTTAAACCCATGATAACCTGCATCACATGAGCCTTCCCACTGAATGCGATGAGACAAAAAATGTGCATCCGTGCCCTGCTGGACTGGAATCTCAATCCCCGATGCCGTGCAAATATTTGGAAATGCTCCTGTGACAGCTCCTCAAATTGCCTTCGTAAAACTGCAGCATGCGAGCGGCTGGGTTTTCTTTAACATGCCATTAATCTGTCTTTCTTCGTGAGAATCTGCCAGCTGAATTTGGACTCTAACGCTACAGATTGAAAAGCAATCAACACATTTCTAATGGGACTATACAAGTAAATGGAAAATAGATTTTATTCCCATAGTCTAACATAAATATATAGATATATATACCTTCTAGTCCAAATTACTTAACTGATTCTATTATTGATTATATATTTTTTGTATTACACTAACAACTACGGACCTCAGGTAAGGATCAGGGCCCTGTCACAAGGTAGCTGGCCCATTAAGTGAAACTGGGCTCTGCTTTCCCATTCCAGTCCAGGTATTCCCAGCTGAGCTAATTAAGAGGGTGGGGCAGCACCTGGGGGCTATAAAAGGTCAGTCAGTACCCAGCACCATCTGAGTTGATCAGGAGAAAGGCAGTAGGGAAGAGCTGCTAGCAGGGCTGGATTAACCTTTTGTGGACCCCCATGGAGGAAATGGAGCATGGCACGGGGAGGTCAATCCCCAGAGCTAGGGGCCAGCCAATGGCAATGGGCATGGTGGGGCGGGGCGGGGCAGGGCAGGGCAGGGGTGGTCCCACTTCGCCCAATGCAGGGCACTATTTACAAACCAGCAGTTGCCAGGCGCGTGGTGGCCCGCACGGCTCTGTGCTACCAATACGCCCCTTCCCCTTGGGGGTTGGCTCACGTGGCTCCACACAGCTTCCCCACCAACACCCCATAGGCGCTGACTCCATGGCTACTCTGGGGAAATAAGAAAGTAGGCACCTCTGCAACACTCCCTATGGCCAGAGCCCCCACTATGTCCAGCCCCCCTTCCAGTCCCCCCCAAATGCACAGCAACCAGCACGCCACCATCCCTGCCCAGTGCACCCCTGCTCACAGCCCCACCACAACTGCCCAGCACCCCACACAGAACCCTCACTGCCTAGTGCCCCAACACACAGAGACCTTCCCTGCCCCATACAGCCCAACACCCCCCCAGACACCCACTCCCCCATGCCCTGCTGGGAGGTGACTGTATCTGCCAGGCTGAGCCGGCAGTGCAGCCAGGGCTGGTCCTGGGGCGGAGAATCACTCAGGCCCCTCAGGAGTGGCACAATCAGCCAGACCAGACCCTGCCCCGGCAGGTGTCCTTCAAGACACACTTGCCTGGAGGAGCCCAGCCAAGTCTCCCCCGCCACGTCCCGCCCTGCCCCAACTGGCTGAGACTGGCCAGGCTTCTTCACCACTTCCAGGTGGCTCAGCTCCGGGGAGACAGGTGGGGCCCCACAGATGGTGGGAAGCAAAGACTGCCCGGAGCTGGAGGTGCACTGGGGTCTGACCAGGGGGCAAAGAGAAGCCGGCAGGTGGGGCCAGGAGATGGAGAGGAACCAGTGAGTGGGGTCAGGGGGTGGAGAAGAGCCCTCGGCTGGCTGGCCGGTGAGCCTGCCGAGAGGAGCAAGTGATGGGCGGTGGGGGTCTCAGGGCACAGTGCAAGCAGAGCGGGCTGGGGCTCCATCTGAGCATGGGCCCGGTTCCATGGCACCACTGGTGCATTTGTAAACCTGGTACTGGCTGCTAGAGACAGAGAGTGGTTCCTGGCTGAAGGCAGGAGAGCAGAAAGAGGGGTATGCTGGCTGCTATCCCCAAGTCAGAGAGCCAGGGCAAGAGGGCTGAAGGTGGCAGCAGCAGTGGGAGGTGTCTGCTGGCTCTAAGCTGGAGCCAAGAGCCAGGGAGTGCTGAAGGAAGGGGGAGCAGTGGAGGGCTGGACCCTGAGGGCCAGGGGGAATGAGGGATGCTCCCAGCAGAGAGGCTGTGGGAGTTCCTTCTGGGGAGAGCAGGGTTGCACCCCAAAAGGGTGGGCTGGGGTAGCTGTCCTGACAGAGGAAGACAGACAAAGAGCATGAGTGGTGGAAGATGCTGGAACGTGGTATATCAATGGACAAGAGGAGATGTGATATTTAAGGACTGGGGGAATGAATGGACTATTTTTGAGATATATGTTCTGGACTACTTCCATAAGTTTTTTGTAATAAACCGGCTCCCAGGAGGGACATTATTGAAGCAAGAGAGCTTGAAGTGGAGTCCTTTGGGTTACCCAAGAGGGAAACTGAGGTGAAGTTCCACTTGCAGGGCTGCCATGAGGGGTGCCTGAGAGGAAGCTGTATGTTTACAGGCCCCTTTGTGCTAGATGCCGCACAGACACAGAACAAACAAGAGAGTCCCTGCCCCAGAGAGTTCACAATCTGCATGCCGGACAGGACAAAACTGGTGGATACAATGGACAAACGGGCTGAAAGGATGAGGAAAGACTAAAGCAATGGTTTTCAATCTTTTTTCATTTGCAGACGTCTAAAAAATTTCAAATGGAGGTGTGGACCCCTTTGGAAATTTTAGATACAGTCTGCAGACCCGCCAGGGTCCATGGACCACAGGTTCTATGGTAACGACAACCCTTAGACACAGTCTGTGGACCCCCAGGGGACCGCAGACCACAGGTTGAAAACCACTACTCTAAAACAAACAAAATTTAGTAGAAGCCCAAGCTTGCCACTGACCTAACCAGTGCCAATTGGGAGAGATTGCAACAGAAGTAGGTTTAAAGGAGAGATTTAAGAGGATAAGATGGCAACTTTACAGATTTTTGAGGAGTCTTCCCATGAGAGGGAGAAGCAGGCAAGCAAGTGATTGTGTCTGCCATCATTGACAGAGTGATGGCAGGGATCGAGACAGCTCAGTAAGCTAGTAGTTTTGACAGAGATGGCAGAGCTAAATGATGAGGGGCCTGAACAACAAAGACAAGGAGCTTGTGTCTGATGCAGTCTACGAGGGGGAGCCAGTGGAGGGGTACAAGGAGGCATTTGGAGCAGTGAGCCAGAGAGATGACCTGAGCAGCAGTGTTTTGAATAAAGTAGCAGCATAATTACAAGAAGATGTATTAAAGAACCACTCCTAGCACCAGATTCTCTCCCTTCTATCCCTAGGAACTTTAGCCGTAGAGATTTTAATAAAAAGCTGTCCTGGATATTTTTTATAATGGGCCAAGTGCATTTTTTTTAATCACTGTAACCGCTCTCAAAAAACAACCACCATTTGTGGGCAAACCTAGCACCAGAAAAATCATTCACCTTTGGGCTGAGACCAAACCTGGAAAATTTTAGCTCAAAAAGTGCAATTTTCAGAGTTACGAATGACTGACAACAGGGGGTTGGGAACAGAAGTAATGATGGTAGCTTGCAACCAGCACCTTAGTGTAATTAATTGTGAAAAAATAACCTACCATTAAATAATCTTATTATAGTCTCAATAATGACCTCAAACCAGGATATTCACTATGGGATTAATGAACAGTTGAAAAAAGAGAGCTTCCCCACCGTGCGGTTATCTCCAGGAAATGCCTTGGACCTCAATTGTTATTACTTAAATAAACAACTAATGACATAGTTTAATATAAATGTCATATAAGAATGTCAGAGTAGAGGGTATGGGGGGGGGGTTTACAAAAGTATCTAGATGCCAAGTTCCTTTCCCTTTCATAGCCATCATTGTAATTAATAATCTACGTACCTTAATTTGCAAAATTGGGTTGATGGAGAAGATTTTTTCTGATTGTTTATGAGGGTTACTATTGATTTAGCAGATTCTTCACTAGAGAAGAGTGATCAGACTGGAGAAGAATTACCTCCAAAGCTGGCTTTTTTGTGCACGCTACATTTTTGCACTCTAATTTGCCATTACTCCCATTGTGCTTCAATAAAAATAGGAGTTTTTAAATTTCCCCAGCACATGCACAAAGAACATGGCAAACTCCTGCTTCATTGTTACAAAGAATGAGATTGTTAGGACATTGGTATGGGACATGTAATCCAACAATCAAAACCATACA
The DNA here is from genome assembly GCF_965152275.1 of Natator depressus. NCBI lineage: Eukaryota > Metazoa > Chordata > Testudines > Cheloniidae > Natator > Natator depressus. The sequence continues at coordinate 134,743,169 of NC_134237.1, read as the reverse complement.
ATTTATTTTCCTGAGTCTGCTACCTAGAGTGGAGGAATAAGGATGAAGCAGAATCAAGGAAAGGAGAAGGAGCTTGGGTGAATATCTCTTGTGAGGCATTGAAAAATGCTTTGCTGATTGTTTTGGGGGGATTCATCTTGTTTAAGATAATACAATAATCATTACCTGTTCACCCCTGGAAGTCACTGACTTCTGATAATAGAGCAGCAGGACAGAGATTGTATTAGAATGAGTTTGGCTTTTGGAGTCTCTCAGGAAAATGACAAGGAGTCCTTGTGGCACCTTAGAGACTAACAAATGTATTTGGGCATAAGCTTTCGTGGGCTAGAACACACTTCATCAGATGCATGGAGTGGAAAATACAGTAGCAGGTATATATAGACATAGTACATGAAACAATGGGAGTTGCCTTACCAAGTGGGGGGTCAGTCTCATGAGACAATTCAATTAACAGTAGAATACCAAGGGAGGAAAAATCACTTTTGTAGTGGTAATGAGGGTGGCCCATTTCAAACAGTTGACAAGAAGGTGTGAGTAACAGTAGAGGGAAATTAGTATGGTAAAATCAGTTTTTGTAGTGACCCATGCACTCCCAGTCTTTTTTCAGGCCTAATTTGATGGTGTCCAGTTTGCAAGTTAATTCCAGTTCTGTAGTTTCATGTTGGAGTCTGTTTTTGAAGTTTTTTTGTAGAAGAATTGCCACTTTTAAGTCTGTTATTGAGTGACCAGGGAGGTTGAAGTGTTCTCCGACTGGTTTTTGAATGTTATAATATCTGATGTCAGATTGGTGTCCATTTGCATAGAGACTGTCTGGTTTGGCCAATGTACATGGAAGAGAGGCATTGCTGGCACATGATGGCATATATCACATTGGTGGATGTGCAGGTGAACGAGCCCCTGATGGTGTAGCTGATGTGGTTAGGTCCTATGATGGTGTCCCTTGAATAGATACGCGGACAGAGTTGGCAATGGGATTTGTTGCAGGGTTTGGTTCCTGGGTTAGTGTTTTTGTTGTGTGGTGTGTAGTTGCTGGTATTTGCTTCAGGTTGGGGGGCTGTCTGTAAGCGAGGACTGGCCTGTCTCCCAAAGTCTGTGAGAGTAAGGGATTGTCCTTCAGGACAGGTTGTAGCGGAAAATGAACTCTTTTATGCAGCATTAAGATAAGTAACTTATTTTTAACCTTTATCATCCAAAATTCTGCTCTGTTACATAAGGAGAGCTCCAATTTACTTCTGTGGGTGCAACTCCCAAGTTAAGTGAGCAGAATTGGGCCCTATATTTTTAAAATCTGTGAAGTAATATGACAGATACTGGGTTCAGTTAATCGCTATTGATTTCAGTAGACTCTCCCCAGGAACAAACATGGCCCATTATCTTTAGTTAGTGTTACAGGGTGTACTGGGCCTTCAAGGTCGGCATTCTGACAGAGTCCTACCTTGTTCCTGGTTTTGACGACCCCAAGGAATACTGGGAATTGTCCTAGTGCTGCTGGGAACTGTAGGCCACCATGGCAAGGCTGTCTGAGAAAAGGAACCAAGCTATATAAACAGCTCTCTTCTCTCCTAGCAGTGAGAAATTGAGAAGGGTTATAGGTCTCTCCAGAGGAAGCCTGAGGATGAGTGGCTAACACCCACCCAAAGGGCTTTGCAAGGGGTCTTAAAGAGAGCTGAATAGCTGGGAAGAAAAAACCCTGGGTAGGGGATGTGATGATGGCAGACCAGGTGCCAGCTCATGCCAAAGCCCAGACCTTCTGAACGCTGATAAATACATAGCTGGAAGCCAAGCCAATTCACTTGTGTATTACAGAAGTACAAAGATCAAAGTGATTGTTAAATGTATAAGAATGTATTTGGTGTTTAAACGTCATGGAAACTAATGGGATGTTACATGCATTGTTTGTTTTCACTTATCTATATTCTGGTATAATGTAAATGTTTGCTATTACACTGTGTACACCCCTGTAACTAAATAACGCATCAAATCAGAGAGAAGCAGTGTGCAATGCAATTGAAGGACTTTACCAGGAAAGTACTAATTCTTGTGCATTTGAAGGCAAGTGGTCCTTGAGTGTGATGATCAGAGAGCAACAACTCTAAATGCATTCCTCTCTCTCTGTCAATCGAAGAGTCCACATTGGATGGTGACCCTGTCAGCTTGTTTTCTGTGAGAAGAAGCTATAAGTATGGACTCAGGGAAAGATCCTGCATCTCTGGACTTTCTGGATTCTAACAGGGCAGTATAACTGAACAAGACAGAGATACCCAGAATAACTCTGGCTACCACTGAGAGACTTTTGGGAAACTGGCACATTACTACATCTCTGCTACCATATGTACTCACCTGTACATATATTTTACCTGCTTTAACCTCTCAATAACTCTCATTCCTTTTTCCTAGATAATTAAATCTTTAGCTAGTTTATTATAGAATTGGCTACCAGTGTTGTCTTCGGTGTGAGATGTAGGATGCAAATCGAACTGAGTGAGCAAGTGGGCTCTTAGGACTGGTAGTAATCTGAAATATTTGTGATTTTGGGGGTAAGTGACCTTTTATCACACAGTCTGGTTTGCCTGGGTGGCAAGATAGACTGGAGTGTCTAAAAGGACTGTCTGTGACTGCATAATAAGACTATTGTAGCACTTTGGGAGTTCGCATTTGGTCCTATTGGGATCCAGGAAGTGGGCGGGCAAAGCTCGCCCACTGCTAAAGGATCCCCCCACAGCCTAAGGGGGGGATCCACAGGACCTAGAAACCAAATGATTACGTGGGACAACTAATGAAGAACAGGAACGGGAGTGCGGTCAAAGGGTCAAAAAAAGGGAACCGGACGGGGACACCGAGCAGAGGACCCCGGACAGCGCCCACCGCTCCTCAAAGGCGTCAAGGGGAGTTCGCATTTGGTACTGGGTTGGTAAAATCTAATTATAGAATATACCACCAGTTTGGAGTGTCTGCCCTGCTTTTGACAGTCTGCCCTGAGGTAAGCAATCATGGTCATGAGCCACTCCCGACAGTGTGACAGGGGATGTCCCTGCCAATATTGAAATTAACCTAATAAATGTAAAATGGAGATAGTTAGTGACGTCCTTTGTAAAATGCTTTAAGAGCTACTGATAAAAAGTCCTGTATGAGCTGCCAAAATCCAATACTGGACACCTGTAAGCCAAAAATGTATTCCCACTTTATACTGCAATTAACTACGCTGTTCTCAGCACTCCCTTCTCAAGCTGAGCAATCACACAGCAATCAAGAATAGGGCAAGGGCTGCAAGCTAGCCAGCTGCAGATGAGGAGGGAAGGCAATTAATGCAGTGTGCAGCTCTAGAAGCTATAAACAATCCCAAAGGACCCCCAAATTGTGAATCGTATGGGAAAATGGCAGCACTACATCCCCAATAGAAAGTGCAAGCATAATCCCTCTGTCACAGTTATGGGGTTAGCTGCACCTCTTTTTCCTTTCTGATGTAAAGGCACCCCTTCAGGTCTCGGGCCTCAGGCCTTTTCCCGACTTGGGGTGGAATTCTGCATTTCTCCCCCTCTTAGGTTGGGCCCCGGGCTACACTACTGTGTATCAACTGTTCTTACCCTGCACATCTGACTGAGTTTGGATACCTGTGGCTCTTACGTTGTGGATCTGTAACCAGTGCTGCATAGTGCCAGACAGACTTCTTGAAACAAAACTAGCTCTTACTTACCAAGAGGAACAAAGCATGAGAGAGATTTTAAAACAATAAAAAGCCTACATGTCTGTGTGTCTTACCTAGGATCCTACCATCCTGTGATGGCTACCTGGGCAGACCTAGTTGCTCCAGGTACCCCCAGAAAGCTTTGTATCCAAGTCTCATTTCTGGCTGATTCCTCTCTTGCTTTCCCTTGCTCTGAAAGAGTTCCCACCTTTTAATCCTGCCTGAATTTTTTGTTCTCCAGTGTTTGGTGGGCCGAGTCAAACCAGTGTCATGGGTTGGTAGGAGACTAAAGCCAGAATCAGCAAAGCTAACAGTTCTGGCATTGTCCCTGTCATGAATATAAAGGGAAGGGTAGCAACTGCCTTACCTGTAAGGGGTTAAGTAGTTCAAATAACCTAGTTGGCACCTCACCAGAAGGACCAACGAGAAAAGAAGATACTTTCAAATCTGGTGGGGCAGGATTTGTTTGTTGTTCTCTTTTGTTTTTCCCTCTCTGGATGGAGGGAGAAGCCAAGCAGGTACAACAGCTCCTGAAAATATACCTGGAATAATCCATCTAAATCAAGAGAAATTGTAAGTAGGGCAAGGAAATATGTTAGGTTATCTTTTGTTTTAGCTTGTGAATTTTCCTATGCTACAGAGGTAGTTTTATTCCTGTTTTTGTAACTGTGAAGCTGAACCCATAGGGGAATCCTCTGTGTTTTAAATCTTTTTATTACCCTGTAAAGTTACCTTCCATCCTGATTCTGCAGGTGTGATTCTTTTATTTTTTTCTTTATAAATAAAGTTCTTCTTTTAAGAACCTGATTGTAGTGTCCTGAAGACAAAGGGTCTGGTCTGTGCTCACATTGCTAAGGCAATTGGTTGGTATATTATTCTCAAGCCTCCCCAGGAAAGGGGGTGAAGGGACTTGGGGGCATATTTTGGAGGGATAGGGATTCCAAGTGACCCTTCCCTGAATTTTTGTGTAAATCACTTGGTGGTGGCAGCAATACCGTCCAAGGACAAGGAAAGTAATTTGTGCCTTGGGAAGTTTTAACCTAAGCTGGTAAAATATAAGCTTAGGGGGTCTTTCATGCGGGTCCCCACATCTGTACCGCAGAGTTCGGAGTGTGTGGGGGGGAACCCTGACAGTCCCGTAACAGGATAGCCTGCCCATTTTAAAGGTCAGGTGGCCTGGAACCAGTCAGCCCTGTTCAGTGAGTCTTGCCCTGCTACACATGTGCAGTGTGTCCAATTTAAAAGGAAGGAAGCCCAGCAGCAGGGAACTGGCTGGAGAGGAGAAGGCTGTGAGGAGAGTGCAAGGCAGGCAGAGGGCAATGGAAGACTCCAAGTAGGAAGTCCTGGAGTGGCTGCTCAGGGAAGAGCAAGAGCAACCCAAAGAGCCCAGAAGGGGCTGTGAGGAGAGATGGAAAGGAACCTGGGAAGGGCAAAAGCTGAGCTCAGTGGGGAGAAGAGTGCTTGAATTAGAGGAGAGAAGACAGACCCTGGGGGAAGGAGGGGCTGGGCCCAGTTTGAGACGGGGGCAAAGCCTTTGTGGTTTGTTTGGTTTTGGATGAGGATACCCAGGAAATGGTGGGCTTTTGTTAATGACTTAGCTGGAAGGCCAAGCCACTGCAGCAAATCATCAAAGCTGCCCAAAAAGTGTTGGTGGCTGGGTGGAGCTGCAGACGACCAGGAGCAAGTGAGGTAAAGCTGGTGCAATGCCCCACTGCGTTGTGAAGGAGCGTCAGACAGTGAGTTCTGTAACGTGTACCGTAACAATGCTTACGTGTATGCTAAGAGACAGTTTATTGTACCATTCTTCTCCTTCCTGCTGTATCCAGTGAGACCTCTATGGAGTTAAACCAATATATTCACACAGTAAACACCATCCCAATGACCAAGCCAACACACAGCGTTCATAAATAGCACAGGCAGCTCCATACCTGTCACACCTTCTACAGTCCTCTGGATGTGTTCTGCCCCACCATCTCCTTCTTTCTTTCCCCACTACTACATGCCTAGAATTTCTTTACTGGACAGATACAATTACTGGGTCAGAGCCTTGGGCCTAGCTAAAGAGCCCTCAGTGCAACTTGTAGTGATGTAGGAGCTGCAGGAGTGACTATAAGATACCCCTTTGCTCCCAGATCCTGGGCTGTCAGTGTGCAGCCCAGTCCCCTGGTGCAAATCAGAGCAGCCTGAGGTCTGCTCTCACTTGTGCTGATGGCCAATAGCCCCAAGGGCTATTACAGTTGAGTGGGATTGCCAGAGCCCAGGGAGACGTAACCTGTGCAGTGGGAACCATTTGGTGGCTGGCCAGCTGCCCAGGATCTGCCCCATTGTGTCTGACACCTAAAATTCCCCACACGTAAGCCAGCGGCCGGCAAGCTCAGTTTCAGTTTGCCTCGGCTAGATGAGGGGCTTTACCTCAGGCATGTATAAATCAAGCGCCTGAATAACTGGGAACAATGGGTCTGCAGTAAGAAACCGCCCTCCAGAAGGCATAACCTTCCCCTCAAGCCACAGGGACTGTCAAAACCACTTCTCTCAGGAAGTGAAAGTCCGCTCAGCTTAAGGGTTTGCTCACATGGGGAAGTGAGTGTGCAGTAAGCGAGGGTGGGAATTTAAAGTATACCAGCTTCTCCTTGCCTGGGCACTCTTACCATGCACTTAGGTGACGTCTACACTACGCTCTGTAGGCGCGCTTCCCCTGCCCGTGCGTACACACAGTCTCATTGAGCTTGCACGAGTATGTAGCCACGGTAGCCCTGGTAGCGGCAGCGGAGGTGGGTCTGAGCCGTGTCTAGTACAAACCTGCCTGAAACCATGCCTATACCGCCACTCCCTGTCCTACCGTGGCTATGCTGCTATTTATGCTCATGCTAGCTCGAGGAGAGTTCGCGCGAGTGCATGTACGCGAGCAGGAGCATCACACCCCTCACTCGCAGTGTAGACGAGGTGTAAGCACCCTTGTGCATTAAGCCTCCCTTTCAAAGTACAGGAAGCTGCTGCAGACAAAGGCACTCCAAGTGCACAGTAAGAGTATCCAAACGGCATGAGGGGAGAGTAGCCAGTGAGCACTAGTGTGCGACTTTGCCCAATGTAGACAAGCCCTGAGTTGCAGCTGCTCGGGCTAAGCAGGGCAGAGATACAGTCAACTCCATTTTTTTATTTCTGTAGGCTAAGGCACCGGTCATGTGGAATCAGTGGGGGAAGGGCAAAGGATGCAATAGAAGGAAGAGTCCACCAAAAGCACAGGGAGCCATGCTGTTTGCTATCTGGGTTAAGGCCTCTTCTCCTGCTGCTTTTCTTCCTCCCTAGCCCTTCCGTGGTAGCTGATTGGCCCTGGCCTCAGCTTCCTTAATATGGACGTGTAACATACAAACATCACCCCAGAAATGAGAGAGACATGTCAGGGCTTGAAATCTAGCTCCGAAACCTTGTCACTCTTTTTGATCTCCAGCTGGAAGCATCCCATCTATTTTTGGTGCCTTGGCTCTCCTACCATCTGCTATGCTGTGCTGAGAAATGCTCTGTCTTGTCTGTTTCAACAGCAAATCTCTCTGTTGCTTATTTCGCTGGGGCAGCACTAAAGGTCATCCTACAATGACTGCATTGGCCTCCGCTTCAGAATAGAAGCTAATCAGTCATGAAAATGCCCCTCCATGCTGTCCTGGAAGAATTGACTCTAATGATGAGAAATTCCCTTCTCCAGCTGGGCAAAAGCGAAGGAGGCTTTCCGAACCTCTGCTCCCTCCTCCCCCCAACGCTTCAGAACACCCTCACTAGTGTTTGCACAGCATAGTGCTTCCTGTTAACCCTTTCTTTCCCTTGCCATAGTGGATCTACTGTCTCCTAAAAACTGTATCAACCCAAGGCCTATTTATTTATTTAATTAATCACTATTTTAGGAGACCTACCCTTGAGCCCCAGTCTTGTTTGTCTTATCTGAGCCTGAATGCTTGCAAATCCATTCCCCTGGCTCCAAGCAGTCAACAGGAGGTTTGCTGCTGATTTCAATACCAGCAAATGCAGGCCCATTGACTTCAGTGGGAGTTGCAAGTGCTCACTGCCTCTCAGGGTCGGATGGTCCCTCACATTAATAAGCAGGATTTGGCCCTGGACGTGTCTATATTTGACTGATGGAAGCAAGTAGTGAGTAGGCTTCAAGTGAGTTCTCAGCAATATTTTTGCTGGAGGGCTAGTGACAACCACAGGTATGGTTGCCCATGGTTTTATGCAGGCAGACATTATCCACAAAGCAAAGGTGTGTACTGTCAGGTCTTTGCATGGTAGTCTAAGGCCTTACAAGGAGTGGTGTTATGGGTAGTCTACAGGGATTACTAGGGACCGGTAGTGCCTAAAACACCAACATGTAGTTCTGTGTGAGGGCCCTTATCGGAAAGCCAGTTAATAGAGATAGTACCTACCTCCCCATCTGATCATTTGTCCCATAATGAGCCAGTAAAAGTCCTGGTGGGGCAAAATGGCTGGGACCTGCCAGCATCTGTACACAGACTCCACTCCAGAGACCAGGATGTTTTGTTTTTGTTTTTTAATTAGTGGTGGTAGAGAAATAGGCCAAAATTTTTGTAATCAATGACCCATCTGTTACCTCCAGAATCAAACTCTTGCAGGGGCTATTCCTACATAATAGGTTACCCTTGACCCCCTTCTACTGGCACGCACACTTCATGACATGTTTGTCCAGAAGGTTCCTGCAGTCATAGGGTATTGCACACATGAGCTCTGTACTGTATCACCAGCCGCAAATGGTGCAGCTGAGTGTCTGCCGCAATCATTTAAAAAGGGAATGCCAAGAGAGTCTGTGCTTGGCTTGCTCTCCCTGTGGTTGCAATGTTTTTGGGAGGAATACTAGTATGTCCCTTTAACAGGGTGGCTTGCCCCTTTAAAACCTAGAGGCCTGGGATCAGCCAGCCCTAATTACTAATTGGCTGCAGAGACAAGAGGGCTGCAAGAGCGTCTGGGTGACGAGGAGGAACGGGGAGGGCTGAGAATGGGCTGCTAACAGTGGGGAATTGAGTTGGATTCTGGGGAGTTTATTTTGGGACTTTGAGTTTTGTTTTGCAACTCTATGTTAATAAACACAGACCCTAAGGAGGGCTGTTTACAGAGAAGCCTGTGTGGAGCTAAGAAAAGGGAAACTGAGGCAGGGTGCTGCAGAGCCACCCCTGGCCATGAGGGGGAGCTCACATGGTGGCTGACCCAACAACATTCCCTAACTGCAATATGGGTTGTAGTATAGCCCCCCCCCCTTTTTTTTTTTGGCCCCCATGGTATGACAGTAACTCTTCCTGTTGCTTCCCATTTCTGGTTTGGCCTCCCAAGCTGGCCTAGTCTCTGCTCTGGGAACTTGAATTTAAACCAGGGGAGTGGATGTTTGCTTAACCATGTCACCCTGGGGGTTTAAAGATTGGATATTCTTAGTGCGGTGGACTAGTTCCAGGCTGTCTAAAGGTTCGTGTAAAGCAGTTCTTGCTGCATTGTGTTCATACGCAGCAGAAATCAGAGGTTAACAGCTCTTGGATTGGGGAGGAGTACTCCCTCTGCCAGTACAAATTGTAGCATGTCATTGCCAATATCCCAGTGCATTAGGCACCCTCTGGACAGGCTGGATTTAGGACAGACCTCCAGGTCAGGACCCTGGGTGCTGTTTTGTTAGTATAATTCCTCACTTAGCAACGTAGCTACAAAGGTGCAGTGCAGTAAAAGTTAGTTGGTTGAATGTATTGTTGGGAGGTGTCTCTGCTGTAGTTGGTGTCTAACTTTTTATGTATTGTTATAATTTATGACAGTAGCACCAGAGGACTCCACTTAGAGCACGACCCAATTGTGCTGGGTGCTGTACAAACACAGCAAGAGACCACTTCTCTTCTGACGAGCTGACAATCCAAGTAACCCTTTCGCTCTGAAAGAGCCACCATCTCAATGAGCAGAATACCTTAATAAATATGTCCCTGTTATTCTAGGTGCCTGGCTCTGCACACAGCAGATTCCAAAATGGCTCTTCCTACCTATAGTTTTAAGGAGACCCCAGCATCCCATTGGTTTTTGAGGTTTCTGAGGTGGCAGACTGTACGCATAGCTAGATTATTTTGAAGACAACTAATTTGCAACATGTTTGTTCTCAGAAAGAGAGACCCCAGGTGCCTGGCTGTGATACAAAGCAGGCTCCACATCTTCAGGGTCTTTTTTTAGCCTCTTTAGGTAAATTGTGACGGTCTTTGTGCACTGAGTGATAATATCTTTTGTCCTTAGAGATCTCACTTTGCTACTTCATACTCAGTGGTTCCAGCTTGAGATCGTCATAGGCAATGGAAGATTTAGTTGGGGACTGGTCCTGCTTTGAGTAGGGGGTTGGGCTAGATGACCTCCTGAGGTCCCTTCCAACCCTGATATTCTGTGATCTGTTAATGGGAATAATATCCCAAATGATACATGTAAGCAACAGAGAGGAAAGAAATAATTATGATCGCAAACAATGTTGAAGTACAACCCACGCCAATCAGCTCCTATCTCAGCTGTGTTTTCTGGAGCTTCAAACCATCAGCATCAGGAATAGCATTGAACACAGCAATAAGAGGAAGCCAAATGAACTCGGCGTGACTTTGTGAACAGGAATCTTCCAAATTCCTGGGCAAATTGTCAGTTCCAGAACAGTTGCTAGTCCTGGGGATGGATGGATACAGCATGGCTGAGCATTAATTAAGAGCTTAAAATGTCACTGAGTGGAATTGTATGGTCTGCTTTAGCTCAGTACTCTTTCTCTCTCTCCTCGCCCCCTTTCCATGCCTGCAGTAATAGGGCCCAGTAAGGTATATTTAGAATATTAATGACGTCAGTCTCAGTCGAGAGAGTTAATGTGCTTTCTTTATCCACAGACTCACTAACAGAGACAGTTCAAGCTTCATCCTACTCACTGTCCCTTCCAATGTGCCTTCATACTGACCTACCTGGATGAGAAGGGAGTTCAGTCTCTACTTCCCATTCAACCCTTGGTCCTCTGCTTAGATGACTAGAAAAGGGAATCAGTCAGTGATAACGGTGGCTTTGTGATGCGGCTGTGATGTGGGACCTTGCTTTCAGATGATGTCATGGTATCCTCTTGCACTGAAGATACCCCTCCAGGAGAGGGGACCCCAGTTATTAGGAAGAGACAGGTAACAGTAATGAGTAATTTGATTATTGAAAATATATATTAAGGTTTGTGATGAGTGGGAGAACTTCATGGTGACTTGCCTGCCGGGTGCAAAGGTTGCGGACCTCTCGAAACATCTAGACAGACTTATACGCAGTACTGGGGAGGAGCCAGTGGCCGCGGCATGTAGGTACCAATGACATAGAGAAAGATAGGACAGAGGTCCTGGAGGCCAAATTTAGGCTGCTAGGTAGAGATTAAAGTCCAGGACCTCCATGGTAGCAGTCTCGGAAATGCTTCCAGTTCCACATGCAGGGCCAGGTAGATAGACAAAATTGCAGGGTCTCAATGCGTGGATGAGACTGTGTTGGGTTGAGGGATTTAGGTTTATTAGGAACAGGGGAATTTTTGGGGAAAGGGGGAAGTCTATATAGGAAGGATGGGTTCCACCTACACCAAAACAGAACCAGATTGCTGGCATGTAAAATTAAAAAGGGCACAGAGGAGATTTTAAACTAAGAGCTGGGGGAAAGCCAACAGGTGTAGAGGAGCACATGGTTCAGACAGAGACATCCCTTAGGGGAGGATCTATTAAGGGGATTCTCTATATCCTAGTAAATGGGAGAGGATAGAAGTTGATGAAGTATAGATAGGAACTGAAGAGAAACAGTCAAATGAAAGAGTCCCATTCAGTTACATGACATGAAGGCAGACAACTAAATATTGACAAATTTTATGAGTGCTTGTATACAAACGCTAGAAGTCTAAATACTAAGATGGGTGAACTTGAGTGCTGGATATTAAATGAGGATATTGATATAACGAGCATCACAGAAACTTGGTGGAATGATGATAATCAATGGGGCATGATAATATGAGGGCACAAGATATAGGAATGACCGAGTAGGTTGTGCTGGCGGGGGAGTGGCACTATATGTGAAAGAAAGCGTAGAGTCAAATACAGTAAAAATCTTAAATGAACCAAACTGTACTATAGAATCTCTAGGGGCAGAAATTCCATGCTTCTATTCTTACTGCTATACTCTTATTATTCACTACTGACCACCTGACCAGGATAGTGACAATGATTGTTAAATGCTCAGGGAGATTAGAGAGGATACAAAGACAAAAAACTCAGTAATAATGGAGGATTTCAACTATCCCCATATTGACTGGGAACATGTTACCTCAGGCCAGAAAGCAGAGGTAAAATGTTTAAACACCGTTAATGACAGCTTCTTGGAGCAGCTAGTCCTGCAACCCACAAGGGGAGAGGCAATACTTGATTTAGTCCTAAGTGGAGCACGGGATCTGGTCCAAGAGGTGAATATAGCTAAAGAGCTTGGTAACAGTGACCATAATGTAGTTAAATTTAACATCCTTGTAGGGGAGAAAATACTGAAGAAACTCACCACAATAGCATTTAACTTCAAAAAGGGGAACTACACAAAAATGAGGAAGCTACTTAAATAGAAATTAAAAGGAAAAGTCAGCAGGATGAAACACCTGAAAGCTACATGGAAACTATTTAAAAACACCATAATAGAGGCTCAAACTAAATGTATAGCCCAAATCAAACAAAACAGTAAGAGGACCCTGCCCCCAAAGAAGCCACCATGGATAAACAGAGTAAAATAGGCAGTTAGAGGCAAAAAGCCACCCTTTAAAAACTGGAAGTCAGATCCTACGGAGGAAAATAAAAAGGAGCATCAATTTTGGCAAGTCAGGTGTAAAAACTATAATTAGGCAGGCCAAAAAAGAACTTGAAGAGCAACTAGCAAAAGACACAAAACTAACAGCAAAAAAATTTAAGTGCATCAGAAGCAGGAAGCCAGCCAGTCAGTGGGGTCACTGAACAATCGAGATGCTAAAGGAGCTGTAGTGAGGCCTTATCGGAAATCCTGGAAGGCAAGTGGGCACAAGCCCACCCGCGTCAAAAGGCCCTTCCCACAGCCTTGTGGGAGGGTCAACTGGATCCAGGAACCAACTGAATTCGGGGGAAAACTAATGAACAACAGGAATGGGAGTAGAGGTCAAAGGTTTATAACTAGGGATCCAGAGGGGGACACTGATCAGAGAACGCTGGACAGCACCCACTGCTCCTCAAAGCTGTCTAGGGAGCCAGCGGACATCGCCCAGAGGAATTCTGCACAGATGCGTGAGACCAGGAAGGAGCAGTTTATATTTGCACACCCTGTCCGTGGGCCCACCAAGTCATGAGAACTCCTCATCAACCTCCTCCTGGCCCTGGCCAAAGTGCCCATCTTCAACACCAGGAGGAGGATGCTAGACGGGGAGGTGCTCTGCGACTGTGGGGCCTATTTCTGTTCCTCCCTGGTCTGACGCATCCGGGCAGAGTTCCTTTGGGAAGCGTCCACTGGCTCCATAGACAGCTTTGAGGAGCAGTGGGTGCTGTTCGAGGTTCTCTGCTCGGTGTCCCCCTCTGGATCCCTAGTTTTGAACCTATGACCTTCACTCCTGACCCTGTTATTCATTAGTTGTCCCTCGTTTTCAGTTGGTTCCCAGGTCCAGTGGTCCCTCCCACTAGGCTGGGGGAGGGGCCTTTAGAAATGGGTGGGCTTGCGCCCGCCCACTTCCCAGCCCTTCCAATAAGAACAACCAGCAGCTGGACTAGGGTTGAGGGAGCCCCCAGAGGCCTGGAGGGAGGAACCCCCCACTGCAACGTCCACCCTGGTGGGTGGAGCCAGGCCATACTCACCCCTCCCACTGGAAGTCAGTGGGCAGGACAGGAAGTATAAAAGGCAGGCCTGGAAGTGTAGTTGGGCTGCAACTGCTGGAGGAGCCAGACGCCTGCTGCTTGCTCCCGAGCTGGGAGACTGCTTCAGGCCCCCGCAGAGCTGAGGATTGGTCAGAGCCACTGGAGCCATATGTTGACCAGACCACGGAGGAGTTGCCAGGACTACCACAGGCCTTCTACCCTGACGATCTGGACAACCCTTGATGGACCCAGGTACAGCCTGAGGCGGAGTTAGGAAGTGGCCCAGAGGCAGCTGACCCTACTCTGGCTGCAGCACTGCCTGAGTTTAGGTCAGTGTGTTGCAGTCAGGATCCCTGCTAACCCAGTGGCAAATCTCACTGCCACTGTTACGGCCTTCGGCTGCGGCACAGTGGAGTCGGTGGGCCTGTGTGCCCCCCTGCCACCTCAACCCTGGGGTGGCAGTCTCCCCTTCTCTATGCCAAGGAGCGGGTGTTTGTCGGCCGGCTGCTGGAGCAAGGATGCCTGAACCCCTTGCTGCTTGGCCCCAAACGCAGGCCTGAGCTATAGACTCATTGCCTCGCCCTGCCTGGGAGCCTGGGCTACCTAACTGTTGCTTGATCCTGAAACAGGCCTGAGCCATGGACTCATTGCCCTGCCCTGCCTGAGGGCCTGGGCCACCTAACTGCCTTTTGCTGCTTGGCCCTGAACACAGGCCCAAGCTATCGACTCTTGCCACGAAGCTAATTCCCCACTACAGGCGATGCCCAGAGACGTAATGAGGTGGACTGGCCTCCCACGGACCCGGAAGGGGAGGAACCCCGCCACTGAACCACTGCAGGAGCACTCAAGGAAGACAAGGCTGAATAAATTCTTTGCCTTCATCTTCACTGCAGACGATGAGAGGGAGATTCCCACACCTGAGCCATTCTTTTTTGGTGACAAAGCTGAGGAACTGCCTCAGACTGAGAGGTCAATAGAGAAGGTTTCGGAACAAATTGTAAATTAAACAGTAATAAGTCACCAGGACCAGATGGTATTCAGTCAAGAGGTCTGAAAGAACTGAAATATGAAATTGCAGAACTACGAAGTGTGGCATATAACATATTCCTTAAATCAGCCTCAGTACGAGATGACTGGAGGATAGCTAATGTAAAGCTGATTTATTTTTTTAGGACTCCAGAGGCAATCCTGACAATTACAGGTCGAAAAGCCTAACTTCAGTATCAGGAAAATTGGTTGAAACTATAGTAAAGAACAGAATTATCAGACATGTAGCTGAACACAATATTTTGGGGAAGAGCCAACATGGCTTTTGTAAATGTAAGCAGGGGAATAGTCCCGCTCTTGTGGGGAACTTTCCTGGCTTCTGCACTACCCCGGTGAAGTGGGCTAGCGAAAGGATCTGAGTCCTCGCTCCCACTTCCTTTACCCAGTGGCCTCTCTGCCCCTGAGGACTCCCCTTCCACTCTCCTGTCTGGCAGAGTCCTCGTAACCCCAACAAGCCTGGGCCCAGGACTCCTGGGGGGGCTCGACCCCCCAACCCTGCTGTGGTCACCTAGGGCAGGGGCTAGGGTGTCCCCACTCCGGAGTACTCTCTCTGCACTGGGCACTCCTCTGACCCACTGACCATTACATACACGTTAAAGCAAATGCAAGTTATTTAATCAACAATTAATTTGAAAAAGAATAAGGCAAAATGGGAAAGGTTAAAGGAAACACATCACCCCGCTCTGTGGCAGGGAACATCACAAACAGTGTCTCTGGAACGTCAGGGCAGTTCACAGTCTGTTCCTTGTAAGTCCCCGGCCTTCTTCTCAGGCCTTGTCTGTGCTGCAGGGATGCCGTGGGTTGGACACTCGCTCTGGTGGTGGCCACATGCTCTCAGGCTCTAAGTGGTAGGACCCTTCTTCCCAGTATCGCCCCCGCCCTGTCGGGGTTATGATCCAAGCCTGGCCTGCAGAGCCTCTTGGCTGAGGCGTCTCCCTGTGCTGGGCCCGCTGCCCAGGGTCCCCCTCGGTCTCCCCAGCTGCTCACCGCACCCAGCTCTGGACTGCTCCAGCCCCAGCTGCACCGCTCGGTCTCAGCACGGCTGCTGCTCTGCCTCCAGCTCCCTGGGCTGTTTCTCTGGCCCCTCTGACTCTGGTTGCTGCAGCTCTGCTCCCAGAACAAGTCTGCTCTCTCTGGGCTGTGCCTCTCGCTTTGGGGCTGCAGCTCTGCTCCCAGGACAGGGTCTGCTCTCTCTGGGCTGCTTTTCTGGTCCCTCTGGATCTGGCCCAGCTCTGCTCCCCAGATCAGCTTGGGCCCCTGCTTTCTCCTTAACTCGGCCCCACTCTGTCTGACCCAGGCAAATCCAGCTCACATGGAGGACGGGACCTCCCTGGCCTCCTGACTCCCTGATTAGCCTGCCCACCCTGTCATTCAGGCTGACCTGGAGCATTGGCCTCTTCCCATTGTTCCTGGGGGCTGTCAGTCTCAGGGTCCTGATTCCCCATCGACCCTTCCCCCTTTTTAGTACTGGGAGCTAGCCAACCAAAACACCCCCACTGAGTGTTAGTAAGGGGGCAACAGTCCCCTTACATAAAAGGGAAATCATGCCTCACTAATCTATTAGAATTCTTTAAGGAGGTCAACAAGTATATGGACAAGGGTGATCCAGTTGAAATGGTGTACCTGAACTTTCAGAAAGCTTTTGACAAGGTCCCTCACCAAAGGCTCTTAAGCAAAGTAAGCTGTCATGGGAAAAGAGGGAAAGTCCTCTCATGGATCAGTAACTGGTTAAAAACAGGAAACAGAGTAGGACTAAATGGTCAGTTTTCACAATGGAGAGAGGGTAAATACTGAGGACATGTGCTATTCAGAATATTTATAAATGACCTGGAAAAGGGGATAATACTGAGGTGGCAAAGTTTGCATAGGATACGATCTTGAGTAATTTTGTTCAGTCCAAAGCTGACTGCGAGGAGTTACAAAGAGATCTCTCAAAACTGGGTGACTTAGGCAACAATATGGCAGATGAAAGTCACTGTTGATAAATGCAATGAAATGCACACTGGAAAACATAATTCCAACTATACATATTATGGGGTCTAAATGTTCTTTCCTACTCAAGAAAAAGATCTTGGAGTGATCGTGGTAAGTTCTCTGAAAACATCTGTTCAATATGCAGTGGCAGTCAAAAAAGCTAACAGTGTTAGGAACTATCAGGAAAGGGATAAACAATAAGACAGAAAATATCATAATGTTGGGGACTCTGGGCGTGGCCACTAGGTAACTCGAGGGGATGGAAGACCACGAGTGTCAATGAAGCCCCCTCGCACTAGGCCCAAGTGACCTTGGCCCCCCCGCCTGGAGGCACTCGCAGCAGTTATGCTGAGGATCTGCAACAATATGTTGCAAAGTCAGACTGTCTGAAACTAAACAAGGCCAGACAGGGCAGATATGGCAAAACAATGCTGAACAAAGCAGCTTTATGTATGGTTTAACAGATGGTACAAAGCAAAAGGGAACTAGCTGGTATCTGGATTGGCTGGCTATATGGATACTTAGGGCAGCTTGCTATTGAATAAGTATGCTGAAGAAAGGATGTATAAAAGTCTGTGTAACTTCCTGCTCTGTGTACAGGATTTGAGGTGAATATCTCCCTGTACCATATTGAAGCTTCAAATAAACTTTTCTGCTTCTCCACCCCGTTGTGATTATTGGGTGACACATACCGGGCAACGAACCTTGCTGTTGCTTGCCTCGGGCACTTTGTGCCAGCAACAATAATGTCATTATATAACTCCATGGTGTTCCTGCCCCTTGAATGCTGCGTGCCGTTCTCGTCACTCCATCTCAAAAAAGATATACTAGAACGGGAAAAGGTACAGAGAATGGCAACAAAAATGACAGGGCTGTGGAACACTTTCCTCACCAGGAGAGATTAAAAAGACTGGGCCTGTTCAGCTTAGAAAAGAGATGACAAAGGGGGGAGGTGATAGAGGTCTATAAAATCACGACTGGTGGGGAGAAAGTGAATAGGAAAGTGTTTTTTTTACCCCTTCACATAACACAAGAACCAGGGGTCACCCGCTGAAATTAATAGGCAGCAGGTTTCCAACAAACATAAGGAAGTACTTCTTCCCACAATTCACAGTCAGCCTGTGGAACTCATTGCCAGGGAATGTCATAAAGGCCACAAGTATAATAACTAGGTTTTAAAAAAGATTAGATAAATGTATGGAGGATAGGTCCAACAGCGGCTATTACCCAAGATGGTCAGTGACAGAACCCCATGCTCTGGAAGTCCCTAAGCCTCTGAATGCCAGAAGCTGGGACTGCATGACAGGTGGATCACTCAGTAATTGCCCTATTCTGTTCATTCCCCCGAAGCATCTGGCACTAGTCACTGTTGAAAGACAAGATACTGGGCTAGATAGACTATTGGTCGGACCCAGCATGGCCCTTTTTGTGTTCTTCTACCTGTCCACTAGGAATTGGTCTGAGACCGCTAAACTCATAGCATATAGTTAATAGCCATAAGAGGGTAATGACTCTCAGTCACTGCCTAGCTGAAGTGAATTTTAATTTTAACAGGAGAGAGCCTACATAGTCAATTATCAACTGCTATGGTGAAAAACCTACTGCAGTTTTCTATAGTGATTTATCCAAAGGACGTATCAAGGCTTTTATTCCCAGCTCTTCGATAGACAAGTCCATTACTTGGTCTATACTTAACCTTACAGAGTCGCAATTGACATCTTCAATTATTTAGATTTGTACAAATGAGCAATATAAATGAATATCCCCAGCAGATGAGGAATCTGCAACATTCTCTCTCTCATCTCGTTTATTTTGAAAGTGTTTTACATTTTAGGCAGTTCGGTGTCTTACAAATGTACTTTGTGACCTGGATATAAAGAGCAGAGTCCATGACCTTCCATAGCTTTAATCTTGCATCGCTCATTGTCTTTAATGTTCCATCTTGCACAGCCCACCATCACCTAACATTTGACATTGCCAGTTAACCCTCTCTCTTTCCTCCTAATCTCTGCTATGTGTATTCTCCATTACAGTCAAACTTACTCCTTACCTATCTCTCTTGTAACCTGGTAGCCATTTTCGGCACTTTCCCCTTTGCCCCATCCAACCCATGTCACTTCTTACACAACATTTTGAAGTCTGCCTCTTCCCTTCTCTCTTTTTCATTCACATCCGAAGATAATTTTTCCTCCCTGAAAGAACACCATCCTATTATCCTAAATAAATGGGTTCCTGGCATGTCACCACTGGTTTATCACATATTGGGTCATCTGGTTTTGTTTACTGTTAAGAGGCGTTAGGGAAAACCATGTGCTCAGTCAACTATGGTAATTAATGGATGATGATACTCTTAGGGAAAGGAGACAGGAAATCTACTTGACGTGTTTACAGCAACCTGCAGTTATAAATTGTACATCACAGCATCTCTCTGCTTGTGCAGCCGTGTCTCACATATTCTAGGTCTTAAAGTTCAAACTTGAGTCAAAAGCCTGTGTTGTTTCAAATCCCCTGTGTAACTCCACATGCTTTCCGAAAGCAACACACCAGCAGAACTGTTGGTGCTACGGAAGAACGGACAGCTGCTTATGATTACCGACCCTTCATTTTCCAAACGGGGTCTCTTAGATGGTTAAATGACTCTGGTAGCAAATTTATGTTAAAGCATAAAGATGAAATCCTGGCCCCAGTGAGGCCTTTGACTTCAGCAGGCCCAGGCTTTTACGCAGGATGACTTATCTTTTGAATTCAGGAAGGATTACTCCCCACAGCCACCCATAAATACAACATTGCCCAAATTGAGAGTACATGGTAGAGTACTTTACTCTCAAGGATTAGGTATGAACCAGAGACAGGATACCTAACAGGCAGGATACCACCCTACTCAAAAAGTCCTATACAATCTAATAAAAATCTATATTCTTTCTATAGGTTTTAAAAACCATTTAACATAATTTAATAAAGATGTATATCCCTGCTCTAGGATGGTTCCAGAAAACCATGGAAAATTCTTAGATTATAAACTCTTCAGGGCAAGGATTGTCTATTTGTTCTATGTTTGTACAGCATCTGGCACATTGTGCCCCCCCGCCCAGTTTAACAGCGAACCACTGATAACTACTCTTTGAGTAAGTTTTTCAACCAGTTGCACCTATTTTATAGTAATTTAATCTAGACCACATTTCCCTAGCTTTCTTATGAGTATGTCATAGAATCATAGAAGGTTAGGGTTGGAAGAGACCTCAGGAGGTCATCTAGTCCAATCCTCTGCTCAAAGCCAACACCAACTAAATCATCCCAGTCAGGGCTTTGTCAAGCTGGGCCTTAAAAAACTATAAGGGTGGAGATTCCATCACCTCCATCAGTAACCCATTCCAGTGCTTCACCACCCTCCTACTGAAATTGTGTTTCCTAATATCCAACTTAGACCTTCCCCACTGCAACTTGAGACCATTGTTCCTTGTTCTGTCATCTGCCACCACTGAGAACAGTCTAGCTCCATTCTCTTTGGAATCCCCCTTCAGGTAGTTGAAGGCTGCTATCAAATCCCCCCTCACTCTTCTCTTCTGCAGTCTAAATAATCCTAGTTCCCTCAGCCTCTCCTTGTAAATCATGTGCCCCAGCCCCCTAATAATTTTTGTTGCCCTCCGCTGGACTCTCTCCAATTTGTCCACATCCCTTGTGTAGTGGGGGGACAAAAACTGGACACAATACTCCAGATGTGGCCTCACCAGTGCCGAATAGAGGGGAATAATGACTTCCCTCAATCTGCTGGCAATGCTCCTACTAATACAGCCCAGTATGCCATAGGCATATTGGTGGGAAATCAGTCGTGGTACTGTGTCAACAGCCTTACTAAAGTCAAAAATATATCACATCATCTGCTTTCCCCCCACCCACTAGACCAGTAACCCTGTCAAAAATGGAAATTTAGGTTAGCTTGTTATTATTTGTTCTTGACAAATTCATTCCTTATAACCCGATTATTCTCGAGGTGTTTACAAATTGATTGTTTAATATTTTATTCCAGTAACTTGCCAGGTTTTGAAGTTAGGCTGACGGGTCTATAATTCCCCAGGTCCTCTTCCCTTTTTTAACAACAGGTACTATGTTTGCTCTTCTCCAGTCTTCTGGGACCTCACCTGTCCTCCATGAGTTCTCAAAGATAATTGCTGAGGGTTCTGAGATTGCTTCAGCTAGTTCCTTAAATACCATAGGGTGAATTTCATCAGGCTCTGTGAACTTGAATACATCCAATTTATCTAAATATTTTTTAACCTGCTTTTTCCCTATTTTGGCTTGCATTCCTTCCCCCTTAATGTTGTTAATGTTAATTGTGCTGAGTATCTAATCACAGTTAACCTTTTCAGTGAAGACTGAAACAAATAATTAAAAACAAATGGAGGAAAAATTCCTCTCTAGAAAATACTGGATGTATCATGCAATGGTTATAAAATGGCATTTTTCCCCAAAACTTTCAGTGAAACCATCAGTGACTTTAAAGAGAGATTCCTTGATGAAAGAGCTATTATTATTGTGGTCGTGTTGTCAGATCATCCTCTGCCAGCATAGAATGGTTCTCGATGGAATATTGTCAAGGGCTTTCTAGCTCTGTATAAGCAACTTTTTATGACCCATGTGATTGGGTTCCCTTGGGAGAGCTATTCAACAGTGTAATTCATCATATTCAAGCATAAAATATTAATATTTAACAGAGTCAATTCTTAGCACATAAAGGATAAAGGCAACAGGCTATAGAAAGTCTGTGTAGGTGTTACTATCTGCCTTGCATGGAACTGTGACGCTGGGGGCAGGTCCAAAGGGAGGCCAGGAGCATGGCCAGTGAGACTGCACATCAGCCAACTCTCCACTCTGACAGTGGATGGGGAGCAGTAGCAGTGGAAGCTACTACGCATTGCTTCCATTCCTCATCCTGAGGGGGAGGTTTCTGTCTCCAGCTGTAATGGAGCGCCTCTGGTACAAAGCTTGTTGAACTGGACTTTGTACAGAGAGAGGCTGGTTTTGCCCCTATGGCTGCTGAGCTGCTAAAAGGTACCACAATATAATAAAGTGGACTTGCTCCTGTAAAGCAGACTTGCTCCAGGCATCTGCCCTCTAAGCAGTTCTTGAGCTTGACTTTCTGAACCCTAACCATACATGTTATTTCAAACGGGCTTGCATGGGATAAGGGGGATTTTTTGTGTTATCCCATTGGCTTTCTCCCCCTCCCTAACCCAGAAAGTGCAGTACTGGTGCTGTGTAAGGTAAAGTAGTCTTTTCAGGCTAAAAACCAGGTTCCTGAATCTGCTTGGTATGTGGCTGCTAGAGAGGATAGTGATTACTCACCTGGAGATTCTCCTGTTTCTTTGCTATTTATTATATTGCTGGGAGCATGGTTTTCATAGTGCCTTGCGGTTAGGTAGAGCTTGGTTTAAACTAGAAGGGAGCACATTTGGTTTGAGCTCCGTGGAGACATACACACCACTCTTTTGAACTATATTTTATTGAAGTCCTCTGGTTTCTGGAGACTTTCATAAATAAGTTTTTTTCCACTAGCCTCTTGGTTGAAAAATTAATGGCACCATCCCTCTGTGCCTGGCAATGTTGATACTTTTTAGCATTGCACTGTGTCAAGGTTCCTCCCCCACTCTGAACTCTAGGGTACAGATGTGGGGACCTGCATGAAAACCTCCTAAGCTTACTTTTACCAGCTTAGGTTAAAACTTCCCCAAGGTACAAGTTAGTTTTATCCTTGGAATATCCACTGCCACCACCAAACTCTAACTGGGTTTACTGGGAAACGCAGTTTGGACACATCTTTCCCCCCAAAATCCTCCCAACCCTTGCACCCCACTTCCTGGGAAAGGTTTGGTAAAAATCCTCACCAATTTGCATAGGTGACCACAGACCCAAACCCTTGGATCTGAGAACAATGAAAAAGCATTCAGTTTTCTTACAAGAAGACTTTTAATAGAAATAGAAGTAGATAGAAGTAAAGGAATCCCCCCTGTAAAATCAGGATGGTAGATACCTTACAGGGTAATTAGATTCAAAAAATAGAGAATCCCTCTAGGCAAAACCTTAAGTTACAAAAAAGACACACAGACAGAAATAGTCATTCTATTCAGCACAATGCTTTTCTCAGCCATTTAAAGAAATCATAATCTAATGCATACCTAACTAGATTACTTACTAAAGTTCTAAGACTCCATTCCTGGTCTATCCCCAGCAAAAGCAGCATACCAACAGACGCAGATCCTTTGTTTCTCTCCCTCCTCCCAGCTTTTGAAAGTATCTTGTCTCCTCATTGGTCATTTTGGTCAGGTGCCAACGAGGTTACCTTTAGCTTCTTAACCCTTTACAGGTGAGAGGATTTTTCCTCTGGCCAGGACGGATTTTAAAGGGGTTTACCCTTCCCTTTACATTTATGACACACTGTGATTTCCTTGGCCATGAAAGAAGCCTTTAGGTTTGGCATTCTGTAGAAGCCCTATCTCCAATGAATCTGAGAGTTTCAATGATTTAAGAATGGCTCCCAGTAGGAACAGACTATGATGGTGTCAATGAAACAATGGCTTGAATAATAATATTAATACTAGTGCATGCTACCTCCCAGAAGCCGTTAATGGCTGGGAACTCTACTTGTGTGTGTCAAGGTGCAATCTTGTCCCAGTACATCCTACAAGCACCGAGCACCAACTCTACATCGTGGTAGGGGGTCCAGTGAGATCTACATATAACTTCTTGTTGTATGAGCTGGTGGCCAGGTCAAATGGGGTTTCTGTAACATGGTCACATCAGGGATCATCGTTCGGATGATACTGTAATAAGCTGGCTGTTCTTTATGTTTTTCTTGTCATCCCAGATAAAACAAGATATTGCGATTAGATCTCAGCTCACACTGTTAGTAACACAGAGCTTGCTTTCCCACAGCAGTATTGGCACCACCATGCTGACGGTAGAAAGGATCATGTGCACATCAGTAATCAGATGTGACTTGAGCACACACCCGAAGCAGAACTGCTGAGAAAGAAGCAGCCAGTTCCTTTCATATTCATATTGTGACCACAGCCACACTACAAACAGACCCACTATTGTTCATGTAGACGCTCTGGCACCCTTGGTTAGTACGCTGGACGAGAAGCAAGAAGGGCTTTGTGACGCCTTCAGAAAAGGGCATTCTGAGTTGGAGTTGCATGGGTGGGAGATGTTGATATAGGATACGGGAGCACAAGTCACTAGGTGATGTTCTTACCTCAGAGTCGTGGTTAAGGGGGCACTGCTGGAGCTGCCATTGTTCAGAACTGATGTAAAACTGCAGCTCCTACCGCTCATGGGCTTTATAGTAACCCCAGAGATGAGTGAATGATCTACGTAGTCTTTAAAATGTCTGCTGATCCATCAGAAACATGGGACTATGGAAATGTAAGTTGTCATTATAACCAACATAGCAGCCTGTTGGTTCAGAGCAGCAACAGGACATGTTCTTAACTTGCTCTCGGCTGGAAGAAGCTGTATAATCGTACTAGAGAGACCAAGCCAAAACCAAAGCCTGGGATACAAACCCCTCTCAGACAGGGGCAGGTGGGTTCCAGGGTCCAAAGTCAGAGCTGAATTTCATAGCTTGTCTCACTTTGCATAATGGGCTGAAGCCCAAGAGCCAAAAAACTCTGAACTTCAGAGGCTTTTGAAGCTTGGATGTAAACTTTGTGGCATGGGACCATCTCAAGCCCAGTTTTACCTGTGTAGATGAAGCCATAAGGCTACTTTCCTTTTGTTCACAAACCTCAAGGTTAATGAGAGACACTCCCTGGTGAAACACCCATTGGAGATAAATGGGTGGCTGTGCCATGGTGAAGTACCATAATTCCTGTGCTACACCCCATTTGAAATTTTTAGAAGGTTTTTAGCATCCTGGTTTCCCTGCTGTGCAGTCATAGCACAAAGCTGATTGGGGCACAGGCAGTGCCCCTCTATAATAGTAGCACTTAACCCTGGTATCCCCGGGGAACAGCTAGCTGTATTAGTTGATTGTACCTGTATCATGGGTCTATTTCTAGCCCTCTGTGAGAGCTCTCTAGTGGATTAATTAGCACTGTCCTGGAAGCCAAGGGGCAGAGGGAACAATGCTTGGCTTTGCAGGAAGTATTGGCCCAGACCCAGAGGGAGACAACTGTGAGGACTACAACAGGGATACCATAGACCCAGAGTTCAGCAGGGTACCATGGGAACTCAGGTTAAAATACCCACTGTGATAACTAGCACAGAGGTCCAGACAGAGTCGCCCCCGTAGGGAGATGTGAAAGGGGTAGAGAACAGGACCCTAGGATAGGGAAAGGAGTGGCACAGGCAGGCTTTGTGAGCTCCCTCCGAAGAGAGGATGGCCTGGTGAAATGACTGAAGGCAGCAGAATAGGAGCTGGAGGATTTCAAGTTCAAGAATGAACAGCTGACCGAAGATCTCCAGTTCACCAAGGAAGGAAAAGAGCACTTGCTCCACACAGTGTATGAGATTGTTAGAGGCATGGCATACAGAGACCCCAAAGCCCAGGAAGCGAAAGTGAGTCAAGGGACCCCAAACATGCTCTTCAGGTAAGAAAGACCTAGGAGAGTAGACTCTGGGAAACCAGAGGAAAGCCTGGGTAGAAGCTCTCCAGACAGTGAGATCTGGGGGAGAGGCCCCCGATTGAAAGGGGCAAGGACTAATACAGACTCTTAAGGTGAAGAGGCCTGAGAGAAAAGGACCCTGGTAGATTGTGGCACACAGAGACTATAACAAATAGTCCTCCAGACAGAGAGGTCTGGGAGGGAGAAGACCCTGCTAATGTGGGGCAAAATGGGGGGTAAAAAGAGAGAGTACCCTCTACAGAGCTACCACCCCAATCCTATCTGGGTGGGCAGAGGTGTGATGGGGTGGACTAGGCCCAGAAGCCCCCTGCTGGATGACTCAGGGTCTTGCCACACTTGTCCCAGGAAAGGAGCAGCGGAGAAATCCTCCAAGCGGGCTAGTTGGCTGCTTCCCCAGCAACCACATCAGAGGCTGCAGGAGCATCCAATCATATAAAAAGGAGCTAACATGCCAGAGACAGGAAGTGCCTTGCTAGAGGAGTGCAGATGGTGCTCCTGGTTAGTCAAAGGGAACTGCAGCATAACGGACAGCTCAGTGCTAGTAGTGACCCAGGGAGCAAGGAAGAGCTCCTGGCTGGCTGCTTGGCTTGAACTGTGAAGGCTAGGGCTGCTGGGAAGTGGCCCAGGGAGCTGAAGGCAGTTTTGCTAAAGGGATGTGGTGGTGCGTGGCTGCTATTCTTAGGGTCCCTGGGCTGGGACCCGAAGAAGTGGATGGGTCCAGGTCCCCCCCATAGGCCACTGGGGAAGGGCCTACAATTGGACAGCAGTAAACCCCCAGAAGGGGACTGAACTGTCAGAAGACCCAGCTGAAGAGCTGGGGCCAGAACAGACTAAAAGGGCTAAACCATTGCCTCCAGGGAGGAAGCCCTGGGGGTCTGACCTGATACCGGGGCCAAGATTGGTTTAAAGACTGCAAACACACCTGACCAGAACGGGGCACTTGCAAGAGGCGGGTGCCATGCTATTATAGGGCCATATAATAAAATTTTATATATTACATACCAAAAACCTCCATTTTAAAAACCAGTAAGGCTCCAAAATCCAGCACTCAAATTAGGAAACGCCAGAGTCACGGTGGCCTATGCAGCCTTTACTTCGCTCCCTTGAGCCTAGACATCAGGATGTCGTCTGATCACGTACTATTTTTTTGAGCTGCATTAATGTTCTGCTGCTGCTCCCTTTGCTGCATACCACTTGGGGGAATTGCTGTTCTGTATAGTAACCCCGCAGCCCAGGTTTGCATGTGCACAAGTGTTGTGGGAATATCTGTCTTAAGTGTTTATATAGATGGAACACTGCATTGTGTCTGCCCCAGCTGCAGGCTTCCCTGGTCCCTTCCTTGTAGCTGCTGCTCCCTTCTTTCCCGGCTGCTGGCTCTCCCGATTCTCCCACTCTCTCTACCACTAGCTCTTATTCCTCTGGCTCCCCATGCTGGCTCTCCCTGGTCCTCTCGCTGCTCTATACTTCGCCAGTTGCTGGTAGTGGGGCTGGGATATCAGGACTCCAGAGGCTCCTGCCATGAGGGATGCTGTTGCAAATGGCTGCACTCATTCCAACCGAACAATCTTTTCAGTCTATGGCCTGGGGCAGAAGATTAAAGAATAAATAAAAACGTGGCACAGTTGAGTTAGCATTGGTTGGACTCACAAGCTCCCCTGCATCATCATGGATTGGGAGTTTGACATGGATTTGAACAAACAGCTGTGCCTACCAATCAATAGGGAGGCTATTTGTGGAAATGAATCAATTCAGCACAGTCTGCCTGTAAAACATAATTTAACCCACATCAGCATAATTTTGGAACGCACTGAAATGTAAAGGGCAGAGTCTTGATTCCGACGTGGCTCCTCTCTGGGGTTCTTGACACACAAACAGCACTGAGCGATTTACCTTTTCAAAGTGCTGAACCAGAGCGAGCTAGTTCACTCTTGCTAGCCAGGAGCCAGGTGTAACGCTACCTGCAGAAGTTGACTTTTGTTATATGACAGCAGGATATTAACCTTTGTAACTGGACCCAGGTCAAGTGACTGGAGTCTGGAAATAAAATTCATTCTCTTTCCATTCTTATTCCAATAGGGAAGCATTACTAGCCAGAAAGTATCAATGCCTAGTAGATATTGTAGAGATGATGAAACTGCAGCCGAGAGTTGCGGGCCCCCATCTGTAAACGTGGCCCATGTGCGCTCCCTGCAGCAGTTGGTGCATGAGCCTGATGTTCAGTGTTTATCTTTGCTACAGCGTTCCCATAATATAATAATCACAAACCTCTTCCTGCTCTCAGAAAGGAGAGAGAATTTTAGGTCTATGTATACATCTGACATTTGCATGTAAACTGTAAGGGGCTCAGATACTCTAGTGTCCTGTGTGTGGTGGGGGAAGGGACGGGAAACTGCAGAGAGGGTATGTCTTTGCGGCAATTAAACCCCCATGGCTGACCCCAGGTCAGCTGACTCAGGATTACAGGACAGTAACATTTCTGTGCAGGTGTTTGGGCTAGGGCTGGAGCTCTGGAACCCCACAAGGGGAGTGGTGTCCCCTGGTGCATGAGGACCCAAGTGGTGCCCACCACACCTCTGCTATGTGGCCTTGGGGCGGGGGGTTGGGGGGAGACTGCAGAGAGGAGCTAGCCAGAGACTCCAGCCAGTAGGAAGACCAGCAGCAAAGCCAGAGACCTTTGTCACTTTTGCAGTCCCTGCTACAGCCTTTCCCATGTCCCTCCTCCCTGTAACCCCCGAGGAGATGACCTAGTTTCCTGGGGCTCTGTCTGCTGGCAGCTCAGGGAGAGGTGCACTGTCCCTGGTAGGGAGCTGAGAGCCAAAGCAAACTCAGAGTCTGTCCGGCAACCAACTGGGAGTGAGAGGCCCTCCCAGGGAGTTCAGGAAAGGGGAGAAGCCATTTCTGAGTCAGTCTGGAGCCAGCCAGGGCAGGGCAAGGGCAGGACTGGCTGTGTGGGGGGCTGCTGAGTCCCAAGCCTGCATGCAGGGTTCCCCCTGAGAACTGGCTTCTAGGGACCTGAAAGCAAGATCTTTTGCCTCTCCACTGGTGACTCCCAGTTTGTAGAGTTTTGCTGGGAAACTTCCCCAGCCAGGCTG
Source organism: Natator depressus (assembly GCF_965152275.1). Lineage (NCBI taxonomy): Eukaryota > Metazoa > Chordata > Testudines > Cheloniidae > Natator > Natator depressus. The sequence goes on along the minus strand of NC_134237.1, from coordinate 134,714,884 downwards.
AGTTCGCCCTCCAGCTCCCTAGGTGAGACCCATCACCACATGGTCAGCTCTGCTCTGCCTGCTAGTCCAGGGCTGCTGCCTGCTGTGTGTGTGTCTGGAGGCTGGGCTAGGAGACGACAGTTTGGATTTTAGTACAGTTGTGTAATCTGCACCTTGAGGCCTGCCCCCTGTGTGGTGAGGGGAAATCCTGGGACCGAAGCCGCCTGATTCCTGCCTGAAGAGAATCCCTGCCAGCAGAGATCAGCCCCTCTGCAGTGCCCGAGGAGTCCAGAGTCATCTCTGAATCTGAGGATCATTCATGGAGTTTGTGAATGCACCATCTTTTAGTTCGTCAGTCAGGGAATTTGTTTTAGGGACCCCCTACTCCCTGAACTGTGTCCTCAAGCCAGGGAGTAAGAGTGTGGGGATTTTATAACCTGCTGCATATTAAACCTGTGGAGGGATTTACTACCTTCTCCCACTTGTGAGTCCTTCGGGCTGTACTGAACCCAGTCAGCCACACTGCTAAACCCCTGCAGAGAAGAATTTTGTGGTCATAGGTCATCAAGGGCCCCAACAAAGTACGCATACCAACGGGACACTAATCTTACATTTGCTACTTCAAGTCACGTGACTGGGGAAAGTCATAGGTATTAGCAGCGTGGGCACCGGTGAACCTAAAAATAGTGTTTGACCATGTTATGTTATATTTGTCTCCTGTTTAGTATAATTATTGTGTTTGTATTTGTGTTATTTCTTGGAAGTCTCCAACTATCTGGCAAGTGAGTGGGGATTACCCTGTGGTTAGAGTTTTCCTCCCAAGCTGCCCTGGTGACCCTGCCAGGAAGGAGCGAGGGGGGTGGAGGCACTGCCAAATAAATTCATAGGAAAAAATAAAGAAGATACACCCTGCTGAGTGGGTGGTGGGATCCAGAAGAACCCAGACCTGTCCATCAAAACCTGTAAACAGACTGGCATTAAAGAAGGTAACCGGGTGGAGAGGGGGCGCAACATCCCTTTCCCTCTCCATCTTTTCTTCACTGCACACCTGGCCTTCCCATCCTCTTCTCTCCTGGCCTGTCCCCCTCAGCCCCTTTTCCTTCCTTTGCTACGTAACTGATCCCCTCCTAACTAAACCCACCTGTCATGGGGTTCTCTGCTCACCGCTGGGTGGCACCCTCTTCTGGCAATTCTGGGGATTAGCTCCACCCAGTTCAGTGCCTCATTCCCGGTCTTCCACTCTTACAGCTCTCCTCCCGCTCATGGAGTCGCAGGACAGCTGCTTTGTGACTCAGCCCTCTGGCCAGGTCACGCTGTGAGCTCTCCTTCCGGAGGAGTCTTTCCAAGTCTCTTTGCACAAGCAGCGTCAGGCAGTCCTCACACCCGCTGCCCTGACTAGGTCACTGCCGCAGTGATTCAGGCAGACTTCCTGCTTACTGCCCCCAGCAATTCCGCTCTGTAGAGGATGGCAGAGGAACCCAGGCCCACGCCTGGGGTTCCAGTCCAGAGCCCTGTAGAGAGCAGTTAAGGTCTGGGACTCCACCAACCTTACTGCTCTCTTCCCTGGACAACTTCCTGCCAAGCTTCTTTAGGCTTCTCCTTCAGCAGCATTCGTAATCAGACCCCTCTCTCTTAGGCCTCCTAGTACCTCATGGGTTCCTATATCTCCCTTACCTCAGCAAGACAGGCTGCAGACTTCCTGCCTGCTGTCCCCCTTGAGTCAGCCTACATCTCCCCCCTTTGCAGTTTAATTGACTGTTTGTGCCTGCCTGGCCTAATTCAACTCTGTAAGGGTTGGTGTGGGGAACGCACTCCATCACACCACCCAAACAAAAAATTGTGGCACTACCATGACGCTTGCTGCCATCACACTGGTGGAGTGTTGTTCCCTTTCCCCCACTCTAGGTCTGTCTCGCCTATTTAGACAGTCAACTCTTGGGAACAGGGACCATCTGCTACTCTGTCCAGCATGTAGCATAATGTATCCCCAATCTTGGTTGGCCCTTAGGCGTGTAATAAATATTTATCATAATCATAAATGCTCAGGTTCATAGATAGTATGCAAGATTAGTTTCAATTTTGGTGGAAGACCAGGGCAACGAAAATGAAGCCGCTTGGATGCGTGAGTGACAGTGATAGCCTCTCTCACTTTTTCCTTGTTCTGGGTACTCTGAGATTTTGAGTGACAAGACAGCTCTGTAACTCAGTACCCTGTGAGAAAAATATTGTTCCAGTAATGCACATCATTTGGTCTCCTTTTCTGCTGCTTAGAGAGGTAATATCTAGTCAATATACAGCCAAAACGGACTAGCTGCCTAGAAGTCTGGAGACTTTGGTTAAGGCATTTAAAAAATTAAATGTTTCTTCAGTACATTGCTCTTAAAACAGGATGCTTCTAACCTGCAAAACATACTAAACTGGGGGGGGAGAGGGGGGAGATTTGCTTTAGCTGCAAGTCAGAACCCTTGTCTCCTATAACTGGGCAGTAATCTAATGTGTTTACAGTGTCATGTTTATAACATTAGGAAAACTGACAGTGCTAAATAAACAGACTGTAATCCTTACATCTAGTTGTAACCAGCTGCCTTTAAATAGCTTCTGCAATAAACACTGTCCCTTTTTGGCACCTGCCAACACCAGAGGCAGTAATTATCATTGGAATGTGGATGATTTGATTTTTCTTCCATTGAAAATACAGTTTCTCGGCTTTACCCCTGATCTTTTCCTAACCTGGATTCTTTGCCCTGTGGACCTTAGTGTAATCAGGATCCTATAGATTCAGCTCTATCAGCAAACCTGCTTACAACATAGTTGCCTTGTGATGTATGTCAAGGCATAGTTCCATCCTGAAGTGCGGATGTGGTGTAGCGTTCTAACCATTTCTTCAACTCATGCTAACTCCTTTGACTTTAATGGTTTCTAACTAGACTTGTCCAAGGCTTTAGCAAATAGCTAATACATATTTTGACTCCGTCTGCATTGCAAGATGGATCATAACAAGGTACGGCCATGTTGCAATTGGTTCCCTCTGCATTGTAGATCCTGTTTACACTACAAAAATCTAGCTTTCAGGAAGCAGACTGCCAGTACTGGTATCTTAACCAATTCCCCTGCCTTCTTATGCAAGGCTGTCTATGTGGGGAAAATCACTCTTCCTGGTCCCTGCCGTGATGAAGTCAGGTCCTGAAGCATGAAGCTAGATTGTGCTGAGTCTAGCGGGCATAACCACAACTGCTATTAATAAAATAAGAGCATGACTCTAATACCCTGAGATAACATAATCCATAGTTTAACTATCCATGGCAGAGGCATTATGTCACAGGACAGAGGATGTGTTCCTATATTCCCTCTCTGTGACTCTAGGGAGACAGCTTGTGGGACCCAATTCCCCTCTTCTAGGAAATGAGTAAATTCTAATGAGGACAATGGTAATTAGGCTAATTTTATTATCCAACAACTGGGGGCACTTTAATACAGACAGACAAACCCGAGAAAGCTCAGAGAACAGCTACAAAAATGGCCCTGGAAATCAGAGGGAATGATCTACAGCATGAGGGAAAATTAAGAGGTAACTTTGTCATTATTTATCCTATCCAGGCAAAGGAGAATGTGGTAAACATCTACAAATATATGAAGGATCTAATCACCAAGGAGGAAGGAGAATTATTTAGGCAGGCACATGGAGGATAGGGTTGGGAATACTGTGATTGCATTAGGAAGGGGAAACTTTAAGCTTAAAATGGAGAAATGCTTGTAAGCCAGGGTCTGAATGAGCTTTCCCCATCATCTATTGATGAACTCGGGGAAAAGACCTAATGAGAACACCATATTTGCATAGACACACTTATTTCGCCTAGGTAATCAGCACAGACCTGCTATGCCAAAGTCTCAGTTTTGGCTGTTTTGGGTTAAAATTCACTTTAATCTTGGATGCAGAGGTAATGAAATGTTGTTATCCTTATTGTGTAACTAAAGGGAAACTGAGCTCTACTTAATATGCCCTAATTGAGAAAGTCACCCTAAATATAAACTCACTTGCTAAGCAGGGGATAATGATGCCCAGCCCAAATGACAGAGAGGGTGTGAGCAGATGTTCTTATCCAGTGGTGTAGATTCTGTTTAAAGAGTCCTAAATGCTATTTGACCTTCCTTTTCCAGTGTTTCCTTTTCCAGTGTTTAAAGACAGAGCTCATAAGACTCAATTAAAGTTCCTTGTTTCTGCTCATTGATCACTAGAGTTGCAATTACTATGTAGCTGGTCTAAGGTGCTCACCCTTAGACCTGGTGTGGGGATGGTGTTGCAGTGAAAGATAATGCAGAAAGGTTCCCTGCTACCCAGAGAAATCACAAAGAGCTGAAATCGTGCAGATCTGGGCTCAGTGGAGGAACCTGAGAACACAGCATCACAGCTAGAGGCAGAGGCTGTGCAAGCAGTAGCAGAGATGGCAGTAAGCAGTGGCAGAGGGAATAGCAGCAATGGTGAGAAGGGGCAGCAGTGGAATCTTTTATCACACCCATCCCCTGCCCTTTAGCAGTTGGAGGTGAACACATCCCTGGATTCTGGGACTTTGCGGACCTCTGACAACCCGTTGTGAGGGGGGTGCAGTGGAGGGAGGAAAGGGAGTGGCATGTTAAAGGGACTTGAGCACTGAACTGTCACAGTGCAAGGTGGGAGACTGAAGCCCATGAGTACAGCCCAAGATACAGTGGGGAGTTTGTTTACTTATTGTTGCATACTTTTGAATCCTTGATGGAGTGTTTTCCCAAATGAATGCTGTGCTCTTCCTTGTAATAAAAGCTTTCTTTTTATACACCACTACCTTCTGTTGATCTACGCAGTGCTTGTGAGGGGGGAAGTATTGCCTCCTAGAGGCACCCAGAGGTGGTGTTTAGTTTTCCCAGAATTCTGGGCAGGGTGCTTGAGTCAAGTCTGTTTTGTAATGTTAAGAGGAACCCCTACATATTGAATCTGGCCCTTGTTGCTGACACCACTGGGCAGCAGGGTTACACTAACAAATGTATTAGACAGCAGAATCATCTCCCAAGGGAAAAGGTCCCTTCCATTGTGTGGGATTTTAAATCTGGATCGGACAAAGTCCCAGAAAATGTCCTGTGGGGATAATCCTGCAGGGGGGCTCGGAGATCTCACATTTTTCATTCTGTAGTTTCTGTGATTTTCACACCTCGTCAGAGAGTTGTAAAATCCGCTTTGTAACTGATGAGAAGGTGCAAGATTAATTGCTTTGAAAGCACAAAAGGAGCAGAAAATGCCTGAAGGCACTGGGATTGAGCATGCGGTGTAGTCCTAAAAGGCTTTAATAATTTATTACCAGCAGCTGTATAAAGTTATTTTTCCCCTCTTCCACAACTGCTCTTTAAGGACAACTGAAGGCAGCTACATTTCTACTCAAGAAGTGCAAATCAAAGCATTTGGTGAATTCTTCTAAGCAGGATCATGGTTTATTAACCAGAACACCTTGTTTGTCATGTTCAAAAAAGTAAAAGGATTTTTATTGAATGTAGGGTTTATGAAAGATGCCCTGGAAATTAAAGAATTGTGTTAACCCACGGCCTGATTAAGGAAAGTGCCCCTGTTCAGGAAAACCTTTAAGTACATGCTTAAATCTCAATGGGACTTAACCACATGCTTAAATTTAAGCTTGCACTTAAGTGTTTTTGCTGAAGAGGGGCCACACAGAGCGGGCATGGCATTAGTAGCATCCATACAGGTATCCTTTGTGCCATGTAGACAAATGTGTTTCAAGCCCAAGAAGGACCATTTTTTTAATTATTATTTGTATTGTGGTGATGCCAAGGAGCCCCAGTTATGGGCCAGGAAACGATTGTGCTAGATGTCGTACAAACACAGAACAAACAGATAGTCCCTGTCCCCAAAGAGCTTATGATCTAAGTAAGCCACTTCTATAGATGAGGCTAGTTCAGGGTCCATGGCTCACTGCGTCCCTGGCCTTTCTTGCTTTGTTATTACCTGGGCATTATTCATAACTAGAAAAGGAGTACTTGTGGCACCTTAGAGACTAACCAATTTATTTGAGCATAAGCTTTCGTGAGCTACAGCTCAATGCATCCGATGAAGTGAGCTGTAGCTCACGAAAGCTTATGCTCAAATAAATTGGTTAGTCTCTAAGGTGCCACAAGTCCTCCTTTTCTTTTTGCGAATACAGACTAACACGGCTGTTACTCTGAAACCTATTCATAACTACACTCATTCAGTCCTTGAATTCAGCATGCAGAGATTTTTAAGACTAAATTAAAATCTTGACAACAATCTGTTTTCATCAGCTGGCCCAAACCTGGTTTAAAATATACGGCCAGATCAGCAACTGGTTTAAATCCACTTAGCTCCAGTAAAGCCAACAGAACTGTGCATCTGAGCATCTGGCCCAGAGAGACTAATCAATACTTTAGATTGGGACTGTAGCAGCTCAGAGAAGCCAGAGATTATATGAATAATGTCTAAACCCAGACAGGACGCAAAGGAAATGACTGACTATATTTCTTGGTGGAAGGTACAGGGCGGGTGTTTTTTTTTTTTAATGAAGGAAAGATGAGACTGAGCACGTGTGAGACGGCTGAGCTGCTTGTTCAGAATCATTTGGAATCTGTAGCTGTGGTGGAGAGTGTGGTCAGTTTACTATGAGTTATCGCAATTTGCCACTATGAAAAGCATCCCTGCAATCTGCTGAGATGGCTCTGTAATAAATGACTGGAGCTCGCTCAGTGGAGGGGCAAGGCCAAGCCAGATTATGCCGTTGCATGATACAAGTGAATTGGAAACTTTCCTTTCATGCACAGAAAGCTAAGGATAAATACTCCTGGGTTTTGCACCTACATACAAAACAACTTGCTAGCCCTGGTCTGCAGGACCCACAAGTCACTCAATAATTATTCATAGAATCTAGACGTAGAGAAAAAGACATTACTGGTCATCTGCTGGGGATTACAGTGGACAAGAAGCTGGATATGAGTCAGCAGTGTGCCCTCGTTGCCAAGAAGGCTAATGGCATATTGGGCTGCATTAGTAGGAGCATTGCCAGCAGATCAAGGGAAGTGATTATTCCCCTCTATTCGGCACTGGTGAGGCCACATCTGGAGTACTGCGTCCAGTTTTGGGCCCTCCACTACAGCAATGATGTGGACAAATTGGAGAGAGTCCAGTGGAGGGCAACAAAAATGATCAGGGGGCTGGGGCACATGACTTACAAGGAGAGGCTGAGGGAACTGGGCTTGTTTAGCCTGCAGAAAAGAAGAGTGAGGGGGGATTTGATAGCTGCTTTCAACTGCTTGAAGGGGGGTTCAAAAACGGATGGAGTGCGGCTGTTCTCAGTGGTGGCAGATGACAGAACAAGGAGCAATGGTCTCAAGTTGCAGTGGGGAAGGTCTAGGTTGGATATTAGGAAACACAGTTTCACTAGGAGGGTGGTGAAGCACTGGAATGGGTTACCTAGGGAGGTGGTGGAATCTCTATCCTTGGAGGTTTTTAAGCCCGGCTTGACAAAGCCCTGGCTGGGATGATTTAGTGGATGTTGGTCCTGCTTTGAGCAGGGGGTTGGACTAGATGACCTCCTGAGGTCTCTTCCAACCCCAATCTTCTATGATTCTATGATACTTCATTCCCCCTCACTGTTTTCCTTAGTCTATTGAAGTTCCTTGTTTGGTGTTAGGAGAAAGTAGCACTTTCTGATTCCTCATCATTGTCGTGTGATGGCAAATAGTCCCATTGATCTCCGTGAGACTACCTGCAAGAATGACGAGCAAGGGTTTTCAGGATCATGCCCACAAACTCTTTCCAATCTGTAAAGGTAATTATAGATTACAGGCCACTGGTGGTCTTGGCTTCATCTTCTAAATTCACTTTAGGGGAGATTTTTAAAGGTTTTCAGGTGTTCTGCTCAGCATTGCAATGCCTAAGTCTCCTTTTCAAAAGTGACATAGGCACTTAGGATCCTAAATCCTATTGGATTGGCTAAAGCTTGCTTGTTCTTCACTATTTCATGGAAGAAATTCTGGTCTATGGTGGTCAGATTGCTGGTCACATCATCAATCCATTTTACCGTTCTTGCCTGGGTCTGTTGCAGCTCTGCTTCCCAATCTGTCCAGACTCTTTGCAGTTGCTGCTCCAACAGAGATTGCCTCCGCCAGCAAGTCATCTCTGAGCCCTTTCACACAAACCTCCAGCTGCTGCTTTAATTCCTTTCATGAAACCCCCCAGCTCCTGTTTTAGGTCTTGTTGTAAAATCCACTGGCCATTTTCATTTCTGCAAGCACCTCTATTATTTGTTCCCTCTTGGTTCAACAGGAGTACCAGCTCACAGTCTCTCCCCTTGGAAACTGCATCCAATTCCTGACACCAATGTTGTTCCTTATTGACCTGAGCAGCTAGTCAATTTTTGGGGGCGTGGGATGTTCCATTTGAAAGCAGAAATTGAGAGAGAGTCTCTGTCTCTCTCTTCTTTTAATGGAATCTTGTTTTATTTACAAGGAATGTACAAAACCCTGCTTTATCCAACGGAGGAGGAACCAGGAACAAAAGGAACAATTTCTTAGTTTGCAGCCCCATGCCTCGTTAGCCAATACCAGCCCTAAAAGCTCTCTGTCTCTCGTTTTTTGCAGGATCACATTGCACTCATAGGCTACTGCTTTGCATTCTTGCTTTTTGCCTCTGCCTCTCTCTTTTCTTGACTGTTCTCAGATTCTGTGTTCTCTCTCACCCACACCTGGTCACAATACCCAGTAGAACCCCCCACCCACATGATGCAAATTTCTGGGCAGACTCTAATAGGCCTTGCTTTAGGCGTGACCCCTTACCTGTCTCTTACAACTGTCTTAAAAGATCAGCGCATTCACATATCAGTTTTAACTCAACCCATAGAAAGGTTTCACCTAGCTCATAATAATACCTTTATTAATCGAGGCCTTAGTGTAGCTCAAAATCATCAGCAATCAGACTGGGATAGAAAAACATCCCTTGTTAGCAGAGGCACCCAAATTCATTGCCATCTCTACCCATATCTGTAATGTTCTTTCAAATCTGTGGGTACGAAGGGCTATAGGGTATCAGCCAGATCCTCACCAACTGTAAAACAGAGTAACTCTGTTGAACTACATAATTTTTTACCAGCAGAGGATGTGGTCCTATAAGTTCTCAATATCGTTACATTTTCCCTATGAAAATAAGGCTGGTGTTCAGTCTTGTAACACCCTCAGATCCTGGTCGATGGCAGGCAGGATCAGACCTGGGACCTCTGGAGCTAAATGCAGGTGCCTCTACTGCGTGAGCTAAAAACCACGTGGCTGCTAGCTGAGGCTGTAGCAGACTCATTCATCTCTAAGTGGTCTCGGTGCCACTGGAGGGGACAAAACACCACACCTATGAGGTGTGCGTGGGTTACGTTTTCTTGTTGAAATACAGCCTTCGAGCTGCTCATTATGCCAAGCAAATCTCTTGTTTTCCACCAAAATAACATATTGATAATGCAAATCTTTTAGTTGACGCTTGTTCTCAGTTGACGCTTGTTAGCGGTAGTGGAGAAAAATGCCTGGAAAAGTCAAAGTTGAATTCTTTGACTTTTCCAGACATTTTTCTCCACTACCGCTAACATCCTTCAACATGTTGTCATCTTGTGATCTAGGCCAATCACAGGGCAAAGAAAAGACCTTGGCATTCAATATTTAATTGCCAGGGAGCACAAGATATTAACAGGAACAGTTGATAGTAAACATTTATCTTGGTGATTGGGAACGCTGCATTACTTGTTTCCACAGAGGGTATGGACGTCATGGTATCATCTCTCTAGCCTGCAAACAGACGCCTAATAATAGTATAAATTAAGCCCTGAAGAAGGGATCTTCTGGGTCCTAAGAGCTTGTGTATTCTACAACATTCTGGTTGAACAGGTATCTTATGTCTATATTACACTGAGTATTCCTGAAAGTCTGAATGTGACTCATTTAAATCCTTGTTGATTGAACTATGGCATGGAAAGCTCAGCTCTGCTATCTTGTTAGAAAGAAGGCATAACCCAGTTTACTTTGTTTAATCCAGTTCTCTACTAGTGTTTCTCCACTTTGTCTCCAAGATAGAAGCAGTTCCCCTCTTGAAATCTTGCTTTAACACCTTCCTTTTCTCTCCATGAAGTGTGTTGTGGTGATTTAGGAAGGACACAGTACAATATTGCCACTGGGCACCTGTGGACAGATTGTCTTCTCATACTGGCATACATTGTGATTTAATGCCAGGGAAGTCAACGAAGGCAGGTTAAGAATAAGTTAGACAACCATCTGTCAGGGATAGCCTAGGTATGCTTGATCCTACTTCAGCACAACGTGGTGGACTAGATGACTAGATGGGAAAGAAACACTTCTGTCTGCATTATTATTGATTAATTCTACCATTTTAAAATCTAGTAATGGACCTGCACCACTGTTAGGATTCTTTTTGTTCCTGGTATACTAAAAAAAACCCTCCTTCTTGTCTATAACTCTGATTTCTCCATTTCACCATAGATTTCTCCTTGTGTCCCTTTGCTTCTCTTATCAATTTTCTACAATTATTAGCTTCTGATTTATATTCATGACTGTCAACTTCCCCTCTCTTGCATTGCTGTATATATATTTTTATTTTTTATAGCTGCCTTCACTTCCCCTCTACATCAGGCCATTTTTTTTTTAAACCAATATGGCTTAAAAATTTATGGAGGCCATAAAGTGCATCGGAGAAGGTGAAAGCTTTCACAGCTGCTGTCAGTGCTGTTACTGCTCTGTGCATGCATCAAGGATTTCAACCCAACGCCTTTCACCAGCTCTAAATTCAAACCATTGCCATGGAAATATATCCACACTTTACTGTGGTGTGTGTGTGTGGGAGAGAATGAGACATCCTGGTAACTGGGCTTGCTGGGGAGGAGAGTTTCTCAAATGGTAGGAAAGGCAGGTAGGTTTGTCTAGTCTGCTCTGGGTAGGGATGCATATAAAGAAAGGGTATTGGTGACAGTGCGTGGGGTGGCTTTCATTCTGAGTGGCAGTTTTATTGGCTTTTAAATTATGTTGACAATGAGTCAGTGACAGATACTGTAGTTAGCAATTCACCCAACCTGAGAATTGCACTGAAGCAGGCATGCCAATGCTGCTTCGATCCAGCCACGCTGGTGGCTGACTTAAACTTGAATTATAAATAGCTTCCAAACGGCCAATAACAGAGCATCTCATTTAAAAAGGATCAGTTAGATCATTAATACCGAAGTCCCTTTGGTTTCGTTTTTTATTTCTCTTTTAACTTCCTGGGACTTTCCAGTGTTTCTTTCAAAAATTTAAAAATGGGTGAAAATCAGTGCAAAAAATGAACTTCACAGTTTTCCAGGTAAATAGTAGGGTCAGAAGTGGGGGACGAGGAGACAGAAAACAAAGCAACAAATAGGGAAAAGTAAGACTCTGTTGTTTATGAAACCATTCTCTCTAATCCTCACTGCAAAAATAAAACTTCCTTTTACAAACAGTTGTTAGTGACTTTTGCAGTTACATTTGATATAAGCTGCGTAGGCTCATGGTAGTTTTTGCAGCGTGTCTTCTCCTCCTCAGAGAGGAGGGGGTGCCCAGCACCCATGTGGGGAGCAGGTTGGGAGGAGACCAGTACTCCCCTCCCTGAGGCCTGGCCCTACAGCAGTGAGCAGTCTCGGCCAGCTGCCTGCCCATCTCAAGCCTGCATTGGATAGTTGCATCAGGCACCAACCGCAGTCACATTGCCCCATGCAGGCACGCTGTGCTGGTCCCTGGGAATCTGCGAGCCAGGAGCCAGATAATCTGGATAGAAATTAGAAAAATCCAAATACTAGATTTTTCAAAAGCAGGGAATTTTTCAGAGGTTTTTGCTAAAAACTGAAAATGAAGGGCCTTATTAATACCATGTTCATACTTGTTTCAGAGTAGCAGCCGTGTTAGTCTGTATCCACAAAAAGAAAAGGAGTACTTGTGGCACCTTAGAGACTAACAAATTTATTTGAGCATAAGCTTTCGTGAGCTACAGCTCACTTCATCGGATGCACTTGGTCACTCGCAGCCAGGCGAATATTTCTATAATATCCTTCAAAATGCTTTGTTCATGTCTCTGGTCAGATAACATAAGTCTATTATTAATATTCTGGTAGTATGCAGAAGCCCCAAATGAGATTAGTGCCCATTGTGCTGGGTGCTGTACAAAAGTGTGGTAAGAGACAGACCCTGCCTGGAAGAGCTGATCATCCAAAAGGAAAAGACAAAGGGTGGGGAAAAGGAAATATCACTATCCCCATTGTACAGCTGGGAAGATGAGGCACAGAAAGACTGACTTGTCCAAAGTCACACAAGGAGGATGTAAGGACCAGATCAGGGACTGTCACCAGAGGTCATGAGTCCCTCCCCAGTGCTTTAACCACAAGACCTTCCATCTTCCTGACTCTTAACATTAGGTTTCCAGGATGAATACTTACAAATACAAATTTGAAATTTACTTTCTGTAAATACGTTACAATGTTGACTTAAAATTCACTCTTTTGATGAGCATCCCAGCCAGTGTGTTCACTTCCCCCGATACTTGTGAAAGCGAACTTGCCAGGGAGATGAATTTGTATTTTTTAAACAAATATATGGATATTCTTAGTCACTGTACACTGAGCTTCTCTAGTTGTAAAATGGGTGTAAAGATAGTTTCTCCCTTCCCATCTTTTGTGCATGGCTTGTCTTCCAGGCTTAGACTGTAGCTCTGTGTACATCCTGTGCTTAACATAGCGGCCCTCCAATGCTGACTGAGACCTCTGGGCACTCACTGCAATAGACACCGTTAATAATAATAACCTACTAGTTAACCTCTTCAAAGCACTGCACAAACACTAAGTTCTAAGTCTGATTAATCAGGTCTTGCTGCCTTCTGCTCTGACTGAATTATACACATGACATAACAGAAGGCAACACTGCTCGGCCATTTTTGCTCTCTGAGGTACTTCAGTTGCTGTCTTTGGGGAATGTTGATCTATTTTTAAATTGCTTAAGGGCTAACGCTCTTCTTTTTGACAGCAAACGTCTCCAGGGAACATGCTGCGCACCGAGGAAAGAAAAGCAAAGTTGAAATGCACAGGAAACGTATTTAGCATGTGCGCACACACCCTCTTTATCTGCCCTGCCTGGGGTATCTTTCCCTGAATCATTATTGCCCTTGAGTTCGAGGCAATTTCCTTTAATGGAAAAATATAACATTCTACCTCTATAACTCAGTAAAGGGGAAGAGAACTGGAGAAAGAGGCTTAAAGGGGAGTTTATACTGGCACTATGGACAGAACAAATGGAGTGGCAAAGTAAATCAATGGTAGGGTGACTAATCTAATTGCCTTCTATGATGAGATAACTGGCTCTGTGGATGAAGGGAAAGCAGTGGACGTGTTATTCCTCGACTTTAGCAAAGCTTTTGACACGGTCTCCCACAGTATTCTTGTCAGCAAGTTAAAGAAGTATGGGCTGGATGGATGCACTACAACGTGGGTAGAAAGTTGGCTAGATTGTCGGGCTCAACGGGTAGTGATCAATGGCTCCATGTCTAGTTGACAGCCGGTATCTAGCGGAGTGCCCCAAGGGTCGGTCCTGGGACCGGTTTTGTTCAATATCTTCATTAATGATCTGGAGGATGGTGTGGATTGCACCCTCAGCAAGTTTGCGGATGACACTAAACTGGGAGGAGTGGTAGATACGCTGGAGGGTAGGGATAGGATACAGAGGGACCTAGACAAATTGGAGGATTGGGCCAAAAGAAGTCTGATGAGGTTCAACAAGGACAAGTGCAGAGTCCTGCACTTAGGACGGAAGAATCCAATGCACCGCTACAGACTAGGGACCGAATGGCTCGGCAGCAGTTCTGCAGAGAAGGACCTAGGGGTGACAGTGGACGAGAAGCTGGATATGAGTCAACAGTGTGCCCTTGTTGCCAAGAAGGCCAATGGCATTTTGGGGTGTATAAGTAGGGGCATTGCCAGCAGATCAAGGGACGTGATCGTTCCCCTCTATTCGACATTGGTGAGGCCTCATAGGAGTACTGTGTCCAGTTTTGGGCCCCGCACTACAAGAAGGATGTGGAGAAATTGGAGAGAGTCCAGGGAAGGGCAACAAAAATGATTAGGGGATTGGAACACATGAGTTATGAGGAGAGGCTGAGGGAACTGGGATTGTTTAGTCTACGGAAGAGAAGAATGAGGGGGGATTTGATAGCTGCTTTTAACTACCTGAAAGGTGGATCCAAAGAAGATGGATCTAGACTATTTTCAGTGATAGCAGATGACAGGACAAGGAGTAATGGTCTCAAGTTGCAGTGGGGGAGGTTTAGGTTGGATATTAGGAAAAACTTTTTCACTAGGAGGGTGGTGAAACACTGGAATGCGTTACCTAGGGAGGTGGTGGAATCCCCTTCCTTAGAAGTTTTTAAGGTCAGGCTTGACAAAGCCCTGGCTGGGATGATTTAGTTGGGATTGGTCCTGCTCTGGGCAGGGGGTTGGACTAGATGGCCTCCAGAGGTCCCTTCCAACTCTGTTATTCTATGATTCTATGAATCAGGAAGCTCTCTGGGCAGGTTATGTCACTGCACTACAGAAAAACCTGCTCCTGTTGAAGCCAGTAGCAAAGATGCCCTTGATTTTAAGGGGTGTGGGATTGAGTTGTTAGAAAAATGTATAATGAATTGTGTTAGTCTTATTTATTGAATAACATTCTATATATAGTATTATAAGAAGTTATGAAGAGGTTTTTAAGGCCTGGCTTGACAAAGCCCTGGCTGGGATGATTTAGTTGGGGATTGGTCTTGCTTTGAGCAGGGGATTAGACTATGTGACCTCCTGAGGTCCCTTCCAACCCTGATATTCTATGAAGGAATTTTTGCTTTCTGAATGTGTGTTTGTTGATGCGGCATTTCAGAACTTAGCTGAAACAGCTTCATGAAACCTGGTTTGTGTGTCTTTGTCAAATCTTTGGTCTGTGTAAGTAGCAAGGTAAAGCAGAGTGTCATGATGGAATTGTTAACTTCATGTGCCTCCCACCCCTTCCTAACCAAACCAACCAAAAAGTAAAAACCTAAGACCACAAGAAACAGACCAGTCAGATAAGAACTGGATAGAGCCAAAGGGGTGGACAGCAGCGAATAGTTGACAGAAGTAGACAGATAAATTGTTGTTTATCCTGCTAAAATGTATTGATTTAGGTTAGTTATTGTGATTTATGCATGGGAATGTTTTAATTAGGTAGGCAGACAGATGAGGTAACTTGGTAAACTGAGTCTGTGCAAAGAGGTGGAGAAGAAAAAAAGGAAAAACACAGCAGAAACCAGAGATTTGAAATGAGTCTTTCTTCTTCTCATCTTTCTTGCCTTATCTGGTTTTGTATAGCTATGGAATTCATAGCTGATAATAGCATCATCTTAAAACATACAGAATAAAGCTAAAATCAACTGTTTTTAAGCCCATCTTGTTTTTTACCCAACAGGGTCATAAGGTAGAAGATTATACAGGTCTTATGATTCACTCCTGCTCAGAACAAAGCAGTAAATACACAGTAACTGCCAGACTACAGGATACATTTCTGCACAGAGTATCTCCAAAGGAAATAAGCTCAAGCAGCTTTTGTTGTGGAGTATTAGGGTATGTCTACACTACCCGCCAGATTGGCTGGTAGCGATCGATCTATCGGGGATTTATTTATCACATCTAGTGTAGACGCGATAAATTGATCCCCGATCGCTCTGCCATCGACTCCTGTACTCCACCCGAGAGGCGGAAGCGGAGTCGACAGGGAAGCGGCGGCAGTCGACTCTGCTCCGTGAGGACGCGAGATAAGTTGACCTAAGATACGTCGACTTCAGCTACGCTATTCTTGTAGCTGAAGTTGCATATCTTAGGTCAATCCCCCCCTAGTGTAGACCAGGCCTTAGAAAACAACAGAAGGAAAATATATGTATTTCAGTGAAATTGGTATATTCCCACCCCTTCTCATATAGTCCAGGTGGAGAGACTAAAACCATTGATCTAGACAGGCATTTGTATCACTCATTTTTTCCATAGGGATCATGGATTCAAGAGACAGCTGGATTGTATGCCACTTACTCCAGCACTTATCTTTTGTCTTGCAAAACTGATCTACTAATTTACCTAGCACTGTTATGGAACTGGAGCAAAACAATGCACTAAGCCAAATTCTGCCCTGCAGTTAAATTCCACCAAAGCTATAGAATCCAGGGTTTCACTGATGTAACTGAGGGCAGCATCTGGCCCTTTGTTCTTAGAAGGTAACATACAAATGGAAATCAGCTGAAATTAAAAAGCTTTTCCTAGACATGTACTATAGAGGCAGCTGGTAGTGTCTGTAGTGCGAGGCCATGATCAAGTGTCTTGATGTTTTTGGTCTTTTGACCTCGAGATGAAAACCTTGTGTGTGTCTCTTGGACTGTGAAGTAAAAATATTATCTAAGTTATAATGTTCAGCCACTAGAGTGTGACATGTGTAACATACCTTACTTCAGCTCTTAACAGCCATTCCTGGCTGTGCATTAAAGTGTCTTAAAGTGGGGACATCTCTGGTGTATCTCTCTGGGAAGGAAGCTCTGTAGCCATTCCATATGTGGTACAGAAGTGTGACCTGCTAGTAGCAACCCTGCAATCTACTGTGTACTAGGTGTCCACGACATCGTATCAGAAATAAACTAGTGCCAGAGAAGAACAGAAACAGAAGGAAAACAGCAAGAAAAGTTGGCAGGATTGATTTCATCAATGTGTCACTCTTCAGTGCCCCAGCAAACTTCAGTTTACACACCTTCAGAATGGATAGAATGGAAGCAATATTTTGCAAGATTTCACATTGCTACAAAACTCCACCAAGAAACCGGAGATATTCAGGTATCATTTTTAATTTATGCTATGGGGAAGCAAGCAGAGTTTATCTTTCAATCTTTTATCTTTAATGAAGACTGTTGCAAAGATGACTTTGAAAGAGTTTGGGTTATGTTTGATGCATGCTTTATACCTCAGAAATGTAGTTTATGAAAGCATATTTTCACCAGATAATTCAGGAACCAAGAGAAAATGCTGAATCTTTCATAATAGCTTTGCATGCACTGGCTGCAAATTGTGATTTTTTGGGGGGACTGCAAAACATGAAAATATCAGTGACAGGCTGGTTTTGAGTTAACAGGCAAGAACCTCTAACAGCAACTATAATTAATGACAGACCTAAATCCACCCACAGCTTTTCAGATAGCAAAGCAGTCTGAACTAGTCAAACAGCAGAACCAAAGGCAGGAGCAACTTGAAAACCTGAAACTAGTTTAGAAGCTATAAACAGACATATGAGCGCTAAAAATCATGAGCCTCAAGGCTTTTACGGTATGCGGATATTTCAGGCAAACTACACAGCCTTTCAGAATAAATATACAAGATGTGATAAAAATTCATAGCCCAACAGATGTATGTTTAGCCAAAGGCACGAGGTGTAATAAATGCACAGAATATGGAATATTTTGCACCTATTTGGTATACCAAACCAGGCAGGGAGTTGAGTAATGTTACAGACAATCAAGAGCCATTGTTGCTGGGATTTATCACGTGAGATGACACAGTGCCTGCCTGGCGAGTGAAACTGAATATTCACAGAAATACTATTGACTTTAAAATAGACTCATGAGCAGATGTCACAGTCCTCTCAGAAGGGACCTTCAACCTCTCCCAGAGCTGAAATCACCTGACATAGCCTTGCCTAACCCTACAGGTATTTTGAACGGCATGGGCCAGTTCACCATAGAAACAACTTACATGCTGCATGCAAAGAGGAGAAACTTAATAGGGATGACAGTTCAAGCGAGAGGAGGGAAGCAGTGGTTTAAATTTACTTTTACATTTAGGATTTGTTGGGGACGGCAGGGGCAAGTCCTGTGAGTACTTGCCCTGAAAGAAGGGTGATCCTTAAGAAGTCATGGAGCCTGGGAAGAATACAGGCACACAGTGGTCCCAGAAAGGTCTGTGGGAACAGCCTGTGGACAGGCTGAGGAGGCAGAAACCCAGGGTGCAAGCAGGAGGCCTGAATATGCAGACCTGAACTGCTCACAACAAAGGAACTGGAGTGGAACCCAGAGAAGAGGGAAAGCCTGGATTTCCCTACCAGCCACTGGAAAAGGTGATGCAAAGACCACGGACACCAGGGGTGGAAGAAGTCTGGACTTGATCAAAGATGCAACGTGAGGCTATTGGACTTCTGTCTTGTTGGAATCTCTCTTGCCCCAGAAGTGGAGGGACTAAAAGTGGCTTGGCCAGAGGGCTGAGTCGAAGGAGGAAGCTGATAACCGCAGGGCTGGAGCATTGGTCATCGGGGGGGCATTAGATGAGGAGAGCCTGTTACACTGTGCCCAGCTATGAGGAGGCACGCCAGCAGTGAGTCCACTCTGACACCTGTCCTCCATTTCGAATCTCTTTTCGCAGACAAACACTGCGCCTGGTGCAGGGACCAGCAATAAGCACATAAGGAACGAAGAAGGTCTGCACAAAATACTGCTGCCAAAATAATTTTTCTCACCTGCTACTATGACTGTCTTCACGGCTTTTTTGAAGTCCTTCAGTGGCTCCATATTACTCTGCATATTAAGTTCAACCTTTTTTGTCCATACCTTTATAATGATACCTTGCAGTACCGTAATCATCCATTAGATGTCTCTGTGTGCTGCATAGAGTTCCAGACAACCTGTGGTCCCTGGTAAACAAGGGAGACAAAGCTGGAGTTCAAGTTGTGTGGAAGCCTGTTTGTAGATATAATTAGTTTCCTTAATAAATGCCTTCTGTTTTAAGATGGACTGTGATTCCACATATCAAGATAGCCTTTAAGATTGTACACTCCTTAGCTCCCTTTGACATTTCTTGGTCTGTTTTCCCCCTTCATCTCTTCTACTCTGCTAATGAGATATTACTACATCTGGCAGATATTACTAACCTCCATTTTAATCTGTTTATTTGAGTATCCTTTATAGCTCTGAGAGTTTTGTTTTTTACTGTCCACTTGTGTCTGCAAAGAAGAAGTGGGTAAGAGGGTTTAAAAGATATTTTTGTACCCAAATCTACTGCTGTTTGTTGACCTGAATATCTCCAGAATTTTTGATGAGTTGAGTCAGGCATATTGATTTCTCTAGTTCCTTTTGTCAATGCTTCTCTTCTTAATAGGCAATGAGTCAGCTACTTGTTTACATGAGCAGAATGTATTGTGGCAGGGCTGGGGGGTGCAGGGAATCATGGAAACCATGTTTAAATTGAGCAATGCAGAGCATTTAGCATTAAGGTTGTTGCATCACTTTAAGAATCTTGAGACTGTTGAAATAGCTTCCATCCACTGTCCTACAGGGAAATACAAACATTAACCATTTTATTGCTGCCTCACACCCAGGTACAGGGGACAGGAAGAAAGGGAGAAACAGCTCTTCACTGCTGCTCCAGGGCTGCTGCAAAGATCCTTGCTACATTCTGCTGCCACAGAGTCCTTCAAAGAAAACGTAATTGCCCCAGGTGACTGTGGGATTCAAGTGCTGCTGAGACCAGTGCCTCATCGGGGTGTCAGGGAAAGTTGTGCTGAACGAAGCGTGGTCTTTTTTGGTAAGGTGTAGAAGTGAAGTCCTGCTCACTTGAGATCATTAAATAATATCCCGGGCACCAGTTCATGAGAGTGGAGGTGTTAAGCCCAGTGCTCCAGACCATTTTTAACATTCTCTGTAACCAAATTCACCCGGCAGTGTTAGTTACATAAGGAGTTCATCTTCACTGCCTGACCTAAATGATTGTGTACTCTTCCTGTGCAGTTAAATGCCTGTTCTGTTTCACCCCAGAGGTGGCTGCATTTCAGCAGCAAAGACAATGATAGATATCTGTGTGTCAGTTTTTACAGTATCTCATGAGACTTTGGGATGAAAGCTGCTATATAAATGCAAGCTATAATAACTAAACCCTGCAGAAAATGTGCTTTGAGAGTGTTTTTCTTGTATAATACCAGGAGTAGAAAGGGCATTGCTAGCCCTCTGGTTACATTTTATATTGTTCAAAATTCAAAATACCCAAGTTCCTCTCCAAAGGTAAAATTCCCTGGGAAGGATGGCAAAGGGGAGTTGAGAGATTTAAGTGGTGCTAGGCCTTTTGAAATGGCTTTCTGCACAGGGAAAGATTTCACCCTAAGCTGTTATGTGCTTAAGATCACTTTCTCATCATATTTACAGATGAAAAATTAAGCAATTAAAATAGGTGCAGTTATGGCTTCTGCGTGTCTTCTGTTTTCTTCGGGAAACTGCCTGCCACTATTGCCAGAAGCTAAGGCAGAGCAGAAATAACTTACTCAGTGGGAACCCCTCCTCCCCAGAAGTCAGCCTTGTGAGGAGTTGCCTAGAGGAGGCACAAATTTACAATGGGAGCCACGATGCACTTCAAACAAATTGATCTTTTTAAATGGCTGGGGGAATAAAATTGCTAATTCATCCAGAACTCCAGAGAGGTTCATCATTCCAGAGAAGTAGGGGTGCAGGGAGTGATGCAGCACCCCCAGGTTTTATGGGGGCCACTGGTCCCCAGGGTCTTGGGGGCTGGCTCTGAACCCAGCCTGCTCCCGGCCTTCCACCTGGCCTTCCGCCCCCTGCCCTGGGCTCTGGTCCCAGCCACCGGCCCTGCTACCCAGCCGCTGGGTCCATGCCTCGCACTCCACTCCCCGTCCCAGCTGCCAGCCCCACTCCCCAGCCGCTGGGTCCACACGCCGCACTCTGCTCCCCAACCCCGCACCTGGGGCTCGGATCCCAGCCACTGGCCCTATGCCCAGGGCCCCACTCCTGGCCCCGCGCCTGGGCTCTGCTCCTGGAGCCCTGGCAGGCGGCCCTGCTCCCCAGCCACTGGCCCCACTCCCGGTCATGGGGCTCTGCTCCTGGCTCTGCATGTGGGGATCCAGCTGCTGGCTCCTGCCCAGGGCTCCACTCTTGGCCCCACACTCGCCCCCAGCTGAGACCACATCCTTAGCCTCCTTACCCCTGTTCAGGTCCCCCTCTCCTGGAGACACAGCCCTGCTCCCAGCCTCAGCTAGGGCTTGGGCGTGGACAGGGGTAAGGGGGCTGGCTTTCAGCACCCCCAGTACTAAAAATGCTCGAGTGCCACTGCATCATTCACCCATGTCAGAGTGATGATAAAGATCATAGGCTTTGCAGGCTTACCATGCAGAGCTGCGGACCAAAATTGCCTGCGGTCTGCTTCTTGGCAGATCTGTCTGACCATCTACTGCTGTCACCACCATGCTGTCCGAGCCCCTTATGCCATGCATAAAGTATGTCAGACACTAGCACCTCCCACTGCATCTCTGCTACCAGGAATGTGTTAATTCATGGGAAAAAAAACAAACAAAAGTACATGTGCAAACCTTGGAGCGCAGTTCTGGAATGGCTTAAAAGAAAAGCTCATTGGCTCAGTCAGAATAATATCTCCTGCTACAGTGGGCTTTTGAACAGGGGTGGAGCGTGGGTGTTCAGTGCACCAGGCCCCACATGAACCTGATGACTAAGAGCTGCCGAGAAAACGGCCTGCCTTTAAGGTGTCTGTGAGCGGCCAGGCTAGCTGCCTGATGAACTCTGAGGAAAGGCGCCTAAAACGGAGACTTTGGCAGGTGAAGGAAATGAACAGCAATATCCATGTCTATTCTTTTGTACGAGACTGTGAACTTCTTCTGGCCAAGTCTGCATGACTCTGTATGACCCGCTGGTAGACTATGAGGAGCTGAAACACCTTATCAGAAATGTCTTCTGACTTCTTCTTAATAGCGTTCATTGTTCTTACAGTACAGCCTGAGCACTGGACAGACACATCGCAAAGGAGACAGCTCAGGCCCCAGAGAGCTCACTGTCCGGGTGTCAGACAGAGATGCTGCAAGCAGACAAAACAGACAAAGGCAGTAGAGGATGAAACAAGCTTCGCAGAGAAGTGGAAGGCTTGGCTCATGGCTGGCCTAGCAATGCTTGACAAGCAAGACTGGTAGGCACTATGGCAGAGGAAACACCATGCCTCTTGACTTCTACTCTCTCAGAAACCATGCCCACAGGGAAAGAGGTCCTGTTCTATACAGGATTTTACACTGTCCTCCTCACCATGTGACACTAGGAGCCCCTCAACGCCAAGTGGCAGAGGGCCCAGAGTTACACTGTAACTCTAATTGGGCCTGACACGCTCAACACACTGTTGTCAGAATATTTAGCTCGACAGTGCCTTAAGGTGGTATAAAAACTGGGGACATGCTCGTCATGAATATCATTGCATGATGTATGTATGGGCTGAACGTAAAGAGTTATGTGCGTGTGCTTGAAATGTTCTTAAAAAGGTGTTGGGGGAGCTGTGACGCTCTGTACCTCGGGGGAACACCCTGCACCCCCATGTTCATCTTTATAAAATGATTGTGTGGTAGCCAATGCAAAGTTTTTCATGTTGGGTGTCTTCAGAAGGCTCATGATGCACTGAGCATGGTTGTTATAGTAACTGCTACAGTAATGTTCTAGGTTATAATTTCATGTATGTAGTTACGAGGCTGAAAATGTATCCTCATGGCTTAAAGCAAGCCCAGACAAAAACTCTCCAGAAGCAGAGGGGCAATTCACACCTCATCAGGGCAGGTATGGGACAAACCCAGCCCAGCCTCACAGGAACAAAGGGCGCTGGCGTAGGCAGCAACAAAAGAATCTGTTAGACTCTCGAGGGAGTCACCCCCCCCTTCCTTTGGGCAGTTTGGGACTGCGATGAGGTAATACTCACCTGACTCTGGAAGGGGGAGGGGGCAAAGCCAAGAGGGAAGAAAGGACATGATAAAAGGGAGAGACTTTTGCCATGC
This sequence comes from Natator depressus, assembly GCF_965152275.1. NCBI lineage: Eukaryota > Metazoa > Chordata > Testudines > Cheloniidae > Natator > Natator depressus. The sequence continues at coordinate 134,692,006 of NC_134237.1, read as the reverse complement.
TCGCTCTCTCTCCCACCTACATCTACAGACACCACCAAGCAACTGAAGCGCCGATCAAAGGGGAGAGCCTGGCTGAAGAGCAAACAGCCAACCTGTGGTGAGAAACATCTAAGTTTGTAAGGGCATTGAAAGTGTTAAGATCAGCTTAGAATGCGTTTTTCTTTCATTTCATTTGACCAAATCTGACATATGTTTTGATTTATAATCACTTAAAATCTGTTTGTTTATTCTACCTGAAGCAGTGCGTTTGGTTTGAAGTGTGTCAGAGAATTCCCTTGGGATAACAAGCCTGGTACATATCAATGTCTTTGTTAAACTGATGAATTTATATAAGCTTGCAGCGTCCAGCTGGCATAACTGGACACTGCAAGACGGAGGTTCCTAGGGTTGTTTCTGGGACCGGAGATATTGACTAGCGTCATTCAGTTGCAAGTAGCTGGGAGCAGCTTACATGCCAGAGGCTGTGCGTGAACAAGCCAGGAGTGGGGGTTCTAGCAGATCACTGGTCCAGATAACACCAGGGGGGGAACGTCACGGGGCATTGAATAAAACAATCCTGCCCCAGACACAGGAATATGGATTTACCTGTCTGGCTGGCTTGATTACAGGCAGAGAACAATGAAAATACATTTACACACAAAGTAAACAAAGAAATTAAGCTAACAAGTAGCAGAGGAAACAGCTCGTTAAGCACAATGGGAGACACACTGAAATCTGAACCCTCAGGTCTTCCTGGCTCTTGAGGCAAAGACAATGGACTGTGGGAAATATAAGGGAAGCAAAAAAGATATTCTAGTTATCTATTGCTTAGGGGCTAAAGGGGGCAGCACCCTCTGATTCTGGGAACGTTGGATCCTCTGACAAGAAGAGCTAGAGATGCTGGTAGTTTGATGCAAGGGAGAACACTGGTTAGGCCAAGACTGTCTTGGCCAAAGTTTAACTTTTAGTCAGTAGGAAGCATATTGTTTTTGTTGTATTTGTAACCACTTCTCTGTGTTACTCTTGCTTAAATCTATCTTGTTTATTAATAAATGTATTCTTACCTTTACTATAAACCATCTCAGTGCTGTTATATTGAAGAAAAGGGTGAGGCCTTAGCTAAGCTAACAGACGCGGGATGGGGAGGCGGGTGCACGGTCTCTTTGGAGGCAGTGAACTTAATCATTTCTGTGAGTGTCCAGCGAGAGGGATTGGATGCTGCAGAGAGATGTCTCTGGGGCACTGACATTCACTGATGGTTACCTGCAAGGCACAGTTCAGACTGGCAGAGTCTCGAGGAGTTTGATGGTGAAGCAGACAGACGGGTGTGGAAGGGAGCTGCAAAGTTCTCCCTAGCTGAGGCATAGAGGTAAAACAGTGGCTTATGGTTCTGGGTGCCCTGAGGAGAGTGTTTGGCTGCGTGTGTGTGTTCCCTCTGTGTGCCACTCCCGCCCTGCACAGACAGCTGGCATGGCAGACCTCGAGCAGACCATCCAATGACCACAAGATCCATTAAAGGATGAGGGCACCTAGCCAGGTTTATTGTTGATGAAGCATGGTAGTAGGTATCCAGCAGACTCTACTGGACCACTAATACGTGTATGCCTGTAACAATGGACCAACTCAGTGAATGGCGGGACTTTCCCTTCCTCCCTAGGCCAGACAAAGATACTCCCTCTGAGATGCATCTTTATACCCTGATACAAACAAGTTATTACTGCCTGCAGTGGGGTGGCTGACCCACTCCATGACAAAAAGGGCTGGAACAGGCCAGAGAGGCTGTGCAGACCAGCAGCCAAACAGCAAGGGCCTGTGGGGAGCTAATCAGGGCCAGACTGAGCCCTATATAAAGGCTGAAGCAGAGAGGAGAGGGCAGTCTGTCCCTGACTAGCAAGGGAGGAGGACTGGATCCTGAGGGTAGCACCTTGGACAGAGCAGTGCTGGGCAGGCTTGGGGGAGCGGAGGAGAGCTCCGGCCTGTTACCTGCCAGGCTGTGCCCCTGTTAAAAAGGGTTGAGAAGGTGCAAGGGCCAAAGGGGAAGTGGCCCGGGGAAGATAGATAGACAAGGGGAGAGAGGGAGGGCAGAAAGAGGCTGCCACTAGAGGTCCCTGGGTTGGGACCCAGAGTAGCAGGTAGGCCTGGGTCCCATTCAGTGTTATGACTAACATCTGTCTGCCCTGAGTAGTGAGGTGCCCTCTTGTCTGTGCGTCTCCATTATCCCTAGAAGGGTCCAGAACTAAGGGGCTCTCAGGAGTACACAAACTTTGTCACTCCTGAGTTTCATGATGACCTTTGCTGTCAAGCAGCCATCCCCCCCAGAGGATGGAGAGGACACAGCCAGCATGGCTCAGCAGGCCCTGGAAATCCAGGCTTCCTGTGGTATCTCGCTGTGAGACATGCTACTCCTGCATGTGAAGTAGAAGGTTGTAATTAGAGCTGGGCTAATAATTGATTTTTCAGTTCAGTGGTGGGTTTGAAAAAGAAAAAGAAAAAGAAAAAAAACAACACAGTTTGGGTCAAACCAAATCGGACAATTTTTGGTGAATCAAAAAAATCCATTGGAGGTCTGGGCCAAGGTGGGGATTTGAACTGGGTTTCCCACCTCTCAGGTGCACTAACCCCTGGGCTAAAGGTTATTTTGGGAGTGTCAGAAAAACAGCACCATCACCACCACTACTTCCTTCACCTCCTCTGCTTCTGGCTGTTTTGTAAATGGCCGAAATCATTTGGGTCAGATTTGTGACTAATTGTGTCGACTAAACGGTTTCTTGGAAAAATGTTGCTATAGCTGTAATCGAATTCCAGGGCACGTTAGTTCATTCCAGTCTACTCCCCACCTTTATTATTTTGCAGTCCCATTGCAGCTGTCTTGCAAATGTCCCATGGACCATAATGGCTCCCAGGGCACCACGGTGGGGTTCCTCTTGGCACTTGGATCTCCTTGGCTCAGCAGGACAGAATCGGGTTAGAGACAAAGCATCCTTAGCAGTAACGGCGGTTTGGAGAGCGGGTAGGAAGAAAACACTCAGCTCAGACTTGTTCCTCACTCAGTCACTGATCTGTTTCATGAGGAGAAGCATAACAGGTGCTTGAGGCTGCAGCTGAGGAGTAGATACAGGCAGGTGGCTATGGACTGAAGGAGGCAGACTGCAGGAGAAGGGAGATGAGGTCTGGAAGGTGTCGGGGCAGATGGCCCTCCTCAGCAGTGGCTAATCTGCTCCTAGGCCTGCTGGTGCCAGCACTGGAGCTGGTGGCTGAGGAGAGGGAATGTGAGAAGCAGGGTCCGGATGGCAGGCAGTGACAGCTGGAGTGTGGGCAGTGTGACTGCCAGGCTCGCTGAGTGAGGGACCTGTGTCAGCACTGCGGGGACCTGTTTCAGGTGAGCTGGAGAGTAGAGTGTGCGTGGGGGGCAGAGTGTGTGTGGGGGGCAGAGGGACCTGCCGGCTTAAGTAGGAGAGCTGTAAGTGCGTGCATGTGAGAGGGACTGGGCTTGTTCAGTCAAGTACGATTCTGGGTGGGGAGCAGTGGGGGAGCACAGGGGTGGAACAGGACTCCTCTGGGCAGTGCCAGCCCTCATAACAGTGGAGTGGGAGACCCAGTTCCTCTGAACAACACCAGCTTTTGCAGGGAGTTGGGGAACCAGTTCTTCTCTGCTCAGAATAATGGGCAAAGGACCTGACTCTGGAGAGCATCAAGACTTGCAGAGGGCTCCGGGACTCTGCTTTGGAGGATCTTTACCAATGAGTTCAAGTGGCATGGACTGAATGGTGTTCCTTCACCTCCTCCCCGAAAGGGTATCACCCATGGAACTCCTCCCCTTTGCAAAGCCTCTGCTGCTGGCTAGCGCCATGGGCGGTCTTGCCCTTTCTCCCCTGGGCTGTTTGCACAGAGCCAGTGTTAGCACACTGGAGACATTTTTGCTTTTTTACATTTTCTGGATACGGATTGTCAAGACAGCCCTGTGGGGTTCCATGCTCGTTGCTTCTCAGTGACCACATCAAATGGGCTCAGCCTGCAAGAAAAAGAAGGTTTCTGCTGCCAACCGCTAACCCTGCAAATGCAACACGGGCTCACAGCTGAGCTGGCTTATTTCCTCTTTGGGCATCAGCAAGTGGTAAAGATTCTGCAGGCCAAGTTTTCAGCCCAGTGGCACTGGTGCACTCCCATTGCTTTGTATGGGGGGTTGCCCAAATGGATCTGAAGAGAGAAGACAGAGAAGAAATGCCAGTTCCCCGTCCCCAGGGCTTTGTCTAGATTTAAAAGGTTTGCCGGTACAGCTATACCAGCAAAATTTCCTGTGTCAATGCAGCTGGTCACGGATCCACAGGATCCGCTTTTATACAGTCCCTTGGAGGAACCCCTGCAGTGTGCCAGGCCTCGCAAGGGGTCCCACTGTTCCTTAAGGGGAGGCCATGCAGCCTCAGTGCTTATGACGCTGGACTCCAGCACTCCTATTTCACACTGGGAGCTCTGCCCAGCGGCTCCAGCTGAGACAGACTCCTGGTCAAAGACTTTTTGCGGTTCAAGGACCAGTGCACCTCGGCATATTTGCAGTGGCACCAGGTTACCTTTTCAAAACAGAGCCAAATTTATTAGGCAGCTGGAGCACAGCTTCAGGAAGTCCTTACGGTAGCGAGGAGAAGCAACGGTTAAGACATGGTCCACACTGACCAAGCCAGCCCAATCATCCAGTCACACTGCTGTGGAATCTATTTCTGCTCTCTTGCCCTTTGTCGGTCCCAGGTGAGAGCCCCGTGTCTCTCCGAAGGCCAGCCTCCTGTTATCTCTTGGTCCTCTGTCCTCCTCCTCCTGCAAAGTTCACATGTCCTGTCTGCTTGAATTTCCCACTGGTAGGTGCCAGTTGTTCATTCCTTGGGGTTCCCACTGTCTTTCCGGATCCTGCATTGATATGGGGTCAGTTTCAGCCAGTCCTTCATGATCCTTTCATACCTCCCCAAAGAGTTATGTGACCCCACACCTCATATCTCCTGTTGTGCCCAAAGCTTTAGCACTTTTGCACCGATTGGGTAGCAATCCCTACTCAAGTAACCCCTGCCATGCATCTTATTCATAAAATTACGGCAGATTCCCACTTTGTCAGACAGTTTATATCAGCAAAAGAGTCCTTTGGCTGGGATAGCTTGTATGGGTTTCCAGAACAAAATAAGCTGTATTGGAAAAAAACACCTCAGTGTAACTTCATCAACACAAGGGCTTTCGTGGGCACAGCTATGCTGCGGGGGTGGGGAAATCACATCCCTAACTGACCTAGCTATGCCGGAAAAAACTTAAATATAGTCTAGGCCTTAGCTACACTGCAGGGCTAACAGGAGTAAAAAAACCTCTAACAACGTAGTTTTGTCACAAAAGTCAGCAGTTCTGACTTTACGTACACCTGTGTGGGTGTGTCGGGGAGGGGGGGTGGATATGTTGAGGTGGGACTGGTTTTTTGCATATTCTTTTTTCAAAGTTCTCAGGACTGAAATGGTCCCTAGGACTCATGATGGCTCTGTGCACAGGGGTGGGTTTGACCCTCCGAGCACAGAACTCCCAACAGGAGGGCTTGCAGAGTCGGTCCCCAGGTACCGAAAGTCTGGTTATAGCTGCAGTGTTATCAAGTCTCGTGATTTTTTTTTTTCCCCTCCATGTTGGGACTTCAGCTGGGGCTGAAGCCAGCTTGACTGTGATGCGGGAAGCTCCATTCCTCTCAGGAATTTCTGTGCTGTCCAGAAGAATGCCTCCTTCGATTGGCTGCCTGACCCACTTGCCTGCCTCCTGGGGAAGAGACGCCAATTAAAGCTGCTGCAGGAATCAAGCCAAGGTCTCTCCACCCTCTCTCCCCCCCCTCCACCCTCGGGACCTGACACTGTTCTCATAGCAGGAAGGAGGGAGCCGAAAGAGCCCCTCCACCCCCCAAGCAGCTCAGAGCAACTCCACTCCCTCCTCCCTTCCCGTGAGCAACAGGATGGCTCCTCTGCTACTTCCTTCCCCCCTACAGTACCTTGCCTGGAAAGGGGAGGAGAGGAGGGTGAAGAGCCACAGGATCTCCCCCCTCCCCCAGCCTGGAAGAGGCAGAGGGGACCCTACAGAAGCCCTCTAGGCTTGGGAGAGGGAGGTGAACAACTGGAGGTGAGGCTAGGTGTGGAAGGGGGCCTGAACTGATGTGTGGGCAGAATTGCCATGGAGGCTGGATGGGCCCCGGGGGCAGAACTGGTGCATGCACCAGGAGCAGAGGATTAATTTAGAGATTAATGGGATAGCATTAGTTGCTGGGCAGATGTGGCAGGGTGAGAACCTCTGTAAGGGGATCCAAACTGACCTTACCCACTAAAGCCGGGAGAGTTGGCAACACTAATTGTCTCACGTGCCCTAGGGACGGGGGAGGGGTGTTCAGCAATCAAAAGACCAAAGAAACACAATATAAGCTTCATTAAAAAGCTCTTATGATTTTTGGAGGTTCTGACTCATGGTTTCTGAACCTTTGAGGTTGCCAGTACTATATCTGGGGGCTGATAGGAGGTTTAATTTTACTATCATGTGGAAGTGTGATGTTAATCTACGTGCTCTGTTTATACTGACTGGATCTTTTGGGTATGTAGCAAACAGGCCTGGAAACGGCAAGCTCAGGACAAAATGCACTTGGCTCATTGTACGTAAGAAACATTCTGCTGCAGTTTCTACAAGTAACAGGGGGCAGCTGCCTCCCATGTGCTTCCTCATGGCCAGGGATGGCTCTGTTTTGAAAGCAATCCTCAGGGTCCCAAAATAAAGTCCATCACAGCAACATACTCAACAGTGATGTCTTCTATCACACCTGGAGCTCTTCTGTCCCTGGCTGCTACCACTCCCAGTTCTTTCTAGCTGGAGCTCAGTCTTCTGGTTTCCAGGCACCAACCATTCTCCCAGTCAGGGTTTCCTGAAGCCTCTTGCTCCTTCTCTTTGTCACAGATTCCTCTACCTTGTTCCTGTTCCCCTCTGGCTCTTTATTAGGAATATCTGTCCTCTATCCTATCAAGGCTGCTAATAAGGCACAGCTGGGCTGGTGCAGTTCCCTCTTAAAGGGCCCAGGCTGCCCTGTGACAAAGACATAGTATGGCCCTGATCCTGCAATGGCAGGGAAGACGTTTGCCTGCAGGGAGCCTCCCCAGATCCAGGCAGATGTAGTGGGTCCTTCTGCATGGGGCTTACTGCAGGATCAGCTCTTAAACGAGCACATTAATCTCCTTGCAAGAGGAGTTTAATTTCAATTTTAGAGCTACATTTCTGAATGTTAGTATAAGCTTTATATCCCTGTTACCTTGATGCTTGTATTTCAGGATCATTTGTCCGGTGTTCGTGAAAGTTGCTCCATGCTGAAGCTTTGCAAATAAGGTCTTAGCCAAAGAGCATTTTTTCCCATCCGTCTATGTACTTTTTTAATTGGAACTTCGTTTCCTGATTACAGAAATCCCAAAGTTTGCTAGTTTCATAGGCTATTTTAATGCTCAAAACTGCCTTTGATTCCCAAGTGGTTTTAGGCAAGCAGTTGCTCTGTTATGGTCTGAGTGCAATGATTTATTTGAAATGTTTCAAGAGGATGTTGAAGTGTGGATGACATTTTGGTGTATGAAGAGCAATCAGTCAGTGGAGGCATGTCAAAGACTTTTCTGGTTCTCTAAATGTGTTTATACAACAGACCGTAGCAGCTTCAAAGAATCTGCTCTGGTTCGTATGTTAAAAGGTTAACTAGACTGTGAAAAACAGACAGTTGGGACTCTGTTTTTCCAATCATAGGCTATAGTTGAGCTCTTTGTTGCCCAAGTTGAAGCTCTGAGCGGCTCTCTTGCAGGGCTTTGAGAAAGGCCCTTATAATGTGCATCCTCTCAGTGACGGTCATGGGATATTCAGTGGGTTAGAAGATTGCTAACATGTTCTTGAATGGTGAGGTTTTGGGTGGCTTCAGAGCTAGTAAATCAGACTGCTGTGAGGCAGTAAACGGCTTGATTTTCTGAAGCCAACTGAATGCTTCTGGACCGCCTCAACACAGCAAAGAGAAATGAACAGTTCTTTGTTCTTCAAAGAGTGGGAGCTGCCTAGCTGCCTTGGGCCTTAGAAAAACTCCCCTTAAAACAGCCAGAGTATATTCAAACTACACTAGCACCAGGGAGGTATTTGGTTTTGGGTTTTTTTCCCCCCGTTTTACACTTTGTTTTTAATAGAAGAATTTACCAAATCATCTTTTGCGGACCCCAGTCAGGGTAGAAATGTAAAAATGATTCGAAAATGAAAGATTATTTTGTGTCCATGGGATATTTACCAAATAATAGTTCAACAAATCTATTAATCTAAAAAAAACCTCATTAAAGTGTATTTAATCACTAATTTAACCTTCCAGAGTCTGTAAAATGCCCATAAATACACCAGACAATTGGTTTAGATTTCACCAAAGATGACGTTGTAGGTCCCAAATAGCAACAGAACTATTACTGGAGTTTGTGCCGTCTGTTTTATTTAATATATGTTTTTATTTCTGAGGCTATGTCTACACTACAGCTATTCCAGCGGCAAAGCTACTGTCAGTGGAGCTGGAGTGGGACCAAAGGATGCTCATGCTACTTGGGGCGGCAGGATAAGTGTCATATATGGTGGTGTAGCAGGAAGGGATGCTGTTTCCTGTGCGATTTCTGCCTTTAAATCAGGTGGTTTTGGTAGCCAGCTCTAGCAATTGTAGTGCCTTGCAGATATTTGCATTCATTAAAGATGTTTCAGTTACACTCTACTCCCAACTCTACCACTATTCTCTGCTGAATCCTTTCCTTCTCTTTGGTATGCTGGCACATAGCACTTCCCTCTCTTTCTAGAGCCTCCTTGCAGTCCCTGCGGCTTGTTTTTGTTCTTTCACTGACTAGAACCCCGAGGGACAGCAGTTGAAGCCCCCAGGGGCTGCAGATTGTATTAGTACAGTCATGTCCCACTGGCCAGAAGCCCTGATGGGTCATGTCAGCAATACCAGCTCAGCTTGAACCCTGAACACACAGAAGACAACCCTTGAAGGGTGAAATCTCAGCCCCATTGAAGTCAATGGCAAAACTCCCATTGATTTTAATGGGGGTGTCATAAATAGAAAGGGAAGGGTAAACCCCTTTAAAATCCCTCCTGGCCAGAGGAAATCTCCTCTCACCTGTAAAGGGTTAAGAAGCTAAAGGTAACCTCGCTGGCACCTGACCAAAATGACCAATGAGGAGACAAGATACTTTCAAAAGCTGGGAGGAGGGAGAGAAACAAAGGGTTTGTGTGTCTGTCTACATTTTGTCTTTGCCGGGGATAGACCAGGAATGAAGCCTTAGAACTTTTAGTAAGTAATCTAGCTAGGTATGTGTTAGATTATGATTTCTTTAAATGGCTGAGAAAAGAATTGTGCTGAATAGAATAACTATTTCTGTCTGTGTATCTTTTTTGTAACTTAAGGTTTTTGCCTAGAGGGGTTCTCTATGTTTTGAATCTAATTACCCTGTAAGGTATTTACCATCCTGATTTTACAGGGGGGATTTCTTATTTCTAATTCTATTTTTATTAAAAGTCTTCTTGTAAGAAAACTGAATGCTTTTTTCATTGTTCTCAGATCCAGGGGTTTGGGTCTGTGGTCACCTATGCAAATTGGTGAGGCTTTTTATCCAACATTTCCCAGGAAAGGGAGGGTGCAAGTGTTGGGAGGATTGTTCATTGTTCTTAAGATCCAAGGGTCTGGGTCTGTAGTCACCTAGGCAAATTGGTGAGGCTTTTTACCAAACCTTGTCTAGGAAGTAGGGTGCAAGGTTTTTGGGAAGTATTTTGGGGGGAAAGACGTGTCCAAACAGCTCTTCCCCAGTAACCAGTATTTGTTTGGTGGTGGTAGCGGCCAATCCAAGGACAAAAGGGTGGAATATTTTGTACCTTGGGGAAGTTTTGACCTAAGCTGGTAAAGATAAGCTTAGGAGGTTTTTCATGCAGGTCCCCACATCTGTACCCTAGAGTTCAGAGTGGGGGAGGAACCTTGACAGGGGGCCAGGATTTCACCCTCAGCATGTATTGTATCTGTAACTTGTCTGTTACGTTGCTGACACCGTGGAGTTATTTTATATTTTTCTGCAAAATGCTTTTCCTGATAGGTTCCGGTTATGCAATCCCTGCACCAGCTAATCGGTCATTTTGGACTTGTGAGGAATACTTCAGTAAAGCTTCCCAGAGCAGCCTATGAAACCCGCAATCAATGGCAATGTAGCGTGGGTTATTGGAAGCTCCATGGTCAATCATTCTGATTCCTGTATAGCTTTGGTCTGAGTGAAACCAAATATTACATCTTGTGATGAGGTGTCCACCCCACACAAGCCTGGAAGGGGTTAAGACAGCTAGACAGGCTAATCACTCCCCAGGCTGTAGCAGGGAACCGGGAATTGGTTGAAAGCAGGCTCAGCTGGGCAGGAACAGGCAGGCCTATTAAGCCAGGAAGCTGGCAACAGAGAGGGGTTACTGGGAAAGGCTGCAGGAAGTGTAGGAAGCAGTCCAGAGAAGGTGCAGTGAGAGATGAGTGGGTAGAGCCCAGAACTGCTGAGCTGAGGGGCCCTGGATTGGAACCTGGAGTAGTGGGTGAGTCCGGGTTCCCCTACAGGCCACTGGGGAAGTGGCACCATCAGGACAGTGCTGGAGAAGGCTGTCTGAAACGGTTTGCATGGAAGGACTTTGGGTAACCCCTGGAAAGGGAAACCACGTAGTGACTGTAGCAGGTGGGGCTCACCGGCGCAGCGCCTCCTGCTGCTCAGTCCGGGAATTAGCTCAGGAGCGCCCGCCTCTGGCCAGTTTCCCCCCTGCCCTTACCTGCCCCTCTGCAGTCCCTTTATCTCCGTCAGTTCAGGCCCCGAGTCCCTCCTGGACCACGGTGCCCCTTACCTTGGGGTGCTGCCCCACGGCAGTGTCCCCACACTCTGGGTCTCCCCTCCCAGGGGAACCCCAACCCCCTATACTCACCTTGCCTCAGTGGCTACTGCCAGTCGTAATCTAGCCCCTTCTCTCGGGCAAACTTCAGTCTGAAATGGCCGCTCATCACTGGCAAGGTGGTTGGACCTGCTGCCTTTTCTTGCCCTGGCTGCCTCCCTGCAGCTCTAGTACCTCCTCAGGCCTTTGTCGCAAGGCCTCAGCCTGGGAGGGCCTCAGGCCAGAGCTCCAGAGCTCAGCCTGCCCTTTCCCAGTACTGCTCTATCCGAGGTAGCCCTGTCTCTACCGGGCAGCTAGGTCCTTCTTTCTCCACTGCTGGAGCAAGACTCTCTCTCTCCCCGACTCTCTCAACCTGCCCTTTTATCAGGGCCAGCTGTGCCCTAATTGGATGCACCCACACCTGTGGCTGACCACCCAACCAGCTTCCCTTGTTTGCTTTTAACCCCTTCCAAACCGGAGCGGGGTGACCACCCCACTAGAGTGGCCTAGTCGGGGAGCCAAGTCATGAAGAGATGGTTGCAGTCCCTAGAGCAAGAGGGGTCCGCAGGGCGAGAGGGCACGATACCTGGCTAGAGTTTATCCCCAGGATGGCCAGAAGGAGGCATCACCAGGGGTGAGTGCACTCGTTGACACGCCACTTTTTCCCCCCAGTGTATAAGACCGGCAGAGTGTGACAAAGTTCCGAGCCTGTAATTGTGGGTCCTGCACTTCCTGGTGGACCCAGGGGCCTCAGCAACTCACGAAGGCCCCAGTGTGACCTTCCTTTCACAGTGTAGTGGCCAGAGTCACGGCCTCTTGAGTTACTTTCATCACAGGCCAGTATGGGAGATGGGATGGGGGAACACCCCACAGTCTGTGTTGCTCCGTAGAGCTCAGTAGGCACAGTTCGGCCTCCTGAATGGACCGAGTCCTGCGTCCCCTCTCAAGGGGATCTCTGGGGGAGGAGGGACGGGAGAACCCGGGCCCGCCTTCTACTCCGGGTTCCAGTCCAGGGACCCTAATGGCACCAGCTTTTGGTGGCTTTCCCTCCACCGCTAAATGCTGCTTTGATTCCCTGGGCCACTTCCCCCGTGGTCCCTAGCTTCACCCCTACCTCAGGATACAGCAATGCTTCCTCCTCCAGCTCATTTCACCTGGACTCTCTCGAAGGAACTCGAAAGGAGAGCTTTTAAGCAGTCTGAGTGAGACCTTGATTGGTTCCACCCAGTGATGAGCTGCCAAAAGCTGAAGAACCGGTTCCTTCAGTCGCTGCGGGTCTTCGGCGGCACTGAAGGACCCGCTGCCGAAGTGCCGCCGAAGACCCAGAGTGAGTGAAGGACCCGCCGCCAAAGTGCCGCCAGAGACCTGGAGCGCCGCCAGGTGAGTAAAAATTAAAAAGGATTCTCAGGGGAACCTCCCCAGCTGAGAGTTCAGGCGGATTTTGACCACCCCTTTAACAACCGGTTCTAAACCAGCTTCAAAATTTAACAACCGGTTCACGTGAACCGGTGCGAACTGGCTCCAGCTCACCACTGGTTCCACCTGTCTCCATTGGCCTAACAACCTTAACTGATTAATTGGCGTCAGGTGTCTTGATTGGCCTGGAGTAGCCTTTGTTTGGCTATCCAGGGAACAGCGACCTGCTCATCCTGAGGCTGATATATCTGCTTTCCACCACTCTTCTGGTCTGACTCCATCACAATAGATTGAATACTATTTAGACCCACTCCAGCTGCAGCCCCATCACCACCAAATGGGTCTCCTCAAGCTTTCATCCCAAGTCGAGCTATGCTAGCATGAGTAAAGATTCTTAAACCAGTTGCTCTAGCAGGGATGCATTGGCTTTGCAGGGTGATCTGACCATTAAAAGTAGCCAATCTAAAGCTAAACAGGTTGAATATTAAAAGGGGCATCTAACATTTTGGTTAAAGCACTCCATTGTGCTTTTCTCAGACGATATGTGGATAAATATTTAAATATAGAGGGTACGGTGTGTAAAGCGTAGAAAAATCCTAAATTAAAAGAATATTCAGGTTGCAAAGCCAAGGACCCAAAAATTAGGAAATGCGAGAATTAAGGTTGCTTGTGCAATTGTGACCCACTGATGAGTGTGTATTATAGGGCCCTCTGTGAGCTGGGGTGCCTGGGGCAGCCCTCACTGAAAATGCCAAAGTCAGAGCAGGCTGCAAAAGGGGGAGCAGACACTCCCAAAACTGGTGATTCACACTGAAATTAAACTCACCAACCAGTCACAAACTGTGTTTCTGATCCTTCACACTGGTTATCAAGAAGCAAAAAAGGAAATCACACAGCCACCTTTCTTGCATTCCAGTTCTCTGGCTCCCAATCAGCACCTGGGTCCAGTACAGTAAGAAGTTATTTAAAAACTCTGCTCACATATACAAAATGTTCTTCTGACCCTAAAGGGCCAGCCACAATACCAGGCCAATATTAGTTTGGATCTTACCCAAAATACCATGCTGCCAGCCAATCCTTTACTATCTAAAGCTAAAGATTTATTAGGGAAAAAAGAACAGGACGAGAGTTGCAAAACGATAAAGCACTCAGATACATACAGAGACTTCAAAGACCACATACCAGGTTCTTAGCAGTATTGGTGAGTTTGCTGGCTTGAAAGTTCCTCTGGAACACAGCCACAGCTTGGACGGGTCATTCAGTCCTTTGTTCAGAGCTTCGTTTGTAGAAAAGTTAATGCAATAAGGGGGCTGTGTGATTTTTTTTTTCTTGATAACCAATGTGGGGGATCAGGAGCACAATTTGTAACTGGTTGGTAAGTCTAACTTCAGGTTAACTACCAGTTTTGGGAGTATCTGCTCCCCCTTTTGCAGCCTGCCCGAACCTTGGCATTCTCGGTGAGGGCTGCCCCAGGCACTCCGGGTCACACCCTCATTGTGCTGATCCACAGAGAATATGAGCTTTTATAGCTCCTAATTACTGAGGTTTGGTTTTTTAGCTCAAGCTGTAACAATTCATTCTTTTAAGTCTGGAGGTCCCCAGTTTGATCCCCAGCGGGCTGGCCAGAGGTTGAGGTGACTTACCACAAACTTAATTGGACCCCTCATGGACCAGTCAGGAGGAGCAATTGCAGATAAAGTCCTGCTCGGTTCCAGTTTTGATCATGTTCAATGAGCTTTGTGGTGGGTGGGTCATGCTCAGTGGGCACCAGTAACCTTAATTCTGGTTTTCAGGGGTGTTTTTTGTACCTTTTGAATGCTTGACTTTGCAACTTTCCTAGTTTCTTAACAGTTTTTAAACATATACTGTATGAACATCCTAGGTTTTTACAAAAAAACCTATCCAGAAATGCCATCATGTGGAACCATGTTGACCCCCAATATGAGTTATCAGCAGGGTTAGAACCTTAGATTCATAGCACAGAGCTCAGCCACTTGAGCTAATTAAGAAACTGGTAGCCCTAGTAAGCTGTTATCCTCTGTCAGTGATACTCAGACCTCAGTGGTCCAGGAGAAAAAATTAGCGATCAACATTATGCAAAAGAGCCACGGTAGTGTGAATTCATCAGTACTATAGTAAATGAAACATAGATTCATATTTAAACAGCATAACAGGGAAATATCTGTATATATATATCTATATATCACAGCAAAATGACTGACCGAGAGTTATTATTTTATCACCTGCACCTGGTCAGTAACCTAGTAAAAGCATCCTGATTAGTTAATAACTTCGACTGGTTAATAATTAAATCACACAGTGTTTTAATATCACATGGTGCAAACAGCTGCAGGAGACACGTTAAAGAGCCACCCGTGGCTTGCGAGCCTCAGTCTGGGTATCACAGCTCTGTGTGGACTAGCCACGAGGAGAGGATGAGACACATAACATTTTGCCAGTGGGTTTCACAGCTAACTGCTACACAGTAGAGGAATCCTGAGACTCAGGAAGCCTGAAGCCTACTCCAGGTGCTGGAGAGAAGAGCTCTCTAGTGGTTACAGACCCTTCTGCCCCATGCCTTACCATGTCCCCACCTCATCACTGTCCCCTCTGCTCCTATCTCCCCTTTGTGTGTTCCAGCCTCTCCTCTGTATCTGAGTCAGACTGATTCTCCTTTTCCATACTGCCTGGGTATGAGAAGGGAGCACTGAACACAACAAAGACGGTCTCCCTGCTCTCAGTTCTGGTGCACAGCATGACAGTGGCCTCTGGCATCCAGGTGGAGCAGTTGTCATGTGACCCTGAGCTGGAGCGTGTTCAATGAGCTGATTTGGGGTGGGCATGCTCAGTGTGATTGGCATGGAGCGTGGTGATAAATCTCTAATAAACACTCCCAATTTCCTGTTTCACAATAGCACTGACATAATACCCCAAACAGTGGTTAGAATTTACTCCAGGGCTTTTCATGCAGGATTTTTTTGACACCTAAAAGCACACTTTTTGATTTGATTCTTCATTTTACATAAAGAAAATCAACCCGGGTGTAATAATGAAAACTTGTATCTAAAGTAAAGTGCTTAAGGGCAGATTGTGGTAGGGACGAGGAGGGGGTTCCTTAGCCTCAGTTAATCACCAGGAGTAGAATGTCGAAGACCATCATTACTTTACGTATATCACAACCCCTGATTGGCCCAGGCACACTACTTTAGGCCTAGGTCTAAAGTTTGGGGCACGCTCCCTTCGGGGAGTGTGGAGGAACATCCAGGGTGTGTCTGTGTGACTGGTGTCCTAAGGGGGCCACACTGAGATTGCTTAATCAGGGCAAACTGCAAAGAATGGGGCAGACAATCCCCCCAAATTGGTGGTTATTTCTAATAATTAGATTCACCAAGCCAGCAACAACAACGAGGAGTCCAGTGGCACCTTAAAGACTAACAGATTTATTTGGGCATAAGCTTTCGTGGGTAAAAACCCCACTTCTTCAGATGCAAGCCAGCAACAAAACAGCTTCTACAATACCTTACTGGTTACCCAGAAGCCAAAAAACACAGTTCCCTTAAAGCAACCCAGCCTTGGGCTCCCACCCAGCCAGCCAAGTCAAATATGATGAGAATTACTGAAACTCTTGTTCACCATATAAAAAATTCTACCAATCCCAAAGGATCAGATACAGTGTCCACCAGGTCAATGAATATTTCAGATCTTACCCAAATACACGCTTACAGCCAATTCTTATTAACTAAACTAAGATTCCTTTTTTATACGGAGGTTGTTCCTGTAATGGAAATTGTATATTTAACGATCTTTGGAAGGCTGATACTCCCCATGCTTCTCCCCTCCGGTATAAGCCATCGGACTTAAAAAGGCTTGTGTCTGAAATTCCAGATCTCCTAACCCCTTTATAATATGAAACCTCTATAAGCAGGTGAATCAGGGTTGGGGTGAGGGAGAAATCTACTTTTAGACCTTTAGGCCTAGATTGTGACTCTGACTACATGCCTGCACAGAGGAGTGAATGCCCATTATGCCCATGTGGCCTCCTGTGATGGGGTGTACTTGTCCTGCACTGGACAGGGAAGGGTTAACCCTGCACTTTGGGCTGAGGAAGCCCTGCCCCCTCACCCCTGCTGGGCATGCGCCAAGTGGAGCACCGGTATAAAAGGGAGCAGCTCAGTCAGGGCTGACTGCTGAGAAGGGAGGATGGATGGATGGATGGATAGGTAGATAGATGGATGGATGGATGGCTGGATAGATAGATAGATAGATAGATACCTGCCTGCCTGCCTGCCTGCCTGCCTGTTGCCGTCTCCAGTCTGGGAGCTGCTGGAGCCCCAGATTGCGAAAGCCAAACCTGCTGAGACCCAGGCTGATACCTAGCTACCTGCGGACACCCGAGGGAGAGCGGAGCTGCAGTGAGCTGTACGGACCGAGGAACCTGGAGACCCCGGAGATGCCCGGACCGTTGCATCGAGAGACGGGGTAGGAAGTCGTCCAGGGGAACTATACATTGCTCTGGTCGTGGAACCAAGTGATAAAACAATGTGTTTCAGTAGGATCTCTTTTGATTCAGTGACAAGTACACTCCCTGCTGACAGGGCCCTGGGCTGGGATCTGGTGAAGTAGGGAGGGCCTGGGTTCCCTTACCCTGGCCATCCCCCCACCCCCCACTCCCGAGAGGTGGCTCATCCCCCTCTCCACCCCCACGCAGCCTTTAAACTTCCCCTACGTTGACTCTGGTCACTAGGCCGCACAGCCCTGCAAGGGAAGGCAGCTATGCTGACTCTGGCCACTAGGCAAGCCTACTTTGAGGCTAAGGGCAGATAGGTGGACTTAGCCGTGGGGCAGTAATGTTCTCACCCCACCACAAGAGGGGGACAAGGTGTACTCACTTTGTGACACCTCTCCAGAGCTCAAATGTGGGTGTGCAGGGAAAAAAAACAATGCTGACAGTTAGGATAGGCCAAGAAAGATTTGAAAGCTTGCCTGGAAGCAAGACTCCCATGATGCTTTGCAGTTAAGCGAAAACTAACTTTAGAAGGTGGGGTTTTACTGAGCAGTAACCCTTAGCATTTTTTGAAAACGGTAGTAGGAGATACTTTAGCAATGTATTAACTGTAAGATATGAAATCAATAAATGTGTCTAAAATAAGGGCACAGATAATGATTAACCAACAAGTGTTGAGACAGTTGGAAAGTTGCCATGGAACAAGGAACTTTGGCAATAGCCTGAGAAGAAGTGTGTACCAACTAGAGGAAATAGATAAGGACCAGAAGAATATACAATAGGCGTGACCAGGATATAATGGCCCCTAAATCACAGGGGGAGTAAGACCGTTTGGACACAGGCTGTCTGAGAACTATGAGGAAGGTCTACCACAGCTGTTGATGATTGTACAGTATGCCCTCCTGCAGATGTGTTGCCTTTCCTAACTGTTAAATCAATAAATCCAATCAAAGCTGACTTATCTAGGGTTTGTTATTATTAAACTAATCTGGACTCGAGAGAACTTCTCACTAAACATATAATCACGGTTATAATTTTTATCACGTATTGATTATAAGTTAATTGGTTATTTATTATTGACAAATCAGGGAACATCGAGTCAACAACATGTACCAGGCACAAACGTTATTTCCTCTGGAACTAGTGGGCAGGGAATGTATCAAGCTGTGGCTTCACACCAGCTGTACTAACTGGCATGCTGGGGTGGAGGTGTTGCAGTTTGCCAAAGACGTTGGCCCGCAGTGCATTACTACCCTCTCCCTGGAGTGATAGGGGAGCAAGGAGGGACTGTACTTAAGAGGCAGTGCCTCAGTGCCTCCCAGGGCTGCTCTGGAGTGGGGCAACTGGAAAAAAAAATCCAAATTTTAACCATTTGTATCACTTCTACTTGCTTCTTTAATGACACCAAAATAACTGGCCTGATAATGTCCTGTGCTGACTCCCATGGAGTCAGCAGAGAGGATTGTCAGGTCACACCCAACTGGAGTGGGAAGCGCGGAATGCAGGAACGGTCATACGACAGTAACACGGTTTTTCCTCGCCAATCCCGTGGAGACCCCTCCAGAAGTGCTGTGCATTCAGGAGGAGGCAGGGACAGGGAGAGCTGCTGTCGTTGCCCTCATCCCCTTCAGAAGCATGTGGCATGAGAGGACACTGACCTGGTCAACCTTATCTTGTATAATGGTATGGGAGCTACATAGGAGCAAGACTTGTGAGGAAGCCATGCCACCGTGGGCGGAGGGTTGGCTCAATGAGTTTTTAAATGGATGAACCTCATTTCTGGGGGTACCTCGGCTTCTACGGGTTTGGAGAGCCAAACCTCCTGTTTATTTATTCAGTGTGTGCGCTTGTGAGCCTCTGCATTTGTGTACAGAGGAGCAATGGTTAAATGTATCAGTAACTGGTGTGACAAAGCTCTGTCCTTGCCTCCGTGGGTGCCGCATTTCCTGGCGGATTTCACTAGCCTCAGAGGCTCACTGTGACCCTCCACAAACCCTTCTCTCTCTAGAGACAAGGGTCACAGTCTACTGAGCCATTTTCATCATAAGCCAGCGAGGGAGGTGAGGAGAAGTTATCCTTCCTTGCACAGTCTCTGTTGTCTCCCAGTCTCAGTGATTAATCAGGGGGCAATGGTCAGGGGGGAGCCTGGGCCCACCCTCTACTCCGGGCTCCAGCCCAGGGACCCTAATAGTATCAGCTATGGTAGCTGACCTTTTAGAAACATGACATGTACAATTCCCTGGGCTACTTCCCCCACAGCAGCCCTCACTTCCTCAAGCTCCACTTCACCCTTACCTCAGGGCCTCCTTCCTTGTGCCTGATATGGTGTGTACTGCTCAGTCTCTCCAACAGCGCAGCTTCCTCCCACAGCTCCTGACGTGCACCCCCACCTGACTAACTGGGAGGCTTTTAACTAGTTTCAGCCAGCCCCTGATTGGCTTCAGGTGTCCCAATCAACCTAGCCTTCTCCCTGCCTTCTGGAAAGTTCTTAATTGGCCCCAGGTGTCTTACCTGACCTGGAGCAGCTGCCATTTCACTTATCCTGGTACCAGGGATTTGTTTAGCCTGGAGCTAATATATCTATCTCCCACTACTTTTCTATAGCCATCTGGCCTTGCCCCATCACACTGGTTAAAAGACAGGAAGCAAAGGGTTGGAATAAATGGTCAGTTTTCACAGTGGAGAGAGGTAAATAGTGGTGTCCCCCGCAGATTCATACTAGGACCTGTGCTGTTCAGCATATTCACAAATGATCTGGTAAAAGGGGTAAAGAGTGAAGTGGCAAAATTTGCAGATGATACACAGTTATTTAAGATAGTTAAGTCCAAAACCAACTGCGAAGAATTACAAAGGGATCTCACAAAACTGGATGACAGCAACAAAATGACAGATGAAATTCAATGTTAAGTGCAAAGTAATGCACATTGGAAAACATAATCCCAACTCTACATACAAAATGATGGGTTCTAAATTAGCTGTTATCACTCAAGAAAGAGATTTTGGAGTCCTTGTGGATAGTTCTTTGAAAACATCTACTCACTGTGCAGCGGCAGTCAAAAAAGCTAAATGAATAATTGGCAAAGGGATAGATAATAAGACAGAAAATATCATAATACCATTATATAAATCCATGGTTCGCCCACACCTTGAATACTTTGTGCAGTTCTAGCCATCCCATCTCAAAAAAGATGTATTAGAATTGGAAAAAGTACAGAGAGGCAAAAAAAAATGATTAAGGGTATGGAACAGCTTCTGTATGAGGAGAGATTAAAAAGAGTAGGATTTTTTTCAGCTTGGAAAAGAGACGGCTATGAGGGTATATGATAGAGGTCTATAAAATCATGAATGGTGGGGAGAAAGTGAATAAGGAAGTGTTATTTACTCCTTCACATGACACAAGAACCAGGGGTCACTCAATGAAATTAATAGGCAGCAGGTTTAAAACAAACAAAAGGAAGTGTTTCTTCACACAACGCACAGTCAAGCTGTAGAACTTGTTGCCTGGGGATGTTGTGAAGGCCAAAATTATAACGGGGGGTCAAAAAAGAACTAGATATGTTCATAGAGGCTAGTTCCATCAATGGCTATTAGCCAAAATGGTCAGGGATGCAACCCCTGATTTGGGTGTCCCTAGCCTCTGATTTGTTGAGGCTAGGAGTGGACAACAGGGGCTGGATCACTCAATGATTCCCTGTTCTCTTCATTCCCTCTGAAGCATCTGGCATTGGCCACTGTCAGAAGACAGGATACTGGGCTAGATGGACCACTGGTCTGACCCACTGTGGCCGTTCATATATTCTTATGAGCAAACTTTACCCCTGGGATACAGTATTTTGCATTTTAACTCAAAAAGCTTCTGCCTAAGTTTCCTACTGTCTACGTGGATTTTTCTCCTGCATAGAGGATGACATTGACCATGGGAGGCGCGTAGCATAGGCCGGGGAAGGCTGTGCCTCCCCAAACAGCCCCATGTGGCTCCGCCCATGTTCCATCCCAAGGCCCCCTCCGGGTACTTGCCACTAGTTGCCCCAGCCCAGGCAGGCTGTCTCGTCTTCTGGGAAGCCTGGTGGATGGGGTGGAGCTAGGGCAGCTGGCCTGTGGTGGGGACTTGGGTTGGCTTGGGCTGCCCAGTGCCACGGGGTCCCCAGCGCTGGGGCCATGCTGCCCAGTGTTCCGGGGTGGGGGCACATCACCCCCCTGCTGCTCCAGGGCTGTATTCATTCACTTCTTTCCTACTTTTCCGTGGCATAATATACAATTGTGACTATCATGCAAACAGGCAATCTTTAAATGTATTATGATATTTACAGGTTTCAGAGTAACAGCCGTGTTAGTCTGTATTCGCAAAAAGAAAAGGAGTACTAGTGGCACCTTAGAGACTAACCAATTTATTTGAGCATAAGCTTTCGTGAGCTACAGCTCACGAAAGCTTATGCTCAAATAAATTGGTTAGTCTCTAAGGTGCCGCTAGTATTCCTTTTCTTTTTATGATATTTACAGAAGCTGGTTTTTATAAATGCAGATGTTCTTCCCTGCTGGGTCTGCAAACTTTTTATTAGATAGGAGCAAATATATGGCAGGAAGGATGGCTAGGGCCTCACCACAAGGTGGCAAGCACTTAGGGCACTCTAGTGGGAGTGGGGCAACCTGGCTTCAATCGGCTTCTCGAGTGACCATAGACAAGTCACTTAGCCTCTCTGTGCCACAGTGTCCCCATCTGTAAAATGGGATAATATAATTTCCCTGTCTTGCAGGAGTGTTGTGAGGGTACAATGTATTAGCAATTGTGAAGCTCTGGGATACTCTGGAGATGAGGGCTCTATAAATAGATCAGTGGTGAGTTACAAATACAAAAATGCTTGTTGGAGGAGAGGGCGACCTCATTTCCTCTTCCCGCTAAGTTGGCTGCGATTTCAGGTGAGGGCTCTGGGAACTCTTTCAAGGGGTCTGTGTTACCAATGCCTGAGTTGTAATCCAGGCTCTGACAATGATTTTCTCTGTGTTTTTGAACCAGTTATTTAATCTCTCTATGTTATCATTTCTCCTTGGGAATAAATGAGGATCATACTCGCCACTCTCACAAGGTGCAATGGGATTAATGAATGAATGTCTGTGTCACACTTTGAACAGGACACGTGCTATGTAAGTGCTAATGGTTATTATATTGCCCATGTATTAAGGAGGTTTAACATCATCTAGTGATCTGGCTCCTTAGTCGATCAGCAGCTACAACTGTGTCATACTGCAGCTTTATTAATTGTATCTAAGGTCTAATATTTCTTTCATAATATGCCCACACCTAGCTTCCTCCTTAGCATGTTTCAGTTTGCTTTGAACAGGAAAAAGCTGGCCATCTTGGGGAAGGGTGGGTTGCCGTGGTATCCACCATCAAGCTTTAAGGAAATAGTGTTCTGTTGCGCTAGGAGCTGCTTCTCATTGGGCCTTCATGCTAAGGCTGGGTACTTCAGAACAGTCCAGATTAAGGGTATCTGGGTCAAAGACACAGAATTAAATTATTAAAAAACAAGGAAAGCGACTGAAAGGAAAATTTAAAACGAGGCCCAGCGCACATCTCAATAGAAAACATTAATTATGTGAGGTGCATCTGCAAGTCAGGGCTGGCTTGGGAACTCTGAAGAGCCTATAATCTAAACAAAGGCTCTGAAAAAGGATGTAACAGACAAAGCAGATGGATGGTGAATTTAGCCATGTATCTTTCTGGGACCATTCTTTTTGCATCACCTCTCTCCCTCCCCTCGCCCACTTAAAGTGATCCACATGTGACCAGTTTCCAGTACTGTTGGCTCCTTCAGTATCTCCCTTTCATTCATCATCCCAGCCTTGTGGCTGAATGTGAGTTAGCTGCAGCAAAGCAACCTGACGGAGTCTACCCCTGACGCTGCACAGGTCCAAAGCATCTCCAGGGTGCCATTGGGTTGGGGTTAGGAGCAATGGAGGCTGCAGAAATGTCACTGAGAACCTAATTTGGCTTGCAGAAACCTCATCGGTGTGGGAATGATTCCTGAGGAGGAAAGAACCCACGCTGATTCTCAGCACCCCAGCGGAGTTTGCAGGGTTGGGCATTAGGGATGGGAGGGCGGGGGACATTTCTACTTGAAAACTGAGAACATTTGATCTCAAGTCCCTGAGACAAACAAACAGGAAAGTCCATGATACCTCTTTTACAGAGTGGCTTTTCACAGCAGAGCTGATTTTTACATGGTAGACGCTGGGGAAGTACCATTCAATTCACTTTACTAGAATAATTCGTTATGTAATCTCTCCGGAGAGCTGTTGGCTATATCCATTAGCAACTGCATGGGCCAGTTTGTGCTTAGAACTCATCAGAGAATTCTCTTATTGGCCACGTAGGTGTGTTTTTAATCTTAAAGTCTTGTAGGTGATGAAAAACGTGATCAGATTACAGACCGCTATGACTGTACAGCAAACACAAACAACTGGCAATGGTGCACTGACCAGTGTGTAGGCCAGGTAACTGATTTTAAGTTTCCAAGAAATCCTTCTTCTAGTTTACCCTCTTTGTGGTAGGATAGTGTTAATTTTAGTGTGCCAAGGTTATTGGTACCAATGTTTTCTTCGTAATTTTTTTTTTATGTTTTCTTTAAAAAAAAAAATCAGTGAAGTTTTAGGACCAGATTCAGCCCCCCCTTACTCATAAGTAGTACCTTGCTCTGTGAGTAGTCCCCAAGTGTATGTGTGGATGTCTTTGCCATGTGACTTCATTATATAGTTAATGTAATTAATTACTACAGCATTATATGAAATAACTTCATTCTGTTCCTTAAATTAAAGTGCTTGTTTCCTGGAGACAACAGACTCAAATGAAACAGTCCTTCTCCCTTATGTTGCTTTCCTTAATTAGCTCAGTCAGATGAGACTGGAACTATAAGGGCTTGTCTACACTAGAAGAATTATCCACTGGTGCCAGCTGCAGGGGCTGCTGCAATGGCAGTGAAGATGGTTTAGCTGTGTGTGTGGACAAGGACAAACTACATTATGCGCTGTGTGGCAAATTGCCAGCACTACTATGATAGGTCTTGCGCTTTCTCTTCTTGGAGGGGGTTCAGGGCACTGTTTCTTGCCCCTGAACTGGGGTATTAACTGTCCCACAAGTGTCCTAGAGGAGGGGAGTGGAGAGGGAGGGACCCGGGCCCACCCTCTACCCCAGGTCCCAGCCCAGGGGCCCTAGGGTTAGAGGTTAAACCACTTGAACTAGTGCTTCCTTCCCCTGGGCTACTTCCCTCTCCTGCCCTTCAGCTTGTGGGGCTTCCTGCCCTCCCTCTGCACAAACCAGGTGTCCCTTTACCGAGGGTCTTGGTCTTCTTAGCCCACCACAGCACTTCTCCAAACTCTCCTCTGCTTCCCTCCAAACTGCTCTCTGCTCCAACTCCTCCACTTGTCTGATTGAAGCAGGGGGTTTTTAATCAGGTGACTGGCTTCAGGTGCTTTAATTGGCTTCGGATACTTTAATTAATCTATAGCAAACTTCCTTCCCTCTCCAGGGAATAAGGCTCCCTTCTAACACTCTCCTGCTGCCCTCTGGCCATGCTGTATCACAACTGTTACAGCTCCATCCATTGCTGACACCTGTTGTTGGAAGCAGGTCCATTTCCTTATAGAGGCAACACTTAATCAGAGGGGCATACAAGCCTGCAAATGAAGAATACCACGTGCCAATGTCTCTATTGGTATGTTCTAAATTCACCCATGATAGAGGGGTTATTATATTTCCATAGCACCAAGGAACCCCCCTCAAACCAGGACCCCATTGAGCTAGGCACTGTGCACACACAGTCCCTGCCACAAAGAGCTTACAATCCAAGATATTAAGGATCGAGACAGATGGGGTACTAGTGAACAATGTGACAATACTAGTCAGTGTGATAGGTAGTGATCTCTGCCCACTAGCAGAGATCACCGTGTGCCATGCTGCCCGATACTGTAAGGGCACATTGTCTACAATTACTCTTAGATTTCTTCCTTTACATTCTTAGGTTACGATATGCTGAATAAATTACAAGATGATTATGGAGCACATCCAGCGCATGCTGATAAAGTTGGTTCGAGTTTGGCACTTTACCTTTGTAGATGGCCTAAATTGTTGATTATATCTTATGCCCCAAAGAACGTACCATGTAAACAAAACAGACTCCGAGTATACTGAGACTCCTAGAAGAGGAAATGACTATATATGTGTGCATAGGATAGTTATGCTGAAAGATGCTAATGGCTGCTGTCAAGGGGGAGCTTAGACCCAAAGACAATAACAGATCTCATTAAAGTCAATGGGTGTGCCAAGCACTCTTGCAGACTCCAGGGAAGGAGCAATTAAGCCCCTTTATATAGTAAAGACAGTGGCAAACAATGGAAGCTACCACTCAAGGCACTATGGCGCACGGTAAACGAGTGCTAAGCCGTGTGAACTGCAGGGTTTCCCCGATCACAACCAAATGGGTTAGGATATCTGTTTTACAGGCTGTGTGTGTTAGAGGCAGATAGCCAGCAGGAGTTGTGAGCGTCACCATGAGAGGAGACAGAGCTTTCTGGGCACAGAACTCGCCAGAGTAGCAGACGTGGGGATTTCTTAGCAAGGAAAGTGCCTGCTGCTCTTTGTTCCTACTGTGTTTGGGGAAAAAGGACTTCGTGCCTGTTTTTTGTAAACAAAGTTACATCAACAATACACCTGACACACACAACTGATTTCTCATCCTAATGGAAACAACCCAGCAAGGCCCTGAACACTGGCCAGCCCCTGGGGCCAAAGAGGTAACTATATTTTTTATTTATATATGGCTTGTTTTTCAGGGTTTATTTTTTAGCAATTTTTGACTTCTATACAGATGTCCAAAAATTCGTTCTAGCTCATTTATCATACTGCTGTTTCAAACATCACTACGTTAAAGTGCACTAGGGAACATTTAGTGCACAGTGGCATGGTCTAGGTGGACCAATTAATGTGCAACACGTTAGCATGCTTTAGTAATCAGACTCCCATAGTCCACATTACTGCTCCATGTAGACAAGCCCTTAGATACAAGCCAGGGAGTAAGGACATTACCTAGATAAACAAGCTTCACTGGGAATGGGGTGAAGTAACCACTTCCGGTGTTTTTCCAGAGTTTATTGAAACACTGATTTCTTTTCTTTACATTTTTTTAAAAAAGGGCTGTTTTATCTGTGTGTTTCAGTTAAAACTGAAAACCAGAATCCTTAAATATATATCAAAGCATCAATCATGGATCCATAGTTAAGAATGAGATTAGTTTTGCCCTTAAACTAGGGATTCAACTTTGTTATGCATGAAGAATACAGCCTATTCCCCACAATTACAGAACGACTACAGAATGAATTTCTCAGGATTTACAAGTAAATTCATTAATCTATAACTTAAAATTAATTTTAGAACTGGGTTCATTGGTTTTTCTCCCTCCTCCCCCGAAATTGTCACGGTAATGAATTAACACAAACTCTTCTAAGTTTCCATATAGTTAGAACTCATGGACATCTTGTGCATCAATGGTCATTTTTTTTTTTTTTACTGTGGTCACCTTGATCGATTGCGCCGATCATAACGTGTCTTCCATTCTTCTCTTATCCTGGCCTTCCTTCTCCATGTGCGGCCATGCCTTTTCACAATAAAATCTTCCCATTTATTTGGAGGTCAACCAAGTGGTCATTTCAGGTCCAGTGGGTACCACTCGGCGACAGCTGCAGTCCATTGATTGTCAGTGAGCCTAACTATATGCCTGGCCCATCGCATTTTACTGTACCTGCTTTCAACAATGACATCCTGCACTCCACTCTGCTGTCTGATCACTTATTGGGGACTCAGTTGTGGATTGAAATCCCCCAAATTCTTATTTCCATCGCCCTCTCCGTGACAGACCATTGTTCCTCCTCTATTTTCATCAGTGCCCATGTTTTGCTGCTGTACAACACTGTCGGCAGTACTGCTGAGCTGAAGAGGTTGGCACGTGTTGCCTGTTTGATTTTTTTTTTTTTCCCTTGGAGGACATGCTTGATAGAACTGAATGCACACCAACCTGCTTTCTTTCTTCGCAAGAGTTCGCCTTCCCGATTGTGGTGCACGTTAATTTCTTGGCCCAAATAAACGTATGGTTCAACTTCTTCTATTTTTTCTCCCTTGACTATTATTCAGGGTCTTGGCAAGGCTTCAGACTGCATAAATTTCATTTTAGAGCAGTTCATTTTCAGTCTGACTTGGCTGCTTTTTGTGTCGAGTTCTTGCAGAATTTTCTGTAGTCTGAAAGCGTTTTCAGCAACAAACACGCTATCGTCTGCGAACTTGAGGTGGTTTCACTGCTCTCCATTGACGCTAATTCCACCCTTCCAGTTCATCTGCCACATTACCATTTTGAGGCAGGCTATGAAGAGTTTTACTGTTCATAACAAAAAATTTTCTATTTGGAGCAGCAGTGTCGACTTCAGGGATGTGATTTTTAAAGCATACTAAAATGTTGCACATTAATTGATCCATCTAGACCATGCTGGTGTGCAGAATAATATTTGCTTCAAAAAGAAAAAGGAGTACTTGTGGCACCTTAGAGACTAACCAATTTATTTGAGCATAAGCTTTCGTGAGCTACAGCTCACTTCATCGGATGCATAAAGCGGAAAATACAGTGAGGAGATTGATATACGCACAGACCATGAAAGTGAGCTGTAGCTCACGAAAGCTTATGCTCAAATAAATTGGTTAGTCTCTAAGGTGCCACAAGTACTCCTTTTCTTTTTGCGAATACAGACTAACACGGCTGCTACTCTGAAACCTGTCATTTGCTTCAAAGAATTCCATGTAGAATTTCCCTTTTCCAAAGTGGCTGCCATCTCCCATCATTCTCAATAGGACTGAAGCCACAGTGTGCCGTTAGCAAAGATGGCCACACCTTCCATTCAAAACTCTCTCACTTCAGGGAGCATCAAATTAGATCCTTAAGTGTACAGTATACAATTACTGACACAGGACACTGTACTGCTGCCTGTCTCCTTTACTCTGTGCCTGTCTCCTGTGGTAAAGTGTCTCCAAATGAAGTGGTCCCGTTTGCAGTTGTCTGATGAAATAATGGAACTAAGCTTCTAAGGATCTTTCTACTGCTAGGGCCTGATCCAAAGCCCACTGAAGTCAATGGGAATCTTACCACTGACTTCACTGGGGTTTGTGGTTTCCCGTATCTTTGTCTTGTTTCTTAGTGCCCGGCACATGGAGAATGCACAAGCGGCAGCTCTGAATGCACATGGTGCAGTTGTGATGCTGTGTAAAAAGGAAGGTGGCCATCTACACCAATGTTACACAAATGTGATAAATCATATACAAAGTATGCTTTGTAAAATATCATTGGAAAGGCTGTAATCTGTGGAACAATGCTATCTTGATGAAATGCATGTGCTATCATTAGGTATGAAGTTATGAAATTTTACTGTATGCTTGTTACCAAACATGTGTTCCTGAGTAGTACCCACAAGACAGATTTACATCAAGACTAGCCAGAGGCCATGTGTTTATGGGCCACTAAGGAGAAATCTATCGACTCTTCCAGTGGGTCCCTTCTGCTGATTCCTCAGAGCACACGGACAATGGATACCCCATGACTCAGCGCGGCACATAGACCATGTGATGCACAGCTCCATGTTTGAGCCATTACTTTCCCATGCACATGGACTGGGGGTATAAATTGGAGATGGTGATTTCACCTCCTTGCCTCATTCCTGCCCCACATCTCTGGACTGTGTTTTCTAACAAAGGGAGCTTTGAACAATGGGCCGAGGACCCCCATCTTGTGGGTGAACCAGAGAGGCTTATTGCAAGCTAGCAGATGTAACATCACTGCTATGATCTTGATTTACACTCTGAAATCAACTAACGTATGATTCACTTTAACCTTTAAATAATTCTCCTCTTTTTATATTAATAACCCTTTAGTTTACTAGAGGATTGGTTATCAGTGTGGTTCTTTGGTGAGATCCTGGAGTACTGATATTGACCTGGGGTGAGTGGCTGGCTCTCTGGAGCTGTAATAACTTAATGTGTGATGAATTGTGGGTTTAATAGCCTTTCATCATAAAGTCTGGTTTGTCTGGGTGGTGCATGAGGGGCTACAGGGCCTGAAGGGGAATGTCTGTGGCTTCATAATAACTAGTTAGTAATTTCAAAGCACACATATTACTGACTTGGTAAAGTTTTATGGTGGAGTTTGGGGGTACATGCCCTGTTCTCTGGCAGTCTGACCTGAGACTGGCACTCTGAGCTGTGTCCTATACCAGGCAGCGTGACCTCAGTAATACAAAACAGCGTGTGGACTCCTTCCCATATGGCCAGCGTATGGAGCGTAACACCAGGAACCATTGTCCAGGTGGCTCATTTTCTCTGCACCTATGAAAAAACGGCCTCCAAAACCCTGTAATCACTTAGGCTGCTGGTCATGGATAATCTTCGGCTGCACAGCTGGCCCTTTAACAAAACAGGGGTGGGGGGGGGATGTACTAATAGGTGTATCCATTCCTTTCTGGGGGGGGGGGGGATGGGGAAGGACATCTCATTAACATTTATTTACAACCCTCAAAAGTAAGCAAACCTGAGATGATGCTTACCCCTAGCCTAACACTGGTCTGTATCATGGCGTATTGGCATCTCCACTCTTCCGCTCTTTGTACTGCACGTTCATTGCAGTTGAAATGGCTACATCTCGGCACAAAGGTGGCACATGGAGACTGCGCAGCAAATTCCATGTTTCTCTCCATTGTTTCATCCACACTTGTTCCAATCTATATTTTAGGGCTCAGCTCCCTCTCTCTGCCATCAGAATAGAGACTATTTCACTTTCTCATGCTATTCCTCAGCAGTAGCTGAGTCAGTGCCCCCTCTGGCCAGCTTCTAAGTGAGTGAGCTCACTCAGCCTGTAAGTAAGTGAGTGAGTGAACTCACTCAGCCTGGCAGAGCTGTTAGTCTATTCACAGTGCTCAGAACCTTGAAAACTCTCTCTGCTCTTATTTCCATCACGGGGGTCACTTAAATCACCCAATTCACAAGTACTGTAGTGCAATCTCTTTATCATTCTTTGCATTTATCAACATTTACTTTCATCTGTGTGATGGGGTGACTACCCCACACTCACCCTGCGGGGTTGAATGCATGCCAGATGGGCCACTTAACCCATTAGGCAGTTGATTAATGTAAGCGGGGGAATAATCCAGCTCTTGTTGGGAACTTTCCTGGCTTCTGCACTACCCCAGTGAAGTGGGCTAGCGAAAGGATCTGAGTTCTCGCTCCCACTTCCTTTACCCAGTGGCCTCCCTGCCCTTGAGGACTCCCCTTCCACTCTTCTGTCTGGCAAAGTCCTCGTAACCCCAACAAGGCTGGGCCCAGGATTCCTGGGGGGCTCGACCCCCCAACCCTGCTGTGGTCACCTAGGGCAGGGGCTAGGGTGTCCCCACTCCGGAGTACTCTCTCTGCACTGGGCACTCCTCTGACTCACTGACCATTACATACAAGTTAAAGCAAATGCAAGTTATTTAATCAACAATTAATTTGAAAAAGAATAAGGCAAAATGGGAAAGGTTAAAGGAAACACATCAACCTGCTCTGTGGCAGGGAACATCACAAAAAGTGTCTCTGGAACGTCAGGGCAGTTCACAGTCTGTTCCTTGTAAGTCCCAGGCCTCCTTCTCAGGGCCTGGCTGTGCTGCAGGGATGCTGTGGGTTGGACACTTGCTCTGGTGGTGGCCACACGCTCTCAGGCTCTAAGTGGTAGGACCCTTCTTCCCAGTGTCGCCCCCGCCCTGTCGGGGTTATGATCCAAGCCTGGCCTGCAGAGCCTCTTGGCTGAGGCGTCTCCCTGTGCTGGGCCCGCTGCCCAGGGTCCCCCTCGCTCTCCCCCGCTGCTCACCGCACCAAGCTCTGGACTGCTCCAGCCCCAGCTCCACCACTTGGTCTCAGCACTGCTGCTGCTCTGCCTCTACCTCCCTGGGCTGCTTCTCTGGCCCCTCTGGCTCTGGTTGCTGCAGCTCTGCTCCCAAGACAGGTCTGCTCTGCAGGCTGCTTCTGTGACTCTGCTCCCAGCACTGACCTGCTTCCTGGGCTGCTTCTCTGGCCCCTCTGGCTCTGGTTGCTGCAGCTCTGCTCCCAGGGCAGGTCTGCTCTCTCTGGGCTGTGCCTCTGGCTTTAGGGCTGCAGCTCTGCTCCCAGGACAGGTCTGCTCTGCAGGCTGCTTCTGTGACTCTGCTCCCAGCACTGACCTGCTTCCTGGACTGCTTCTCTGGCCCCTCTGGCTCTGGTTGCTGCAGCTCCACTCCCAGGGCAAGTCTGCTGTCTCTGGGCTGTGCCTCTGGCTTTAGGGCTGCAGCTCTGCTCCCAGGACAGGGTCTGCTCTCTCTGGGCTGCTTTTCTGGCCCCTCTGGATCTGGCACAGCTCTGCTCCCCAGATCAGCTTGGGTCCCCTGCTTTCTCCTTAGCTCGGCCCCACTCTGTCTGACCCAGGCAAATCCAGCTCACACGGAGGACAGGACCTCCCTGATTAGCCTGCTCACCCTGTCATTCAGGCTGACCTGGAGCATTGGCCTCTCCCCATTGTTCCTGGGGACTGTCAGTCTCAGGGTCCTGGTTTCCCATAGACCCTTCCCCTTTTGATACTGGGAGCTAGCAACTAAAACACCCCCACTGAATGTTAGTAAGGGGGCAACAGTCCCCTTACATTAAGGAGGCTCAGCTCGGCAGGGCCTATAAAGCCCGGGAGCTGAAAGCAGAAGGGGCTGCTGGGGAAAAAGGCAGACACTCCCAGGAAAAAGGGAGGAGTGAATGGAGACTGCAGTCAGTCCCTGGGAAGAGGCTTTGGGAAGTGGTAGGCCCAGGAAGAAAAGGGGAACCGGTGGCAGGAAGAAGCCCAGGGAAGGGGAAGTGAGGCCGGAGAGAGAAGGCCCAGACTGCTGAGCTGAGGGTTGCTGGGCTGGAACCCGGAGAATAGGGTGGGCCTGGGTTCCCCCACCAGCCCCTGGGCGAGTGGCACTGAGGCAGTGAGCGAGAGGACTGCCTAGGACTACTGAGGAGCTAAACCTCCCCCAAAGGGGGGGAACAGGAACACGGCCGGAGGGCCGAGCCACAAAGAGGACACTGTGGTTCCTGAGGAGCGAGAGGGGCTGCAGGCGGACGGAGTGACGGTGTGCAAACCACGGACAGGGGGGCATCGGCCTCGAGCTAATCCCCAGAGAAGCAGCAGGAGGTGCCAGTCTGGCGGTGAGGGGTGCGTGCTTGTGACAATCTGCCATTTTGTTGCTCACTCTCCTCGTTTTGTGAAATCCCTTTGTAACTCTTTGCGGTTTGCTTTGGTCTTAATTATCTTGAGTAATTATGTATCCACTAGTTCCGCTCTTATTCCTGTCAGGGGCTGGTGGGGGAACCCAGGCCTGCCCACTCCACTGAGGGATTGTTAATTCCAGGAGCAATCTCAGGGTGCGTTTGAAGTCGAGACATTCTACCACTAAAGTAACACAGACCCCATTCTGTTCTGCAGCTTGGCTTCTCGCAGCCTGTACCCGCTCACAATGTCTCTCAAGGACTTTCATTAATGGCATTTAAACCTTTCTGCTCTGTCCAAATAGATCTTTGTGGGACTAAATTGCACCATAGTTCGTTTGTTTTGGTTTTTTTAAAAGAAGCCATACCAGGGCTTCTTTCTCTATGACCCAGGAGGGAAACAGCAGGAGGCAGAGGTGTTACTCACCTCCCATGTAAGCCCTCAAAACAGAGTTCCAGGGGGACCTAGTGGTACCTAGGGCTCGTGCTGGCCTGCTGCCCAGGGGTGAGTTTCAGCCCAGCTGCAGAAAATGGCATATTTAACTTTGAAATGCAGACAAGGGGGCCAGGTCTGTGTAGGTTTGTAATGGGAGATTGCACAGTGAGGAGGGTGGGGGCAGGGAGAAGTGAATGTAGCCTGAGGCTTTGGCACTGTGCAGGAGAGCAGGGACACGATTTGCAACCTCTCTAGCTCTGTTTCCGGCCCTCCTCACTCCTGCCCCCAGCCTTCCTCAGTTTCAGGTTTGGGGACGTGTGGTTGGGGCTCTGGAAAAGGCTGGGGCCATGCCCCAGGACCAGGAGCAAATGATACCAGCACGTGGAGCGCTCCCTGCATGTGTGGCTCTCGGGGAGATGGTCGAGCCCTATGTGTTGCGAGACACACAGTTAACAGATGGAAAGCAGTTGACAGAGACTTTCCTCACTGACTTTGCACCTTTACTGTGTATTTGCTGCCTCCTGGTGCCTACAGAGTAACAAGTTATCAGCATTTTCCCTGCAGGCCCTGTTGTAGCTGAAGTCTTGGAAATACTGGAGGTGTTTAATTTTGTGAAATGGACTGACTCCTCTGCATAGGGTGCCTTCCTTGAGCTAATCAGCAAACTCTTCCACAATCAGATCCCACCTGAAGACCTACCTGCTCCTCCCGGGACGCCCTGAGAGGAGAGTCAGCCATGCCATTTATTTTATGTCCCATTTCTTTATTTTTAAATAGATATATTTTCCAAATGACCCCACCGTGCTGTGCAAAATGCCTTGGAGTAACTGCCTAAGTATGGTGCTGTGACCCCCCTATCCTCATTCTCCCAGCCTCGGCCAGCTGTTTTGTTGGAACTGCTCTTTCCACCGTATCTGAAATTACGCCCCAGTCCTGCAAACATTTAAGCACATTTGTCACTTTACTCATGTGAATGTGCTTAAGGGTTAGTGGGATGTGGGTCTTACACTGCAAACTCTTTGGGGCAGGAACATTGCCTTGTCTGCACCCTGAAGCATCAACAACACCCACAAGTGCCGGAAAATTATAACTTTTAATTGATTCTCTTTTTTTCTTCAAATTTTGCTCCCAATATTAAACTTCAAATTTCATGGGCCAGACTCTCGGCTGCTGTAAATGACATGGACTTCTGTGGACTTCATTGAAGGTGTACCAACTGAGGATCTGGCCCCACATATCTTCTAGAGAGACACTTGTAACAGCATTTCGCAAAACGCTGTATAAATGTGCAAGGTTCTGAATTAGGTAGGAAAGGAGGCAGGCTGCTAGTTGTGACCATTTCCTCCCCAGATCCGCCATGGGGGAGATTGAGATGGACCAGGGCACAAAAGGTGGTTACAGTTGACGAGTCAGGTAGCAGCCAGCAGAGAGGGCAGAGTCCCAGAGCTCGTGTAGCACTAGCATTATCTGCTTGGGAGAAATAGAAATTATAAACAGATGACTTTGCATCACTCTGAATGTTGGGTGTCACCTGACATACATGCAGTTTCAGATTTGTTTCCCTATGGGTATACACGGGAAAAAACGAGTGAATGTTTTACACTGCTGTGCTTCGCAGAAATCTTAAGAACTATTTATCATCTTAAATTAGAAAGTGATAGGAGGATCCATTCCATTGCCAGTAACCCACCAGGTTTATTTTCCAAATTAATGTGTTTTCCCAAGTGCCCAAATATTTATTAAAGGCTTGTCTGAGATAATAAAATGATGCTGCTAATGTGAAAGTCTCTTTTGATTTGCCTGCATCCGACATACTGGGCAAGGCTCCACCCAATGCAATATGGGTACCTGAATACATTAGACATACTGAAATTTATCAGTTGCATTGGGAATTATGGTTTGTCTCTTTCTATTCCCAGAATGTGTAGTCTGGGATCCTGATTTAAACTCCATGTCTAACAAATGAGCAAGAAACTAATAGTTTTACATCCAATAACTTCACATTTGGACACTGCCACTAACAACGATGTGAAATTTCAACTTTGTTTCTATACTTCCCACAATTAGGTGGATTATCATGAGATTTTAATAATCAAGGTGAACAATAAATTTATTGTTCAGCAATGAAATACTGTCTTTTATTGTGTGTATGTACAGAGAGAAATATTCTACCCCAGCTGTACTGAGTAATTCTGCAGGATCTCCTGGTCCATGTTTCTGGTTCATCATGGGATCTTGGGCAAAATCAATTTGTTTTCAGATGTCAGGCAAGAACTTGGTCTTTGATAGCAATTGTTCCTATGGAGGTGCTTTCCACATTGTGTTGTTCAAATTAGGTCCTTTTATTTGCTTTTCGGATGAATGAGAAACGTTCACATTGTAGTGACATAAAGCATTGTGGCTCACCATAGAGCTGTCCTAAGTCTTGGAATGGTTTCAGCTACCCGCTGTCAAACCAATTTCTGCATTACTTCAGCTCCCCAGGTGTAGATTAGTTATGCCTGACACACATCCATAGAAATAAGGAGGGTGTGTTTGATTGGACATTGAGACTGGGCTTTGTAGATTTCCATACGGAGAGAGCTGGAGACATAATTAATCGTCTCAAAGTACGTATAAAGCTAGCTAAAATGAAGGGGATTTGCTGTGTGGCCTCCAGTTGACACCCACTTTGGCCCTTCACTGGCAGTTCTGGAACGCGTTACCATGGGGTAACTGTGGCACCTGGCTGTGTAACTCCTTTCCGCGTAACATAATCCTGGTTTTGTAAAGACAACAGATGGTTTGTAGCACTATCCTGGGACTTCCTGTTCCAAATAAATTCCTTGCAAGCTTTATCGAATTCTTTCTTTTGAGTGAAATCCATGGGCAATATGCACAACATGTCTATAGGAGCCTTGACAGTGAATTCATTTTTAAGGGGAATGTGCTTTTAGGTAATATAATTTTAATCCTTGCCATCTCTTTAGATCTTTTTAAATAGCTTTCAATGCTGGCCTGTTTTATGGCTGGTTAGATTACGTGGCCTCCCCAATGTTTTAATCCTCTTTTGGCCACCCTACTTGGAAATTTGATTAGAGTATGGGAGTGAAATCCTGGCCCCAATGAAGACAATGATTTGAATAGGACTAGGATTTTCATTGGCTTAAGGGGAGGGTATTTTTTTTAAAGGGGAGAAACTTAAATTTTAGTTATTCACCATTAAACCTGCTGGGCATTAAATCTTTTGCCCATCATATGGAGATTCTACTCCATTTCAGACCATAACAACCGGCTGTAGTAACGTGCACACATATAGCGCTTTCAATTCACCAATCTCAGATTGCTTGACAAGGGTTGGGTAAGCTTCCTTGTTCCCATCTGACAGATGGGGGTAATGGAAGCAGAGTGATTTTGTGGCTTACCCGAGGTCACATGCACATCTGTGGAAAGTTAGGAACGGGATGGAGGATTCCTGCCTCTCACCTCATTTAATACAGCTGCCCTCATTTTATCATAGGTAATGGTTAATTTTATGCTTTTTGTAGAATCATAGAAATGTAGGGCTGGAAGGGACCTTGAGAGCTCATCTAGTCCAGCCCCTGCGCTGAGGTAGGACCAAGTGACCCTAGATCATTCCTGATAAGTGTTTTTCTAAACCCGTTCTAACCAGGACCCCACTAGCTACATCCACCCAATTTGACAGGGCACCATTGATAACTTCTCTTTTTCAGCCAGTTACATACCCAAGTTTAAAGTAATTTCATCTAGATCACATTTCCCTAGCTTGTTTGTTTTTCCACTCCTTTGATGGTAAAGTTACTTTGGATACCTAGAGTCAGCGCTTTGAAGTCTTTGTATGTGTCAGGAAGGAGTTAAAATTCAGCCAGCAGAAAAGACAGAAACCACTGAGAAGCAAGGACACTGACAACTGTAAACAATTGATAAGCTTAAATAGTCAATGCCCGCCCAGTAACTCAGTTCTTAGAACAGAATAAACCCTCCCTTCACAGCCCACCAGATATCTGAGAGCACTCATCCCTCCTTCCCCCGCAAGGTAGCCATAGATGCTTGATGCAACAGGATGACCTCTATACACATGTACTGTTTCTATTTTTATCTTTGTTTAGGGTTCTCTCTTGATTTGTAACAATGTCTGTCTCTGTATGTACAGATAAATGAAAATGAATTGATAAGAGAATGTATATAACTGGCCACTATGGCACTACATCTTAGAAGCTGCTTGTCAGTCTTCCCGGTACTGTCAATAAACCCCCTTCAGTATTGTCTGTGCTTGCCTGATTCTTGGGGGAAAAGAATCTTTTTGCCTAACATACGTATGTAACTGCTTTACCATTTAACATCTCTCCTCTTGTTCTTTACTTTTTCTTTGTAATAAACCTTTAGTTTTAGACACTAAAGAATTGGCTGGCAGTGTGATATTTTGGGTGAGATCCAAACCTCTACTGACCTGGTGACTGGGGTCAGAAGAACAACTTTTGTATATGTGAGCAGAGTTTAAAATAACTTGACACTGTACTGGACCCAGGTGCCAATTGGGAGCCAGAGAACTGGAATGCAATAAAGGGAGCTGTGTGATTTGCTTTTTGCTTCTTGCTAACCAGTGTGGGGGATCAGAAGCACAGTTAGTGACTAGTTGAGGAGAATAACTTCAATGTTACTCCCAAGACTAGTGGGTATCTGCTCCCCCTTCTGCAGCCTGTCCTGACCTTGGCATTTCCAGTGAGGGCTGCCCCAGGCTGCATTTTCCACTCCAAATCAGCTCAAAGCTCTCCAGAGCAGTCACCTCCAATCCCTCTCCCTCCCCCCGAATGCATGTGATGTTTACATACCATGGGATGGTCAGGCCATTGGAATGTGTATTGCCACATCCGTGTCCTTCCTGCATTAAAACCACAGTTCCTGCATTTGTGCCCTTGTATCAAATCAATAAAAGGAACCACAATAAGTTGAGGTTTGATGGTTTGCCAGAGAGCTTCACCACAGGGCTGTGCTTAAAAGGACGATGCTGCCAGACACTGTTTTAAATAGTCCTCATCTTGGTTCCTACAATGCTCTTTGGGATCCCCTGAGTTGAGGGACACCTCGCTACCACCTGTCCTTAGTGTGAGGGAGTCTTGTCTGTGCTGGCCAGCAGTCAGCTCCCTGGCATCACCAGCCATGGACAGCATGAGCACTCCCTCTCAGCCCACACATGCTCTGCCATCTCTGTGCAGGTTACCAATAAATACACAATCCCTGAGTCCTCTGAGCTTCCCCCTGCTGTGGCCAGCCCCAATCCACTGGGTACTCACAGAATTCTAGAGCCTCTGGGCCCAAAGGAACAGGTCACCCCAGCTTGTCAGTCACACAGTAGGACCAAGCTCTGCTTAATGCAGGACACTTAGACATGTTTATAGTGAAAACCAGGTTAAGTTTATTTAACAAAGAACAGAGATTCAAATGATAGCAAACAGAAGTATTAGAAACCAAGGGTTACCATATAAAATAAAATCATAACACACATTCTAGAGCCTAAACATAACTAACAAGGTGCCTTCTAGTTCAAGAAGGTACAGCTTCCCCAGAATCCTTCTCACAGTGTTTCTCAACCAGGATGGCAGAGACCCTCCTTTCATGAGACCAGCCCCACTGGCAGTCTGTCTCCCCAGAAGAAGGATGCCATGATGTCTTTTTGCATGCCTAGATATATTAGAATAGTCCTTTAATGCTTACATTTAAATTCTCCCGCTGTTCACTTCTTCCTGTTAATTTCTTCTCTTGAAATCCCTGCAATCTCTTCACTAGCATTTGACTCCATATGCAAATAGACTTCCGTTATAAGACACACAATATACAATGGTCAGCCAGGAAAATATGTGTCTCCCTCCTTCCATCTGGCGGAGCCAGTCTTAAGGCATGTTACCTCTGGGAGATCTGCCTTTAGCATCTAGGTTTTAAGAACATAATTTCTAGTATACACACACACACCTCTCATATTATCCACATATACATTTCACAAAGATTGATGACCCATGTGACACAGGCTCTCAGCAGACAGCTCACATGGCACTCTTTGGACTAGTATCTAAATACCAGACCCAGGGGATCCCTGTAACCATTATGCTCCCTTGTGCCCTCTGCCAGGTGGCATCAAGAAGTCCTTAGGTCACAGTTGCCACTCCTGGCCACAGCTGTGAATTGCTGCTTAGCTTGACAGCATTGTGCCGCCTCCTTTTCAAGACCAAGGTCAAGCTCATGGTGATGAACTCAGGATAAAATAGAACGATAGGACAGACATACAGGCCAAGGAAGACTCCCCAGTCCCTCCCTTCTGAAGATGTCATGATTTTATGTCATGTGTCACTCTTTATTGTGTGGGCAAGGCTCTGGGGAAAAGCCAGATCCCTCCTGCATTTTGTTCATGTCATTTGAGGACTAAACCTAGTTATGGGATATTTTAAATGTATAACTGTTGCCTTTAAACGCTACACTTGCAGTTTTTGAATGCTGACAATTGCATGAGTCTGAATTTCAATAGAGAAAGAGAGAACACGAGCCTGATATTTACCTTTTTGCTACGTTTTGAGCCAGATTGATTTATTTTTTTTAACCATTGTTATTTTACAGTTCAGGAGATAAGCTCACATTAAGCATCATTTTGTACCACTGGACATCAGATGTTCCCTGGCTTTTGCTTTATTATTTCTGCTTCATTTTTCACATTTAAATTTAAAAGAGCATCTAGTTCTGTGTTGTGCATGAATGTTTAAAAAAAGCACAGGGTCTAGGAACATGAAGCCATTGTGAGCATTTCCTCAGATGTTATCACACCAATTATCATGGGTAATTGAATTCCTACTGCCTTTTTATTTCTGATCTAATTTTTATACAGTTCCCTGATCTGTATGAAACATTTCCTGATTCATCTTCTCATCCAGCTGGACTGAAAATAGTTTCCAGTCATTGTCCTTGGATCTTTCACATGAATCCAAACTGTCTCTGTTAGGACAGATGAGCGACATGCTATTTCTTCTTCAAGCTACAATGAATACTCGGGAATTCTTAATACGGCATCTTAGCCAGTTTCCTGGCTCCACTGCAAGAACAGATAAGCTCTCTTTGTCTGTAGATCCATTTTAAATGTCCTGTTTTGCACAGGAAAACTAGATTTCCTCACCTTTTTCTCCTGTGGAACAAAGCACTCGGAACACATTATTTAAATAGTAATGGTTAAATCCAGCCCAGGTGAAAATGCATTGGTTTCACTAGGCTTACACAAGGAAGGAATTTGACCCCAAGTGTCTAATCACTGTCTGAATTAACAAAAAAGGGTTTCTTTGGAATATACTGACTGGTGCAGCTGCAGCAATTATCTCTTCACTAATCAGAAAGATGACAACATTTCCAGATATAAAAAATGAACAATACAAATGAGATGCGTATCTGTTATTTATTGTTCAGTTAATGGTTCCTAATCCATTCTCAAAGGTGATTTTCTGCAGCTCCCTTCCCTGTATGTTTTATGCAAACTATGTAATGTTACTTGCAACTCAAATGGAAGAAGAGAGGGTTGTCATGAGGTCAGACATGTAAATATATACATTAGCTTGTGCAATGTTTGCTTATTTTTCAATAGTTTGCCATTTACATGACTATCTAAACACAATAGGCTCAGTACTACAACTCTTATCTTCATGAATAGCTTGGTTTAAGTTGAATCAAGATCTCAGTTCTAATCCTGCCTCTGATCTGCTGCTGTGTTACCTTTAGGGTGACCAGATGTCCCGATTTTTGGGTCTCTCTTATGTAGGCTCCTGTTACCCCCCACCCCCGTCCCGATTTTTCGCATTTGCTGTTTGCTCACCCTAGTTACCTTGAGCATGTCACTACTCTTCTCTGTGCACTCTTTCCCCTTCTACCTTTTGTTTTGTTTGTTCACGTTGTGAGCTTTTTGGAGCAGGGTTGGTCTCTTACTACATGCTTGTACAGCACCTAACACAATGAAGCCCTGATCTCAATGGCAGCCTCTAGGTGCTCCTGCAGTACAAATAATAGTGGAAGTGTCTTAACTTTTATTTCCCAAATAAAGCAATGTGAGGCTGTTGCAGATCAAAACCTAAGATGTGACATTTCCTCATTTGCTGTTTATTGACCTGCATCTTGTCAGCACAATGGCAGAGCTGAGTCAGGCGTATTGATTTCTTTAGTTCCTTCGGTCAGGCGAAGCTTCTCTTCCTAACAGGCAGTGACTCAGCCAGTTTGCACCATGGGGGTTATTACATGCCCCGAATGAAATGCAGAAGGAGGGCGGGACAGGAATCAAAGAAACAATGTTTTGGCAAGGGGAGAGCCAAGAGTTCTATTTTTCTGCTAAACTTTTAATTTTTTTACCCAGTCCTTCCACGCCCATCACCACCATCTTGCCCTGTTTGCTGGGGGTGGCGGGGGGGGGGGTTCCACTTGTTGTGCCTTCTCTTACCTAGATGTAAGCTTTCTGGCGCAAGGGCTACCTCCTTTTATTACTTGACTGTACAGCGCCTAGCGAAATGGATCTCGGGTCCTTGATTGGGGTTCCTAGGAGCTATAACAATAATAAAACTGCAGTACTGGTCACACTGAAAGTTTTGTGTCACTCATTCTTCAGATTTTAGCTTTCTTCCCCAGTTACCTAGCTCAAATCTAATAATAATTTCTAAACAATTTATTAATTGCCAGAGGATTATTATCTTGTAAGCATTCCAGTGCTGCCTAGGTACGTGGACAAGACGCTTTTCCAGGGCTTCCCTTCGTAGCAGGTTCATCCCTGCTGAACAATATTAGCAAGAAACTTGCTGCGTTTCCCCCATCAGGAAATTTTCCAAAGAAAGCCCAGGAGCAATAAAACTTCCCAAAGAAAGCCCAGGAGCAGCAGGAAGTAGTGCGTTTGATTCAGTAGGTGAGTCTGTCCCGATCCACTGCTTCCGAATGGTGCAAAGGGCAGAGTAGTGCTGGCAGGTGCGGTCTTTCAGCTCAGATGTGTAACTCAGGTCCCATGGCGATTAAACAAATCATGACTACTTGGCTGATGACATTAACCATTCATGGTATTTTTCATACATGTAAGCTGTGGTGCTCTGGCCAAATCCTATCTGCCTAGCTAAATCTCCCCCTTTGTTTTCGTTGGGGTCTGGTGGCATCCGTCACTTTCTGAACCAAGCAGTTGTAGTGTTGCCGTGATCTGTCAACGACATGCTGTCTTGTCCCTTCTGTATTCATGAGCTGAACTTCAAAACAGCCCAGAGAAGAAAGCGCCCCAGGATATCCCTTCCCAGGTTTTACACTGATCCCTGGGCAGTTTAGTCCCTCTCTGGGTTTCACAGTGCACATTTTATTCACCCATTCGGCACTTAAATATCTTAGTTTATTCTATACACTATAGTGTCTAATAAAGTCTCCATGGAGCATCTATAAACTTGGCACATAACCGCATTTTCCACCCCAGAGACAGCTGCATTAAGCGGTGGGTGAAGAGATCCTTATGTATGTTTTGTGTGAGCGTCTGCGGGTCGAAGTGTACTCTATGAAAGACAGGTATAATAATAGCTATTAATAAATCACTGTAGTCTTCCTTTAAAGAAGGCTGGATAGGTTACGAGCAGAAGAGAATGTGATGTCAGACAGCTTTTCCTGTGCATTAAGATGAATGGCAAAGTTGTGGACAGACCTTTGCTTAAAATTACAGTTCAGCTCCAGGGTTTGTTTGAATCACTAGTTGACTGTTTAAGAGCACTTGGTTTATAATATTTTCAGCTGACAGACGAGGCTATCCGAAGAACCAAATTGCTGCTGTCATGTATCATGCCTGACTTCCAGGAAAGCAAGGGAAGACTATAGGAGCGAAGGCTGGAGAGAGAGAGGGGTAAATTGCATTCAGTGGGGAAAATTCCCCAGAAAAGAAACTGCCTGAGTAGCCTTGTGACATGTTGCCACAACCCCCCCACACTGGCTCCCTGATGTGGGTCAAAGAAAAGGCTCTTTGAGGTGCCTCTCGCATGG
Source organism: Natator depressus (assembly GCF_965152275.1). Classification (NCBI taxonomy): domain Eukaryota; kingdom Metazoa; phylum Chordata; order Testudines; family Cheloniidae; genus Natator; species Natator depressus. Next base: position 134,649,397 of record NC_134237.1, on the reverse strand, counting down.
TGGGAGGATCAGCTTTCTCATGCAGGACACTGGTGCACCTCTGAAGCGCACTGTACCGTGTACAGACAAGAACTGCCTGCAGCTAACTTCTTAGCAAATCGGCCTGGCTGACTGGCTTTCTGGTGCTGCCATCATTTTGAACCTGAAGGGACAGTTATGTTCACGATAAGGGGACTGTAACGGCATCACACTCACCGTCTCGGTGCATGTGCCTGCCCAGTCTCTCTCTGTGTGTGGTGGGTCTTCAGTGACTCAGCCTTCTGACCAAGCCACATGCAGTCTGTATGTGAAATAAAAAACACAGCAAACCCCTTCCAGGGCACAAGTCCAACAGGGGCCTCTCTCAGCACCCTCTGCAACATCTCTCTCACATTGTCCCTGCTTCGGTATAGAGCAGTGCCCCAGGGCCACAGCTTTCCAGCTGGGCCACTACAGTTCAATTCCCCCTTGATGTCCAGGCCACTTTCCCACTGTCAGGGGGAGGGGTCCTGGCAGGGGCAGGCCTAGCCCAGGGACCCTGTAGGTAGCAGGGTGTCTGCCATGTCTTTTTAAATAAACTGCATTGCTGCTACAATTCCCTGGGCCATTTCCCTGTGGCTGCAGCTCCTTCTTTACCCTTACCCCAGGGCCTCATCCTGGTGGCATCCCAGCAGCCAACACAGACCACCCTGCTCTCTTCTCCAGCTCTCACAAGGAACTGAAATGACACCAGCCCTGCAGTTCCTCTTATACTAGCCTGCTGGGCCCTGATTGGCTGCTTCCCACACAGCTGCTCTAGACAGCTTGGAGGACCTCTCTACTGCCCTTTTCTGGGGCGAGGTGTGGCAGGGCACAAAGCTGCCAGCAGGGGGCCTCGGGGCCTTGTCCATCCCGTCACAGGGACACATTCTGTTGCAGGCTTAAAGAGGTTATTCCAGGGCTTGGCTAGTTGGGAGAACTGACATTTAAAGCAAATTTGACCTATTTTCCAATGTGATCATGCTAGATCTGACAAGCTAGACAGGGTCAGGGAAAGTAATTACTTGGATGGGAGGCCTCATGGAAATACCCGGGGGATGCTGGGAGATCCAATGCCATTTCATTAGAGGAGACTCTTTCCCCTGCGTCAGCACAATTGAACCAATGCCCCTGATTATGTGCCAACTGAGGTGCCATCTTCTGGGGAGAAACGTAACAAAAAGCTCCTGACCATTTGTTATCCTTAAAGAGCCACGACACTTTTTATGACAGCGGACATTAACCATCCATGGCATTGCTTACAAGAGCACAGCCACCCACAGGGTGCTGAAATGGAGAACGCCAAAAATATCTTCACACTGACCATCCCATATACAATTATTTTCCAGGATTTTCTATTAGAATCATGCTGCAGAGGAAGACAGTGGGACTATAGCATTGTGTATGCACTTGAGTGGTTGCCAGATTAGAGTGGGAGATTGTAAAGTCCTTAGGGCTCCTAGTTTTATTTGTTTTCTTTAAGGCCCCTTGCATACCTTTTGTGCATGATAAACAATAATTAATGATTGGTGGCATGGGATGGAATGTTTCTTATAGCATCTGCCTGAAAGCTTTACATTACCCAACATGCTATAAAGTTTCACTTTGCAGGCTTAACTCTACTCTAAGTAGGTAGAAAAGGTTTTATTAGTAAACCAAGATTTATGTCCAGTTAACCCTGTGTGTTCTCCCAAGCAGGTGTATTTCACAAAGATAACAGGAAATGAGGATGCTTCATATAGTTTTATTTCCCAAGGTTGAGTTCTAGGGTTTTGTTGTTGGTTTTTACATGAGTGATTTTTGTCTTAATTTCAGGTAGTGAAAACAGCATTCTGGGGAGCAGACAATTGACTCAGTATGACATTCCCCGCCGCCTTATCCCCCAAATCGTATATTTAATTGATGAAAGGTTTTTCCTAGTGGCTTAAAAATACATGATGTCAAAGAAAGCTGCAAAATAAACTGCATTCCTCTAATTTGTATTGATAACAAAAAATATATAAGCTTATGACTTGTGAATGCTAGTTCGCAGAGGTGTGCTGCTGAACTAATTTCCGTCTGTGTGTGTAAATACCCTACAGATCATAAGGAGCCATGTTGAACACCAAATCAGTGAATAAACTGCACAAAGGGGACAATGTTTTTGAACCCATCTGTCACTGCAGAAAGAAAACAGGGAGCCCACAACTAAGTAGCCCTATAGCTGCTGGCTTTATTCCATAGTGATTATAATATGAAGGTTACATTGTACATAACAGCCCAGAGGCTATTCAGCTCCTTTCCATACTTTGGTAGAATTTACAGGATTAGATAAATGCTGATATTGACACACAAGGAAATTGAACAAGGGCTGGTAGCAGCCAGGCTAGGCCTGATCTACAGCACTTAAGAACATAAGAATGGCCATACTGGGTGAGATCAATGGTCCATGTAGCCCAGTATCTTGTCTACCGACTGTGGCCAGTGCCAGATGCTTCAGAGGGAATGAACAGAACAAGGCAAACATTGAGTGATCCATCCCCTGTCATCCAGTCCCAGCATCTAGCAATGTGAGGCTTAGGGAAACTCAGGTCATGGGGTTGCATCCCTGACTATCTTGGCTAATAACCCTTGATGGACCTTACTCATATGAGTAAGGGCTGCATGTGTATTTAGCAATATTTTCTGGTGTGGAAGGCAGAGTTGTACTGCAAAGCCACTGTTAATCATCACTTTCTTCTTGACTGACAATGGCCTGAGAGAATTAGATTAATTAAAGTGATCACAGATGCATAAAGCGATTGCTGCTCAGTGTTGGTTGAGGAGGAAAATCAGACTCAAAACTTCTGTTTAAACAGTTCAGGGTAGAGAATTACACAGGTTTCTTCTATTGCTATTATGTATTATTTCTACTGCTGATGCACCTAGGAGTCCTTGCTGTGGGCCAGGACCTTGTGGGCCAGTAGGCGCTGTACAAACACAGACCAAAAGGATGGTCTCTGCCCCAAAGAGCTTCCAATCTAAGAGTCTATCTACACTGTAATCACAGGGTGGGATTACAGCTCGAGTAGCCATCCCCTATCTAGTTTGGGTCCCAGACCAGCAAAGCTGTGGCAGTGCAAGCTTCAGCAGGGGCTAGCTCCAAGAATAATTATCCAGAGTTCCACCTGGGCTTTTACAGCCCCCGATGAAGCACAAGCTGCTGCAGCTTCACTGCTCTGGGACCTAACTAGATTAAAACTGTTTTAGGTATATTTGCTGGAGCTTCATGCACATCCTGTGATAGACAGGCTTTGACAAGCCTACGTATTTTGTAATTATTAATACACGACTCCTTTCACCCAAAGCATTTTAGAAACATTAATGAAGCCTCACATCCCCCTTGTGAGATGGGTCAATGTTGTTACCTCATTTTACAACTGGGAGCGTGTGGTGGGGGTGGCTGCCCCACACAGGGAGAAGAAGGGGTTAAAAACAGCACCAGGAAGGCTGCGCAGAACCCACGAATCAGGAACGGACTTATTGGGCTCACCAATAGGGGGAAGGCTTGCTGGAGCAGCCAATCAGGGCCGGCGAAGGCCATATATAAAGGGCTGCTCAGCAGTGCAGAAGGCAGTCTTTCCCTGGAAGGCAAGGGAGGAGGACTGGTTTCCTGAGGAAGCACTAGAGATAGAACAGTGCTGGTTGGACTAAGGACTATTGGTCCCCCAGAAGTGGGGAAAGAACTGCCTGGGGCACAACTGGAGGACTGTGTCCAGAAGAGGATGATGCGGTCCAGGGAGCGATGCAGGTCCTTGGAGTTGGAGACAGATGAGGCAATGGGCGAGACACCACCTGGAGAAGGGTGCATTGGCAACCCTGAGCTAATTCCCAGGATAGCTAGTAGGAGGTGCTGCGTTGGTGAGTTGACCCGGTCACAGAAGGCAGAGAGGTTGAGGACCATATTTCCAGGAGAGCTGAGCACCCACATCTCCAGCTGATGCCAATGGAAGCTGCAAATGCTCATACTACTGAAAATTGGGCCTCAAACATGCTGCCCAAGGTCACACAGCAAGTCTGTGGAGAGACAGGAGGAGATCAAAGTAGTCCTGACACCCCAACTGTTGCTGTAATCACCAGAGAGTAGGATTGATGTTTTCTGGGACTAATTAATTAGAAAGAGGTTTTCATTAAAAAAAAATTTGGATTATGCTTGAGAATATTTAAGAATTTCTGACCACAAAAGCGCTGGCTTTTTTCCTTTGCTCAGGGGTGCTCAACCCCCACTCCACCCCAGGCCCTGCCCCCACTCCACCCCTTCCCCCAAGGCCCCACCCCACATCTTCCTGCCCCCCCCCCCCGCTTCTTCCTGCTCAGTTCCTCCCCTGAGTCTGCCCCATCCCCGCTCCGTCCCCTCCCTCCCAGTGCCTCCTGCATGCCGTGGAACAGCCGATCCGGGTCGGGCAGGAAGCGCTGGGGCGGGGGGGAGCTGGCTGCCAGTAGGTGCTTGGCGTCCATGTCTGACATCTCTAAAACTGCGTATTGTACCTCATACAGCCATCAGGATCTAAAGCTAACTGCAGTTTTGGCCTGTTTCTCATTTACATTAAGGCATGTCAGTGTAAAGTGACCATAAAATGGGAGTAAATTCTATTTACACTTTTACTTTAAGGCCCCTTTCAGTGCCAGCACTGTGCAAAGGAGTTATAATGTCCTCTTTCAACTCGTTACATGATAATGACAGGACTAACAGGATTGGAAGTCTAGCATTTAATGTGTCTCTAAAAGCGTTACCATGCTTCATGTGTCTAACCCCAAAGTGCTGGGAGAGCTGGTTGGAAAAATGTCAACAAAACTAGTTTCCATCAGAGAATGAGGTTTAGTCAAAACCTGTTTCAACAGTTTCAGAACAAAATTTCATTTTCCTTTCAAAATGACTTCAAATTTTTTTATTTTGTATTATATTACATATTGTATGGTATACTATAATATAAAACTTTTCATGTCAAAACCAAAACATTTCAATTTTCTCTACATGAAACGTTTCAATCAATCTAAAATGATTTTTTTTCCTCCAGAATTTTCTTTCACAGAGAATTTTGACTTTTTCAGGACTTGTTCCAAATCGGAATGAAAACAGACTTCAGGATCTTGAACTCCTTTGCAAAACAGAATTTCTGTCCTTTGCCCAGCCCCAGTGATGGGTTATGCCTCCTTTTCTGCTTCAAACTAGCTGCTTTTTTTCTTCCCCCAACTACTTTAATTCCACTGTGATCTCTTTAGCTCATCACTTAAAGCCAAAGAACCATAAATCAGAGTAGTACAAGAGAAACTAAATTCTACACAGAAACATTCTACTAGATGCTGCCTTTGGTATTATTATTTGGGGGAAATTTTCTGGCCTGTGTTAGACAGGAAGTCAGACTAGATGATCACAGTGGTCCCTTCTGACTTTGGAATCTATGAATTGTAGTGGTATACCATCTATGTATGCAACGCATGCTTTGTATGACCCCAACATGGTCCAGCTGGTGTACCGCGGACAGGATCCTACCTGTGGGATGATTCTGTCTAGCCTCTGAACGTCCGTGGAGGACATCATCTTGTTGAACAAGATGGCATCCTCTGCACAGTGTGACCTGGTATGCACCTTATGTGCGAGGTCACGCTGCACGGAGGACGATATTTTGTGGCATGTCACTGAAAAGGTTGGATGAATCGTTAATGATAGTTGTGGCATGCCTCACTAAAAATGTCATGGCATGCCTCTTAAGAATGTGTTGTGTTCTCATGTTGTAGTTGGAAGGGTTTGTTTCTTCCTTAGAAGCACCCAGCACAGGCTACTGCCAGGCTGTGACGACTGTAGGGAACTGAGCTGCTGGTAATTGAACTGGTTCAATAGCCCCGGAGTAAATACTAACAGCACAGTGTGTCCACACTCACTATGTTGCTCTGGTGCAGTTTTGGCCCAACATTCACCGTAGAGCTTTATTGCCCTCCTATCCCATAGTTCTTTGAAGCAGTGGCATATAGGAGATTTCACTAGGTTTTCTGGGAACGCCTGGGGAATTGTGGGAGAAGAGGACAAACTCCTTAAGTCCTTTGGAAACGCCCATGAATCCTTGGAAGCCACTGCCATTTCTTCATCCTTCTTTCAAAATGGAGGGCAAGATGAATGCTCAACTCTCAGCAGGAAAGGTTTCTTCTGGAACTCTTGGCAAGGTTTCTTAGGCAGCCCTGGCAAGATAGGGGAGTGGAATATGTTCTGGCAGCCATTCACTGAGCTGTTGCTATAATGTGCATGAACTACCCAGACTGGAACAGCCGGTGCTGTGCAGCACTTGAGGAAGATGCAAACGAAGAGGAATGGTCCAGAGCAGGATCCTGAACTGGTGGGACAGAGTTGGTCTCAAGACTTGGGCTCAGAAGCATAAATTTAGAATGAGGAAGGCAACCTTTCTGTAGTTCAGTGGTAGGCCAGCACCAATGCCACGGCAAAGGCCACAAGGATCGGCGTTCCGATCCCTGGAAAAGGCAAGAAGTGGCAGCAATAATAAAAGCCTAAATTACCCAACTTTCAAACGTTTGTCTGTTGTTATAACTAATAGATTCTAATAAAGTTATTTCAATTAATAGTTGCCCACGTGCAACCTTAAATGTATCTTAGCCATGAGTTTTGTGTGGGAGAATAAATGGTTATGGAAAAAAGTGATGATTATTCTGGGTGAATAAAGTTATTTTTGAGAGGCTTCCTGCATGTACCAAGTGCTTATTCTTCTGTTTTTGTGTGTTCTACAGGTCATTTCCTGTCTGATAACCCTGTATTTCTTGTGCACGTGGGGTCAAACTCCCTGCTGATGTAAATTTGCAAAACTCAATTTGCACTAGTAGAGCATTTGGCCTATAATATTTACCCCATTGTTTTCATGTTAGATTTATGAATGAACTTGCTTTGTCCCTTTTCTTCACTTTGTCTCTGCTCTTTATAACTTGACGGAACGGTAATTTAAGGAGGGTGAGAAGCAGGTTAATAAAACTGTTCTCAAACAACATAGAGGGATTAAGGTGATGATCTTTAGCCTCGAGAGTACAAACAAAATAGAAATTACCTGTTGCCATCATAATTCATTATTTAATTTTCTCTCTAGAAGGCCAACACCAGAAACCCTTGTTACAGTCTTGTTTTTCCCCTCCGGTGTTATTTATGTTACTATATTAAATGTTCATCAGCAGTTGCATATGCAAAAGGCGTTTTTTGTCTGATCTGAACACAACCACTTCTTCTGAGATGCTGTGTGGAATATAGAAACCATTAAAAGTTTTATGGACACATAGGAAACCCTTCAATCTGAAGTTGTAGGGAGAAAACAAATTCTTGTGAAACACAGTAGCTGATTCATTTGGATATTTCCTTTTTAACAAAAAAAAAATTGCAAGCTCCTGGTACTTCATTTTGAAATTTCTCAGGAGTTCAGTAAAGCTCGGACAATGTGAAAGCAGCTTACTTTTTCCCTGAAATATAAACAGGATGGATTTTAAAAAATAATTCCTATAAAAAAATGACGATAAGCTTGTAGGGAATTGAAACTTGATCTTCTGAATGTCTGAGCAGTAAAGCCTTCGTGGAGATTTATAACAGAAGCACCGACAACCATTTCACTTTCGTGGCAATATTAATATTGATTTTAATGTGTTGCTCCATCATTGCAAACAGAATAAACACAAACCTAGAGTATTTTGGGAATAGAAAATAACAATGTTGCTCAGAAACAACATTTTGATTAATTCTTCTTTTATTTAGCGCCTATGGGAAGGTATAATTTCCTTTTTTATTTTCACTCCCCCGCCCAACACTCACCTGTAACCCCCTGTGATCTCCAGAGATCTCCTACCTCACCTTCCAGCCCATACCTCACCTCCCAAGCCATGAACGGCTACCTGTGCTTAACCACCACCAAGAGGGCATAGCTTTTTCTGAGCTGAGCCCATCTTGGGTAGTTTACAATTTGTCTCAGTAACAACTAATGATAAAATCCCTCCGTGTTTATAGACGGACATAATTTTTCAATTGCAACTCTTCTGTTAGGTCACTGGTGCAGAATCACGGTTACATTTCAGTGGTAGGTAGATTGATCATTATGTATTGTGGGAGATGTATTGTGGGACCATCAGGACTGGACATCAGGACTCCTGGATTCTGTTCCTGGCTCTGCTTCTGAGTCATGGTGGACAAGTCACCTATGTGCCCTGCCTCAGTTTCTCCACCTGGGATAGTGATATTTTCTTGTATCACAAAGAGGTTGCAAAGGGACTTTTTCATGTCTCCAAAACACTTGGAGGTCTTCGGATGGATGTTGCTATAGAAGGGCAAAGTATTCAATATGACAGTGAAAGGTGCTCAGATAAATTGATTTCAGGGGAGACCAAAGAACCACACAAGGGCCAAGCGTGTTCTCGGCAGTCCTAAAGTAAGGCCTAAGGCCCACCCTTAGTGTAAGTGCAAGGTGATCAAAGAGTGATCAGCTTCAGCTGTCTCTGCTGCTAAATTCAAACAATCCATTCATTTAAGAAGGAAGATACATGTACCGGCCAATACTGTGGGGTTTGTGCATTTATTTTTAATAAGGTGCAGCCCACAGACCCCTGGCAAGCTGCCAGCATAGGGCTGAAAAGTTTAGGTGTCTCTAGTGTGTAAAGGAAAGTAGGACCTTACAGTAGGTAGGGCAGCGTATACATGAAGGCTATTTTTAGCCCATCTGTTTTTCCAGAAACAAATATTTTAAAACTATAACAACCACCAGGTCAAGGGGACAGAGATTTTATACTTAACCCAGAGTTTATAGATTAATGTTGGATGAGCACTAGGTCAGGAAGAACCACTGAGCAGCGTGTGCAGCAAGCATCCTCTTTTCGCAACAAGTCAACTTTCTTTCTTTTTCTTCTTTAAAGACTGTTGTGCATTTAATACAGAGTTTGTAACCATACAGTTTAGAGGATCCCGAACAATAGCGTGATACCAAACCTCAGAAAAAGTTAATTATCTTCCCCTCTAGTGTCACTGCTGGATGGAGTCTGAGTCATGTTCTGGATCCCTTCCACGCCAGTCATACTCCAGTAAATTTGACATCTTTCCTGCTTTTTCTGGGATCGTCTCAATTTTCTCATGTGATCCTGACTCCTACAAGCATCAGAGAAATCTGGAAAAAGTGCCAATCCTACACAGCTGCTGGAGGAGAGTTTCAGGGAGTAACATTTTGTTTTAGTTTTTGATGCCTGCTTTTCATCTTTATGGTTTTTATTAAAGTGGGAATGGATCTCTTTCATCTGTTGGGTTGGTTAACTTGCCTGAGACAGTCTCAGGTTTTCCCTTGTTCCATCTGTGGTGGTGATGGAGTGTACGGTCTCTCCTGAGTGTGTGTGTGTGTGTTTGTGTGACTCTTGTAGGTCTTGGTGGCTCTGAGCAGAGGGAGATATGTGTGTGGATTCTTCTTTGGTCATATTGGAATTTCCTGTGTGGGGCAGACACTTATAGTAGTTAGTACTGGAGTGACTCCCTCTTGGGGGATATAGGCTCTCTCCTGAGCTGGGAAAGGTGTATGAAGAACTGTCCTTAGCATTTTTGAGTGGGCCTGTGAAATAATTTTCTCACTCCCCCAATGCAACTAATTCATGTCCAAAAAATGTTGACCACCAGGCACTGCATGGAGTTGAGATTTTTTGGAAAGGTTTAATGAAATGATTCTTTGGGATGTATCCAAACTTTAACTGACTCTACAAAAAGGGTATATACAGGGAAAGATCTTCAAGTTCCTCCCTGTCAGCGTCTCACTGGAAGAGGCACAAAGCCTAGCTGAGAATGGGTGACAGGGGAAGGATCACTTGATGATTACCTGTTCTGTTCATTCCCTCTGGGGCCTGGCATTGGCCACTGTTGGAAGACAGGGTACTGAGCTAGATAGACCTTTGGTCTGACCCAGTATGCCTGTTCTTATGCTTATATCAGGCTCTGTGCAAAGCTGCCAAGAGTTAAAATTTTTTTGCAAGGTACAAATTAGTTGGTGCCTAGCAACTCCCAGGTCTCTAACTCACCAGAGAGTTGTAGGTCTTTAAATATATTAACTCTTTACACAGCACTTTGCAAATGTCAACATCATTAAATTGAATACCACTGAGACGTAAATGGTGTTCTCTCCGTTTCACACATGGGGAAAATAAGACAGAAGTTAAGCCCCAGTAAGAGGAGCTCACTAATTTTAGTGACTTTATGTCCGCTTGCATGTTGATGTCACTGTGTATTGACAGTGTATTTTTTCTGATGGTACATGACATGAGGAAGAGAATGGGGACAGTGAAATAAATATATCTGAAAGGAGTCCATATCCCTAAGCAGGTCATATCCAGAACTAAGCTGAGCATCTGCATGTGTGTGCAGAGTATGAAACTGTAAAGAGGAACATTTCTCCATCCACACCCCCTAATAGAGAGTACCAGGAGTGGAAAGGGAATGGGTTGGACCAATCTGTTTCTACACGATTCTGAGTAGAGTTGGGGAAGCCAATGGCAGGGTCTCCTTTTTCTCCTAGAGAGAAGGGAGAGTTGAAAGTGGCAGGATCTTTGTTCTTTATCTGCTAATCTGTAGGGAAGGAAGAACTCCTATGGGGCAACGATCTTTCCCAGGAGAGGGAGAATAGGGAAACTTGCATGGCAGCTTTAGCCTGCATGATTAGTATCAAGGCATCTACCTCTGTGAGGGTGACTGGCCCAGCACATCTAGTTAGCTGGGTGATGTCAAGGCACAGGACTTCTGGTATTTGTGTTACACAAGTGCCGAGTGATCCAGGTCAGGACTCAGGTACTCAGGTTTTTTGGATACTGGAAATAAAAACAGTCCCTGTTCCAGAAATGACATGATGCAACAATCAGAAGAAAAAGACAATAGGGGATGATGGGACAACATGGCAACAGCCAAACTAGCGTGCTTTGCATAAAATCAATAACCTCTGCTCTGCACCACCAGGCCTTTATCAGCTGTTTGTGCTTTCATGATATCCTGACAGAGGTAAGTCTTTAAGGAGTGATTTGAAGGAGGGCAAGGTAGTGGTTTTATGGATTTTGGCAGGGAGCTTTTCCCATGCAAAACGGGCATCAGAGGAGAAAGCGGATTAATGGGCAATAAAGGCTGGCATTGTGAAGGTAGGGCTTAATATTGCACTAGTATACTAAACCTGATAGGTAGAGGCCATAGCTCAGTGGTTAAGGGTCTTAAAGATGAAGACAAGAAGCTTGTAGTTGATGCAGTGGTAAAGGGGCAGTGAACAGAAGCGCAAAGCGGTGATGTGGAAGAGCAGCCAAGCAGGAAGAGTGTCCTAGTAAGCAGTGCCTTGAATGCTGAGGGGGCTGATTGGAGTGGGCAAGGCTAGGGAGGAAGAGATTACAGTAGTTGAGGTGCAGGGTGGGCCTAGACTAGACAGTTGCAGTCTGGACACACAGAAAAGGTCAGATATTTGAGAAATAATGTAGGAAAAGGCAGCCAGGCTTAGACATAGTCTGGATGTTGGGTTGAGAGAGAGGCCAAGTCAGAAGTGAAACCCTGGTTACAGGCCTGCGACGTTTGGATTATGTTGGTGTGATGTCCATGGTGATAGAGAAAGGGGGCAGAAGCAAGGGCTTGGGACAGGGAGATCAAAATCTCGGGTAGGCCATGTTGAGCTTGGACAATCAAGAAGCCATGTAAGAAAGACAGGAGACTGAGATAGGCCATGAGCAGGGAGGTAAGGTTTGTGACTTGTCAGCATAAAGATGGTAGCCAAAGCCATCCTTGCGGATTAGAGCACCTAGGAATAGCGTGTGGACAGAGAGAAGGGTTTTTGTCTTTGTGAGGTTACTGGCTGAGCATCGGAGTCTTCTGTGGAAACTGTTCCGGCAGTGGCTTCTGTGACTGCTCTTGCTCAGCACCTTTAGCTTGCTGGGCTAAAACCAAGGCACAGTCTTTGGGAGGATTCGTGGCTCAGCGTTTCTAAATTGCTGCAACGATGCCAAAGTAAAGGCGCTTGTCAGACTGCGGTGCTGCTCTCGGGGCAGGCTACTGTGAGGTCAGTGGCTTACATGAGGTCAATGGATCAGCATCTTTAACTTGCTGGGCTGAAGTGAAGACTCAGGCCCCTTGGGAGGTCACGAGTTGAGCATCCCTAGCTTGCTTAGCTGATGTTAAGGCCCAGAGACTAATCCACTGTGAACGTACTGCCTCAGCATCTGTGGCTTGCTGACTTGATTTCTAGGCATGGGCCTCTCTGCCACGTGGCCAGCTGAGCACCCGTAGTTTGAGGTTAAACCACAGATCTTTATGAGCTCACTGGCACAGAGCTTTGCAATGTAACTGGCTGACTGGAGCCAGTGGATATTGACCCCCTGCCACACGTGACAGTGTGGAGGATTTCAGCGTTCCTGAGACACTGCTTCTAGGAAAACGTGGAAGGATTGCAAGTACTTCCTCCACTTCTCTGCTACAGTGAGCGACGTACGTTCCTTTTTTGTCCCCCTCCCCCCCTGTTTTGGTGTGTGCTAAAAGTTTCATTTTTCATCAATGCTCATAGACTTTAAGGTCAGAAGGGACTGTCTACAAAGTCAATACAAACAAAAATTCATTTACTGACAGTTAAGGTTGCACCAGGACATGCCCTAATTACTCCAAACCTTTAAAGCATAGAACTAAGGAATTACAGGGGGCTGGGGTTGGGGAGTGGGGCTGGAGCTGGGCAGGGTGGTGGTTTGTGGGCTGACAGAGGTGACAGGGTTCTGCGGGCGGGGCTAGCTTAGTGGGGCTGGGGGCAGGATTGGGGTGGGGTGGGGTTGAGGGAGGTGACAGGAATCTGGGAGCAGGACTGGGGATGGTTTGGGGAATCCTGGGGGCAGGGCTGAGGGAGGTGATGGGGTCCTGGGGGTCTTTTGGGGAGGGCTGAGGGAGGTGACGGGGAGCTGGGGCGGGGCAATGGGGGTGTTTTGGGGGGGCCGAGGGAGGTGATGGGGAGCTGGGGTGGGGCAATGGGGGTGCTTTGGGGGGGCCGAGGGAGGTGATGGGGAGCTGGGGTGGGGCAATGGGGGTGCTTTGGGGGGCTGAGGGAGGTGATGGGGAGCTGGGGCGGGGCTAGGGGGTGTTTTGAGGGGCTGAGGGAGGTGATGGGGAGCTGGGACAGGGATAAGGGGGTAGTTTGGGGGGGCCAAGGGAGGTAATGGGGAGCTGGGGCGGGGCCAGGGGGTGGTTTTGGGAGTCCGAGAGAGGTGAGGAGGAGCTGGGGCGGGGCCAGGGGGGTTGTTGGGGGGCCGAGGGAGGTGACGGGGAGCTGGGGCGGGGCAAGGGGGTGTTTTGGGGGGGCCGAGGGAGGTGACGGGGAGCTGGGGTGGGGCAAAGGGGGTGCTTTGGGGATGCCGATAGAGGTGACGGGGAGCTGGGGCGGGGTAAGGGGGGTGTTTTGGGGGGGCTGAGGGAGGTGACGGGGAGGTGGGGCAGGGCAAAGGGGGTGTTTTGGGGGAGCTGGGGTGGGGCTAGAGTGGTGTTTTGGGGCAATGGGGGTGGTTTGGGGGGTCCGAGGGAGGTAATGGGAAGCTGGGACAGGGCAATGGGGGTGGATGGGGGGGGCGAGGGAGGTGATGGGGAGCTGGGGCGGGGTAAGGGGGTGGTTTGGGGGAGCTGGGGCGGGGCAAGGGGGTGTTTGGGGGGGCTGAGGGAGGTAACGGGGTTAGGGGGGTGTTTTGGGGGGCTGAGGGAGGTGACGGGGAGCTGGAGCGGGGCTCGAGGGTGGTTTGGGGGTGCTGAGGGAGGTGATGGGGAGGTGGGGCGGGGCTAGGGGGTGGTTTGGGGGCGCTGGGGCGGGGCAAGGGGGGTGTTTTGGGGGGGCCGAGGGAGGTGACGGGGAGGTGGGGCGGGACAATGGGGGTGTTTTGGGGGATCTGGGGCGGGGCTAGGGGGTGTTTTGGGGAGGATCTGGGGCGGGGCTGGGGGGTGGTTTGGGGGAGGCAGAGGGAGGTAACGGGGAGGTGGGGCGGGGCTAGGGGGTGTTTTGGGGGATCTGGGACGGGGCTGGGGGGTGGTTTGGGGGAGGCCGAGGGAGGTGACGGGGAGGTGGGGCGGGGCAAGGGGGTGTTTTGGGGGATCTGGGGCGGGGCTGGGGGGTGGTTTGGGGGAGGCCGAGGGAGGTAACGGGGAGCGGGGGCGGGGCTAGGGGGTGTTTTGGGGGATCTGGGGCGGGGCTGGGGGTGGTTTGGGGGGGCTGAGGGAGGTGATGGGGAGGTGGGGCGGGGCTAGGGGGTGGTTTGGGGGATCTGGGGCGGGGCTGGGGGGTGGTTGGGGGGGGCCGAGGGAGGTAACGGGGAGCGGGGGCGGGGCTAGGGGGTGTTTTGGGACGGGGCCGAGGGAGGTAACGGGGAGCGGGGGCGGGGCAAGGGGGTGTTTTGGGGGTCTGGGGCGGGGCTGGGGGGTGGTTTGGGGGAGGTCGGGGGAGGTAACGGGGAGCGGGGGCGGGGCTAGGGGGTGTTTTGGGACGGGGCCGAGGGAGGTAACGGGGAGCGGGGGCGGGGCAAGGGGGTGTTTTGGGGGTCTGGGGCGGGGCTGGGGGGTGGTTTGGGGGGGCCGAGGGAGGTGACGGGGAGGTGGGGCGGGACTAGGGGGTGTTTTGGGGGATCTGGGGCGGGGCTGGGGGGGTGGTTGGGGGGAGGCCGAGGGAGGTGAGGGGCGGGGCGCCCAGGTTTGTAGCCCCCCCCCCGATTGCCGGGCGGTACCATTATCAGTAGCGGGGGGGTATCCGTTACTCCGCAGGGCCGGGCCGGGCCGCGCCGGGCAGAGGCTGTATCGGGGACACCTCGTTCCTCCTCGGGGTCGGGGTCTCCTCAGTCCGGGCTGCAGGCGGAGAGCGGGCGGGCTCTCCCCCCCCCCCGAGCGGGCGGCGTGGTGCGGTCCGGCTCTCGCCCCGCCCCCTCCCAGACTCCCAGGGCGAGCCGGCCCCGCCCGGCTCCGAGCAGCGGCCCCTGCGCTCCGCGCCCGGCCCCGCGCGCACAATGGCCCTGTCGCCCCGCTCGCCGCTGCTGCTGCCCCCGCCGCCCGCCGCTCTGCGGAGGGGCCGCTCCCGGCCCCGCGGCGGCGCCGAGTCCGTCGTTAGGTAACGGCCCCGCCTGGGGACTGGAGGGGTGGGGGGGGTCTGAGGAGTGGGGGTGGGGCGCTGCGGGGGCGGGGCAGGGGTGGTTTGGGTCAGGGGTTGGGCTCTGAGGGGGCGGGGTGGTTGGGGTCAGGTGGGGCGCTGCGGGGGCAGGGGTGGTGGGGGTCTGAGGAGTGGGGGTGGGGCGCTGCGGGGGCGGGGCAGGGGTGGTGGGGGTCAGGGATTGGGCTCTGAGGGGGCGGGGCAGGGGTGGTGGGGGTCTGAGTATTGGGGCACGGCAGGGGGGCGGGTCGGGGTGGTTGGGGTCGAGTGGGGCGCTGCGGGGACGGGGCAGGGGTGGTGGTGGGGTCTGAGGAGTGGGGGTGGGGCGCTGCGGGGATGGGTCAGGGGTGGGGCGCTGCGGGGGCGGGGCAGTGGTGGTTGGGGGTCTGGGGAATGGTGGGGGAGGGTTCGGGGAGTGGGAGCGGGGCATCTGCATGGGGGGGGGAGTGGGGCGATGACATGGGAGGACCTGGGGGGGTGGGGCAGAGGCATAGGGAGTCATGGGGGGTGGGGGAGGGACCTGCAGGGGTGGGGTGGTTAGTTGGGAATGGTGGGGTCATTGTAGGCTGGGGGCGTAGTTGTAGGGGGTGGGGGTGTGGGATTGGGGAGGGGATTAGGAGCGTAGGGTGGCCTATGAGAAAGGGGTGGCTTGGGGTGTAGAGGGATGGGTAATAAGGGTGGTGTGCATGGTGGGGGGTTGAAATGGGATGTGGAGAGCCAGAGCATGGGGGTGCGCTGGGGGGGGGGGGTGTTCCCTTGGCATTGTAGGCGTTAGGTCTGGGCGCTGCTGTTGTTGGGTTGCTAGGGCTCTGTCCATTTTTTCTTACCCGATTCCAGTAGCCTGGCTGAGAGGGAGCATGTGGGTGTTTTGATTATAAAGTACCATGAACAGGATGAGGTGCCAGAGGCCCTGGATAATTAAAATGCAATATATGGCAGCAGTTCACTACATAAACTAGATACTAGAGTAACAGGGATCTAGCATATGCATCACCCAAAATGTTTTGCAGAGCTACCAAAATTAAAATGGCTAAATGAGTATTTTTTGTAATGTCTTCCTCTTTTTTCCTAAACAAATGCATAAAGTAGCCAAAAATCTGACTGCCATTCTTTAAGGGTATATGCCTGTGTGTTAAATCCTCCAAGGCTAGCTCAAAGAATGGTGGTCTTTCTGTTTGTTTGCAGTGTATTAAGAAAGCTGTTGTGTGAAGGTTAAATTCTTCTTCCTTGTGTAGTGGGAAATTGAATTAGTTATGAGAGATGGGGAGGAGAAAGGGGAATCCTATTCTTTGAAACTGCTTGTCCTTCAGCTGTTGGTGTTGAAATCTGATGTTTTAAAATTAACACCGCTTCATTTTTGTTTGAAAATGGAAAGTATATATTGTAAAATTTGAAATAACAAGGTGTTCTTTTGAGTCCATATGGTTTAATTTTCATTTACTAAAAGAGAAAATGGTTTCTGTTCAAGCTTCTTTGCTTAGGGGAACAAGTGACCTTGGAATATGTGATCCTGTTTCAGTGCTGCCTGGAGAATTTCTGATTCCTTAGAAACATCTGTGAGTCTTGAGCTGCCTTAGCATATCCAGCCAGCATCTGTAACTCCTCCCACTAACATGCCAAATGTCATCTGCTCATTTTTTCTGCTTTGGCACTCCATTTCACTTCATGCACTGTAACTGTTTCAATTCAAATGGGGAGGAAAAAAGTCTGTTTGCAATGAATACTCCCAGACTGCCAATAAGAATTGTGGTAGCTAATAGAAGTAACTTAAAAAATAAAACAAAACAGTCCTGCTCCCCCAAACTCAAATGGAAAATTATTAGAGTATATCATCATGGAGAAACATCCCAAGATAACTTTTCTTGGATCTCTTCCATGTGCTTCAGAGTTTCTGGACTTCTGTAGGGTGCTTGGGAAATTGGCATTCATAGCTGAAATCCTGGGCACTGTATCAGGAAAAGGGAATAAAGAATCTTAAATTGTCTTAAATAAAATTTAATGAACACTTAACTGCTGAAAGAAGTCTTCCAAGAAGTGTGTTGTTTCAAAAATTGATGTATTGCTTGGTTCTTAATGAGATTGATTTTTGTGTGTGTGTAGGATAGAACCAGATTTAATTTTAAAAAAGCATGTATTTTCATGCAAAAAATATTAAAGAAAATATTGGGTAAAAAAATCTCAGCTAACAATACAAGTTAAATTTATTTGTTATAGAATTATAAATAGCTGCCCACCCTTGTGTAACCCTTGTAGAGCTGTCTACTTTAGTTTACAAACAAGGATAACACTGGTGATCTGTACTTTATAATACAGGTTACTATTTCAGAGGTAGGAAAAATGTAAAGTCACTGTCTATTAAAGTGCTTCAGTAAGCCTGTCATGGCGTTCGTTGACAGGTGAAATATTTAGACGAGAGATAGAGGTACTGTACTATTAAAGCAAAATTCTAAAATAGGTCTCCTAGCTTTCTTAAATGGGAATCTTAGATAGGCATTCAGTGGAAAATCCTCATGTTCAGTGCCCTTCATAGTACCTCTTGAATATTCATTGAGGCACTTGCTACTGTGTTTTTGCAGAAATTTTTCTGAGGCTGTGTGTTGGGGGTAGAGGGATTAAGGGAATTGTCTCCAAATTTCTTGATGCTGAGGACATATTCCTACTGAAGGTTTACATTGTGTATTGGTATAATTGTGCTGTTCTTGATATATATTATGGAGGATTATATATATGTTGTATATGAGACTCTCGTTTTGAAAACACATTGGAAGGTATGTGTTTCACTTTGAAGAGTTTTATGACTTTTTAAGTGGGTTGCCTCCCAAAAATCTCTGAAACCGTTGTCCTGTGGACTAGAGATGATTAGTGTAACTAGTGGACTAACAAAATTAGTTGAGCACTTATTCCAAAGATGAAGAACATTCAGGCAGGAGGGAGGCATGGTAGTGGATATGTTTGTTTTCAGCCAAGGCCTGGTCTATGTGCAGATTTTTGTACTAGTAGTTGGTTAGAGGTGTTTTGTTTTAACTGAAATTGTTGCACTGGTACAACTGACAGGTATGCATGCATTTATATTGGTATAAAGGTGCCTTGTACAGATATAGCTTACTCCCATATGGAGAGAGAATAAGCTATACATCCATAAGCAATTTCATACAGGTGGTATTGTATCCACAAAAGATTTTTTTTGTTTTTGTTAACTGCCTTAACTATACTGGTGTAGCTACTCCTGGGGGAATTCTGTGCCACTGCTCATGTGTAGAATTTATGTCCCCTGCAGATTTCTTTGCTTCCCTGCAGAAAAACTGACTTTCTGATGGGGAAGCAAAGGGAAACCAGAAGAGCGGTCATGGAACCCTCCCCAGCAGTATGTGTTGGGTGCCCAGGGCAGCCAGCAGAGAGGTAAATCACTCTGGGGCAGGGGGCGGGACTGGGGAAAACCCAGCTCATGGCTCCTACCCTGTGCCAGTCTCAGCTGCTAGTCCTGGCTGTGCTGGGGAGGGTGGGACTTCCTCTTCCCCTGCATGGCATCTGGGGCTGGGTCAGACCACCCCAACAGATTTCTCCCCCAGCTGCAGGAAGCTCTGCAATCTTCCCCCTGCTTCCTGCACTCATCGCTCCTCAGGTGCAGGGGGAGGGATCACTGTACAGGGAGCTGCTCCCCCATCTGCCCAACCCCCGTGCATCCAGACCCCTTCATACTGAGACCCTCCCACTAAGTCTCATCCCCCTGCACTCAGAACTCCCCCCCCCCCCCCCAAAGAGCCCCACTCCCCCTGCACCACCCCGGCAGGCCACCCGCATCCCCACCCCACCAAGCCCCAAACAGCTGCACCTGGATCCTAATCCTACTCCCCTAGCATCTGGACCCCCCAGAGACCCCTGCTGAGCTCTATTTCCCCCCCCACCCCTGCTGAGTCCCAACCACCTTCACCTGGACCCCCCTGCAGAATCCTATTACCGTTGCACCCAGAACACACCAACAATCCAGATCCCCCCCTATGGATTCCCCACTGAGCTTCCCGCACCCAGATTGTCCCACACAGAACCCTCTCAACTCATACCTCTCCTCACCCAGATCTCCCCACACTAAGCCCCTCCACACTTGGATCCTGCTGTGCTGAGCCTGCCTTCCTGCCCACTCCTGGTGCACCTGGCGTGGAGAGGGAGGGCCCTAGGGTGCTTCTGGGGCAGGTCCGGCCTTTGTGTTGTGTCAGGGTAGTGCCAGAGGTAGGAGAATTTGCAGCATTTTAAAATATTGTGTGTAGAATTTTTAATTTTTTGGTGCAGAATGGCATCCAGGAGTATGTAGTTAGTGATACAACTTTTGTTTGCAGACCCAGGTCTAAGTGTACTAAGGAAAAGCATGGACAAGGGCAGGAGGGGTGACACTCATGGAGTGAGGGGGACAGAAGAGAGGGATGCATGTTTTTGTTGTCTTTCTTAGTGAAATATTATTTTCAATGTAAAGATTTTTCTTAGTTGTTGAGAAAAAAGTAAAACATTTTTTTCTAGTCATTTTCCCACAAAGCTTCACCAAGATTTTTCTCAACTTCTTTTTTTAGATCAGTGTTGAAATTTTTTTAGCCAAGTCTTGAGAAAGTGAATAGAAAAAAAAATTAAATTGAATTAAAAATTAAAAATTAAATTAAAATCAAAATGAGTAGGTAGTGATACTCAGTGCTTGAAAAATCTACTTGACACCTACTGGCCAAGGAGTGAAATCCTTATCTAGACTAAAGAAATCAAATGGTAGTACAGCAATTGATTGTTATTTCATCTATATGGTTACAATATAGTGTCGTCATGTCAATGCTATGCTTGTCTTACACTGCTTCAGATAGAATGGCAGTTATCTTTTACAGCTCTCTTAACCAGCAAGACAGAGGTCTCTGTCTTACATTACCACTCTGAAATGCCCCTTTGTCTTCAGCTGGTGGTACAACATGAGACTTCAGTCTCGGCCCACCCACATACCCTCTCCTCTTGGCCAAATTCACTCTCATATGTTGCCCCCACTCTGGTTTTTCCATGCATCAGTTGGGAAAACCAGTCATGGTTCATTGGCCGATACTTCTGCTACCAAATGACACACGGTTCATCAGAATGAGAGTATTGATTGGTGTTTGGGGGCTGCAGTAGGAGGAGCCAGAGAGATCTGCATTTTTTTCAGCTGGCAATCTACTGTTGGACCACTGGCTGAGTACCAGCAGAGTGGGAGTGCAAGAGAGCTCCATGAATTTAGTGAAAGGTATTGAACCAATATATTAACAGATGTTCAGACAAGTGGTGATTTTTTTTTTTAATGATCCTCATTATTTTCTTACCCCATTTCTTCAGTGTGCTTCCTTGCCACAGCTTTGTCTCTGTCTCACACCTTCCCTTTATTAGTATAATTATGCTCAGGGTTTAGTACTGGGGTAGTTAATAGGCAGACTGTGGGCCAAATCTGGACCACCAGATGCTTTTAAATGGACCCCGAAATCTTTTATTTATCTTTTTTTTATTATTATTATTTTCTCTGGAGTCTGGACTTTGACTATACCTTGACCAAGAAATTTGGACCTTGACAAAAAATAGATTATCCCTGGTTTAATATATTATATTTTCCCTTAATTATCACCCATTTATGTAAGAAAAAAAGCTTAATTTAAAGAATGCATTGTTTTGGTACATGATGAAAAAGCATGTTTACAAACCAACACTGCATTTGTTCAGAACAACGGTGCTGGGCTGCTGAAAGATGCTGTCCCTTTGTGTTCAGTGACCATTCACAAATATAGTAAATTGCCCAAACTGTAGAAGTAGCATCACAAACTTATTTACTATTTATTTTGGTTCAGATGACATCTCCACTACCCTTCAGCCTTCAAAAGTCATATGCCATTACCATTTGACTTTCACTGATGTGACAGATAAAGACATGGCTTTGTCTCTTGTAATCAGTGACTGATTTAATTATCCCAGGAGCAAGAGAGACGTCACCCAGAATAACTGGAGAAACAACATTTGTGCGTGTGTGTGAGAGCAAGAGAGAAATATACTATTTTACATTCCTTGTGTACAAACTATAAGAAAAATATATTTTGCCTGGCCAGTGTCTACTCTGTAAACTGGTATCAGTAGTCTCTCTCAAAGTCTACTTCACAGTAGAACAGCAACCTTTCTGGTTGTAATACTCACTTGGCATATGCTTTCTCGTTATCTGCACCTGGGGAAAAACTTCACTTGTACTTAAATCCTTCCATTATTATTGAGATTCTTAATTGTAATAAAAATAAGCTCCTGTTAGAATATGTCTGCCTGACATTTGTACTTGTAGCTCCAACTCTTGATTTGCCCACACCCAACAAATGTGCTGGCCTACTGTATTCGATATCAATTGTACACCTTCACAGAGCAATAACGAGGATTTTGATAACAGCATGTGCAGCTTTTGCATGGGCAAACTGCAGCTAACTTTGGGCCAAATTCCTCAAAGTAATAACTCAGTTACTTTTCATTATTTTTAGGTCTGCTGATATACCACCTCCTACTAATGTGGGTAGTTTTGGACCAGATGGTGCAACCTAACCTACAATCGTTGATGCTCTTGTGTCCTTTGGGCCCCAGTTAAGGAGAAGTTCAGGGGTGGGGGACATTTCATTCTTTGAGCAGCCAGGTGTCCTTTATCACCTTTGATATCCAAAGTACTGATAAACAGATATTTGATGGAGGCATTTGTTCTGGTAGTCACTGTGTTGTCAGGACTGTAGTCATTGTGTAGTCAAACTTCAACTTTCAGAGTAACAGCCGTGTTAGTCTGTATTCGCAAAAAGAAAAGGAGTACTTGTGGCACCTTAGAGACTAACCAATTTATTTGAGCATAAGCTTTCGTGAGCTACAGCTCACTTCTCGGATACAGTATGCATCCGATGAAGTGAGCTGTAGCTCACGAAAGCTTATGCTCAAATAAATTGGTTAGTCTCTAAGGTGCCACAAGTACTCCTTTTCTTCAAATTTCAACTGTAATTCACCACGAGTGCATCTCTATTGATGGTATTAGTGGTAGTTGCTGTGGTGTAGACAGGGCTCAACAGAATTTTACCTATATATCTAGCTGGGAAAGCCAGGCCTGAGCTCTGTTTGCACTCCAGGTTCAGTGGTTACAGCTGCTGCTGTGGTGGTGAATTACAGAAACAAAGCTTGCTAGTGTAAATGCAAGTACACAAACATTGCCCCAGCATGGGGGGGATGGGCTAAATCAGTGGTTCTCAACCTTTTCAGTCTACTGTACCCCTTTCAGGAGGGTGAGGGCCAAGCCCCGCTGCCCACTTCATGGGGCCCTAGGCAGTTGCCCTGCTTGCCACCCTCTTAATGCCAGCCCTGCACTTGTGACCCTTCTAAACTCATCCTGTGACCCCCCTGCCCCTGGGGGCTCACAACCCCCATGCTGAGAAAAACTGATCTAGATGAGTTGACATACCCCGGAAGACCTTGTCGGAACCTCAGTTGAGAACTACTGGGCTAGATGCCATTTTGAGGTAGGCCCTTCCAAACCTACATGGCTGTTGTAAAACAGAATTCTGACATGAGTGCTGGTGCATTTACTCTTAGGACAGTAGTGGTGCTCAGATGTGTTAAATTGCCTGGGGGACCCTAAGCAACTTTTTTCTTTTTTTTTGAACTTCCATAAACACTTGAAATATGGGGTATAGACAGAGCTGGAGTAGCAAATATTACAAAGTGCAAGGAAAATATGAATCTAACAGACTTAAATCTCATGAACGCAAAAAGCAAAAAAAAATGGAACGTGGTCCTCTAAAACATGTCATGCAGGTTATATGGAAAATGTAGACCCTTATTTATGCTTGCTTAAGGAAGAAGACATTAAAACTAGATATACGTGTGTGTGTGTGTGGGGGGGGGGACCTCTAAAGAGCATGTAAAACAGATTGCAAATTCAGTGTTGTCTGTAATCTGTTGGATCTCCCACTCTCAAAAGCAGCTCCACTGAATGAGTAAGACATTGGATTCTGAACTCTTAATGTGGCATGTAATGTATTAAGAAGGCTGGAAAGTTTCAGTTTCATCTGCTTTGTGTGACAGGCAGATTTTGGGTGGGGGAGGGCTCAGAAAAATAAACCATATACAAAGTTTGGGGAAAATATTGCCATTTACGTTTTCACTCACAAAGATGTGGCATGAGCCTGGGAGAAGCTGAGTACCTGCAAATCTTGTTGAAGTTGGTGAGTTTTGAGGGTATTTGGCTCTTTCATGGGCAGGCCGTTGTAACTCTGAAAACCAAAAACTTTGATTACTGAGTCCCAACTTGGATTGATTTAAATCCAAATAAATTATGTAATTGATTTTAATCTTGTTTACATTTGTACTTTTTAGTATTTTTCTTAAAGGTTAATTCTCATTGGTTGGTAACATGTAAAACCTGCTGATTTGCAAGTAAATATAGCTCTTCAGGAAATTTGATATGTTTTGCTAACCAGGAGGAGAGACTATTTCTTTAAGCAATTATAGCTTAACATAGATTTATTAAGGTTTTTGCACGTTTTGCATGTTTTACTATGTTAGACAATGTTGAATGATGCATTTCTTATTTATTAGATTAATTTTTTACTCATGATTTGCGTCAAGCTGAATTTGGATAGAAATTGGAATGCAATGAAAAATACACAAGTATAATTTTAGAATTGTTTGTAATTAGTTAGATAAAATTGCCTTAAATGTTCTTGATATATATGAATTTTTTTTATCAAAATATGCTTTTTGCATTTAAAACTAACTCATGTTTTAAACGAAGGAGGGAGGTAGTGAATTTCTGATCATCGTCACCTTTAAGTTTTTAGAACTGGTAGATCTCATCCTCTCACTCCTAGTTTTTATTCATACATTGGAAGAAGAAAACATGCTTTCCTGCTTTTTCAATCCCAATCAGTTTCTCAACTTTGAACTAGTCTTTGAACTGAACTAATTGAAAAAAATGAAATGAGGAAAATATTCTCTTGGCTCTACAGAAGTGGCTATTGCTGTCCAAAAACTGACTGGGTACGTCAACAAATTCTGATTTCAGGTGTTTAGCTAGTGAATTTCAGTTCACTGGTTTGACTTTCTTCAAAATTTCAGCAGCCAACATGTAGTGATTGAATATTTTTGTTTAATTTACATGACTTTACATTTATAATAAGTTTAGGCCTTCATATAAATGTTGTCATATCTTTACATTTTAAATAGGTTTATTTTTAAAAATAAACCTTGTATATAAAAAAAACTTAAACAAGAATCCATATAAAAATCAGCAATTTTTATCCTCACTACTGTGTTTGAAACTGCCATTGTTTGAGGTAAGAGCAGTGATATATATCCAGACCACTACTACTTGTTGTTCTGTCTGAAAATGAGTTTATTTTTCATGTTTTATTCCCGAGGGAACATTTTGTCAGTATTTCAAAACTGCCAGCAGATTTAACATAATTGGCTGTTTATATCTGAGTCAGGCCTATGGCTACAATGGCAGTAACAGCAGCCAGGATACATTTTGTTGGCAACTGCTGAGGAGTGACGTTTATTTTAAAAACAATAAGGAGAGCCTTTTGGACTCAATATTTAAAAATGGTTGTAGTGCAGTATGTGAGCAGGAAACATGTCATGTGACAAACCTCTTATTCCCAGACAGACAGCAAATATCTATTTAAGCTCTTAAAGAGACATCTTTTTTGCAGATTTTGCATAATTGTGCTGTGGATCTTTTGGTTTCTTTAGTTCACTGACATCTATGAAATTAAGCTTCACCATGCGTTAGGCAGTCTCAAACATTTCTGTGGGAGGAGTATAACATTTACCAATGTGAAACAAAACGTGCGCAAAGCAACACTTCAGTACAGCAGTGGAACTACATCGGTTACATCTGCTGAATAATATAGGTTACCCACTTACCACAGCTGTGGTTATGGCTCAGACATATGGCAAACTAGTCTACAACCCTCAACAGGGAGTCCATTTTAATGGCACTTTATTTCTGCCCCTTTCATCAGTAATGTCAGGCTGGGAAACAACAGGAAAAGGAAGTCTGTGTGTAGTGCACTGAATAAATTAGAGGTAGGAATACAGGATGCAATTAAGAGTAATAAGGAAGGTGGCTGTTTTTTCCACAATCGGGGAGTATTAGGACTTTATTAAATGAAACAAAATACTGTGGCATTATCTTAGTATGCGTAGTCCTCATACATAAAACCACACACATTTGTCCAAAATTAAAATTTTGCTTTTCTGTAAGGAAAACTGCAAGAACGCAGTAGTAGTTGTAATAACAATTGCTAATTTATCAAACCTACCGCTCTTTTGCATGTGCCTTTAGCTATTGACAAATGTTTGCCAATCTGCTTGACCTTTTCAGCACCTTGCCTATTATTTGGGCTATGTCTTCACTAGAAACGCTGCATTGGCTGCACGATTTCAGAGTAGCAGCCGTGTTAGTCTGTATCCGCAAAAAGAAAAGGAGGACTTGTGGCACCTTAGAGACTAACAAATTTATTTGAGCATAAGCTTTCGTGAGCTACAGCTCACTTCATCGGATGCATTCAGTGGAAAATACAGTGGGGAGATTTTATATACACAGAGAACATGAAACAATGGGTGTTACCATACACACTGTAATGAGAGTGATCAGGTAAGGTGAGCTATTATCAGCAGGAGAGAAAAGAACCCCTTTTGTAGTGATAATCAAGGTGGGCCATTTCCACAGTTGACAAGAACGTGGGGGGTTGGGGGGGAATAAACATGGGGAAATAGTTTTAATTTGTGTAATGACACATCCAGTCCCAGTCTTTATTCAAGCCTATGTAATGGTGTCCAGTTTGCAAATTAATTCCAATTCAGCAGTCTCTCGCTGGAGTCTGTTTTTGAAGTTTTTGTTGTTGAAGAATTGCCACTTTTAGGTTGCATTGGCCGCACAGCAGCTGTAGCGCTTCAGTGTAGACACTCATTACAGTGAGAGGAGGGGCTCTCCAGTGGCTGTAGTTCATTCGCCTCCCCAAGAGGCGGTAGCTAAATCAACAGAATTCTTCTGTTGATCTAGCATTGTCTACACCAGGGGTTAGGTCGGCTCAACTACATGGCTCAGGCCAAGTTTCAGTCAGACTAAATCAATCCAGATGTGCCCAAAAATTCTTCACTGATGCAGAGATGGCCGGAGAGGCGAGCAGATATTTTGTAAAGCTGACAATTCTGAATTCAGTTGTCTTCTGGTGATTCTGCTCAGTAGCAATGTCCCTTTCTCCAATCACCAATGTCTCAACAGATCTATAACTTGTTCTGTAGTAGACATTACAATAGTTTTCATATTCTCATTAAATAACTTATTTTCTAAAATGTTAAAAGTATTCATTCAGAGATAGACATAAGAGCGTAACATTTCCAATATCAAAACTTTGAAATGTGGTTTTGTATGTAAATACTTGAATAAAATAGAAGCTCAAAAATGAAATGACAAAGTGTTTTTTGGAAGAGTTGGTTTTTCGCAAACCTATTAAGTATCTAAATACTTTGGAGATTACTTAGATATAGGTAACTTTTATTTCTCAAATGAGGTAAAGAAAACTTGCTCTTCCTCTGAAGGTTATCTACTGCTCTTGGCACAAACAAGTCATGTATAATCTGATGTATAATTTTATTTCCTATATTTTAGGGTTATTGAATGAAACTTTTTGTTGTTGTTGAACTTTATATGGGTTAGTAGGTAGAAAAATGAGGATTCCATCTCAAGTGCACACCGAATAAAGAAATATAATTGAAGAAGTATTGGGAAATTTTCAGTCCATTTCTTAGCTTTTGGATTCCATGTTGGGAATTTAAGAAAAAACTATTAAGAGTCCGTGCACTACAAAATGACGATTGACATCTTTTTAACAAACAAAAAACCATACCTTGGCTAGTCCATCGATCTGTGCAGTGCTCTCACTGAGTAACCACGTAATCTTTGCTTTATCCTGGTCTTTGTGTAACCCACACACCTTCTGTGTGTGGTGGTCTTTCCCATCTAGTGGCACCGAGACCGCTTAGAGAGTTAAATGAGTCTGCTCTGTAGACTTAGCTAACACCCTCTTGGATTTTAGCTCATGTGGTAGAGGATCATGCACTAAGTTCCAGAGGCCCGAGGTTCGATCCCACCTGCCGACACCTGGGGTCTGTTCGCATTACACTTGCTCTTCGTTTCTTCCTATTGTTTTGTGTTTCTCAACTCCCCAGATGTGGTCAGGTCAGAAATTAGTTTAAGCTCTTTGGGACATGATTCCTGTCCCACGTATATTAATTGTAAGATGACTGGTGTATTACTATAACAACTGATGCAACATTTGACTGTGACAGCACTAATTGTTTTCAGTGTAGTAAAATATGTGGTTTCATTTTTAGCTTCATTCTAATACTGTAGCTAAAAGTAACCTTGCCACATGGTACTTCAGTTTTTCAAAACGGGGTACTGGTGAACCATAATTTCTTTAAAGGTAACATGCAAATGAAAGAGAACTAGGTTTGTGGCCTTTTTTTGCATCTTTATGATGTAATGAATGCCTGAAAGGTTTTCTTCTGAAGTGTGTTTTTTAATTAGAAATTCGGGTTTAGTTTGGCCTGGAATATTCTGGTAGCTGGAGAAGTAATTACATTATGATATTACAAGACTCAAGAGAACAGAAGTTGAGCATTTGAAGGTAAAGTGGTTATGAGTTTCCTTTTGGGAGAAATGGAATCTATTAATATTCAACAACTCTTAAGTAACGTGTGAGAGTTCACAGCTACAATTTCTGAGGTCCCTTTCTCCAGCAAGACAAGACAGCACGGCTCCTGGCCCAGAGTGGGGCAGCGAGGCCAAGAAGTCCTGTGCGGCTTCCCCCTTGCTTCCGGCTGGGAACAGGGAGGCAAGAAGCCTCAGGTGGCTCCCCCCCAGCTCCAAGCAGTGAAATTGACAAGACGGCCTGGCTCCCCCCAGGGGGAGCTGCTCAGGCTTCTGGCCCCAGTGGGGGGCAGCTGTGCTCTAAGGCCCTGCTTTCTTGTCAGTTTCACAGCTCCTGCCCTGAAATTGAGAAGACAGCCAACAGTGCAGTGTCTACACAGACACTGAGGGCAGGTCTACACTTGCCATTTAAAGCAGAAAAAGTCCTTTTTTTTGCGCAAAAACCATGGAAGCGTCTACACTTGCCAATGACTTTTTATAATGAAACTCAGAAGTTTCACCTCAAAAAGAAAACCACCTTCACGAGAGGCATACAGCTCTTACCGGTGATGATTTTGCGATGATGTGCAAGTGAAGACATGTTCTTCCTCTTTACACAGCTTTTAGCCCTCTGGAGGATATCCCACAGTACCTAGGTGACCACTGTGGCCAGCAGCTCTGCTGCTCTGATGCCAGGTAAACAGACATCCACCCCTCCCCCTGTAAAGCCCCGGGAACTTTGAAACTCCCCTTCCTGTTTTCTTGGCAAGTGCTCACTTATCTGGCCAGGTGACCATGCCTGCTTCAAGGAGCAAAGGATCCCCTGCTTGGAGCAATGCTGAGCTACTGGAGCTTATCAGCGTTTGGGGAGAAGAGGCTGTGCAGGGACCCAGGATCACCCTTTCCAAAAGACCCATCGTCAAAATGGAGAGGGCTATACTGTGGGATAGCTGCCCTAGGGTGCTGCTCTCATCATGGATGCTAATGTAAATGCTCTCTGATGCCTTAGGAATTAAGTGAGTACACAAACCAGCGCTTTACTTCACCCATTCCCTATCACCGGTGAAACTTACAGCACAGAAGCTCTGCAAGTGTAGATATACCCTCAGTCTCCTTAACCACACCAACATAACTCCACCTCCGTAAGAGGCGTAGGGCTTATGTCGGTGTAGTAGGGCATTTACATTGGCGGGAGCAATGCTGTAGTGTACGCACTGACTTAATTAGGTCGACGTAAGCTACCTTACTTCTGTGTAGTGTAGACCAGCCTTCAGTCATGATCTACCTTGTCTGTTTCAGAGTAGTAGCCGTGTTAGTTTGTATGCACAGAAAGAAAAGGAGTACTTGTGGCACCTTAGAGACTAATAAATTTATTTGAGCATAAGCTTTCGTGAGCTACAGCTCACTTCATTGGATGCATTCAGTGGAAAATACAGTGGGGAAATTTATATACACAGAGAACATGAAACAATGGGTATTATCATACACACTGTAATGAGAGTGATCAGGAAAGGTGAGCTGTTACCAGTGGGGGGGGGGGGGGGGAAGAGGGGAGGGGGAGCCTTTTGTAGTGATAATCAAGGTGGGCCATTTCCAGCAGTTCTTACAACTACAATACCCACCTGCTGAAGTGAAGAAACAGATTGACAAAGCCAGAAGAGTACCCAGAAGTTACCTACTACAGGACAGGCCCAACAAAGAAAATAACAGAAAGCCGCTAGCCATCACCTTCAGCCCCCAACTAAAACCTCTCCAATGCATCATCAAGGATCTACAACCTATCCTGAAGGACGACCCATCACTCTCACAGATCTTGGGAGACAGGCCAGTCCTTGCTTACAGACAGCTCCCCAACCTGAAGCAAATACTCACCAGCAACCACACACCACAACAGAACCACTAACCCAGGAACCTATCCTTGCAACAAAGCCCGTTGCCAGCTGTGTCCACATATCTATTCAGGGGACACCATCATAGGGCCTAATCACATCAGCCACACTATCAGAGTCTCGTTCACCTGCACATCTCCCAATGTGATATATGCCATCATGTGCCAGCAATGCCCCTCTGCCCTGTACGTTGGCCAGACCAGACAGGCTCTATGTAAAAGAATAAATGGACACAAATCAGACGTCAAGAATTATAACATTCAAAAACCAGTCGGAGAACACTTCAATCTCTTTGGTCACTCGATTACAGACCTAAAAATGGCAATTCTTCAATGAAAAAACTTCAGAAACAAACTCCAATGAGAGACTGCTGAATTGAAATTAATTTGCAAACTGGATACAATTAACTTAGGCTTGAATAAAGACTGGGAGTGGATGGTTGATTAGACAAAGTAAAACTTTCCCCATTTCTATTCTTCCCCCCCCCCCCCCCAAGACATTCTTGTCAATTGCTGGAAATGGCCCGCCTTGATTATCACTACAAAAGTCGTCCCGTCCCCCCCCCCCCCCCGCTGGTAATAGCTCACTTTACCTGAAAAGAAAAGGAGTACTTGTGGCACCTTAGAGACTAACCAATTTATTTGAGCATAAGCTTTCATGAGCTACAGCTCACTTCATCGGATGCATACTGTGGAAAGTGTAGAAGATCTTATTATATACACACACAAAGCATGAAAAAATACCTCCTCCCACCCCACTCTCCTGCTGGTAATAGCTTATCTAAAGTGACCACTCTCCTTACAATGTGTATGATAATCAAGGTGGGCCATTTCCAACACAAATCCAGGTTTTCTCACCCCCCCCCCCCACACAAACTCACTCTCTTGCTGGTAATAGCTTATCCAAAGTGACCACTCTCCTTACATTGTGTATGATAATCAAGGTGGGCCATTTCCAGCACAAATCCAGGGTTTAACAGGAACGTCTGAGGGGCGGGGTAGGAAAAAACAAGGGAAATAGGCTACCTTGCATAATGACTAAGCCACTCTCAGTCTCTATTCAAGCCTAAGTTAATTGTATCCAATTTGCAAATGAATTCCAATTCAGCAGTTTCTCGCTGGAGTCTGGATTTGAAGTTTTTTTTATTGTAAAATAGCGACTTTCATGTCTGTAATCGCGTGACCAGAGAGATTGAAGTGTTCTCCGACTGGTTTATGAATGTTATAATTCTTGACATCTGATTTGTGTCCATTTACTCTTTTACGTAGAGACTGTCCAGTTTGACCAATGTACATGGCAGAGGGGCATTGCTGGCACATGATGGCATATATCACATTGGTGGATGTGCAGGTGAACGAGCCTCTGATACACTATCAGACGTTCTTGTTAAACCCTGGATTTGTGCTGGAAATGGCCCAACTTGATTATCATACACATTGTAAGGAGAGTGATCACTTTAGATAAGCTATTACCAGCAGGAGAGTGGGGTGGGAGGAGGTATTTTTTCATGGTTTGTGTGTGTATATAATAAGATCTTCTACACTTTCCACAGTATGCATCCGATGAAGTGAGCTGTAGCTCACGAAAGCTCATGCTCAAATAAATTGGTTAGTCTCTAAGGTGCCACAAGTACTCCTTTTCTTTTTGCGAATACAGACTAACACGGCTGTTACTCTGAAACCTGTCACTTTACCTGATCACTCTCTACAGTGTGTATGGTAACACCCATTGTTTCATGTTCCCTGTGTATATAAATCTCCCCAGTGTATTTTCCACTGAATGCATCCAATGAAATGAGCTGTAGCTCACGAAAGCTTATGCTCAAATAAATTTGTTAGTCTCTAAGGTGCCACAAGTCCTCCTTTTTCTTTTTACCTGGTCTGTGCTATTCACTATACTTTCCCAATGTCCCTTCTTATTTTTCTCCTTTTTAAGATAAACTGTCCAAATCTCTTTAGACTTCGCTAGGTAGAGCTACTGTAGATATTTTTACCAACATTGACTAATCCTGCTCAGAACAGGTCTAGGTGACCTGATTGAAAAATGCTGCTAGCTGATCTATGCTAACCCTCCTGCTGTTGCTAGTGCTGGTGGAACTGCACTGATGCTAGGTAAACAGGAAGACAATAAATTGCCTACCAGCGTTGCCAAGGTGGTAAAAATCCAATGTTGCAGACAGCAGTTTGGTGGGGAAGGAGGTGACTCGGATCACTATGGTTCTTGTCGCTTTGTAAAATTGTTGTGACAAAAGAGCTGTTTAATTGTTAGGAAAAAATATTTATTTTCTCTGTGTGCGGCTTTGTAAGCGGATACTTCCTGGAGGTGTAGTCAGTGAACACTTTTTTTCTTTTTGTTTTTTTAATGAAAGGTACATCTTGGGAGAAACACATTTTTATAACTTAAGCTAGATTTAATATGGCTGAGAAGTCCACTTCAGCTACTAAGCACTTCAAAATAGTACTAATAGTTTTGGGTTTTGTTTTTTTTGGTCAGTGAAAGCAATCACATCTGTCCTTAAATGTTTGTAACTGATACTTGTCAGACTCTAGCCACTCACATCAGTTCAGGGAAACCTTTAATGAGTAGTTGCTACATGAATTGTAGCACTATAGAAGTAAATAAGAGGAGGCAGATATTGTTTTTGTTTAATATTAAAAGTTTTTCTTTTATTGAAGGCATTTATTGTCACTTGAACATTGAGAAATACTGTTTTTTGTATTTGTGACTGTGTTCTTGATTTCTGATGGTGTTTCTGTCTATAATCCTTTTGACTCCAAAAATCTACATTGCAGCTAATACTTAATTTCAGTTCCTTGTTGTAATGTTGCCAACTCTTTTTAAAAGGAAGAGGTTACTAAAGTTAAATGTGAATTTTGCCTGACCAAGGAGTGAAAGAATTTTTGCCCTGAGGAATAAATTAGCTATGGGATCTAAACGTGTAAAGAACAGAAGACCTAGTCAGGAGTGTCATCAATAGCTTTTATTCTCCTTTTCCCATTACTTTTCTTTATAATCACCCCTTTGAAATTTCGAAACTCAAATCTATTTCTTTATGAACAAAACAACCCTATAACAATGAATATGTGTAAAAAAAAAAATAGAAATAAAATCATGGGTATTGGAGTTCACTTTTTGCTTTGTTTAGTATAATAGAGCTTTAAACTTACTTAAAAGAGAAGTGAGGGGATCCATGTAGAATTTCATGTCCTTACCTTTATTTATATATATATATATATATATATATATATTTTTTTTTTTTAAAAGGAAGACCAACCCTTGGTCAGCCCAATCTTGAGTCCTTTTAAGCACTGTCTCTAAGGATTGGCTCTCTTTCTCTTGCAGTTGCAGCCGTCTTCGACAAATCCAAAGCATCCTGACACAGAGCAGCAAATCTCAACCTGATGGAATCCTCTGCATTTTAGGTTAGTTTTTGAACTGTTAAAGTGAGTAAAAAACACCTTTAAAAAATGCACAGATTAGACCGTTAAGAGCCATGAATACAATTGCAGCTGGAGAAATATGGCAGGATGTAAAGTTTAGAACCATGGGCTGAAAACTACAAAATGAGATGCATCATAGATAGAAATAATAGTCCACATTTTTCCATTTTGGTATCTTTTCTAAATTCCTTACTGTGCTGACAAACGTAGACAGAAAAGGATATCTGCTACCTTCCCCAAATCAATGGACTCTTTTTTTCTTTAAGGGTAAATGATTTAAAATACAGATTCAGTGACAAGCAACCTCTGAGAAACCGGGGAGCAGTTATTATTTAATGGTGACAGTAGCACATAAACTAGACATGAGTTTGCAATGTTTTATGGCACCAAAAAAGTTAATACAAAACAGAGCTGTGTACACAAAGGCATCATTTTACAGGAAGGTAATAGCCCCATTCTATATGCCTAGGGTGTGATCCTGCCTATAGTGTTGCAGTTGTAAGTACCTAATTACTAGCAAGATATTGACAAATTGGAGGGAATTCCATGAACAGTGATTGAGGTATCTGGAGGGCATGACTACAAGGTTAAAAATTTTATATAAAACTTGGCTAAGCAATGACAAAGGAGGGGACGTGACAATATATAAATATTTTGAAGAGGGGAGGAATTACTTAGTGTAGCCCAAGAGAGGATAAAACTCATAATACTGGGTTTAAATTGAGAAATGGATATAATGGAAAGCTTGCTGTGGAATAGCCTTCCAGGGAACTGGTGGAAGACCATTGCTCAGTTGGCATTTTGAAAACTAGACTGGATAGAAAACTAATAAATGTACAGGAGGTAACAATTCTGCCTTGGCAGAAGGTGGATTAGGTAACATTCTGGATTGCTTCCATATGTAGAATATCGATATTAATTATAATAGTTGAAGAAATCTTTCGAGTTTTGGCGCAAGATGAAAAACTTTTTTCCCACTTGCTAAAGGAATTTCTCCAAGATGAGAGACTGTGCCAGTATTGTAATTTTAAATTCAACAACATTTTGCATTTCGGTGATGCAGTAATAAATAAAAATACTTCTCCCAATTTAGACTAGCATCAAAGAAAAAAACGAAAGATTGTTTTTAAATGATGCAACTGACACAGCAGCCCTCCATTTGCACTATAGTATGCCTTGATATCTGTTGCTTTCAATTTGAACTCCTGCTACTGTTCTTACTTTCGAAGCAGCAGCGGAAGGCAAGAAGGAAAGAAGCAGCTTTAAAGAAATGCTATGCCTGTTGCTAGAAGCAGCAAGTAATGTTTGTCTCATTTTGGAGTTGACTTTGTTCACTGTGAACTCATCGATCTGGCAGAATAAGGGAATCTTGATGTGAAATATTTCAAACCATACAGAAAATCAGCATACCATGCATAATTATTTCCAGTATGGAAAATTGTATCATTTATTGTTGGTTAATACGAAGCACAAACATCATAATTTGTTCTGGGGGTCACGGAAGGGACCATTATTATCATCTAATTTGACTTGCACAACACAGGTCATAGAATTTCACCCTGCATCAAGGCCATAAATTTGGTTGAGCTAGACCTATCTTTCAGAAAGACATCCAGTCTTGATTTAAATACTCTTCAAGTGGTAGAGAATCCTCCAGTTCCTTAAGTTATTAACCACACTGTTAAAAAATTGCACCTTATTTCTAATCTGAATTTTTCTAACTTCTTTTTCAGCCACTGGACCTTATGTTCTATTTCTTAGATTAAAGAGACCGACATTATAAATCTTTCCCTGTTCAGATACTTACTTAGGCATAAAGTATCATAATATAAATTGAGATATTCTCTCTTCTCAGGAAGATGATATATCAGTGTGAACTACAGTTTTGTGCTAAAGTTAAAAACTTCTTTATAAGATTCCAAAAGAAGGGTGGGTGGTGGAGAGTTCAGTGGCAGTTAAAAATATAATTAAAGCTGAATTTTTAAAAACATGCATCTTTAAGATCCAGAGATATTTGAATGGTAGAATTGCTGGGTTCTTTGCAGGCAGTGAATGACATCACAACTACCGTAAACAGATGTAAATGAACAGGTACATGTTTAACTCCTGTTCTAATAATGTTTTTTCTGGAAGTTGTCATCTTCCTGGTTCTCTCAGAAGTTGCAGCTCAGATTTCTTGACAGCTTAGAAGTGATAATTGGGGTTTAGCTAATTTTAGTTAATCACAAATTACATTGTTAAAATGGCTATGTAATTTCTTTTTTTGGGATCTTAACTTTAAAACAAACAAACAAAAAAGCTTGCAAATTCGCCTTTAGGTTGAGCTGTTTTTTGAGGACACTTATTTAACTGTACAGCATGTATTTTGAAAACTTTATTTAGATTCACAGCTACAAGGGCAATAAAAACTGGTATGCTCTAGTTTGACCACATTCTTAACACATGCGACAAGATTTGACCCAGTAATTGCTACAGTGGGAGGAATTATTTTTCTCTACTGCATAACTGAAATCACTGCATTGTTGTCTACACCATTGTGAATAAGTTTCAGTATAATGAAATTTTGTTTTTTATAGCTTTGCAAATGACAAAGTTAAATAAAAATAATAGCAGAGGGGCAAAGAAGATACAGTATAGGGCAGGGGTGGGCAAACTACGGCCTGCAGGCCGCTTTTATCTGGCCCACGAGCTCCGGCTGTGGGAGCGGGGCCCGGGGCTTGCCGCGCTCCGGCTGGGGGAGTGGGGCCTGGGGCTTGCCGTGTAGAAGTGATTGATGAACATTTGGCTTCTGAGTTGAACAAGAAAGCACAGGGCTTTACATTGTTTTCATTAACTCTCGATGACAGCACTGACATTAAGGACACAGCACAGTTACTGATTTTTGTCAGAGGAATTGATGACAAATTTGAAATCAGAGGAATTTTTATCAATGGAATCAATGAAAGGCACAACTAAGGGAAGGGATTTATACGAGAAGGTGTCTGGCTGCTTTGAACATCTGAAGCTCCCCTGGAGTAAACTGGCAAACGTAACCACAGAGGGATTGCCAAATTTACCAGGGAAAAACGTAGGACTTTTTAAAAGAATTCAGGACAAAGTAAAAGAAGGCGACCCTGATAAAGAGGTGATTTTTCTGCATTGTATTATACATCAGGAGGCCCTCTGCAAAAATGTCCTGGACATTGATCATGTTGTTTGCACAGTAGTGAAAATAGTGAACTACATAAGAAAGAGGGGACTTAATCATCGGCAATTCATTTCCCTTCTTGAAGACACTGACACCAGGACTTACTTTATCATACAAATGTCTGCTGGCTCAGCCTAGGAAAAGTATTGCAGCGAGTTGAAATTCGCACTTTTCTGGAGATGCAGGGGAGCGTAGGTGCAAGGTACGCTGTCGCAAGTGTAGAGGAAAGAAATGGAAGGTCTTACACACAAGGAGAGCTATCCTGAACTGGATTTCAAAATAAGTAGGCAGAGCCAATTGGGCCATCTGAGGTGAGATAAGCGATGTGGTTGCACTCCTCTCTACTTGTAAGAAAGAAGGGAGGCAGCGTGATTCTGTACATGCTGGAATCTGGACAGCTGGGCCTTTGGACCACAGAAGGGGATATAATAGTCAAGGCAGGAGATGATGAATATATGTCTGAAGACGTTGGTAGAAATGTGGTGGAGACAATGGAGTCTGCTGATTGGGGTGGTAAACATACACTTGCTAAGGTGCATTTAACTATAGTTGACCTCTGGCAATGGCTCTTGTTGGATGGGAGTATTTTTTTTCTTTTTTTTCTTCAAATGGAAGCAGGTATACTCCCAAGTTGTGCTGGTAGCGCTCTTTTTCTTTTTCTTTTTCTCCTTCTCCATTTCCAGTTCTTTTCCTCTTCTATCTAATGTTGGGGTTGGTGGTTTTTTTTTTTTTTTGTCTTATGCTCCTCGAATTTTTAGCCATTTATTTGGTTGGAATCTTCATGGATACCACATTGCCATGATGACACCAAACAGCAGCTGGAAAATTGAGGAGGATTGTGCAAACCTTATCAGTTAGCATTGTTGCTATGGGTTACTATTGTTGTGCATTAGCTCTGCTCAGACAGCAATTAATCTTAACTGTCTGAGATTCTGATTCTTCTATTTTGGTTTTGAATGGGTGGGAGAGGAGGAGGGAGAGAAAAGATTGTATTAGTACCATCTGGGATTTGAATTCCAAGACTGTGTGGTGATATCCATATTTTTCTATAAGTGTGTCACGGATCACAGAACATGTTAAGCCTTGAACTACTCTCTAGTATCAGGATTGCACCCTTCCTTTTGATAGGCCCTGGACCTTCACTTTACTCGAGGGAGTTCCATGACTCTGGCACTCTTAGATTTGGTCCCTAGGCTTCAGTGCCCATTTCTCATTGTGCCTCCTTTAGCAGGGCCAGTTTGGCTTGGTTCTCTGCAGGAATCCTCTCTTGGGTGCTTTGTAACCAGAAAATCTATGCAGAGAAACTGTTCAGCCTTCTCAAAACAAAGTATGTATCAGTCAACAGGACACTAGTCACAGAAATGGGTTACAAATAAAGAAGGCCTATGTGCATGAATCTTATTCTGGGAGCATGCAGTAGCTAACAAGGGACTCTGGAGGGCTGAGACTTTAGGACCACAGTCTAAAGGTCTGGACTGTGGGATCCTCCCTGTGAAGAGGGATGTCAGATATGGGGTCTGCACTGCAGAGTGACCTAAAGCTAACAGTGACCAGTCACTAGTCAGACCCAGGGGCTTCAGCAGTTGAATCCAAACACAGCAGCCTGGTGATCATCCACAAGAGGATGCTTAACCAGAGTTGTAAAGGGACTTTTGCATTGTTAGGCTTATTATGGGACTATTACACCTTTATACTGTCTTGTTCCTGTTTCTAGTGCAGTCATGTGTCTATTATTAATGACCAGTTTAGATTCTGATGCAGCTCTGAATGCAACCTGGGTGTCCTTGTTTTCTTGAATATTGTGGCACTGAGCTCTCATCTGGTTACTGCTAATAGATCTGGATGTGTTGGCAGCGACTAAATTGTATCCCAACAACCTGTGTGAAAGCTCAAGTTTCTGATTTATGTCAGAAGTCACATATTTGAGCTAATAGATTTGGTGTCTGTTAGCACATCCAGATGTTAACTGTGACCAGATCCTGTACAATTTTAACTATGGGGAAACTTTGATTCATTAGGTTTTAATTAAATGTTATACGTAGTTAGTTTATGTGAATGTTCTCATCTGTAAGAAATCAGTGGGTTATTTTCTTTATTTTAAGAAAAAGCTGCCAGTACAGATTTATGACCAGCTTGGATTTTGAGTCCTACATCAAGAATTTCCTCCTTGTTCCTCTAACACTTAAGTATTATGTATAATCATGTTTACACTGATAAATACTTAAACTAACCTATTAACCTTCTCAGAATTTGAGGTGGCTGTGAACACTTAACTTGTAGACACAAGTATTACTCTAGAGTGTCACTATTTTTATGCATGCAGTCATGGTTTCCATAAATTTTATTAGTGTTTGAATCGGTAATAAATGCTATAGAAATTTCCTTCATCAGTTGTAATGAAAATCTGCACCAGGTTTAGAAAGGGTAGACTTGTAGTGTCTTTAATGCTTTTTTTTCTTCATGCTAGATCTTCTGTACTATTCATTTTTAAGATCTTGGTGGTGGATATTTTGGTGACTTTTTCTCAGAAGCCTTTCACATGCCAAATGTTTTGTGAGGATATATGTAGATCATTTCTGTCATACCTTAGCAGCTGCTTTTTGGTGACTCAGGTATTGTACTGTAATACTTAATTCTTCTGCTTTAGACTGCATGATTGAACATTAGCTCACAAGTAGCAATTTATTAGGAAAGTTCAATCAAGAGCATATTAATTAGAATGAATGTTGTATATTTTTAGCTAGATGAGTAAAGTCTTGCTACTTGACAATACTGCAGAAAGGTAAAGGGTTCATTTTCAGAGCAGTGTGTGGATTTAAGTCAGTGATGTGCTGCTTATGTGGTGGTCATTGATCTGGAAAAAGGCTTTGATAAGAGTTTCAAGCGAAGTCATCTAGTGGGATATGGGGGAGAAAATGGTACCAAAACTTTGTGCGGCTTTTTCAAGCCACATATATAAGTGTAACATCAATAGTTAGAATGTCTACTGGTGAAACGGACGAACTGTCAGCAAAGGTGGGAGTGCATCAGGGATCAGTATTGAGCCCTTATCTTGTTTATCCTTGACCTGGATACTGTCACAAGGAACATACAGGAAGGCCACTTTGGTGCATGTTGTTTGCAGATATCATTCTGAGCAGTGAAGAGAAAGATAGTGTGGAAAAGAGGAACTTGATAAATGGTGATATGTGTTGGAGAGACATAATATTTTGAAAGACTCTGAATGAAATTAGAACTAGAAATAATAAATGACTGGCTCAAATGGACAGAGAGAAGAGGTATAGTATGTAACAGAGAGAAGAGGTATGATTAAAAGGGAAGGTCTCTATAAAACAGTGGTCTGTCCAATTCTAATATGTGGTGCTGAGTGTTGAACAACAACAAAGAAATGATCTCTTCCTCAGAAATGTGAATGTTGAGGTGGATGATTGGTGTAAGCAAGAAAGAAGACCACATGACAAATGTTTGTTAGAAACATGCTCAAAGTAACGCCCATAAATGGAAAAAATGAGGGCGTGCAGAGTCAGATGTTTTGGCCATGAAAAGTGCAGTCCTGACAACTATGTGGGTAGGAGTCCAACAGATCAAGGTTGAAGGAAAAAGACAGAGAGGCTGACCCAGGAAATAGTGTTTTCATATCTTAAAGGAAGAGTGTGACGGGTTGGATCACAGAAAACCCCCTTGGGGCTGCCAACTGATGTGCCAAGACTACTTCTGTCCCTGCCAGCTTGGGACTCCAGAACCCTGCCTGATTGTGCCAGACACGCTTGCCGACTACAAACACAGACCCAGGTCTGAACCACGTCACACAAACTGCAGGTTTAACTGAAAGCAGCTTAAGAAGTGTTCCTGTCTCTAAGACTCAGATGCCCAACTCCCAGTGGGGTCCAAACCCCAAATAAATGAGTTTTACCCTGTATAAAGCTTATACAGGGTAAACTCATAAATTGTTCACCCTCTGTAACACTGATATAGAGATATGCACAGCTGTTTGCCCACTCTCCCCCCAAGTATTAATACATACTCTGGGTTAATTAATAAGTAAAAAGTGATTTTATTAAATAGCAAAAGGAGGATTTAAGTGGTTCCAAGTGATAACAGACAGAACAAAGTAAATTACCAAACAAAATAAAATAAAACACGCAAGTCTATGCCTAATAGAATAAGAAAGTGATTACAGATGAAACCTCACCCTCAGATGTTCCAGTAAGCTTCTTTTACAGGCTGGCCTCCTCCTAGTCTGGGTCCAGCAATCACTCACACCCCCTGTAGTTTCTGTCCTTTGTCCCAGTTTTTCAGGTATCCTTTGGGTTGGAGAGGTTATCTCTTGAGCCAGCTGAAGACAAAATGGAGGGGTCTCCAGGGGCTTAAATCAACTTTTGCTTGTAGGTGGAGACCCCCTCCTCTCTCCTATGCAAAGTCCAGCTCCAAGATGGAGTTTTGGAGTCACATGTTTGAGTCACATGTCCATGCATGACTCAGTTTTTACAGGCAGCAGCCATTGCCCACATGCTGTCTTGAATGTCTCCAGGAAGACTTCTTATGGGGATTGGAGTCTTCCAAGATCCATTGTTCATTAAGTGTTTCTTGACTGGGCACTTAATTTGCACATTCCTTTCTCAAGAAGCTGACCAAATGCTTTACTAAGGCTACTTAAAATCAAGCAAGTACACAGCCAGTATTCATAACTTCGAGTACATAAATGACACATGCATACAAATAGGATGAATATATTCAGTAGATCATAACCTTTACAGAGATTTGTTACGTGGCATATGTAGCATAAAACATATTCCAGTTATGTCATATATACATATTCCCATAAAGCATTATGGGATGCAGTGTCACAAAGACATGTTAACATATGGTTTGATAGAGGTTATGGCACTGAACAGAGCACTTGGCTGCCAGAAGATTTGTAGCATGGACCTGGTTTGATGGGATTGACGCAAGAAA
Source organism: Natator depressus (assembly GCF_965152275.1). Classification (NCBI taxonomy): domain Eukaryota; kingdom Metazoa; phylum Chordata; order Testudines; family Cheloniidae; genus Natator; species Natator depressus. The sequence continues at coordinate 134,608,079 of NC_134237.1, read as the reverse complement.
GATTTGCCGCCAATATATTAACACGAGGCTTCTACAAAAATCCTTCCTTCTGCCCCATAAGGAAGCCGTGCATATCAGGGTGAAAATGTTAGTAGAAGGTGTGGATATGAGTGAGGGACTGCATGATCTGTTTCAGTGGTTCTCAGCATTTCCAGACTACTGTACCCCTTTCGGGACTCCGATTTGTCTTACATACCCCAAGTTTCTCCTCACTTAAAAGCTACTTGCTTATAATATCAGACATAAAAATACAGACGTGTCACAGCACACTATTAGTGAAAAATTGCTTACTTTCTCATTTTTACCATATAATAAATAAATTGATGGGAATATAAATATTGTACTTACATTTCTGTGTGATACTTGAGCCTGTTTTTCACTTATGAGCCTTGTCATTTTTGGAGGCAGTGAAGTGCCAGCAACAGTTACGTTTTTCTCCATATTGAGTCTATTTCTGCTCTTTGTCTTGATGGCATTATAGCAGAAAATGAGACTTCATAAAGGTATGTTGATCCAAAAAATAATAGAACATCCAAAGCATGATTCCCAAGTTCAGTGAGCTCTTTCTGTACTAAACACTAGGACTGGGTTAGTGTGGAGTCATTAATTGAATTTGCAGATCATGGTCTGAGGACAGCTCAAGAAGGTTTTCTTGCTGACTGGCAGAGATGTTACTGCTTCTAACATCTGACAAAAGGAATGGGTTTCCTCAGTCAAGTTGAGCTGAGTTGCGTTGAATGTTGGGGAAATATGACTTGAATTCAGATGTCAAGTGGGTCAAATGAGCTACATATGAAGCTTCAGGTGCTTTTGTAGAAATAGTTGAAGCTCTTTTCATTTTAAGTTGATAAGTCTGGAACTCAGAAAACTTTCTTTCAGAAAATTCTGCTGGCTTATCCACATGCACAAGGTGTTTTGTCTTCCAATGTTGTTGCAAATGCACTGGCTTCATACTGTTGTTTGATAGAGTTTCTCCAAAAAGCTTGAGGAGGATCACTATTTGTAAATGTGAATTCAAAAGCAATATATTCCTACTGCTGCTTCCAACTCCTCATTTTAAAAATCAAAACATTTTTACATCGCTATCATATGCGGGCCATGACAACTTCAACATCATTAACTTGCTTGCACACATCTGTAAATGACACACAATGCATGTCTAATACACTGCGTATACGCACTTTCTGTTACCGTATAATAAATAGAACGGTATCAACAGGTCATTGTCTGTATGAAATTTTAGTTTGTACTGACTTTGCTAGTGCTTTTGATGTAGCCTGTTGTAAAACTAGGCAAATATCTAGATAAGTTGACGTACCTCCTGGGAGACCTCTGTGTATTCCCAAGGGTACGCGTACCTCTGGTTGAGAACCATTGATCTAATTTGTATTAACATTTTTTTAAAGTTATTTTCTCAAGTCATCACCAAGGAAAGAGATGATAAACTTTTATATTACAATGCACTAGCTAAAAATGTGTCTATTTTGTACCTGAAAAACAAATGGAGTCTATTGATAGTATATTGCAGTGTTCCTAATCTGAAGAGAAGGTTGGGATAAAACTTTTAAAGAGGGATATGCTTTCCTGGAAGTTGTGTATCTTTTCAGAAATTGCTCTCTGTTAGGAATGAGTTGGCAATATCCAAAGAGGGTGAACTCTGGCTCCCAGAAAGTCACCCCAAATCTTTAATAGGGCAGTAGAATATTAGCAGGTGGCTCCTGGGAACTACTTCTAGCACAGCAGTGGTTTAGGTGCACAGTTCTTACTTACAGTAACAGTCTTAAGTTTCTGATGATACTCTGAAATGAGCCTCACAGGGACTAATTGGCATAACAGCAGTAATAAACAAGATATTATTTATATATAACCGTAATGCCCAGAGGCACTAGTCAGGACCAGGACCCCCATTGGGATAGATCATATATTAAAACTTGGTCCCTCCCTCCCAGTTTACAATTTGAAGCCCCCTGTTACACAGAATGTGTGCAATTGTATGTTCAATGGAACTACGTAAATCTACCTTAGCCCTCAATTTTGCAAAGAAGTGATTTATGAAGAGTTGGGATAAAGGGATACAATTTGTGGGGGGAGCGGGTTTGTGTATCTATAGCTAATCCAGTCTCCGGTGCTGAGGCAGGACAAAGTAAATACCTGATAGGTGCCCAACCTATTCTTAAAAACCTCCAATGGTGGGGATTCCGCAACCTACTTTGGAAGACTATCCCAGAGTTTAACTAACCTTGTAGTTAGTTCTTTCAATCTCCCTGGCTGCAGATGAAGCCCGTTACTTTTTGTCCTACTTCAGTGGACATGGAGAACAATTGATCACTGCCATCTTTATAACAGCCTTTTCATGTAGCTCAAGATTGTTATCAGGTCCTGCTCAGTCACCTTTTCTCAAGGCTAACATGCCCAGTTCTTTTTAACCTTTCTTCACAGTTGAGGTTTTCTAAACCTTTTATAAGTTTTGTTGCTCTCTTCCGGATTCTCTTCAGTTTGACCACATTATTCTTAAAATATGACACCCTGAATTGAACACAGTACTCAGCTGAGGCTTCACCACTGCTGAGTAGAGTGGACAGTTACTTCCCATGTGTTACATACAACACTCCTGTTAATACACCCCAGAATAGTAGCCCTTTTTTTTTTTTTTGCAACTTTATAATATTGTTGACTCGTGTTCAATTTGTGATCCGCTATAATGCTCTGATCCTTTTCAGCAGTACTACCACCTAGCCAGTTGTTCCCCATTTTGTAATTGTGCATTTGATTTTTCCTTCCTGAGTGAAATACTTTGCACTTGCCTTTGGAGAACTGGTCTGAAGTCGTTTAAGATGAAATTCAATAATTTGTCAAGGTTGTTTTGAATACTAACCCTGCCCTTCAAGGTGCTAGTAACTCCGCTCAGCTTGGTATCATCTTCACATTTTATAATCCTACTCTCCACTCTGTTATACATCCATTTATGAATATATTGAATAGTACCAGACCCAGGACTGACCCCTGCAAAACCCCACCAGATGGAACCTATTTGTTTGACAGTGAACCATTGATAACTGCTCTTTGAATACGGTCTTTCAACCAGTTGTACACCCACCCACATTTCCCTAGGTTGCTTATGAGAAAGTCATATGGGACTGTGTCAAAATCCTTATTCAAATCAATAGATATTATGTCTACTTCTCTCTTCTCCTGCCCTGCCCCTCTTCTCCCCTCCTCCCCGCCCCCCCCACCAGTAATCCTGTCAAAGAAGGAAATTAGGTTGGTTTGGCATGATTTGTTCTTGACAATTTGTTCAGTATCTAGTCACCATTAACCTTTTTAGCGAAGATGGAAACAAAATAGGCATTAAACTCCTCAGACTCTGTAATGTCAACTGTTGCTAGCTCTCGTTCCCCATTAAGTAGAGCACCTACACTTTCCTTCATCTTTCTCTTGTTCCTAGTGTATTTATAGAACCCTTTCTTATTGCCTTATACATCTGGTGCCATTTTGCACTGTAGCCTTTCTGATTTTATCCCTACATGCTCGTGTTATTCTTTTGTACTCCTTCTTAGCAATATATCTGTTTCCACTTTTAGGATTCCTTTATTTAATTTCAGATCATTAAAGAGCTCCTGGTGGAGTCATAATGGCCTCTTACTGTTGTTTCTGTCTTTCCTTTGTGTCTGAGTAGTTGGCAGTTGTGGATTTCATGTTGTCTCTTTGAGAAACTTGACGGCTCTCTTGAACTTCCTTTTCCCTTAGATTTTCTTCCCATGGGACTTTACCTCTTACCAGTTCTGAGTTTGTTAAAGCTTGCTTTTTTTTAATGTTCATTGTCCTTATTCTGTTGCTTACTCCTTCCTTTCCTTAGAACCACAAAATCTATTATTTCATGATCACTTTCACTCAAATTGCCTTCCACCTTCAGATTTGCAACCAATTCCTCTGTATTGGTCAGAATCAAGTTTAAAATGGCTGTCCCCCTGGTTACTTCCTCCACTTTCTGAAACAAAAACTTGTCCCCCTGTACTTTTCAAGAACTTATTGGACATCATTTCTCTATATTTGTCACTCAACTGCAGGGCACTTCGTTGATATCCACCAGGGTTTCTTCATTTTCGTCTTTTAGCCCGACATTTATTCATCCACTCTAGTCACAATCCCATTTTTATACACTGTTCCATGTCTCTCCAGCATTCATTTCTTTTTTTTCACCAGAGATCTGATGTTTTTGCACATGGCTTCTTCATATTCTTCCCTGATATTAGGCTCTTTTAGCTTGTCCACGTCATAGATTTTTGTTCTCTACACTCTTTTGTGATTTCAGCTTCCTTGATGCCAGCACTAACAATTAGATCTGATCTCCAGTATCTAAGGAGTCTTAGTTGAACACTTGGTGAATATTGGGACTATAGAAACTGAATGAAGAATGACAGGTTTCAGAGTAGCAGCCGTGTTAGTCTGTATTCGCAAAAAGAAAAGGAGTACTAGTGGTATCTTAGGGACTAAGGTGCCACTAGTACTAACCAATTTATTTGAGCATAAGCTTTCGTTGAGCTACACATGGTTAGTCTCTAAGGTGCCACTAGTACTCCTTTTCTTTTTGTGAATGAAGAATGGAAAAATAAACAAAAACATGCTGGCTTAGTCATCACCTAGACAAACAAGGGCCGTGTTTTCCTCTCTCAAATTGAGTTGGGGGTGAAAAGTATGTGATCAAAACAAACAGTACATGGAATAGGGAATTACAAGAAAGTTTTATACAAGTAGTTTAAAGACGATATATGTTGGGGTGGTGGAAGATGTTAATGCAAAAGTATGATTAGATGGGATATTGGCCTGGAGCAATAGACATATTTGGGCGCTGGAAAGAAGACTAAAAAGGAGAGAGGCTACTACATTTCTGCCTGAGGCACAACCTGGTTATAACAAACACGGTATTTCAACACAGTTGCAGAGGAACTGGACTTGGATATCATTTGCTAGGCAAACAAAGAACATGGTAAACTTGGTACTTATGAATTGCAAATGAAAATTGTGGTGGTGATTGTGCAGATGATTCGTGGCTGTTCTTAGAGCAGATACATATGTAGATTTACATTTTTTATCTTGCTCATCTATTAATTCTGCCCATCCACCACTCTTTTTTATTTTTTTTTAAATGTCCTCTATCTTGCCTCTTAATCCCCATCCTAGACCTTGGACTTAATGTGTAGGGTTGCATCATAAAGGGACAAATACCTTTGATAACTCTAAGAATCTTTGGCATTTCTAATGTAATCTAGCTTTGGGATATTGGGGCAGGACCCTCATGGCCTTTTATGCCAGCTCTCTGGAGTTGGGTGGGGACCTGGCTCAACTTTGGAGCCCTTCTGATGTGGGGGTTGGGGAGAACAGCAATGAAGTATTGTATGAAAAAAATAATAATGCAATATGAATCTTGAGGCTTTAATCTTGGGAAAGTCAGTACAGTCAGTACACTCGTGCACGTGGGAATGACAATGTGGCTTGTGTTATGTGACCACATAATGTTTTACTGTGGTGTAGTAATACAGAATGTTACAGGCATCTCTGGTTATGAAAAGTGCAGTTCTTTACTATTGCAAGTGTAGAATGATCTAGTCATGAAAGACCCTATTGTTAATGCTCAAGGGAAGTGTTAAAATTCCCCCCCACAATGTTAACTTTGGAATCTGACTTCACTGTGAAATTCTCAGACTTACTACCAAATAAGCATAGATTTCTTTGCTTATAATTTTTTTTGAAAAAAAAATAAAATAAAGATAATAGTGTAATTTATTTTTAAATCAGAGGTACGGGGAAACTCACTTTGTTCTGCTCCTGTAACAACGTTGCCAGATAGAATGTTATCTTCTGTCGAGCAGAGTTCTTGCTCATTATGGTGTCAAGTTCTCATAATCATTTTCCAGTATCTGTGATTTTCATTGACTATTTATCTTACCAACTAGTATCTATATGATAGCATATACATAAATGCATTCTGAGAACTATAGCTGGAGTGTTAGAAAGCTATAGTTCAGATTACTTAGTGGTTCCTATTCTGTGTGCTCAGTTACTTAAAACATTCCAAAGCTTTTACCTTTTTGGTCGATATTTTCCAGGTTTGATCTCAGCCCAACAACGAATTTTTTAATTTCTGGAATGTTTAAGTAAAAATAGTTCATCACTTTTTAAGTAGGAGAATGAGGAGTGAAGTAGAATATGTTTTCTTCCCTTATTTATGCTGGATGTATATCGACAAGATGCTGCATGTGTATCCAAAGCTGTAGGGGGGGAAATATGAAATAGTAGGGTAATAATTGATTACTGTAGGGACTTAGGTTTGCACAAGAGGCTAGGGTTATAGTTGTATACACAATCTTAATTTTGTCACTTTCTGATTTTTGAGTACTTAGCTGTGCAACTTCAGTGTTTTCTTCATTTAAACTTTGATGAAATAAATATATCCTCCTCAGAAGCAGGCTCCCCACAGACCATGACACACCAACTCAAAGTGGCACCAGACACTGCCATAACAGATGCAGAATCATATCTCCGCTGTTAGCGATCAGTACGCTCCACAACACACTTTTCAAGACCCCAGGATTCTACATATGCCATTCCCACATGTGGTGTACCTCATCCAGTGCATCGAATGTCCCAACAACTGTGTGGGTGAAACAAGACCATCACTATGCTCTTGAACGCACTCTCAGAAAATTGATAAAAGTCAAAAGCACCCTATCGCCTGTGGGCAAACACTTTTTGCAAACCAGTCACATATATGACCCCATTGATCCTCATCATAGAAGGAAGCCTGCACAACACACACAAATGAGCGTGGGAGCTTAAGTTCATAACACTGCTTAACTGTATAGTCCATTGGTTCGACGATGATGTTTTCGTGCAATCTCTTTCTGTGGATTCTGGAGTGACTCTGAAGTCCAAAGTGTGACACGCATGCTCGTGAGCAGATCGGGCAGACAAAGTCATTGGTGAGCGTCTTGGTGGCTATAGCAGTACTATGATGCTTTTCCCTTGCAGCTAACAATCAATTATTTCTGTCCTCTTCAGAGGCTTGAAAAGCTCTGAGTATTGTGTGCTCCCATGCTCATCTATTTAACTCAGCCTTCTCAAGATTATTCGGTTTATTGCACCAAAGCATATGCTGTTCTTGATGCTGTCCTTGTAGTGCTGTCTGGCGTGGCCTTGATTCTGGTGTCCTTGTGCCAGTTCTCCAAAGAAAATGTTTCTAGGGAGTTGATACTCAGACATCCTAGTGACATGTCCAACCCAGTGTAGTTGGCCTTTAATCAGCATGGTCTCAATGCTTACGGCATTTGACTTTTGGAGAGCCTACAGGCTGGTAATTTTGTCCTGCCAGCGGATCCTCATAATGGTGCAGAGAGACCGCATATGGAAGGCCTCTAGCTGTTTGATATGCCATTTGTATGGTGTCCAGGTCTCACAGCCATAGAGGAGAGATGTGAGCACAAAATTAATTATAAAATTTTATTTTTGTTGAGAGGGTTATGTTGTGGGATTTCAGGTCTTTGTTACGTAACTTTCCTCATGACTGACAAACTATGTATCTTATTCGTGATCTCTTTGTCAACAGATCTATCATGGGAGATGTTGCTGCTGAGATAGGTAAAAGTGTCAACTTGCTTTAGTTGGATTCCACTAATGGAGATGCTCGGGGATATGGCAGAGAGCGGTGAAGATGATTGGTGCAACACCACAGTTTTCTCCAGGCTGATTGTGAGGCCAAACAATTTTGATGTTTCAGCGAAGTGATCTATGATGCACTGGAGATCTCCCTCTGTGTGTGCTAGGAGGGCACAATCGTCCGCAAAGAGTGCTTCTCTTAGTTGTAGTTCTGTTACTTTTGGTTTTGGTTTTAGCCTTGTAATATTGAAGACTGAACTGTTTTGTCTGTATCTGATGTATATGCCTCTGTTGAGCCAATGTGTACCACGATTGAGAATTTGGGTGAAGAAGAGGTTGAACAGTACAGGGGCAAGGACACAGCCTTGTTTGACTCCATTTGAAATGGGAAAGGAGTCAGTGAGATCTCCATTAAAAGTACCTAATCTTGCATCGCCTCATGAAATATACGAATGATCTTTACCAGTTTTGGTGGGCAACCAAGTTTGTTGAGGATCACCCATAATCCTTCTCTATTGACTGTATCAAATGCTTTTGTCAGATGGATGAAAACACTGAACAGATTCAAGTTGTGTTCGATACATTTTTCTTGTATTTGCCTGATACTGAAAGTCTATGTCTGTGGTGCTACAACTAGGTCTGAATCCACACTAAGTCTCAGGTAGTTTGGCTTCTGAGACAGATGAAATCCGTCGGTTCAGGAGGACACGAGAAAAGATTTTTCCAGCAACAGCTAGGAGAGAGATCCCACGGTAGTTACTACAGGCCATTTTTTTCCACTGCATGCATCCGATGAAGTGAGCTGTAGCTCACAAAAGCTTATGCTCAAATAAATTTGTTAGTCTCTAAGGTGCCACAAGTCCTCCTGTTCTTTTTACAGACCATTTTGCTGCCTTTATTTTTAAATATCGGAATACTTATGGCATCTTTGAAGTTTTGTGGCATTTTTTCACTGTCCCAGATGTCAGTAAGGGTCTTCTTGAGTGTTGTTACCACTTTCGGACCCGCAGATTTATATATTTCTGCTGGTAGTCCACCTCTGCCCGAGGACTTCCCTGAGCTCATCAAACTGGTTGCCTTTTCTATTTCTTCAGGTGAGGGTAGTGAGTCAATGTGGTGCTGAATAGGCTTTTGAGGTATCTGTTTAATAGCACTTATTTCAATTGAGGATGGTCTGTTCAGTAGTAGGCTGAAATGTTCAACCCACCCCTGTTCCATGCCATGTTTGTATTTGGTGACTGTCCTGCCATCAGCAATCATGAGCGAACCTGTGTCCACCTTTGAATGTCCATAGACTAGCTCCAAGGAATCAAAGAACTTATTTGCTTCATTTGTTTCTGCATACATATGAGTGTCTTCTGCTACTTTCTCCCACCATTTATCTTGCATCAAGAGTAGTTGTCTTTGTGTCTTGCTTTGCAGGTGTTTAAATCTCTCTCTGAGGTGGACTGAATATAATTTTGCCAGATTTGGAAAACCTCAATTTTTTTCTTTCAAGAGTAGAATCATAGAACGGGAGGGGACCTCGAGAGGTCATCTAGTCCAGTCCCCTGCACTCATGGCAGGACTAATTATCTAGACCATTCCTGACAGGTGTTTGTCTAACCTCTTAAAAATCTCCAGTGAGATTCCACAACCTCCCTAAGCAATTTATTCCACTGCTTAACCACCCTGACAGAAAGTTTTTCCTAATGTCCAACCTAAACCTCCTTTGCAGCAATTTAAGCCCATTGCTTCTTGTCCTGTCCTTGGAGGTTAAGAAAAACAATTTTTCTTCCTCCTCCTTGTAACAACCTTTTACATATTTCAAAACTGTTATCATTTCCCCCGTCTTCTCTTTTCCAGACTAAACAAACCCAATTTTTTCAGTCTTCCCTCATAGGTCATGTTTTCTAGACCTTTAATCATTTTTGTTGCTCTTCTCTGGACTTTCTCCCATTTGTCCACATCCTTCCTGAAATCTGGCGCCCAGAACTGGACACAGTACTCCAGTTGAGGCTTAATCGGAGCGGAGTAGAGTGGAAGAATTACTTCTTGTGTCTTCCTTATAACACTCCTGCTAGTACTGTGATTTCCTCCTCATTTTCATCATCCAATGACTTATTACCACAATCTATAACCCACTAACCTACCTTTGTCCTATGACTGTAGAGGTATTAATTGTTCACTTCATCTTAAATGTTCTGCCTGCAACATGTGTTTATCTCAGGGGTAGTCAGTAGGTGGACCGCAAGCCAAATCCAGGCCGTCAGATGCTTTTGAATGGACCCCAAAATCTTTTTATTTACTTACCATTTTTTTTAAAAATTTTCTCTGGAGTATGGACCATGACTGTACCTTGACCAAGAAATTTGGACCTTAACCGAACCCCCCCCCCCCAAAAAAAAAAAACCTACCCCGTTTTATCCCTTTTGTTAAATAATCTGACCTGAAGAAGAGCTCTGTGTAGCTTGAAAACTTGTCTTTCGCCAACAGAAATTGGTTTTATCAAAGATGTTATCTGATCCACCTTGTATGTCTCATGCTTTTTAAAGCTCCGGACCACAACCTGCTGTATTTGAAACTTTCTGAGAGTCGTATAATTTATTAATTTCAGAAATTGGTAATATTCTACCTCTGCTATTGTATGTCATTTGATATATACCATTAGCTTTAACATCTTATAAACAGCTGAGCAGCATCCACTTGTAACATTAGAGATTTCACTTGCTGTAGTGCTTATCTGCAGCAAAGGTTTCAAGTTCTGCAGAAGATACATAGGCTTTGTACAATACTTATCTTTTATATATAGCTAGTGCATCCTGATCCAGAATGGATGCCCAGAGAACCATAACTTATTTCTGAAAAACAGAATATGATGGCGTTTTCAACTTCATGTGTTATCTCATAAGAACAATATAGTAACTTCAACAGTTTTTAATTCTGGGAAAGTGCCAGTAAAAAATGTTCTCCAGACATGTTGTGGATACTGTAGACTTAAAAATTATAGTCATGCTGCTTTGACAGAAGCCAAAATAATTACTTGACTTCTTGATTATACAGGATTGCTATTCTTAATTGTATAGTGTTTGGCTATGATTCCTAGATATGATTAGAGAATGTAGTAAAGTGTAAATCTGTAAATTATCTTGGAAGAATTTTTGTTTAGTCTGCTCTAGGGTTGCTTCCACATAATTTCTCCCTTCTCCTTCCCTCATCCCTTGTTAGATGAGTATGGTTCTAGTATTAGTGAGTGTCTGTGCCTAGCTTTCACTATTTAGATTTAAACTAAACTGTCACCATAACAATTAGAGTGCTGTTGCCATTCATAGTATCGGATGCACAAGAATAAGACCAGTCAAAGTTGTTCATCCAGAGGGAGGTCTGACTTTTCATACTGTAGCTGCTCATATGTTCATTATTTTTCAGGAATTGATAGTAGATACAATGAAGGCTGTAGGGAGCTGGCCAACTACCTTCTCTTTGGTTTGTATAACCAGAATAACAATGACTTTGAGAAAACGGGGTTTCCTGAAGAAGTTCTTGATGGTGAGTAATATAACGTTAAGCATTGTATTTGCATACTTGCTTGTCAATGTCTCGGGCCCTGCCAAACTCATGGCTATGAAAAATGCGTCATGGACTGTGAAATCCCCCCCCATGTGCTTTTACCCTAGGGTATACAGAATTCAAAGGAGAGACCAGTTTCTCAAACTGGAGGCTCTGGCCCAAAAGGGAGTTGCGGGGGTGTGTATGGGGGTCGCAGGGTTATTTTAGGGTGGTTGCAGTATTGCCACCTTTACTTCTGTGCTGACTTCAGAGCTGGGCGGCTGGAGAGTGGCGGCTGCTGACTCAGGGCCCAGCTCTGCAGGCAGCAGTGCAGAAGTAAGGGTGGCAATACCATAGCCTTCAGAGTTGGACTCCAGGCCAGCAGCCGCTGCTCTGCAGCTCCCCAGCTCTCAAGGCAGTGCCAGTGCCAGCAGCCACGCAGAAGTAAGGGTAGCAGTACCGCAATCCACTCCCCCGTACAATAACCTTGCGACCCAGCTTCCCAACTCCTTTTTGGGTCAGGACCCCTACAATTACAACACCATGAAATTTCACATTTAAATAGCTGAAATCATGAAGTACACCATTTAAAAAATTCTATGACACTAAAATTGACCAAAATGGACCATGAATTTGGTAGGGCCCTATCAATGTCCATTTCTTGAAAAATGAGGTACATAATTTCAGTAGCTCAGACATAGGTGAGAGGTTTATCGCAGGAGTGGGTGGGTGAGATTCTGTGGCCTGCGTTGTGCAGGTGGTCAGACTAGATGATCATAATGGTCCCTTCTGACCTTAAAATCTATGAGTCTATAGTTACACTTTGAGTTTTATGTACAGTTTAAAAAAATTCATGAAAATTCCTGTGGGTGTGTATTGGTAAATCATATAAAAATTATAGAGTTAATGGAATTGAAAGAGTATTGACTGAACTGGGTACCAAAATTAACATGAAATCTTGGGTGCTTAAAAGTTTTAAAAATATTTTTTGCACTCATATGTCATGTTGGGTTGAGAGGAGGAGGAGAAGAAGCAAATAAAAGTAAGGAATTCTTCTGTGAAGTATCTGATTTCTAAACTTAGGCGATAAGGTGGCTTTGCATATTGGCAACCTGTTTTCATATCAAGAGATTAAAAAAAAAATCTTTTATGCTGAAAGGGTACATCAGGTTTCTGTCCCCCTTTTTTCTTTGCGTGATCTCGATAATGCAGTATGACCCCTTAAGATTAATGTTCATACTAGAACAAATATGTCTGTTTATACAATATTATGTAAGTGCTCGACATTTTTTTTTTCTTTTTCCCAAAGCACATGGTGAGACAAGCTTGCAGATAAGAGGTTAGAATAGTCATAGCTGGGTTGCTGAGAAAGCAAGTAATATGCTTGGGGGTGTGGTTTTTTTTTTTTTTTTCAAAAATGGGTAGCTGTATTAGGTGAATGGGGGATAGATCTAATAGCATTTTCCATCATGTATTTCTGTTATGCTTTGCAGATATTTTTGAATTGGGTACTTGTAGGGAAAAAAATTCCTGTTCAATTCCTTAGATTTCTGTGTAGATATAATTTAGATTTCTAGTTCATAGTTTGTAGCTATGAAGTTAAAGTAGTAATCTCTGATTTGCCTCTTGTTTTGGTTATTGCAGATGTAATCATATTAATAAAACCTGACAGTGTCCATCTGTATTGTAACCCTGTAAACTACAGTTATCTTTTGCCATATGTGGCATCCTGGAGAAACTTGCATTTCCATTGCCTGACTGAAAATGAGGTAAGTGAAGGCAGACTAAGTACACTGAGAACTGCAGGTATGTAACGTTTCACTAGTGACTGAGACTCAAAGGTTTACGCGTGTATTTGTTTTGCAAAGTTGCCTCTTCGATAAACTGCAGGCTGCCTTTTGATCCGAATGAGAAGCACTACATGTTTGTTTATCTTCTTTTGTTACGTTACACAGAAATAATATATGATTGAACGCTCTGTGCTATTTTAGAGGAACAAATCAAACAAAGCTGAGGAATGGGTTTTTTCCCCTGGTTCTTCCACCCTTGACAGTGTCATTGACTGGACAGAAATTGGTGGTCATGTCGCAAGAAAAGAATATTTGTGGCATAAGCAAAATATAGAATCTGAATTAAGTACCACAGTGAACAATGAAATACCCAATAGTAGTTTTTTAATTACTCAGGTCCTTTTGATATCAGTCCAAGTACTTGCAAGTGCAAGTAATTTAGAAGAGGAGGGAAAATATAAATCAGAATCTATGAAAAGCTTGGTTTAGTTTAACCGTTTAAAGAAAAATTATATCTTGTTCTTTGTTTATTTCAAGAGACTACTCCCGTCCCTATTCAAGTGAATGCAAGTTTTTCCATTAACTTTAATAGGAACAGCTTTGGGCCATGTCTTGTGATCATAGTAAATTAAGCGTCACTTTAAACACTATCCCTTTCAAATTCTGGTAGATTTAGCAAGAAGTTGATTTATCTTAAATTTCCACTCCTGCACTTGGATCCTTTGTGTCTCCATGAAGTGTTGGTTCATATGCACTCATGTGCTGGACAGCCTGGTACTTAACTGCTGAGACTGTCCCCGGAAACTATCCTAGACTGAGCCACTTATGACTGTGAACGTGTGCAGTAATACCTGGCAGCATGTAGCAACAGCTTCCATGTGGACATTTGTTGTGGAGCATATCATCTGCTGATCTAGGTACTCAAGAGTAGGAAGCATGTCCCCTACTCCCACCCCCCCCAAACAAATCTAACGAAAAGGGGAAAAACTTGGCCAACACTGGGTCCAGAATCTCCTTGCCCCGACGAAGAGCTCTCTTATACCCATCTCCTAATTACTGTGCTGAAATCCACTGGTGGAAAGAGGATTGACACATGGAGCTGGTAGCAGAATGGGGAAGAATGAATGGGAAGTGGTGGGCATCAGCTTCTGGCTGCAGCCCTTTGTAAAGTTTCTAGGAGAAGGGAAGAGGAGCTTTTTATTCCCTGCCATAGGCTGTTTTCTCTCCTCCCTTGTGCCTGCATGAAAGTGTGTGTAAAGGGTGGGAGGTGCAGTAGGTGGGTTATCTATCTATAGGATGGATCAGTAGAGATTGTGGAAAGGACAAATGGAAGGACATGAACAAGAGGATAGAGGGAAAAGGAAGATTTGAAAGAGGAACTTTTGTGGAGGAAATACTTAAAAATACTCCTTTTTGAAGTTTTACTTTGATAATCTAATTACTAAAATTGCTATAAATTCAGCCTTTTTTTCTCTTCTGTAGCTTAGAGGACATAGGCGACTCAGCATTTTTTTAGTTAACTGATCTCTGTCGCGGAAGTCTGATGTGACTACTGACACTGTCAGTTGCTTTCTTTTTCCAGGGCTACGGGAGGGCAAATGAGTATAGTGGGAGCTGCAAAATTATCAGTCTGACAACCTGGGCTGCAGTTTCATTCCAGAGGGCCGTAGTTTGTCAAAGGGGAATTCCAGTCTGACAGAGCTGGGGAAGCCCAGGAGATTTAGCTGTTTGGCTCAACTGCAAGAGGTGGCTTGATAGTGTGGGGTAAGAGGAACTCAGGGTAGGGAAGGAGTATGGATAAAGGGGGAGGCCCAGAGGCTGGCTGTGGAGCAGAGCTGGAGAGCAGGTTGAGCAGTGGAGGTTCTTAATATTTACCTTGTAACTTGCAGTTGGTGGAGAGAAGCAGAGCCACTGTATGTCCTTCTGTCTTCACTCCCCAACCCCTACTTATTACATATATTTAGATTTATAACAAAAGAAATACAAAATATACCTCAAAGCTTTTATATACTCTAGCTGTCTTTGATAGAAACTTTAGAATATAAGCATCCAACTAAAATAAGCAGCTTACCCACATGACAAAACATCTGTAACAAAATCTAAATGTTGACCCTCATCAGACTTTCTCCATAACAGCCCTAATGAAAGAGGTAGGCCTTGCTGGCTGCCTGGAAGGTCAACGCACCCAGGCTATTCCAAACCTAGGGTGGCAGTAGGTTCCAAAGCTGAGGGCCCTGTGCTCATTTACAGTAGTAATTAATCATGCACACCATTACAAATGTGCTGTGCAATTAGAAGTATTTTAATCTCTTTAAGAAGATAAAGTGGGTTTGAAAAATATGCTTACTTTGCTGTTTTCTGATTAGATTCATTGTGTGTGGTCTGCTCTGGTTAAGTATTAATGAAATCTCATGATGCTGATTCAAATTGCTGATTATGAACAGAAAGATGAGCCAAATACCCTATTTGAATAATGTATAGTGAAATAAACTGTAAATTCTGAGGTTCCTTGTACTGTAAAGATGCTGATTTCTGGGGTACTGCATATAAATGTCAACACATTGTGATGGACTTTTTTTGCCATTTCTTCAAATGTATATGGGACTGCTAGTTTCCTAGAGAACTTCTGGCTGTTCGTAGGCAGTGAAATCTTGTCGTCCTTCAGAAACCATTTTATATTGATTCTTTCTGATAAATGATCGCCTGTGGCTGTTTGTTAAAGGGTTTAGTAGTTTTTCTTTACAGTGGCATACCAAAGTATTGCCTATTTTTAACTAAGCTTTTATAATAATAATAATGGCAAAGCTTTAAAAAGGAACATGCGGCTTGTGCAGCTCTCATAGAATCTTGCAAAATTTAGTGTTCTCCTATCTTTCCACTTGGTCACAATGTTTTTGAAGTGACTACTGAACAGTGATGGAAAAGAAGTGCCATTGAAAACATGTCTTATAAATAGCAATATAGTATAATGAAGAGACTTATTTTAAATTCTTACTTACCACCTTTCAGAAGTATACTGACTGTATACTACATATGTGGTGCAATATATTGACAATTGTACTGAAAAGCCTTAATGAGAGACCTTCCAGTGTCCCCCTGGAAACGAGGAAAGCTAGGTCTGAAGCATTTTAAAATTTAATTTGAGTAACTGACAAAGTCACTAGGGAACAGGTTTTGAACTGAAAGAGTATGCTCCAACTCCCTGAGGGAGGAGAAAGAGGGTTGTGTGAGAGGAATTTGGGCTGCATATTAAACTTTGTGAGAGAGCAGAATTAGGGATTTTTTAAAGAAACATGTTCTGGAATAACTACATTGATTTAATCCTCAGTGTAGACACACTACACCAATTGGGGGTGGGGGTGGCGGGGGTGGGGAATAAGCCTGGCAGTGGTATGAATTTGCCCTAGTATAAAGGTTTTGTGCTGGTGTAACTACATTGGTGCAAATCTTCCTGAACTTGACAGCCTTTGGAGCACAACTCCTCTTTGAGCTTACTCAAGACAAGGATGATCTGTGGGTTATCCTAAAACTGGCTAGGACTCTGCATCAAATCCTTGCTTTAAGTTTTAAAAAATGATTAGGAAGTATTTTAATTTTTCCCATACTGTGAATAAAAATGGCTTTGTTTGGCTTGCCTTTTGTGAAAAGTCTGCTTACACTTTCTTATAGTATTTCCATTTCCTGTTTTGCTTTAATCAGTGTATTATTCACTCATAGGTCTAAAGCAGGGGTTCTCTCAACAGATTTTTTGGTGGCCTCCCAGTGTGGCTACCAACTCTTGATGGTGGCCACTCTGACAATTTTTCCTAAAATACTTTAACTTCAGGAAAAACAAATAAATATGCACATGTACACATCCAAATCATTGAAATTTCTTTATGTAGGGTTTTTTGCAGACTCAATAATACAAAAAATATACACTTGTCTCTATTCTTCACTAGACCCAAACTGATTAGAAACAAATAAGGTGCTTTGCATATTCTTATGTTTTGTTGTTGTTTCTTTTGCTTTTTTTGGTTGCTTGCTAGCCAGTAAGTCTGTTTCTGTGAAAAATGATATTTGTATGTTTGTTAATATCACTTTTCACAGCAGTAGACTTGCCAGCTGGCTGGAAGGCAGTATAAAATGATATGAACAAACATACAAATGTCACTTTTCACAACAGACTTAATTTGTCCCCTGGCTTGCCAGGGCTGAGTAAGCCCTGGATGGGAAGGTGAGTAGGGAGGCAGCAGAGGCTGGGGCGACAGATGTGGGGCTTGGGAGGCAGCAAAGGCCACGGGCAATGGGGGCTGGATGGGGAGGGGTGGAGGGAGGCAGCAGGGGCCAGGAGCGATTGCGGGTGGGGGGTGAGCCAGGGCTGGCACCTGCCACTGCATGGCTGGGGCCGAAGCCCGGTGGCCTGAGCCTAGACCCGGTGCCCACTGCCACGCAGCTGGGGGACGGAGCGTGTGGACGAAGCCTGGGGCCAGAGGACACAGCAGAGGCCCGGGGCAATTGGGGGGTGGGGGAATGTGAGCCCAGGGCTTACAGCTGCTGCCATGTGGCTGGAGGTTGGAGCACGATCCCGAGGCCCCACGGCTGGAGCCCCAAACCTGCGGCCATGGGATGGAGCCCGACGCCATGCAGCCAAAGCCTGGGGCCAGAGCCTGCCACTCCAGGGCTGAAGCCTGAGTCCCACTCCTCCCAGGAAGGTGGCGAACTCATACTGGCTGCCTGCTCTTCTGGCATTTGTGGCTCCAGAGGAGGGCAGGGCCCAATCCCTGCTGGCAGATTGCCACTGCTTTGCACCTCCCCCTTCCCCCCAATCACCACCCAGGAGATTTGAGAAATGCTGCCCTACAGTGTTAGAAATAGTAAGCCTCTCTTAATCCCCCAACCATGCTACTACAAACATATATAGTAGAGGGATCAGGAAGACCAGATTGTCTAGTGGCCAGAGCAGGGGAGTAGTGTTCAGAATTCTAGGTTTCATTCCCAGTTCTGCCACTCACTTGCTGTGTGACTCGGGGCAAATTATTTCACCTCCCTGTTCCCGTTTCTTCATCATGTAAAATGGTGATAACTGTTTTTTCTCTCCGTAATCTTCTGTGGTAAATAACTAGTAAAGAGTCTTGATATTCTCCAGTGAAAAGAATACCTTGCACTTAGAGCTCTTTCATTATTATGTGCATGTTTCCACGCAAACACGCCTGTTGGTCTTAACTGTCCATTTTGTAGTAGGAGGGGGGGAGAGAGAGACTTCCTTGGAAATTGAGAGTGACGTTTTCATGCTTTCTCCTGTGTAGCCTTCTAGATTTGTGCTGGAAATGGCCCAACTTGATTATCATACACATTGTAAGGAGAGTGATCACTTTAGATAAGCTATTACCAGCAGGAGAGTGGGGTGGGGGGAGAGAAAACCTTTTGTAGTGGTAAACACCCATTTTTTCATGGCTTGTATGTATAAGAACATCTTCTGTATTTTCCACAGTATGCATCCGATGAAGTGAGCTGTAGCTCACGAAAGCTTATGCTTAAATAAATTGGTTAGTCTCTAAGGTGCCACAAGTAATCCGTTTCTTTTTGCGAATACAGACTAACACGGCTGTTACTCTGAAACTTGTTAAAACATGTTCACTTTTGCATTTTAGTTTTTGCAAACAGTACCCTTTGGCCTTTATACGTTCATGCTATGATGGCTAAAATCTCCAGAGTATAGTTGTTAAAAATGTATTTTAACTGTAAAGATCTCCAGCCAAAAAATGTTAGGTTTAATAAAACTAATTTTTAAATCACTCCTGTCAGTATGAAGATGAAGAAGCTGCAGAGGAATTCAAAATTGCCAGCTTCGTAGACATGGTTCGAGATTGTAGTCGAATCGGCATTCCTTACAGCTCCCAAGGTGGGTTAATACTGTATTACTTCACTGTTTTGGTGAATTCTTTGATCATTATTTGTCAGAATAGAAGTACGACATTATAACAAAAATAAGTTAAAATACCTCTGGAAGCTCCTTTTTATTGTAAGTGAGGCTGATAATACATTAAAATGAGATGGATAAATTATTACTTTATATTCGGTTTGGGTTTCTTAGAATCTGAACCTTAATTTATTGAGGTTTTTATTTTCTCTTCAGAAAATAGTGTGTGTACACTCTGCATAGTGAACACTCATAGCCTGAGGCAAAGACATAATTTGCATGCTGGGAAAAGTGTTTGGCCAAGTACAGAAGTTCTCTGTTCTGACGGGGGCTGCAGATAAATACACTTTTGTATAAGGAAAGAATAAACTTTTTTTATTCAAGCTTCCTTTTTTAGAACAGAAAAAACTGGACTGCATGATTTCCTGTATGATCTGTTGCCAGACTTGCACGCTGAACATTTTAATTTTATATTCCTTCATAAATGTATTTGGGAATGGAAACAGGATACACTATGTGGTGCAAAAATACTGAAATGCACTTGCTCTGTAATGGTTGACTTTTTTTTTTTTTTTTTTTAAAAAGAGCAATATACTGTTCCAGAAAAATCTTTGAGCTATGTATTTACCGTAAGTCTGGCTTTCTGTTGACAGCTGGTAACCGCTGTTGATAGTTATGGTTGCATTCCATATTCACCTCTAACTCTCCTTTATTTTGGTGCTCATAGCTCAATTTCTTTTGTATGAACATTTTTCTTGCTTGGTCTTGACAAAAGGTGAAATTTATTTGCAGATTTGTGCAAAGTCAGTTCAGGCAGTTTTTGTGTTATGTGAATGTAGAAAATGTACCTCTCCTATACTGTACTTTCTGATAAGAAAATTTGCACTCATAACTGAAATAGCAGAAGCTGGTAACTTTTAAACTTGTTTCTTAAATAATCATTCTTCCTTAGAAGCGGAAGATGCAATAGTTTTCAAGTCGTAAATATATGAATAACCATTGTGCTAGTCTGAGTTAAGGATACACTTTTTCTTGCAGAGTTCCTAAATTCTGCTGGACAGTAGTCACTCTCCAATTCAAGCAGTTTATAAGCTCCGCTGATAATCTTATGCACTCGTTAAGCTCAATGGCTTTAATTTTTTTTATTTATGAAAACATAGGGAATTTAGATGAAAAAAAATTGCATAAAGCAACATTTAGCATAAGTGACTGCTTGAGTGGAAATTCAAAAAGATAAGCTTTACTTCCTCTGTGGTACTTCTGGCATTTTATCATACAACGTGTCACTTATAGCAGGGGTTCTCAACCTTTTTCTTTTTGAGCCCCCCCCCCCCCCCCCCAACATGCTATAAAAACTCCGGGGCCCAACAACTACTTTTCTGCACATAAAAGCCAGGGCCGGTGTTGGGGGGTAGCAAGCAGGGCAATTGCCTGGGCAATTGCCAACAAAGCTAAGTTGCTCAGGCTTCGGCTTGAACCCCACATGGCAGGGTTCAAGGCCCTGGGCTTCAGCCCTGCACAGCGGTGCTTCGGCTTTCTGCCATGGTCCCCAGAGAGTCTAACATTGGCTCTGCTTGGTGGACCCCCTGAAATTTGCTCACGGCCCTCCAGGTGGCCCTGGACCCCTAGTTGAGAACCGCTGACTTACGTTTCTGGTTTCCTTTGCTTATTTACACTTTGCTTCATAGGCCTAAAATTCTACAAAAACATTTCAATGTGAATACTCCTATTGAGTGGGACTGCTCATGAGTGTAAAGTTAGCCATCTGATGAAGGGTTTTGTGAGACCTGGACCTCAGTCTTTTTCATAAATTGTAAAGGACATACAGCATAGTCTAACTAGTGTTGTGGGAAAAACATTAAACATTCTGGAAATTTTGTAATACTGAATATTGTTTCTCAACTTTACCAGGTTAACTTTACCATGTTAACTTTTTCATGCAATTAATTTTTAGTCCATCTTCCCTCAAACCCCCCAAAAGTATATTGGAATATTTTCCAAAAGTAGAATACTGCTGTACATAAACTATTTTGCTTCTTAATTACATATACAGTCTATATTGTCGATCTTACAGCTAGTTCTGTATTCTTCCTTTTGCATCGAAGATCAACAGATTGTTTTCTTTGGCTTTCAGTTGAACTCTGCTTTTTTGTAACAAACACAGTGAAATATTTAAACTACAATAAAAGCTGTGTTATCCGGCCCTGTACCAACTGGAAAGCTCTATAAACCAGCATTTCTAATCTTCATAGAAAGTCTGGTTTATAGTCCTGTAGGTGCAGGGCCAGCACGCTCCCTACCTGGCTCCACATGACTCCCCGGAAGCGGCGACATGTCCCTGCTGCTCCTAGAGATTTAGTGTGTGGGAGGAGTTGCGGGGTTGGGGCGCAGGAGGGGGTGCAGGCTCTGGGATGGAGTTTGGGGCAGGGGGTTGGGGTGCGGGATGGGGCTTGGGGTGCCGGATCCGGGGGGCACTCACCTCTGGCAGCTCCCCACAAGTGGCGACCTGTCCTGTCTGCTCCTAGGCAGAGGTGCGGCAGGCGGCTTTGTGAGCTGCCTACGCCCACAGGCGCTGCCTCCTGCAGCTCCCATTGGCTGTGGTTCCCAGCCAAGGGAAGCTGTGGAGCGCAAACTCCCTCCCTTTTAGTTAACTGACATTTTTCACTGACAGGCACCCCCCATTCCTCCAACAAGCCAGATGAAAAAGCTTTTGTTGTGTATATATAGAAAGAAATATTAGACCCTCAGAATAACTTTGGCACATTATAAGAAAGGTGAGATATATTAAACTGATGCTTTATTGTAGTAATTTAACTTTTTTTGTGAAATATTTGATTCCTATAGGTCATCTACAGATATTTGATATGTTCATTGTAGAAAAGTGGCCAGTAGTGCAGGCCTTTGCACTGGAGGGGATCGGTGGCGATGGCTTCTTTACCATGAAATATGAGGTATGTATTAAGCAAGTACTTCAGTTTGTTATTGTTAAGGCTAAGATTTTGTCACGGATATTTTTAGTAAAAGTCAGGGACCTGGTCACGGGAAGAAAAGTACAATTAATGGAATTTGTGATCTGTCCATGACTTTTACTAAAAATATCCCTGACAAAATGGGGATCTGTGGGTCCCCACACCCCTGAAGCGGGCAGCTGCACAGGGACTAGGAACCGCCTGCAGTTCAAAATTATCCTCATTAGAATATTTAAAAACATTTTTAATACTTAAAGTAGTTATTCTGTTCTTTTTCAAAAGCAACTCAGACTTTTAATCAATATTTCACAAACTATTTAAAGATTAATAATCACATCTCTTAATATTTTGTGAGGTTTCAGAGTAACAGCCGTGTTAGTCTGTATCCGCAAAAAGAAAAGGAGTACTTGTGGCACCTTAGAGACTAACCTGTTTATTTGAGCATAAGCTTTCGTGAGCTACAGCTCACTTCATCGGATGTGATGATACAATGGTGGCACATGTTCACAATGCTATTATGCACAGAACTCTGTTAATGCGCTTACCTGTAAATGACAAATTAATGGAAACCATGTCTTAGAAGGCAATCTGTTGCCATATTCAATGAAGGGAGCAATTGAAATGACTAGATTAAGCAGTCACATAAGAAACTTTCAATGTTACGTTTTGGAAAACTCCGAAATATTTCAAAATCTAGAAAGCATTTAAAACGTCAGTGTCTCTTTGAATATTTTTGAATTATTATAGCTCCATATGTATGTTTACCTATGGAGGAAAACGTTTTAATCAGTGTTAGTGCCAGTTAACTTATAACTTGCTTTAGCTTGGTACTGTCTGCCTTTCTGACCATTCACTCATAATAAGGAGTTGCCTTTTCTGCAGTTCTAGCCATTTGGAATTGCTTTCTTGTATTGCTCTGCCGTATTGACTCTCAGTCTTTTTTTAAATCTTAACTGCAAATTTGTCTCTTCCACTTTGGCTATACTTGTTAATGTCTCTCTTCTCTGCTCTTAATTAACTCTATTATATTTAACTCTGAAAAAAGCCTTTTAGGATACAGTTTGTATGAAAGAAGCACATAAGACCTAAATATCTGTTACATGCTATCACTTAATGTGAAGGAGATGAATCTTCTAGGTTGGGTTATCCAGAATTTTTAAATCTTATCCAGTCTTGAATCTGAAACGCTTATGCCATTGGTTGAGTGTTTCAGATTCATACAAACTGTTGAAGCAGGCTGGAGGTTAGACTTGCAAAACAGCTCGGCACCCAGCAGCTAATAAAGTGCTTGAGTGCTGCATAAATCTGTGCATGTCACACTACCTACAGTATTTTCACAGTAAAAAGATATATATTAAAATGTTTTGCAGTTAATGGACGTTAGCATGGATCTGTGGAAAACATACAGCAAAATGGATCCTGTTTCCCTGGAGGACTTGCTTTTTGAGGTAATGCAGCTGAAATTTTTTGAACTAACTCATGACCAGTCTTTGACAAAAAGCGTCCATTTACGTTGGTGTCTAACAAAAAAACTGGTTTGACTACATCAGCCAAAGTGTGGACTCCCCATACTGTGAGGATGTTGCAGTGTTTTCTTTGGAAGTTTTGTAACTTCTGTGGAATTAAAGACACTGTGTTCTTTACATTATCAAGCCTATAGAGAGAATTCCCACAATAGCGTGAGTTGACTATATTCTTTGCAGGTCACAACACTGTATTCTATGTATGTTCTTGACACCAATCCTTCAGTGCATATTGAAAGAATAGTGTGTGGCAGCAAAAACGTTGTGTTAGAAAAGAACAATTTTCTTATCATTATCCTAATTGATCCATATTGATTCATACCTACTTAATAGTTTAAAAACAGATCAACAGTGACACATAGTGGCCACAGGCAATTTTTATAATATATTTGTTTGCATTTCCCAGTGAACTTGTTTTCTAATGAGGTGGTCTGATTTTAAATGCCTAAAACAATTTGAAGTTGGTGGAATATATGCCTCTAGAATAGTAATGCCTTTGATAGTTAAAGTTTAGTTGACATTAACATCAGTTTGAGAGGCTTAGTATTGCCTCTGCTAAATCCAATTTGCATGCAATTTGAGATGGATTATGTATATGTTTTATAATTGTTCTGTCTAATCTTCTCCTGTTTTAATGCTGTTTACCTAAAACTGAAATCAGTCTCGGACTCTCAGGCAGTTGAAACACTTTTTTTTTTTTTTTTTTTGGTTGGTCTCGATGGTTATCTCCACAATCATAAATGTGGACAGGATACTCAGGATTAATTGTAGCTAAGTTTGTGTTTTATATGGAGTTTACAGGTTTACATTTGTGCATTTTTAGAAATTGGTGTGCTGTTAAAAATTACCATATTGGCAGTTTAACTATGTCATGCATAGAACAGAAACAGCAAAAGTAGAGACATTAGTAATTTCCCTATGTTTCTCAGGCAGCATCCTCTACGACGATGAAGCCTGACCACTTGTAGGGTTGAGAGTGTACAGTAATTCTTACATACTCAGTTCTTGTCGTCTTGGTTTATTGTTGCTCTTGACAGCAGAGTGTGAGGTATTAGCTGAGTTTTTGTTTTGTCATGTGGGTACTTGTCATTTAAAGGGTGTGTGGTTTGCTGGTTTGATGTTTGCGGTAGCACTTGGGGAATCCAGAGATCAGGGTTCCATTGTGCTAGACCTATGTAAAAACACAAGAAAGATATGATCCCTGGCCCAAAGTGCTTAAAATCTCATTAACCAAGTGGTTGGACTGAGACAATCTCACTTCACATGTCATTAGACACACACCCACACCCCTGCATTTCAAACTCTTGTTGTGAAGCTGCTGATTATTTTTTAATATATAGAAGATGCAGGGTGGGATTTTCAGAAGTGCTCGGACTTTGCCTGACTCTGCTTCCATTGAAGTCAATAGGGAAAATCCAGCTGACTTCAGTGGGAGCAGTTTGGTCCACATGGTGAGTTTTTGGAAACTCCTGCCCCTGTTTCTTTTAACTCTAATAAAACTTTGATGCAAGAAGTCTGACAACTCTGCTTGGTATTAAAACAATGAATTATGACGTAAAGCATGTGGCATACCATCTTGCCCTGAATAAATTAATGAAAGTACTTCTCAATTATGCTATTTTAGAAAGCTAAAATGCCTTATGTGAAAACTTTTGGTCTTGCTCATTCTTGCTGAACAGAGGTTTGCTTGCAGCTTATGGCTTCAATGTGTAGAATTCATGAATATCAGTCTGTAGTCATAAATAAACAATTTTGTTAAGACATTAAATGGCCACATTAAAGTGTGTGTAAGACTAAATGTTACTGATCTGTCTAATTTGTGTGGTTTTCTATTGTTAACACTGCATTAATGAAGCTGTAAGTGAATAGGCTGTATTGTCTTGTGCATAGCCTGTTGCTAAATTTATAATGTGGACATAAAAATATAATTTTGACTCATACCATTTTAAAAAAGAGCACACAGTCTAAACCCCCTCACTTCAATAATCCTTCCTCTCCCACCCACCCCCATGCCCCCATATCTTCTAGGTTAATGCCTAGGAAAACTATGGAAGCCATTCCACATAATACATATTGTGCAATAATTTTAGATCCCAGACTAAACTTTGTTATAATTCTGATACACTATATACTCATCCCAAATATCTATTTCATCAGCATGATAAAATTGTTTTTCCTCTATTCTTTTTCTGATGTTTTAATTTCATTCTTAACTCTCACTGCCTTAACTTGTAAAAAGTCCTGTTCATTTGTATGCTGATTCATTTCCGTTCTGTATCTGACACCTAGCATACTTGGTATACATATTGCCGTCTCCAGCCATGTTGTTTAGGGATAGAGGGGTGAAGACACATGGGGCAGACTTTATCTTGAATAATTATAATAATTTCCAGTTATAAGAAGTCACTTTTTTCCCCTCCTTCTCTCCATCCATAGTTACTGTCTTTGTTTGATGTTAAAAGTACAAACCCGTATTGAAGCAATGTACAGAATACATTTTTAAAATGTATTAGGCAGTACTTCATTTTTGATCCTGTTCATATTTACACGTTTGTCTCTTCAGTTTTTGAGTATCTCTTCAAATAGCTTTTACCCAGTAATCTGAAAACTCAGTTTGACATTCTCAAAATAAATGGCTTAATTTTTAGGCTGAAATTACGTATTGGATGGAAGATTATTTTTTTCCAATGAAAGTTGAATTTTCCAGTTTATATTAAGCTTTGAGTGACTAAACTAAATTTCAAGGTCTAAAGTGGTCATAAAACAAGATTTTACGTAATTGGACTGTTAACAAAAGTGTTGTAACACAGTTGATTTCATCATTTAACATCTGTGATTTACTGCCCTGCTGACATGACATTAGCTGAACAGAACAACATGTATTGCTTCTTTCCCTCCTCAGGATTTAATGACTTTCGAACACCAATGGATCAGCTTTTTTGCTAATTTCGACACTGAAATTCCTTTCATCCTCGAGCTGTCAGAATCTCAGGCGGGAGAGGTATGTTTACTTGATTAAACCCTTTGAAATGCGAATGTCACTAATGCTGATTCATTATTACCACCTTGCCGTTATATCTGATAGGTTTTGTTTTCTTCCGTTCCCCTCTCTTTTTCATCTTTATGGTTCTGAGCAGACTTGTCTGTTGCGGCATGTAAGCTTATGAATATTCTTCTTTCCTAAATTATACAGTTCAGGCTATGATTCCTGTTGGTTTAAAATGACAGTGCAGTATAATACAAATGTTTCATCTGTGTAGAATGGCAATTTAACTTTTCAGCTAAACTCAATTTTGAGTTTTGCACTGATAATGGACCTTATTTGTATGGCATGTCTGTCTAATAGATTCAAATTTATGTATGCATTTCATTTCAGTTTGGTGGTAGGAATTCATATAAAGCAACAAACAAGAAAAGTTGGGACTGCAAATTTCAGACCAGTTTTAACATAATCCACGATATGACTTAAGTGTGAAATGTGGAGGTGCTGCTCATGCATTCCACCACTGTGACCTGTTACTGGTTCCAGTTGAGTTTAATAATCATTTACATATCTTACATATTACATACATAATAATAAGTTTACATATCTTATGTAATCAAGATATGTGACTTCTTGTTTGTTTTTTTAAATGGTGTGTAATGTAGTTCATTTTTTAGTGCTTGTCTACACTATGGGTGCTACAGTGGCCCAGCTCTGGTGCTGTAGCTATGCCACTCTAGTGCCATAGTATAGATACTTCCTACAGCAACAGAACGGGTGTTTTCATCATTGTAGGTAATGCACCTTCCCAAGCTGTGATAGCTAGATCTACGGAAGCACTATCCTGTCAACCTGATCGCATTTAATTGGGGGTTAGGTTGTCATAGTTACGGTGCTCGGGGTGTGAGTTTTTCACACCCTTGAGCAAGGTAGCTATATTGGCCTGTCAGCCAGGCCTTAGTGATAGCATTAGCATCTCTCATTTAAACCTGGCAGTCTTTCTGTGTTTCTTTTTACTGTTGGAGTAGCAAGGTTGTTGTTGTTTTTTAATTTTTGTAGCCATTCAGAAGTTACTTCAGTCATGGAATGATTTCAAGCCATATAACAGACAACAGGTAATGTCATTTATCTTATTCCTGTGAAGATGTATGTCATATATATCAATCAGTGTACTATATTTATATAATGTTACTTTGTATCTGATGCATTAAGACCTATTGTAATGTCATTTGGGACCATGAATACAACTTAACTCCATATCAATCCTAAGTAGGATATGATATATTATCTTTAGCTATAAAATATATTTTTAGTAATACCACTTATGTACGGCCTCTTCTCCTGAAGGATCCCCAAACTCTTTGTAAATTGACAGGTTTCAGACTAGAAGCCGTGTTAGTCTGTATCCGCAAAAAGAATGGGAGTACTTGTGGCACTTTAGAGACTAACAAAGTTATTTGAGCATAAGCTTTTGTGGGCTACAACCCACTTCATCGGATGCATAGAATGGTAATATATACTAAGAAGATATATACACACACAGAGAACATGAAAAGGTGGAATAAGAGGCTTTATATATATATATATATATATATATATATATAAAAAATAGCTTCTTACTATATGTTCCATTCTATGCAACCGATGAAGTGGGCTGTAGCCCATGAAAGTTTATGCTCAGATAAAGTTGTTAGTCTCTAAGGTGCCACAAGTACTCCTGTTCTTTGTAAATTGTCATCCATGTGACTGTATTGTGTACAGAACAAGCATTCAGGTTTCTAATTAGCCACTTTGACTATTCTGTGTTATTCAGAATCTTATACTTGATTCATTACCATGCCATCTGAGCATCGTGTGTGCAGAATGGCCAAGTTAGAACATTTGGCCCCATATTTTCATAATAGTCCTAAAAAAAAAAAAAGTTTGAGTGACACATTTGTCAATCATTTACTAAACCCAAACACTTTAAAGCAAGGAAATAAGTTGATAAGAAAAATCCAAAACTTACACTAGCCACATAAGAATAATTTAAGGATAAAATAATACTTATTTCATCCCAGCATGAAAGCATTAATTCTGACAGAATTAATTCTGTCACAGCAATCTCTCTATATGACACTTAAGAAAAAGAAATATTATGGAAGTAGAAACTTATAAATGTGCAAATTAATGACACATACTGAACCTTAGTTTACATGTAAAATCTAGATACATGTCTAATAATACTTTGTGCTTGTGACTTGGGTCCCAGGGGAGCAACTGTGGTCATTCAATTAGGGTGAACTGCAAAGAATGGAGCGGATGATCCCCAAAGCTGGTGGATATTCCAATACTTAGATTTGCCAAGCCAGCACAAAGCACCCTCTATAATACCTCACTGGTTACCCAGAAGCCAACAACACAGTTCCCTTAAAATAACCCAGCCTCAGGCCTCTACCCAGACACCCAAGTCAAATATGGTGAGGATTACTGAAAATCTCATTGATCGTATAGAAAAGTTCTACACTTCCAAAGGATTGCACATATTACCTCCCAGGTTAATGAATATTTCAGATCTTACCCAAATATATGCTTACATCCAATTCTTAACTAAACTAAAATTTATTAAAAAAGAAAAGAGAGAGTATATTGGTTAAAAGATCAGTGTACATACAGACTTGAGTACAATTCTTGAGATTCAGATTCACAGCAGAGATGGTGAGCTTTGTAGTTGCAAAGAGTTCTTTCAGAAATAGTTTATAGGTTACGGTCCAATGTTTATATTCAGGGTGGTCCGGTCAGGACTGGGATCTCAGTCCTTATGGCTTAGGCTTTCCCTGCATGAAGCCTCAAACAGATCTGAGATAAAAAGGATTGGGACCCCAGGGTCTTTTATACCATTTTCTACCAGCCGCTTGACCATACAGTCCTGGGTGAACAATGGTTTTTTGATGTAACTTTCTGTTTCCCAAACGTCAGCGGTGATTAACATGAGATAATTTATCCATTAGGCAGTCTGTCACAACTTTAAAGAACATACAGACAAAGCCATCATTGCATTCAAGATTAATCTAAATGTTAATATTCCCTTTTGATCTCTGAATCAATAGCTATAGGTACTGTCTGTTTACATAGCTAATTATTAGACAAGATAGAAGTAAACACACACAGTTAGTGTCACCTCTAATTCTCTAACAATACAGGTTTGCACTTCAAAGTTCTAGCCTATCTAGCAGGGAATGGCCCTAATTACCAGTCACATAATTTCTAACATGTCTTTAATGGTTGGCTTTGGGTCATTTAGCCTGTAAGCTGCTTAACCCTTTCTGGTCATATGTCACATTTTGTTTAAGATTTATTGCAATTATATCACAGTGGTAGCCACAATGATTTACATGGTCCTATTTTAATTAGATAACATCACAGTGCTCTTGGAATATTTCTTAGTCACTGCATCTCAAAGCACATTAAAATGGTAAGGATTGTTAGCCTGATAATACTGTTGGCCTAAGTACAGAGATTCAAAGCAGCTTGTATCCGAAAAACAACATTTTAATGGATAAGCTAGAAGTCTGACACATCAGATGAAGGGTACATTTGTGATATCCCCAGGGCCCAGCTACTCTCTCCTTGCTTCAGAGTAACAGCCGTGTTAGTCTGTATTCGTAAAAAGAAAAAAGAAAAGGAGTACTTGTGGCACCTTAGAGACTAACCAGTTTATTTGAGCATGAGCTTTCGTGAGCTACAGCTCACTTCATCGGATGCATAGCCTATGCATATCACATCCGATGAAGTGAGCTGTAGCTCACGAAAGCTCATGCTCAAATAAACTGGTTAGTCTCTAAGGTGCCACAAGTACTCCTTTTCTTTTTTCTCTCCTTGCTGGATCCTTGTGAAAACAAATATTTGTAGCCTTGAACAAACATTAGGGGAATATACAGAATAGCCTTAGTAAAGGGGTTAACCAGCTCAATAATTGGTAAATACCAAGGTAAGAATCCTAACCAAACACACAATGTGTAGACACTCCCTTAGAGTTGGTTTCTCACTTATAGCGAATGAACTTGTGCACATTCTCTAGGCTGGGGATCGTCTTGGTGGGATATGCAGGAGGAGATGTCACTTCATCAGCTCCCGAAGTTTCCTTTCACTTTGGAAAAGTAACATTGGCTAATCTGGAGTTTGAAGTTGAAAATAGTCTGTCATATTTTTCCCTCCTCTGTTTCCTTGTTTGTGTCTAGTTTTCAAATAACGTCAATAGTTGATAGATTTTTACCATTCCTCCCCTTGAAAACCACTTTTTTCACAAACTTATGTTAAAATTTGTTTCAAAGTCTGACATAATGTGGTTTGTGTGTTAAATTGAGATACAAAGAAACATCAGATACCTCAAAATATAAAAGCACTGTTTTAGTCTTTTATCACAAAGTACTTAATTCACTCAATTTTCAGAATACATTTTACTTAATGACATGTAACTCCAAGTATTTGAAAAAGGAAGGTTTTTTCTGGTGGAGAGTTAGAGATAGATAGATTTGATTATCTTCATAATGGAATTGTGGTTGTCACCTGTCACTTATTCACTTATTAAGCATGTACTTACTGATCTCAGGAGAACTCTCATCATCCTTTTGTTCCAAAAGCAGAGCATTTTACTGCTTGAGCTAAGGAAAGATCTCAGTTAGCTGTCATCTAAAGAACTATCCTTCGGTTCTTCCTTACCTGCTGCTAACCAATGGACTTCAAGGTACCCTCTCACATAGTGTCAGGGCTTTCCATAGTGTTTAATCTCTTTGAAACATGTGGAGACAGTTGTCAAGCTTTCTTGAACCACAAGTATCCAGAGAAACATTAGACAGCAGTCAAAATTGCAAATAGGAAATATTTACACTACAAGTTTCTTAACATCCTTGAGGTAGGCTTGGAAGATATTTTCATAAATATTTTGTTACCTAATCTTTTGTTAACTCATTTGTTAACTCATGATCCCTTTTGTTTGGTTCTTTCTTTCTAACTGCAGAGGTTTTCCATTGATTCTCAATGTAGACTATACAGCTAATTATAATTTCATTGCTATACTCTGTTTTAATGGGGAAATTCCAATAAATAACTTACAAAAGCTCTTAAAATATAATCAAGGCCTCAAGTATTCTACAAGTATAGAAGTAATAATTGTATTTTTCTCTAGCCCTAGCAGACAGCCTTTTGTGCTGTTTGGTAACCACTCGAGTAAAGAGAACCTGAACTCTGGTAACTTTAATTTTCCATCTGAGGGACATCTGGTTCGAAATACAGGCCTTGGCGGAAGTACTGCTAAGCACATGGTGAGCTTTTAATAACTTACTTTTTTTCTTCCCCAAACAGTATGTTTTTGCTTTGCTAAATTGTTTTTCTTTGTATTACAAAATGCTTATTGGTGATCAGTCAAACAGCCAACATGTGTGCAGTACAAATGTATATTCTGAAAGGTTCAAGTAAAGCAGTCAGACCTTTAATGAAAAGGCAGGAAATAGGAAATTGTAGTTGCTATGGGACCAATCCTACAGCCCCTCTTGGAAGCCAAACTCCCATTGACTTAAATGGGTGTTCCACTCCATGGGGTGCACATGATTGGGCCCAATATGAAAGAAGACAACTTTCTAAGGACTGTGCATAGTTGAAAAGGTAGGGTATAATATCCCTGGTCTGTATTCTGACTGACTCTAGGCTGCAAATAAAAATACTCTCTAAAGATGCATAATTTATCTAACTTTTTTCTTCAGTAACTGAACTCTGAGTTATGGTTGAATCATAAAACTCTTGGTTAACATTTCTAAAAATATACAGTATTAACACTTGCAGTAATTTTTTAAATAACTTGTTAACTCATTAAAACCATTGTCTGGTTGTTTAAAAATGTAATGAGGTTTGGAGACAAACCACAAAATCCCTGAATAGCTTTCAACTGTTAAAAATTGTTACTAAGATGAACTTTTTAAAAATTTACTTGTTTCCATTTTCAAGTAAAAGTTGAGTTTAAAACATATCATGAGCTCGATGGCTTATTGCGCTACCATGCAGGGAACGCATTTTGGGAAGCAACCCCAGGGAATACAGATCCTCAGGCTGGCTGGGCTGGGTACATCAAGAAGGTAACTAGAAGCGAAGGAGGAGTGTGCAGGTTGCATTGTTGTTTAGTTCTCCCTAGTAGCCAGTTGAGGAAGGCTTTGAGAGTGTCTGTAAGTCAGAAGGGTGTTCTGTTGCACAGCTGCTACTGCAAAAGACGTAGAATGTAGTTTATTAGGTACAGGTAATTAGGGAGCAATGGCCTGGTAATAATTTTATGACTCCACATGGGCTAGAGCAGTATTTAATGAGTCACTGCCTTATGGATGAGCATGGGATTGGCCTATCCCACTGGTTAGGTAAACAAGAAAAGATTATTTAATGTTCCAATGTAATTAAACTTCATTCTCTGTTTCCTACCCTCTCCCATATTATTCCCACATGGATACCAGTCATACTATTTTTATTTTCACATACGTGGGTGGGTTTCCTGTTAGGACCACCTGTTGTCTGACAGAGCCAGTTGTGATTGCTTTCTGATATGGTGTCTACCACATCATGTCAGTGAGTCTCAGAGGTCTAAAGGTGGTGGTACACCTAACATGACATTGCTCTGCTCTGTTAGCTAGTAGGATGCACTGAAAATAGCATTAAATAACAGGCAAAGGACTTGGATGCTTAGCAGAACTTGAGGCACATTAATGAAAAGGAATAATTTATATACAAACCTGAAAACACTTTCTTAATTCACATGGGGAATTCAGAACTCCTTTTGTTTTCAAGGCCTTTTTGAACCACGCATATCAAGTCAAATATTGAAATATACCTTTAAAAGGCTTATAACTTTTTTAATACAACTGGTCCTGGTTCCTGCACTTTCAGTAGCATTTCAGTAGCTAGAAAATTAAGACAGATTTTAATTAGCCATCTATTTATAGTTGTTAATGTTTATACCATTATTTATTGACTAAGACCCACTTACATCTTATTAATACTGACAACTAGGCTGTGCAGTGTGTATCTCCCAAGGGACCTCTGGCTTGTTCAAGG
This sequence comes from Natator depressus, assembly GCF_965152275.1. Classification (NCBI taxonomy): domain Eukaryota; kingdom Metazoa; phylum Chordata; order Testudines; family Cheloniidae; genus Natator; species Natator depressus. The sequence goes on along the minus strand of NC_134237.1, from coordinate 134,574,657 downwards.
ACCTATATTTTTGGAACAACTCACATTCCTTACTTGGGTAAGTCTCTCAACATTATCTCAGAGTATTTAAGGAACATCGCCATCTGATTATTTGTAATAATTTAGCAGCTGGTGTTTTGCTTGTAGAGAGATTGAAAGCATATACTGTTTGATTCCCACAGCTGTAGATACTCTGTAGAGCAGTAGCCCATGCAAAGAATCCAACCTGACATGGTTACCTTGACCATGTCCCTCCACCTTCACCTTTCACTAAAATCTGTCAGAAGTTTTCAAGGAATTCTCCAAAAGTAGATGTTTGGAAATAAGGCATAAATAGAGCTTAAACTCTATTTAGTTTGAAAATACCTTGAAAAAAGTCACAAGAAGTAGGGGAGGGGAAATCTTGCAAAGACTGGGGATGCATGGTGAGAGTAGAATTGAGTGAGCCTGGTGAAAGTGTTCTGCTTTTAAGGTAAAATCCACCCCATTCAAGTCAATGGGGGCCTTGTGTCTTAGCTACTGCAGTTCAAAGTCACATATTTAATTTGGTTAATGTTGAGTGTGAGTTTAAATCCACTAAAGAAAATAAATATGAAGTTCAAGTTGAAATGTGCTATATGATTGTCACCACTATAATGTCAAAAAATTACCTGCCATACCTGAGGTACAAGTTACTTCCTGGTTTAATAGTAACAGCCGTGTTAGTCTGTATTCGCAAAAAGAAAAGGAGTACTTGTGGCACCTTAGAGACTAACCAATTTATTTGAGCATGAGCTGTAGCTCACGAAAGTTCATGCTCAAATAAATTGGTTAGTCTCTAAGGTACCACAAGTACTCCTTTTCTTTTTCCTGGTTTAAGCATAGGAACATAACTGCAGTATCTCAGCTACCTCCATTTGATAACTGTTGACACATGACTTTTAATGATTGCTTCATTAAATTGTACCATGTTGGAGTATTATGTACTTATATTTTTACAGATTTATGTGATATTCATTGCCTTATCATCTTGATCCCCTTAGCATTTAAAAATATATATACAAATTGGGCCTGATGGTGTTCCCTTTGAAGTTTGCAAAACTCCCATTGATTTCAAGGGGGAAGATTCAAGTTTCCCAATATTAAAATTTTCAAAATTTATATGGAGCCCAGATATTTTGGCAATGGGGCCAGATGAATTTTTAAATATCCTCCAGCACCTGGAGCATGGTTTATAAAATACAGTGATAAATATAAAAAATAATGCTTTGGGGAGTACATAAATCTTAATCATAAATTGTGAGTGCAGTCGTCTCAAATATCTGTTCCAAGCTATTAGCAAATATTAAAAATAATCAGTTGCACACCTAGTAAATTTCAAAATATTATGAGACATGCTTGCTTTAGTTACTGTAGGAGGTTTGTAAAGAACATAATTTTGACTGCATTAGTGCTTTACAAGTTACAGGAAAGCGTTACACTTGCCTGTTACGGAAGTTTATAGGAAATCAAAAGCCAACAATTCAAGGTGGTAATTACATAGCAACATCGCAACTCTTCTTTTGTTGAAAGAAGATGATTTTACACAGAAGATGAGAGAGAAGAGTTTGTCCTGGTCTTTTTAGTCCTTTGTCTCTGTCTTGTGTTGTCTGAATAGTCTACCCAAGCAATGGTTGCAACAATATTATCATTGTAATAAAAACATTGTGTACTTTGTTTCAAGCTGTAAGATTATATTAAATAGATTTTGTCAAATACCAGTCTATTATGTGCAATTAAGATTTAATCTAATTTCATGTCTTAATAATTAGCCTGTTAAAATACTCTTTTAAAAAAACAAACCCTCAACACACAAATTCCAATGCATTTGCTTAAAAAAAGATTCTTGTAATGAAACATTTATAGCCGCCTAATAAATAACAGTATTCTAAGATCTTGATATTAAATGTTACACCTGCATGTAATTTTCAACCAGATCAACTTAGCATACAGCCAGTCTTCCCTAGAGAAACTTTGCCTGGAGTAGCTCAAGAAGACCATTTAACCAAGGTTATTCCAATGAGAAGCAAATGACTTAATAGTAAAACTAGTAGCTGAAAGCCCATGCTGTCTCATGGCTCTGGCGGTGGTGATTGGGTGCGTTACCTCTGATACCACAAAGATGTGCGGATCATTGGCATGGCATAGATACATGCCTAACTGTAGGTGTACATTGCACAGGAGTAATTCATAAGTCAAAATGGCTGAGAACTTAATTGGGTGGAGACAGACTGCAAATTCCAGTGATGACTGAACCTGCAGATGTTCTGAACAAAAAATAAATAAAAAAGTGCTCTCAGTTATGCTTGAGGCTGTTTGCATTGTTTCACACTGACTCAACAGTCATTCTAGGCTTCAATGTGACAATTCTGGAATCTTATGTAGATAGGCTATTAATCAGTCACTTGTGATACAATTCAGAAGTTGGTGTTATTAACTAAAAAAAGCCCGTAAAAATAAAAAAGCTTGCATCTTATTCAGGATCAAATAACTTCAGATTTTGCCAAATGTATTTGCAAAAAAAGGTCTTCCCTATGCAGTCTCATCTGTATTGCCTTCCCCCCCTTATCTTATACTCACAAATTAAGTGAGGACATAGAGGAAATTCATTTGTCAAAAGAAGGTTTACATCCTTTCTTCTCACTGAAGTTGTATGCCTAAAAGCGGTAATATAAGATCAAGCAGCCTCCCCAATATAAATCATAGCATAAGGGAATTTCGGTAGATGAACATTTAAATGTGTTAATGGTTGGTGTGCATCTGTATTTAAAATGACTCGCGTTAAATAATGTCCAAGGATCTCTTAAATCAAACATGCTTGAGAGGCCATTAATGAAATCATGTTTTATATTTCTTTTTTTATAGTCAGCAGCAATATACATACATCACAACTGCCATAAACATTCACCTTTGTTATTTAGAATTGATTTTATTTTAGTTCATAGAATCATAGAATATCAGGGTTGGAAGGGACCTCAGGAGGTCATCTAGTCCAACCCCCTGCTCAAAGCAGGACCAATCCCCAACTAAATCATCCCAGCCAGGGCTTTGTCAAGCCTGACCTTAAAAACTTCTAGGGAAGGAGATTCCACCACTCCGTAGGTAACCCATTCCAGTGTTTCACCACCCTCGTTGTGAAAAAGTTTTTCCTAATATCCAACCTAAATCTCCCCCACTGCAACTTGAGACCATTACTCCTCATTCTGTCATCTGCTACCACTGAGAACAGTCTAGAGCCATCCTCTTTGGAACCCCCTTCAGGTAGTTGAAAGCAGCTATCAAATCCCCCCTCATTCTTCTCTTCTGCAGACTAAACAATCCCAGTTCCCTCAGCCTCTCCTCATAAGCCATGTGTTCCAGTCCCCTAATCATTTTTGTTGCCCTCCGCTGGACTCTTTCCAATTTTTCCACATCCTTCTTGTAGTGTGGGGCCCAAAACTGGACACAGTACTCCAGATGAGGCCTCACCAATGTGGAATAGAGGGGAACGATCACGTCCCTCGATCTGCTGGCAATGCCCCTACTTATACACCCCAAAATGCCATTGGCCTTCTTGGCAACAAGGGCACACTGTTGACTCATATCCAGCTTCTCGTCCACTGTAACCCCTAGGTCCTTTTCTGCAGAACTGCTGCCGAGCCATTCGGTCCCTAGTCTGTAGCAGTGCATGGGATTTTTCCGTCCTAAGTGCAGGACTCTGCACTTGTCCTTGTTGAACCTCATCAGATTTCTTTTGGCCCAATCCTCCAATTTGTCTAGGGCCCTCTGTATCCTATCCCTACCCTCCAGCGTATCTACCACTCCTCCCAGTTTAGTGTCATCTGCAAACTTGCTGAGGGTGCAATCCACACCATCCTCCAGATCATTTATGAAGATATTGAACAAAACCGGCCCCAGGACCGACCCTTGGGGCACTCCACTTGATACCGGCTGCCAACTAGACATGGAACCATTGATCACTACCCGTTGAGCCCGACAATCTAGCCAGCTTTCTATCCACCTTATAGTCCATTCATCCAGCCCATACTTCTTTAACTTGCTGGCAAGAATACTGTGGGAGACCGTGTCAAAAGCTTTGCTAAAGTCAAGGAACAACACGTCCAATGCTTTCCCTTCATCCACAGAGCCAGTTATCTCGTCATAGAAGGCAATTAGATTAGTCAGGCATGACTTGCCCTTGGTGAATCCATGCTGACTGTTCCTGATCACTTTCCTCTCCTCTAAGTGCTTCAGAATTGATTCCTTGAGGACCTGCTCCATGATTTTTCCAGGGACAGAGGTGAGGCTGACTGGCCTGTAGTTCCCAGGATCCTCCTTCTTCCCTTTTTTAAAGATGGGCACTACATTAGCCTTTTTCCAGTCATCTGGGACCTCCCCGAATCGCCATGAGTTTTCAAAGATAATGGCCAATGGCTCTGCAATCACATCCGCCAACTCCTTTAGCACTCTCGGATGCAACGCATCCGGCCACATAGACTTGTGCTCGTCCAGCTTTTCTAAATAGTCCCGAACCACTTCTTTCTCCACAGAGGGCTGGTCACCTCCTCCCCATGCTGTGCTGCCCAGTGTAGTAGTCTGGGAGCTGACCTTGTTCGTGAAGACAGAGGCAAAAAAAGTATTGAGTACATTAGCTTTTTCCACATCCTCTGTCACGAGGCTGCCTCCCTCGTTCAGTAAGGGGCCCACGCTGTCCTTGACTTTCTTCTTGTTGTTAACATACCTGAAGAAACCCTTCTTTTTACTCTTAACATCTCTTGCTAGCTGCAACTCCAGGTGTGATTTGGCCTTCCTGATTTCACTCCTGCAAGCCCGAGCAATATTTTTATACTCATCCCTGGTCATTTGTCCAATCTTCCACTTCTTGTAAGCCTCTTTGTATTTAAGAGCAGCAAGGATTTCACTGTTAAGCCAAGCTGGTCGCCTGCCATATTTACTATTTTCTACACATCGGGATGGTTTGTCCCTGTAACCTCAATAAGGATTCTTTAAAATACAGCCAGCTCTCCTGGACTCCTTTCCCCCTCATGTTATTCTCCCAGCGGATCTTGCCCATCAGTTCTCTGAGGGAGTCAGTCTGCTTTTCTGAAGTCCAGGGTCTGTATTCTACTGCTCTCCTTTCTTCCTTGTGTTAGGATCTATGTTAGTTCATACTTGAGAAGTCTTTTCAGATAAGACCTGTTTTCCTAGTGTAATGTTTGTAGAAAGTGTGGATTGAGTATGCTACTACACTGTCCTTTCTTCTCTCCCCTCTAACATCCTTTTTTTGTAATTTTAAAATTAGTGACGCTCTTCTGTTCCTACTCTTCTTTGTTCGTGAGCATGACTTAGCGCACACTGGTGCACATGCGAGTAAAAGAAATGAAAACCTTTGATACGGTACTTTCTTTCTGCCTTTTTGCGCTAGCCTCTATGTAGCCTTGCCAGTAATGTTACACTGTGACTGAAGCAGTTGAAATGTAATTCTTTACAAACTTCTCAAACAGAGTAAATATGTTTGCTCATAATATTTTGCTACTTCTCAGGTGTGCAAGTATATTTTTGATACTTTTCATGATTTATAAAAGGAAACTCCATCCCTTTTGTCTTTGACCAATGGAGGGCTTAAAGTAATCACTAGAGCCCTGCAAATCCGTGGGTATCTCCTTTATATCCATGGGCCATTTCTGCGGATACCAGTGCTGATGCGGATACAAATTTTGTATCCACGCAGGGCTCTGACAGTAACGGTGGGTGGGCAGCTGTGAGGAACCGTGGCACGGATTCTTCACCTGCCCTGATTGGGGGGCGGGGGGGGGGGCGGGCAGGCGCGTTACCATGGTACTGCATATACTGGTACAAGTTGTAGCCAGAAATTTGCTCTGTTTTTTTTGGGGGGGGTGAGGATTAACAAAACCTACCTATCAAAGCAAGATCCTAAACACAATTACCAGCCACAGTTTATACATCAATTGATATAAAACAAGAAGTAAAGATTACTCTGCAAGTAAAATGTAAATATCAATTGTTTAGACTTTTGAATTCATAATTCTGCTTTTTTTAAAGTAGATACCTTTTCCATGAAATATGTTGCATAACCTCATGTAATAGTATTTAAAACTAACTTGAAATATTTCATTTTCATACAGGAAATGACAATGAGATGCACGAGAAAACTAAACAAGTGTAAGCTATCCATTTTTACTTCCCCCCTACTTACCCTTCCAGTTCCACTTTATGACACTAGGTCCCAAACTCCTATTTAGATGGGATGGCTGCTGATAATTACAGTGCAGTTTTGTTTTGTTTTGTTTTTAACGTAGCTGTGTGTATATCTAGGGGAGGCTTTAACTAGGTGCTTAAAAGATGAGAAATCTGGAAACTGATGTGGAGTATAGGGACAGTTACTTAATATGATATCACTGCAGCACCAAAACCATGTTTTAAATAAAATAATTTTTGGTCTTATACCTTAGTTCCTCCTGTGTTACTGATACATGAGATAGTCCAGTTTCTGCACTGGCTTGCTAATTGTGATTCTCCCTGGAGGTTGTGCATTCAGTATCTTGTGTCACTGTCTTCTGTCAGTTCTTCCTTAGTCTTCCTTGCCTTCTGTTTCCTCTCTCAAATATTCAATTAAGGGCTTGCTTACCATGTTTCCTATTTGTATTTGGGGGAAAAAACAAATGATACAGCTAGATCATAAGATAAGTCTTTTTATTACACTAGTATCTCAGGAGGATGTTAAACAGAAGCTCCTAAAATTAGACATTTTAAAATCAGCAGGCCTGGATAACTTGCTTCCGAGAGTTTTTAAAAAGCTGCCTGAATATCACACTAGACCATTAATAGTTGGTTTTCAGTAAGTCAGGAACACAAGGTATGTTGCAGAAGACTGGAAGAAAGCCAATGTTGTGTCAGTATTTAAAAAGAGTAAATGGGATGACCTGGGTAACTACAGGCTTGTCAGTCTGGCATTGATCCTGGGCAACGTAGTGGAGCAGCTGATATAAGACTTGATTAATACAGTATTAAAGGGGGGTAATTTAATTAAGGCCAATCAACATGGGTTTAAGGAAAACAGATCCTGTCAAACTAACTTGATATCTTTTGTTGATGAGATTACAAGTTTGGTTCAAAAAAGGTAAGTTTTGAGATAATATACGAACACTAGTGTAAGGCTTTAACTTGGTACCATATGCCAATTAGATTAAAAAACTAGAATGATATAAAATTAACATGCAGTGTAGATGTAGTGGTGTTGGTCCCCATATCTCTCTCACCAACAGAAGTTGGTCCAATAAAAGATATTAACTCACCCACCTTGTGTCTTTAATAAAATTAACATCGGCAAATTAAATAGATTAAAAGCTCCCTAACTGATAGCTCTCAAAATGTAATTGTAAATGGGGAATCCTCATCCATTGGGTGTGTTTCTAGGGGCGTCCTGAAGGGATGATCAGTTCTTGGCCCTGTGCTTTCTAATATTTTTATCAGTGAGCTGCAAGAAAACATATACTCATCACTGATAAAGTTTGCAGGTGACACACAAATGGGGGAGTGGTAAATAAAGAAGAGGACAATAAACTGGATCGCTTGGTAAACTGGGCACAAACACACAATATGTGCTTCAATATGTCTAAATATAAATATATACATCTTGGGACGCAGAGTGTAAGCCATACTTACAGGATAGGGGGCTCCATCCTGGGAAGTGGTGACTGAAAAAGATGTGGTGGTCATGGTGGAAATGAGCTCTCAGTGCAATGCTATGGCCAAAAGAGCAAATGTGATCCTTGGATACATAAAAAGTGGAATTTTGAGGAGTAGAGGTTATTTTATCACTTTATTTGGCATTGGTGCAACCACTGCTGGAATACCGTGTCCAGTTCTCGTGCCCACCGTGCAATAAGTATATTGATAAATTGGAGAGGGTTCAGAGAAGAGCCAGAAGAATGATTAAACAATTAGAAAACATGCCTTATAGGGATAGACTCAAGGAGCTCTATTTGGCTTAATAAAGAGAAGGTTAAGGGGTGACCTGATTAGTCTATAAGTACCTACACAGGGAGAAAATATTTAATGGTGGGCTCTTCAGTCTAGCAGAGAAAGATCTAACATGATCCAATGGCTGGAAGTTGGAACTAGACAGATTCAAGCTGGAATAAGGCATACATTTTTAGCAGCGCAAGTAGTTAACCGTTGGAACAATTTACCAAGGTTGTGACGGATTCTCCATCACTGACCACTTTTTTAATCAAGATAGGGTGTTTTTTAAAAAGCTCTGCTCTAGGAGTTACTTTAAGGAAGTTCTCTGGCCTGTGGGAGGAGTTCAGACTAAGTGATAACAATTGTCTCTTCTGGGCCTTGAAATCTATAAATCTTTGAAATGTTCGATTTGGTGTACGTCTAACATCCTAAGCTTGCTTTTTTTAGTATATTTCTAACATGTCCTGCTCTGTCAACTCTCTTACTCTCACATTTGTTAGCTGGTCTTTCCATTAAATGTGTAGTATCTTCTTCAGCCATCTGCGATGGGCAGCCTGCAGTCTCTGTTGTTATCCACTCTCATTGGCCAAGTCTCTTCTCCGTCTGTGCTCAGTACAATCACCTGATACACTCTGGTCTTTATTTTAGTGTGGAGACCCCTGTTTGACCAGATGTTTATCTTTCCAAAAGTAGTGTTTGCATTTCCTAATCTTGTTATGAATATTTTTATTGTAGCAGAGTTGGCGGTTTCTTGGGGAAAGCTAGTTTAGGACAGGGCATTGGTAAATACCGGCTTAAACTCAGTTTAAACCGGGAAACTGGGAAGAATAATTACATTTAGTATCCATCAGGTTCAGCAAGCATAGAAAGTTTGTATACATCCATTCAAACGGAAGAATAGGCTTGATCTATCTGCTACATTAATGTTGGATTTCTGCAACAGAATGCTGCGTGGCCAAATGGACCTGGACTGGTAGTCCACAACTCTGCGTGCTTCTGATTCCTTAATGCTTCAAGTCTGCAAATCTGCATTGTCACTTTTATATAATCCAATGTTTTTGACTTTTGTCTATATAATATTAAAAACTAAAATATGTCTCATGACATGTATAACTTGAGAAAATACTGTGCCAAAATGTATACAGATATTCTGATGTTTAGTGTAATTACATAGTTCACCTCTACCCTGATATAACGCGGCCCTCGGGAGCCAAAAAAGGTTAGCATTACCAATTAGGCAATAAATGAGAAGCACTTAATTTCAAGTGAAATGTTTGCGAAATAATAGACATCTCTCAGGGATGAGCATCAGAACTTTCTCCAAGTTTTCCCTTTTTATGTGGAAAGAAAGGATCAGTGTAATATCTCAAACATAAAAGATGTTGAGGATTCGTTTGGAATTTCTGTATGTTGGAGATCAGGTTGTATACTTAGGCTGGTAATACCACTGCCTCTTATGCTGGCTGGTATAGTCTCATTGCTTCCTTGTACTCCCCTATCTGTTTGCATCCATCTGTCGTCTCTTGTCTTATACTTAGATTGGAAGCTCTTCGGGACAGGAGTTGTCTTTTTTTGTTGTATTTTGGTACAGTGCCTAGCACAGTGGGGTTCCTGGCCCATGATTGGGGCTCCCAGGTGCTCTGCTAATAAAATAATTTTGATGTAGAATCTTCTGACACTGATCACTAAAAAGACAAAGAGGAAGGTTATTTCTGATGCCCAGCTTAGTCCTAGGTTTGGGGATATTTAAGAAGTATAACTTGGGGGCTTTGGTCACAATCCTTTTCCTGCAACCTTCGAGTGTAGAATTAACGTTACTCCTCCAAACAGGATACCACAGCCTGACACCCAGTTAAAGTAACAAAATGCAAAACAAGTGAAAAATGTTACCACATCATCTGTTAAACTCTAAATCTGATCAATTTCTGAGGGGCGCTTCACTAATATTTGTGGGAGTTTGTGTACCAGCAGGGCTAGGTTCTGAGCCAGAATTATTTCATCTCTCAGACATGCAGAAACTTATTTTTACTTGTTTTCAGTGCACCTAGTTTTTTCCAACATATTATGGAAAGTTCACACTATTTCTGTGAACTCATACAAATAAACAAAACAACCAACACTCTTCTATAAACAAACAGATAAAGTTACTTTCTCTGTTGCTTAAGTCTATGTGGGATGTCAGCTACAATGGCTTGGTCAGGGTTGGGTTGAACCAGTCTTATGTTACAGTCTCTCAATAAAAATATATTGAGGTACTTAAGGTTTTCCCCCCAAAATTTACACCACAGAGTGAACCATGCGTGGGAGTTTCAAGAAGCATACAAGATTGCTTCTTTACTTCCTGAGTGACTTTCAGTGTGTCCAGAGGACTTAACCCCACTCCTTATAATCTGGCAATTGTAGGAATGCAGGTAGTGGAATTGAGGTGCTCTTGAGCAAAGTTTGGGATTTGGGAGACCACTAGTTAGTGAGGCTGCTACTGCAGGTTGGACAGTAAGCAGAAGAGTCTCTTCTTTCTCCCACTTTTTTGATATATGGCATACTGAAGGCTGGGAATTCCTAGACAGGCCCACAAATTGTTCAAAGAATCTGGAGATGTAGAGCTGTTGAAAGCTATAATTCATTTAGAGCCTGATATAATTGTCATCGATGTCAGTGGGAGTCTTTCCATTCCCCTTTTTGGAAGGAAATTAAACCAGGCCTTTATATGGGATGAGTTTTCTATTGCACAGCCAAAAAGTGGGGTGGATGGGTGGGATGGTATTTGTGTGTGGTGGTTGATTTATTTTATTTTAGTGAACATTTCTATAAGAGGCCAGTTCTTCCTTTAGATAGGTCAGCCCAATGTGTTTCCAGGATCTTTGGGCATGTAGGGCTTGCTTGCATGACCTACTTCAAGACCATGGATATTTTTCTTTATTGGAGATCTCATGGTGAGATCATTAAAAGTGCTCTCACTTGACCCCATGGTAAACTTCTATTGATTCCAGTGAGGGCTTTTGAAAGTATTTCCTTTAGGACAAATTGGGATGGATTTGATTTAAATCACCAGGTGGAAAGCCTCGATTATCCTCAATTTTAATCAACTTTTTCATTTCTACTACAGTTATTTTGTAAAGAATGGTGCATTCTCATTGGTTGATAAAACCATTAAAACATGCTGATTTACAAGTAAATAGAGCCTTTACACACACCTTGTTGCTACCTGGGAGGTACATGTTAACTCTATACATTTATTTAGGCAATTATGTAGCTTAATATTTTCAGGTTCTTATTCATTGGACATTTTTACTGTGTTAGAAAATGGTGAATGTTGGGTGTAGCCATAGACTCAGTTCTCAAATTATGAATATTTATCAGAGCTCAGGTCGAGAGAAACTATTAAATAGGAGTATGAGACCATTTGGGTAGGCTCAGTGGATGATCCTGATGAGATCCATGATGGTGTCTCCTGGAGCCAGAGGCATGGTCCCAGTGCCTATGGTGACTTTGCCAGTCTCTTGCACCCAGTAGCACAGTTTTTCTGGGTCCCCCACAGGGTCAAGCCCTTAATACAGTACACGTCCTATTGTGCCATATTCATAAAGCTTGACCTCAAAAGCTGGGGGTTTATCCTATAGTTTTCTCTCTCTATGTAGAAAAGCAGCGTTTAACTTAGTTTTTGATAGAGGCTCATGGATTAAGCATATTTATTTTTTATTTAAATGTTTTAAGAGATTAAAATAAGTTTAGGCCTTAACATATTTTGTGTTAAATTTGGATTTAATTGTAAACAGGCTTATTTTTAAAAAGAAGAACTTATAATTTAAATAACAAAATCAAAAATCTGATTTTAAAATATCCAACTTTTTTAACTTTAAAAAATTTACTTTCATCCACCCAAGTGCAAATAAAATGTCATGAAAATAAATCAACTAGGCACAATATTAGAGATTTTAAGAGGTGTCAGTTCTTTTTCAAGTAAGGCATTGTGTGGGTCTTGTGCTGTAAAAGATTTCTGGATTGTTATGAGAAAAGAAAAACTTTGGCTCCAGCAATTCATGCTATGTTTGTATTTGTCGTTTCAGTAGGCTGTTGTCTCAGGTATATGCTGCTGTTGTAGAGGCTGTCCTTGCTGGTATTGCATGCTATGCCAAAACTTCCAGTGCAACCAAGGTAATTTAAAATGCCTGTCCTGTATCTTGTAGCAGCAGTTAGCTTGTTGGCATTGTCTTCAGAATGGTACACACATCTGGCTTTAAGGAATACCTTCTGAATAAAATTACAACATTTCTATTTTCCTTTTTGGCTTGCATATACATTACAGTAAAGTTCATATAGTCTTTAATTTTGCCTAAACTGGGTTATTTGACATCAATAGCAAGTTACTTTTCATTGGGATGGTGGCCTCCAGCAGGAGTCTCTGAAATGTCCATTTTAATTAGTGCTGTTTCAAAGTTTTACACCTACAAGAGGTGTCTGACCTTGTGAAGTTTGGTAGTAATCTGGGCACTCAGTAGTCTGGCTCAACTGTGGTATTGTGCCCCTACTGCCCGGGGTATGGTTTCTGTTCAGCATCTGCACGCGCATCTTGTTAACGGGAATTCTGTACGCATATTTATTTATTTATTTATTTATTTGCAGGCAAAAGAAACCGCAGAAGAAATTCTTATGTCTATGCTTGATTCCTTTCATCTAACACAATTTAAAACTGCATTACGGTATTTAGATATTTATTAGCTTTTCTGCTCATATTGTCTTAACTCGGTTGTTTTCTTTGGGGAAAAGTTTCATTTAAAACATTTCTTGTTTTAAATTTGATTACTAAATTTAAGATTTAAATTGAATTGGTAGAATAATAATTTTTTTCTTCCTCTCCACAGTCTCCTAGCCACTTGAAAGTTATTTTAGCCTTAAAACTGTGATCAATTTCTTTGCATGTAGTTTAGCATGTAAAAATGATATGATTCAAGCATTATCTACATTTACAGCAGTGTGTAGGGTACAGACACTGCATGCCCAGCTAGGACAGGTATAAAAAGCAGTATACGGGGAGGCACAGCTTAACAGAGTAGAGCATAGCGCCTTCCACGTCTGAACCCTAGGGAGTATAGATAGCTCTCTACATGCCCAAACAGTGCCTCCCATGTCTATGCCGCTATTTTTAACAGCGCAGTGTCCTGCAGTTTCTCCCCTGCTGGAGTCTTTTTCCACCACAAGGAAAGACTCTAGGAACAGAGAGAGGCTGCCGGAGTCTTTCCCCAATCCCTTCCTCCTGCCAGAGCCTTTCACTTCCACACGTAGCTACACATCCCCTACACGCCACTGCAAGTATAGACAAGCATAGTCATTAGCAGACCTCTAGGAATAAAAAAAAAACAGTTTAACTGGATACACTCTCTTTTTTGTACACAGCTCCAAAATAGCTTTTCAGATTCAAGCTGTGAATAATCATGGAAGGTCAGTATTATCTTATGTTTCATATGGGAAATAAGTAATTTTAATGCTGGTCAGCAACGAAGTATTTTTAGCCTTCACAAAACACATTAGAGAAGACATTATGATCTTTAAGTTTGTTATAGCAAATGAGGGCAACCATTAAATGCCTTAGCATTTGTATACAGAGGCAGTTTAGTGGCTTGTTATCCTTCTGTGTGTATTTATATTTTTATGGAATCTTAGTAGCATTTTAAAAACGAAACAGCTGGGTAGAGCATCTTTATTATCTCTGTTAATATATAGGAGCATCAGGCGCACATTAGGAGTTTTCATTTAAAAATAAATTTGTTTGAAGTAAGTTTTTTTTTGTTTTTTTTTGGTTTTTTTCTTCTGAAACTTATGGCATCTTACATTTTGCCATATTGTCTAAAACCAAATTTCACCTGCATTTTACCTGATTGACTAAAATGCCCTAGAGGTATAGGACACTTCTTTCAAGTAGAAATAGTTATTTTGGATTGGTATTGTAAACTCTCATTTAAATTATCTAGTCTTTAAATATTGAAATATTATTCTGTTTTAGAATTATTCCATTGGATAACGAGGATAGCCTGTACTTAGTTAAAACCGTAAGTAGAACTATTCCGTGCTGTGCAATAACTTCCAATGATGAGTATTTCTAAATGTAATAATAATCTGTACCGCAGTGAACTACTATATATAAATTTAAAGATCTCTTTATTAAAAAAAATCACTTAAGATCTCAAAAGATGTAGTAAGGGATTAGATAGACTTATTTTTGTAAGATTTTTGAGTTCAGTAAACTGTAACAAATCTCTGTCGTCTTTGGTAGATGGCTTTTGGATGCAAGAACTGGTTAGCTCCTGATGTGGTTTGGGAGCTTGGCCCAATAGATAGGGCAGGGAACTTGGCCTTGAGAGACCTGAATTTGATTCCATTGGCTGAACCAGAGTTCTTATCCTTGCTGTACTTGTGTGGTCTTGGGCAAGACACTTAAGTTCTTTGTTTTAATTTCACCGTATATAAATAGGGATGATATTTATCTCTTTGAAGAGTTTTAAGGTCTATGCATGAAACTTGTTTTATTAGTGCTAGTCTTTAAATGCTAAAATACTCTTTTATAACAAGAACCAATGGCTGGAAATTAAAGCCAGACTAATGAAAATTAGAAATAAGTTATACATTTTTAACAGTGATGGTTACTGACCATTGAACAGATGACCAAGGGAAGAGGTGGATTCTTCATCTTTGGTGCCTTCAAATCTAGAAAGTCACCCCATCTTGAAGATATACTTTAGCCAAACACAAGTTATTTGCCTCATTAGAGGTAACTGGGTGAAATTTAATGGCCTGTGTTATACAATGGTCAGAGTACATGATCCAGTGGTCTCTTCTGGCTTTAAATCTGCATATCAGTGTTTCCCAGAGTGAGGCTTTTTTCAGCATTGGAGATGAAAGAAAATGGGGCATGATTCCTGCACTCGCCAGCCCCACTACAAACGGAAGACACGGGGGAGTAAGTGCAAAAAAGGGTAGACTTTTAAAATCTGAATGCAAACAAATGGAGCAAAGAAAACAAGATAAGGAAAGTAGAACAAACAAAAGAACAGGGCTGGAAGAAAACAAAAAAGTAGCAAGGTGTAGGTTAGGGTACAAGGGAACCTAGGTCTTAAAAAGGTTGGAAATTACTTAGCATGAATCTTGTTTTTAAAAAAATGCAAATATTTTTGGCATTTAGGACCATCTTTGGGTGAGAGCCTTTGCAGTAATTTATTTCTTCTTCAGTCTCTGCACATTCACACTTGTGGGATTGCACATCCTGGTGATGAACTAGTTAGTTGCGAGGGTGTGTGATCCCACAAGCATGAATGTACAGAGACAACTGGCAAGTAATCTCTGTCTTGATGATCTAAGTATTAAAGAACAGTAACAACCAAGATTTTCAAAAGATGCAGTAGTAACACTGAAGTCCAGATTCCTTACTTAATGTGAACATATGTCAGCAGTGGCAACTTAAATCTTGGGTCTGTTTTTTCTCTTTTCCTGCAAAACTGAAAATTCAGCTATAGTGTGTACAGTTATGTATGAACTGCTTCCCCTGCACGGCTGGCTGTCTTGAGCTGCTCCTCCTCCCTCCTTTTTTCCCCAGGCAATGGGTTGGAGAGCTTTCCTGGAGAAACATGGGGAATTTGAGAGAGAAGCTATGAAGCTCTGGCTTCAGAATTAAAGTATTTACATAGCAGGAGTTCCACAACTCAGACCCTGTGAACCTTCTACTCCAACCTAGTTCACAAGTGTGGTGCTCATCTTATTTTAAAGAATTCCCAAACAAAAACTCTGTTAACTTGTAGTTAAAATTTAAGTACATTTTGAAGCAACACACAAGCTTACAAATCACTCAAGAAACCCAAATGCTAAAAAATATTGAAATCACAAGCTAAGGTAACACAAACAGTTGTTATGCTTTTTATTGATACATGCATAAACTGGAGACTTATTTGTGCTTATTCTGTACTTTAGGTATAGAAGTTTTAATTTAATTATTTTTCTTGGTTTTAAGTTCATTTTTTATACCGTTTGATGAGAGACTGATAACACTAGGAAAAAACAGCTTCCTGTAGAGTCAGTTTAGTATTTTATCATGTGACTAATTTGGCTGCTCTTCAATTGATGTAGTCCTTGTTTATCCCTTGGTTCTAAAGTCTCTTAGCTGTCAGCTTTTGTGCCTCTGTTTTTCCATACCTGCATAAATAGGGCCCATGTGTTGAGGCTTGGTATAATATTTTACGGGATGAGACATTTCATTGTTCCTTCTTCATAGGTGCTTTATTTGATAAACAGGGTAGTAGTGTTAAGTTGGATCTAAAGAGACGTTTTCTCTTGAGCAATAATCTCACTAAAATGTTCCAGTAAAACAAATGTGAACTCTGTTAATAGAACTGAACAGTTCTTGTTCATTTCCACTGTAATCTAACATAGTTTTTAGGTTAGTTCTGGTTAGTTTATACCTGGGATTAAGAATTAGGTAGTATGTTTAGAAGTGAGGAGGGGTACCAAGATTACATTGGCAGAGTGAAGCTGTTTGAGACACAATTCAGGTTTGAGCTGTGAGATTTGAGAGATTGATTTGAGGCCACACATTCTTGTTACATTTGTTAAAATCACTGGTTTCTCCATTTCCATTTCTGTGTGGAAGTAGAATATTTCATGCAGCTGAAATTTGAACTCTGTTTTAATTCTAACAACGTTTTAGATAAAAATTGAAAAATTATAAAAGGCGCTCCTACCTCTCCTCCCTTCCCCCCTCCCCATTTGCTACAGGCGGCTATGACAATATATGACATTCCAGATTTGCTAGGAGGAAGGGGATGCTTGGGATCTGTTGTCTTCTCAGAATCATTTCTGGCATCACAGATCTTTATAAAGGAAAAAGGTAACTGTTTCAAGCTCTTTCATGCACATTACTATCTCTTAATGTTGTTTTTATCAATTCATAATGTAATTAAATGGAGTAGTAAAATAACTTCTTGCATATTATCACTGCTATTTTGAAGATTTTAGTAAGTAAAGACCTAACTAAAATGTTTAATTTGCTAGTAATCTAAGGAATCCAGTTGTTTAATTTTAATGGACAAGATTGCATTAATTTTTTCTCTGCAGCTAATCTAAGGGACTCGTTTGTTTCCGCTCTCAGCTTCATGGGATTGCTAGACAGAAGACTCTCATGCATAGTTGCCTTCTCAACTTTTCAGTCTTATTGAATATTCACTTGTTCTTGTATTATAAAAAAGGACAAATAGAAGCACCAGATTTACCTTCTCTATACCTTTCTTTATTTCATATATAGTTTTCTCACCCTGTAATACTTATTTCAAAGCTAGAAACGAGTAAATGAAAATTAAAAATGAAGTGGATGCAACTTCTATTTGTTTTTTAGAACAGTCTTGATTTAAAATACAGGATAGTAGGTAACCTTCAACCAACTTCAAACCCCACTAGATATTTTCCACAGTGCCAGAGTGAAAAAAGCCAAAGGCTTTGGTAACAAAGTCATTTGTGTTAAGAATTCCTATAGCATAAGATAGAAAATTTCCTCAAGACATTGGGTTCTAACCAAGTGGATCATCTTTTTTTTGCAACATGAGGAGGGTTTTATCTGATTCTTGTGGATTGCTAACTCTTTTTTAAAAAATAAGACAAAACAGCAACAACAACAAAACCCTAATACCAATATTACGTATGCTGAAGTGTTCTGTTTAATCTTGGTCAGGACTGTTTTTTCCCAAAGCTAGGCTCCATTTTTCCTTGCTTTCCCAGCTCCACAAGAGGAGAAAGGGGGGGAAAGGTAAAACATGTTCAGCTCAGGCAGTAGTGGGAGTCAGAGAGAGAAAATAAACAGCTGAAGGGTTGAGGGACATTGGCAAAAAGGGAAAGGCAAATAAGAATCCTGGAGGGGAATGAGGACTGTTAATGTGCTCTGCAGGATTTCTGATGGATGGGTGATAGTACTGAAAAGGCTGGGAACCTTGTCATATAAGGAACACCGATCGATTGTTCAGAGAATCAGTAGTTTATAAGTAAACTAATAGCAACTTGAAATCCTCATAGCTGGTAGTGGAGACTAATAGGAAAATAAGGTGGTTTGATAAGGTATGTAAATAGTTCAGAAGGAATAATACTTCTGTTTTATTTTTGACATTTGCTTTCCGACAGATGGCAGTATTAATACAGAAACCAGCTACATCATTCTTACTGCAGCTATCCCAAGATATGTTTCTTGGCTGGTTAGTATAGTGCAACTTAAGTATTTCATACCCTGTAAGTTTTTTGTAAATGCATTCCACCAGAAGAAAAAATAGGTAAATATAAACATATAAAGTATGTGTGAATACTCTAACTCCATTTATTGGTAAGTAACATTCCTTTTAAAGAATCTGAAAATGGCTTATGCTGAAAGTATTTAGTCATTCCATCAATCTTAAATGTACATGTAAGTAACTTCTGTATGGTTTATCCAAGCTGACAAGTCTGATTTTTGAGAAGTGAATTAATTGTTGGGCATCTTATAGCACTTGGATAGCTAATGTGACTTGTTGTCAGTGTAGAACTGCTCCTACAAAATTGGAGGTCTGAGGCCAGATTCTCAGTTTGCGTAGTTCCTGTGAAGTCAGTGGAGCCATGCTGATTTACATCAGCTGAGGATCTGATCCCTGGGAGAGAGTCTACTAAAAATTGTCTGAGGAAGGATTCTCCTTTCTCCAGCCCTTTTATGCCACTTTGGCCTTTAGAGGCTGCTTTAACTGGAGCAGTCCCTTGGATGTCAAAGTTATGCCGTGTTTTGGCCCCCACAGCAGCACAGAATTGGAAAGGTGCAAAGGTTGCTTAAAGCACAGAATCTGGACCCCCACCTTTGAATATCATTAGTCACCCAATGCTGTTACTAAAGCTGTATAAAGGGCATTTGTTTCCCATGACTGTTGAGCAGCATTTTTGTTCTTAAAGCAAGTTTAAAATCAGATGGATCATTCACTGTGAATATAAGTGGAAAATGCAATTTGGTTTTGCCTGCAGGTTGAAGATAATGAAGTGAAACTGTCTGAAAAGGCACAGCAAATAGTGAAGGTATGTAATGATATACTGCTTAAACTAACTGCTAATTCAAGGTAAACTTATTTAGTCAAAACATAAAGGTGATGCTTTCAAGATCTGATCACAAATAACTAGGGCTGTCAAGCAATTAAAAAAATGAATCTCGATTATTCGCACTGTTAAACAATAATATAATACCATTTATTTAAATATTTTTGGATGTTTTCTACATTTTCAAATATATTGATTTCAATTACAATGCAGAATACAAAGTGTACAATGCTCACTTTATATTTATTATTACAAGTGTTTGCACTGTAAAAAGAGAAAAATAGTATTTTTCAGTTCACCTAATGCAATCTCTTTATCATGAAAGTTGAATATGCAAATATAGAATTATGTACAAAAATACTGCATTCAAAAATAAAACCATCTAAAATTTTAGAGCTTGCAAGTCCACTCAGTCCTACTTCTTGTTCAGCCAATCGCTTAGACAAACAAATTTGTTTACATTTGCAGGAGATAATGCTGCCTGCTTCTTGTTTACATTGTCACCTGATAGTGAGAACAGGCATTCTCATGGCACTGTTGTAGCTGGCGTTATAAGATGTTTACATGCCAGATGTTCATGCTTCAACCACCATTCCAGGGGACGTGTTTCCATGCTGATGACGGGTTCTGCTCGAAAACCATCCAAAGCAGTGCAGACAGACACATGTTCATTTTCATTATCTGAGTCAGATGCCACCAGCAAAAGGTTGATTTTCTTTTTTGGTGGTTCGGGTTCTATAGTTTCTGCATTGGAGTGTTGCTCTTTTAAGACTTCTGAAAACATGCTCCACACCTCGTCCCTCTCAGATTTTGGAAGGCACTTCAGATTCTTAAACCTTGGGTCGAGTGCTGTAGCTATCTTTAGAAATCTCACATTGGTACCTTTTTTGCGTTTTGTCAAATCTGCAGTGAAATTGTTCTTAAAACGAACAACAGCACGTGCTGGGTCATCATCTGAGATGCCCTAACGTGAAATATATGGCAGAATGTGGGTAAAACAGAGCAGGAGACCTACAATTCTCCTTCAAGGAGTTCAGTCACAAATTTAATTAACGCATTATTTTTTTAACGAGCGTCATCCACATGGAAGCATGTCCTCTGGAATGATGGCCGAAGCACGAAGAGGCTTATGAATGTTTAGCATATCTGGCACGTAAATACCTTGCAATGCTGGCTACAGAAGTGCCAAGTAAAGGCCTGTTCTCACTTTCTGGTGACATTGTAAATAAGAAGAGGGCAGCATTATCTCCTGTAAATGTAAACAAACTTGTTTGTCTGAGCGATTGGCTGAACAAGAAGTAGGATTGAGTGGACTTGTAGCTTCTGAAGTTTTACATTGTTTTTGTTTGTTTTTTGAGTGCAGTTATGTAACCAAAAAAAAATCTACGTTTATAAGTTGCACTTTCAGGACAAAGATTGCACTACAGTATTTGTATGAGGTGAATTGAAAAATACTATTTTTTATGTTTTATCATTTTTACAGTGCAAATATATGTAATCAAAATATACACTTTGATTTCAGTTACAACACAGAATACAAGATATATATGAAAATGTAGAAAAACATCCAACGTATTTAATAAATTTCAGTTGGTAGTCTCTTGTTTAACAGCGCAATTAAAGCGGTGAATAATTGCGTTAATTTTTTTGAGTTAATCACGTGAGTTAACTGCAATTAATCGACAGCCCTTCAAACAACATGTCCTCGTATAATGGACTGCGCATAATGTATTATTTGATTTGTCTTTTTGTATATAAGGAAGTTTGTTCTTTTTCTCCCGTTTTTTCCCCCCGCCTTCAAACTACATTGTACAAAAATAACAGATTACGTCAGTGAATATGAGAGAAACTCAGTTTTAGGTTTCTTTACTGCAAACAAAGTAGCTAAAAACTAACATCAAAAAGAGTTCTATTAATCAGTCTTCTTTGGAATTTTGGTTTTAAATAATGTTACCCCTTGAGTTCAGTTATCAAAAATATGTATTGAAAAGACCAATACTAATATACATATTTTTTTAAATTTATAACAGGCTATATGCCTTAAATAAATAAATATAGAGTATATATATAAAGTATGAACAAAATTGTGTAGCATCTGGAAATATCTCAGAAATCTTGAGTTTTTCATCTGTAGTTTAATTTGCAGTTGCCTAACCTTTCAATATAAGTATATTCTTGTGATTTATGTTCCTATTAAACTGTATAACATGCTTTTGGTTCAGTCGACTGATGATATAAAAACGAAAAGCCTATGCTCTGTGAATGTGAAAAATAATTTAATAGGTTTTATTTTACAAAACTGTGTGTGGGGGAAGCATTTTTTAAAATGATACTCCAGACCTTTGTTGTGCCATTAAAAGCCACCTTATCTTTGGAAATGCAGAGATTAGGTGCAATACTTACAAAGTTAATCAGAAAGGGTCTAAGGCACTGATCTAGCTTCTCTCAATTTAAACCTTTACCATTTACTTGTTTTTGCTGTATCTGTTTTTTCTGTAATTCAGTCCTTTAATTGTCTGACAGGAACTCTAAAACTGTTTATCAATTAGGCTTTTTATATTTTTATTAAATGTACTTATTTTTATTCAGAATTGTATTTACAGAACAGAATTTGGTTTTATATAGCATTTTTTGTAATCCAGGTACTTAAACAACAAATAATAATATAGTGACTATGTAGGCAAATGGAGCAGCTATTATGCACTCAGCAGTAGCTGTCTCGTAAGTTTGAATGCCAGCAACTGTTTAATGAAAGAGAAAATATTGTCCACAAAACTAGAGATCTTCTATATCTGAGTACTATCTTCTAACTTGCATTTGTAGAGTCACCATAGAAGGGCAAAAGGGACTTCTCTTTTTGAGGGATGGTGTATTTTAATGCAAACCCATCCTTTTACTGTGTAATGTAAATCTAATGTTTAAAACTTGGTCAGGTTCAGAATGAATAGTCTCCATCACCTATATAGTCTATAATGTTACAGTAAAACATTTTGCTTCCTTTTTAGGAAGATGAATCCTTCCTAGGCACTTTCCTCACAGGGGGTGATGGAGCATATATTTATTCTAGCAGTTCACAGGCCATGCCTGAGGAAGGTGAGTTTTTTGTTGTCTTTTGTAAGTGTTAAAGAACAGTTCAGCATTCTAAGTAGTTACACAAATCTAGAAGATGTTAATCATGTAGTGAACTAGGCTCTTCTTTGGGTTGACAGGCTACACATGAGGCAGATTATATATACATGGTATACTTATGCTTGGCGTGAAACAAATTCAGAATAGTGCTATTTTTACTGAGAGGATTTTTCCTTTTTTTCCCTGGCATTATATTGATATTCTCTGCTTCATTTGTTTCTTTTCATATTTTAAGTCTGGGAGCTCACAAAGCAGTATGTTCATAAGCAGAAAACTATAATTTATATATTAAGATATTTAAGGTAAATTCACTTTGTCCTTCTGTCCAGAGAGGAGAAATTTTATTATGGTGCCAAAATACGAGATAAAGATACTGGAGAATTTACATCTTCTCCAGTACTTGGCAGAAGTTGAAAACTTGGGGGGGGGGAAGTCCTGCGGCAGTCTAGGAATATCTGTTCAGCATCTTATTTAGTAGTAGATACAGAGATAGGGTGAAAATAGCATGATGTGCCTTGTACTTAATAATTTTCAGATTGCAAGATTGAGTTTAGGCTGACTACGTCTGACTACAAGGTGGAGAAATGTATTAAGCCATGCATAGCAATGTTGTGCAAAATGAGGTTTGGTCTCTTTATAGCGTGGGAGGAGAATAATAGTGGTTTTGGGTTTGTTCTTTTTAAACTGTTCAGCAATGTCTGCCAAATGGCATGTTCTTCTATTTTGTGAGATCTGTTAGATTAAATCTTTTTTGATAATTTTTGACGTGGGGACCTACAGGGAGGTGGCACTGGGGATTATTGCACTGCACGTTCTCTGTAGACTTGATTTAATTTCTTGCTTATGTAGCAAGGGAACATGAACTTGGCCTCCTCATCCCCAGCCATTCACACTGCCAGATGACTGCACAGTTTCAGCATGACTGGCCCTCTGTGCCTAAGTAAGAGAACCAGGATTAGAACATTTCAGAGTTGAATTGCATTAGCTGGCAGAGCTGTGTGGAAAACTTCTGTAGTACCTGGATACCGTGTGGTTGGCTCAGTTCAGTGCGATGAGTCTCTTGTTTTAATGAAGATTAAATTCACTCAAACTTAAATCTAAAATATTTTTTCAGAATTCTTTCCATGTATAAATGGTTTCTATTCCTATTTGTTGGTAAAAATTTCCTCCTGTTTCAGGATTATATTTGTGGTGATTAGGAATTCTTTTATTTTGAACCAATACATTAACAGGATCTTGCCAATTTAAAGTGCATTCTTTGCCATACTAAGAGTTGGATAAAAGTGAAAGTAGGATGACATCAAACTGGTCTTGTGTGAGGTAATTAGGTGACTTGGAAGTTATCCTGACCCCAGGCATTTGGATATAGGCTAAATCTAGTCTCTTTCTGGTCTTACTTTTTTGCTTAATCTTAGATTCATAGATTCCAGGACCAGAAAGAACCATTGTGATCATCTAGTCTGACTTCCTGCATAACGGAGGCTATAGAATTTCCCCTCAAAATAATTCACTCCCTTACTTACTACCTCCTTTTGACTTGTCTACTGTTTTGACATCTGTCTTCTGTGACAAGCCACATGTCTTGCTTTCTTTTCTCAACCACCCAAGAAAAAGGCATGTTAACTCTGCAATGTGCTTGGTTTTAGCCTTGGGAGTAATGAAGCTGTTCCCAAACACCCACAGTCTGACATCTGTGTAATTGTGTACAACCTGCCACTTTATTGAACAGTAAATGCCATTGTCCCAAGACATGGATTACTAATACACAGTTGAAGGCTAGATTGTGTGCCTCTATTTTCATTGTGCTCTTCATTCTGGCCTTAAACTTGTATTTTTTTAGTCTCCCTATTGTGTTCATCAACAGTGTTCCATTTTATTGAACTTTCTGTATGGTAGTCACAGGCATAAGAGGAATGCTAGAGAACATTTATACATAGAAAATATAAATACAAACTTCAAAACCAGTATTCTCTCCCATTAATTGTAATCTTTGAAGTTGAATTGTCAATTGTGTTCACAAAAACAATGACTGATATGTCACTTCAACTACCTACCTGTACTATGAAAGTCCTACTTTGAAACCTGCTAATTTGTTTTGTATTGGTGTTTTCTTTTTGGAATAGAATGCTAAAGATTTTGTATCCATAAACTTCCGTTTTGTTCTCTTTCAAGAGAGAAGGTATTAAGACACCTATTGTTTCATTATACCATAATTTGGTAGACTGTGTGTGATGTATATCCTATTTAATCCTCTCTCTCAATTCTCTCCCTTACTTTTGTCTTAATTTAGTCTCTCCCTTCCATAGAGAAGTAGATAATTCTTCCTACTCCTCTTGAACATTCTTTTACTTCTCTTCCTTTTCTTGTTTCTCCTATGTGCTTTTCTTCTAGAGTGCTGCCCTGCCCCCTGGTTGGAATGGCTATTAATAGTGGCTCTGGTCGCATTGGTAGTTCCTGGTCTCTTTTGGCTTCCACTATAGCTCGCAGAAGCAGTTTTGTTTATGTCAGCTTGTGGTTCCTTTCCTTCTCTTATTTAACAGCTGAGCTCCTTCCTTAGAACAGCATTTGCTTAGCTGTTGTGAAAACTAGGCTGTCTCCTCCTTCTTTCCAGCTGCTTCCACAGGCCATCCAGGTTTTCTTAAGAGCCTTGATGCCTGTAAAATCAGCTGGAAACTAGGAGGGGGAGACAGTACTGTGTGACCTGCTGACTGTTACTGGATCACGAGCAAGTTTGAAAATTGCTGACCAAAATGTTAGATTTTTATTCTGCATATGAAGATAAGTGTGTCTGCCAATAAAGTAAAGGAACTGGATTTTATAATCTTTGATAGTCTCCACATATGCAGATAATATCTACTAACAGCAAAAGTGATGTTTGTTTGGGATTGGTGAAAGAAAAATAGAACTTGTTCCCTGCCGTTTATTATGCTGAAATAGTAATTATATAAAGTGACACTGGCCAGATTAGCATGTCCAAAGTCGGCCCTGTTTTGACATTAATAGGTTAAAATTTTTCCTTAAGGTATCAGATGTTGGCTCTTTTATAGAAAATAACATGTTAATACATTTTATATATATTTAAATTTTTATATATCGATAGATATAAATTGTGTGTATAATAAAGTGTATAAAAATTCTTATGAAATGTGAAACACAGAAACCATGTCCATTATTTATCTCTCCTAATCTGCATTCACTGTTTTTCTCAGTTTTGCAGTTAATCATTAATGGATTTTTTTTCTTTTTTTAAAGCCCCGCAAAAAATTATTATTATTTATTATAATTTAAAGAGATTCCTGAAGGTAGAACTTTCACAAATAATGTGGCAGTTCCTTAAAGTGTTTCCTTCCCTGATAGCATCTGGAGAAATCTGGTAAAAATTAATGTTTGGGACAGATGTACAGATGTTATCTGGATTGCTTTCCTGTGGAGTAGGTTACTTCTGCTTTTGTTGCATAAGATAATACTTTGGACTGAAACACAAGTTGCATCACGTTGTACAACTTGAATAGACTTTCTTGAAAAAAGTGTCAATAGCTATTGCTAAGTAGTGGCGTGTTGCATACATGAATAATCTTTCCATTTTCAATTTTAGGTAAATTATACTTCTTTTCAGATGGTATTCTGTTTTCCCATCCCCATCATGGGAGCATTACTGTTTCAAAAAATCATATGGATTCCATTGCGTTCTATGATGGGGTAAGTTCTTCCGTGGGTTGCAGTTATTGTCGGAGATTGTCTTTAATTTATTTTTTTACAGGGGTATTTATGAAGTAACTAGCAAAAATATGTTTGAATCTTTATGATAGTGTTTGTAAGACTTGCAGAATATTGTTGATATTCAGTAGAATGCCAATTAGATACTACTTAGACTCCAGGATTCAAATTCCTATTCTTTATATTACTTTTACTGTAGTTTCGTGGTGGCTGAACTGTAAGTAGGACAAGATTTTAGAATGGGAACTTCATCATGGATATCTTTGTAGTTTGGGCTGCTACCTTTATTTTATGCAGTGGAAAGGGTTTTTGTATTTTTATTAGCTTAATTTAAAAAAAAATAGTGTGAAATGATTAAAAGTAAATAACTGTAAATGAGAACAAAATGTATTTTACTCATTTATACATCTAGCAAACTTATTTTAACCAGATTTTTCATTGTTGTGTTTCAAGTCATAGCTCCAGTCACATGGTTTGTTTGTAGATGAAGTGCTGCAGCTATACCAAACATTTTAAACCTTCAGTCAGATGTTGCTAGCAGTGTACCACTTATCATTTAAAAGGTCACGAGGCGTGTCTTTATCTACTGTTGGAGAGTATTGTGTAACTGACACCGTGAAAGGGATGACTGGTTCACCTTTCCCAGGGAGAGAAAAGTGAGGAAGAAAAGCATGCTGCATATGTGCTCTACATTATTATATGTATTCCAGTTAATTACAGTAAACCACATGAACCATTTGTGATGGGTTGGACCTCTTGGGAAGCCACCCGATGTGCTGAGATACCACTGAGTCTACCTGTTTTGCCAGCATGGGCTCCCTTTAACCTGTCTTGCTGAGCCAGGCTCTTAAAAACCTACACACACACACGCAGGGACACACCCAGCTGCAGATCAGCTCTGGGAAGACTCAGCTTAAGGGACTTGCTCCAGCACTCAGCTGTCCACCTCCTTTGGAGTGCAGACCCAAAGATATATTATGAAATTCGCCCCCTCCCTCAATGTGGAGAGAGGTGTGCACACTTCTTGTGCCCCCAGTTAGAAATTACAGAAACTGAGTTTAATAATTAACAAAACAAATCATTAACTATAAAAAGGAGGTTTCAGAGTAACAGCCGTGTTAGTCTGTATTCGTAAAAAGAAAAAAGAAAAGGAGTACTTGTGGCACCTTAGAGACTAACCAGTTTATTTGAGCATAAGCTTTCGTGAGCTACAGCTCACTTCATCGGATGCATACTGTGGAAAGTACAGAAGGTCTTTTTATACACACAAGCCATGAAAAAATGGGTGTTTACCACTACAAAAGGTTTTCTCTCCCCCTACCCCACTCTCCTGCTGGTAATAGCTTATGTAAAGTGATCACTCTCCTTACAATGTGTATGATAATCAAGTTGGGCCATTTCCAGCACAAATCCAGGTTTTCTCCCCACCCCCCACAAACCCACTCTCCTGTTGGTAATAGCTTATCTAAAGTATCTAAAGCACAGTATGCATCCGATGAAGTGAGCTGCAGCCCACGAAAGCCCATGCTCAAACAAACCGGCCAGTCTCCAAGGTGCCACAAGTCCTCCCCCTCTCTTCGCGAATACAGACCAACACGGCTGCCACTCCGAAACCTATCTAAAGTGACAGGTTTCAGAGCAACAGCTGTGCCAGTCTGCACTCGCAAAAAGAAAAAAGAAAAGGAGTACCCGTGGCACCCCAGAGACCAACCAGTCCACTTGAGCACGAGCCTTCGTGAGCCACAGCTCACCTCATCGGATGCATAGCATATCGTGGAAACTGCAGAAGACATTATATACACACAGAGACCATGAGTTTTGTTTCATGGTCTCTGTGTGTATATAATGTCTTCTGCAGTTTCCACGATATGCTATGCATCCGATGAGGTGAGCTGTGGCTCACGAAGGCTCGTGCTCAAGTGGACTGGTTGGTCTCTGGGGTGCCACGGGTACTCCTTTTCTTTTTTCTTTTTGCGAGTGCAGACT
Organism: Natator depressus; assembly: GCF_965152275.1. NCBI lineage: Eukaryota > Metazoa > Chordata > Testudines > Cheloniidae > Natator > Natator depressus. The sequence continues at coordinate 134,546,784 of NC_134237.1, read as the reverse complement.
GGCACGGCTGTTGCTCTTGAAACCTGTCACTTTAGATAGGTTTCGGAGTGGCAGCCGTGTTGGTCTGTATTCGCGAAGAGAGGGGGAGGACTTGTGGCACCTTGGAGACTGGCCGGTTTGTTTGAGCATGGGCTTTCGTGGGCTGCAGCTCACTTCATCGGATGCATACTGTGCTTTAGATACTTTAGATAAGCTATTACCAACAGGAGAGTGGGTTTGTGGGGGGTGGGGAGAAAACCTGGATTTGTGCTGGAAATGGCCCAACTTGATTATCATACACATTGTAAGGAGAGTGATCACTTTACATAAGCTATTACCAGCAGGAGAGTGGGGTAGGGGGAGAGAAAACCTTTTGTAGTGGTAAACACCCATTTTTTCATGGCTTGTGTGTATAAAAAGACCTTCTGTACTTTCCACAGTATGCATCCGATGAAGTGAGCTGTAGCTCACGAAAGCTTATGCTCAAATAAACTGGTTAGTCTCTAAGGTGCCACAAGTACTCCTTTTCTTTTTTCTTTTTATAAAAAGGAGATTTTAAGTGGAAAAAGGGGTAACAAACAGAACAAAGCAGATTGCTAAGTAGATGAAATCAAACACAAACTAAGCTAGTTTCACTAAAGAAATTGGTTACAAATAGCATTTCTCACCCTAGATATTGTTGCAGGCAGTCTGCAAAGTTTCTGTGGTTCAGAGTTCCAGCTATATTCCTTTTCAGAGTGGACCCCTATCTCAGTCTGGACTCCCCTCCTGCCTTCCCTTTTGTAGTCTTTCTTCTTGGGCAGACAGGCCATGGAGAGGAGGATTGGTGTTTGCCTTCCTGTCCACCCTTAAATAGAATTTACATGAGGCAGGAATCCTTTGTTTCCCAAACTTGACTCCCCCCTTCTCTTACAGTGGAAAGTTACAAGAAATCCCAGGTAATGTTTTAGTATGAGGTGACAAGACCACCTGACCCTGTAGTATCACAGCGTCCATGAGTCAATGGCAGTATGGAGTGTCCACAGGAAGGCCAAGCTTTTCACAGCACATTGTCCTCGCTGATGGGCCATCCACCCTGTCTGGCTTTTCTGTTGTTGTACCAGAAGTGTTAGCAGTGCGCATCACCAAAAGTAGCATAGTTGAAATACAGATACATAGTCAATGTTCCTAACTTCAGGGACAGAAATGATAAGGCATACAAATTTTATAATCACATTCAGTAAATCATAACCTTTCCAATGACTCACATGAGCCATTTTGCATACAGTATATCTCAGTTATGTCATATTCATATCATAAGCATATTTTCTTAAAGAATATGGAATGACACATCACACCATTATTTTAGCAGACATTGGCTTTTGCCACTTTCTGACCAAATTGTTAGTTCATTACACGATGATGATTTGCCATGTTAAATATATGCTGATTCTGATGTCTTGCTGTGATGTGACTTCTGGGAATTAAGCATTGGGTTAGTGTGGACAGCTCCATTTAAAGGTAGACAGATCTGTTTTAACTACAGTCATATCTTGTTTTCATAGTTTATTACTGAGAGTGGGAATATGAGATTACTTGGGATGAGCACAAAGTTTCGTATGTGCTCTAAAAAGAAAAGCACCTGTTTATCTTCAGTCTCAAGTACTTAAGTTACTGTACAGAGACTTCCAGAGAGCGTTGTGTAGATATGATTTCATAAAGTTTTAAAAAAAGTAAAATACAAGAAAGGCGTGTGCTTAAAGTTGAAAAGCACAACAGTAAAGAGACCCTTACCTTAGCTGCCTTTTCTTTAATACCATATTGACCAACTCTTTGTAGTTGTATAAGCTATTTTAACACTGACCTTCCTTCTATTGTTTGATTCAAGACACTCACTTTTATAAAACTCTGGCTATTTATGGGGTCTGGCTATCGTTTTTGAACTGTTGCCAGGTTTGTGTGCAAAGCAAAACCTTGAAGGAGAATTTTATTGTTTAACTGACTTGGCATGAAGCAAGGGTATAGAGCTAAAAATATTAAAACATGACAGGAGGATAAGGAGATTGTTAGTGCACTGTTTTTGGAAGGTAAAGCGTAACAATAATATAGATGCAGAGGAAAGGATAATCATTTGCACTTCCAAGTGAGAAAGTATTACAAGCAATAGTAAGTAGGACTGCAAAGTAACATGCACATCTTATAAAATTCTAAAATCTAGATTTTCTGGTTTTTTTGTTTCATCTTTTAATTACAACTAATCCTAGTAACATTGTCAACCGAACAAATATAGGTTTGGAAGTTGATTTGGGACTCCCACTCTTACGGCTGCTGAGTTGACATGCCACTTAATTTCCAGTGAGTTAGCATGGGCTGAGCTTTGTCCTTTTAAAATCTTGATGCTTTTCTCTGAAGAAAGCCATGTGTTCTCCATTCTAGTTAGAGGAAGATTATTACTATGACTTTTAACTAAAAGTACAGGAAAATCGTAGTAAACGATAAACTACACAAAAACACATGGTAGAAAGGGGTACCATAAAAGACACATGACAGCACCTGTTAGTGTTTAACCTGTGACCCTCATAACCTAAACTTTAGGTCTGCACAAGAAAATTTTCTCAAACTTCTCTAGCATTTCAAAAAAGTGAACAAAAGCAATAAATTTTGTCAATGCAGAAACATCTAGTTGCAGTACAAGTTTTAGATACTGTTCAATCACTTGGCATTGTACTTTAAATGTAACTTCAGTTTAAGCTTTGATAGTTCAAATGCCGCTAATCTTCAATGGTGCTGAGTCCAGAATTTTTATGTCTAGCTTGATTTAATCAGCATAAATAATGCCTGGGTAGGACTAACTTCTCACCAATTCTGAGACTTCATAGTTTTAGTAGTTCTTGAAGGCACAGTGTACGATATATTTTAAGGCTTTTTGTGACTATTGACCTTTTGAATTGCACTTTGCTGGCTAGTAAGGTTTATCGTCTTCCTTTAGAAAAGAAATCATCTTGGTGTACTGCCCTATAATATGCTTTGAAAGCTTCTGTAAACCTTGATTCTGTTTATTGCATTGTTAGCAAATATAGTTACATAAAAGACAAATGGCTTGGGAAATTTACTGTGTTCTACAAATGTAAAGCTAACGATGAAGTAGCTGTTACCTTTTCTGGTTAAAATAATTTGCCTCTTGATGTGGGATTCCAAACTGTTGCTGCTGACATGAGGCTTGTGTATGGTCCCATTTCGACGTTTGGATTGTTCCACGTTCACTGATGCTGTGGAGCTGCCATTGTGGGAGAGGTGCAGTGCCCCAGAAGCGATGGGTACCACAACCCAGTTCAGATCGTGGCACAACACACACTCATTTCTAGGTCAGCTCCATGGGTTTTGAAGTCCAGGTCTAAACGTTCCTTACGATAGAGAGGTAGTTAGTAGAGGTGGGGAGAATGAAGTAGTTTCTGAGCCTTGTTGCTCTATAGTATGCAAGGTGATTGCATCTTTAAGGAAAAAGGAAAAAAGGGAATGTGGTTGTTTTTGGCATCCATGATGGATTTTGTAAAAATCCTCCTTGACTTTTTATCTCCCTTCTGAGTGATCAGTAGCTGGGGTAGGAATTCTGCTTGTTGATGGCTATGCTGAAAGACTTCCCCAGATTGAGGCGTTCATATTTAAGTATTGACCAGCCTAAAATTTGATTCCTTCTCAATTTTCATTAGTAGGATAGTGCAAAATAAAACTGGGATTTTTTTTGTCTACTAGCTGTCCGAGGCAAGATCTACAACAATACTAGACTTCCATCTCCTAGGCAGAACACCACCAATCCTCCCAGGAGCAGTGTTTGTGATCCGGATTACGTGCACACAAAACTTCATTATGCTGTACCTGTGGTATTTTATTGTATTTAGCAAGGAGGCTAGGAGTCAAATTTTTTGAAAAAGAACACCACCAATGTCCTGCATGAATTTAGAGTGATAGAACCTTACTTTCTACTTTTGTAAAGTAGAGATAAAATTCTCTTCATTACAGGATACTGAGGCTTCATTAATGTTTGCAAAAGCATTGTGAGATTTGTTGGATGCAAATACAACATAATTTTATTAAATCAAAATGAGATTTAAATTGACAAGAATTCCACTTTAATGAGTTCTAGGGAACAGGAATCTCATTAGTTTCAATTTTCTTTTGGCTTACAAGAATAGAATTTTGGCAGTAGGAATACTAGACTTATTTATTTGAATTTAAACTCTGTAGGGGGCTTTATGAGATAGACATGACACTTGCAATATACTTACATGCTGCATCTCTACTGGCATACCTCGTAGCCATACTTCACTACTGGCACAGTTCCTCTCATGGTAGTAATTGTGAAATCTGTGATGTAAGGTAAGCTTGTCTGACTTACCGCTATGCTATCCATTTTAACCTTCAGTGTTACAGATTTTGCCATTTATACTACCAAAAGAGGTCTGCCAGCAGAGAACTCTGGGGAACTACTAGTGTAGAGGAAAATAGCATATGGATGGTTGTGGGTTGCCTAAACCTCAAAGCCACAGTTGAATGCTTCAAGAAGGAAATTTAAGTCTTAGAGGGTGCAGAGATTTTTGAAAGGCAACTCTGGTCTTTTTTTTTTTTTTTTTTAAAAAGTCCAGCTGACCAATCCTGAAGGCCCCTTTCAAACTTATGTTAACTCTTTAATACCACAGGAGAAAGAATTTGTCTTATGACTGGCTATCTGAAAACCGTATCCCTTATTATGGTGGTTCCTTGTGCTACATTTCTGTACTGGAACTCTTTCGGGATAGCCTTTTCAGGCTTGAAAGGATGCACAGTAAATGTGACTATAAAGTGCTATAGATTGGAGAAATAATACTAATAATTATGCATGTAAATATGACAAAAATGATTTTTTTGAATTCTCAAAACAGTTTATTGTAAAACTTCCTTTTATTTCCTTTCTAGGATTCTACCAGTGTTGTGGCTGCTCTCTTTATAGACTTCAAAAGTTCCTTGCTTCCTCATCTACCAGTTCAGTTCCATACCCCAAGCAACTTCCTGATGATTGGACTTTTCCCAAAATCAAAGATCTATAAAGCTTTTTATTCACAGGTAAAGTAAATAAATAGCATCTTGCTTAAAGTGTAACAAAAATACCCATATAATGTTCTATGTGATGAAAAGACAAAGGAAGATGTTTTAAGAAGTGAGATAAGGAGGTGGTTAGAGCATGGGAGTTGGGCTCCTAATATAGAATGAGTCACTGAGATTCACCATGGGATCTTAGGCAAGCCAGTTGACTTTCTTATGCCTCAGTCAGTGCAGCTATTAAGTAAAATTAGCACCTGACTAAAAATAAAATCAGATTCTGGATTTAAGATAAGCTCTCAAATCTCAACTTCTCAAAGTCTTAATATGACAAGTTAGAGGGTAGCAGTTTTCTGAAGGTGAGCATCCATTGTAAACATCTCTTTCTGTTAGTGGTGTGACCAAGAGCAACTCTTCCACCCCTCCCCCTCACCTCAAGCTTCTGGAACTTAATTTGTAGACATTAAGGCCCAAGAGACTCCCTGGGTCATCTAGTCCAGGTCCCGGGGCATGGGCCTTATATCTAGCTGCTAATCACCAGTGCCTTTTCTCCCAACAGTATGAGAGAAATGTGACTCTGTGCTTGATTCCTCAAATCTTGTGTGTGAGAAAATCTTTAACTTTTGTACATGTTCCTAGTGATAACTTTCAAATTATGATTGTCATTAGCATATTATAACATAGTGCTCTGTATCTTCCCAATGTCCCCTTCCACTGCCTCCTGTTTCTTAAACTATTGGTTTAATTTGTGATATTCCCAATCCCTGGCAACCCAGAAATCATGAGTCCTCTTGTTTCTCTGGTTCCAGATTAGTAGTTTATCTAATTACTCACCAAAGCATGTTGGTCAGTTAAACTTATCCTTATAGGAATCATGAAGAAGTAGAGAAGCTCTCCTTATGAAAGAGGAGTCATAAGTCCTGGAAAAAGTTTTGAAGATCTTTTTAAATCTGATCATTAGAAAAGAAAAACTTACGATTCAAGTCAGGGGAAAATGTTTGTGTTTGAATAGCTTGTTCTTACCATTCTGTAATAGCGGCCTTTGGAAGTGTACTGTATCAAGTGATAGGTTTCAGAGTAGCAGCCATATTAGTCTGTATGCGCAAAAAGAAAAGGAGGACTTGTGGCACCTTAATTTGTTAGTCTCTAAGGTGCCAATGCTCAAATAAATTTGTTAGTCTCTAAGGTGCCACAAGTCCTCCTTGTATCAAGTGAGTTCTTCTACTGTTATCACTTACATTGAGAGGTCCTGATGCTTGAAATCGGAGTGGTTTGTTGCATATTTCTGATTATACACCTATGGATCACGATCCTAGGAGGTCTTTAAAGAAGATAAAAGCTTCATTTGTTTAGATTTAGTACTGTCAAGTACCCCTTCAATTGATAGTCTCACTCACAAAGTAGATTGTACTGGAAAGTGTGGAGAAGGCTGTGTTTCGTAAGGGACATTTTATAATCATTAACATATTTAGGTTCCGAGTCCAGCAGAACAGTCTGAGGATTTTAAGCAGGCCATTAAAATTCTCCAGTAGGACATTAACACTTCAAAAAAAGAGTAATATGTTGTCTTCAATAATAATGTCATAGTTTTTAATTTTATTGTATGCATTAGGATTTCAAAGTAAAAGCATCAAGTGCTGAGATGCTAAATTGTTATTGGAAGATTGTTCTCTTGTCTCAACTTTTTATGTCTCAGCAATTTATACTGAAAAGGGTGACTCTAGGTGTTGCCTTCACTTAGCGGATGGAAAGACCTAAAAATCTTCTGCAACGTCTGCTCCCGATTCCTCTAAATCTGACTTCTGGGCACACGGTGCCATTCAGAGTAGCATGACTTAGATGAATAAGATTTAAGCCATTGTCTCAAAGTTAAATCAGCACCTCAATAGAAGTAAAATCGGGTCAATGTTACAAAACACTTGACTTCAAAGACAGTTGTACATAGATCGAATTAGTTTCTTACATTCACCTTGGGATTGAAGAAACTTGTCGGAAGTGTTGAAAACAACTGTAGTCTCATGTTCCCTCTCATGGTCTGCTATGATTTAAAGGTTGAAGTTATTAGTTCTGTTTGCACCATTTTGTCCCTTTGAACTGAACCAGTCCAGTGTTTTAGGTACCATATTTTAGTTACCACTGGAAGCAAAGGAAATGTGGAGCTTCCTCCTTCTGTTTCAGGAGTTTAATACGATTCTTCTGTCATAACAGTGCATAAGTTTGTAGGATTTTCATTGATACAAAACAAGCTTAGAGCTCTGAAACTGTTTAAATATCCCCTTCTGCTTACCACAGTTCAGTGGTATCCAGGCAGTAGGCATTGAGTTCTGTGTCTTTTCTCAGTGCAGAATCCATTAATGTGAACTCTTCTGGCTTTTCATACCACTGTCCATTTTAGAGTTTCATTGTCCCTTCTAGTTTAAGGAAGCAGAAGAACCCTATATTCACAAAGAGGTATCTGATGGAATGGTATGGCTGTCCTATATCTGCTCATCTCTTGCGATGCTATAGACTCTAGAGGACTGTAGGGTTCCCTCCTCTCATACTAGGAACTGAGTTCTTAGAAAAGAGGCTTAGGCACTTTTATTCTTTTCAAAGTTGCAGGGCTTCCACATTCCTGAAGGAAGGGTACACACATCCAATTCCTGTCTTGCTGCAAGAAATGGGATTATAAATATTTAGTGATCATTAGTAGTGAAAGTAGATGTATGGCATGACGTGTATAATTATATCGTGTTTTAAGTGTGAATGGTGCTGCATTTGGTGAGAGACTATTGCACGTAGAAGTGTGATAGAGCTGTATCATAGACCCATTTCTCAACTTCCTTGAGATATGCATTATTCATTGGCATAGTTTAGCAGCATTGGGGTTGAAAAGGAGCTAGCAGTTGATGGCTGAAGATATCTGTCTTCATTATGCTGGTACATCCGTTGTGAGACTGGCTTAAAATCTTGAAATTAGGGGTTGCAAGTCGCATTCAGCCTCATTTCTCTTAGTAATATGGATCATTGAAGACATAACTCTCAGAACTTCAATTTCAGGTAAACATTTCTGGTTTGTCCATTTCGTATGTGACACAGGTTAGCGTCCACAAGTAATGTCACAGCCCACTTTGTTTGCCATTTGGTATACAGTTTCCCCTTTCTTTTTGCCTTGTCTCGGTCCCAGTGTGGTTAGTAGTGGGATGCTTATTGGAAATCTCAACTCTGCATCAGGAAGCTACCTGAAATCTGTATCCATTATTTTCCTGTAAATGCATGAGTACTATTGACCATTTATTTGGCAGATCCCTGATTTTTTTGCTTTTGTTTTGCTTGCCTTATGTGGGGTAAACATCTTTCCTTCCAAATATGTATGATTGTGGCTTCTCCTATCACTCAGCTTTCTCAGTCATGGGATGGCTGGAGATGGTTGTTTAGTGAGGGGCTTTTCTGTTTTAAAGAAAAGAAGCATTCTGAGTTGGCATTGTAGATAAGAGACTTAATTTGCTGTATGAAAGAAAAATACTTTTAAAAGACTCTTAGATTGTTAATATACTAACATTTCAAATGTGTGACAAGCAAATGAATCCAGTGTTGTGAGGCTTGTTTTTTTGTTTTATTTCAGGTTTTCTCCTCGTGGCAACAGACAAACTTAGGAGTATCTTTAAAGGTGGTCCAGGCAGATTTCCTATCTGTAGAACAAAAGAGATTGTAAGTTGATGTTGCTCATCTTCGTGCATTCACGTATAATTATACATATAGTGTCGTGTTTTCTATTTAACATTCAGCCGAGCTATGTGACCTCTCAAGCACTGTAGAATGTTTTATAGCTGATTCACTTGAAGAGCCAGAATGACGATGAAATATTAGATGTTTTAGAGATTTATAAGAACAATTTTTACTTTGCACTAATTTTTTACCAGAATTTACTACTTGGATATGTGGATTAAAAATAGATGAAATTGTCAGGGTTTGTTTTGAACTAAACAAATAGTTGTGCTTATTTTAGATACTCCAACATGCAGAAGCTATATAATGCCTTGTCCTATCCCGATGGGGAAAGATGGAGCCAACTAAAAATGTCCGCTAGCCTCCCAGAACTGGAGAGGTGAGGAGTTGGGTTTTTTGTAATTTCAAAAGATCACATGTTTCCAAGAATTATTGCAAAGAAGATGTCATATTTTAAGACCTATTGTTTCTCTAACCTCTTCTTACTAAATAATTATTATGAGATGTAAATATTAATACAGAGTTGGAATATTTTTCCCTCTCTGGGAGGTCTCTATTAAGGTCTACATCCAGTAACATGTTTTACTGTAGTCAAGTTACAGCTATTCATGTGGAGGGGAAAAATCCACATTGTTTGGATTAGAAGATAATACAACTTCACTTTTAAAAGGTTTCTGCAACACTTTGCGGTCAGCAGTATAAGTCGTGAGCCAGTAATGAGAGCACACCTTCCTATTTTGTTACAACAGTCGGAAAGCATTCCTGTTAGCAAAGCAGAAAATGATAAGGTAAGATAGCGTAAAAACAAAACCCTTAAAACAACTTTTTAAAAAAAGGATAGGAAAAAAGTTGATAAAATACTGTACTTACATCTTCACTTCTGTTGTATGTAAAATGTAAACAAGTCTTTTGCTTTGCAAATCTATTTTGCACTGCATTTATTCAATTAGCCTTGCATTACATGCAGCTCTTTCAAAGGTTGGGTGTCCAATCACATTCGATTAACTGTAAAATATAAAAAAGACATGTATGTGACACATCTAAATAACTAACTACATAACCAGTGTTATATTTATAGCCATTGTGCTCCCTTCTCTCTGTCTTCCCACTGTTTGTTGCTTTCAGTGGTGGTGTTTTGTATTTAGGATTTAAGTTTCTAGGAGCAGGGAGCTTGTTTTATCAGTTTGTGAGGTGTCTAGCATACTTTTGAGCACTTGAAGAAAAATAATTACAGTAATAAATATAACTTTTCCTTTTACTTTAGGTGGTTATCACTATTGTAACAGGGCTTCCAGGCTGTCACTCCAGTGATCTGTGCGCTTTCCTGGTCACTTTTAACAAGGAGTATGGAAGGTTAGTGTAGTTTTGGTTCTACTTTCTACAGCAGTCCTCGAAAAAGAAAAAAGCTGGTTGATTTTTCCATTTTTGTGCTGAACAGTTACTGTGATATTCAGGAAGGATGTTAAGTAATTAGGTTGCTAGCCATGGATTTGGGAGATATGGGTTCGATTCCCTGCTCTGCCACAGACTGTGTGACCATGAGCATTTCACTTAGTCTCTGTGTGCCTCGGTTCCCCATCCTGAAAATGGGAATAATAGCACTGTTACCTCCCAAGGGTGTTGTGAGGACTTGTGCAGTAAAAATCGTGAGGCACTTAGATTCCAAAGTAATGGCTGGCGGGGGGGGGGGGGGGGGGTGTGTGTCTCATAAGTATCTTAGATAGGTAGATATTATTCTACATTAAGAATGGGAATATCACAGATTTCACAAGAAAGTTAATTCAGATGGCCAGTTGTGACTGCTGTATGTCCATTTGTTTGGGTTCTCTGAGACTGTTCAATTCATCTGTAGGATTAGCAGTATCTCCAAAAGGGCCAGATGAAACATTAAATGTTAGGCTAAAGTGACTGGTCACTTGGTGATTTTCTTTGTCAGCACTTTGAGAGAACAGGTAGAGAGATTTCATTGCTTGTTTCCTCTGGTGGTGAGTCTTAAAGCAAATATAACTCATCTTTTGTGTAAGAGATGAAAATATATTTGAAATCTAGCTAAAATATTGTTTTTAAATGTAGAATCTGCTTTAAAAATATTTGTTTGGTTTTGCTGTCTTTTGCCAGACCAGAGAGAATGTGTGTAACTTTTACCAGCATATGGAGATAGGAAAGAATCATTTTAGAATTGTATCTTGTTTGTTTGAGTACTCAGCTCTGTACAAGATCAAACAAACAAACCCCTTTTCCTTTCCCCCAAAAGCTTATAATCTAAACATCTGGAATGTAGTCTCTGTAGTAAGGTGGCTCCAGCAACTATTAACAAGAACTGGCTGGATGGGAATTTAGTAATTTTAAATTTTCAAGTAGTTCTCTGTTCTGAGCCAAATGTAAAAATAAATGGTGGGGTTTTCTCTGTGGCTTGTTTTGGACCTTTTTATTTAATGTTTGCAAACTGAGATAGTGCAGTGTCTGTAGTCCATGTGAGGGGTGTGTGTGTGTGTTTTGTTTTTGTTGTAAACATGTAAGATTCTTTTGAAATGATTACTGCATAAAGCCTTATTTCATTACTTGTTTAAATGATAAAATTGGTGAAAAATTCATTGTAACAATATAACTGAATTGTATCCTGTCCAAGATAGTTCAGTTGAGGTCCACACAGTGTCTCATGATCAGGAATCCTAGTTTTTCATGTTTAAAAAAAAAAAAATCTCAAATAAACCATAAAAATTTGTGGTTTGTGGTTTTCCGCGATTAAAATGCAACGCTCAACTTCCCTAGCTCAGTTTCCCTAGCTACAAAATATAGTATAGTAAAATATAGGTATCAGTTGAACACGTTATATTGATATATTTACAATTTTAAGCAAGTTTGCTTAAAACTTGTTGCCGTTAGCCTTCTTGGCAACAAGGGCACAATGTTGACTCATATCCAGCTTCTCGTCCACTGTAATCCCCAGGTTCTTTTCTGCCGAACTGCCTCTTAGATAGTCTCTAAGGTGCCACAAGTACTCCTTTTCTTTTTGCCTCTTAGACAGTCAGACCCCAGCATGTAGCAGTGCATGGGAGTCTTCCTTCCTAAGTACAGGACTCTGCACTTGTCCTTGTTGAACCTCATCCGATTTCTTTTGGCCCAGTCCTCCAATTTGTCTAGGTCACTCTGGACCCTATTCCTACCCTCCAGCTTATCTACCTCTCCCCCCAGCTTAGTGTCATCTGCAAACTTGCTGAGGGTGCAATTAATCCCATCATCCAGATCATTGATAAAGATGTTGAACAAAACTGGCCCCAGTACTGACTGTCTGTTTTTCTGTGGCAAACGGATTTCTAGGATCCTTGCTCGTGATCACTCAACTTTATTACTAACACACATATCAAAAGTACTCTGGCACATTGTTTTGAAGATGCTATTTGACCTTGTTTCATATCAAAGAAGCCATTGACAGCAATTTAGAAACAGTAGGCTGATGCTGAAAAGACATAAGCCTAAGTGAAAAGAAAAGGAGGACTCGTGGCACCTTAGAGACTAACCAATTTATTTGAGCATAAGCTTTCGTGAGCTACAGCTCACTTCATCGGATGCATACTGTGGAAAGTATGCATCCACAGTATGCATCCGATGAAGTGAGCTGTAGCTCACGAAAGCTTATGCTCAAATAAATTGGTTAGTCTCTAAGGTGCCACGAGTCCTCCTTTTCTTTTTGCGGATACAGACTAACACGGCTGCTACTCTGAAGCCTAAGTGAGTTTCTCCTTTGTTTCTGTATGGGACCAGAAATAGGGAGTTACTTTGTACTGGTCACAAATTTATTTTTGATGGCCATGGGGTCAAAAGGAAAAGAACAGAAATAAAATGGTATAAAGAGAAAACAGAATTGAGCTGATATCTCACTCAGTTTGATTTTTTTCAGGTGGGTTGTTTATCGGCAGACTATGGATAGCCCTGAATGTTTCAGTGCTGCCCACTTTCAGCGTTACCTTTCAAGTGTTCTTGAGTCCCAGCAGAACCACAGCACGCGTCAGTCCAGTTACGCTAGAAGGAAAATGAGGCTGTTGGTGGTCTTGCAAGGGTAAGTAGTTCGTCAAATACAAGAAGATTGATCATCAAGAGAGTACGCTGCTCTCAGTTCTGCTCTTCATATCTCCTAGGTTAAGCTATTTTGTAACTTGTAATTCCTGCCTTCCTTCATTGGAAGAAGGTATTTGTAAAATGGTGTGTCTTGGTTCATGTTCTGACAACAGTCAGGCTTAGCTTTGGCCTTACTCCGTCTGGTAACCTGTTCAAGTGTCTGGAGCCCTCAACAGAGAATACTTCACCTCTGGCTCTCTCAGATTTCATCCCGAGTGCTGCTGATAGTATGTTTCTAGTGCAGCACAGCTTTTTAGTGGGTCATGATAGCGAGACACTCATCCTCCAGAAACCGATGAGAACGCATGACATTGGTATCCCACCCCTCCCCTTAATCCCACTTCACATATGGTGGCCAACCAAAGGTACTGATCTCCATTTTGAAAGCCCTTGATTTTGGGGGGATCTGAGGTAAATCTTGTAAACTACTTTGAGAACTGCAGGTGGAAGTTACTGTACCCGCTATAGCATTGTTTAATTTCTGGAGCGACAACTGTTGTGTTTACTGTATGCATGCAAGTGCCACAAAATACATACTTCTCTGTGTTACCCAGTAGATATCATTTATTTGTAGCGAAGAAAACAATAAGGTACAGCAAAAATGTACAAGAGCTTTGTGCATCGTGCAGAAAAGCGTGTTACCTGAACAAACATCCTACTTTTCACAATTAATTTTATATTTGAAGGTTGAGATACTGAAAATGTTTTGAAAAATATCCGTAGGGTGGAGTACCATCCCATTCCTCTCCAAGGGAAAACCTATTGTGTGGGAAATTACTTAAAAGCCTTAAAGGTTTTTGCTAGACTTTAATTTTGAATGGCTTGAAAATATTTAATTTCAGGAAGTAAGATGTAATTTAATTCTTTGAATACCACAATTAGATCTTTCTTTGAAAAAGCATTGTAAATTTATTCTGAAGAAGCAGTGCAAAAGGATTTTTAATAAATAATCTCAGGGTTTTGTGATCCAAATAAGTTATTCATTATTTTTTTCCTCAGTGTGAACATAAAAGTTAAATTTTTGTGAGTGAGATTTTAAACACAAAAACAGATATATGTGAGCTATAAGAACTGTTGTTCTGCCCTTTGCATGTATAGTACCTTAATACACCAAGTGAGGCTAAAGGCTTGTCTACATGGACATTTTGTTCTCTGCAAGCTGGTGTGTGAATCTACCCCACACTAGCCTGCCACATACTAACTGTCCATGTGTGCTATGCTGAAGCACACTGACAGTTCACTGGCAGCTTTGAAACAGGAGTGGATTAAAGTGCATTAATGAACGGATAGCGCACATCAGCAGGGTCCATATGGACTGTTAGCGCACAGCAGGCTAGCATGCGATAGATTCATACACCGGTTTGAAGCAAACTAAATGTTCATGTAGACAAGCCTGAGTTGTATTTGCTATGAGAACCATAGTTTAGGATTTCATGTCTCTTGGATTTAAAAAATCTCAACCTTTAACCTAAATTTGCGTAAATCAAGAAACAAATAAATCTACACATTTGTTTTTATGTCATTTGTTCTTATTCAGATAAATACATGTGAACATGCAACAGGTTTTGCTGTTGAATGTTCTGATAGTCTCTCTGATCCAGAGTGGACTGCGCCCAGCAGAGCATGCAAACTCTGAAACTCTGGTTTAGAACTGGTTGTGAAGAACAAAACCATATTCAGTTAAAACTGTTGGGGGAATTTTAAGTAGGCCTTGGTCAGATTCTATTTCACGTAAAAGTGCCTAGTCTTGTGGGGGAAAAGCTATTAGATCTTTAATGAACATGAGTGGATAGAATCTCTGTTTTTATATATATCATCTGAAAGATGACCACTTCAACAGCACACTTTAGCACCATGGTGGGAATTGGTCAGTCTTGAATCAGAAGGAAGGGTGCTGTTTGTTCTATCATTGGCACCACACTTGGCAACGTATTCAGGTATTTGCTCCCAGAGTAATTAAATCTTGTCCGCCTTGTTGCTGCCAGGAGTGTAACAGTTTCAACTAGTGAAACACAAATTGTCTTCACTGATAAATGTTCTAATCTTTTAAAGAAATGTGCTCTTCATTTGGATTTAATATCTATGATTACTCAGCATTCCCATCAGATAATTTACATGTAAGATTAAATTGAAACAATTTTTTCCATCTTGGTTTAGAAGTAATATTCATTTCTAAATCAGATAATACAGTAGTGGGTACCATTATAGGAGTCTAATGCGACCTAATGTGCTTAGTGGGGACGTGCATGATCAACTGTATAAAATCAGTTGCTAAAGATCAACTTCTATAAAATTGACCTAATTTCGTAGTGTAGACATGCCCTAGGTCATAGCGTTTCGGCTTTTCAAGTGTACAATATTTGAAAAGGATACTGTTAGGTAAACTCATGTACATTGGTCACCACTAAACTCTTTACTATTTTGTTTTGTCTAGTTTCCATTATTGGGAATATTAGAATAGCGTTCAGTGTAAAGATTCTCATGCTGATTGTTTTGTAGTTTAAGAAAAACTAATGATTTCTTAATATATGCCTATAAATTACCTTTGTGCCAGATTCTTAACTGTTACTAATATATTTTACATTGTTTTGGCTGTGATCACGGTTTGCTTTTCATCATGGATAGTAAAATAGAGTAGTTAGGTGAACGTTGCTTTATACCACAGGTAAATTCTCTGGGTTTAGGTTTAAATTTCTAAAACCACATCTCGCCAAAAGTCTGAAGCTGAATCTACGCTAGAGAATTCTAAAAAGTTTGCAGCGTGGGCTGGTAGATCTTAGACTTCCCACATTTTGTTGG
This sequence comes from Natator depressus, assembly GCF_965152275.1. Lineage (NCBI taxonomy): Eukaryota > Metazoa > Chordata > Testudines > Cheloniidae > Natator > Natator depressus. Next base: position 134,531,124 of record NC_134237.1, on the reverse strand, counting down.
GAGTTGAACTCTGGGCATCGATTGGTACAGAGAAACCCAATTATTAATATAATTTGAGGACTTTTTTTAATGCCCATGAAATAAAGGATAAGATATAATTTGCCTAAAAGTTACTAATCATAAACTCAGTTTAGTCAATTTCATTTATTTTGTTCTCATGCACTAGTACAGTGTGGCAACGTTTGAGTTACAAACACAGCGGAGGAATATTTCAATTCAGGTGGAATGTTTTAAGTTGGAATTCTTAAAGAAATGTCATAGAAACATTTCTGTTGGCATTGGGTTTTGTACTTTCTTTACAAAACCTACAATTTGGACTTCAGTCAAATTTATGGTGTTCCTTTAAGTCTTCAGTTAACATGCACGTTGTTTGCAGAAGGCATAATGTGAATTTCTTCCTATCTTGTTGTTTCTGTGCCTCTTGAATGCAGACGTTTACACTTATTCAGTGTTACATTCATAATAGTGCATTGTGCAATAGCTGTCAGTAATTTCTGATGGCACTTCTCTTTTCTTTGTGTAAGTAAATATCTGAATGCCTAAATTTCTTGCATACTGAATTGTGTAACAAGCATTTTCTTAGAACTCTAGTAATTTCTTTTGATTAATTGTTGACATGGTTCTTGTATTTCTGTCACTTCACACTTCTTCACTTTGTTCTCTTTGCAGATATACAGATGTTATTGATGTTGTACAGGCACTGCAGACTCACCCTGACCCTGATGTGAAGTCCTCTTTTATCATAGGAACAATTTCTACTTGCGTAGAACCACTTAGCTGCTATATGGAACATCGGTACGTTAAAAAATCTGAATTGTTTTGTGTACTGTTCGTGTATATATAGTTTGGTCTGTTCTAAAACCTTGTAAGAATGATGCAGCCATATTATGCTGCGTTGCTTGTGCACAGCTGAGCTGGCTTATTGTGTTGTAACCTCAATAAATGTTCTCGTTTTGAGTTTACATAATTTTAACAGAGCTTTTAAATGCAGCTTGATTTATACATTTAATGTAGGATTGTCATCCACTGGAAAAGCAAGATTTTGTTCTCAAAAGGTTTAACTTGGAAAAAGAAATTAATGTCATCTGTGGATTATGTAGGAACAAACAAAAAGAGAAACAGATTATAGTTGTTGTTTTTTACAAAGCACATAAATCATTGTAGTGATTCTTCAGTGAATCTTTCTTATTCCTTCATATTGCCAGACAATAAGTAACTTTTATTTCAGTTTGGGTACCTGATTATTACTTTTTGTTTTCTTAAAGTCAGCTATCAAATGAAGACACTACGCATTCAAGATGTGAATTTTCTTGGTTTCGAATTTTACAAAATATAGTGGCAAAAGATGGGAGAGGAAATTCTGGAAGTGCTAGTTGCACTTCTTAGATTATTTTCTTTAAAATTGGCACGCAGCCAAGCAACTTAAACTTTAAATGCAAAATACACTTCATAAACTCTTCCCATGTGCCCAACCCAAACTGCAGAGATGACAAAAACTTGATACTTTGTTAAAATGCTTTTCAAGGGATGTGGAACAGAGCTGATTTTAAGACTCCGTGGTCCTAGATATAAGCACTACACACAATTTTTACAGCTATTTGTGATCTCAGTAAGCAGATTGGTGGATTCAAACACATGAATTCTATCTCTTTGAGTAAATACCAAGTGCCTCCACCATAATCTTTCAATTTGACATAGATAATGTTAACCACAAATGAAGGTTATTACTATAAATATTTCATTAAGAGAATGATGAAAGAATTGCAGGTTATCTCCTGAAGTGAAGTAGCTGTTGATGGCAAAGACATAGCCCATGTAGTGTCTATTTCTGCCTCACTTTGAAGCTTCCTTCTGTAAGAGCTTGCAAAAGAGCAGAATCTGGCAGACCTAAAATGGCTTTATGCTGCAGTCAGTCTTTCTGAGTATGGAAGCTTTGAGAGTTCCAGAAGAGTAGATTGTGTCTTGCTGTCTGATCTGAATCTTTTGTATTTACAAAAAGAACCTCTTGTCCTCCAAAGTTTAATTACTGTAGGTATCCAATGGAGGGCTTTCTTTTGTTCTAGAATATTACCCCTTTACTTGAGCTTGTTACAGGTTTGATGAAGTTGATAAATGGTGTCACTGCTGTGCATTTTGGTAAAATGCACCAAATACAAATCCTGCCCTATAAAGCTTATGATGTATTCTAAAGGCACAACCCTGAGATACAACAATAACTCATGTTTAATACTGCACCTTTTCAAAGTATATACCAACCTTTTACTAATTAACTCAGTGTAATACCAGATAGACGAAATAGAACAGAAAATAGTCCCTGAAACAAGAAAGCTTCATAAAATTAGTTTTCCAAAAGTGCTTAGAGGCAGGGAGACCACTTAGTAAACATGACTTGGAAGGCTATTCCAGGCCATGGGATAGCATAAAAGAAGTCTTGAAGATGGGTCAGGATGGTGACGCCATGTTAAGTCTAATAGTAGGCAATGTTCAAATGACTGGGAGTCTTCAACTTGACACAAAGATTATTCTTGTGTTAGGGCTCGATTTAGATTATTGATTAGATGTCGGACACCCAGTCTCAATCAGTTTGTTAATGAAAGATAAATCAGTGCTGGTACAGAAAAGGTTAATACTTCATTCAATCCTGGGAGCAGGTTTGCAACTGACACTTGCTGTTCCAAAGTGATTCTAAAAACTACCTGCTATATTAGCTATTTACCACAAACTAAAATCGTTAATTATTATAGACCCTTCTTATCTGACCTAGTGTCTTCCTCCTGTTTTTCAGGGTGTAGACATCTACCCCAATTACTTCTAGCACCTTACCTAGTTAAAGACACCTGTATTGATTATCCCAATTATCCTAGCACATTTTTTGTATTTTGCATCACTTCTGAAAGGTTCTGCATATGAAACAAGGGTTACATGTGGTTCACTTGCTAATAAGCTTTCACAGTGAAGCTTCTGTTAAATGAAAAGCATGCTTGAATTTGATTCATAGTTAGTATAAATGCAAAGAATAGAAAGCCGCCTAGAAATAGATACTATTGGGTAACTGTTAGTAGAGAGCATCCGTTTGTACCGTAATTTTTAACATTAAGATTTCTTCTTTAATTTTCCAGATTCCTTTTTCCTAAATTCCTGGATCAGTGTTCACAAGGTAATTAAACTTTGTTTCTTTGGGAAATGATGCAGAACAAAACCTGTCAATACCCGGGCTTTAAATGTTGCCTATAGCAGGCATTTCTGACTTTTTCAGCCTAAGGGCCAAACATGTATTTTGCAGAACTGTCAAGAGGCCAATATCAATACTTTGAGGTACATTCTCTGTCCTAAATAGTTGCTTTCGATGCCTCTCTCTCCACAATAGATCATTTGGGAGGGAGGAATGGCTGGAGAATAATGCATTCCAGCTATCCGCAGATGGAGTGTGGTCCCTAGGGCACTGTCGTCAGCCAGCACAATGTAGAGCAGCCTCCTGGCTGCTGTAACCTGGGCTGACAGAGAATCAACAAGCTAAAACTAACTGTTAGTTCTCGGTTCCTACTAATGTCCTTCTCTCGTGGACCTCAGTGAACGGAAGGGGAGTCAGCCTTTCCTGGGCACCCCTTAGGCTCAGGCAGAGTCAGGCATGCTCTCGTAGCCTAGTGCAATTTAGAGCTAGCCTCTTTTTCCTCCTTTGTGATGCAGCTGGTGGGGGGCAGTGGGGAAGCAGATCAGAGCACATGTGAGCTGTGCAGTGGAAGGTGTCCTCCCACTTCCTTCCTTCCCACCCTGAGCCCCTCTCCACCACCACACCCTCCAACTTCCTGTCGCAAACAGGAATTATTCAGATGCTTCAGTTTAAAAAGCAGAGCATGGCTCATGGACTAAGTTCCCTCTAAGCTGTGTGGCTGCTCAGCTGCCCATTAAGCCCTGTGCAGGGGCTCAGGGCTGGGGCTGGGAGAGCCCCTCCCTGCCTGCCCCAGCACAGACCTGCCACGGCCGGGGGAGAGGTGCCCCTCCCTTGGCCAGGCCCAGGCCCGCTAAAGCTGCCACGGCTGGGGAGAGGGGACCGGTTGAGAGGCACAAGCTGCTGGGGGGAGTCCTCTCTCCCCACCGCAGCCCCGGGGCAGCCTGCATCCCAAACCCCTCATCCCTGGCCCCCACCCCAGAGGCCCCCCTGCACCCCAACCCTCTTCCCACACCATAAACCCCTCATCCCCAGCTCCACCCCAGAGCCCGCACCAACAGCCAGAGACCTCACTCTCCCACACCCCAACCCTCTGCCGCGGCTCTGAGCCCCCTCCCACACTCCAAACTCCACGGCCCCACCCCCACCACATTAATTTTGTTATGTGCACCAATATGAAAGTGATGTGTCACACATCACCTCCATATTGGTACACGTAACAAAATGCATTCCACATGTGGATGTAAAAAATTAGCGGGAATACTGCTCATGGATCATCTTTTTTATTCATAATCAAAGGGCATGTCTTCACTACCGGGGTCAGTCAACCTGAGGTACGCTACTCCAGCTATGTCAACAACATAGCTTGAGTCAACGTAGATTAGGCTGACTTACCCCGGCATCTCCACTGCACTGCATTAACGGGAGATGCCCTCCAGTCCACTTACCTTAATCTTCTCAGGGCGGTGGAATACCAGGGTCGACTGGAGAGTGCTCTGATGTTGAGTTAGCGGGACTTCACTCGACTTGTTAAATTGACAGCCGTTGCATTGATTTGCAGCAGTGTCAATCTGCTTCCTAACAACATTGACAGTCGCAGGTTAGGCACCGCTACTCTAGACATCACAGAAAAATTTATAATAATTTTCAGTCACTCCACGTCCTTGTGTATTGGACTCAAAGAACTGAGTAAAAATGTGTACAATGTGAATATTGACTTATGAAAGTCACCTGTGCATAAAGGTAAGTATTGAAATTGCATTGAAATACAACAGTTATTACTTTTTCGTACTACTGAAAGAGCTTGTGAAAGTAGATTGTTGTCCAGTAGCTGTAGCTAAATAAGAAATACTCTGCTTTAATACAGTATTAACGTTTGGTTCTACTCTGAAAAGTGATTAAAAATGGCACCACGTTCAAAAGATCTGGTTTGTGGTGGTATTCAGTCACATCTGCTTGCTTTGAAACAAAAACATGTGTTTACTACTATTTTCTCTGGTCACAATGGGAGGCCAGAACAGCTGTGGGTATGAGTTGGGTTCTGTCCCTTCTCATGTCTCCTCAAGCAAATAGTTATGTAAGTTCCAAATGGGAGACTACATTCAGTAACACCACCTGTGCAATCCCATTGAAAACTATAGTGGTACCTGTTAAACGTGTTGAGAATAATGGTGTTGCATAAATTATAACTGTTTTTCTAAGTGAAAAGAGATTTTTTTTTTTTTTGCCAGCCTGCAAATTCAACCTGAGATATGAAAGTCAGTCTCTGTTCTTACAGATCATGAATGGTAGGAAAGATTCTGCAGACCATTTTCTGCCTTCAGTTACGCCTGTGGAGTTTCACTGTATTAAACTCCCTTCACTCTGGCCTTGACATATATAGTCTATCCTATTCATATCTATTCAGAATGTTGCTGCAAAGTCCATTTTCCCAGTCTGTTGCTTTGACCATGTCACCCCTCTTTTTGCATCCCTTCTCTGGTTCCCCTTCTCAGTTGCATCAAACATAAGCTGCTTGTCATTACTTAAAAGGTCCTTTACAGTCAGCTTATCTTTCCCCTACTTACCTCTCAGTTGCTGTTGAGTTGTGTACACTCTGATCAGCCCATGATGCCAGCCTCTACTGCCCACTCGTTTAAATTCTCAAATAAGTACCTTCCTGCTTTCTCTCATGCTTCCTCTCTTGCTTGAGGAACTCTGTAAACATCTGCCAAGCTACTTCATTATTCGCTTTCAAATCCCTCCCCAAAGCTTTCCTTTGCCATGATGCCTACAAAAACTTGACAGTGGTTAAGCTGCTGGTGTGCTGTGACCATTGCCTATCATCAGTGTTGTCTCACTGTTTCCTTGTCTTCCCCAGTCTGTCTGTATCAATCTGTCACTTGCTTTTAAGCTCTTTGGGGCAGGGACTGTTTTTGTTCTGTGTTTGTACAGTCCCTTGTTCAGTGAGGTTGTGATCCATGACTTGGGCTCCTAGGGGTTACAGTAATACAAATAATAACTGGGGACAAACAGTTCTTCTTGTAGCTGTTTTTATGTAGAGTTCTGTTATGCTTGTGTCATAATAGACTACAGCATCCTTCCCACGTATGTTCGCTCTTCAGTGCTGAGAAATAGTAGCAAAAACGTTACTTTTATCACAAAAGTAAACCGAAGTGACTCGGGACTCTCAAAGGAAGCAAATCTGAGTAAGAATGGGATGATGACCATTGTGGAAAGTATTATGATGCCATTATATAAATCTGTGGGTTTTTTCTTCATCTGAGATACAATGTTCAGTGCTGAATTGCAGAATTAAAGGGAACACAGAAAGGAGCAACAAGAATTAGGGACATGGGAAAATTCTGGTACAAAGATTGAGAAGATTGGGATTGTGTAATTTAGAGATGAGATGAATAGAAAGGGATATGGTCGAAGTATATAAAATAATGATACTGAGAAGCTGGAGTCAGAACTTCTATTACCTCTGTTTGTTAGCATAAGAACAAAGAGACACTTAATGAAATTAAAAAGTGGAAAATTCAGAATTGATAAAAAAAAATCCGTATGGTACGTAATTAGACTGGAACTCATTGCCACATGATGTTAAGACCACTAAGTCAGCAAGATTCAAAGAAGGATTGAACATTATGGATAATGAGAATATCCAGAGTTGTTCATAAAAATATTAAAAGTGGGGGGGGAAATTGGAGGAATACAAACCACCTGCTTCAAGCCATTCTATCAGGAGTAAGGTGGAGACTCCCCTGGTGGTAATTACCCAACATCTGCTTGCTGCAGGGTTTCTTGCACCTTCCTCAGAAGTATCTACTTGAACGGTCATTGTCTGAGACAATATACTGAACTAGATGGACCAGGGGTCTAATCCAGTAGGGCAAAGCCTATGTGCTGAAGAAGTTGCCATTTTCACATTATTTTTCAGAGGAAAAACTGCACATTTTAAAATAAGGAAATCTGAACACTAAATATAATCAGAGCTGAGTTTTGACTGAGGCATTGTTCTGTTGCCTTTAGGATTTTGTGTGCCTCTGATGTCGCACGTTGTTTTTTCCTCCTTTGTATTGACCATATTTGGCTATCTTGCATGAAAACTCCTGTTTTAGGCATCAGTAGGCACAATAGCTTGATCTATTAACCTTTATTACTAGATGTACAGTTCTTTTCCATAGTCTAATCTCTGTACTTAATGGATATGTGTTGCTATTATAAAATCATATTATTTAACATTATTGATACTCACAGAAATTAACAGGTCTGGTCAGAAGTGGATTGGCAGAACTGTGATGGGAAATTTACCCAGCACCTGGCAATACTATGTAGACCTTTAAACAGTTCTATTTCAGTTCCTTCCTTGCATAAGCTTTTAAAAATTGCCCAAACTCTTTGACATAAGAGCAACCAATACTGCGTCAGACCAGTGGTCCATCTAGCCCAGTATCTTGTCTTCCAACAGTAGCCAGTGCCTGGTGCTTCAGAGGGAATGAACAGAACAGGCAATCATTGAGTGATCCATCCCCTGTCTTCCATTCCCAGCTTCTGGCAGTCTGAGACTAGGGGCACTCAGAGCATGGGATTGCATCCCTGACCATCTTGGCTAGTAGCCATTGATGGATTTATTCTCCATGAACTTACCTAATTCTTTTTTGAGCCCCGCTGTAGTTTTGGCCTTCATATGGCTATTTGTAGGTGGTGTCAGTTAGAGGGCTTTTAACTTCCCTGATATCTGTTGGAAGACTATTGCAGCAAAACATGATACATCCTGCAAATTCTTAGTATGTGAGGGCGACAGCTTTGAGTCAGAAAGTTGAGGAAACAGGTAGGGGGTCTGACATTTTGGATCTGATTTTGACCAACAGTGATGAATTAGTTGCGAATGTGAAGGTGGTCGGGGACTTGGGAGGAAGTGATCATGATCTGATAGTATTCAAGATCCTATGGAAAGGAGCATGTGAGAACAGCAAAACAAGGACAATGGACTTCAGACAGGTGGATTTCACCCGACTCAGAGAAACAGTAGGCGAGGTCCCATGGGAAGACCAGTTAGGAAGAAAAGAAGTTGAAGGGGGCTGGCAGTTCTTAAAAGATGCAATACTAGAGGCTCATCATCAAACTATTCCGACACAGAGGAAAGATGTGCAGCCACACTGGCCTCCTGTGGCTCTTCTCAAGTTGCTTTTCAGCAATCTAAAAACCAAAAGGGATACACGCAGGAAATGGAAGGAGGCATGTCACCAAGGAAGTATACCTGGGAATAGCCCAAATGTTTAGGGACAAAATCAGGAAAGTCAAGGCAAAGAATAAGTTACAGCTGGCAAAAAATGTTAGAGACAACAGGAAGAAATTCTTGAAATATGTCAGACAAAAAAAGAAAGGATGGTGTGGATCCACTGCTCAATGGAGAAGGTGAGCTGGTAACGGAAGATAATAGGAAGGCATGCAAGTCGTGGGAGGTGATAGTACTTCTCTAATCGGCACTGTTTAGGCCTTTGTTGGAGTACTGTGTCCAGTTATGGTCACCAGTGTATAAGAAGGATGTAGAGAAACTGGAAAGGATCCAGAAGCAAGCGAAAAAGATGATCATAAGGATGGAATGCAAGCCACACAAGATAAGGCTGAAGGAACTGGGTATGTTTAGTTTGGAAAAGAGGAGATTAAGGGGGAACATGGTAGCGATCTTCAGATACTTGAAAGGCTACCTTAAAAAGATGAAGAAAAGTTGTTCTCTTTTGCCACAGAAGGCAGGAGAAGAGGCACTGGGTTCAAACTACAGCATAGCAGATTTAGATGAAATCTTAGGAAAAACTTCTAACTGTAGAACAGTAAGACAATGAAATAGACTATTTCAGGTGGTTGTGGAAGGTTCTTCACTGGAGATTTTCAAAAGGAGGCTGTATAGCCATCTGTCTTGGATGGATAGACACAACAAATCCTACACCTTGACAGGGAGTTAGACTTGATGACCCTTGCGGTCCCTTCTAACCCTGTGATTCTGTGATTCACAACATCCCCGGCAATGAGTTCCACAGGTTGACTGTGTGTTGTCTGAAGAAGTACTTCCTTATGTTTGTTTTAAACCTGCTTGTTAACTTCATTGGGTGACCCCTGATTCTTGTGTTTATGTGCAGGAGTAAATAACACTTCCATATTCCATTTCTCCATGCCATTCGTGATTTTATACACTTGTATCACATCCCCCTTTAGTCATCTCTTTTCCAAACTGAAGGGTCCCAGTCTTTTTAATCTCTCCTCATATGGAAGCTGTTTCATACACTGTAATTTATTTTTGTTGCCCTTCTCTGTACCTTTTTCAATTCTTATATTTTTTGAGATGGAGTGACCAGAACTGCATGCAGTATTTATGGTGTGGATGTACCATTGATTTATGTAGTGGCATTGATATTTTTGTCTTATCTATCACTTTCCTAATGGTTCATAACATTGTTAGCTTTCTTGACTATCTTTGCACATTGAGTGGATGTTTTCAGAGAACTATCGACAGTGACTCCAAGATCTTTCTTGAGTGGTCACACTAATTTAGAGTCCATCATTTTGTATGTATAGTTGGGATTATGTTTTCCAATGTGCGTTATTTTGCATCTATCAACATTGAAATTCATCTGCCGTTTTGTGGTATCCCTTTGTAGTTCTTCACAGTCAGCTTCAGCCTTAACTCTATTGAGTAATTTTTGTATCCTCTGCAATCTTTGCTACCTCACTGTTCACCCCTTTTTTCCAGATCATCTATGAATATTGTGACAGTCAGGCCAGATGGCTACAGGAGTGTGATAGAAAGTAGATATATTAGCCCCAGATTAAGCAGGTCCCTTTCCCCTGTCAGGATTCCTTCCCCACTCCAAACTCTAGGATACAAATGTGGGGACCCGCATGAAAGACCCCCTAAGCTTATTCTTACCAATTTAGGTTAAAAACTTCCCCAAGGTACACACTTTGCCTTGTCCTTGAACAGTATGCTGCCACTACCAAGCATTTTAAAAAAAGAACAGGGAAAGAGATCACTTGGAGACATCTTCCCCCAAAATATCCCCCCAAGCCCTACACACCCCCTTTCCTGGGGAGGCTTGAGAATAATATCCTAACCAATGGGTTACAAAATCATCAGAGACCCAAACCACTGGATTTTGGCACCATGGAAAAATCAGTCAGGTATTTAAAAGAAGGATTTTATTTAAAAAAAAGAAAGAAAGGTAAAAATCATCTCTGTAAAATCAGGATGGAAAATAATTTACAGTGTATTCATATTCAAAACACAGAGGATCCCCCTCTGGGCAAAACCTTAAATGTTACAGAAAACAGGAATAAACCTCCCTCTTAACATAGGGAAAATTCACATAAAACAAAAGATAAACTAATCTGCCTTGCCTGGCTTACCTATACTGGTTGCAATATTGGAAACTTGGATTAGGATGGGTTGGAGAAGATGGATTTCTGTCTGGCCTCTCTGTCCCAAGAGAACAACCACGTAAACAAAGAGCACAAACAAAAGCCTTCCCCCCCCCCCCCCCCCAAGATTTGAAAGTATCTTGTCCCCTTATTCGTCCTTTGGGTCAGGTGCCAGCCAGGTTAGCTGAGCTTTAGCTGAGCTTCTTAACCCTTTACAGGTAACAGGATGTTGCCTCTGGCCAGGAGAGATTTTATAGCACTGTATATAGAAAGGTGGTTACCCTTCCCTTTATATTTGACACCTCAGTAAGATAATGGGCTGTTCCAGAGCAATCAGGAAGTTGCTGGAACCAATTAAGGTAGGCTAATTAGGACACCTGGAGCCAATTAAGAAGCTGCTAGAATCAATTAGAACATGCAAGCTAATCTGGGCACCTGGTTTAAAAAGGACCTTATTTCAGTTAGTGAGGTGCGTGCGAGGAGCTGGGAGCAAGAGGGCGCAAGGAGCTGAGCGTGAGAAGGTGTACTGCTGGAGGACTGAGGAGTACAAGCGTTATCAGACATCAGGAGGAAGGTCCTGTGGTGAGGATAAAGAAGGTGCTGGGAGGAGGCTATGGGGAAGTAGCCCAGGGAGTTGTAGCTATTACAGGAGACACTGTAGACAGCTGCAATCCACAGGGCCCTGGGCTGGAACCCGGAGTAGAGGTCGAGCCCGGGTTCCCTCCATTCTCCCCATCTCCCTATTTGATATAAGAGGAGTTGACCTGGACTGTGGGTCCCACCAGAGGGGAAGGTCTCTGGCCTGTCCCCTGACCCACTCGGTGGGTCAGCAGAGACGGCGGGGATTGTTCTCCTCCTTTTCCCCATGCTGGCCAGTGATGAGGTTAGTTGAGTGAATGGCAGGTTTGAGCCACTGGCAAAAGTAGCCAAACTGAGGGCTGCTGTGAATCTCTGAGGTGAGCAAATCCACCAATAAGCGCAGGACCCACCAAGGCAGAGGAGGAACTTTTTCCCAATATGTTGAACAGCACTGGTCCTAGTATGGATCCCTGGGGGAATACCACTATTTACCTCTCTCCATTCTGAAAACTGACCTTTTTATTCCTACCCTCTGTTTCCTGTCTTTTAACCATTACTGATCCATGAGAAGGACCTTCCCTCTTCTATGACTTCTTATTTAGCTTCAAAGCGTTTAGTGAGGGACCTTGTCAAAGGATTTCTGAAAGTGCAAGTACACTATATCCACTGGATCGCCTGTGTCTGCATGCTTGTTGACCTCCTCAATGAATTCTAATGGATTGGTGGGGCATGATTTCCATTTACAAAAACCATGTTGACTCTTCCCCCAACAAATCGTGTACATCTATGTGTCTGATAATTCTGTTCTTTACTATACTATAGTTTCAACCAGTTTGACTGGTACTGAAGTTAGGCTTACTGGCCTGTAATTGCCAGGATCACCCCTGGAGCCCTTTTTTAAAAATTGGTGTTACCGTAGGTATCCTCCACTCATCTGGTACAGAAGGTGATTTAAGTGATAAGTTATATACCACACTTAATATTTCTGCAATTTCATATTTCAGTTCCCTCAGAACTCCTGGGTAAATAGCATCTGGTCCTGGTGACATTTTACTGTTTAATTTATCAATTTGTTCCAAAACTACCTCTAATGACAGCTCAGTCTGGGACAATTCCTCAGATTTGTCACCTAAAAAGAGTGGCTCAGGTATGGGAATCTCTCTCACATCCTGTGTGATGAAATCTGATGCAAAGAATTGATTTAGTTTCTCCGCAATGGCTATATCTTCCCTGAGTGCTCCTTTAGCGCCTTGATCATCTAGTGGCCCCACTGGTTGTTTGGCAGGCTTCCTACTTCTGAAATTCCTTTGCTGTTAGCTTTTGAGGCTTTTTTGCTAGCCTCCATCCATTCCCTCCATACACTTCTGCAATCCCTTTTTGCTTCCAAATTGTTCTCTGCAACTGTTCTGTCTAGGTAATCTCTTTTTTCTGCATGGACAAGGAATGCTCCAGATATCATCATCTAACGTCCTAGATATCCATTGTGTTTAAAGTTGATATTTTTTTTGCTGAGGACAAAACGGAATCATTATCACTGTGAAGCATAGGTTTGTGAGTTTCCCCTGCTGTTTCTGAACTTCATTATCTAACGCGCTATTCTCAGAGCTGTGCACATTCCTGATAACCTCATCGGTTAGGCAGGTGTATAAATAAAAGGAGTAAACAAACCGAAGCCTTTTTGGAAACACAGATTTTAGAAACAGAAGAGGGAGGGGAGGGGGTGATTCAAATACTAAAAGGTCAAAATCGTTAAGGTGTGAAATTGTGTATTTAACCATCTCCTAGTTTTCATTTCACAAACCCCCGTCCCCGCTTCACCTCCTCCCTGGCTTTGTCTCCTTCATCTCAACTTTGTGGTCTGCCAGTTTAATATAGGGCCTAATTTTGTAAATACTTACTTCCATGGGTAAAGATACTGATATATGTGCCTGCATGAGTAGACCCTTAATTTGTAAGCTCCACAGAGCGGAAACAATTGTCTGTAGCTCCCTAGATCTGCATGGGACTGTACAGACAAATGCGAGACGGTCACTGCCATAAAAGTAATTCTAAATAGGCAAATGCGGGAGTTGGGGGGAGGAAAAGGAATTATGAGGAGACTTCTTTTCTCATCTTCCTTATTAATGCATAGTGTATTTGCTTCCTGTTTCTGGCTTGGCATTTTAACCATTGCCTCCTTGCCTATTTCTTTTTAATTTTGTTTTTAATCCTTGCCTATTTTTGCATTCTTTTCAATCCTGATGGTAGTTGTCTGTAATGCTGGGTTGAGGTGCACACCTATTGTGCTGTCATTTACACACAATAGGAAGCTAAATATATGGTTGATTTGTTTTCAGTCAAAATTATGAACTAGCAATGTAAAGCAGCCATATGCAGGTTATCCATTTGGAGGCGCCAATTAAATGGGGAAGTTTTTTTTAAAAGAAAATATCCAACATGTGCCCTTACAAACCAAGTTGTAGTTGTTGTTGGGCATACTTCTTACCTTTCAGGTCATTTGTGTGATCCACATCGGAACTTGTAAGTGTGTCTCTGATTTTGTTTGAAGTGCTCTGTGCTTGCTGTTCAGCCTCTCAATCCCAGTTTCAGTATCTGACAATGAAGATGCTTCTGAAATTAGTCTAAGAACCTCATAAGATAAAGGTATTAGAAGGCCCAATTCTGACCTTTATAGTATCTCCCACCATAAGTATTTCTACCTTAAATGGTTTTCTCTTGCAAGTACCCTCTATTTTGTCTGATGTTAGTCTCCATGGCATAGGGGAAATACCTGAAATAGTTTATAAATTGGTCTCGGGACATGGGGGAATTTTCAAGCTCAGTACTACAGCCTGGGAGTTACTAGGGATCTTGCACCCTGTGCTCCGCCATCCCTTGGGTGAGGTATTAGACAGAAGTTTCTTCAGTGTAATTCTGCTCAGAAATTAATGGTTCCTGTGGTACTTTAAGAAAAGAGAAGGAGGATAACACCAATATGCCAGCCAACATGCCTTCCATTAATAAAACTGGTTCTGGTGCCCAAGGCTTATTGGCGATAGAAGCTAGTACTTTATTTCTGATTCTCTTCAGAAGGCATTTGCAACAACAGCAGCTGGTTCCCATTTAACTTGTAATTTGTCTCCATGCTGTACTTGTTCACCAGGTGTAAAAGGGCATCTTCTGTATTCAAATCCAGGACGGTTCCTGTAGATGAAAATTGTAGCTGTTGTTTAGCCCTAAGTCTGGGAGAACAGATAGCCTCATGATTTTAAAGAGGGATTTTCTCTTTATGGAAGCACCAGCTGAAGTCTGTTACTTTTCTCCAAGGTTAGACTCAAGGAAGTTAGGTGCCCCACTAGTATTTTTCCAGCTGTTATCCTCATTTATGTCATCTTGTAGAATGCAAACTTGGTGTCGAAAAGAACCGTTTTGAAAATAGAAAGGAAAAATATTTTCTATTTTTGTCTCTAAAAGTGACAATTGTCTGACTGTCTGAAGTCTCAGCTCTAAAATGGCATGACAAACATATGTGTATTGAGCTTGTCATGAGGCTTAAATGTTCATTTTTCTTTAAGTCCAATTTTATTAAATTGGCTTTTTCCTTCCCTTTTATTTATTTTAAATTGGTTCTTGCGCTGACTGATCAAGCTTGGCTTCTGTTCAGTGATACCACCTGATCTTTAAAAATCTGAAGGATTCCTGCTGCCTGTTGCTGGAGGAAGAGTTGTCTTTAGAAAAATCTCCCCCTGCAACTGTAGAGCTGCACCATACCAGTAATTTCAGTGTTTTAAGAGTTCCTGAGTCATAGGAGTCCAAAGATTGATTCCTACCCTTACATCCTCCTGATAGTAGGCAACTATCTAGATGAATTGATGTACCCCCTGGAAAAACTCTGTGTACCCCCAGGGGTACGTGTACCCCTGGTTGAGGAGAACTGGTGTGGACTAGCACTGTCGCTTGTAGAGGGGATGATAGATCTCTTTGAAATTTCTCATGGAAGTAAGCCTTTCCTTTGCTGCATCAAAAGTAGTATCAATTCTTTGTCTTCAGAGCACTTCACAAGATTGAGCCCCAGAGCTTCATTGTGAGGGAGGTAAATATCCCAATTTTACAGATGGGGAAGCTGAGTTAGAGTGGCCGAGTAAAAGTTGCTCAGGGCCATACAGTCAGTAAGAGACCTGAGATTAGAACTCCACAATTCCAAGTCAGAATGACTAGGATACAATATCTTTCACAGAATAATGTTCTTTAAGTGATTTGGTTTTGAAACCCTCAATTTTATGTAGTATAGGAGACTAACAATATCTCTGAACATTGATGAGGAACACTGGTTATGTATCACTTTCTGCCTTGTCCCTCCAAAACTTTTTCCACTAAAGACCATCACTGCAAAGGGGTGAATATTTTAAAGTTGTGATTTTTTTAACCAGTGAGGAATATTGGTACTCAGTGTGTTTTGAGACTTGTGTAACAATAAAATATGAGCTGCATGATGGCATTAGTAGCTTTGTTATGACTTAATTGTTGTTATCCAGTTATTAATTGGCTTCTCTAAGGTGGAAATACCTGGCAATGGTTACTCTCCCTTTAAGAACAGAGTTTTTTCTCCTCTAACCTTCTCTCCTTTTTGAGTATCAAATGGTTGGTATTCTAGTTGGACTGTAAACTAAATATTCACAAACAAGTGCTTACTTACGTGCATAACTTCACACAAGTCAGTAAAGTTAAGCGCATGCTGAAGTGCTTCTGGGCAGGGGGCCCAAACTGGAATAATCTTATTTCCTAAATACATTATTCCCTCTTTCTAACTGCAACCTATGTCTTGTCATGTCTCTTTCAGGTTGTAAGATTGTTGGAGTTCAGGGACTTATTTTCTATATATTTGTATAATGCCTGACGCAACTGACAACGCTTCCC
This sequence comes from Natator depressus, assembly GCF_965152275.1. Lineage (NCBI taxonomy): Eukaryota > Metazoa > Chordata > Testudines > Cheloniidae > Natator > Natator depressus. The sequence continues at coordinate 134,515,079 of NC_134237.1, read as the reverse complement.
CCTCACCACCGCCTCCTTGGCCCCTAGAAGATACTGCAATATAAATGTTTAATAATTCGGAATAATTAAATCTGTTGATTATTCCACATAACTTGCTCAAAATGCTATCCGCTTTAGATTTTCTCATTTGTAATAAGCTTTACTTATTGGGGTAAGATGCAAACAAATAGAAATTACTTTTGATAAACTGAGTAGTCAATTGCTTGACAATACTTGGATTCGTTATGAAATATATTCAAAAGGCGAAATAACCAGTGTCTGTCAGGTTTATTGTTCTCAGCCAATAATAATATCGCATAGGGAAAAGGTTCTATCTATGACACCAGTCTCCAGGAAACTCTCTGATGCAATGACATTATATTCACTTTATACAGGAGGGGCGCTCCCAAAGTTGTACATTTCACCTGGTGGTGTTTTTATGATGTTTTTTTTTTTTACAGGTTACACATCTCTTTACATGTCACTAAATTCCAACCCATTAGTTTGTCCCAGTTCCCTAACTAGTTGTTCAGGTCCTTCTTTATCTTAGTTTTATATACTAGCATTCCAGATTCTGGTCTGTGAAGGTACTTCACTAGCTTGTACTAAGACATAGGAAACTGGTCAAAATCAAGATTAAATTTGTTGTATCTGCTTATGCCAGATATTTACTTAAGCAAATTAAAAGTGTTATGAGATACTTAGGATAAAGTGAACAGGATTATGGTATAGGCCAGTTTAGTTTGTATCACTGTTAAAATATTTGTGCTTAATGTTATTGGTGCTTCTTCATACACATGGAGCAGTGTATTTATGTATATGCTAGCCAGCATATACTGGTCAACAGTTACAACCTGGAAAAATGTTTTTGCTGTACTACTTAACCAGCATATGTTTTATTGTTCTCCACCATTGCAGACATTATTTGCGTGAACTGTTCCCCAATTTCTTCATGCAGGGCTGGTGAGCAATGTGGTCTTCACAAGTCATACTACAGAGCAGAGACACCCACTCCTTGTACAACTCCAGAGCCTCATACGAGCAGCAAATCCTGCTGTTTCATTTATCTTGGCAGAAAATGGCCTCGTAACTAGGTAATACTAGCTGAAGTTTCCAGTTCTTTGCGATTTTCAAGTTGCTGTTCTAAAAATGGAAAACACTCTTACAAGAAAAGCTGACCATCTTTGACTTTCACCTATAAACAGAAAGTGGACTTAGTACGTAAACTAGAAAAATGCTTATTTTTCTTAGTGATTACTTCTTTGATAACAGGATATCTCATCTGTTCTTGGAATTTTGACATTTTAAGAATGTCATCTACACTTCAACCAGATGTTCTGATACAGCATGATTCACGAAAGATTTAAGTGTCAAAGGAATACATTAAATGACCATAAGCTACAAATAATACAGTATGATTTAGGAAAAGTTAAGGTTTAAAATGGGTGTAGCTTTTCATTTGCAGAGTAATTTTCATGTTAGGTTTTACTTTATACAGCAGTGCAGGTAAGATTCTCTTTCTACAGATTGTAGGTTTATATTAATATTTGTTCCATTAGAGACCAATTGTGCAACCTCTACGCACATTGAGTGGCATGGATGAGTAAACCCACTCAACTTTAATGGGGCCAAAGTCAATGAGTAAGTCATAATCAATATCAGTAAAAGTTGAATTGAGGATCCGATGAAGTTCTTATAAGGGCTTTTTTGCTGTGTTATATATTTTATTTAGTATATTTACTTGTATCCTAGTTGCAAATAGAAAATTAGTTGAGTAGAGAATTCCTTTCTTTTTAAACAAAAACTTTTAATGTACCATAAATAGTAAACATATTATTATTTTACTGCAATCTGACTAGCACATCCTAATTTATATAAATGGTTTACAGATAAATGGCCATTGTTACTGTGTTCTGTAAATTAAAAATCTCTATTTATTTTTTTAATAGGAATGAGGATATTGAGCTTATTCTCTCTGAAAGCAGTTTTTCAAATCCTCCAATGATGAGAGCTCGATATTTAATGTATCCTGGCTGGCAAGTATCTTAGTTGAGAAATAATAAAAAAGCATTTTTTAATTAACATGAAGGATTTTAAAAGCCCCCACTAGCTTATATTTTCAAGACAATTCATACCTGTGGACCAATGACTTTGTAAATGTCTTTTTTTTTTTTTTTTTAAAGAGCCTGTGAGTAGTGTTTTTAGATCCACTAGTGCCATCTTTTGCCTACTTAGGATCCTCTTCTGTTGCCATTTAAATGGGTGGCAAAATTGCTTTAATTTCAATGAGAGCAAGAGCTAGCCCTGTGAGAATAAGAGGAGTAGGTCAGTACTGACTTGAAGTAAATTCAGTCTGACATCTGTTCAGCCTAAATGAAATGATCTAGTGGTATCGTTTCAGTTACTAGCAGACAGTTATCCCCAGTGAAATATCAGCCTTCTTGATTGGCAGCCTCGGCGGAGGCCAAGGACAGAAAATACATGGAAACAGAACTCTGTTCTAACACCTAGTGGTATCTTCTACAGTTCAGGGTTGCAACACGTTGCTGGGGATGGTATGTTGCTGCTGCTGTCTGTGCTGTATCTGTGTGGCAAATAGAAGACTTTGTTCTCCAGAACTGCCAACCTGGCACCAGTCCCAAATCCTGACCAATTGTTTTCTAGTTACGTTTAGAGTATTAGAGGCATAGTGTGCAGCCCTTAAACCAACATACCTGGTCAGTCCAGAACAGCTTCTTGTTCAGAATTAATTACACCTTGACTCCAGACTGGGTTTGAGAGAGGTTTCTTAAGTAAACCATCATGGAGTAAGGGTAAGGCTTCTTTTAGATCCCATATCATTCCAAAGGGAAGAGAATTGGGTTGGAGAAGAAACTGTTTCAAACCTCTTGACACTGGGATTCTGTCTCTTAATGTAGTGCACCTGGCGGGGGGAAGTGCCAACAGCAGGAACTTCATAGAAGTGGTTCCTGATATCAGTTGTGATACAAAATTACATATATAATAGTTGGTGTTGGTGCTGCTTTGAGCAGGGGATTGGACTAGATGACCTCCTGAGGTCTCTTACAACCCTGATATTCTATGATTCTAATTCTTACCTTGTTTACCGTTTGTATTTCTCTTCTTACAAGCAATGAATTTAGCAATCTCTTCATGAAAGCTCCTCTGTTGTTAAAGTAACAAATATTCTTCATTTTTAGAAACCTATTAGATAAAAAATAGATAAAGCATGATAATGGACACTTACAGGAACTTTGATTGCTCACATGAAGTCTGGGGAAACGAAATCAAAAATATCTTTGGCAAATAAAGTTGATTTCCCTTTTTTGTTAAAAAGGTATGATGGTAAGTTTGGAGCTGGTTCTGTCTTCCCACCAATGGTTCAGATCTGTGTGTGGTTTAGCCGTCCTCTGGAAAAAACACGATTTGTGACCAAATGTAAAGGTAAAAATGGATTTTGGTGACTTTAAGATTTAAAATATTGTGGGTGTTTAGTTAGGGAGACCCTGTGCTATGCTAATCATGAATAATGTGAAATTTTTATCTAGAAAATAATTTCTCCTCAAAGTTCTTCATATGCTGTGTATTTTGACTTTTTTGTCTATTCTGGAAACTTAAAGACTCATGACCTTGTTTAAATAAGCGTAAGCTTTTAATATTAAATCTAACATTTTAGTATGCAGTGAAACCACTTGAGGGTAATTATCCCATACACGTCAATACTTAGAAGCTTTTTCTAAGTTGAAATAAATACTTTTTTTTTCTGTTTTCTTGTGTTAAAGTATAGCTACCTTGTAACTTTATATATAATTCCTTGCAATGATTACAAAATCAGACCACTTCTAGAGTGAAAATGTGCTTTTAGAGTAGAAATAATGTCTTTCCTTCTGTCACTTTAAAAATTGTTTTTCTGAGAATCTTCTTTCTCTCCACACTAAGAGTCAATTATGTGGGAGGGATACTTTTTTATTATAAGTATCCTTTGAGTATATATCCTTTTCTCCCCCGTAGGGAAGAGAAGTTACAAGTAGTGTGGGCTTCAAGGGACGTAGCATAGCAAATAGTGTGAAGTGGGTTATTTAGAGATCGGGACTCTAACCTTCCACTGGTAGCCAAGGTGATCTGTGCTGAATGAGCTGCACCAGGGAAGAGGAAAAATAAGTTTAATAACCTGTTTTTATTTTTATTTCATACAGCAATTAAGTCATCAGTTAAGTCAAGTCCTTTTTCTGGAAACATATACCACATTTTGGGCAAAGTTAAGTTTTCAGGTAACTGGAGTGTACTTTGTATGCATGGTCTTGAGATTACACTTGTTGTTTTCACCTACTCCCAGAATACTAAAATGTATAATTTGTAGTAGTTTGGTTCGTAAAGGAACTATACGCATCTATGCACATGTGCTACCTGTTAAAATAACTGAGGTAAGTCAGCTATACCAGCCCAGTGTTTAAAGAAAATGTGTTCTCTTTTTGGTAGATTCTGATAAGATGATAGAAGTCTGTCATAATACATCATCTAATTCATTAAGCCTTGTGCCTGTTCAGGAGGGGCCTACTCCTCCTGATTCAAGAAATGATAACAGAGATCGCAGCAGTCAACAGGAGTACTTCCTTGTATTCATTGGCTGCTCTCTTAAGGAAGAGGATATAAAAGACTGGCTCAGACAAACTGCAAAGCAGGTTTGCAGACGCACTTATAACTGTTGATTTTTTTTCTGTGTTGCCTCGTTTAAAAATCCAAAATGAAATTTGAGTGTTTTAATGTTCTTATTGTTAAAGTAGACTGGAAACTGGTTAACTATGCCCTGCATAGAGCACACTGGATTCTACCATTAGAAATGATCTTTTCAACAAGATGGCTGAAAAGGCTCACTGGTGCCACCTGTAATTCGAACTTTGTTTTTAAAGCATGTCACAGCATAGTCACGGTGAGAACTCTTTGCTCCAGAATACTCCATAGCAAATTGAGTATGCGAGTATGTCCAAATAAACCCAAGAAGACTTGGACTGAGACATGGTTGTCCTGCATATGGGTAGGGTCCAGAGCCGTTTAAGCTCAGACAATTCAGTGTGTGGAACCTGCACTTGGGTGTAATGATAATGAGCGGCAGTAACCACTGTAGTTAGTGTATAACTGTTTCCATTCCTCCCTCCTGGTCTCAGTTGCTCAAATTTTGGGCTTACATTTTCCAGGCTTGGTCTGTGCTTGACGGTAAAGATTGAGGGGAAAAAAAAAAAAAAAAGTTTTGAGCAAAAACTATTCAGCTATCTTTCATCATGAGACAATTTTTTTGGTGGGAGGGGATGTGTTTTCTTCCTGTTTTTAAAACATTTTGCAAACTGCTGCTGTGAAAAGAAAGTTTAAATATAGCATGGAAATAACCTGTGTTCAGGTGAAAGCTGGTTTTGATTTACATGGTCTTGAAAATCATACGTTCAGTTTGGCGGTACATTTTTTTTTTTGCTAAGTTTGTGAAGTGGGCTGTTAAGTAAGTCCAAAATGTGTACGTGTGTGTGGCTAACATAGCCACATCGTGAAGAGTAAAGGGTTGGGTGCATGCACTTTTGTAAGATGGACAAGAGTGTCTTGTCTGTGAGATATTTATAGGGACTGCAGTCAGTGCTTCTGTAGGCTTTTTAGAGGCTGTGACCAGTCTGAGCTCCTGAGGAGTATGGGAAAAGATATTACAGTGCTTTCCAGTCAGTTCCACAGTACCGGCGAGTGTATCTCTTTGAATTCTTTTTTTTAAAGAAAACTCCATACAAAAACTGAGAACATTAAGTTTGCACAGTTCAGCACTTGAGCCAGGAACTATTAAAATTATGATTGTATACATTGCATTAACTTGAGCTCCTTGTCCATAAACATTTTGGTACAATCTTTAATTAGATGGTCATGATTTCTCTGATACAATAAATGACAATCTTTTCTACAACTATAAATTCGTATGTGTAGCATCTTGGAATGCAGCGTAGGCTGAGAAGTTGAGACTCTCCAGAAATCAGAGGGGAATCCTTATCAGAGCCAGAATTAGAACTCGAGAGTTTCTGGCTTCCAGCCCTGTTCTCATGCCACGCTATTTCTGTTCCTCCAGCATGGGGTGTGTTTTCTTTTTAAGTGGGAAATGTACATGCTGTATGTACACAAATGTTATTTCTAAATCATGCTGCTGCTTACATGCCAATGGCATTTATCTGTTCTGAGAACTAAGTTCATGGAAGATTGGACGTTTTTAAAAATAAGCAAATTTCTCCAAGGATGAAAAACACTCCTCTTCTTCAGCTAACTCAGCAATGATTGAATTGAATTCAATCAGACCTTGAAAATAAAAGCATAATCTTTGGACTGAGAGCAAACATGAAAGATTTTAACCCAACCAGTAGCGCTCTCAAAAATTTCCAAACCTCCTGTAAATGGAATTTATAATGAAAGTGCCTTCTCATCCCCTACAACATCAACAGTAGAGACTGATTCAGGGGTTTTAAATAACTTAATATTTCAGTTTCTGCATATTGCCTAAAGAAGTGAGGTACAGGTCTCTTTATTAAGTCTAAAAACTTGATTGTTCTGCCTCTTATGTCATTTTTTTGTTTTTTACAATAGCTTATTTAACTAGTCTCGTTAAAATACCTTCAGAATTTTTGTTCTGTTCTGTTAACTAAAACACATTTGTATAAGATTCTTGTTTTTTACGTTTGTATGTGTAAAAATTGAATCTAGAGTGCCTTAAGTAAACAATGCAATTTAATAACCGTGTCCACTTATTAGCATTCATATCCATTTTTTAAAAATACCCTGTGTTAGGATTAAGCACAATTATCTTTGTTTACCGATTGCTACCTTTTTCATATTTGTGAGAACTTGATAGTTGTACTTTTCTGGTTGCTTGCTCTTTTGTTGTTGTTTTTTTTTTGGTACCTTAATTATACCGTAGTGTGATGTTGGCATGAGCATTAAATGTATTTTTGGTATCTGAATCTATGTATAGAAACCTCAGAGGAAAGCCTTGAAAACCAGAGGAATGCTGACCCCGCAGGAGATCAAAAACATTCATGTAAGTACAAGCCATTAGCATCAAGGCTTTGTTTTGATCCTCACTTCCTTAAGTGCCCATTTATATGATAGAAGGCTATAGCAAGAACTGTGTTCTAAGTTTCTGACTTGATGCATGCAAAACTATTTTTCCTGATGCTGTTAAGCTTCCAGATAAGTGGTGGGAGTGCTGTGTAAGCATTCGTTTCCAAATAGCCCCATGCTCCCACTTCCAAAACTCTATTATGGAATTGCATTATCACATCATAGTGATAATCCCATTTTCAGAATAGTGATGGATGTATTTCCATTAATTCTTGGTAGCTATATAGATACATACTGTTTGTTTATCTATGCTGTCATCTGCATGTGAAAGGCAAAAATAAACTCATTTAAGATAGTTGTTTGTGTGGACACTATATTCGTCTGCCCCTGCAGCTGCTATTCTTAAGCTGTCCTTTGCTGGTCTTGCTGTTGGTACAGTCTGTTTTTAGACAAACCAGGAGTATTTACAAGTTGCTCTATGGCTTCCTGTTGGAATAAAGGTGATTAAACACTAAAACCTCCTGTATGAAATGTGAAGTTTAAGGAAGCATCTGGTCATGTCATAGGACTGGAAAAAGATCCTTATAATCATAAGCACTTAGTGCCTCAATCTTAGATGTTTGCTCTTCAGTATGTATCTTGAAGTAGTAATGCATCTGGAATAGAACCATGTATCTCTAGTCAATAAAAAGCAGGAAAGAAAATGGATTTAATGATCTGATATGGGAAACTACTAGTACTTGTAGTTACATGGCAAGCTATTCAGCATTTTTTAGCCTATACTCTTCTTGCATTTTAATGAAGGCTTATTTTGATTTTGTCCTCACAACAAATATATGGATAGTTGCAGGAGATCTTTGTGGAGAGTCAGTCTGGAAAATGGCACAGGGTGCAAAGCTGTTAAGTTGCATGTCATTAGGATGTGCCTTTATTTCAAAATATATCAATTTTAAATTTAATTAAACAAATTATTTGATAGAAGCTTCACGTTACCGAGGTCTGTATATGTTTCAAAATTAGTTTGAAACGCAGTGCAATCTATGCAACAGGCCGCCTTAGGAAACCTGTCATAAGAGACCATCCAAAAGCAACCCCACAACTACCTTTATTGTAAGGCTACCTCCATGAAGCAACCTGTTTCTTAGTTCTTTAAGTAGTTAAGACATATTTTAATGTATTTTTAAAGCATTCTCTGGTCTTCAAATAAGGACAATTACAGTACATTATACTACAATGACTGTGACTACACTCCTTACCCCGCTTTTCTTGCTTAAGGAATTAGTGCTCATGCCACCATTTTCTTAAATGAAATGAGGACTGATGTACAGAGTATTTATAGTTGCTTGTGCAATGAGTGTTCCCACATTTCTTAGGCAATCACGGAGATACAGTCAGAGATGTTCAGGTATTATGGGGACAGGAGTGATGTAAGCACCTTGGCTGTTAGATGTAGAGTTTCAATTAATAAAGGATTAGAGGGTAATTTAATCAGTGCAAATCAACATGGTTTTATGGAAAATAGGCTATGTCTAACTTGATCTCTTCTTTGAGATCACAGGTTTGACTGAGAAAGGTCATAGTGTTGACATAATACACTGAGACTTCTGTAAGGCTTTGACAGACATGACATTTTGATTAAAAACCTAGAATGACCTAGAACTAACATGGCACATATTAAATGGATTAAAAGATGGCTAACTGATAGGTCTCAGTGTAATTGTAAATGGAGAAAAGTTATCCAGTGGGTATGGTTCCAGGGAGGTGCCGCAGGGATCACTTTTGGCTCTCTTTTATTAGTGATGTGGAAGAAAACATAGGCATCACTGATAAAGTTTGCAGATGATACAGATTTAGGGTAGTGGTAAATAATGAAGAGGACAGGTCACTGATATGGAACTATCTGGATTGCTTGGTAAACTGGGCACAAGCAAACAATATGCATTTTAATGTAGCTAAATGTAAATATCTACATCAAGGAACAAAGAATGTAGGCCACACCAACATGATGGGGGACTCTATACTGGGAAACAGTAACTCTAAAAAAGATATAGGGGTCATAGTGGATAATCAGCTGAAATGTGCTCCCAATGTGATGTTGTGGCCAAAAGAGCTAATGTGACCCTGGGATATATAAACAGGGGAATCTCAAGTGGAAGTAAAGAGGTTATTTTACCTCTGTATTTCGCACTGGTACAACCGTGTTTGGTATTTGCAGTTTTGGTGTCCACAGTACAGAAGGTTGTAGATAAATTGGAGAGGGTTCAAAGAAGAGCCATGGGAATGATTCAAGGATTGAAAAAAATGCTTTATAGTGAGTCGCAAAGAGCTCAATCTATTTAGCTTTACAAAAAGAAGGTTATGGGTGACTTGAGTACAGTCTATAAGTATCTACATGGGGAGCAAATATTTAATAATAGGCTCTTGAATCTAGCAGAGAAACATATATATTGATCCAATGGCTGGAAGATTTACCAAGACTCATGATGGATTCTCCATCACTGACAATTTTTAAATTGACTGGATGTTTTTCTAAAATATACGCTCTAGGAATCATTTTGGGGAAGTTCTGTGGCCTGTTATACACAAGGTCAGACTCGATGACCATAGTGGTCCCTTCTGGCCTTGGAAACTATTAATCTATTCTAGACTGAGATGAAGAGGGCCAGTCCATGTCTCTTGAGGGGTTTGTCTGCAGACACAAGAAGGTAGCCCTGTATCAGTTAACATTAATGGCTTGTTCAGACTAGGATAAAAGGCATATTTTTAAATTATATTAACTAAAACAGGGCTGGGCTAACTTGCCGTTTCCAAACTAGTGTTACATTGTTTTAGCTAATAAAGTTTTAAGAGTATACCTTTTATCCTAGTCTAGACAAGCCCTTGGGGTCCTCTTTTACAACCAAGAGGACAATAAACGTTTTGTTTTTTCCTCAATTTTCCTAGTAGAAAATTAAATTATAAGGTAACAGCTAAAGATACTGCAGTCATGTTAGTATTTAAGCCTGTTTTGCAAAGTGACTACTCATTTAAACAAAAGGTCAAGCACTTTTGTACTGGGTTGGTAAGTTTCTCGAAAGAGGCATCCCCCTTCTGTTTAACTGCATAGACTTACATACCCATGTTTTAGGCATTTAGAGCTACTGACAGTCTAATGGGACAGTATTTGCCTTTGAATGCAGGTGAAGCGCCACTTGGATCCACTTCCAGCTGGTTACTTTTACAATGGAACTCAGTTTGTGAATTTCTTTGGGGACAAGATGGATTACCATCCACGTATCCTTTTAATATGTATTTAAATTCATAAGTATTTTTGTAGAAAGTATGCTGCAGATTTAGACAAAGCTGATGTATGGAATACTGAGGCAGAGCATTATCCCTAAAAGAACCAGCTGACTAGCTGGTGATCATGCAATGTGAAGCCTTTTGATGTTTTAAATCAGCATATGACCATTTGCCATATCAGGCTCTAACATTAATAGATCACTCCTACAGTCACCGTGTAAGAAGCTGAATTGAACAAACCAAAGGTCATTAGATCATATAGAAAATCAAGTACAGTATAATCCTGATTTTTCAAAAACCCTATTATCCGAATCGCTCCCTTGTCTCCATGCTCTGCATTAGGATAATGTGGAGGTTCAGATGATAGAGCAAAGACCCCCGGCTCTGGTGGAGGCCACCCTGTTGCTGAATGGCCTTTGCAGCAGCTCAGGAAACCTTGTGCAGCCCTCCTGTAGTGGGACTGAGTGAGTGGAGCTATGACAACAGAGCTGCAGGGCTGGTGACACCTGATCCCTGCATGTGCAAGGTCCTGTTGGGGCAGATCGGAGTAATGGCCAGAAGTCTCCACTTTGCCCCATCAGGGCCGCAGCCGCCTTCTCCTCTCCTCCCCACCCCTTTTGCTTGCAACAATCAAGAGGGTAGTCCTGGTGTCATGGGAGTGAGTGAGCGGGGCAATGAGCTACAGAGGGCTCCCTTCACTGCCACTCCTGCCCTCTCAATTATTCAAACTCCTGATTATCCAAACAAAATCTGTCTTCTGCGATTTTCAGATAATCAGAAGCATGCTATACAAAAAAAAAAATCTCAATTTAAACCAAATAATCCTTTAACTACCTTTCAAGATAATGAGTCACAAAAAGAATTATATACTTAGAGAAACCAATTAAAAAGACAGCAAGATCTCTGGATATTCTTGTTCCTTGGATATTGAAGTTTCATTAATGTAAAAAACCTTCTAGCCTGATTGATGTGGAAAAACCTCCCGTGCATACCAGCTAATCGCTGTGTCTTCAGAGTGTGCAAACAAAATCAGAAGCATGTGCGTGATTACCCTCCAGTATTACTTGTGAATTAAAATACGGCTGCACTTGCTTCATTATTTAAAAACCCTTGCTTGGATTCTGCACCCTTCACTTGGTATGAGCAACCAGCTATGGGGAGCATACATTGAACTGTGAAATTAGCGATCTTTGCTTTCTTAGATCAGCAGAATTTGTTCCTTGTCAGGACAAAATAAAGTATACAAAGATCAAAGGGGCTTTTTTTAAATTTTCTTTCCTGAATATCACTGATTACTTTTTTCCTGAATTGGTGTATTGCCTTATGTCTCAATATTTGGCCATAACTCCAGAGTCCTATTAACAGACCCCCACTGTACAATTCCTCATGTGTCCATCACATTTTCTGATATTTTTGTCCTAAGATACTCTCTAAACTGTTATTTGTTCGTATTATTGCAGTGCCTAGGAACCAGCACGCCATTGCATTAGGTACTGAACAAAAAGACCATCTCCGCCACAAAGAACTTACCTCAAGTCTGCTTTTATGTTCTCACTTTTGTTTTTAGTATTTCTTGATCTTCAGTAACTGATTGATTGTAATTTACTTGGAAAGCTGCAGGTGGATACTTCAGTTCTTCTTTGAGCAAGAGGGCTGACCTGTCCTTCCATAACTTCTGTGGCACTTAATTTTAATTCTTAAATCATCAGACCTCTCTTCCCTTCTTGGGTACATTCCCTGACCATAGTCATTTGGTAGAAAAGTTAAGGGAGAACAAAGCAGCACATATGCTAAACCTTGGCCATAAATATTAACCTACTTAATCAAATTCATGTAATTCTGGTATGCAAGACCAAGTAATAGATGAGACTATCCCAAATTAATGTACCACAGCATCAACCACCCTTTCACAGCCATTAAAACAGTCTAATAACAGGAATAATACCCTCTCTCTCATTTACTCTCCCCTCCTAAATGAAATTCAGTACAAATGGTACATACTTCCAGAGTCTAGATACTGTGTGATGGGTCTACATTTTTTTAGAGTACATTTAAAAGCCAGATTGAAAGAGCAGCTGGTGATAGGAATCCTGATTTTGTTAACAGAACTTTCCCCAGGGACATCAGATTGAAGCTTGGGATGATTTTAGAGAAGCAACGGATGGGGCAGAGACTGGATATCCTGGAGATATCCTTACTGTCACTTACCTGCCCTGCTGGTATATGTCACAGCCCTTATTATTTTTTCCTATTGAGATTAAGAAAGTTACCTATGTAACCCTTACAGCCTCTTTGAGGAGGAGTACTGGTAATCCGTTCTGACTCCAGGATATGCGAATACATTGCATTATTGCCTACAGAGGAAAATTCATCCTGTTAATATGCAGAGCTAACGATTTCAGTTGCTTAGTTAGTCCAACCTGTTCTGATTCTAACGCACATTTTTATTTGGGTGAATACTTTTCCTTAGTATTTTGACATCAGTAATGGACCAATTCATGAATGACTACTTGGAAGAAGCTAACAGAGAAATCGAAAAGTACAATAGAGAGCTAGAAGAACAAGAATATCATGATCTCTTTGAGCAGAAGACATAAGCATGCATGTTCGTGGTATTAAATGCACATAAACATTGTGGATTTCTAAACTGTCATCTGACTATCGGTAACCGAAAAATGCTGGCAGGCTTGCTGGTTAACAAGAAAATGAAAAGTAAAATGTTAGGTTTCAGCAGTTTTAAAATGAAACTTCATTCCTGTAAAGCTGGCGTTTTAATCTGGTAACTACTTAGTTGTTTGTACAGTCTGGTTCACATCCACTTCACCTTAATTCCAGATCATAAAAAGTACCACCTGGAATTTCTCTGATTAGCAGTGGAAATATTACATGTTCAAAACAAAACTGTATGTCCTAATAGCCTTGTGTATGAGCAGTGAAATTGGTCTGTGGTACAGATAATCAAAAACCTGGAGCTCATTTCTTTCAAAGTCCTATCAAACTTCCTGTACAGAATGTACACAAGTGTCCATAAATGAAAAAGTGGCCAACACTTGTTACTCCCTGAAGTATTTCAGTATGAGAGTTTGAATGTGTTCCTAAAGCGAGAAATGGGGGAACACTTGAAAAGCTCTGATCACCTGATCTGATGCTGCTGCTCTCAATGGCTCATTTTCTCCTGCGATACTATCGTTATCATGCAGAATGCATTACAGGCAGAGTGGCGTAACCTATGACCTGCCATTGCTTGAGAGAAAAAGGGTTATCTTGTATATTTTCCTGTAGCGCCAACATCTGAGCAAATCATCTGGGGATGAGCGAGGTATCTTTTGGCTGAAGAGATGAGTTATTTGTCTACTTTGATATGTTTTTCAAAGGTAAAAAAGAACAGTACGGAAATACAGAATAGTACTTGAAGTACTTTATTTTTCAAGCTTTTAGGAGAGTCAGTGTGCCATAGCCTTCCACAGAATTGAAACACTGGGTTTGATTTTTTTTTTTTTTTTTTGGTTCCTGTTTGTTTTTTTTCAAGCTGATATTATAGTGAGAATGATGGCACCTGGTCCTCTAAATTAAACAAGAATTATTTTGAATATGACTGCGTAGAGTGCTGGCCAAGACTCTGAAGTGGCTAACCTGCAGGCTACTCTTGACTTTATTGTAGGGCTTGTTACCTTGAAAAACAGCTTACTGTAGCTCACTGTGTGTTTGGAAATTAGTTTTGTGGAAACCAACCATGGCTGAACATTTTAACTTGCATACTCCTTTGCCTCAGGAACAGATAAGGATCAGCTTTTAGTGCATCTGTGACCTTTCTGTTGATCAGATGTATTTGATGCAATAAGAATTTATTGAAGGAATAATTCTGTATAGTTTGATTATAATAATGAAGCCTAACTCGTATTCATAAGCTCTGTTGTTAAGAAAAGAAAACGAGATTGAACTCCTACAGTCAAGTGCAAGTCTACATAGAAATTTGATGCCTTAGTTAGGAAATAAATCCTTTACATTTGGAATCTTAAATGGCTGAAATTTCAATTAGACCATAAGAATTGGAACACTTTAGATAAAATTTTAGTATACGTCACTACTAGCTAACCTCAGTGAGCTGCCTGTACTGTGATCATTAGGGTATACAGATTCTGTAAGAAAGTACAGATTTTGAATTCCAGGTGGTGCAGATTAGGATTTAAATGTTTGTAAGGCTGCTGCTTAAATAATTTTTTTTTTTTTTCATGCTAGATGTTAAAAGCTTTCAGAATTTAGGCATTATCTTGCACACCACAGGACTTGAATAGGATAGAAATGCTTTCCTTATAAAGCACAGTAAAAGCCAGCAGTTTAGTTCCAAGTTTTGTATACTGTCTGGGGCAACCCATATTACAGGTATAGAGCATCATAATAAGGCTCGAGAATTATCTATGCATGGCTACACTTTAGTCTTTTAATATGTTTAGTGCCTGGTAGGTAAACGTAGTTAACAGTTGATTTCTGGGGTGTTGTCAGTGTTTAGAAACGAAGTAAAATTGGCTATGGAAACTACATATTAAAACAGCGTTGTGAAAATATAAAATTCTGTAGGTAATATTGCAACAAAAGGGGCATTTAGACAATAGAATAATTCTTTGCCAATATAACTTAGCGTAAACACTGTTTGCTCCTTTTTAGCCTAAATTGTCTAATCTGCAAAAGCCATATATCTAGAATAGCTGTATGACTATGTAACGTCAGACATAAAATACCAGAAGCTGAGACAAATGGCACTTTGTTGACACTTTGTCTCAACTTGGAAATCAGTAACGGAGTAGGTTTTAAGTGCAATTGATAGATGAAGATACTGTAGCTTATACTCTGCTGAACTCTCTTTAAGAACTCTAATTTGTGTAGCTCTTGAAAATAAATATCGATGGGCTGATTCATCTAGGTTTAGTATAATAAGCTAATTAAAACCGAGATGCCTTGTGACCAAAACAGGAAATAATAAACATATTAAATTGGGTTTATTGCTGCACAAATCAAGCTGTTTTTAAAGCCTGAATCAGAAGAGTTCACCACAAGAAAGGCATAGTATAGATACTCTATGCTGTACTGCATGCTGAGTGGTAACAATAACTGTGTAATATGATGAAGACCTTTCACCATACTGGTACTATTTCAGTTAATATATTTTGGTATTGAAATAATTTGATTACCTCAGCTTTTAATGTTTAACTGTGATTTTTAAAAAATTACCGAAATAGTGAAACTGTGACAATAATATCCTTTAAACATAGCAGTGCCTTGCATATGGCGCCATTGATGCACTAAGCGAATTATGGGAGTGGACGTCATGGGTTGTATTGCTTGCACCCTTTTTTTTAAAGGAGAAACGGTTTTGGTGAAAGGACTTAAAATTAACCTAGTGAAGAATATTAGCACATATGGTTAAATCGTTTTTTAAAAAAACTCTTTGAGGACTAAAATGTATAAATACTTGATGCCGCTGATGTTTTATAGCAGTTGCTGATTCATTTTGCTTCCAACAGTCAGCAGCCCCCCCTTTTTTTTAAGGGGGGAAAATTGTCATTTTTGTATTCCTGTCAGAGATGTATATACCATGCTGAACCCTAACTGCAGGGTAATCTGGGTTTTATTTTTTGAAGTTGAGATAAGAATTGGGTTAATCATAAATATCTAGTTTTTGAAATTTTTAGCTACTGTAAAACAAAAAAAGCACCATCTCTCGATAAGCTGCAAATGTTCAAATAAGTAAAAAGTGCCATTATACTGTCTTTTTACTGTATAATGAAAGTGGATAACAGTAACTTTGTGTCCAGGCATTTCTGGTATTGTGATGAAGTGCTAAGAGTCCTCAAAGGGTTTATATGCTTTGCTGACCTTAACGTTAGCAGCTTGTGTTTTTTCTCACAGAGAATGAGTGTTGGTCAGAAAGTTGCTGAAGTTATAGGGGGGTGGAAAATGTGACAAACTTAGCAAGGGAACACTTGCAACTTGAACTGAGCTGTGACCTAGGATTATTTCTTTGTAAAGCTGTGGAATTTGGTATTCCAGTTCTTACACATTTTGTATTATTATTTAGCAAAAATGATTGCAGGGAGGATTTAAGTTGCAATTAAAAGTTCCCTAATAAGTTTTATATTGAGATTTTTCTGAATTTGCACAGATATAAGCTCTGGAATACCTTGTTTGGTATTCTTAAAAGGGAAAATTGTAACTAGTATAGTAAATCGTAAACTGTGAGTTGTTAGAACAACGTTGTTAATCTAATTTTAGATTGTTAAAAATGTACCTCAAAAGGCTAGTGAGAAACTGCTTCATTTTTACATAATTGTCAAATACTAATATAACAGATCTCACTTTACAATGTGCCAAAATTCACTTTTATACTAGTTTTCAATGCTTTAATATTTGCAACTTGTTAAGTTAAAACTTGTATTTACAAACACTACTGTAACTTCAGTTAAACTGAATTGTGTGATTGAAGCTTTTTTGCTTATTATTGTATTTATTACACAACTCGATTCAGTAAATATATAAAATTACCTTTCCATTTATTTTTGTATTGTTTTACATGTTTATACCTGCAGTTTGTGTGATTTTTTTACAACTGTAATTCCGATGTCATGCTAAGAACCAATAAAGTATATCCATCTGTTGTCTTTCATTTGATTCTTTGACAAATTGAACAAGTTCAAGGTTATTTAAGCTATATTTTTGAGGCTCTCAGCAGTCACTTTTTAAATTAAGGCTACATATAATTAGGCGTGTTAGACAGTTAACTAAAACAGGAAACAAAATGCCACGAGATCACTTGTAACTAAAGCTCTCTGTGTACACTTAAAATCTTCATAGTAAGTGATCTCTGTCAAGCAAAACCATCATATAAAGCTGCTGGTTTACTATCGGACCATATGGTAAGCCTCTTAACTAGTTGGGTAAAGCTCAAGCAAGTGATTTTTGTTTATTGTAACTACTCAAGGCTTGATTTTAACCAATTGCACACTTGTAAAAAGAATTATGGCCACTTACTCTTTGAAAGTAAGAAATCGTATTGCAAGTCTCAACAGCAAAATTGATTTTACTAATTTTTAAAGCAAAATCAATTATCGACTAATGTTCATGTCAGAATGTTAATAATGGACTTAGTTGTAGGCGAAAGTGTTTACATTTTTATGCACACACTGGATAATGGCTAAATCCTGTTCCTTTTATTCATGTAAGTAAGAGGAAGGACAACTTTTTGAGCAACTGATTTTATGTAAAAATAGGCTTTCAGAACGTGTTTTTGATAATTTTGATGGATAATGTCAGTGTTTGTTATTAAGTAGTTTTTTTCAATTTGTATCTATTCAAATTTTCACAGTTGCAGGAAACTGGGGAGGGCTCACACAATTATTTTATGACCTCGGTACTGAGATTCAATCACTCTAACTGTTCAAACACACACAGTTAACATCACATGTCCAAATATACAAAGTAAGTATTCTTAAATCAAACTCTAATAATTTCTCAAGCAGCATTTTTCTTTCTTTGGCCTTTCTTTGATTATCAGTGGAAATATTTTTTCATCTGTGTGTAGTGAAATTGACATTTATCGACATCTACTGATTAAAAATCTAATCCTTCCAAGCCTATGTAAAAGTAATTGAATTTGACATTTCCTTTAAATTCAGAACTGTTTTATATATTCAGCAATATCTTTATTCCATATGCTCAGTATCTTTTCCAGCAACTTTATTTCCTATTTGATATAAATCATTAACTTTATGCACTATTTTTTTAATTGTATTAATTTGATGCTTAAGAATCATTATGCTCTAGGAATTATTTTGGGGAAGTTCTGGTCTGTTATACGGAAGGTCTGACCAGATAATCGTAGTGGTCCCTTCTAGCCTGGGAATCTACGGGGTATTGATAGCACTAACTATAGGGTGTGCTTCCCATCTGCACCTATAGTATGCTCATCCTGCTCTTCTTTATATGGGCTCCTCAAATGACCAACAGAGCTAAGGAAAAGGCCGTTTTCATTGTTAACCTGAGAGAGACAGACTACATTTTTATCCAGTCTTCCAGAACTGAAGAACCACTCTGCTTCTCCCTCTTAAGAGAAAGAAAAGCTGCCCTCCCTCCCCCCGTCTGTATTTAAAAGTTTTATACCTTTTCTTTCCCCGCTTTTTCTACATAATGCTGAACTACTACATAGAAAGAGAAGCTGAACCTGAATATCTGAACACCCCTATCCCATTTGGGGGAAATTGTGAGCCATATGTGAAAAAGCTTTCACCAAAGAAGTGTGTTTTGGGTACACCTTTTTGTAAACAATGAAAAAAACATACGCATGTCCAACAATATTAGACTGAAAACAACTAGCTTCCTTGGCTCAGCTCTGGATACCCAGTCTCTGCCCTGTCTATAGCTAGGGTTACAGCCATGCTCGCTCACTCACTGCAGAGAACAACTGGATGAGAGAGCAAGCTATAAAGGAACAAAACAGAAAAACACTAGTGAAGCGGGACACATCTCAAACCAATTAGACTGGGAAAAGCCAGTGTTTTTAAATGAAAACCAGCTGCTCATTCTTTAAAAAAAAAATTATCCCATTAGCTATTGACCGGCTGGATTACAGTATTGCTTCCTTAGCAAACTATATTCTTCTTTATTTGTCATTTTCTTAACCTAATTTTGATTTATTTATTTTTTACTAAAAATTCTTATGTCCACCTCTTTAAAATGAACACTGATCCATGGTGGATGTACAGCATGTTACATTATCCATTCAAATCAACTCACTGATAGTAATTTATGCAAACAAGAAAGTCCCTGCCCCAGAGATCTATGACAAAACAATAAATGAATGAAATGGGGGGAGGGGATAGGCAGGGGTTGGGAAAGACCAAAATAACAGTAAAAGGAGCATGTTTTGCATAGTAGACAGTAATCTTAGCTCACCACCTGCTATCAAGTGAAATTTAAGTTGATTTTTAAAGCAAGATGGATTATTTTCCCCTTGAGCAATCTTCCCTGAGGTGATGTAGCAATCTGCCTGTCCTCATCCTTTAATTTCAAGTCAAAGGTAAGTTTCTGGTGCCCGATGTCCAATGCTTCCTCAATACCACTCAAAATATAACATTAAATTGATGATGATCAGGAATTTTCTGCAGCTAAACAGGTCACATTTGAAAGCACGGTAGTCATTTCTCTTTTTTAAGTCTACCCTTTCTTAGCCCATTTTACAGTGCTGCTGGGTATGTGCAGTTGACCTTGACCTTGCTGTGCTGTACTGAAATCGGGGGGGGGGGAGTTTTCGTTAGCGTTTTTGTATAATGGGCAATTTTTGCTCCTTAGTTTCTACCAACCAGACCAAGAGTTGAGCCAGAATCCACCAAACTTCCTGACCGTTACCTTTTAAATATTAGACCTCAGTCTCCAGAAATTTTGCTGCTCTTTTCAGAAATGCTATAAAGAACTTAGTCCCTGATCTGACAAACACTTAGGTACGTGTTTAAAGTTGGGACCTTTGTACTAGATCCAGTAGAAGTTGAGTCAATAGGAGGTTTTCGCCAGAGACCAGGCCTTTAGATAGAAAATGCTGGTAAGTTAACACTCCGTATGATTTTTATCTTGCCACATAGTCACTTCTTAATTGGATTTGAATAGCCAACCTAAGCCATTCATAAAGGAGGATAAAGTCAAGGTCGTTTCATTCATTGCATTTGTTTAGGCCTTGCAGAGTCATCTTTTGAATGTCTATTTAGACAATGTTTTGATGCTGTATGCTTTAATTACATTTTAGCCCTCCGTTAGCAAGTTGTATTGTCCCACTTGCCTCCCTTTTGCTCCATTTAGTTTTTGCCGCTTGGATTTACCCAGCATTTCTATTTAGCATGTATGCTTTAATCTGAGGTCAAACCGTACATGGCTTTAGATGAAATGTGAAATTGTCTTAACCAGATTGCAAGGAAAATCCCATGCAAGGAGAAATGCTTTATTGAGAAAGTATGGAAAATTGTTTTAATCCAGAATGTGCTGGTGCATGATTTAACAAGATGCTTTTGGTATTGTGCTGGATTTCGGGATCCTTGGCATCAAGGGGTTAACGGTTTAAAAAATAATCCTTGTTCAAGCTTCATCTTTAAAGGTTTGGAAGCCTGAATGTATAAAAGGATATAAACGTTGGCAACTGTCAAGCCATCTGGAAGATTTCTAGAAAGTCTGCAACCCAATGTTTGTGTCACATTTTCCTTTCAAAGGGAATGTCTTCTCCTTTTAAATATTTTTTTTTAGGTGCGCCGAGGAAAAGAGGCCTGTCTGCTACCAGAGTAATGACCAAAGGCCTGGTGAGTAATCCAGTATGCTGGAGTACTTCTTTCTGCCCGCAATAAATCGATAATCTTAAACTCCAGTTTCTCTAGCTGTTTATGGAAATGTCAAGCTATTCCCCTGCCTCAGTTTTTAGTTGGCTTTTTTTTCCCCCTTGGTAGCATGTAACTGGATGTTTCTTGTTTTAAGTTGAAGTATACTGCTATTTCAACCAATCAGGGTTTAGAAGTTAATTTATGAAATACTTGTCACTGTAAATGCTGGACTCTGCTAGACAATTATAAGCCTGAACCTGCCATCCCAGCAGAGCTTTTTGGAAGCCTCCTACTGAAGTGTGTATCTTAAAGAAGGCCTGAAATGTGGTCACAAAGGGCAGAGGAGATGTGGGGGACCACTAAGGTTTCCATGAGGTCTCAAATGTGAGTCTGGTCATGTCGGAGTCAAACTTGGAAACCACCATTAACATGCCCCTGGCAAACCATATTTTCAGGTTTTGTGAAAAGGTTTTGCCATGCAGCCTCCATGGTTTGGAGTTCTCAGGAGCAGAGCTGGTGACTTCACTGAGAGCTGCCTGTTTGTTCTGGTTTAGCGTTGTATGAATAGGCAAATAAGTGATCATTTTCTTTATTTAAAATAATAATTAATAAAACCTCAGGAAACTTCCATGAAGAAAATTCTTGGGGGGAGGATATAGAGTGCTTTTCAAACAGTCCTGAGACACTGTCATTAAGAACAGAAACAAAAAAACCTCAGAACCACAGCAACTCAGGAAATGTGCAACCCCAAGCTTAATTCTGTTTCTTCGTTCTCACCCACTCTTGATGCTTTCTCAGGCCTCCTTAGCCTTTCCATCATGGACCATGTTCCATAGCTCTCCCCACCTACTTTGGCTAAGATTTTTGAGTGTCCAACTCCCAAGATACCTCAAAGGGCCTGGTTGCCAGGTTGGGTGCTCAGCGTGTTCTGAAAATGAGGCCCTTTGGCCACCAGGATGCCCCTCAAAAACAGAGGCACCCAGAATGGCTAAACACTCTTGAAAATCGGGGCCTCCATAAACAGGTGGACAACCCGTGACAACTATTCCTCCTGCTCCAGGCCAACTCTGGGCCACAGACTTCAATGATATTCCATCTTACTCTTCACGTATGGTCTCGTGACAACACTGTGCCTCATCCCACTCCCACTGTGGGCTGGAGAGCCCAACTTCCTACACCTATTCCCTTGTTCCAAATGGAAACTTTGTTTACACTCCTGGTAAGGTACAAAGATCCCTTCCCCTGCAGTCCAGAGAGCCATATTCACCCCTTCCGATCTGCATATACTAGCTGTCTCTCCAAACTTCTGGCAGATTTAGTTCTTCCTCTCTCCCCCTGAATGGGAGGGGGACCCAACCTGCATGTAGTTCTGTTTGGCAGCCTCTTTGTGTCTGAGTGGACTGGTGCATCTCATGCACCTTTTATTGCTCTGGTCTGGGTCCTAGGCACTGCACCAGGACCAGCCAGTTGGCTGTTGGCCATCGGCTCTGGTGAGGTGTGGTCCCTTTCTGGCATAGGGGAGGCATCTGCTGTAAATTAGGAGGGTCCCTATGCAGGGAACCTCTCCTTTCTCCTTCATAGCAGACAGGTCAGAAATATGGATGCAGGTTTTGCAATGCATCTAAATGTGGACCGTTGGCATTCAGCTGAGCATGAGTTCCCAGTGTGATGCTCTTGCCTAAAGGGCTAGTCTAGCGTGGTACTTGGTTGTATTAACAGGGTGCTACTGAGCAGGTGGAGGGAGGTGGTATTACCTCTATACAGCCTTGGTGAGACCTGCACTGGAATAATACCATGTCTAGTGATGTTGTCCACGCTCAAAAAAGGAGGATGAATAATTGGAAAGGATGCAGGGAGGAGCTACAAGAATGATTTGTGATGAGGAAAACATCCCTTACAGTGAGAGAGAAAGGATATGTCTACACTGCAGCTTGGAAGCATGCTTCCCAGCATGGGTAGACCGATGCACTAGCTCTGATCAAGCTAGCATGCTAAAAATAGCAGTAGAGATGGGAGGCAGCTCAGGGTAGCCAGTGAGTATGTACCCAGAGGGTCTGGGTGGATTTGCACTCAGGTGGCTACCCCGAGCCACTACCCCGTGCTACACTTAGCCATACTGATATTTTCATACACTAGCTCAGAATTGGCACGTCTGTCTACCCCTGCGGGGAAGCACGTTCCCAGGTGCAGTGTAGACGTACCTTAGAAAGCTGGAGCTATCTAGCTATCTGAAGAGAAGGTTAGAAGGTGGCTTGATCACGCACGGTAATTATTTACCTAAGGAGAAGATACTGGATAGTAATGGGCTCTTTGTGTGCTACATTAAAGGCAAACAATCCAAAAGCGAGCACTTGAACTCTGCAAGGTGCAGAGTTGAGAGGGCAGTTAGCCATTGGTATAGACTGCCGAGGGAGGTGTCTGACCTGCCATGACTTAGCCTCTTTAAATAAAGACTGGATTTCTCTCTCCTAGCGCTTGAGCTAGACAGAGTAATTGGTCGGTGAATTCTATGGCCGGTGTCAGTAGGAAGTCAGACTGGTCTCTTCTGGCCTTTCAATCTGTGAATATACTCAACAGAGCAGAGGTTTTAGTTTGTCATGTGGTGAATGGTGAGAGCTTCCATACCGTAGATGGTGGGTGGGGATGGTTCGTATTAGAACCTTAACCGTGAATGTCATTTAGAATCTTCTTAATAAACTTGAACTTACCCTTTGAAATAAAATTTCTAGTAACGTACTTACCTTGGTATCTCCCTATCTTCTAGGGAGTCTGGCAATATTTGCAGAGGTTCCCAACACTGCTTAGCCGTCAGTAAAACATTAAGCCTGCCAA
This sequence comes from Natator depressus, assembly GCF_965152275.1. Taxonomy (NCBI): domain Eukaryota; kingdom Metazoa; phylum Chordata; order Testudines; family Cheloniidae; genus Natator; species Natator depressus. Next base: position 134,491,554 of record NC_134237.1, on the reverse strand, counting down.
AGAACCTTCGTTTGGAATTTCTTAGCCTGCACGTCTACATACGAAAGGTGGTTTATTAGCTTCTTGAATTACTAGTGGAATTGAAATGACACATTCACAACAGGAACTGTATGAGAATGGAACGCTTGTTTAAATGAATCGCCCTGCGCTCCCATTGTGCGCATTCTGAGAGGTGCTCATAAGAGAGCCCTATTGAATTGCTTAAAATAAACCTTCATGCTAGTTGGCTGCTTAGGTAGGAAAGAAAACTCCCAACAGCAAGGCCCAGGGGATTTCAATAGCATTATTTCTCTGGTACAGACAAAAAGGCCTGGACTGTTCATCCGAGTTACCCATTCATGGCTAGGAAATCATTAGGCACACAATGTATTCTATAGATCGCTGCGAAAGCCCCCAGCTCAAGTAAAACAGGAAATTTATAATGGTTAAAACTGAGACTTCGGTTAACCCCTCCACAAATCTTCCATTTTTCTGTGTTATCAAAGTTAGTTCAATATTTGTTTTATATACATCCTGTTCCGGACTTTGACTCCTTCCACGGAGTGCACCTTCCTGCCTTCTATTATCTGATTTATTACAGAATCATTTTTCTTTGTAAGATTTCGCTCCGCCCGCTTTAACTCTTTATCTTGTCAACTTGAAAGCTGGGCCTCTCAGTGGAGTGGGAGTCAGTGTGTCACTTCCCCCGCCTTGTTGGCTTTTAAATAATCAGTCATTTGGGAGCTTATCTGCCTGCCCTGCTTCCCTATGTCTGCGGAGCCTGGCACCGGCCCTACACGGTGTGGATCAAGTCATAGCAGGTTTGGTTTTCTTTTAATTCAAGAGATTGACTAATAAAAGGAAGTTTGAAAAGCAAAGGCAGATGCACTGTGATTAGTGTCTGCTGTGCCTTGTGAAGGTGTCACTTGGTTCACTGCACATAACACAGGCTTGCAGAATTGTCATCCAAGCTCCACGCAGCAGGCTGATGGGGTGGGGGGAAGCTAATGACTTGCTCATCCAGAAAAACTAAACTAAGCTTGCCACGGGCAAGTAGAATTTTGCAAAAGGTGACCCAATCCATAATGCATTCCATGTTCAGTGCACTGTATTGTTCTTCATGTATGTGTGTTGTGCCGAGGAGTAGCCCCCTTCGTGGACCAGGAACCCACTGTGCTAGGCATGGCACAAACGTGGAACAAAAAGATGGTCTCTGCACCAAAGAGCCTGCGGCCTAAGTAAAGATATGAACGATTTGTTTAGCCTTTCATTGCATAGTCCTCTCTGCGCACATCACATAGTTCTAGTCCACGCGGTCTGGCGAGAGAGCCTTCAAACAGTCTGTCTACCCCAGCAGTGCCACTGTTACAGCTTCCCTCACAGCAGCCCTGTGAGGTCCTTCTATATTATTCCCATTTTACAGCAGGGAAAACAGAGTCAGAGGTGAAGTAATGTACCCAAGGCCCCCCCCCAGAGAGTCAGTGCAGAGTTCGGGTTAGAATGAAGGACAGTCGCACTTAGTGGGTGTATAACACTACCTCTCTGTTCGGTAGCACTCTACACTTCATTGTACACGGGTATAAATAACTGCACAAAGGTGCAGAGCAATGGAGAATCTGACCTTCTATGTACAAACCCACCTTTCTGGGGATAGATTCGCTGTGACCTAGGATTGAACTGGGAGCTGGTTCCCTCACCCAGCCTTCACAGGCAAGGGCAAGTAGCTCTGGAAATACAATTTCTCCACCCAGACCCCCTGTGCCTAGCATCCATGCCAGTCCAACCATCTGACACATGGCCATATGGAGATCATGGGATGGCAGACCTCCCAGGACTTCTGGGAGTGGGGGTTCCCTGACAGGCAATTCTGAGCAGTCTGGTTTTCCAGATTGCTCAGGAGAGGGAAGGGAATTCCATCTACAACTGGAGACCTGCCATCGTGTTAGCATATACCGCAGCACTAAACTATTTAAAATTTCCCTTCCTTTTCCCAGACACTGCTCAAGATTTAGCTCCTGCTCCTGCCACTGGAGTCACTTGGGCAAACCCTGGGTAGCCCCATTGACTTCAGAGGCTCTGCATGGGCATGAGGGTCTGCCCAGGAGGGTCCAGGTGCACCACTGAGGTCTGAGACTCCTGAAAGATGCATTTACACATAAAGCCAGTTGGGAATTTTTTTCCTTATTAAATCGGAAAATGCCAATTCGTGCAAATGGAAACATTTCATGGGAATGTATCTGTTTTGATGGGAAGCTTTCTCAGTCCATGCTGGAATTTCTGGTCAACATGAGAGAGACACCCCCAACCTTCACCATGGCCAACATCCTGGTAGTCACAGCACTCATCTGGGAGGTGAGAGTTGCAAATCCAAGGCTCTGGCCTGAATCAGGAAGAGCAGGGACTAGAACCTGTGTCTCCAACACCTGAGGTGAAGGCCATTGCCTGTGTGAGATTTTTGGGTGAAGATTTTTTAAAGGTCTTGGGTTTGTCCTGGTATACAACAGGACATTTTTTTGAAGTCTCAATTTTTTTTTTTTGCAGGGTGAGAAGACAGTTTCTTGCTCTGCTCTATGTACAATCAAACATTTTACTACTTTCGGTTCCTGGTTTACCAGTTTTTCCATCTTATTCAAGTTTGAACCCCGCCCTGACGTCTTTGCAGGGGCTCCCTGGGAATATTTCACAATATTCCCTGAGGGCAAAGAGCAAACATATCTGCAGCAAAAAAAACCCGACAACAACAGGGAGGTATTTTTTTGGATCCCTACTTTTCGCAGTGTACAGCCCTTCAGCTGTCGTTAGCAGTTCTTATGCACCAGTACGAGATCGTGGGCTTGGGGGGAGGGTCAGGTTTTTCCCTCCCTGTTGACCTTCTTGGGAGAGGCGATTAAATTCAGAGGTAATCTAACACAGTGGTTCTCAACAAGGGGTCCGAGGCCCTCTGCGGGGGGGCGGCGAGCAGGTTTCAGGGGGGCCACGAAGCAGGGCCAGCATTAGACTCACTGGAGCCCAGGATAGAAAGCTGAAGCCCCACCGGGACCCTGAGCCCTGCCATCTGAGGCTGAAGCCGAAGCCTGAGCAATGTAGCTTTGCGGGGGCTCCTGTGGCACGTGGCGCCCCGGCAATTGCCCTACTTGCTACCCCCGAATGCCAGCCCTGGCTTTTATATGCAGAAAACCTGTCGTGGCACAGGTGGGCTGTGGAGTTTTTATAGCATTTTTTTTGGGGGGGTGGACCTCTGAAAGAAAAAGGTTGACCAGGCAGGCTTTCTTCCCCAGCCCACGAAGGACTCACTGCCCTGCCCACGGCTCTCTTTTCGTCCATTTCATGGTCCCAAACGTAAGCAAAACAAACAAACCTAGTTCCTCAGCTCAGCCTGGGCTGTGTTACTCAAAGTAGATTTCCTCCATTATGTCTCGGGGTCTCACTGCCTCCCCTCCCAGGGGACTCTGGCAGTCGGGCTGCTCCTGGTTCCTATTTCTGACTCACTAAATCGCTTCCCCCTTCCCCCAGCCCAGCTGCCCTCTTTTAAATCTGGGTCAGATGATTGGCACAGGTGTGCTGGCCCTGCTCCCTCTGTGTCACCCTGTGATGCGGGTTGTTGGAGCAGGGACTCGAACTCTTCTGGTGGCTGAATTGACGCAAAATTTTGTTGTTACGCTTGCTCCTGAAGTCCCCATGTGAGATCAAGGGCCTGTTTGTGCTGAGCACTATACAGAGTAACTGAGTGCTTATCCTAGAGAGCTTCCAGTCGAAGCGCACAAAGGAGGTTTTAATGTAGAACTAGAGGGTTAGAAAGGACAACACAGTCATAGAATCCTAGAATATCAGGGATGGAAGGGACCTCAGGAGGTCATCTAGTCCAACCCCCTGCTCAAAGCAGGACCAATCCCCAATTTTTGTCCCAGATCCCTAAATGGTCCCCTCAAGGATTGAACTCACAACCCTGGGTTTAGCAGGCCAATGCTCAAACCACTGGTCTAGTCTAGCTCCCTGCCAACATGCAGGAGTTGTGTCTACACCAGTGGTTCTCAACCAGGAGTATGTGTACCCCTGGGGGGCACGCAGCGGTTTTCCAGAGGGTACATCAACTCATGTAGACATTTGTCTAGTTTTACAACAGGCTACATAAAAAGTACTAGCGAAGTCAGTACAAACTAAAATTTCATACAGACAATGACTTGTTTATACTGCTCTGTATACGATACACTGAAATGTGCGTACAATATTTATATTCAAATGGATTTGTTGTATAATTATATGGTAAAAATGAGTCAGCAATTTTCCAGTACTAGTGTGCTGGGACACTTTTTTGTATTTTTATGTCTGATTTCGTAAGCTGGTAGTTTCTAAGTGAGGTGAAACTTGGGGGTACGCAAGAGAAATCAGACTCCTGAAAGCAGTACGGTAGTCTGCAAAGGTTGAGAGCCACTGGTCTAAACCATCCAAGACATGTAGGCCAGTGAAGGACCTTCCCCAACATCCCTCGGTTTACCCACATTTCGCAGTGGGGGATGTGGGAAGTGGATTGCAGTGAGATTTAAATGATTTGCCGAGTGTCACGTGGGAAGCATGTGGTGGAGCCAGGAACCGAATGCAGTCATCCTGAGGGCCAGCTCACTGCCTTAACCACAAAACCATTGCTGCTTTCTAGTAAGAGAAGAGACTGAATGCAAATACCCAATGAAGGGGTTGTTTTTTCGTGGTGGAAGTTGGTGGCAGGAATGGGATGCAGTTGAGTTAGGCTTTTACAACGCTGGATGGGTGCAGGTGGGTCAAGACTTGCTCAGCATTCCCCACCCCAATGTTTTTTTTTGTTTGTTTGTTTTAAATATACGTTTTAGATTCTCTTCGCTTGTCTTCTGGTTTTGAGCCTTCAGGTCACATTCCCATGTTTTCCCTTCAACCACAAAAGCTAGATTTTTTTTAAAAATGGAAGCAGAGATTAAATAAGGTTTGCTAACGAGAGCTGAGGTTATCACATGATTGGGTGGCTCCAGGAGCTGGGGCTCCACATAAAACATCAAGTATCTTGAGAGTCAGCAACACTGCCGCTTTACGCGGGAGGTCCACCCTGCTCATTTCCCCGATACCGAATAGCAGCCTTGACTTCCTGAATGTCTGCCCTTAGTTTTCCCGTTAAACGTAAAAGACTTCCGACTTGTGCTATCTCCTTGGGAAGGAGCTGGTTCCCTCTAGAGCTCACCTGCTCTCTGGCTGCAGGGTGGGGTGGTAAGGACTGATGAGCAGTTCTACAAAGGGGCTTTCTTTGCAGGTGCTGGAGGTAGCTTGCTCCACTCCATTATACAAGAATGGAGAACCGAAAAGGGGGGGAAATCTCATTAAGGGTTTGTCTACACAGTGAGTTCGCAAGCGGCAAGCTCCGATGTGAATCCATGGGATGCTACGTGTCACGTGGACCCTGCTACGGTGTGCTTTGATGTACTCTGTTTCAAACGTCAAACCATGCTATGGAACTTCTAGCACGCCTAGCTCATACCCACCCATCCACGCATAGCAGGGACCACACAGGACAAGACTGTGCAGCAAGCTTGCGCTCTGTAGGGTCACACCTTGGCTTGCCATGCACCAATGGTCTATGTAGACAAGCCCTGAAACAGCTTGAGCTCCCTACCCCACTCCCCTTTGCAAAAAAAATTTAAAAGTACCCGACAAAAGTTGTATTGATGTAACTAGCTGCAGGTGTGTGTTCTTGGTAGGTGCTGTTGTGGTAGCTAGTCGTGCGAGTAACTGTGTAACAGGGTCTCTTGGCATTTCTATTCACAATTCTTATTCCCTGCTGTTCGTGACCATTTATTCTGGCTGGAGCCCTGCTGTTCAAAATCTCCAGTGTGGTAAGAACAAAAAATAACCTAATTTTTTTCCCCCCCGAAACAGGATCTGAAAGGGGCGGGTGTCTTCTCTACCATGCTTTATTTTGTAAAGTTCTGTGGCTGCAAAATAAAAGCCTGACCTGTGAGTTTTCTTGTGTGTGTGGATTTAAAACAAACCCTTAACATTGTCGAACATGGGGATATTGTGTTTGAGAGAGAACGGTAGTCACAGCAGGAAGTTTGTGCATACTGGCTAAACAAGCATCAACGCCAACAGTGGCCTTTTAAAATGTTTGTGTGAACTTGCTCTCTCTCTTTATGCCTGCCCTCCTTCAAGTGGGCTCTGCATATTCCCATGGGTACACTCAAAGTGCCTGGGCAATGAGTTTCCAGAACCTTCTGGAAAGCAACTGGATCCACTTGTCCACTCTCCTCTCCTCAAATCTGGAGGGTTCTTTAGGAATGAAAGCGGGACTGGCCCTAACCCCACCCCTCAGTTCCTTTCTAACCACTGAACGTGCTGGAAGCTTAGCTCTCACAGTGTGTCCTCAAAGCGTTCCTTGGGTTTTTTGATAGATTGGTAGATTCCAAGGCCAGACGAGATTTGTGTGATCATCTAGTTGGACTTCCTGTGTCACACAGGCCAGGGGACCCCAAAATAATTCCTAGAGAGTCTCTTTCAGAAAAAAACATCCAGTCTTTATTTTAAAATTGCCAGTGATGGAGAATCCACCTCATCCCTTGGCAAATGGTTCCAGTAGTTAATTACCCTCCCTGTCAAAGATTTATGCCTTCTATCCTGTCTGAGTTTGTCTGGCTTCACCTTCCAGCCATTGGACCATGTTAGACTTTTCTCTGCTAGACTGAAGAGCCCATTCTGAAATATTTGTTCCCCACGTAGGTAATGGGATGGGGTCAGGCCAGACAGCTACAGGAGAGTGCTGGAAGGCAGGTATATTAGCTCCAGGATAAGCAGGTCCCTTTTCCCTTGGTAACTGAACAGGTTTACTCTAGATTAATTAGGACACCTGGGGCCAATCAAGGGCTGCCAGAACTTGTTAAGAGTCTCCCCTCCAGCCAGATAGGGGCACGCGCTAGGAGCTCTGGGAGGAAGGCGAGCTACCAGAGAGCTGGGCGGTGCAGATGTTGACGAGCACCCAGAGGGAAACCCTACAGGTACAGGGGAAAACTTGATCAATCGGGTGAACAACCCTTTTGGGCCCCAGAGGTCTGAGGGAAGAGACCCCACCAGAGGGGAGAGACTGAACTGGGTGCCTGGTCTGTTGCCACCAAGCCCAGAGAGGCTACCAGAGACTATAAGAGGCTCTCCTCCCCATCCCCCCCGTGAAGGAGGCCGGGAGGAACCCTGCTCAGGTAAGGTGTGGACAGCAAGCCCAGGGGCATGGGCGAAAACTCTGAGGCAGAGATGAATACCCTGGTCCACTGCTAAGCAGAAGTGGGGAACCCACTGAGGCAGAGAAGGCGGCTCTGTCACAGTACTTAGACTGTAATCACGTCACCTCTTAACCCTCCCTTTGTTAAGCTAAATAGATTGAGCTCCTCGAGGCTGTCACTATAAGGCAGGTTTCTAATCATTCTCACGAGTCTTCTCAGAACCATCTTGAACTGTGGGCACCAGAACTGGGCACAGTGTTCAAGCAGCGGCCGCATGAGCACCAGATATAGAGGTAAAATAACCTCTCTGCTCCTACTTGAGATTCCCCTGTTTTCTTTTTGCTCCTTTTCTGCCCTTTTGAGGCAAATTTTTGTCCTCAGTTGGGTTTATCTTTCAAAAGATGAGAGGAGATTCTCACCCAGCACAGGCTTTGTCGGGACCCGCAGGAGCCGCCGGCTGGGCCACCTCACACACCCCTATGGACTGGGCCCGGTCGACTAAGCTGGCACCAAATAAGTGGGGTGTTGGCTTTGAAGAGTGCCCTGCAGGAGCATGGCTTCACTCGCTCCTGCTCATGGGAGAGCTCGTCAGGCCAGTTTGCGTTGCAGGATCCCACGACGGCTGTGAGGGGAAAGAGGAGGGAAGGAGCTCCCAGGGACAGCAACTGGGGAAGCAATAGTGACAGTAGCCATTGCAGGGATCTGACCCCAGTCTCTGCTGAAGGCTCCATCCAGCACTTTGAACCTTCCAGGCTCTGATCCACCTTTCCCAGAGCGAGTTGATTTTGTGTGGGTGTGAGACAGGGACGATGGGAGGGAAATGAATGGGTGGGTATGAGCATGATCCTGCTCTCACAGAAACAGATAGGGGTGGGGCATAGGGCTGGGTCTTGGGAAAGCTGGTTCCATGCCCAGCTCTGGCATGGACTAGATGTTTGATCCTTGGCACGCCATGTAACTTCTATGCCTCATTTTCTGGAAAGTGCTGTAATTGCCAAGTAACGATTCTCATTAGTTATTAAACGCCACTCCCTTGGTTCCACTAGCACTGCCCATATAAGTGCAGTGTTTGTGTGTGTGTGTGTGTGTGTGCGCGCGCTTGTGGGATCAGGGCCTTATTTGTGGGGGATAGAAGGAGTGGAGCACAGGGTCAGCTGTGGATGTAGCAACAGCAAAGGCTGTAATTTCGCATAGCACCTGGGTTCAGGACAACCAGAGGCAGAATGGGGCTGCAAGAATCCCTGTAAATATTACACTTTAAATGAACGTAGCACGTAAAAAGGCCTCAAAAGGCAGGCAGGAAGAGGGCAGTGACTGGACATCGAAAAGGGTGTGACTTGCCCCTTGATAAATATGTTGAATTAAATGAAAAATTATAAATTTTTTTTTTTTTACTTTAAGCTGGCAGAGGGCTACGCTCGCCAGAGAGCTGTGATTGTGGCAGCAAGGTGTGGCTGATTTCGTTTTTAGTCCTTGAGTTTAAAACTAAACCAAACCAAAAAGTTACCATTGCAAAAGCACCACAACGAATGATGATAAAGCCGAATATTTCCCCCTTCTCTAGCACCTTCCACAGCAGGATCTCAGAGCATCTTACAATTAGTAAGCCCTCGTTACAACGCTCCTGCGAGGTAGGTTAGCCCAATTTAAAAAGACCAACTGAGGCACGCAGCAAGTAAATGATGGGCTTGAGGTCACACAGGGTGTGAATGGCAGAGCCCATGAACAGACCCCATAGGTGAAATCTTGCATCATTGAAATCAATGGGAGATTTGCCCTCAACTTCACTGAGCCAGGATTTCACCCCAGAGCCTGAGATTCATGCCATGTAACTCAAGGCTTTTCTATTCTAGCTCTTCTACCACACCAATTGCTATGGTATTTGAGTGTCCATCACTGCAGTACCTTTCCCTACCTGCTCTCCTTTCCAGGGGGAAGAAGAGACTCTCATTGCCTTGCAGCGTGAGCGGTTTGCTTATGATGACGGTTGTGAAAAGTAGGCCAGCACCGTAGCTTCGCTAGGCCCAGGATGTTCGTGTAGCACTAAAATTGTGTGTAAATGAAACGTTTGTACTTCGCGGTCCAAGAGTCACAGACAAGGTTTTCATCTCAGGGCCAAAAGCCCAAAACTATCACGATGCTTTTTGATCACAGCCTTTGATAGGCCGAGAGACTACTTAAGCCGGATCTCAGCTCTGAGGAGCCGAGAAGCTATTGTATTGTTCAGCCACTAGGTGGTGCTATGTGCAAAATACCTTATTTAAGCTAACCTCGGCCATTGAAGGATCTCGCAGCGAACACATCTGGTGTGCACCTTGCTCAGAGCGCTGTAGCCAGTCCATATCGGGTACCTCACTGGGTTGTGCAGAAATTCCCTGTGCAAGGCTGCCAGCTAGCCAGTAGCTGCTGCCATATCTCCCCGTCCTGCACGCACAGTGTACCCCATTAGCCTGCCGAACCAATGGGCCTATAGGCACAATTGCTGCGGAAGGTGATGTGCTACCCTGCTGCATGAGAATGGGACAATCTGATCGCTCTCGGGGCCACCACCGCAGTAATGGCTCTGTAGCCCGTTCTCCTTCCAGATTCTATTCAGGGTCGCCGACTGCCTTCCCCATAGCTCTGAGAGCTGCTTCCCTGCCTGCCTTGTGAGCAGACATTAAGGTTCTGCCCTGTTTGTTACTAATGAGCCAGCTTGCTCTGTGTGTCTGCTCCCTAGCACCACTAGCAGCAGGGGAGGAAAACTGAGCCGTCACTTCCTCTCTGTGTTCCATTCCCCGGGAAGGCTGAGACCTTGCAAATCATAAGGCCACATGTGGATACCTAGCGGGCGGCGGAGAGAAGGTGCTAGGATTCGCTGGCTTGAGCATGGTGCTGCATGGTAAAAGCAGCATGGCCTTCTCCCTCTGTGTGGTTTGTCAGGCTGTTACAATCCAGATCAGTGCTGCCGAGCTCTGCACCGGAAATGCATAACTGCCTTGGCGGGGTGGGTTGAGAAGCCAGGGTATAGGCAGCTGGGAAGTGTTAGGGGGCTTATTCCTTCACCCACTTACTTCCCTGGTCCTTCTTGCATGAACAGAGAGCAACAATTCCCAAAGTCCAAAGGTGCAAACAATTCGATGTTTATTGGGGTGAACTGCCAGCAAGCATGATTCTAGTTTCCTTCCTTAGTGTCCCCCTTCCCAGCTCTGATACCACAAAGGCTTACCTGTGTCCCTGTTCCCATTCCCCCGCTTAGCAAAACAGGATTCCAATTTCCCCCACCCACACACCTACCCCCACTTCCTGACTGACTGCAGACTATATAGTAAAACTTGAGTTCTGCTTAGCGATACCTTAACCAATCATTTTCCTGAAATTTAACTAACCAATCCTAACATATTGTAACATGATTATGTAACCAATTATATCCCACCACCTTAATTAGTTTACACCCAGCAAAATTAATTATACAGCAGACAGCAACAATCACAGAACCAGACAGAGATTATACAGACAAACAATAGGGAAATGGGGACTACAGTGATAGAACAACACAGAAGTGAGGATTTCACACCCCAGCTATTGATAAGTGAGTTCTTGCCAGACAGGTGCTATCAAACTAAGTTTCCTTTTACATTTTCTAGGCACTTCCCTTTCTCTGGAGGTGATAGGCACTATCAGGACAGGACTGTATTCCTAACAGCCAATAGCACCTTCTTTCAATGTGACTAGTTTGGAATGTGAGGATGTGACCGGTCGCTTCCCAGCTTATGGCTGCCTCTGCTGCTTAGCCAAAGGCCTTAGCCTAAGCACAGGGCCCCAGGCTGTCACAGTAAGAGAAGGCCCTTACACCGGCAGACAGTGATTTTGATTCTTTCTTTTATACCTCTGTAACTAGCCAAGTGATAAGAACACACCTAAATTCTTAGCGTATAGGCCTTTACAGACAGGCCTGAATATCTATATCCTAACACTCCACCCCTTTTTTTTCCCCTTTTTCTTTTGGGATCCTCCTGCCCAGGTATCCCTGGAAAAGCATAGGACATATGGCGACACATTTCCTGATGTGGCCAGGCATCAAGGTGGAAGGTGTCGATATTCCATTTGTCCCACTGCCCCTTGTGTAGTACCGTGCCCTGCACCTTCTCTCGTATACCACACCTAGTCCAATTAGTGTTCCAGACTTCCCATTAGAGTGGGCCCGAGAAAGTTGGGTCTGGGTCGTCTAGCACACTGTAGGGTTTGGAGGGCTTATTACATTACTTGTAGGTTATCTCCATATGCAACGTAACACAAGTACAGTTAACAATACAAAATCCACAGCAACCCCGAGTCCTGACCACTGCGGTATGGTGCAACATCCAAGACACCCCCAAAACACGGCCTCTCCTCCTTCGACGGGGTCACGATCTTATGTGTCCAGTTGCTAGCAGTTGCAACAAGCTGCTCCTGCAAGTTTTGCATGCTTTTGTCCATATCATAAGTGCATTGAATGTTCACAGAGAAATGGGATATTGTCCAAACCAGCTTAACTACTTGGTATGGAACCAGGCAGTAGGCCCTGGTTTGATTATTCACAGCAGTAAGATTCACAGATCCATTTGTGCACCAAAGTCCAGACAGCAGCTTGTAGATGTGTGTAGTTTGGTTATGGCCTGGTGTAATTGTGCCTCCAGTAATATGTACGTTCCCAGGAAAACAGCTTACAGTACACCCAATTGTCCACCCCTTGCATAGGCCATTGATCCTGCTACTCTATAGTCATAGGAGAGGGGCACATCCAAACATCTTCTGTTGATTTACACTATTTTACACACACCTCCATTGATTCCCAGTGAGCTCCTCCCCTTCTCGTTATTGCCATAGGGCTTGTGGGGACCACCTTAGTTGCCGTTCCATTTCCAGGTACCACGGTAGCGATTACACAGGTGCTGGCCTCCTAGTTGAGCATTTTACATTCCCATACACATCTCCCCCCCAGGGTCAGCCTTTTGAATCCATCCCTCACCCATGTCATGAGGTTTTCTGTTAATTAAAAAACAACAATGCTAGCAACAAGACAAACACCACAGACAAACACAAAACACAGATCCATGGTATTCTGGGTTATTTTTCCCGCTGGCGCCAGCTTGCTTGTAGAGTGTCTGAAAAACAAAAGAAAGAATTTGCACCCCCCTGGTGGGGACAGATTATTGCTGCTTAATAATAATAATATCACTTTCTTTTACAAATTTCCTTGCTAATTGCAGGAAAAACAGAATAATTACCTCCAGGCTGTCCTTATTTTGTTCTATAGTCAGGCTAGTGAATTACCCCGCTCACTGGTCAGTTATGAAATTCATGAGGTGGTGTACCTCAGTTTCCCCTCTTGTACAACAGACCATGTTTGCAATAGTTTCTCTGCTGTACCAAGCTTTAAGTTTATTCTCAGGTTATAGCTGAGACACAGCTTCAGATTTTAGTACTGTACACACCTGGGAAAATGCACATTTCTTCCAGATAGTTTAACCTCCATAACATTACATTAGCCATATTAATTTTACACAAGGTGTAACTGCCTGTTTCCTTCCTCCATGTGGGCAGAACGACGAGGTTCCCCTCCCACTCCCTGCCTTGTGGAGGGACTTGAACTGCTCGTTCCCACCTTTGCAAACCTTGACAGTAGCCAGAAACTCACCCAACTAGCCACTGTGCCAGCCAGCAATTCAGGAGAAGCTGAAGGCTGCCACTAACTAATGATACTTCAAACTGTCATCATTAAGCTCCAGAGTTGTCAATCCCATTGAGACGAAACAGTTCACACGTCTCACAGCTTTTGTTTGTCACCCTGCAGACAGCGCTCCGTTCATTCATCTGCCATTTCCTTTAGATCCACGATGGCTAGAACATCAGTTGTTTTTAAAGAAGGTTTCGATTGTGCAGAAATGAGGCGATTCTCTGGCAAGTGGCGTAGCTGAGTCCAGCCCCCCGCTGCAGCACGGTACCTGCTTTGTTCAGGGAGGCTGTTGCAATTATCTGCAGCCAGTCTGCCATGGCGAAGCTTAGGGAGACAAGGTGGGGGAGGTAATATCTGTTATTGAGCCAACTTCTGTCGGTGAGAGAAACAAGCTTTCGAGCCACACGGAGCTCTTCGTCTTCTCCCTGGAGAAGAGCTTTGTGTGGCTTGAAAGCTTGTCTCTCTCACCAACAGAAGCTGGTCCTATAAAAGATGTTACCTCCCTCATCTTCTCTTTAATATCCTGGGACTGACACCACAGCTACAGCTGCGTGAACTGGGTCCTGACGTTTGAGCACAATGCTAACCCTGTTAAAGACAGTTTTTTCACAGACCCACGGCTGCCTGGGCCTCTCCTGTACACTTTTTAAATCATTAGCTTGGCCATTAATCTGGACTAGCACTTTGCATGCCGAACAGGGAGGAGAAATCAATCGTATATTTAAAAGTTCGTGTCTTTTCCAACCAATGGAAACGGTCCCCCTCTCCGTGGCTCTAGAGATAGTGTTTGATGGGTATGGGCGCCATACCAAAACAATGAGATCATTTCTGAGCAGGATTTTTGGCGTTCTCCAGAAAACCACGTCCATGCTTTGGCACGATGACCTGTCTGTAGCTGTAATGCAATGGTTTTTAGGCAATGCCTCTGATGGTTTTCAAGTGATTCTGGCTGTTTTGCCTTCCATAGCTAGCACAGTTGTAGAAGTGGCTTCTTTCTGCCTTTAAAACATTTTTAGAAACATAAGGATTATTTATTTAAAGGATTTGAAAAGGGAAGGTCACAGATTAGGGAGCTGTGTGTGTGTGTGTGTGTGTGTGTGTGTGTGTATGTATGTATGATTGACTTTATATATATATAAAGCAAAAGTGGATGGGAATCTGGGAGGCAGTGACCATGAGATGGTCGAGTTCAGGATCCTGACACAGGGAAGAAAGGTAAGCAGCAGGATACGGACCCTGGACTTCAGGAAAGCAGACTTCGTCTCCCTCAGGGAGCGGATGGGTAGGATCCCCTGGGGGACTAACATGAAGGGGAAAGGAGTCCAGGAGAGCTGGCTGTATTTCAAGGAATCCCTGTTGAGGTTACAGGGACAAACCATCCCGATGAGTCAAAAGAATAGTAAATATGGCAGGCGACCAGCTTGGCTTAATGGTGAAATCCTAGCAGATTTTAAACATAAAAAAGAAGCTTACAAGAAGTGGAAGGTTGGACATATGACCAGGGAAGAGTATAAAAATATTGCTTGGGCATGTAGGAATGAAATCAGGAGGGCCAAATCGCACCTGGAGCTGCAGCTAGCAAGAGATGTCAAGAGTAACAAGAAGGGTTTCTTCAGGTATGTTGGCAACAAGAAGAAAGCCAAGGAAAGTGTGGGCCCCTTACTGAATGAGGGAGGCAACCTAGTGACAGAGGATGTGGAAAAAGCTAATGTGCTCAATGCTTTTTTTGCCTCTGTCTTCACTAACAAGGACAGCTCCCAGACTGCTGTGCTGGGCATCGCAACATGGGGAGTAGATGGCCAGCCCTCCGTGGAGAAAGAGGTGGTTAGGGACTATTTAGAAAAGCTGGACGTGCACAAGTCCATGGGGCCGGACAAGTTGCATCCGAGAGTGCTAAAGGAATTGGCGGATGTGATTGCAGAGCCATTGGCCATTATCTTTGAAAACTCGTGGCGAACGGGGGAAGTCCCAGATGACTGGAAAAAGGCTAATGTAGTGCCAATCTTTAAAAAAGGGAAGAAGGAGGATCCTGGGAACTACAGGCCAGTCAGCCTCACCTCAGTCCCCGGAAAAATCATGGAGCAGGTCCTCAAGGAATCAATCCTGAAGCACTTACACGAGAGTAAAGTGATCAGGAACAGTCAGCATGGATTCACCAAGGGAAGGTCATGCCTGACTAATCTAATCGCCTTCTATGATGAGATTACTGATTCTGTGGATGAAGGGAAAGCAGTGGATGTATTGTTTCTTGACTTTAGCAAAGCTTTTGACACGGTCTCCCACAGTATTCTTGTCAGCAAGTTAAAGAAGTATGGGCTGGATGAATGTACTATAAGGTGGGTAGAAAGTTGGCTAGATTGTCGGGCTCAACGGGTAGTGATCAATGGCTCCATGTCTAGTTGGCAGCCGGTGTCAAGTGGAGTGCCCCAGGGGTCGGTCCTGGGGCCGGTTTTGTTCAATATCTTCATAAATGATCTGGAGGATGGTGTGGATTGCACTCTCAGCAAATTTGCGGATGATACTAAACTGGGAGGAGTGGTAGATACGTTGGAGGGTAGAGATAGGATACAGAGGGACCTAGACAAATTGGAGGATTGGGCCAAAAGAAACCTGATGAGGTTCAATAAGGATAAGTGCAGGGTCCTGCACTTAGGACGGAAGAACCCAATGCACCGCTACAGACTAGGGACCGAATGGCTAGGCAGCAGTTCTGCGGAAAAGGACCTAGGGGTTACAGTGGACGAGAAGCTGGATATGAGTCAGCAGTGTGCCCTTGTTGCCAAGAAGGCCAATGGCATTTTGGGATGTATAAGTAGGGGCATAGCGAGCAGATCGAGGGACGTGATCGTTCCCCTCTATTCGACATTGGTGAGGCCTCATCTGGAGTACTGTGTCCAGTTTTGGGCCCCACACTACAAGAAGGATGTGGATAAATTGGAGAGAGTCCAGCGAAGGGCAACAAAAATGATTAGGGGTCTGGAACACATGACTTATGAGGAGAGGCTGAGGGAACTGGGATTGTTTAGTCTGCAGAAGAGAAGAATGAGGGGGGATTTGATAGCTGCTTTCAACTACCTGAGAGGTGGTTCCAAAGAGGATGGTTCTAGACTATTCTCAGTGGTAGAAGATGACAGGACAAGGAGTAATGGTCTCAAGTTGCAGTGGGGGAGGTTTAGGTTGGATATTAGGAAAAACTTTTTCACTAGGAGGGTGGTGAAACACTGGAATGTGTTACCTAGGGAGGTGGTAGAATCTCCTTCCTTAGAAGTTTTTAAGGTCAGGCTTGACAAAGCCCTGGCTGGGATGATTTAATTGGGGATCGGTCCTGCTTTGAGCAGGGGGTTGGACTAGATGACCTCCTGAGGACCCTTCCAACCCTGATATTCTATGATTCTATATATAAACCCAGATGGAGCTACTATAAGGTGGGTGCATAACTGGTTGGAAAACTGTTTGCAGAGAGTAGCTATCAACGCTTCACAGTCCAGCGGAAGGGCATATCGAGTGGGGCCCTGCAGGGATCAATTCTGGGTCCAGTTCTGTTCAATATCTTCATCAGTGATTCAGATAATGGCATACAGAGTACACTTATAGAGTCTGTGGATGATACCAAGCTGGGAGGGGCTGCAAGTGCTTTGGAGCAGCAGTTCTCAACCAGGGGTCTGGGGCCTCTTGGGGGGCCACAAGCAGGTTCCAGGGGGTCTGCCAAGCAGGGCTGGCATTAGACTCACTGGGGATCAGAGCAGAAAGCCGAAGCCATGCCATGCAGGGCTAAAGTCCAGGGCCCTGAGCCCTGCCACCCGGGGCTGAAGACGAAGCATGAGCTCCTTATGCTTGTGGCCCCAGACAGTTGCCCTGCTTGCTACCCCCTAATGCCAGCCTGGGCTTTTGTCTGCAGAAAATCTGTTGCTGTGGCACATGTGGGCTGTGCAGTTTTTATAGCATGTGGGTGGGGAGCTCAGAAAGAAAGAGGTCGCGAGCCCCTGCTTTGGAGGCTCTGAGAAATACAGAATGATCTGGACAAAGTGGAGAAATGGTCTGAAGTAAATAGGATGAAATTCAATAAGGACAAGTGCAAAGTCCGCCACTTAGGAAGGAACAATCAGTTGCACACATCCAAAATGGGAAATGACTGCCTAGGAAGGAGTACTGTGGAAAGGGATCTGGGGGTCAGAGTGGATCACAAGCTAAATATGAGTCAAAAAAAGCAAACATCATTCTGGGATGTATTAGCAGCAGTGTTGTAAGACACGAGAAGTAATTCTTCCACACTGATTAGGTCTCAACTGGAGTATTGTGTCCACTTCTGGGCGCCACATTTCAGGAAAGATGTGGAGAAAATCCAGCAAAGAGCAACAAAAATGATGAAAGGTCTAGAAAACATGACCTGTGAGGGAAGATTGAAAAAACTGGGTTTGTTTAGTCTGGAAAAGAGAAGGATGAGAGGGGACATCATAGTTTTCAAGGACATAAAAGGTTGTTACAAGGAGGAGGGAGAAAAATTGTTGTTCTTAAACCTCTGAGGATAGGACAAGAAGCAATGGGCTTAAATTGCAGCCAGGGAGGTTTAGGTTGGACATTAGTCCTGTCAGGGTGGTTAAACACTGGAATAAATTGCCCAGGGAGGTTGTGGAATCTCCATCATTGGAGGCTTTTAAGAGCTCGTTAGACAAACACCTGTCAGGGATGGTCTAGATAATCCTTAGTCCTGCCATGAGCGCAGGGGACTGGACTAGATGACCTCTCGAGGTCCCTTCCAGTCCTAAGATTCTATCAATGGGAATGCAGTTGCGGGGTGGGGGGAATGCGATTTATGCATTGCTAGGGATATCTTCTCCATATTCCTGACTAGGAGACTCTGGAATAACCCAAGTGACGACTGTCTTCTTCCCAACAACCTCTTGAGCCCAGTGTATGCTGGATTCTGTTCTGTTCTGAACAGGTTGTTAGCCCACACAAACCACTGTAGTATCATCCTTACTGAAAGGCACTGATTAAGCATCATGACTAAGAGGGTCAAGAGTTGTTTGCCGTGTTGTGGTAGCCATGTTGGTCCCAGGATATTAGAGACAAGGTGGGTGAGGTCATATAGTTCATTGGACCAGCACCTGTTTATGGAAGAGACCAGCTTTCAAGCTACACAGAGCTCCTCTTCAGCTCTGGGAAAGGTACTCAAAAGTCTCTGCTGAATGGGAGATGGAACAGATTGTTTAGCATAAGTAGTTAACAAACACCGTGAGAGACTATTCAATGTGAAGTGGCCCATTAACGCCTCTCCAGTCACAGGACAAACAAAGGGGGAGGGGAAGGGCTGCCGGGGGGGGGGGGGGGGCAAGTGGGGCAATTTGCCCTGGGGCCCGCTGCTGCGCTTTTATGGGCGGGACAGCGCTCCAGGTTTTCGGCGGCACTTCGGCGGCGGGTCCTTCACTCGCTCCGGGTCTTCGGCAGCGGGTCCTTCAGTGCCGCTAAACACACCCGGAGAGAGTGAAGGACCCGCTGCCAAAGACCCGGAGCACCGCCAGGTGAGTAAAAATTTAAAAAGGCGCTTTGCTCCAGGCCCCCTGAATCCTCTGGGTAGCCCTGGGGAGGGGGGAGTTAGTGGGTTACAAAGTGTTGTAAACAAACTACAAATCCAGTGTCTTTATTAAGGCCAATGTTTTTTTAGTGTCTAGCAAAGTTATGAATTTAAACTCCCAGGCTCGCCTTTTGAAGGTGCTGTGCAGGTTTCCTTTGAGGATGAGAACTGAGCGGTCAGATATGGAGTGATCGCTTTGTGAAAAATGTTCGCCCATGAGTGATAGGGTGTTTGTCTTTTCTCATTTTTCTGTGAGAGTTCATTTGAGAGTGTACTCATTTGAGAGTTGTACCCAGACAGTTGTTTTCCAGGCATTCAGTGCACTGGATGATGAAGTACACCACAGTGTTGTGATAGGCATGTGTAGGACCCATGGAGCCTGGAAGATGTGTTTTGGGGGATATTGATCATCGTACCAGTGAGGATATGGCTGAAGGTTTTTGCATCGGCTGTTTTGAGTTGGTGTGTCCTGGCCTGTGGGGAGCTTGCTTCTGATGATGAGGTTGGGGGGTTGTTTGGATGCCAGAAAAGGGTGTCCGGGAAAGGTTTCTTTCAGGATGTGGTCCCCATTATAATTCTTTGTTGATACCCGTGTGGGTTCCAGAGTGGGAGGGTTGCAGGTGACAAGTACGAGTGTGCAGTCAGGAGGTTTTTTGTCTGTATTGTGGCAGGTTTTCTCAGAATATTTGGGTGGCTCATTCTATGATGCGATCTTGTTCTTTGCTGTACCTCATCTGGTACCCTGCATTCCCCAGTGACAACTCTATAGGTGAAACCAGGCCATCACTATGATTTTGAATGAAGTCTCACAGCAAAAAGGACAAAAAAATCTTATCATCCGTGGCTGAGCACTTTTCACAAAGCAGTCGCTCCATACCTGACCTCTCCGTCCTCGGAAGGAAGTCATTCTACAGTGGGGTGTATCCCCTACTTGTGTATGTGTGCTTGGAAGAAATGGGTCATAGCAACACAGTGTGAGGGAAACCCAGGCCGGTGGGACAGGTGGGCCCAGTGGGACCCCAGCACATCAGGTGGCACCCCGAAAAGGGGGGGGTCCAACCCATCACATGCCCTTTAAACTTGCAGTGGAAGGTGGGAAGGTTAGTGATGGTCCCTTGTTCTTGGGAGAGTTTGTTCCACAGCCTTGGACTGGTCCATGACAAAGCTCTGTCTCCTGCACAGACAAGCTGTATCTTCACTAGACTTTTAGTCAGGAGTGGTGGATGCTCCCTAAAAGTGTGTGTGTGTGTCGGGGGGCACTGGCACCTGAACCATGGCCAGTCCCATCCCAGGCCCCAACTCCACACTGCCTCTTCCCCCCAAGACCCCACCCTGCTTGCTCCTCTCCGTCCCGTCCGTCCCCCCACCCGTTCCAGCACCCCTGCTTTTAGTCACTGGTAGGTGACTTCCAGTCTGGAAGCAGGAAGTAGGTAGGTGACAAGAAAGTATAGACCAGGAGCAATTGTGGGAAGGCACTGAAGGCTTGCCAGCACTCAAGTGGCTTAGCCATGCATCCACACTGTTGATTGGTCATGTTAGGTCAGGGCTACACTACAGACTTATATCGGTATAACTCGATCGCTCCAGGGTGTGGATTTTTCATATACCTGAGCGATGTCGTTATACTGACCTAACCCCAAGCGTAGACAGTGCTCTGTTGACAGGAGCACCTAGCTTCTGTCTCTTGGGGAGGTGAATTAACTACGCTGATAGGAGAAGCTCTCCCATTGGCATAGTAGTGTCTTCACTAAAGGGCTACAGCTGCACTGGTGTATGTGAAGACAAGCCCTGGGCAACTCAAGTGTAAGCATCACTCGGGCTTTAGCCTACAACCCAGCTAGCTTCAGTTTAAAGCACCACCACACTTGTGTGAGAGGTTTTCATGTGAGGATGGGAGTGGGGCTGGGGGAACACCCAGGTTAGAACCTGAGGTAACTCAGCAGTCAAGAGAAGCTCTCAGTGCTGGGTGGGTACCCACGCAGTGCCTACGTGATCCTTAAAGCTCAGACTTGCTTCACTGTTGCGTCTCAGCATTGACTGAAGGAGATTCCAGTAACCTGGGACCTAACCCAAGGCCTGTTGTGTCCAGGTTCTATTATATCTCTGACTTATAATCCTCTCCACTCATATATTGCTGCCTTCAAACATTAGTTTGGCTGGAAATTTGCCATATTTACTCTGAAGGCAAATGAGAAGTTTTCTGCAAACGTGAACTCTCTTGTGTCTGTATCCCCATCGAACCAGGCAGGACAAGTCATGTTGTTTCAGGGAAGCACTGAATGACCATAATTGTTAAATTTTGCTTTTAAGGCTTGAGGCTGTCACAGTCGCAGCAACTTTAACTTAACGCTGGTCTTGTTTACGGTCTGCACTCAAAGGGTTAAGTCACAACACTGACAGATTTCAGCTCATGAAATCTGGGGGGATGCATGTTCCAGGCTGAAATCCAGCCTGACCCTCTGGCCTGAGGCAAACGCTATCGTGCTAGAGTGCTGGGCCATCATTCTGGCTTTTCTTTTTTTAATTTAATTAAATTTGTTTTGCTTTTATGTCTTTTAAGTCAGAGCCTTCCCATTAATTAAACATTGTAATTAGTCCAACTTGCTGTTGGTTTCCTCTTGGTTTTTATAAAAGGAAAGAGAGTTCAAACAGTCTCCTTTTAAAAAAACAGAAAAGAAAAATGCACACCACTGATTCTGTGCACAACAGACGCTGGATTTCTGGCCTTCTGGCTGTCGAAGGCATTTGTCAGCCTGGTATCTCTGTCCACTCACCTGCATGGCACCCATTCCAGGGCTACCTATCTTACCCAGGGTTCTTTCAACCCAAAGCTCTTGGTAACTTTTACTCTGTGCGAGGTGGTGTCAGGAAGTAAATCAGGGGAGACACGGCCGATGGCTGGCACAAACAGGACAACACGAGTGCTTTCACTTAAAGCTAAACTTAACTTAGTCTCAAGCACTTACACACATCCACAACAGGTTGTTAAACACCCCAACCCTTGATAATTACCAATGCTAAGCGTGCCTCTCGACTGGCACAGTGGCAGGCTTCCGGTGGCCAAATCTTCCATCTGCCCGTGGGGACTGCAAGATGTATCCAGAGGGAGAGTCCAAAAAGAGTCCAACTACCTCAAACTTTTCCCCCTTATTTATGCATTAGACACGTCCCTTAAAGAAAACTTGCTACAAGCAGTTTCAGTGGTCCAGCAAAAGGTTCCTTCTGATTATTGATTAACCAGGTGTGGGTTTTTCCAGAGTTTTCAGCCTTGAGGCCCCCAATAGACATTCCTGGGGGACATCCTGCTCTTCTAAAATGCATGTGTACTTCAACACAATTCTTATCAGGAAGGACGTGGGATCAAGCTGCCTTCTTTGTGGCACCCAAAGACCCCCCCCCCCTCCTGCCTTGGTTAAGCTAAGCCTGCTGACTTGGCTAATTTACAGCCTGCTGACTTGGCTGCTTTTAGCAATAAGCCATAGTGGTTTCAGGCACTTTACTGGTTTGCCAAAGTCTCCCCGTACACCTAAGCACCATTGCTGTAGTGTAAGCCCAGCATTGAAGGTGGATTTCTAGAGTCCTATTAATAACTTTTTTGTGTATCTCAAGCCTGCTAATAGTCCTGTACAAGTTCCTTTGACATCATCACTTGTCCTTGTCGAGGCTGTACAAGAACATCACATGATATCAAACCCTCCAGACCCCGGTTCCGTCCCAAAAGCACCGATTTCGCTGCCTGCATCCTGCCGGGAGCTCTAAGGATACTGCTGAGCCCGTGGGGCTCATGCTGTAATGGTGCTTTGAGATCCCCAGCCGCTGAACCCGCCTTTCAGCATTGGATGGAATTTCCAGTCAGCGCCGTCTGGAAGCAGCCACGTCATTTTGCAGTGGGGCCCCGAGGCCGGGGACAGAATGGAGGCAGAACTCCCTGCCACAGTTCAGGGCAATGGCACCTATATTCCCCCTCTGTGGTCCTCCCAGGGCACCCAGTCTAGACTCCTCAGCAGTCACCTCTCTTGGCAGAGACCCACACCTCTGTTGGTGGAGACCTGCATCTTTTCCAGGGTGCACTAGAAACTGCCTTTAAAAAAAAAAAGACCGGGGGGGAGGGGTCAAAAAGTAACAGTGTCAGAGGTTGACACGCATCTTGGTGGTAGCTGGAAAACCTGTGCCAATGAAGCCCCATCTCCCAGAGTGATTTTCGGGACAGCCGCTGTTCCCAAATCGCTGCTCAGCTTGTCATTTCAGCACGCTAATGTTTTCAGGGGAGCGTTTGATTTGGACAAGTGTGGAGGGGGGAAAAATAGTTCCATCCTCTTTGTATTGAGTCATTTGGCCAGATCCTAAAACCCTCTTTGAGCAGTTGTGCTTTGACAAGGAAAGAAGATTTTTTTCCCCTTATTTTACAATACAAGTTGTACTAGAATTTGGATAGTGTAAACTGTCGTGGTGTATTAAAAGGTGCATTAAAATGAAAAGCGATCACTTTAAGAGTACGGGTTTCCTCGCCCTGCTTACAGGCTAGGGTATTCTTGGGTTTTGTGCAGCAAGTCTGCAGAAAGCCAGCCTACAGCAAGGTGTAGGTGAATTGTCTCTCTCTTTTAGGGAGCAGCCTGCTTTTCTCTTTCCCTGTTTTCAGGCTCTTTTGTGTTATCGTTCTGAATTCTTAAAAATTAAGGTAGTATTATAGTGTAACCTTCCAGCAAGAGAGTTTTATGTTTGTACCTAACTTCTCTGAAACATAATAGTTGTCATTTCAAAGAGCTCCTGGAGGAGGAGGAGCAGCAGCTGTCCATCATGAGTCTACGGGATCAATCTAAAAGGAACGAACAAAGGCAGCTTAGTGCAACTCCCTCACACCCACAGCAGCGGTTCCCAAACTGTGAGTGGCAACTCCAAGTGGGGTTGTGGCAATCCTGACTGTGTGGAGGATACCACAAATGGCATCCTCCGTGCAGTATGACCTCGCACGCACCATATGTAGGCGAGGTCACACTACGCGGGGCGTGCCATTTTGTAAAGCATTTTTAAATGGCATCCTCCAGGCTGTTAGGGGTTGTGGGAAGCAATGCATCTGAAAATGGGGGCATGCAGGGAAACTGTTTGGGAGCCGCTGCCCTACAGGGTTGGGAAAGCCAGGGCAGCATTGCCTTAATGGCTGGCAGTGCGGAAGACAGCTGACAGATGAATTAGTATTGGTGCGGATGTAAGTATTTATTTCACTGCAGCAACATGCTTGGGGCTGAGCAAGCCATAAATGCAGGCAACCATTGCCCCAGCTTGCTTCAGCCCTACAGTTTCTATGCAGCAGGTCCATCCCCGGCTGGATCCTTCCCTTGGAGGCCCGAAGGAACTCCACATACAGCCCAGGCTTTGTTCAGGACACATTCTGGCTCCCTTCCCCCTCCATCAGCATCTGCTCGACGTCACTGAGCCCTGCACAATGTAGTGGACAACCTGCAGCCACACGGAGCCCTTGATCTCTTGCTAGTGACTTTTTGGCCAGCAAGCGAACAGAGTCCATGGGACACTTGGGGGTTTTTTTGTCACTCACTCCGGTGTACTAGGCAGGAAGGATGGTGTCACAAGGTGAGCTGGCCCTTTAAGAGGGCCAGGGCTCAGCCCACCTTCCAGGTGAAGAAAACAGGTCCTGGGGTCACAGGGTAGAAGACTGCGGCTCAGAGCCAGGCCTGCTGGGATATAAAGGACATCCTGTGGGCAGGGAAGGGGCTAGAGACAGGAAGGGGTCTGCGAGAGGCAAGGGGAAAGCCCTGGGCGCCGGCAGCCTGCGCTGGGCTGGGCAATTGCTGTGTTTGGGGGTTACTCCTTTTCTGTCTAACCAGTAAATTAAGCCCTGAGGCAAGGGCCCGAAACAGACGTTGGCACGGCCCTGGTTCCTCTCTGGGCTGGTGAGAGAGCCCCCCGCCTTTACAGGGTCTTGTGGTCACAACCCTGGACCGGGACTCGGGCGATCCAGTTCAGCATCTGACTCCGCCACAGCCTGCGTGTGTGGCCGTGGGCAAGTCGTGACATTTTTCTCTGCCTCTTTGAAACAGGAATAATCCTTCCTTTGTCTTAACCATTTCGACCGTAATCCCTTAGGGTTTATTGCCCACCGTGCTGGGCGCTGTACAATCCATACACCCCCTAACAACTTGAGGGCCGAGGCGTGGTGTGAGCATCCCAATCAGGCGATTCAGGCAGTGGTGCTCAGAGCGGGGCTTTCTCACCTGTGAGCTCGCCTGTTGCCCAGATGTTTGCCAAATGGCAAGGTGGAGAGCAGTTTACAGCTTCAAAGAGCTTCGTTCTCTGGTGGCATTGATGGGAAATGACCAGGCCCTGCTCTGCGGGAGGAGGGCTGGCGGGTACATTGTAAAATGACTGGTTCAGTCAAGGTAGGAAAATAAAACCAGACGCAGGACGCGTTCCACAGGGGGTTATTGGCTGGGCAGGCAGCAGTCTCGGCTGCTGGCAGTTACTGGTAATACTGAGCCTTGTGTTCGCAGGGCTCTGAGACTAGACCAAGGCACCGATGCTCTTGCAAGCTGAGGCTGGGTTTAATGATTTTATCCGTCGATAAAGCCCTTCCCGGACGCTGGTGGAGGCGGCTCATCTCGCCAGTAGACGAGCGAGAGGACAGAGTTATTTCTGTGAAACTGACTTCTTATGTCTCCAGTTTCCCCAACAGCAGGAAAAGTAAATGCAATGGGGGAAAACAGGGCTAAGGCCTTGTGCTCACCACACAAGCCCATGACAATGAGGCTGATCAAAAGCCAGTTTCTGCTGCCTGGGTGTCTCAACCTGTCCTCCGCCCCTGTTCCCATCTAACCAGGATGCAGCTGGGCGCCTCCTCCAGTTTAGCAGTGCGGCAAGAGTAGGGTGCTTGTGCCACGTGCTGACACCTCTCTGACCTCACTGGGGATCCCGGCCCCGGAGCTCAGAGCCCCCGAGGTAACACAACACTACAGGGACTGGAGCTCAGCTGGCTGTGGATGGCTCTTCCAAGGTAAAATAAAATAAAGTCAGAGAGAGAAAACAAAGCCAGTCAGCACAACTGTTGCCTTACTTCTGTTTTACACGTCCTTTGGTATCAGTCATTTCTGGGGTCTATCATCAGTCATGTGTTATTCACCCTTATTGCGGAATGATCCATCCAACATACATTTGCAGGGCATGTAAAAAGAATGAACAGATCAAATGCATATCTAGCAAATATCTAGCAATATTCAATTCATGCTTAACTAAGGAGCTGTGATTGCCACAATTATGTAAGTTAAAATAGCACCAGCATCTTACCTTTCCACCTTTAAAACTCCACCTGGCCATAGAGTGGGTTCTACTGAACAACATGGAGTTTCTGTAAAAGAGACTCTCCCTCTTCCTGCAGGAAAAGTGGAAATTTTGAGTCCAGTGCTGTTAAAACAAACCCACCTCCTAAACTGTATTGAAAGTGTGTTGGTAAATGTGAGACCTGAGTGTGGAAGTCAGCCATGTGCATAGGCTCCAACTCCGTGGGTGCTCCGGGGCTGGAGCACTCACGGGAAAAAATAGCGGGTGCTCAGCACCCATCAGCCTCAGCTGTTTGGCGCCACTGCCGCCGATCAGCTGTTTGACGGCACCCTTGATGAGCTAATCGGGTGGCACCACCAAACAGCTGTTCGGCCACGCTGCCCACCAGCGGATCAGCGGCTCAGGAAGGGATTTGGGGAAGTGTGGAGGGGGTGGGTGGTGCCCAGGGAGGGGGTGGACCGGGGGCAGGAAGAGGCGGGGTGAGGGCAGGGCCCTTGGGTGAGGGGGCGGAGTGGGGTTGGGCCTCAAGGCAGAGTGGGGGTGGAGCAGCCCCAGGGAAAACTAGAAGTCAACGCCTATGATGTGCCCTCATTCTCTGGAATTGTAACTGGAAAATGGAGTCCCACGCATAGATTCGTAGGGTTTAAGGCTAGAAGGCACCATTACATCATCTTGTCTGAGCTCCTGTGTAGTGCAAGCCATGACATTTCACCCAGTTACATCTGTACTGATCCCAGTCACTTGTGTCTGGCTAAAACATCTTCCAGAAAAGCAGCCAGTCTTGATTTGAAGATATCAAGAGATGGTGAATTCACCACTTGCCTTGGCAGTCTGTTCCGATGGCTAATCACCCTCACTGTTAAAAATGTGGGCCTTGTTTTTAATTAGAAATTATCTGGCTTCAGCTTCCAGCCATTGGATCTTATGCTTTTCTCTGCTAGATTAAAGAACCCATTAGTACCCATATTTAATTCCGTTAAGATACTTAGCCATTGTAATCAAGTCACTTCTTAAGCTTCTTTCTGGTACTCTAAACCGATTGAGATTTATACGTCTCACTCTCAGGCATATTCTCCAGCCCTTGAATCATTTTGCAGCCCTTTTCTATACCCTCTCCAATTTTTGCCACAGCATTGCCCTGGGAGCTCATGTTGTTTCTCGACCTCTCTGACCGCTAAATCCTTTTCAGAGTCGCTGCTTTCCAGGATATAGTTCCCCACCCTGCAGCTATGGCCTGCATTCCTTGCTCTTAGCTGTATGAACTTAGTTGTACTAAAATGCATTTTGTTTGAATGGGCCCAGCTCACCAAATGATCCTGATCATGCTATGACGGTGCTGTCCGCCTCATTATTTACCATTCAGCTTTTCGAAATCTGTCCGCGAGCCTGTTCTTAATCTATCTAACGTGTGCTTTATTGATTCTGTATAGTACTAGTTTTTGAATCAGAATGCCGTGCAGTACTAAGCCAAACACCTTACCAAAGACTGACCTCCCAGTCCTAGTCTTGAAAGGAAGCATGCACAATACCTCCAGAAGACGGGATTGGGAACTCTGCTAGACACCAAAAATTATGGACTCAATAGAGACACTGGTTTTATGTTTGAAATCCATTAAGGGCATGTCTATGCGTCAGTGTAGACAGTTCTTCCATCAGTGTAGGTAATCCACCTGAGAGGCCATAGCTAGGTTGATGGAAGAATTCTTCCATTGACCTAGTGTTGTCTACACTGAGGGTAAGGTTGGCTTAACTGTGTCACTCAAGGTGTGGATTTTTCACACCCCTGAGCAATGTAGATTGGTTGACCTAACTTTTTGTGTAGACCAGGCCTAACTCTTTGTCCTATGACTGCTAAGGTGTTAAATGGCAAGTTCATTTTAAATGGTTTTTTGCAGCATGGTTAACAATCTGTTCCACCTTGTAGTTAACTGTAGATAACTTTGAGTACCTTTCCCAGACCTGAAGAAGAGCTCTGTGGGCCTCGAAAGCTTGTCTCTTCTGCCAATAGAAGTTGGTCCAATAAAAGATATTATCTCACCCATCTTCTCTCATATTTTACATCTACACAGTTAACTTTATCAGTCAAACTTGTAATTTCATCAAAGAATGAAATCAGGAGTGTTTTGACAAGACTTAGTTTCCATAAAACCACCTTGATTAATCAATCAGCAATTGCTGGTTATGCACTGGAGTAGTGCAATGCTGAATCAGTTCCTATAGTTCTAAGCACCAGGGAGCACCTCAGTTATTAGAAGCTTATTTGGACTGACCTGTAACAACAACCAAAGTACCCCAGTCTGGGATGTTGTCAGGTTTTATAAGCTAAGCAGGATTGGGCCTAGTCAAAACTTGGATAGGAGACTCCTTAAGAGACCCCCCCCACCCTCCAGGGGCACTGCTGATTAAATATGTGGCATTATCGAGTAACACCTTGCCCACTTCCTTTGGTGAGTGCTGTTCCTGGGAGATACTGCATCTGCGTTCCCAGCGCAGTAACCAAGGGCAGGCCTACACTTAAAACGCTGCATTGATGCATCTGCCCCACTCTAACGCTTAAGGGGAGATGTTCTTACCCTGACAGGAGAGACCTCTCCCTTCGGTGTAGTTAATGCACCTCCCTGAGAGGCGATAGCTGTGTTGGCGGGAGAAGCTCTCCTAGCAACATAGTGCTGTCTACATGGGGGGTTAGGTCAGTCTAGCTATGCTGCTTAGGGGTGTGGAAAAATCCACCCCCCTAAGTGACACAGTTTTACCAGCATAGATCTGCGGTGTAGACCAGACCCTCATTCCTGGAAATTCTATCACTTTTGCTTCAGGGCTTCTGGAAATGTCATAATCTGGCTGCGACACCCAGGGGCAAATGTGGTTAAGGCAGTGCCAACCATGCCATAGAGGAAGAAGATGTGGTGGCCTGCTTATCTCACTGGTCACGATTATCTCACTGTTAACTTGTGCTCCTCCCGTTAATTACATCCATCTTGTATTTCTCATCTTACTGTGAGGTCTTTGGGGCAGGGTCCATCTCCATTACGTACAGTGTTTAGCACAATGTGGCCCTTACCTCTATGGGGCTTCTCGGCGCTACTGCAATATAAATAATTCATGCAGGGTGGGATGGAGGGAAAATGTCCCTTCCTAGGGCAACACAAACTCAAGAGCGAAATCCAGCTATCCCTAGTTACTGAGCTGTTATTGAACATAAACCAAATGGTGGATTTCTGCAAGCTACTTTCCTAGTAAGTCTTGAGAGGTTGACAGCCATACACGATAAGGGAAGACAACAGAGCTAGCAGTGTAGGCTATGTCAAGCTTCTGTTACCAGTTCAGCCCATTTGGCCCATCATCTCACATCGAATAGTTCAGCTGTTAGTTTAACACAGTCTGGAAGTTCTTCCATTTCTCTCTTATTCTTGTCAACCACCTTTCTGTAGCTATTTGGTTTTGTAGCCATAGTGATGAACCACATGTGTTGGCTGCAGTTGCGAGAATGCTAAAGAGGCGTCTGTGTTTGGTTAATTTTGCAAATTGGGTTATTATCTTACATCGTAGTCACTGGAATTTGGGAGACATTTTTGCATACCGCTTACCTTAATGGGAACCTGATCTCAATTGGGTCTCTGGTCTCTACCGTTATACCAATGATAACTGTTCATTATCATCCCAGGGGATTGTTCCATATATCACAGCATTCCCTCAAGCATTTGGCTGTGAATTTTGCGTACCTGGTTTTGCAAAGTTTATGTGCAAAAATACCTGATCATCATTCTCCCCTGGTATTCTCTTCACAAGGGGGTGAGCTTCCACCGCTTGTAGCAGGAGCTGGCATTATATCCATCCAATCCTCTGCAGAGATTTTCTGAATCATCTTTTCCACTTCGCCTCACATTGTCAAAATTGCCGCACAGTTTGGGGTGGGAGTCGGGGAAGGGGAGTGCATCTGTTGGTTTGTTTTTACCAGAGATTTGATTATGTAGATATTTCCTTACATAGTCACTTCCTAGGGATTCATAGATTCCAAAGCCAGAAGGGACCATTTTGATTGTCTGGTCCAGCAGTTCTCAAACTGTAGGTCGGGACCCTGTTTTAATGGGGTTGCCAGGGCGGTCTTAGATTTGCTGCAGCCTGGTGCTGAAGCCCGAGCCCCACTGCCTGGGGCCGAAGCGGAAGCCCCAGGGCTTCAGCCCTGGCCCCTTGGTGGTGGGGCTCAGGTTACAGGGCCCCTGTCTGGGGCTGAAGCTTTTGGGCTCGGGCTTTGGTCCCCACACCCAAGGCGGAGGGGGCTCCTGCAGGCTCAGGCTTCAGTCCCCCATCCTGGGGTCATGTAGTAAATGTTTGTTCTCAGAAGGGGGTCGTGGTGCAATGAAATGTGAGAACCCCTGGTCTAGTCTGACCTGCATTCCACAGACCAGAGAACTTCTCCAACTCCCCCCCAAAGAAATCTCCCATGGAAACTCCAAATAAAATTCTTGTCTTTTAGATTTATGTGGCTCTCGCAGTATGTGAAAGAGTTTAGCTCTGTTTTAACAGATAACATTTCTTACATATTTTAATCCTACTTATTTCTCTCCCCAATCTTTTGTGAAATAAAGTATAACTTCTGGGCTATTATAAATGGGGTAAGTTTTGAAATATCCTTTGCAAGTGCTAGATGTTTCCGCATTTCTCTTTCCATGTTTTCACAACCCATGGATTATTTGGGGGAGGGGATATTTCCTTATTTGGTTGACCAGTAAATAGTAAATAGTCATTCTTTTAGTGGTATTTAAACACCAGGTAACGCTAAATTCCAAAATACCTGCCTCATGGATATCTGCAAATCTTTGTTGTGGAGGTCCAGAGGGTTGTTACTGGAGATGAAGAATGATCTTGTGTTTAAGACATTCAGATGGGACTCAGGAGCTCTGGGATCAGTTCCTGGCTCTGCTGCAGCATGTAATTTGGTGCAAGTCACATTGGGTATGTCTACACTGCAACTAGACACCTGTAGCTGGCCTGTGCCAGCTGACTTGGGCTCGGGCTAAGGGGCTGTTTAACTGTGGTGTAGACATCAGGCCTCGCGCTCCAGCTTGAACTTTGGGATTATCCTGAGTCTGGGCTCCAGCCTGAGCCCAAACATCTACACTGCCATTACACAGCTCCTTGGCCTGAGCCCTGTGAGCCTGAGTCAGCTGGCACGGGCCAGCCATGGGTTTTAAATTGCAATGTAGACGTGCCCTTAATCGTGCTGTGCCTCAGTTCCCTTCCTGTACCGCTGGGGTAGTAATACTTCCTCTGTCTGTCTTGTCTATTTACTTTGTACTGTCCATGGGGTAGGAACTCTCTGCGCTAATTATAACTGTTAGGCTGCTTCGTGTGCTGAGACGGCGGCTTGTCATGCTGACCAGTATTGTCACATTATTTGCTGGTGCTCCCGTGTCGATCTGTCTGTATGCAGCTGTTGTCTTGTACATGGATTATAAACATTTGGGGGCAGGGACTGTCTTTTTGTTCCGTGTCTTGTACAGCACCTAGACCAGCGGGTCCTGCTTCAAGACTGGCGTTCCGAGGTGCAATACAGATGATGTGTATGCACACTGTTTAGAACAATGAAGCCCCAATCTCAGGGGAGGGGCTCTCCGTGCTACTGTAAATAATATATAACAATTTGTTACATTATGTTGAAGTGGGGGGTGGAAAAAAAAAGAACCTGGTGCCAAAGACTCCAGCAATTAAAAACAGCAAAGATTTCTCAGCAGTGTGTATCCATCCCTTAAACGGTCTACCGTTGGAAGAACTGGCAGCCTGCGAGCTTTATTTTATTTGTGCAGTCACCTTACCTCTCATGC
Source organism: Natator depressus (assembly GCF_965152275.1). Taxonomy (NCBI): domain Eukaryota; kingdom Metazoa; phylum Chordata; order Testudines; family Cheloniidae; genus Natator; species Natator depressus. The sequence continues at coordinate 134,459,958 of NC_134237.1, read as the reverse complement.
TCCCAACATGATCTCATGGCATAGAAAGCCACGTTGCTGGACAGGGTTGCACTTTTGGACTGTGAGTCATTCTGAGAGAGCCAATCCACAGGCGCTTGCTCCATGTTTCCTGCCCTGCAGCCCATTAACACCATCATTCTGAGGGAAATATATACAATTACATCTGCCAAAAACTCGGCTAAGAGCGATTCAGTGTTTCAGGTTGTATTAATGCTTAAATAAGGAAGTATTACCCAATGAGCCAATAAAAGCACCCAGAATCTCATAGATGTCTCCTTCACACCTCCTCAGTCCGCATTTCAGACCTATGACGTGCATATTTGAATGTGTGCAGTGTTATAGCCGTGTTGGTCCCAGGATATTAAAGAGACGAGGTGGGCGAGGTAATATTTTTTACTGGACCAGTTTCTGTTGGTAAAAGAGAGACGTTTTCGAGCTACACAGAGCTCTTCTTCAGGTCTGGGAAAGGTAACCAGCCTGTCACAGCTAAATACAAGGTGGAATAGATTGTTCAGCATAAGGAGTTAACACGTTCTAAGAAACCATTTAAGGTGAAGTGGCCAGTTAACATCCCTGTAGTCATATGACAAAAACTGGGGGTTAGTGGGTTACAGATTGTTATAATAAACCATAAATTCAGTGTCTTTATTAAGCCCATGATATTTAGTGTCTAGCAAAGTTATGAATTTAAGCTCCTAGGCTCATCTTTTAAAGGTTTTTGCAGGTTTGCTTTGAGGATGAAGACTGAGAGGTTAGATGGGGAGTGATTGCTTCAAGTGTTTGCCCACAGGTGGTGGAGTATTTTTGTCTTTTATCACTTTTCTGTGTGAATTCATTCAAAGGTGTAGTGATTGTCTGTCTGGTCTCACCCACACAGTTGTTGTTGGGACATTTAATGCACTGGACGAGGTACATTGTGATAGGTATGTGTAGGACCCACAGATCTTGAAAGGTGTGTTGTGAGGGGTATTGATCATCATAGTAGTGGAGATATGGCTACAGGTTTTGCATCTGTTCTGGTAGGGTCCGGTGCCACTTTGAGTTGGCGGGTCCTGGTCTGTGTGGAGCTTGTGTCTGATGATAAAAACTTGGAGAGGTTATTTGAAGGTATTTTGTTTCCCAAAAGAATACAGTCAAATCCTGCTCAACATGCTCATTGCTACGGTACTCATTTATAGTGCCTGCCCCAAAGATACTAGGGGATCTCTGATTCAGTGGGTGTTTCATAGATTCATAGAGTTTAAGGCCACAAGGGATTGTTAGATCATCTACTCTGATTCCCTGGTTATCAGTGGCCACTAAGTTTCACCCAGTCACACTCTACACTGAGCCCAGCAACTTGGGTTAGACCAAAGGATTTCAATCCTCAGGAGACTAAACAGTTGTTTGCCACAGGCAGAGAACAGGAGAGGCCGAGGTGCTACCAACGGCAGGGAACTGACTAGGTGAGACATGCCCAGATAATCCCAACAGGTGAACCACACCTCATGCTGCAAAAGAAGGTAAACCGCCAAGTTCCCTGCCATTCTGACATGGGGGGAGATTCCTCCCCAACCCCAAACTGGCTATCAGTTTGACCCTGAGCATATGAGCAATACACATCAGCCAGACATCTAGAAAGAAGATTCTCTATACCACTTCAGTCCAAGTCCCCCTCTGCTGGCTGCTCTACATAGGAGGATAAGCACTTACTACTGTTACTAGCTAATGGAGTTACTCCTTTAGTTTACACCCCCTTTACTTTTAGCACTGAAAGTCCTGGGTTCAATCCCTGCTAGTGACCCAAAGTTTGGACTTTGAATCAAAAAGAGGGGCATGTCTAAGATGGCACCGTGACAAGCCTGGAGCTGGGGATAATATAGTTGTCTTGCCCCATACTTATTATAACGTTGCTTCTTTTTGACCCCTCTTTGACTGATTTGGCTCACTCATGTGCATACGGAATCTTGCTAGGGACTTCTTGAACTACAATCATAGAAACGTAGGGCTGGAAAGGACTTTGAGAGGCCAGTCCCCTTCACTGGGGCAGGACCAAGTACACCTACACCATCCCTGACAGGTGCTTGTCTAACCAGTTCTTAAAAACCTCCAATGATGGGGATTCCACAACCTCCCTTGGAAGCTTATTTTAGCCCTTAACTACTCTTAAAGTTAGAAAGTTTTTCCTACTATCCAACCTAAATCTCCCTTGCTGTAGTTTAAGCCCATGACTTCTTGTCCTACATTCAGGGGACATGGAGAACAATTGATCACCGTCCTCTTGATAACAGCCCGTAACCTATCTGAAGACCGCCAGTCTTCTTTTCTCAAGACTAAACATACCCATTTTTTTAACTTTTCCTCAGAGGTCAGGTTTTCTAAACCTTTGGCATTTTTGTTGCTCTCCTCTGCTCTCTCTCCAATTTGTCCACATCTTCCTTAAGGTGTGGCACCCATAACTGGACTTAATACCCCAGCTGAGGCCTCATTAGTGCCAAAACAATGAGGAGTTAGTGCCCAAATAAATCTGTTAGTCTTTAAGGTGCCACCAGACTCCTCATTGTTTTTGTGGATACAGACTAACACAGCTACCCCTCTGATAATTAGTGCCAAGAAGAGCAGGACAATTACCTCTCATGTCTTACGTATGACGCTCCTGTTAATAAACCTCCGAATGACATTAATCTTTTTCACAACTGCATCACATTGCTGAGACACATTCAATTTGTGATCTACCCTAACCCCAGATCCTTTTTCAGCAGTACTACTGCCTCATTGTGGTTTTGATTTTTCCTTCCGAAGTAGAGTACTTTGTGCTTGTCTTTCCTGAATTTCATCTTGTTGATTTCAGACCGATTCTCCAATTTCTCAAAGTTGTTTTGAATTCTAATCCCATCTTCAAAGTTCTCGCAACCCCTTCCAGCTTGGCGTTGCCCTGAAATGTTGTAAGAGTGCGCTCCACTCCCTTATCCCAGTCATTAACGAACATATTGAATAGAAATGGCAGAGAACAATGCGTGTTTCTTAACTGCAAGTACATGCTGTAATTTATAGTTGCGTAACTTGATCCTAGTGCGGGGGTGGGGACCGCTGTAGAGGTGAGGATTTGATCTCTCGCTGACTGGATTTTATTTTTTCACGTGGGGTGGAGTTTGCTCTGGCTTTATTTTTGGGCAAGTTGTGTTTACAAGCTTTGTCAAAGCATCTAGAGTCTTGGGTAAGCGCTTTGAGGTGTCTAAATCTAAATAAAAACAAAATGAAGAATAGGTGTATGTAATGCCTACATCTACTTAGTATGGTCCCATTGATGTCAATGGAAATTGGGCGCATATATGCTTTCTAAAAATCCCACTAGGTGTCTGTCTGTAGCTTTAGGTGCCTAGATATCTTTAAAAATCTGGTCTTTTATTCTCTTTGTGCCTCAGCTCCCCATCTGTGTAATGGGGATAATAGCAAATCATTTAAGGCTTGTCTGGCCTGAAAGTTATACTGGTCTAATTAAGCTGCTATAGTTATACTGCTGACACGCCCTGTGTGGCCACTCTTTTTCCAGAATAAGACTGGCTTTGAGCAGTTTTGCTTAAACCTACAGAATGGGGGAGCTGTCTCCTGGAAATCGGCAACTCTGAAAGGATTTAGGGGTTATAGTGGACAAGCCACGAAACGTGAGATCCCAGGACAATGCTGTGGCAAAAAGGGCCAATGAGGTTCTTGGCTGTATAAACAGGAATAGGAGTATTCTGTATGTGGCATTGTTGAGACCAGTACTGGCATGCTGTCCCACTGTCTGGAGTGGCTCCTGACTGTGAATGCCAATCTCAGGGGAAGACTGTTACAAACCAGGGCACAAACCCCAAACTGGGTGTGGGTTCTATGGTTAGATTTCATCAAGTATCAAATGTGAACTCCTCAAGCACTATAAGACCCTTAACATGGAGTCACAGACAGTCCCCTTGGGCACCCCGGTCTCTCTTGCCACCCAGACAAGCCTGCCTTTGTGATAGATGGTCCATTACACCAAAAAAATCACAACAATATTCAGGTTACTCCCAATCCCAAAGGACCAGTCACTTAACCCAGGTCAATTGCACCTTAGAACTCACACCAAAGACAATGCTTGTAGCCAATCCTATAATAAACTAACTAAAGGTTTATTAACTAGGGGAAAGAAATAAAAGTTATTTACAAGGTTAAAGCAGGTCAACATAGCCTAAAACTGTAACATTTGTGTGTGTATGTCTACACTGCAGAGTTTTGTCGCCAAAAGTTATGCCATTTTAATTAAAGCGCTGTTGCAAGTCCACACTATGCTCCTTGCGCTGGCGGAGCGCGTCCACACTAGGAGCTCTTGCATTGACACAGAGAGCGGTGCACTGTGCGACTGGCAGCAGGGAGCTTTGGGAGGGGTTTGCAATGCCTCATGGGGCAGGTGCGGCATCACATGATGCAAGTTTGTCAATCCCCTTGTTCCATGGGCATCCTACTAGACTGCCAGCCACTTTTCAACTGAAACGTGCGAGGGATGAGGTGGGGAGGAGTGTGCGTGACAGGGAGTGTGTATGGGTGTGTGCAGAGGAGACCGTGTATGTTGGGGCAGTGTGTGAGAGAGCGGGAGGGTGTATGTGAGAGACAGTGTGTGTTGGGGGTGTCTGTGTTGTAAGACCGTGAGTGTGTCGACACGCTGTCTTGTAAGTTCAGACAGCGCCCAGAAGCAACCAGTCCTGGGGGAGGAGGACACCCCCGGCATCAGTCCCTGGCTCATAGCAGTCTCTCTTTCTCACACACACATCTGTCCCTGCCTGCCTCTGTTCCTAGCGTGGGAGAGAGCAGGAGCGTTCCATGTAAGTGGTTTGCTCCTGGCTGCTTGGAGCCGAGCAGCATGCTCAGCTGTCCGCATGGAGCTTTGAAAGGGGAGGGGCGCAGGGCTGCTGAGTTCAAAACAGTTCGTGGAAGGGTCAGGGCAGGCATTTTGGGATACTGGGGGAGGCCAGTTCTTGTGACATAACGAACGAGAGTGTCTTCACTGAGACTTTGTTGTTTTAACTTTGACGCAAGAAGCTTTATGCCTCTCATCAAGGAGGTTTTATTTTGTTGTTGAAACTGAAGAGTTTTGTCGCCCAAAGTGGCACTGTAGTGTGTCCAAAGCTGCCTTTTGGAGACACAACTCTGCAGTGGAGACAAGGCCTTAGATTCCAAAAAGCGATCGAAGCTGCCGTAATGTGCAAGCTGAGAGAGTCCTTTAGGGCTTACCCAAGCTAAACAGCTGGGGATCCCTTGCTTATGCTTAGAAGTCTTGCCCTCTCCCTGAAGTCCAAGCAGCACAAGGATAAACATTGATTCTTGACCGGGATTTTTATTCACTTTCCCCAGAGCTCAAGCTGATGGGATGAGCGTTTGTGCATGTGTCCTCTTCATGGATGTGGAGGGAGCAATCAACATAGTCTTTTGTCCACTGATGGTCCAAAGTGGCTTGTCTGATGTCTATAGGCCTTCTTTTGTTGGGCAGGAGATGACATCTCTTGTGGTAAACTAATATTTCAAACTTGGTAATACTTCTCTCAAGACTGCAGGGGTTTCCAGTTTCATTACAAACACTTTGATAGTTATAGAGAAAACATTTAAATAGTACCTTATAACATGGGGTACAAAGACTATAAATGAGATTAATGCATGCAGCAACTTACAAGCATTTCATAAAGTCTAAACACATTTTTTATAAATCGAATACCATTTTAACATCACTAACACACGGGGAGCCAGTCTGGTTTCCAGCTATGCTTTTGTCAGGGTTCAGAGGCCTAGGGGCCTAGGCATGAGCTGGCACCTGGTCTGCCAACATCACAAATACTGTGTACATTTCCAGTGTCCACATTTTAGAGAGGACATTGACAAATTGGAGAGGATACAGAAAAAGAGCCACAAAAATGACCGGAGGGTTAGAGAAAAGGTTTTTTAGTGAGAGACTTTGTGCTCAGTGTGTTCGGATTATCAAAAAGAAGCTTGAAAAATGGCTTGATTACAGTGTCAAAGTACATTCACAGGGAGAAAATACCAGGCACGAAAGAGCTCTCTAGTCAAGCAGAGAAAGGCAGCACAAGAACTAATGGCTGGAAGCTGAAGCCAGACAAATTCAAACTAGAATTTAGCACACCTTTTTAACAGTGAGGGTGAATCACCACTGAAACAGACTACCACAGGAAGTGGCGAATTTCCCATCTATGGCGACTGGATGTCTTTCTGGAAGATGCGCTTTAGCCAACCCCAAGACGTGCTTTAGTCAAACCTACCAGTGATTGAGTTCAATGCTGGGCTGCCTGGGTGAAATGGAATGGCTTGTGCTCTACGGGAGGTCGGGTTAAATGATCTAATGGTCCCTTCTGGCCTTAAAGTCTACGAAATTGACAAGACAAAAGGGGGAGGGAAAACAGAGGCACAGGAAGATGAAGAGACTTGCCCCAGGTCACGCACCAGTTAAATGGGAGAGCTGGATCTAGAACCCAGCCTACTTGACTCACAGGGCGGTACTCTGAGCTCTAGGCTATGTTGCCTCTTGAGCCATCTCTGCCTGTGTAGATCTGCTTGCAGGATTGGAGCCAATGAGATCATTTCTTTTTCTGGATAGATACCCCTTTTTCTGTTGCTCTTTTGGTCCAGTTCTGTCCTCCCCTCTAACTATCCAATTTTAAGCGCTTTAACGCTTTAAAATAATCTTTGTGAGAGAGACCGTTGGAATAAATGGTGACATTTCAGGCAAGTGACTCCCACAAAAAGGGATCTGAGCAGAAGGGAGAGCCTTATATGTGAAGGGTAATACCATATAGGTTTGGTGCACAAAGGAGATGACAGATCTCCTTTAGTCAGAGGAGTGCATGACCATGACACACACCAAATTTCCTGGTGCATGAACATGACACACACCAAATTTCCTTGGTGACTCATAGATTTTTAAGGCCAGAAGGGACTTTTACGATCACCTTGTCTGGCCTGCTGGGCAGCTCCTTTCCCTCTTCAATTGATTTTTGGGGGGGAAGAGGGGAAATATTGGCTCTGATCCACAGCTGGTATAAAGTGGCACCGTCCTGTTCAGTTTAATCAAGGTGTGCTGTGAAGGGTTAAGGAGCAGCTCTGGGCCTAGAAAACCTTGCCCAGCTGCCCCTGCTGGGCATGCTCACAGTGGAGGCTGAGCTCAAAAGGGAGCAGTTTAGTTCAGTCTAGGTGGACGGAGCAGGAGAGTAGTTGTGTAGTGCAGGCTCCTGCCAAGAAGCCACTAAGGCCCCATGCAGCCAGGATCAGGTGCTACTGCCAAGCTGCTGCAGGCCCTTCAGCTGTGGAGGTCAATGACGAGGAGCTGTGACTGGGAGAGGAAGCCCCTCTGGAGTGTGACCAGAGAGGACTCAGGAGTAAACCAGTGGCACCCCCAGAGGAACCGAAGTCAGGGTAGGAAGTAGCCCAGGGAGCAGGCGTAGGGGTGCCCATCCCATGGGCTGCATGGTTTGAAGTACTATTTATTGGGCCCTGGCTTGGAACCCGGTGGAGCAGGAAGGGCCCAGGCTTCCCTACCCCCAGCCATTGACTCTCGCCACCGGCTGACCCAGCCCAGAGTATTGCCCCTAGGCAGTACTGCCCGGTTCGGACTTCAATGCATTTACGCCAGCTGAGAATCTGGTCCATTGTTTCAAAACAAAAGGAAAAGGAAGATCTTCTTGAGAGGATGCACCTGTTGAGAAACCATCACGGTCTCAAACATTCCCATCTCCACTGATGATTCACTCCCCTACCCAGTTATTTATAGGCTGTCCTGTATTTGTCGTACTCTGACTGTTCTCCCTTTTGGGGAACATGGTTTCCTACCTTCCTTGAGCTAAATCTTTAGCACACTGGACCCAATTCTGTTCTCAGTCTACCCCTACAAGCCCACTGAACTGAGAGTCAGTGGGGTTGTGTATAAGTGTGAGCAGTGTCTGTCCTTGATCCTCATTTTTTTGAAAAAGAAACCTAAATGTGTAACAAATGCCCAGGTGAATCTTGGGAGACATACTTTATTGACGGATACTTGTAATCACAGCCACACCTCCCTCCTTGCCAGGTGCTCTGTGCTTCTAGCCTGTTGGCAATGTGTACGCTTCCCAGGCAGATCCATCTCGTTTCTCAATTATCCTTGTATCATGTTCCTTGGCAGGATTTTCTCCCTATTATTCCAGGACTTTTGTGCTTTCCCAATTAGTTCTTCAGCTCCTGTAAAATGGGGCCCTTGGCCTTCACCAGTGTAGCAGCTCAGATGTTTGATTATTTTCCATGCCCTGGAAAAGCCAGCTGAAGTTAAGTAAAAGCCATTTTTATCCAACTTCTTCAGTAAATCAAACACAATAGGCTGCCTCTGAATAACAGTGGACAGTGCCCCCTGTCTGTTTCTTTAAAAGCATCCAAAAATAACCCCAGACCTCATTCAAAGGTATTGCAGCCAGAATTTCCATTTAAAACATCAGTGTGGAGCAGGTGTGCAGATGGTTTCACTGGATGTTGTACAGATACCCACTTCTTTGCTCTTGCCCTCTCTAGTCCCCCAGCAATGACAGCAGCTTCTAAAAGAGGGGCAGTTCCTATGTTCCAAACAAGGTGGAAATGCTGAGCTAAACCCTGTTGTAAAGATTCCTTTTGGCAGTGCAGTTGGAGATAGTTGCCAGCTCTTCCTATCCTAAACTGTCACATAATATTGCTGTGCAACATTCAGTTGTCTAGCACCACCCCAGAGGTGGCTGCATTTTGGTGGTTGGCAATGTAATTACTCTTTGTGTCTGTGTGTTTATAAATTATACACACGTTCTGGAAGAATATATGACTAGTAGAATCCATGCTGTTATATGTAGCAAGCTGCCCGTGCAGTGTTCTTATCTCTGCTACAAGGCTGCCTTTTAGCATGTGTCAGGTTATAATTGCTTCTCTGACCAGGCTTTTCTATTATTTATATGGTGTATCTAGGCCAAGGAACTGCTTTCCTGCCGGCTATACCCACTCCCAGCTCTCACTCCAGATCCTCAGCACACACATGTACAGTGCACTTACGCATCACGCTGGCTAGTGAAGGACTGGTAGACTCCATTCTTCAGATCCTGGGAGAAATTTTAAAGCGGCAGTTAAAAATGACACACATTCTCCCTCGCTAGCATGGACTCCATCAGGAAATGATTAACTTCCTTTATACATATTTATGTTTTTAAAAATATTGCTACCACCTGATGCTTTTGGCTCCAGGTTTTTTGTGTTTTGTTTTTTTTTTGCTCTGAGGAGGAAGAAAACCCTGTTAATTCCCAAGATCTTGAAGAAATGTCAACTAAAACATGCTGAACAATTATTCAATCTGGTAATAAGCAGTTAAACAATCTTCCTGGAGAGGTGTCAAACAACGGTTTCCCCCGATACACGTAGACTATTAGGAGTTTTCAGCGTTCTGGTTCTGATTAAATTGCTGCATCATCTCTAGGCATCTAAGGATATCTTGCAGGAAATGATGTGCAATGTACAATTCTGCACCTCCACCTGACATGCTCGTACTTTGAACTTATTTATGTCTCTTATCAGAGCACCTCAATTTTGAGAGCTTCTTGTTTGCTTCCATCACTCTCCTGATCATTTCCAGCTTCCCCGTATCTCTGGATCATTTACCCTGAAGACCCCTCTGAATTGGGGGAGCTGCCTTCCACATCAAATGACAGGATGACATCCATGCTGGTGGAATGCTGACTGAACTTCACTGCCAGCTTGAGCACAGTCCGAGCGAGCCCGGTGTACACCTCCCCCTCCCAGATCTTGCTGCAAGTTGGCTGCAGTTCAGTCCTGGATTGCCCGACCACGAGAGCTCTATAGGCTTTTGGCAGCTTGACTCTGAACTTGATCCAGCTTCGTTCCTGGAGCACTCCCGTCCTGGGCTGTAGCAAGATGCAGCCTTTCCTCCACGTGCTGTACACTCGGGGGAACGGAAGACACCGTGGCTCGGAAAAGCAGCGGACAACGTAGTCACAGACATGAGCAAAATCCTTGTGGTCCTTGTTCCTGCTGAAGAGCCCCACTTTGTAGAGGCCTGATTCAGGAAGCAGGATACAGACACTGACCTTGTTTCCCAGATGAGTGAGCAGGACGTATCTCTCCATGGGGTACTTGGTGTTGGTGACTTTGTCCTTACTCAGGATGGCGGCCACTTCGGTGTCCGACCGGGTGTGGAACGTGATGTTGCACTTACCCTGGTTGGTGTTGATGATGGGGGCAGGGTGGCTGGGGTTAGAAAAGCCCCTACAGCTAGTGCTGATCCCTGTCCCACAGTGCATGCTGAGGCCAGATGGGAAGAGCTCGTTCTGGTTGATGGGACCAGAGCAACGAATGAGGAAGTTGGCTGCGTTTTTGAACAGGTCACCTCCTAAATCTTTCACAAACACAGAGAGTCTGTAGTAACCCAGAAAAGGACACAGCACGTGGCAACTCAGCTTCTCCTCCTCTGCTTGAGAGGCCAGGCACTTCATGCTCAGGGAGGTGTCTAGATCTTTATTCACCAGCTGGTACGTGGCCAGCAAGGGTCTAGATGTCTGTAGTGTCAATAGCAAAGTTCCTGTTGCAACAACAATCAGGTCCTCGCCGCAGTTGCTCTCCTCGATCCCAAAGTCTTTCCCCTTCGGATGGAGGCCCCAGAAATGAAAGGGGTTTTCAGGCAGTTCTTTCTTGTGTGACTCCAGGCACTTGATCTGATAGGAACACACCCAGCTATAGGGGTTCTGAGTGTCCGCCGGCCGCGCGAAGATCATCAGCTCAAACAAGCCCTCTGTCGGGGGGAGAACTTTGAGAGTCATGCTCTTCTCAGACACTGTCAGCATCCCATGAGTCGTGCCTAAAGCTTCTTTGCTAACGTTGCCACAGAGCTTGGAAAGATGGTAGCTAAATTCTGCTGGATGTGTGCTCCTCAGAGACACTGTTGCTTCCCCGTGTTCTGTAGGAAGGGGAAGGGGTGAAACACTTAAGATCACAGTTCAGTGTGAGGATCACAGTAAACTTAATTCTCAGCCCAAAGCCTCACCCTTTCATAACATCAGTAAAAGGCAGGTTCGCAGACATAACAGGAAGCAATCTGGATATATACCACTGGACTGGGAGTCAGGAAATCTGGGTTCTACACCCAGCCCTTACTGACCGGCTGAGTGGCCAGAGGTAAGTCACTTCTCCTCTTAGTGCCCCCTGTTTCCACACCAGTTAGATGGGAGTGATGAAATCGCCTTTCCCTTGTAAAGCACTTCGAGATCTACACATGGAAAGTGCTTTTAGCGTTATTAGGTCGCTTTCCAGAGTGACCATTGTCAATGGGAGCTGTTCCCTGAACTTATTAGACTTATGTGGCAAACCCGTGTCCCATCCAGAGCATTACTTTAATAGTAGCTCTCCCACTGGATGCGGGAATCGGAGGTGCAGATCTGACGTGCTGCTATCATAGCAGCTGAGAAGCTCAGAGGATTGCAGCACAGCTGGGAGGAAATCCCACAGCAATCAGCCAGACTGTAGTCAGACAAGTTCCCCCCCACCCCTTTTTCGGGGGTGTGTGTCACCTTAAATAGAAAAATTCAGTGCGCTGTTGTCTGGGAGGCAGCTCTAAACCAGGAGGAGGGGAAATGCAGGAGTTTCACAGAGTGTATCTGATGAATGACCTGGGTAACATTCTGTTCTGATTATACAGCTTAGAGCTCAGCTACACAGCACAGAAGAGTTGTGCAAATGTATTAGATTGCCTGAGGCAATTTACACCTCTGAGTTCCTTTTTCCTTTTTTGAGACTTTGTTTGGCTTTTTAACTTTCTTTTGACACAGATACGTGGGCATATCTTGTATTTTAAGGCAGAGGCAGAATATCTTTTAAGAGAAAACATTATTACACGAGGGAAAGATCTTTAGGAGGATAGATAGTGTATATGTTTGTACAGCACCTAGCGCCATGGAGTACTGGTCCATGCTGGGGCTCCAAGGCACTACTGCAATACAAACATATAATTATAGCTATCCAGGCAGCTGGGATATCTGTGATGTGCCTGAAACATCTTGGATACTTTACTCTGTTCCTCTGTCCAAGGAAGCAGCAAAGTTGTGTGTGAATGTTCCTTTGGTTGGGGGGCGGGGTAGGGTACAGAGTATTCCCAGCTGCTGGCATTTTTACTCTTTGGGTGGGTTTATGTATGCCCCATGCCAGCCCCCATTTTCCGCTCCTGGAAACACTGGGCCTGCCTGATGCACTAGGCCACTAAGAACATCCTGCTGTTGCATGATGCAATCTACTTTTCTGGTGGAGTGTCCTTGTTTGGTGAAGGCGGTTTTAAGTGTGTTAAGCAGCATGTTCTTGGTGTCTGAGGGCTTGGCTGTAGATAACCAATTTCTCAGTGTGTTTGGGGTGGTTACTGGATCTGAGAAGTAGATCAGATCATGCAATGGGCCACCCAATATCCAGCGTGAAACTCCTTCAATACAGGAAAAAAACAAACTCCAACCCTCCAACCGTACACCCCTAGCTGTTACCTACCACCTCACACTGGAACACACATGGTGGTGTATGACAAACCAATTACAAGTGATACTCAATGGGGACCACATCCTGAAAGAAATCTTTCCCATTCCCTCTCTTCCGGCCTTCAAACAACCCCCCAACCTCACCAAGCTCGTCATCCGAAGCAAGCTCCCCACAGACTAGGATGCACCAATTCAAAACAGCACCAGACCCTGCCAGAACAACGGATGCCAAACTGCAGACGTATCTCCACTGCTACAATGATAAATGCCACCGCACAACGACACACCTTTCAAGACCCCTGGATCCTACACATGCCTGTCACAACAATGGTGTACCTTATCCAGTGCAGTAAATGCCCCAATAACGACTGTGTGGGTGAAACCAGTCAATCACTATGCGCTCGAATGAAATCTCACAGAAAAGTGATAAAAGACAAAAAACAAAAACAAAAAAACCACGTCACCTGTGGGCGAACGCTTGCCACAAAATGATCACTCCATATCTGACCTCTCAGTCCTCCTTCTTAAAGGAAACACATAACTTTGCTAGACATTAAAAATCATGGACTTAATAAAGACACTAGCTTTATAGCTTATTATCACAATCTGAAACCCATTAACCCCCCTTTTTTGCGCCATGACTGCAGGGCTGTTAATAGGCCACATCACCTTGAATGGTCCCTTAGGATACATGTTAACTACTTATGCTAAACAATCTGTTCCACCTTATGTTTAGCTGTGACACTTTGAGTACAGTTCCCAGACCAGAAGAGCTCTGTGTAAGCTCGAAAGCTTGTCTCTTTCACCAAGAGAAGTCAGTCCAATAAAAGATATTACCAAACCCACCTTGTGTCTCTAATATATTAGGACCAACATGGCTACAACAACACTCCTTTCTAGCCGGTCATTTCCCATTCTGTATTTGTTCCATTGATTATTTCTTCCTAAGTGTAGTACTTTGCATTTGTGTTTATTGAATTTCATGCTATTTATTTCAGACCATTTTGCCAGTTTAAGATCATTTTGAATTCTCAGTCTGTTCTCTAAATTGCTTGCAACCCCAGCTTGGTATCATCCTCAGACTTTATAAGTGTACTCTCTATGCCACTATCCAAATCATTTATTGAACAGAACCAGACCCAGGACAGATTCCTGCAGGGCCCCACTCAGTGCCCTTCCAGCTTGATTGTGGGTCTCTGATACTTACTCTCTGGGAACGGTTTTCCAACCAGTTATGCACCCACATTATAGCAGGTTCATCTAAGCTATATTTCCCTAGTTTTCCTATGAGAAGGTCATGTGAGACTGTATCAAAAGCCTTAACAAAGTTGAGCTATATCACATCTACTGCTCCCCACCCTGCAACCACAACGTTTGTTACACTATGAAAGAAGGCTATTGGGTTGGTTTGACATGATTTGTTCTTGACAAATCCATGTTGACTGTTACTTATCACCTTATCTGCTAGGTGCTTACAAACTTATTATTTGCTCCATTATCTTTCTGGGTACCAATGTTAAGCTGACCGGGTTATAATTCCCTGGGTTGTCCTTATTCCTCTTTTTATAGGTTGGCACTCTATTTGCCCTTTTCCAGTTCTCTGGGATCTCTCCCATCCTCCATGAGTCCTTAAAGATAATAGCTCAGAGATCTCTTCAGAGCATTCCTTAAGTATTCTAAAATGTATTTTGTCAGGCCCAGCTGACTTGAAGATATCTAACTTGTCTAAGTAATTCTTAACATGTTCTTTCTCTATTTCAGTCTCGGAGCTTACCCCATTTACAAAGATGTAAGTTGTCTGATCATGGCTAACCTTTTTGGTGAAAAACAATAAAAGAAAAGGAGTACTAGTGGCATCTTAGAGACTAACCAAATTATCTGATCATAAGCTTTTGTGAGCTACAGAAGTGAGCTGTAGCTCACCAAAGCTTATGCTCAAATAATTTGGTTAGTCTCTAAGGTGCTTTAGTACTCCTTTTCTTTTTGCGAATACAGACTGACACGGCTGCTACTCTGAAACCTAAAACAATAAAGGCATTTAACACTTTGGCCATCACTGTAGGATAAGAGGATCCATTTTCTTGGTTTGGAAGTGTGGGATGATGGCATCTGGATGTCCCTGAGGCTTAGAAGTGTGAGGGTTCCATAAGGTAATTCAAGCTGCACTCATTGATAGTCCCCCGGCTCTGTTTTATGGTATATTTGAATTTGCTGACGTAACACACTACTCAGGGTCCCTCCAGCCACTGGCAAGTCCCCTCACTCCATCAGCCGTTCTTGACCCCGGTGCAGTTAAACACAGACATCCTGGTTTAATCGCATTTTGCACCCCCCGTCTCTGCATAGGTGTAAATTATGAGCCAAGATGAAAGGCTGGAGAGGATGAAGGCTATAAAGTCTCTTTAACTCCTGAAGGCTACCAAGGTGCTCTACAGCCTCTGACCTTGGATCAGCAAGGTGCTGAAACACATGCTTACCTTCCACTGGCCTCAAAGGGATTTAAGCCTGTGAATAAAGTAAAGCAGATGCTGAAGATGCTGTTCCGCGTACCCAGGGACTATTCAACCCACTGTTAAATGCAGCTGCCTCGGGGCAGCTGTGCTGC
Organism: Natator depressus; assembly: GCF_965152275.1. NCBI lineage: Eukaryota > Metazoa > Chordata > Testudines > Cheloniidae > Natator > Natator depressus. The sequence goes on along the minus strand of NC_134237.1, from coordinate 134,444,841 downwards.
CCCCATCAGAATTTACTACATCTTTTAAGTTAGTGAAACATAAGTACGAAATTGTTGATGTTCAGGGCATTCTAGCAATATAAATATAACATAGTGTCGTAGATCTGCCCTAGGTTCAGAGGCTTTTCATATGAAAGGAAGCGTTTCGTTATCAAAATAATTAATGGAAATTTTCAGTGCAAATCCTGAGTTTTGGTATTTGTCACAAACACCCAACATAAGTGTGAAGTGGCTGGGGTTTTTGTTTTGGTTTTTTTGCCTTGATTTGTTAAAGTTGTGACTTGGCTCATGCAGTAAGTACAAACAATAATCCTCTGGCAAGTCTCCACCGGAGACCTTACAGATGACAGAATTTATTAACTGCAGGTTTGCTTGTTATTAAATTCGGCCAACGTCCGTTTCCTAAGCTGCTGCCCTGGCTGGCTGCATCATATTAGGATCTTTAAACAGACAGAAAGAAAAGAACATTGTATTCAACCAAGCCGAAGATGGTGAGATATAGAGAACAACACATTCTGCTTTGGGAGGGAAACTCTAAAAGATAATTAAAGGATACATTATAAACATATCTGGGGAATACTGAATTTATTCCATCTGTGTTCTGAAGATTCCTGTATATAGGAGAAGGTAGGTGAAACCACAGATGAGTTCCAAGGCAGTTTCTGCATATATGTATTTTAATTCCATATCTTACCCTAGGAGGGGGGAATTTTTTTGATAGGCTAGAGCCTAGTAACATGCCTAGACCACTGCCCGCAGCTGGAATACCAATTGTTATACTCATTGCTGAAAGCAGCTAGAAAGGCCATTTCTGAAACTTTAGCACAGCTCACACACCAGGAGGGGAGAGGGAAGTGAGTGACCATGAGGTGTAAACATGACCCTGTGCCCTTCTGACTTGAGCTGAAGAATACAGTTGTGCAAGATGGAAAGTCGGGCAATAACAACGAGGAGTCCTTGTGGCACCTTAGAGACTCACACATTTATGTGGGCATAAGCTTTCATGGGCTAGAACCCACTTCATCAGATGCATGGAGTGGAAAATACAGGAGCCGGTATAAATGCATGAAAAGATGGGAGTTGCCTTACCAAGGGTGAGGTCGGTCTATAATGACTATTGCTATGTGCAACACAGCTGGTTAACTGATAGAAAATTCCCTGCCTGCCAGGTTGGAAAACTCCACACTTAACTTAGTTTCTGCTCAGCAGTTTATCTGATGGCTAACCTATGTGATACTAACAATTTGGGTATTAAAAAAGGAAAAGAGATGAGGTTGGTGGACACATGAAGACTTGGAACACCTTGACCATTTCTTGGACACCTCTCAAGTTCCCCTGCAGACGGAAGGCTGGCCACTGGAAGTCTACAGACATCCACCCAAGACCTCTTCAAGTCCTTGGGTAAATATTAATCTGGGGTTAATGTGGGGGGCTCTACTAACCCATTGCAACATGTGTAAGTGCTGGAGACTGAATAAACAGAAGCTTTGAGTGAAAGCACTTTTGTTTTCCTGCTTGCATCAACTATCGGCCAGATGGGCCGTGTCCTGATGGATTTATTTCCCGCTACCGCCTCACAAATAGGGTTGCCAACCCTCCCGGATTGGCCATGAGTCTCCCAGAATAGGGCTAGATCTCCCGGAGGTTACTGAAGCCAATCCGGGAGATTTTAGGACACTGAACGTCCGGTGGCACAGAGGGGCTAAGGCAGGCTCCCTACCTGCCCTGGCTCTGCGCTGCTCTCGGAAGCAGCGATGTGTCCAGCAGCAGCTCCTAGGAAGAGGCACAGTCAGAGGGTCTCTGTGTGCTGCCCCCACACCGAGCGCTGACTCCGCAGCTCCCATTGGCTGGGAACGGGGAACCGTGGCCAATGGGAGCTGCAGAAGTGGTGCTTGCAGGCAGGGGCAATGCGAAGAGCAACCTGGTCGCCTGTAAGACAAGGAGCCGCTACTGGACATGCTGCTCCTTCCAGGAGCTGCCTGAGATAAGCACTGCCCAGTCAGAGCCTACACCCCAAATCCCCTCCCAAACCCCGACCCCCTGCCCCAGCCCTGAGCCGCCTCCTACACCCAAACTCCCTCCCAGAGCCCACTCCCAACCCCCCTACCCCAGGTCAAAACCTCCTCCCACACTCAAACTCCCTCCCAGAACCCACATGTATATGTATATGCCTTGGCCAAACACATGCCTACCCCACAGGGATGTCGTAAGGATTCATTACTTGTAGAGCACTGTGGGGGTTGGGGGGAGGAGGGCTATATCTTCCATCTTTGAGTCAAGGTATATGCTCAACACTATCAGCAAAGCCCAGACCTCCTGAAATATGGCATGACTTGGATTTCCGGTTAAATGGCTCCTCTCGATCAAAAGCTTTCCGCTGTGCTTTGTTAGCAATCCACTGATTCTTCAGAACAGTTTCTTAAGCCTTGTAATAATTTATAAGATTACTTTTCCCTAGAAGCCTTCCCTACTGATAAAATAAATGGCAGAAAAACCTGACTTACTGCCAAGTAGGATGAACATTGGGGAAACTAACTAGCTGCAAAAAGGATTCTCAAGCAGGTAAAGGTCATATTGTTTCTGACCCAGAAAGCTATAAAACTACCACTGATTGGGGAAAAACCCTTCTTCCTCAGGAAATAGGACAGGAATGCTTCAATCATGCTTTATATTGTAATCTCGCTGCACCAGCAATATTAGAAGAAAGAAAACTCATGTCCCACTTTTCTGTTATGCGGCTGCCTCTAGCAGAGTGCTTTGTGAAAAGATGTTTCAGGGATCTTACAGCTGTTTGTACTGTGAGATAGGGAAGTAGTATTGTACCTACTTTAGGGATGGGGAAACTGAGGCACAGAAGGGCTTAAGTGACTTGCCCAGATTAAGTACAATTCAGGCATCTTCACTCTGGTTCTCCAGTCACTGTACTGAACAATGGCTCTGATTCAGGAAAGCACTTAAACCCACGCTTAAGGCCCATTGGCTTCAATGTGACACATGCATGTGCTTAAAGTTAAGCCCCGTTCCTGAATTGGGGCTTATATCTGCAAAAAGATATCACCTTATAATCAGGACCTAGGAGTCAATGGCTGTAAACGGAGGTCCTTGCTTTGCATTTACCTGTTTTGAGAAGGGAGTGGTTTGGAGAAAGAAGGGAGAGCTGCAGTTTAAAAAACTCCGACGTTTTAAAAACTCTCTGTTCAAAGTCTTCCAGCGAGACACGCGGCTGCACAAGCTGCCATTCTGGCTCATCAGGCCAGTGGGTCTCAATGAAATGCTCAGGGTCGGTTAGAAAGAAGAAGTCGTCATACCTGCAAGAGTGGGGAAACCAGGCCACAGCATGAGGACACTGCAAACGTTCATATCCCAGCCCCCTCCTTCAGCAATGAAGTCTGAGGATACAGCACCATGGACTTCAGCAGAGTTGGATCTGCTTAAACAAGGGGTGAATGCGGCCTCAGGTTTAGCGCACAGACATGTAACGTCATCTGGAACGTGTGTAGGATCATGCTGCTTTCTGGGCTTAAATTCAGAATCCAGGGCTTTGGCCTTTCATCGCCTCATCATTCTGAACCCATTTCCTCCATAAGTTCTCTCCAGAGGCCCCACTAGAATTTGTGACCTTCGGCCTCAGCTTCAGATTGCCTTTCACACCCATCTGGTACATTAACTCTGAAAAATCTTTGCAGGCCCCCAATAAAATCTTTTTTGTACCTTGGCTAAGTATAATACCATGGAATCATACATGTGAGAGAGTCACCTCTGGGCTCATGAAGTCATCTTGTTCAGTTCCCTTGGACAGTACAGTGGGGCTTGGGGGGGGCTTCTATGATATTTTCTTCCACAGTCCATAAGATCTCGCTGTCCAGAAGTTTTTTTCCCATACCTCCATGAACTACCTTAAACAATTCCTCTCCATTTAGGGTTTTATCACCCTTCAGGTATTGAAGCAGTTATCTTAATCCTCCTGCTTAATTGTTGTCACTCAACCACGCTATATGTGTTTTGTTCCTTTAATTTTTCCTCACAAACCAGTTCTTCTGGCCGCTTAGTCATTTGTGGTGCTGCTCTCCCAACACAAGTTTTGTCTGTATCTTTCTAGTACTAAGAACATGGGATTGGAAAGGACCTCCTGGCCCACTGAGTCCAGTCCCCTGCTATGCAAGCAATCCCTTCACATTATCTCATTCATAAATTTACCAAGCTCCATCTTAAAGCACTTAGATTTCTTGCCCGCATTCCTCCTTTTGGGGGGCTGCTCCAGAACCTCACTCTTCTGATGGTTAGAAACCTTCTTCTGACTTGCAGCCTAAATTTATTCATGGATAATTATACCCATATTGAGATGCCTAGTGCTGAAAGCAGAATGCCTAGATTCCAAGGCCAGAAGAGACTGTTTATGATCATCCATTCTGACCTTCGGCACAATACAGGGCATTGAATTTTATCCACTGATACCTGCAACAAGCCCCACTACTTATGGTTGAGCTTGATCAGATATTTTAGTAAGACGTCCCGTCTTGGTTTTAAGTCACTCCAACGGTTGATCGTCCTCACTGTTATGCCTTTGTAGAAGCAGAACCAAATGAACAAATAACGCCTGTACATCATCCAACTTGACTCATTCTACTGTGACCTTTGAGTCATGGCAGGAGATTTGGAATCAGTATTAAAAAGCAGAGCGGGCCTAGCACTCAGGTTAGGGTCTGATCCTGTGATTTGCTGAGGGCCCTCTACTTCCATTGACTTCAACAGGCGTTGAGGGCACTCATCACCATACAGGATAGGTTCATCAGGACTTAACCAACTGGACCAATGCCTACTACTTCCAGTCAGCTTTGGACTGAACCCAGAGGGAGCAGTTATCATTTGCCTGTTCCCTGAGACAAAAGCTGTCTGTTCCACTCTTTCCCTCTCCACTCTTCAAAAACAACCCGAACAAGCTGATACTATTCAGAAGTTGTTCCAAGGAAAAGAATTGCCAGTGGCCAATGCCTTCATTATGCAGCAGTAGAGTAGAAAAAAGTCAAGTTTCTAATGTCTAATGGAATATTATCAGATTTGATAAATAATTTTGACTCAGTCATTATTTACCTCGTCAGAATGGGCTGAGAAACCGCCAGCAATTCTGTCTAGAGCCTCATAATAATAAAATGGCTGTGGAACTGGAGATTAATTACTTACATGCTGACACATTTTTAATCAAAAACTCAGGGTGGGAGAAAAGGTATTATTTGACTATTATTTAAAAATCTGTATTTACAAAAGCATGACTTTCAAAACTGCATTTGAAATAAAAACATGCATTCTGGTCCTAACTTTTCAGATTTTCACCTGCCAGATGCCCAATATTGTGTTTCAAAGTGGGTTGTAGTATTTGGTTAGATTCCCACCTATGGCTTGATCCAAATCTCATTGAAATCAGTGTGGCAATTTTAATAGGCTTTGGATCAAATCTTTAGGTCCACAAGGCACTCCAACCACGGGGTGCAAATCCATACATGCAGCATCTATTTTAGAATGATTTGTGGGTGGAAGGAGGAAACTAGCTTCATCTTCTTTAGTGGCTTAGAGATGGATTCCAAAATGAATCCACCTCTATATGCCATCCCTGTCCATCCCCATACAGGGTTCGATTCTCCTTCTGTTCAAGTCAATTGCAAAACATCCATTGTTTTGAATGCTGTGGGATCTAGCTCATGATTCTCTATGCGGAATGCTGTGGGAAGTTATATGGGCAAGGTGAGGCAGGGATAGCATCCAGAAATACTGATTCCGAATTTCCTGCTGTGATCCACAGATCGCCGTAGAATGAGCCCAGGTGGTTCATGTATAGGACTTACTGATTTACATGTACAGTATTAAATAAAAGTGTCTCTCCAGTGTTCTAGGCCATGGGGTGTCAACCGGGGGGGCCTGGTGATTCCTGGGGGTAAGGTCTGTGTTCAGGTTTCAGGGATTTGCAGTTACCATCCCTTTCTTGAGGACTAGATGAGAGGAAGGGTGGGGACCGTGGACCTTTTTTCTGTTGTAACATGGAGTCACAGTATGGAAAGGCTGAGAACGGCTAATTTAGTCACATCCCAAATAAGTGGCTTTCTTTATGTTTGGAAATGAGAAACGAGAGGTTATGGAGGGGTCAGTGTCTCACCTGGGTATAAACAATCTCTTCTCTGCATCCACAGTGCCTGCACCCCAGCATGCATCCAGCAGGTACCACTGTCCTTCCAGCTGAACTGCATTCCACATGTGGTTGGATTTCTTTTGTTGGCAATTTTGCCCTTGTTGGTATCCGGTACCTCTCCCGTAGCCCGACACTTCAATGCAGCTCACACCTGCCTCCCTGTAAGGATGGGAACATTCATGGTAGGAAAGCACAGATTAGGCTGGAAACCACTCAGAGCTGGTGCTTAATTAACTGCTGGCCACCCAGATGACATGATAGCTCAGACTTCTGTAGTCTCCTTTCCAGGATGTTTATGGTCATATGGTTGCTGTTGAGCTCAGGGCCTGCACCTCCATTACTTTAATAGCCCCTTAGTGGAGCTTGCTAGCTCTGAGGATCAGCAATGACCTTCCCAATTCTTTCTTTGTTCTTTGCCTAGGTCACAGTTCATTGAGACAGAATGACTTTTATTTTGGAATAAGAGCTTGACAAAAACAAGAAAGAACAAAAGTCAAGTCTCCAGGAGAGAGCAGGGCACCCTGTGAACGGACGTAATGTAGCATGGAAATAAACACATAACATGTTTTTTCCAGCAGTGCCAGCCACTCTCACTGTGTTGGTGGGAAGGTAAGACCACGGTTAATTTATACCTGCACATTTCTCGGCATAAATGGGCATAACCGGAGCACACGCCTCTTCCAGTTTGCCGGACCTGTTCTGGGGTATGGATCTTCTGAGATAACCCTAAGAAGCCATCCACATCATATCCTGGGAGGAGGAAATGAAACCACAACCATTATCCAGAGGCCCTGGCAACTCCCCAGATGAAAGAAGAATTGGTAAAGAGCCTTGAGGACAGATCCTCAGCTGGTGTAAATTGGGGTACCACTAGCAAATTTTCTGGTGAATCAAGCCTGGGACTCCCAAGGCCTAGGCTACTTCCTAATGACCATCCTCCTCAATCTAGACAAATCACCCTACTATGGGTCGAGCTGAAATGAAAAACGTACTCACGGATATTGTGACACAGCCACATCCATATTGCTCGCACGGTCTCCAGTTTGCTTTGGGCCTCATCAGTAATCAGCTGAACAATGGTCTGGACTGACGGCAAAGCCGGCTTTGATTTTATCTGGCAAGGACAGGATTTTATGTGAGCAACTTGAATGTGTATCACGAGCCAAAACATGCATTAATGTCTGTCATTTTGTATGGTGCTCACGGTAGGGCCAGACTCACTTGTAAGTGCTGGTCCCTTTGCATCGTCCCTTGGTGTGAAAGGGTCAGAACATGGCTAGAACTTGCTAGCTGGGGATTCACACAGCATGAGTGAGTCATCATGCGGCATGGAGCAGCCCCGAGGTTGCTCTAAACTCCACTTGGGCCAGAGCTGGCTAGAACAGATCCCAGAAATGGGCATCTGCAAGCAGCTCCTAGGCAGTCCCTGCTTCTGATCATTTCTGTAGTTACTGGGCACAGCTGAGAATCTGGGCCACAGTTTCTAGGTGCTAGGTAAACAGGTCCAGTGGCTCCACTTGACCACTCTGGATTGAGTGACTGGGTTCCCTCCTCCCAACCCCCCAACCCCCCACAAAGCCTGACTCACAGGAGAAACCCTTATGTGTGCAAATAGCCCCGCTGAGGTCAACGGCACTGCTCCCAGCTGGCTTAAGGCCTGATTTGGCTTTGAGCCTAAAATTCAAGGGCTCCCTGTTGGGTCTCTTGCGGAGAGAAGCTCGTTCTGGGGAGCTGTCCTCTAGGTTGGCATGTGGGGAGAGGTGGAGGCAGTTCCTGACCCCAGAGAAGACCTGGGCCTGAACAGCGGCGATCCCTCACCGGCAGAACGCACTGGACCCACGCACATCTGCAATGCAGATAGTTGCTTTACTATTGTCAGCATTCACAATAATAATTGCGAAGAGGGGAAAATGACAAAGTGCACCAGATTGCAGTACATTCAGTATTTTAAATAAGCAGGTGGGTGGTTTGTACAGCTCTCTATTCCCAGGGGTGCCTTTACTATGTTTTTTGCTGTTGCCTCCGTCTCTCCCAAGCTCCGTTGTAGCATATGAGGTAATCTCCATGGTCCTGAAGCAAAGCTTGCATGGAGACAAAACTAATTGCCTCCAAATCCCAAGCGATGTTAGCCTGCGGCTGGGTATGAATGACAGATTTCTACAGAACAGGGAGAGCAATTACTTTCAGTGCCGAGTAAATAATTGAACTTTTGCCTTCTCTCTACTTAACATTTGGTGCGTAAGTAACAAAAGGTTGCCAATTAAACTGTTGGATCTTTGACACATTATGGAGGTCTTGAGGCTAACCTGGTGGTGTTTAGCGTAGGTAATAATTTGTTTGTGTGCCAATCCCTGGACCTCTTACACAGTCAAACATGTATCATTCCACAACTGCAGTTAAACTTTAGACCTTATAGAGCCCCACTCTCCAAACCTCATGTGGTGAGATGTGTCAGGGAGCTGGCTTGAATCTTACACCCAGTTTAGAGTTTATGAGCTTCTGATTGTCTGTCCAGTGGTTGGCCTGGAAAGAGGATCCAGTAGAATGCCTCATGGTTGAGAATGAGCAGGACTCAGGTGTATTGGATAGAAAAGGGATTCTGTATTGCAGCTGCTGGACACAGACAGACCCTGGGGTTGTCTCTGGTGCTCTCTCTCACTCTCTCTTTTCTAGACAAGAAAGTCACTGGCTCTCTAGCTCCAATTACCTAAGCACAACTATTTGCTGCCTCATCTTATCACATGGGATCTCCTTAAGCTTTGCCCCAGACTTAACAGTCATGGCATGAACTACTCAATACAGCATGAGCCTGACTACCAGTCTCTAAAGGAGACTCTTCTTGGCTCAAGTCAACTGGGACCAAGATTTCCAGATGTGGCTGGTTTTGGGTGCCTTACCTGACACCTTAAAAGGGACCTGGTTTTCAGAGTACTCAGTGTTTTTTCTGGAGAATAGGCCCCTCTGAGGTGTCTCAGGTGGGCACCCCAGCCAACTAGTCACCTGTTGACCTCTAACCCCGACCTGATTTTAGGGTGCAAACTTAAATTATAGCCTGTGTTAATGCATATTAAATTACAGCTCTACTAATTTTACTATCTTAACTCATTTTAACATGGAAAGCAAATGTAAAAAGATTTGTGAAAGGCTTTGCAAAGCATGAGGCCTAGATAGTTAGCTTGAAGTGCATTATAACAGTTAGCAATAGGCATCTTGTGATAATCAAGTAAACCACAAAAGGGCAGTTTAAGCTTGAAATAACAGACCTCTAGGGGTTTTTGGGGTTTTTTTTTTTGGTACATGTAACCACAGAGAAACCACATTCACGTATCAAAACTATTGGAAATGAAGTGACACAAATAGCTTTTGTTAGCAGCCGTACCCCTGATTATGGTCCTGCAATACTAAACCTGGGCAAAGGGCTGAGACCTAAACCAAATATTCTCCCAGATGTGGGAGGGATATAAGGAAAAGACGGTCAGACCAACCCCTGGTTGGGACACCAGGGTCAACTGAATGGCGGAATATGAACAAGCCCTCTTGTGGTGATCTCCATTTCCTATTTTGTTCGTCTTTGTCTCTAATGGTCACCATAAAGTTGTAAGTATGCACGTGGCTGTAAATATATCGACTGGGGGGGAATTATCTGTACATATGTATGATCCAGGGGGTTATATTTATTCTACTCTTTGTGTAATCTTTGCTTACGATTTCAATTGTACTTGTCTGTACTAAGCAAAGCTAATACATCTGTGCATACTTCACCAACTCAATACAATTTCTTATGTAGCTGTCTCAGCGAAAGAACCTGTTATGAGCAATAAGTGTGTTTGCATCTTAGGCTGACGCAAGGCCACACGCCTTGGCCCTTCTTTTAATTCTGCTGGCGAGGAAAGCCATTTGTTCATGCCAACAGCAGCCTCCCGCTGTGATTTTTCTCTCAACTCATAAGGCAGAAAGCAGGCTCATGATTAGCCAAAGCATTAAAAGGCTGGTTTCTCATTAACAATATCGATATAGACCTTGGAGGAAGCTTGTGCCTACAGTACCTACCTGCTCGCTCACACGCAGAACATGAGCGTCTATGTGGCTGAAAACCTTTGAGTCTGGGAAAAGGTCTCGCCTTTTCTTTCTCTGGGTCACGCTGGACCATGCCTGTGTCTCTCCTGTCAAGCCATCTGGCCCTTCTCTGGAAACAGCTAGCGGAGAACAACCCTTCTCAGGCGGCTTATGGACAGTAGATTTCTTCAGGGTCATCTTGCGGCCGTTGTCAATTTTGTTTTCCCCAAACAGGAAAGTACGCTTGATGGGAGAATCCATGGGGGCATTGGCTATTCTCTTTGTTGCCATGATTTCCTTCGGAGTGGTCTCCCCATTCCATCTGCTCTCCTTGGCAACCCTTTGGTGGAGCTTCTCCGAGGCGTCAGAGGGGCACCCCAGGGCCACATTGCCATTATAGAAGTCTGACATTTGACTCTCTCTAGAGGCAGCTGACATGATATCTGGGGACGGGGACAGTTTTTTACTGTGGTTCCTACCCTGAGCTTGCCTCGCAGGGCCTTGCATGGGGTGGCTTTCATGGCAGTTGGCATTACTTGAGGAAGAGCAAATGGTGGACATAGATTTGCTCAGTTTGACACCCTGGGGTTTGAATGACTTGCCAGAGTCGCAGTCCATCTTCATTTGTCCAGATGGCAGTTCGGTGGAGTAACTGTGAAGGTCTGTGAAGGAAAGGTAGAAACAAAAATGATTAGGGGACTGGAACACATGACTTACGAGGAGAGGCTGTGGGAACTGGGATTGTTTAGTCTACAGAAGAGAAGAATGAGGGGAGATCTGATAGCTGCTTTCAACTACCTGAAAGGTGGTTCCAAAGAGGATGGATCTAGACTATTCTCAGTGGTAGTGGATGACAGGACAAGGAGTAATGGTCTCAAGTTGCAGTGGGGGAGATTTAGGTTGGATATTAGGAAAAACTTTTTCACTAGGAGGGTGGTGAAACACTGGAATGCGTTACCTAGGGAGGTGGTGGAATCTCCTTCCTTAGAAGTTTTTAAGGTCAGACTTGACAAAGCCCTGGCTGGGATGATTTAATTAGGGATCGGTCCTTCTTTGAGCAGGGGGTTGGACTAGATGATCTCCTGAGGTCCCTTCCAACCCTGATATTCTATGATTCTATTATTCCTGTTCAAAGGAAATATTTACTCAGCATCACCAGCCTGTGTAAGTAGAGTCACTCTGTATTTGATGCTTTGGAGCTGCAACCCACAGCACTGAAGGTTCCCGCCGGTAAGAGAAGAGCAAAGGTGAGCTGGAATCACCCCACAGTCTATTGCAAAGCTATTTCCAGGCACAGGACAATTTTTAAGGATGTCAAACCAGGGAAATTTAGCTGGGAAGAAAGAGTCAAAGGGAAATTGATAGAGGTATTTAAGCTTATTGGACGTTGTGGCTCCCATCCAGGGCTGGGATCTGTTCCTGGCTCTAACAGTGTCTCCGTATGTGTTCTTGGGCATAGTCGTGTCTCAGTTTCCCCTCTGTAATATTAGAATAATAATTTGGTACATCCCCCTATGTTAGAGCCGGGCTGAGCCAAGCCAGTACTCCATGCAATTAACACTTGAGTGCCTGAAATGGGTATTTTGACACCCAGGTGTGAAAATTATCCCACAAAAGTTTATTTGATGCCTTCAGTTTCATTAAGCTACTTGGTATCTGTAGAACAGCATTACCTCTTGCTCCATCACATTTTGGTTTAATATATTGGTTTTGTTTTCTGTTACTGCTTACGGCTGGAAGGGGGACAGGGGTGTGGGTTGGGGAGTGGAATGAATGGCCTGACCCCAGACTCACAGGATAGGTGGATGTCACGGAGTCACCGGGCAATGCTCTGGAACTACTCCATACGAAGCCAGTCAGGACTCTGGGGGAGCATGCCTCCTCTCTGTGAGAAGACTGTCTCCAGGGCAAGAAGCTTACATGGCTTCGACCTTCCTGGGTCTGACCTCAGAGCCTTCAGCATCCCCTTTTTACACTGTGCGCTTCCCGCGGTGAGCCTGCACAGGCAGGGCTCCTGGGGAAGCCAGAGGGCCCTGCACCCCAACTCCGCAGTCAGACATGACTCTCAGCCAGCCAGTAAAACAGAAGGTTTATTAGACAACAGGAGCACAGTCCAAAACAGAGCTTGTAGGTATAGGAAACAGGACCCCTCAGTCAGGTCCATCTTGGGACCCGGGAGGCCAGACACCGGGTCTGGACCTCCCTCTCTTTCCCCAGCCAGCTCCAAACTGAAACTCTCCAGCCCCTCCTCTGGCTTTTATCTTTCCCAGTCCAGGAGGCCACCTGATCTCTTTGTTCTCCAACCCCTTCAGTTGGCACCTTTGCAGGGGAGGGGCCCAGGCCATCAGTTGCCAGGAGACAGGGTGTCAGCCATTCTCTGTGCAGACAGCTTCACACTGGCCCTCTCAGGCTCTGCAACAATCACACCACCCTTTTCCCACCACCTAGATACTGAAGAAATGCCTAGGGGAAACTGAGGCACCCACACAGTGTTCAGAGAAACCATTAAGAACATTCCCACTTCGTCACAGTGGGTTAATCCCATAGATGGGAAAGCACTCCCAGAACTTGTTCCTGTGCGCTTTAAGCCTTCCCACTGGTGCTGGAGGCGGGGGGGGGGGGGAAATGTCAGCGAAACATGCAGCAACACCAAGACACTTTGCGACTTCGTGTCAGTTCCGTCAAATTTGTGTAAAAAAAACAACAACCAAAAAACAAAATAAAAAAATTCTGAAACAAATTCTGACACTTTTGAAATGGAACCTTTTGATTTTTCCATTCTTTCCCTTTCAAACCTTCCTCCTGGTTTATTAAAATCGTCAAAACCCTTTAAAAATGGTCAGAATAGAAACAAAGTGTTTTGTCTGGTTTCATTTTGACAAAACTGAATCCAACGGTTTAGTTTGACCCACATTATTTTTTCCCAGTTCTTCGATTCACCAAAATTGCTGAAAAATTTCATTCCCAATTTGACCCCAAACCATTTGTGGGGGGGCTTTGGCAGTGAACTGAAAAATCCCCTCTTGCCCCAGCTCTACTTCCCTCCGTGACTGGGGAAGGCTGCCAAGTGCTGCTTGTTATTAGGTTCGGTTTGTTTCTGGTTTTTAATAACAAAGTGACTGTTTGTAAAATGCAAAAAGCATGTCATGCTGTGAAGCACTCACAGTGCAGCCCAGAAGTGTCACTCGCCGGATCCCTCCGGCTCCTTGCATGCAGAGGCAGAGTGGATTTTCAGCAACTACTCCAACTCTTGCCTGACTCTTCCAATGAAGTGACACGTCAGTCATCGCTGTGCTACCCTGCTGTCTGCTTTAAAGGGGTGATTCTTTCCCCGGCCTGCTAAGGCAGCTCCACTGGTGGGTGAGTGAGGTGTCTGGCCATCACAGCAAGACTTGCAAAGAGGGTCTTGCATGCGAGACAAGCGTGGTGCAGCTCCTGCTGGTTTGGCCAAGGAGAGACTTCCCCTTAGCTCCACGGGTAGAGAATCAGGATGCTCCCTGTCTGGAACTCTGTGGCTCTGGTGCGCAGGGCGTGCACAGACTGCATCCCACCACCAGATGGGGGAGACCACGAATGAGAGACACCTGTTCTAGGTGTTAGTGCAATATACATAATAATCTAATACCCTCCTGAAGGATACAACGCTGTCCCTTACACTTAATTTGCCTGCCCATGAACTGGGCCAAGGGCAGCAAATGTGAGCTCCCAGAGGAGCCCAAATGGGTGTGATTTACACCTTCTTTCAGCCTTTTCAATGTGCATCTCAGCCATTGAGAATCCCCTTTCATGTTAGTAGGATACTTCCCCACCACCTTCATAGTAGCTGCCATTTTATTAGCTAGTTGCACTCTTCCCTATGTAGGTGCTTTACAGTAATGGTTCAGTGTATGATGCTCTGAGGAGCTCTCTATGACGCAACCTCTCATAGAGGGTTTGCCAAGAGCAGAACCATTCAGCTTATGGGTTGACCCCACAGCCTGAAGACACCACATGGTCTAGATTTACTTTAGGATTGCCTCTAAAGCTGGCTGCAGCCCAGCTTCTAAACGTACACAGGCAAATTTTTCGTGCCCACCTGTTCGCTCATTTGTAGCGTAAACGGAAGCAGCTAGTGGTTCAGTCTGTATGCACCAGCTAGCGCCTGGAAATACAGGTTGGTATGCAGGTTGATGAGTGAGAGCCAGAGAGACCAGTTCTGAAACTTTGGCCTTGGCTAGCTAGCAGGTACAGTGACAATCACCAGTTGTCAACTTGGCAATGAACTCACAGCAAAATAAGCCCAATCTTTCTCAGCTTGCTCTCTCTGTACTAGTTCCCACAAGGTAGAGGAGGCAGCGTGGCTTTGGGGGTAAAGCACTGGCCTAGATAGCTGGAGACTGGGTTCCAATCCCAGCTCTGACCTGCGGCATGATCTTGGCTTGTCCGGTTAGACTATAAGCTCTTTAGAGCAAGGTCTCTCTCTCTCTCTCTCTCACTACGCATTTGTGCGGTGCTTGGAACAATGAAGCCCTGATCTTGGGTTGGGACCTTTAGGTGCCATGGTAGTACAAATAATAAATAACAATTAGGTGCTGAGCAGCCTTACCTCTCATTGAGACCAGGTGGCACTGAGGACACTCAGCATTTCACAGGATCACTCCCCCTGAGAAGAGGGAATTAGAATTATATGAGTAACACTCTTGTTCTTATCTACTTTGTACAGTCACTAGGCTGACCTGGGAGACGCTGGAGTGCTGTCATTGTGAAATGATATCATTCTGTACTTGTACAGCCTGAGAGCCAGCAGCAAGAATTGTGGGGATTCCTTATGGCTAGGTGAATTGTGTCTTGGACCAGCTTTGTCATCGGTTCCCAATAGGGCCGGCTGGAAAACAAGAATTCCGTTTTGCAAAATATGTGAAGATTTCAGAATTTGGTTTTGTTCCGATGCAGAACAAAAATGAGACCTTTTAAAAAAAACAAACAAAAAAAAAAAGCGAAAAAAACACTAGAGACTGACAGATTGACCTAGAGCTGCGAAATTTTTAAACAGAACTTTTTCACCCCAAAAGGCAGATTCAGATTGATTGAACCATTTCACAAATTTGAATCAAATGTAACTAATTGTTTCAATT
This sequence comes from Natator depressus, assembly GCF_965152275.1. Classification (NCBI taxonomy): domain Eukaryota; kingdom Metazoa; phylum Chordata; order Testudines; family Cheloniidae; genus Natator; species Natator depressus. The sequence goes on along the minus strand of NC_134237.1, from coordinate 134,429,490 downwards.
TAAAAAAGTGAGAGTGAGAAGAGATTTCAATTGAATCCTTTTCAAATTATTGTTGCCAAACGCTTTGTTTCCAATTTTCCAAACTTCACTTTTATTTTAAAAAGGTTTAAAAAAAACCCCCAAACAGGTTTTGTTTGACCCCCCAATTTTTCCTTCAATTCCTCAGTTCAGCCTATGAACCAAAAATTCTGTAGCTACAGACAGACCCTCTCATCCAACAATAGCCCAGCAAGTACCCTAACCCTCTCGCTCTCTGTCTCTCTGTTTTGACCAGAAATTCTCCCAGCAAAAGTTTTGCCCAAACAGATACATTTCTGCAAAAAGTTTTGGTTTCAACAAATTTGCATTTTCTGACCGAAATAATAAAAAAAAAAAGTTGAGTTGACAAATTCTAGGCCAGCTCAAGTTCCCAGAAGCGGGACAAGCTGCTGTTTTGATTCTTCACCATGGTTCCTGGTGAATGTAGTGTCCCGGTGCCTGCAATGTGCTGCTCGTAAAGCATTTGTTCCAGCGAGCACATAGCAACATACAAGAAACTGTTGTCAGTGGTGGGATCATTTATGTTAGTGGCTGTTGGAAAGTGACATGCAACCTCCTTCTTGACAAGTGACATGCTGTAGCCCTGTTGCCTTTGACAGGCTGGCAGCCTCCATAGAATCATAGAGGATTAGGGTTGGAAGAGACCTCAGGAGGTCATCTAGTCCAATCCCCAGCTCAAAGCAGGACCAACCCCAACTAAATCATCCCAGCCAAGGCTTTGTCATGCCAGGCTTTAAAAACCTCTAAGGATGGAGATTCCACCACCTTCCTATGTAACCCATTCCAGTGCTCCACCACCCTCCTAGTGAAATAGTTTTTCCTAATATCCAACCTAGACCTCCCCCACTGCAACTTGAGACCATTGCTCCTTGTTCTGTCATCTGCCACCACGGAGAACAGCTGAGCTCCATCCTCTTTGGAACCCCCCTTTCAGGCAGTTGAAGGCTGCCATCAAATCCCCCCTCACTTCTCTCTTCTGCAGACTAAATAAGCCCAGTTCCCTCAGCCTCTCCTCGTAAGTCATGTGCCCCAGCCCCCTAATTATTTTCGTTGCCCTCCGCTGGACTCTCTCCAGGATAGCCTCTTTCTACACCCAGTCACTGCAGATGCCCGTTTAACCAGTCACTACAAATGGCCTTTCTCCTGCTCCAGCTGTGGACGGAATAACACTGAAATACTGGTATGAATATGAAGTCTGTTGCATAGAAACGTGCCCCCAGCTCTGGAGATAAGGCTGGGTTCTAAGGGGATGGGCTGCTATTTGAATTTGAAAAATAACTCCGGCAAACCTCCTCCCCTTCAATAGGGAGGAAAAGCCGGTTGCGTTATCTTTTGGCTCACGGCCAGGGGCTCAGTCTTGAAGCTTCAAAAACCACAGGCAGGGCTTTCCCGTTTCCTGCCTGGGGAGGCAGTAGCCTTGCTTGTAGGTAAAGGAATCACAGAGCTAGAATGGCTTTGCCATTTGCCTTGGGGCATCTAGCCAGTGTGGAGGGGCACAGGTGTCCACCTCCCAAAGACTCGCCACCCCAAGCAGCGCTAGCTGGCTCCCTTACAGGCAGCCCTGCCAGGAGGCTGGAAACAGCAATGACTCTTCCCCCAGCAATCAGGACCAAACTGTGTTCCTGGGGCCCTGCTGGGAAAGCTTGCACTGCTGCTGCTCACGCTGTACCTGAGCTGGGGGTTGACAGGACCTTGAGGGAGAAGGGAGAGGACCTACAGATCTTTTCCATTTCTATGACTCGGTTCCCAGGACAATCAGTCCGATGCCTGGAAAGTCACTCAGAGAGCCTATAACAACCCCCTCGCAGCTAGGGGGCAACTCGATGTATTTGCTGTTTCTGTATTTGCTCTGTGTCACAAAATGGGTCATAGCTGAGACAGCTTATACGTGTACATACCCAAAGGAAAAACCTTCAGACACTCCCATAGCTCAGGCAAGGAGGCAGAGCCCCTGCCATCTCTCAATGACTGGCTGACCGTGGAGTACCGGTGAGCTCTTGGATGGGGCAGGCCCTTGGCCAGTCTGTGAGCAGAAGAGAAACCCACTGGGATGCAGAGAACTTGAGGTTAGTGTGTGGAGTGATAGGTCAATGAAGAAAGCAGCTGAAATGCGAAACGTCAAGCTGCAGCCATCCGCCCCTTGTGCCGTGGGAATTAGTTTGTGTCAGAATGACAGCACCGACTAACATAGCTTAGAAAACAAATATAGAACAGCGCCTGAGAGCCCAGCCTTACGCTCAATCAATGACCATGAGCAAGTCTGGCCTCTGCCCGTTTTTCTTCAAATACTATGTGCTAAATAGCCACGTCCTGCTCCTTGAGGACAGGCAAGCGTGCTGCAGTCATAGGTGGAAGCCGAGGTTTAGCAATAGTTGGTTTTACTTACCTCCCTAGTTGCTATGTGTCCCTGTCTCGCTGCGGTCTGCCAAGGTCAGGCAAATGCTGGTGGTTCACAGATCCCTTTTAAATGCTTCTTATCAGGCCTGGGCTGTTCTCGTCTGCACCTTGCCAGTGCCAACTGAGCTAAAAATAATACAAAGAACTGGGGAACACGGCGGGCACTGGGCAAGCTGCGAGCACGCCAGAGGGCCTGAGAGTTCTGCACAGCGATTGGCCAGAGTGTGTTTATACCCATATTTATATAGAAAGCCCTTCTAGTGTGAGAGAGAAGGTACTTTTTCACAGCAGCAGCCAGCACCTGCAAAGGCAGTGTTTGCCTCCTCTCCCCAGCCAGCTCTTTAGAATCGCTAAGGGGAGAAACAAGTAGGCTATGGAGGGGGCGCGTTCGGGGGGAGAAAAAGAAAATGGATGGATGGGAGTTTCGTTTTTCTCCGGGGGGCAGGGGTTTGAAAATGAGGATCATGCTGCCTTTTCTTCCCCCCACCCAAACCCCCACCCTTACCCCCAGCCTCTGTTTGCAAACCCTATATCTTCCTCTAGTCATCGCAATCTCACCCTGGGAGGGACCTAGTTTCATTCCAGCCCATCTTGCTCCTTGCAGGGAAGGGGCGTTCAGCCAAGAATACCCACTGTAGCAGCAGGACTAACAGTTCCAGAGGTGGGGAGTGAAATGACTTCTCTTTAGATTCTTAGTTCTTTGGGGAAGGGGCGGGCTGTCTGTTCTGTGTTTGTACAGCGCTGACCACAATGGGGTACATGACTGGAGCTGCTAGGTACTATTGTAATGCAAATACTATCTCAGGACGACGCCCTGGCATCTCTGGGCATGGATACGCTTTATTGGTATTATTGTCTAACTGTCTTTCACTAAGGCTAGGTCTACACTTAAAGCGTAATTGCCAGCACAAGGAGACACACACATGCTAGCTCTGATTGAGCTAGTGCACTAAAAATAGGGTTGCCCCACCAGCATGAGTAGCTAGCTGCCTGAATACACACCCCGTGTCTCAGAGAAGACCGTTCTCAGGGCTGCTAGCCCATCCCACTGCCTACACTCTGATTTTAGTATCCTAATTTGATCAGAGCTAGCACAAGTATGTCTCCCCTCGCTGAAATTTACAGCGCCAGCAGGCATATCCTATGTGGCATAATTTCCCCTGTTCCTGTTCACACATAGAATCACAGATTATTAGGGTTGGAAGAGACCTCAGGAGGTCATCTAGTCCAACCCCCTGCTCAAAGCAGCACCAACCCCAACTAAATCATCCCAGCCAAGGCTTTGTTAAGTCTGACCTTAAAACCCTCTAAGGATGGAGACTCCACCACCTCCCTAGGGAACCCATTCCAGTGCTTCACTACCCCTCTAGTGAAACAGTGTTTCCTAATATCCAACCTAGACCGCCCCCACTGCAACTTGAGACCATTGTTCCTTGTTCTGTCATCTGCCACCGAGAACAGCCGAGCTCCATCCTCTTTGGAACCCCCCTTCAGATAGTTGAAGGCTGCTATCAAATCCAACCCTCCCCACCCACTCAATCGTCTCTTCTGCAGACTAAATAACCCCAGTTCCCTCAGCCTCTCCTTGTAAGCCATGTGTCCCAGCCCCCTAATCATTTTCATTGCCCTCCGCTGGACTCTCTCCAATTTCTCCACATCTTCACTCCATCTGCAAATATCGTGCATCTTCTTGATCAGAGCTGTGGTCAAACAATAGGAAAATCTTAGTGGCCAGCTGCATGGGAAAAATGTCATTGGAAGAATATTTTCCAGCCCTCTATTGCAGAACTTGGCAGAAAAGGGGAAAAATTGTTTTGGAATTGATGAGAGAAATGCGTCAAAGAAGCTTCCACGGATATTAGTCAATCAGTTCTGCTCTGGATTTCCTGTGTAATGAAATCACGGTTTACTGAGGCGGCAGGTTATTGTGTGTTTCCCTTCCTACTTATGTAGGCTCTGATGTTGCCCTCGGATGCATGTGGCAAGGAGGGGCTGTGCGCACACGCACCTCGGAGCAGAATGCACATGAAATTATTAGTGATGTGACTTTGTATTTGCAGAAAGTCAGTAAAAAGGAAACTTTCACAGTTAGCAGATTGTTGCACCAAGGATTTAGCGAGGGAAGGTTGCTGGACCCATGGGAGACAGCTAAATATGCAATGGCTACGTGATGGGGCGTCCACCCTACACAAGCCCTGAGCGGGTTAATGGGGGCCAGACAGGATTAATTAACCTTAGATGCTGCAGCTGGAGGGGAACCAGGGCTTGATAAGGCCTAATGGCGATTAAACCCAGCTGGGGAAGGAGCTGGGCTAACAGTATAAGCCAGGAAGTGAGAGCGGAAAGAGGCCACAGAGATGAGATTTGCAGTCACTCCCGAGAGGAAAAGAGAGCTGGCCAGGAATAAGAAAGAGAATCCTGGGGTCCTGTCCTGGACTGGGGAGTCTGGTAAGAGGCTGATAAGGGTGAAGTAACCATGGGGAGCAGAGGAATCTCCAGGAGTAAATCCAGAGATAGGCAAGGAGATAGAGAGCTGGATTAGGAAGGAGCCCAGGGAAACAACAAGAAGGACTGAGACTGAGCAGACGTAGGTTACTAGTCACAGGGTCCCTAGGCTGGAACGCAGCATAGGGGATGTACCCAGGTTCCCCTACCAGGTACTGGGAAGTGGCACTGGACCTGGAGACCATCTGAGATAGCATCTAGACAGCTTGTCCAGTGGGACGATGTTACCCTGGAAAAAGGGGAATATATAGCGACCTGGCTGGAGGGCCAAATGGTGAGAAGGGAGGACCCTGAGTTATGGAGAGAGGGGCTACAGTGCAAATGATGGGCAGAAGGGGGTGCCAGAGGAGGCCAAAGCTAATTCCCAGACCCAACCACAAGGAGGTGCACCTGCAGTGAGTGGACTTCCTTCAGAGGCTAAAATACACTTTCAATCCCTCCAAACATTAATGACACTAGCACAGACCCCTAGACACTGCAGAAATCCACAGGGCTCTGCACAGGGTCTATGCTATGTTAGGGGGTTTATTCCTTCACCCACTTACTTCCCTGGTCCTTCTCGCATGAACAGAGAGCAACAATACCCGAAGTCCAAAGGTGCAAACAATTCGATGTTTACTGGGGTGAACTTCCAGCAAGCATGATTCCAGTTTCCTTCCTTAGCGTCCCCCTTCCCAGCTCTGACACCACAGAGCCTTACCTGTGTCCCTGTTCCCATTCCTGCCCTTAGCCAAACATGATTCCAATTTCCCCACCCCCATTCCCTGTTCCCATTTCCCCCCCCCCACTTCCTGATTGACTGCCGACTATATAGTAAAACTTGAGTTCTGCTTTGCTATACCTTAACCAATCATTTTCCTGAAATTTAACTAGCCATCCTAACATATTGTAACATGATTATGTAACCAATTATATCCCACCACCTTAATTAGTTTACACCCAGCAAAACTAATTATACAGCAGACAGAAACAATCACAGAACCAGACAGAGATTATACAGACAAACAATAGGGAAATGGGGCCTACAGTGATAGAACAAACACAGAAATGAGGATTTCACATCCCAGCTATTGATAAGTGAGTTCTTGCCAGACAGGATGCGATCAAACTAAGTTTCCTTTTACATTTTCTAGGCACTTCCCTTTCTCTGGAGGCGATAGCATTATCAGGACAGGATTGTATTCCTAACAGCCCAATAGCACCTTATTTCAGTGTGACTAGGTTGGAATGTGAGGAGGTGACAGGTCGCTTCCCAGCTTACAGCTGCCTCTGCTGCTTAGCCAGAGATCTTAGCCTAAGAACAGGGCCTCAGATTGTCACAGTAAGAGAAGGCTCTGACACTGGCAGACAGTGATTTTGATTCTTTCTTTTATACCTCTATAACTAGCCAAGTGATAAGAATACACCTAAATTCTTAGAGTATAGGCCTTTACAGACAGGCCTGAATATCTATATCCTACCATGCTAGTTGAACTGGGGAGAGGGCTGTAAAAGGAATAAATCGTAGAGCATCTTCTCCATCCCTCTGCCAGCACAAAATCATTCCCTAACAGTATATTGTTTTGTCCAGCCAGGTTTCCCAAGCTCTGCTTGCAGAGAAAAGCAAACCACTGCAATTACAGTTCCTGTTGATGTGATCTGAAATGTGCCGTATGTGTACTAATGAAATGGGCATAATGAAAGGAGGATTCTAACTGGCTTACAAGTGCCCACCTATGCGGGCATCCCATTAAACTGGCTAGGTCAAATGTGAGTTTTCAGAAGTGAAATCAACTAGGAACATAGGAAGTGCCAGACAGGATCAGAGCTGTGATCCATCTAGTCTAGTGTCCTGCCTCTGACAGTGACCAGCAGCAAATGTGTCCTACAAGAACCGTGCAGGAGGCACTTTAAACCCCTCCAAGGGGGAAAATATGTGGCATAGTAATTTCCTTACTCATTTATTTTAATTGCGAAACCCTTCCAGCCTCTCTTGGCTCCTGAAGTGTGTAGCTGCTTTTTCACAAAGCCCTCAGCAAGAAGCCAGAAATTAAGAGACAAGGGAGAATTGCTCACGCTTAGATATTGGCTGTCGGCTGCCTTTCCATTCCAATTCCCTGGAAAGTGAAGTTGAATCCAAGAAATGAGGCCAGGGAAAATATTTTAAAATAGTCCATTTAAATGCCTTTACCTGGACTAGAGTTGTACTTTCCAAATTAAGTGTACACTTAACTTCCCCAGAATGATAAATCTGAAGGCCCAGGAGCCTCTATCATGACTATCTAGTCTGACCTCCAAGCACAGCACACAGAGAATTCCACCTGATGGTTCTTTCAACAAGCCTAGCAAGTTGTGGTTGTCCTGGAGCATCTCTTTTAGCAAGGCATCCGGTTTCCAATTAAAGACTCCCAGTGGTAGTAAATGTCCCACAGCGGGGGTCAGCAACCTTTCAGAAGAGATGTGCCGAGTCTTCATTTATTCACTCTAATTTAAGGTTTTGCGTGCCAGTAATACATTTTAACATTTTTAGAAGGTCTCTTTCTATAAGTCCATAATCTATAACTAAACTATTGTCGTATGTAAAGTAAATAAGGTTTTTAAAATGTTTAAGAAGCTTCATTTAAAATTAAATTAAAATGGAGATCTTATCAGTTTAGTGTGATCCTTGCCCTTGCTTTTCCTTGCTGAGTTTTCCAACGTCTGGCACGTCTTTGGATACTTTAAGCTGCACACTGACTTCCAAGTGATCAGTTGTTAACCAGCTCCAAGAGGGACAGAGGACAGATTTCATGTGTGAAAATACCTGTTCACACAGGTATGTGGATCCAAATGCTGAAAGAATTGCAAACGCAATTTTCTTCAAACAGTTAAATTTCACTGGCAGGGACGTCCAGTAGGTCAGAATAGAAGCCCCACGATCTCTCTCGGCTGCTTCAGTTGCACTCTGCAGATCTCCAAACTTTGATGCCCACAATTCTGAGCTTTTTAACTGAATGAGCTGCATTTCGAAATCTTCAGCACCCATCCACTGAAATACAGACAAATCCAAGTCGCGTTCGTTGAACTTTTCAAGTTTAATTAGAAAAGAAAGCACTGGGGCAAATCGCTGGACATCTTGAAACCTGTCAGAAAATTCTGATTCCAGTTCTTGCATGTTCTTTCTAATCTCAATGTCAAACGCAGTGCACTGTTCCATGTGGTGTGATAGTGATGTAAGCAGCAAATTAAAAATATCCCAGCACAGTGGTGCTGGAACAATTTTTAAGGTGGGGGTGCTGAGCTGCACCCCTCTGGCCCCTGTCTGCACCCCTCACTGCCCCAGGCTGGGGCCAGTGGGCCATAGCTGGGGGCAGCTGCAGAGCCCCGGCCTGCCGGCTGGGACCCAGGCTGGCAGCAGAGCCCCCTGGACCGGTGGCCAGGACCTGGGGCCAGCAGCGGGCTGAGCAGGGCCGGCGGATGGAACCCTGGCTGGAAGGGGGCAGGCGGCCAGTACCCCAGGCCAGCAGCGCAGCCCCCGGGACTGGTGGCCGGGACCCGGGCAGCGTGAGTGCCACTGAAAATCAGCTCGCGTGCCGCAGGTTGCCTACCACTGTCCCACAGCCATTGTAAACTGTGCAAGTAGTTAAGCTATCCTTACTGTTAAAAACTTGTACCTTATTTCCAATTTGCTGCTTTCTGTCTTTAACATCCAGCCATTGGACCTTGCTACTTTTTTGTCTGTAGATTAATCAGCCCTTTTGTGTGGATTGCAAGGTCTTTGGAGCAGGGACCATTTTTGTTCTGTGTTTGTACAGCACCTAGCCCAAATGGGCCCGGGTCCATGACTGGGGCTCGTCGATGTGACTGCAATACGGATAATAAATCATAGCATTGGATAGCTTCTTGCTGTGCAGGTATTTTTATTCTGAGCTGCAATGTTCTTAGAAAATATACAGTACACTAGGCATGTGGGTTGATCAATGAATTAAACATTTGTGCAGGTGGGGAAAGTAATGGGGTCATGGTTTTCTAAAGGAAAATAATCCTGATTTGCCCATGGAAGAGCTTGTTATGTAGAGTTCATATGGAACCTTCTCCTTTTCTTGTGCATCCCTACAAATGTTTCCTCTATTTTTCCTCTTCCCTTTTCCCCATATCCTGGTGATGAATTTCTAACAGAAACATGACATTTTGATTAAAGAACTAGAAAGGTATAAAATTTACAGGGCACACATTAAAAGGATTTAAAACTGGCTAACTGATAGGTCTCAAAAGGTAATTGTAAATGGAACCATCATCAAGTGGGTATGTTTCCAGTTGGGTCCTGCAGGGATTGGTTCTTGGCCTTCCACTATTAAACCTTTTTATTCATGACCTGGAAGAAAATATAAAATTATCACTGATAAAGTTTGCAAATGGCGCAAAAATTGGGGGCATGGTAAATAATGAAGAGGACAGGACACTGATGCAGAGTGATTCAGATCTCTTGTTGAACTGGCCACAAGCAAATGATATGAGTTTTAATATGCCTGAATGTATACATCTAGGAACAATGAATGTGGGCCATATTGACAGGATGGGGGTCTCTCTCCTAGGAAGTAGTGACTCTGAAAAAGGGTTGGGGGTGGCAGTGGATGATCAGCTGAACATGAGCTCCCAGTGCAATGCTGTGGCTAAAGGGCTTGTAGTAGGAAGAGAGCCTGAGACATAAGCTTTTGTATCAGAGGCCTGAGGCCTGGGCTAAAGTAGTAGTTAAAGCTTTACTGATCTAAAGCAAAGACAAGCTGTGAGCAAGAGGCAGGACCTGCTCACAGAATCTGGCAAGAACAGGGCTAATATTGCAGAAATACACATTCCTAAGAAGTGCTAGGCACAGAGTACTCATGCAAACACATCCCGATATCAAGGATGGTACAAAAAAATTCTCCAAGGATAACAGGAACACGATGATTCCTCCTAAAAGAAAAGGTCAGGATGACAGTATGTAATAGAGATGTTTTGATTGAACCAACATGTACAAGGTGATGGGTGATAACTAACTATGTCAGAGGAGCAATACGTAACTTGTTTGTATTAGGGTATAAAGATGTATCTCAGAGGGAGTGTCTATGTCTAGCCTAGGGAGGAATGGAAAGGTCTATTGTTAGGTATTAGTGGTCTGATAGAGTCTGCGGGATACTAGTACCGTGCTTCATCAACAATAAACCTGGCTGGTTGTCCTCGTCCCTTAATGGATCCCCTGGTCATTGGACAGTTTGCTCAAGGTCTGCGGTGCTGTCTGTCTGAGCGCTGCTGGGCAGCACACAGGGAGAACACAGAACACACACGCACAGCTGACCATCTAACCACAGAGCTAACGTGATCCTTGGATTAATAAATGGGGGAACATGGAGTCAGAGTAGAGAGGTTCTTTGGCACTGGTGCGACCACTGCTGGAGTGCTGTGTCCAGTTCTGGTGTCCACAATTCTAGAATGATGTTGATCCATTGGAGAAGGTTCAGAGAAGAGCCACAAGAATGATTAGAGGATTAGAAAACCTGCCTTATAGTGATAGACTCAAAGAGCTCAATCTATTCAGCTTAACAAAGAGAAGGTTAAGGGCACACATGGTTACTGTCTGTAAGTATCTACGCAGTGAACAAATATTTAATAGTGGACTCCTCAGTCTAGCAGAGAAAGGTATAACGCAATTGTAGCAAAGAGGCGTGGCTTCCCTCGGAGATGGACAGCGGGGGAGGACCAGACGCCGCCTGGTGGGCAGAACCAGGAAAGCCATGCCGGAAGCAGAGGGGGCGGGGCAGGAAGAGGAAGTATAAAAGGTGGATCCTGTAGTTCAGTTGGGCTGAAGCTGCTGAGGGAGGCAGATGCTTCCACCCTCCTGCTGGAGCCAGAGCCCACTGAGGACCTTCGCTGTCCCGAGGACTTGGCCGAACTGCCTGAGCTACCAGACGCACCCGGTGCTGGGGAGTGGCTGGGATTGCCGCTTGCCGTGTACCCAGGGGAGACGGAGGACAACCCAGAGATCCAGGTACACCCAGAGGGAAGGGTGGGAAGTGGCCTAGGAACAGCCAACTACGGTACGGCTGGGTTGCTGCCTGAGACCGGTTCAGTGTGTTGTGGCTAGATCCCTGCTGGCCCAGTGGCCCCGCTGACTCTGCCACTGTTAGGGGCCTGGACTGGGATGTGGGGGAGTCGGGTGGGCCTGTGTCCCCCTGCCACCCCTGGGGTGGCAGCCTCTCCACCTTTGGCCAGGAGGCCTGTGGGAGTCTACTGACTGCTGCCCTCCGCCCCCCCCCCCCCCCGACTGTGTTGGGTGTTTGCCCCTGCCTGAGGGCTGGAGCCCTAGACTGCTGATACCCCCCCTTGCTTACAGGCTGGGGTCCCCAGATAGTTCACAGGGCCCTGTGCTTGGTACCCTGTCCAGTCTTAGGGCCTGGTTTCCCAGACTACACCTGGCTTTACCCTCCCTGAGGGTTGGGCTTTAGACTGTTTGGTGCCCTGCCCCGGCTGAGGGCTTGGGCCCCTGGTTCATTCGCTGCTCTATCCCTCTGGAGGGATCGAGCCCTGAGACTCTAACTTTCCTGCTTGTCTTAGACTATTGTTCCAGGGGCGTGACAGCAAAGAGGTGTGGCCTCCCTCGGAGACTGACCGTGAGAGATGGCCCCACACCCTTACAGCAATCCAATGGGTGGAAGCTGAAGCTACACAAATTCAGACTGGAAATAAGGCATACATTATTAAGTGAGAGTAATTAACCACTGGAACAATTTACCAAGGAGGGTGGTGGATTCTCCATCAGTGACATCTTTTAAATCAAGATTGGATGTTTTTCTGAAAGATTTGCTCTAGAAGTTATTTTGGGGAAGTTCTCTGGCCTGGGTAATACAGGAGGTCAGACTAGATAATCCTTCTGGCCTTGGGATCTATGAATCTATCTATGATTGGGACTGTCACAGGATGAGCTGGCCCTTTAAGAGAGTTGGGGCTCAACTGCCCCGGTGCCAAAATTTACTCATTTCCTCCACCTGGGGAGGTGAGCCAAGTCAAGTGATGGGCCCTGTGATGAGGAGCAGGTTGGATCAGCCAAAGGGGAGAGATTCCAGAGGGGGAGAGCCAAGCAGAGAATGGCTCTAGGGAGAGGAGCCCTGGATGTTGATGCTCTATAAAACAGCAGGAGGGCTGATAATTAGGAAGAGGCCCTGGGAAGGAGACGCAGGGCAGGTTAGTGTGAAAACTCTGTTAATTTGAAGTGATAGTGTTGTACCAATAAATTAAAAACCAGCAGGATCTTATTAAAGGGAAAAAGGCAAAATACCACATTTATTGTGAATACAGAAAGAATCATAGTAAGCAGTTAGTTACAGCTGTAACATTCCATTCAATCTCATCTTTATTCACTCATTCATTCATACAAACACACACACACACACACACACAGGTTCTGCAAGGTTGTTATCATAGTAAGCAGTTAGTTATAGCTATAACATTCCATTCAATCTCATATTTATTCACACATTCACACACACACACACACACACACACAGAGGTTCTGCAAGGTTGTCATCATAGTTACCAGCCTTAGAGTTGCTCATGCCAAGCCACTGGCCAGGTGGCCTGGACATGAGGAGGGAGCAGGGCCTTGTCAGATGCTCATCTGATGCTCCTGGAAGTTGGTTTGCAGAATCAGACCCCAAAGTTCTCACTTTTTAAGAGTCTATTTTTATAGGAATTTCTTCCTATGCCAGTCTATGGGAATTGCTTCATCATGCTGTTGCTGAATCAATCAGCAGATAGCACATTCCTGACGGCTCCAAGAAGTTATCTTGTTCTTTGGTTCTCCCATTCTTGAGGCTGTTGGGTGGATTCCAGTCTGCCCTCCGGGGGTCCTCTGGTTATTTCCACTTGACGCCTTCTTCAGCCGATGGACACTGGATTCTCAGGCTGGCACCTCCCTGATCATTCAGTTGTTATCCACACCAAGCATCCGTCCACATACATCCTCTATCTCTATTTTAATCACAATTGTTAATACAACAAAAGGGCGGGGAGTCTCTGGGTGCTGTTTCTGTTGTTAGAGTATTGCTTTGAGTCTCTGTGAATTGCTTTGAGAACAGATTCTGTCTTAGAATGTACTAACACAATTAGCAGCTTGCAAGTTTCACACATAGAGGGAGAGAAACAGTACCAAAACCCAAGAGACCTCTTAATTAGTAATACCCTGGAATTTAAACTATGGGGAATCAAACTCATTTGTGATTTTAATACAGAACTTCTTTAATATGATCCAACAATAGCTTATAATTTTATCAGGGTTTTCCAGATTCTGCTTGCAGGCTAAGGGGCTCTGTAAGGAAGCATGCAATCTTGGTGCTAGCCTAGAACAAGGTGGGGTGAGTTGTGTGCCTCTGCCTTATGGAGCAGCCTTCTTTATCTCTCTCTGGTTTTGGTTCTTGTGTGTAGGATACTGGATTTTAAGAAATAAACTAGTGTTATGTTGCAACCCTTTGGAAAGATAAAAACATAAAATACTCGGTCTGCATATGCTGTTAAAAATAACTATGGTTTTGGGCAGACAACCCAACTCTTTGGGGTTGCCAGGGCTGGTTGCCCACAGAACAGGTACATGAATTCTCCTTACACTGCCACCCTGTGGTCGGGGGTGTAGTGATCCCTCTTATAAGGGGGAAGCTGCACTGATTAAAGCCCAGGAGTTGCTGGCACTTGAGCTGGGAAGGATGGGCTGGGAATGAGTTGAAGGCAAGGGAAGAGAAAACAGCTGCTCAGGAGGGAAGAGCTGTACCTGGCAAGGTGGGCAGAAGACGCTGGGATTGATGTTGATCCATCCCCATGTGATTTAGGTGGAGAGCCAAGTCACTGTGGTGACCACATTGTACTAGAAGGTACAGCGATCCAACCTGTGAGGAGAAACTGAAGCAGTGGATGGGCCTGACGCCAGATTGGGACAGGAACTTATTTCAAAACCCATAAATATTGTTTCTTAATGGCATTTAGGAGTAGAGACAGGACTACAAATGGGACTATTCTCCCTTTGGCTCACTGTCAACTCCAGGAGAAAAATGCCATTATATTTTGCATTAAAATAAAACAATATTAAAATCTGGAATAAAACCTTGGGAATGGAGGTAAATATGTGCAAACCCCTTCCTCCCCCCCCCCCCCCAAAAAAAAACAACCAAACAAACTATAAATGAATGTTCTGTACTACGAGAGGAAGGCTGGTCTGGTGCAAAAGGTACTGGACTGTCACTCTGGGGACCTGGCTTCCATTCCTAGCTTCAACACATTCTTGATGGATGATCTTGGGCAAGTCACTTCCCCTCTCTGCCTTATGGCAGCTGGGGGATTCCTAGGGCTGGGAGTGGGGTCCCAGCCATGTACCTCTGCACAAACACCAACCCTCCCTCCGAGGAGCGGGGCGGGGGGGGGTTAGAGTTAACCCCTGAAACAAGCACCGCCCTTAACTATAGAACAACACTTCTATCTAACCCAGGTAGGAGTAGACCTAGGTCAGGGTCTCTAGCAGGGGTTATGCAATCTCTCATGCCCTTGATGCAACATACAGCACACAGCCCCCCCATGCTTGGCCTAGAGACACACTGACTCTCTTCGCCATGCCAGTGCAATCCCCTCCCTGCCTTTGGGTCAGCCCAGCCTATGTGTGCACTCCAAGGTGGATGTGTAGTGTGATCTCAGAATGGTGGGTTCTGTTGTGCGGTCTCGGCTCTCCTGCCAGCTCCAGGCCAAGCATTTATAAGAGTCCCCCTTTTCCAAGCAGCTGGCTCTCCTCCAAGCAGCACTGAACATAAGAATGGCCAGACTGGGTCAGACCAAACGTCCATCTAGCCCAGTCTCCTGTCTTCCGATGGTGGCCAGTGCCAGGTGCCCCAGAGGGAATGAACAGAACAGGTTATCATCAAGTGATCCATCCCCTGGTGCCCATTCCCAGCTTCCAGTAAACACAGGCTAGGGACACCACCCCTGTCCATCCTGGCTAATAGCCATTGATGGACCCATCCTCCATGAATTTGTCTAGCTCTCTTTGAACCTTGTTATAGTCTCAGCCTTCACAACACCCTCTGGCAAGGCATTCCACAGATTGACAGTGTGTTGTGTGAAGAAATACTTCCTTCTGTTTGTTTTAAACCTGCTGCCTATTGATTTAATTTGGTGACCCCTAGTTCTTGTGTTATGAGAAGGAGTAAATAACACTTCCTTATTTACTTTCTCCACACCAGTCATGATTTTATAGACCTCTAGCATATCCCCACTGAATCGTCTCTTTTCCAAGCTGAAAAGTCCCAGTCTTATTAATCTTTCCTCATAAGGAAGCTGTTCCATACCCCTAATCATTTTTTGTTGCTCTTTTCTGTAACTTTTCCAATTCCAATGCATCTTTTTTGAGATGGGGTGACCAGAGCCACACATAGTATTCAAGATGTTTTGTTCAATGTCTTCATTAATGATCTGGAGGATGGCATGGATTGCACCCTCAGCAAGTTTGCTGATGACCCTAAACTGGGAGGAGTGGTAGATATGCTGGAGGGTAGGGATAGGATACAGAGGGCCCTAGACAAATTAGAGGACTGGGCCAAAAGAAATCTGAAGAGGTTCAACAAAGACAAGTGCAGAGTCCTCCACTTAGGAAGGAAGAATCCCATGCACTGCTACAGACTAGGGACCGAGTGGCTAGGCAGCAGTTCTGCAGAAAAAGGCCTAGGGGTTACAGTGGATGGGAAGCTGGATATGAGTCAACAGTGTGCCTTTGTTGCCGAGAAGGCTAATGGCATTTTGGGTTGTATAAGTAGGAGCATTGCCAGCAGATCAAGGGACATGATCATTCCCCTCTATTTGGCATTGGTGAGGCCTCTTCTGGAGTAGTGTGTCCAGTTTTGGGCGCCACACTACAAGAAAGATGTGGAAAAATTGAAAAGAGTCCAGTGGAGGGCAACAAAAATGATTAGGGGACTGGAGCACATGACTTATGAGGAGAGGCTGAGGGAACTGGGATTAATTAGTCTGCAGAAGAGAAGAATGGGGGGGGGGGATTTGATAGCTGCTTTCAACTACCTGAAAGGGGGTTCCAAAGAGGATTGATCTAGACTGTTCTCAGGGTAGCAGATGACAGAACAAGGAGTAATGGTCTCAAGTTGCAGTGGGGGCGGTTTAGGTTGGATATTAGGAAAAACTTTTTCACTAGGAGAGTGGTGAAGCACTGGAATGGGCTACCAAGGGAGGTGGTGGAATCTCCTTCCTTAGAGGTTTTTAAGGTCAGACTTGTCAAAGCCCTGGCTGGGATGATTTAGTTGGGGATTGGTCCTGCTTTGAGCAGGGGGTTGGACTAGATGACCTCCTGAGGTCCCTTCCAACCCTGATATTCTATGTGAGTGTACCATGGATTTATATAGAGGAAATATGATATTTTCTGTCTTATTATCTATCCCTTTCATAATGACTCCCAATATTCTGTTTGCTTTTTTGACTGCTGCTGCACATTGAGTGGATGTTTTCAGAGAACTATCCACAATGACACCAAGATCTTTCTTGAGTAGATACAGCTAATTTAGACCCCATCATTTTATATGTATAGTTTCTGTCTCTGCCCTAGCTCAGCGCTCCTACTTCCTGCACCTGTGTCGTCTTGTTTCCTCTCTGAATTTTCCTAGGCTCATCCCCTGTCCCACCTTCATCTGCTCATTGGCTCAAACACCCTCCCAGGGGTCACAGTTAATTCTGTGTCCTTGGTTTGGAGTAGCACCCCCACCCCCAGCCAATCAGGTCTGTGCGGAGTAGCAGGAAGTTGGGAGAGGGAGACGCTTTCTGCTCAGCCCCACGCACATCAACACACCTGTGCTCAGGTAGCAGGCAAGCTCTGGGGCTTGACCACTCTCAGCATTGCTGTATCAGTCAGGTTGGGGGGTCCCCCTATTTGGTCTTTGAGAGCATTGGGGTGCTCCTGCCTTGTTGCTCTGTTCCCCTCTGCCCCCATGTTGAGGTTCTTCCTCCCCTGCCTCAGGGCCAGAATTGGGTGCCTCCTCTCTGGGTCTCTCAACCTCCTCACTCTGCTCTTCCCTTGTCTCAGGGCCAGTACCAGGGTCGGGTGCTTCTAGAGGGGATCCCCCCAGTACTATCCACCCACTAGTGGGAGTCTAGTGACTCCTCTCGGCCATGCCTCCTGGCTCCTAGGACTAGGATCTCCTCTTCCACACTGTCTCACGGCTCACGCTCATAGTGCCAAGGCCTGAGCATGCTCTGGTGGACCACCTTCTCCAGTCTGTCCGCAGACTCTGCTTGGCTCTTGTTTACTGGCCATTTGGGGTACAGGATCCCACAGACCATGTACTTGGGGGGGCCCTAGGCGGAATCCAATTTGGAGCACCTCTGCTGCTTGAGTAGGACCCGATTTCCCCAGGGCCGGCACCAGCATATCTGTCATAGCTCCATTTCACTCTGTCTTGGGCTTGGCCCATATTAGTGACTACAATGCAGCCTGCCTCATGGAGGCATTGGCAAAGCTCATGGACCCATTCTGGGGTCCCTGGGGTCCCCAGTTAGATGCCTAGGAGCATGTCTATTGGCAGCTGGCTATGCCTGCCGAACCTCAGAAAGTAGGTTTGTGTTTTGTGGAGGAGTGCACCATGTTATACATGTAGGTCAGCTCCAGCAGGTTGGAAGGCCAATCTCTCTGCTGTGTCTCTGAATGTGTCCTCAGCCCCGCTAGCAATGTCTAGCTGGCTCACTCACAGAGGCTGATGCCTTGTGGGCAGTAGGCTGTCATCCTAAGCTTATGCCTGCCAGAAATAGAGCACAACGCTTGAAACATCTGTCACTCAAAGGGGGTGCCTTGGTCCATGAGCACCTTGCGGAAGGGGAGGGTAGCTAGAGGGCTGGACAAAGTAGGCTTCTGTGGTTGCTCTGGCTGTGATCTCCCTGAGGAGTGTAGTGACCAGGAATTTGGTGTAATGCTCCACCATGGTCAGGATGTAGGCAACTGTCCTTTGGCTTGGTTCCACCTTCAAGTGGTCTGATGGTACCAGCTCCCAGGGTGAGCTAGTCTCTATTGGCTGGAGGGGGGCACTGTCCCCCTCCCCTGGGTTTCTTCTGCAGGTGCAGACTTAGCAGCTGTTGCACCACTCCCGCATGGCTTGGGCCATCTCCACCCAGCAGAACCTCCTGTGAACATTCATCTCCGTCTTTTGGGGGCCATCATGGCCCAAAGCATCATGGTAGGCTTGTAGCATTGTCCTGGCAGCTATCTGGGGCAGCGTCATCTGGGTGACTTCCTTATTAGTCCTGAGATCTCAGGTCTTGCATACCAGTGTGCCCTCTTCCTCACATAGATAGGCCCCCTGCTTCAGCAGCTGGGTTACTTCTGAGAGCAGAGCATTCCAATTTGTGGCAGAAAGCCCAGTGCCTTGCCGGATAATCTCCAATACTCTCCGAATAACAGTGCCACAGCCTTGGGTGTGAACCCACAGATCCTCCCCCTTTTCAGACTCTTCCAGGGGTTCCTCATAAGCCTAGGGGATGATGGCAGCTGCCTGGACCACTTTGGTGAGGATGGCCAAAAATGGTAACACCTCTAGAGGTTGCCTAGTCTAATAGGGTTGAGTGTTTAGACTGCATGCTTACATTTAATTTTCTTTTGGTAACAAACTCTGACTTTTTTTTTTCCTATCACTTATAATAATTAAAAAGCTATCTTTTGTAGTCAATAAATTTGTGTTACTGTTACTCACTGTTTACCAGTGGTTTGCCTGTGGTAAATCTGCTCAGGTTACAAAGGCTGATGTATATTCACTTTCCATTGATGAAGTGGTGAACCAATTAATACATTTGCATCGCTCATCTTGAGCAATGCAAGACAGTATATTCCTTAGGAACAGTGCTGGGAGCTGGGGGGATTTGGCTGGTGCCTTTCTCTGTGTGATGTATGAATGCTCCCAGAGCCACTCATGAAATCTAGCTGGGTGTGGGGCTCCACATGCTGTTGTGCTGAGTGATAACAGGTCCTGGAGGGGTTTGCTGCTTGTCAATCACAAAGCATTGTGAGAGCCAGCCAAGGCTGGAGAGTTAAGGGGGCTCCATGGTCCCACAGTCCCAGGCTGGGCCCCGAGTGTCAGGTGCAAGTAACCTGGTCCCAGCAAGTGGGTGGCTGTCTAGCCCTGGCTCTCTGTTTGAGATCTAATCATGTTCACAGCCATCTCTTTAAAGTCCATATTGGGGTATTTTATTATTTTCTTAACGAAAGCTGAGATTCTGGTGTCATCATATGACTTCAAGGCTCTTCATAAAAAATCAAATATTGCAAGACTCATGCTAAAATTGCAAGAGTTGGCTACCCTCCACCCTTTGTCTGACTTAATTATTTAGACTTCAAGCTCTTTGGGGAAGGGACTTTCTCTTACTATGTGTCTGTCCAGTGCCTAGTACAATGGAGCCATACTCTGGGTTGGGGCCTTAGATGCCACAATCATAGAAATATGAAAGGTTTCTTGATGAAAATGTTACTCTAGATTCGACCTAGCATGCCTACTGAATTTGTCTCCTTGCTACGGTGCCAGGGTAATTTTCACAGAACAATACAGTGAATCATTCATCAAAGGTACCTGTCACTAAGCGTCCCTGTCTTGTGCATCTTCTTCCTTGATGAATATTTCAAGGGCATTCTTTTAATTAGCAGGCTTCTCTTTCGTACGGAGGAAACACGCGTTGTTTTTGACAATTCCCCTCATTATACTATTTTTTCCCCTTTATTGGTGACTACATGAAATTGAAATAAGTTGATGCCTTTTTGATCAAATGCATGAAAGTACCACAGGGACTGTACATTCTGCTTCATAAACCGGGATGAGAATTGCACAAACAGTGGCAAAGGGCTTGATGTGTAATTTGGTAAAAGTAAAATAAAAGCCACTCCTACCTGAAGCTTTCCTGCATCACACAAATCCAAAATTGGAATCTTGTGGCTGCTTTCTATTCAGGCAAAAGGGGGAAAACCATTTAAATATCTCTTTGTTTAGTGATAGCTGAAACTATGGAAAACCACTGCCCAAGCACTAGAACTCAGGCAAATGTGGGCAATAGCTATGCATGCAGTCCAAGGAGTTTCCGGGGCGGGGGCTCTGATAACAAACACAGGGGAGGGGGACTGATTTGATTGCGTGTGTGTGCGTGCAGAAGAAGAAAGAAGCAGACAAAGAAGGCATCAGAAAAGCCAACGAAAGAGGCAAGGGAGACATGGGTAGCACTGCTGAGAGAGAGCAAGAGCATGCTTTTTGGGCAGAGTGCTGGATGAAGAGAGTCTTGGAACCATGACCAAGGAAACTGCCTCCCGTTTGATTCCTTCTACGTTCAGAGAAATAGGGCTTTCTTTGTAAACAGGATTGTATCAAAGAAATACCTGACTCTTATCAATTTCTCCTTATGGAAACAACCTTCAGAATCCGGAATATCAGCTAATTTCTCAGGCCAATAGAGGTAACAATTTATTTTTCATCTCTATTTCCAGATTTCAGACAGGAGTAGGAGCATAAGAAAACATG
The DNA here is from genome assembly GCF_965152275.1 of Natator depressus. Lineage (NCBI taxonomy): Eukaryota > Metazoa > Chordata > Testudines > Cheloniidae > Natator > Natator depressus. The sequence continues at coordinate 134,409,028 of NC_134237.1, read as the reverse complement.
TGAGAGAGCCTGATCTCATCGTATCTCCGGCTTGCACAGAAGCAGGAGGTCCTGGAAATCTGTTACGGCACCCTGTGCTGCAGAGATTTCCAATTCCAGATTGACTCTGGAGAAGCATTTGAATCGCATCAGAACTAAACCTCTAAGTCTCTGGGGGTTTGCCCCTTTAGGCAAGTCATCCTAGAAGTCCTGGTGGCTCCAAGCTTTGTTATGATGTGTATCCATTACAGTCTGCTTTAGGGATGTCCATTGTGTGTGTGTCTCTTCTGCATCCACTCTGGCTCCTTTTTTAGTCCACCTAAGTTCAAGTCTGAATAATGGGCTTTCCCCCTGGAACATGCACTCTTCAGGCTGCCTAGTGACACATGTTTCTAGCACCCTGGTGATGCCATTTGTCCTCACTTGTCCCTGTTTTGTAAATATTAACTGTGCGGGAAGAGCACAATGTGTGAGTTTTACTGTTTTCAAGACTAGTATTTTAATTTGAGATCTAGTTTTAAAATGTACAGTCCCTGCCCTTACCTCCTGGCTTGAGGAAGAGGTGGCCTGGATTAGCAGAGCACTACTAGGGAGGTGTTGGGTGGAGTCCATGGAACTATGCCTGTGAAGGAGACAAAATCCTGCAACAATCCTCAACATGTAGGGGAATTAGTGGTGTGGCAAATTGCCAGCACTACTATGATGGGTCTCGCGCTTTCTCCTCTTTGTGGGGGGGAGTTTCAGGGCACGGTTTTGTGCCCCTGAACTGGGGTATTAACTGCCCCACTAGTGTCCTAAAGGAGGGGAGTGGAGAGGGAGGGACCCGGGCCAGGGGCCCTAGGGATAGGGGTAAACCACTAGAACTAGCGGTTTCTTCCCCTGGGCTACTTCCCTCTCCTGCCCTTCAGCTTGTGGGGCTTCCTGCCCTCCCTCTGCACAAACCAGGTGTCCCTTTACCTAGGGTCTTGGTCTTCTTAGCCCACCGCAGCACTTCTCCAAACTCTCCTCTGCTTCCCTCCAACTGCTCTCTGCTCCAACATCAATCCACTCTGCTTCAACTCCTCCACTTGTCTGATTGAAGCAGGGGTTTTTATGATGTGACTGGCTTCAGGTGCTTTAATTTATAGCAAACTTTCTTCCCTCTACAGGGAATAAGGCTCCCTTCTAACACTCTCCTGCTGCCCTCTGGCCATGCTGTATCACAGTAGAGAGACAAAACAAGGAAGTGTGCGGGCAAAGGAGGTGGCAGGGAATCATAGAATCATAGAAGATTAGGGTTGGAAGAAACCTCAGGAGGTCATCTAGTCCAATCCCTTGCTCAAAGCAGGACCAACACCAACTAAATCATCCCAGCCAGGGCTTTGTCAAACCGGGCCTTAAAAACCTCTAAGGATGGAGATTCCACAATCTCCCTAGGTAACCCATTCCAGTGCTTTACTACCCTCCTAGTGAAATAGCTTTTCCTAATATCCAACCTAGACCTCCCCCACTGCAACTTGAGACCATTACTCCTTGTTCTGTCATCTGCCACCACTGAGAACAGCCGAGCTCCATCCTCTTTGAAACCCCCCTTCAGGTAGCTGAAGGCTGCTATCAAATCCCACACCCCCCTAAACAAGCCCAGTTCCCTCAGCCTCTCCTTGCAAGTCCTGTGCCCCAGCCCCCTAATCATTTTCATTGACCTCTGCAGACTCTCCAATTTGTCCACATCCTTTCTGTAGTGGGGGGCCCAAAACTGGATGCAATACTCCAGATGTGACCTCACCAGTGCTGAATAGAGGAGAATAATCACTTCCCTTGATCTGCTGGCAATGCTCTTACTAATGCAGCCCAATATGCTGTTAGCCTTCTTGGCAACAAGGGCACACTGCTGACTCATATCCAGCTTCTCGCCCACTGTAATCCCCAGGTCCTCTTCCGCAGAACTGCTGCTTAGCCAGTTGGTCCCCAGCCTGTAGCAGTGCATGGGATTCTTCTGTCCTAAGTGCAGGACCCTGCACTTGTCTTTGTTAAACCTCATCAGATTTTTTTTTTTTTTGGTTCAATCCTCCAATTTGTCTAGGTCACTCTGGACCCTGTCCCTACCCTCCAGCATATCTACCTCTCCCCACAGCTTAGTGTCATCCGCGAAATTGCTGAGGGTGCAATTAATCCCATCTTCCCGATCATTAATGAAGACATTGAACAAAACCGACCCCTGGGACACTCTGCTTGATACCGGCTGCCAACTAGACATCAGGCTGTTGATAACTACCCGTTGAGCCCGACAATCCAGCCAGCTTTCTATCCACCTTATAGTCCATTCTTCCAGCCCATACATCTTTTACTTGCTGGCAAGAATACTGTGGGAGACCGTATCTAAAGCTTTGCTAAAGTCAAGATATATCACATCCACCGCTTTCCCTGTATCGATAGAGCCAGTTATCGCCTCATAGAAGGCAATCAGGTTGGTCAGGCATGACTTGCCCTTGGTGAATCCATGTTGACTGTTCCTGATCACCTTCCTCTCCTCCAAGTGCTTCAAAATGGTTTCCTTGAGGACCTGCTCCATGGTTTTTTCCAGGGACTGAGGTGAGGCTGACTGGTCTGTAGTTCCCCGGATTCTCCTCCTTCCCTTTTTTAAAGATGGGCACTACATTAGCCTTTTTCCAATCGTCCGGGACCTCCCACAATCGCCACGAGTTTTTCCAGGGTAATGTGCTAAAATGGTTTGAGTCCTTCCTGGATGGGAAACTTGACCTTTCACCACTAGACCCCTTGCTTGTGGGGTTCCACGAGGATCCATTTTTTCTCTGGTCCTTTTCAACATCCACATGCAGCCACTAGGTGAACATGACATGGACTCAAGTGCCAGCAATATGCAGATGACACACGGCTCTCCCTATCCTTCACCATATACAACCACACTAGTACCATCAAGATGGCCCAGTGCTTGGAAGAGAGCAGCTCATGGCTGAAGAACAGCTGGTCGAAGCTGAACTCGAGCAAGGCAGAAGTGATGCTGGTGGGCAGAGGAAAGCATCTTGAAGAGCTTGCATCCACGGTGCAGTCTCCTTTGGTGGAAGGTTCACACCCATAGTCAGTCAATTCAGTAGTGTAGGAGTGCTCTTGCATTGCCGATGCTGGGCTGCAACATAGCAGCATCCACGAATATCATTTTCTACTACCTCCAGCTGGCCAGGAAACTTCATCCTGTCATGGTGTGTGAAGACCTGGCTTCAATTATTCATGCCTTTGTCACCTCTTGCCTGGACTATAGCAATGTACCTGGGCATGAAACCTGCAATACTTACGGAACTTCAACCAGTACTAAAGGCTGAAGCATGTCTCCTCAGCAACACAGGCTACCATGAGCACGAGACCTCTCACGCTCTCTCTGCTGGCTTCCCATAAAGTTCAAGGTCTCTGTTCTTGTTTTCAAGGCACTAAATGGCCTGGGCCTGAGATACCTAAAAGATCCTAAAGCTATAGACAACAGTCAACGACTTCACTCCTCTGGCACAGTGGCGTGTTCTCTGTAATAAAAGTGCAGAAGATAGATCTTTCTTGGGGGCTGGTCCGAGACTGTGGAATGAACACCTCCAGGAACTAGAGACCATCCCAAACACCACCACAGTTTGCTCCAACTGTATGGTACTTTTCTTCTCCCATATAAACACAAAGCTGTAGGTATAAAAACAAAACTCAAAACAAAAACCACAATACCAGAAGGTGTTCATATACTGCGGGGATGATTGCAGTGCAAGAATCTATACAGAATAGAATTCTCCCATCGGTTTTGTGGGATTTTGCTTTCATCCGCTACATCCTGATGCGTTGCACTGACACACTTCTGTTCCATTTTGACAACCTGTGATTCTGACTCATGGGGCATTACTGAATGGGCTGCACAATTGCAGATGCTGCTTGACAGACCAAAAATCAGTTTGCTCTTTCTTTTTTCACAATTGCATCCTAACCCAGCCTGATTCAGTCACATTGGCCTTTTCATGCTGTTGAAAGCTCCTTTTTTTTTTTTTTTTTCTCCTGGGAAACTTGTAGCTACGCTGATTTTAGTTGAGGAGGGGTAGCTGTTCAGTGTGATCTTGTTTTGCTTTGCGTCAAAACCAGTCTGGTTAAGCTTTCTTCTTCATCTGTTCTCCTTAAGTTCAGAATCAATTTGATTTTTCTGCTTTTATGGTTAAGCTTTGTTCCTTATCAGTCCTTGCAAGCAGCCTGTGCATGTTTCTTAGCACAATCAATGGAAAGAATTTGGGTGGAGCTGGATCAGGACCGGAATGTGTGATTGTGAGCACTATGACTATTTTCATTAGGCCGATTCTTGTTCCTCATCTAGCAAGCAGCCCTGTGAGCTTGACTCTGCCTTCCTTATAGACCCATCTACTCCACCCTAGTCAGAGGGAGCCCAAGTGTGGGCAACCTGTACCATCAGGCCCTAAGTGCTCTGAAGAGAGCTGGTCTCTTTTTCAGGAAATTCCAACATTTCAGAAAATGTTTCATTCCAGTTTGAAATGAAAATCAGAAATTTCTAAATTTCCCACAAAAGAGAGATTAAAAAAAACCAAAACATTTCATTTAGAAAAAGCTCCCAGGGGTTTTGCAGGCTGCGAGCTCCTAGGTAGCCTGATTGGCATGCTGCCGTGAAACTGGTATATAATACTAGGGCTGGCAAGCAATTAAAAATAATTGTGATTAATCGCGTGGTTAAAAAATGAAACCATTAATAGAATAACATTTATATAAATATTTTTGAAGGTTTCCACATTTTCAAATATATTGATTTCAATTACAACACAGAATACAAAGTGTACAGTCCTCACTTTATATTTATTTTTATTATAAATATTTTCCCTGTACAAATAAAAGAGTATTTTTCAATTCAGCTAATACAAGTACCGGAATGCAATCTCTTTATCATGAAAGTTGAACTTAAAATTGTCGAATTATGTACAAAAAATGACTGCATTCAAAAACAAAGCAATGTAAAACTTTAGAGCCTACAAGTCCACTCAGACTTTCTACTTGTTCAGCCAGTCGCTCAGACAGACAAGTTGGCTTACATTTGCAGGAGATAATGTTACCTGCTTCTTGTTTACAATGTCACCTGAAACTGAGAACAGGCGTTCGCCTGGCACTGTTGTAGCTGGCGTTGCAAGATATTTACAAGATGCACTAAAGATTCATATGTCCCTTTGTGCTTCAAACACCATTCCAGAGGACATGCGTCCATGCGGATGGTAGGTTCTGCTTGATAATGATCCAAAGCAGTGCAGACCAATGCCTGTTCATTTTCATTGTCTCAGTCAGATATCACCAGCATAAAGTTGATTTTCTTTTTTGGTGGTTTGGGTTCTGTCGTTTACATGTCCGAGTGTTGCTCTTTTAAGACTTCTGAAAGCAAGCTCCACACCTTGTCCCTCAGATTTTGGAAGGCACTTCAGATTCTTAAACCTTGGGTCGAATGCTGTAGTTATCTTTAGAAATCTCACATTGGTACCTCCTTTGTGTTTTTGTCAAATCTGCCGTGAAAGTGTTCTTAAAATGAACAACATGTGCTGGGTCATCATCCAAGACTGCTATAAAACGAAATATATGGCAGAATGTGGGTAAAACAGAGCAGGAGACATACAATTCTCCCCCAAGGAGTTCAGTCACAAGTTTAATTAACGCTTTATTTTTTAAATGAGCGTCATCAGCATGGAAGCATGTCCTCTGGAATGGTGGCCAAAGCATGAAGGGGCATACGAATGTTTAGCATATCTGGCATCTAAATACCTTGCAATGATGGCTACAAAAGTGCGATGTGAATGTTTGTTTTTACTTTCAGGTGACATTGTAAATAAGAAGCGGGCAGCATTATCTCCTGTAAATGTAAACAAACTTGTTTCTCTTAGCAATTGGCTAACCAGAAGCATTTCAGAGAATGCTACCACAGAGTATGTTAAAATACAATGTGCCCTGTATACACCATGATTTTAAAACATGTTGGTTTAAAACCTTTTAAAAATACACCTTTTATCCTAGTCGAGGTTCTCTCAGTCCACATTAGTGGTCCATATTAGTGGAGGGGCCTTATCTGTGAGCTCAGGGAGAGCGTGCCATGCTTAGGGAGCCACCTGGAAGAAGGCACAGAAGTGATCTCATGGGAGGCTGACAGGTAGGCGGACAAGGATGGGAACAACGGCAGGGGGTGTGTGAATCTCGACATGGGAGGGGACAGCAGGATCATGTAGAACACTGAAGGGGGTGACAGGAAGCTTAAATCCATATTGGTAGCTGCATTTTGTATGGCTTAAAGGGAGACAATGTATGCCTCTGGGAGGCTAGAGGGGTAGATGTTCCAGTAATTGAGGCAAGATGGAATGAGGGCCTGAATGGGAGACCTGACTATGTGGATGAAAAGAAAAAGGTAGATCTTGTAGCTCCACTAACACACGTTGCCTCTAAGAGTACTGCAGACGTGTACCCTCTAGTAACTGCAAATGCCGTGTGGTCTTTTGTCTTGCCAGGTGCCTGCCCTCCAGGACTCAGCGATGTCAGCTGCTGCATTCCACATTCTTGTCTGAAGCATTTACTCCTGTGGCTGTTTCCACCTTCTCGTTCTACAGGTGTAGGGCATGGAAGAATTCCAACACCCGCACATGCAAGTGTTAGAATCTGTCTTCTGTATGGTCAGGCGTTAGTGCAGAAAAAAGGCATGTATGTGCATTGGTAAAGTAGTATCTGTAATCCACTGATTTGAGGTCCCTTCTCTATGTCCAATTCTTAGAGGATGTGAATCCGTAACAGCCCCAGCTAGGGAGTGCTGGCTCCTATCTCAAGCTGTAGCAGGTCAGGAGGTCCTGGTTCAATCTCTGATGTGTCAACCAAGAAGGCCGCCCATATGCACATCTTGGTCACCACTGGGGATTGAATCGAGGACCTCGTGTTAGTCTCTAAAGTGCCACAAGTACTCCTCGTTCTTTTTGATCTAACTCGTGAGTCTGTACAGCTTGAACTAAAGGAGCAACTTTCCAGCTGGTAGTTGTAGCAGGCTCTGATTCCATGTGGGAACATGGGGTGGAGGGTCAGGGGATCCATAACGCATTAAATGGTGAATTATACATACACTCATATAGAGGCCAGAAGTCTGACTATCAGGTGCATAGTAACTAGGAGTGAAATTAATTTCCTGCAGTATACCGATTTATGCAATTCCATGATCTCTATCGCTTGGGAACCAGAAAATTGCTGCAGGCCGTCTGCTCTCCTACCATTCCTATTTTGATCTCTCCTTTTCTTGTTTCCCTTTTTAGTATTATACAGTGGGCCTGCATGTGGAAACCTTTGCTCAAATTGATTATTTAAGCATTCAGTAGCTCTTCTTGGGACCCCAAAAATTCAGCGGCAGCCTGTCAAAGCTGCACTTTTCCAGTTTTTTCCACCCCCTTTTTTTGACATCTGCATTTCACAGCTCTAATGAGGGAGAAAAATGGGGGGTACCACAGTCTATCTTTGTTCTGTGAGATATGATGAGGTGGCAGATTCTATCTTCCTAATGTGCGGTTGAATCATCACCATTACCAACAATGCTCGGAGGAAACTTTCTCCTGCTTTGCTCCTCCGCCATGTTCTCTGGGTTTGGAGATGTCTTTCCTTAAGTATGTAGACTAACTATGGTATATTTCACATAGGCGAGACTATTTCTAAGGCTGTGAAAACAGCTGAGTTGAGCAGTGGTTAAACACTGTTGTGTTTTTGTATTATGGTGGCAACAAAAGACCTCAAAGGCGATCAGTCCCATTGTGCTAGGTTTGTACAAACTCTTAAGCCTGGTTTACACTTAAAAGGTTTGCTGGTATAGCTATGTCAGTTAGGAGTGTGGGGGAAAATCACCCCCCAGACAGATAAAGCTGTGCCAGCAAAAGCCCTAATGTAGATGCAGTTATACCAACACAAGTCCTTCTTGCCAGAACATACTCTTTCTCCACTAGGAGGGCTCACCAGTACAACTATGCCGGCAAACCCTGTCTAGTGTCTTGTTAAGACAGACTCCCTGGCCCTTAAATTGTAAGCTTTTAATAGACTAGACAAGACAGACAAAGGACAGGTTGGGAAACTTGCCCAAGGTCATGTAGCAGGTCAGTAACAAGCTGGGAATAGCTCCTAGGCCTTTTGACTCCCAGTCCTGAGCCCTTGCTACTGGACCACACGGCCCAGCTGGGTGATGCAGTCTGTGTGGATGAGAGAGACGTACAGGCCAGCTCCGCGGCTGGTGTGAGCTGACGTAGCTGAGGCATGTCCTGCTGTCTGCGGATAGTGTTGCTCTGATTCTCTGTCACCTTGCACCTTGTGTCGTCACTTAGGCCTATGTAGAATACCACTACTCAGCACTGGTAGCATTTGCACAGGTATAAATGACAACACCAAGGTGCAGGGCAGCTGAGGGCAAGTCCTGTGAGTTTGAGGGCCCAGTTTTGTGAGGAGCCGGGCACTCTCATTTCTCACTGAACTTCTTAGCCCAGCACCAGACAAGAATCTGGTCCTCACAGCTAGGAAGCTAACATCACAGCTGCTTGAAAAAAATTGCAAGGGGCTGAATCTTGACAGGTGATTTCTCAGTGCATGAACATCTGAAAGATACATGTCAGAGAACACCATCTAGTCATTTTAATGTACAGGACAAAACGTCCACAGCCTGCAAGCTGTGTGCGAAAGACCACAGACCCTATGGTAGGCTGGCCTAGCTGGGAAATGACAGCCTGCCTCAGGCTGCATAAAAGATGTATCCATTGAAGAGCAGAATGGTGTAAGGCTGGAGGGGCAGAAATGCATGTTACATCAGTAGTGGTGTGCCAAATTAGGCTGAATTTAGAAGTCGCTCTTATCTATAAACCTCAGTACTTTACAGAGGAAGGTATCTTATCCCCATCTTATGAATGGGGAGCGTAACAGGAGTGGTCTGTTCCCTTTAAGGGCAGTAAGGAGTAGGGATCAAACAACCCCTCTTCCTTGGAATGCCCCTTTAAGATTTTGGAAGATTGGATATACCTGAGTCCTGGGAAGGGACAGAGGCAGATATTGGGAGAGATGAACCTGTCCCCAAGGAATAATTAGTGTTCAGAGAAACCCAGATCACTGTTCCTTTTAGGGCCTGGGACCAGGAGCCTTGTAGCACAGGGTGGGGATGGTTCCCCTCCCTCCCAGCCAATTGGGACGAGCCCTGGGAAAGAGGGTTGCTGCCCTCTCTCATCCGACGGGTGAAAGGACGGAGTGAAAAGAGGCCAGCTATAGAGAAGCTGAATGGCCTGACTCCCAGTACCAGGAGGAGGACTGGGGGACTCCTGCACTTGGGCGAGGACGCCCGTCCCCATTAGCTCCAGAGCCAGAAGAAGGGCTGGACTTGAGGGGCTAACGAGGAGGTTTTGGCACTCCCTAAAAGGAGTTAATAAGTGGGACCCCACAAAAGTTGTGAGTGTGTGTTTGAAGTACTCGGGTCTGAGAAAAATGATTGGAAGCATATAACATCCTTCCCTGACCCCAGTCATTTGCTTAAGGGTACTTCTGGGAGCCCCTCGTTAAAATGCCACCAGCGAACCAAATGGAACCCAGACTTCTCCACCTCTGGATTTCCCTTCTCTCTGGGTTCTGTGGTATCCTCCGTGCCAGAGACTCGGCTTGGCAAGCTGGTTAATTGACTGGTCAAATAATGTCAATTGACCAGTCAACTGACTGCCTATTATTTGACCATGGGTAAATATTGTCAGATACTCCAGGCAAGAATGCGGCAGCCTGCCTTTCCGATTGTGTCACCGTGTCATTCTTTCATTTCTTAGAATTTCATTTCATTGTGTTTTGCATTTTTCTGAGTTAAAATAGCTCAGTTAAGTCACTTGTTTTGTTTGTAATCAGGCATTAGTACCTATCTAAGGTTTAGTCTATTGAAGACCATAAAGTCTTACTAATTTTTGTTACTCTTTAATAAATTATTGTTTTAGAGTGTTTGACCATTTTTGACATTGGTCAATTGACCAATTACTTGTGGACTGGTCAAATACCCAACCCTATCAGAGATGAACTTATCTCTATGGAACCATAAAGACAGTGACACACTCACACTCACTCAACCCACTGCTCTAGTCTCAACAGATTCAGTTTCCAGGAAAAAAATATAAAAAAAATTCCAGCAAGTGGCACTTACTGGGTCCTTCTGTCATGGGGTGCTACCTCCCTGCTTGCTTGTGGCTGAAGAACGTTTCTGTTTACATGGTAGAATACATTAATAGATTCCCTAGCCCTTCACCCATCTTCAGCCTCACACCTTGGCATAAGGGTTATTACAGGATCAGTGGGAGGTTTCAATAACCTCCTCTTGTTGAAATATTGGCAGTGCCTCATTGGTTTCCAGGCTTCCTCTGTGACCCACGGGCACTTCTCTATAAGGTTAGAAACCCAGGTGAGGCAATGGATTGGGTGGGGTGAGGGAGGGAGGTCAGCATTATGTGCCCCCTCTTTATCCTGAGGGAGGGTTTCAGAGGAAGGAGCCTGCTGAGGCGGGATTGGGAGAAGGACTCCATTACAGGCCTGGGGCCTAGGAGGCACAAGGCTATCGCAGCCCTGGCTTCTGGTGACACTCTTGATGCCTGTCAGTTTTGGGGACTGAAAACCTTTGCCTATTTCTTGGGGGGAGGGAGGCACAAACTGGCAAACAGTCAGGGGGAGCTTAGCGCTCCATGGGCTGGTTTCACTACACAGCTATAAACCCCTGAAAAACATTTATTACAGACCAGTGCATTTCTCAGTAAGGCCACCCACTGACACAGAGGTTGAGGGGTGACACGAGAGAGCACATGGGGGGGGGGGAGCATGCAGTGTGTGACTGAGAGATGGTCACAGAGGATCAGAGGTGGGAGCTGGCTACTCTTGGGCATGGTGGTGTGTTGGCTGGGGTTTCTGCGCATGGGAATGAGTCTGTGCAGCTTGGCAGCAGGGTTAGACGTTTCTCTTCAAGGTAAATAGGACTTGGGTGCATTCCTTTGGCTTTATGGAACATTGGGCCATGTTTCAGTGCAGGAGAAGTGGGACTGGGGAGCAGAGAGGGCAAGTGGCCCCATTGTGGGAATATTGTGGGGGCTGATTCATTTCTAGCCATGCACAGCTTGGCTCCACTTCCTCATTGACCCTGCCCCACACCACCCAGTTCCAGTTATTGCCTCCCCACTGGCCATAGGAACTGAGAGCCAATCCCGTTCTGGCCAGCCTCCCCAACCCACGCCTCCACCAATGGGGAAGCAGTAACTACAGGCATGCAGGTGGAGGTGAGCAGGGCTGGAGTGTCCACTGCAATGCAAGGGACAAAGTGGGAGCTGGGGTGATGGGCTCCTATCCTGTCCAGGCAAGGAATTCTTCCACCTCTTGTGTTCCAGGGGCAGAGGAGATGGTACAAATGGGATGGCCTGTATCTCACAGGTAGGGGAGCTAATCTTGGGTGCAGACTAGCTGGAGCAGCCAGGAGGACATCAAGCTAGTAACCCCAGGAGAGGGTGCTAAGCAGGCAAAAGTGAACCGGTGCAGCAGAGAATTTTGCAGGTGCTCATATACCGGCACTAGACAGCTGGGTAACAAGCCAGAGGAACTGGAAATTCTCATGGATGAGAAGAAATTTGATGTAACTGGCATTACTGAAACCTGCTGGGACGATTAGCATGATGTGAATGTTCCAAGCATTGGTTCTAACCTGTTCAGGAAGGATAGAGTAGGTAAAAGAGGTATGTGGGGAGTGGCACTCTGAATTAAAGACACCTTTACTTGTGTTAGAGTTATTGATAACTCAGAACCACAGGATCTTGAATGCATGTGGATCAATGTGCCAACTAACAAAGCCCAGATAAGGTAGGGGCGGGGGTCTCTTACAATCCACTGAAGAAAGTGCTGATCAATTGGAGAGGGTCAGAGAAGAGCCACAAGAATGATTAAAGGGTTAGAAAACCTGCCTTATAGTGATAGACTCAAGGAGCTCAGTTTGTTTAGTTAACAAGGAGAAGGTTAAGGGTGACTTGATTACAGTTTATAAGTATCTACATGGGAAATAAATATTTAATAATGGGCTCTTTAATCTAGAACCCATTAGAGCTTTCTAGAGAAAGGTATAACGTGATCCAATGGCTGGAAGTTGAAACTAGACAAATTCAGACTGCAAATAAGGTGTAAATTTTTAACAGTGAGGGCGATTAACTATTGGAACAATTTACTAAGGATTACAGTGCATTCTTCATCACTGGCAATGTTGTAAATCATGGCTGTCAGAGGCAAGGACAATAAGGAATTTTTAAATTTATTAGGAACAAAATAAATTCTAGCAATGGTAAGGCATGTTACTAGATGGAGATGGTCAAATTGTTAATTATGCTGATATTGCAGAAGTGTTCAAAATATTTCTGTTATGTATTTGAAAAGAAGTGGGATGATGTACTTGTAGCATATAAAGATGATGAAGTACTTTCCAGTCCGTTTGTAACCAAGAAGGATGTTAAACACCCAGTACTAGGGATAACACAAGAGGCATTGCCCCCTGTCAGGAGGTCCAGATAACTTGAACCCAAGAGTCATAAAAGAGCTGACTGAGGAGATTTCCGGTCCACTGATATTAATTTTAATTAACACAGAATTGGAATTCAATTAACTTGTACTGTCAATTACTTGGAATGCTGGGAATATTCCAGGAGACTCAGAGTGCTAATGTTGTGTCAATATTCAAAAAGGGGCAATTGGGATGATCCGGGTAACTCTAGGCTGGACACCCTGGCATCAATCCCAGGCAAAATAATAGAAAAGCTGTTACAGAATTCAATTACTAGTCAACATGGTTTTTATGGAAAATAGTTCCTGTCGAACAAATCTAATTTCATTCTTTGAGATTAGAACTGTAGTTGATAAAGGTAACTGCATAGATTTAATATGCTTACTCTTTTGTAAGGCATTTCACTTAATATCCCACAACATTCTGACTAAAAAATTAGCACTGCCCAATATCAGTAAAACACAATAAATGGATTGAGAACTGGCAGATCTCAAGCAGGGGTTCTAGTGGGGTTGTGCAGGGATCGGTACTAGCCTGACGCTCTTCAACATTTTCATCAATGGTCGGAAAATAAATTTAAAATCACTGCTGATTAAAAATTGCAGCTGGCACAAAGACTGGTGGAAGGGTAGATGATGATGAGGACAGGACATTGTGTTCGAATACTGCCAAAGGCAAAGTTACACATCTAGGAATAGGGAATGTAGGCCACACCTAAAGAATGAGGGATTGTAGCCTGGAAAGCAGGAATCTACCCAGGAATCTTAACATGGTGACTCTTGAGGTCTTGGGGTGGCAGAGATGAGCTCTGTCATACCCTTATCAGAGAAATCAGAATGTAGGGCTCGAAGAGACCTCAAGGGGCCCCTATTCCTTCCCCCACCCCCCCATGCACTGAGGCCGGATCAAGTATACCTAGAGCATCTATGACAGATGTTTGTCCAACCTGCTCTTAAAATCCTCCAATGACAGAGATTTACAACCTTTCTAGGTCACTTGTCCCAGTGCTTCATCATCCTTAGTTAGAAAATGTTTCCTAATATTTAACCTAAATCTCCCTTATGGCAAACTAAGCCAATTACTTCTTGTCCTCACCTTAGAAGATATAGAATCACAGAACTGGAAGGGAGCTCGAGAGGTCATCTAATCCAGTGCCCTGAACTCAAGGCAAGGCTAAGTATTATCTAGACCATCCCTGACAGGTGTTTGTCCAACCTGCTCTTAAAAATCCCCATTGATGGAGATTCCACCACCTCCCTAGGCAGTCTATTCCAGTGCTTAACCACTCTGACAGTTAGGAAGTTTTTTCTAACATCTAACCTAAACCGCCCTTGCTGCAATTTAAACCCATTGCTTCTTGTCCTATCCTCAGAGGTTAAGAAGAACAATTTTTCTCCCTCCTCCTTGTAACAACCTTTTACGTACTTGCAAACTGTTATGTCCCTTCTCAGTCTTCTCTTCTCCAGATTAAACAAACCCATTTTTTTTTCAATCTTCCCTCATAGGTCATGTTTTCTAGACCTTTAATCATTTTTGTTGCTCTTCTCTGGACTTTCTCCAATTTGTCCACATCTTTCCTGAAATGTGGTGCCCAGAACTGGACAAAATACTCCAGTTGAGGCCTAATCAGTGCGGAGTAGAGCGGAAGAATTACATCTCATGTCTTGCTTACAACACTCCTGCTAATACATCCCAGACTGATGTTTGCTTTTTTTGCAACAGCGTTACACTGTTGACTCATATTTAGCTTGTGATCCACTATAACCCCAGATCCCTTTCTGCAGTACTCCTTCCTAGACAGTCATTACATTTTGTATGTGTGCAACTGATTGTTCCTTCCTAAGTGGAGTACTTTGCATTTGTCCTTATTGAATGTCATCCTATTTATTTACCATTTCTCCAGTTTGTCCAGATCATTTTGAATTTTAATACTATCCTCCAAAGCACTTGCAACCCCTCCCAGCTTGGTATCATCCGCAAACTTTATAAGTGTACTCTCTGTGCCATTATCTAAATCAATGATGAAGATATTGAACAGAACCAGACCCAGAACCGATCTCTGCGGGACCCCACTTGTTATGCCCTTCCAGCATGACTGTTTACCACTGATGATTACTCTCTGGGAACGATTTTCCAACCAGTTATGCACCCACCTTATAGTAGCTCCATCTAGGTTGTATTTCCCTAGTTTGTTTATGAGAAGGTCATGTGAGACAGTATCAAAAGATACTTGACCATTCTTGATGTAGTCTACAATATTCTGTTAATATTCTGTTAATATGCTTGTGATTCCACAATATTAAGTGGAAGCAGGAGAGTTATGCTGCAGAACTGAGACTTGCACTCAGCTTGGGAGATCTGAAATGCTTCAGATGTGGGCAGAAGGATGGCCTGGTGACTAAAGGAGTGGAATGGGATTCAAATGACCTTCGGCAAGTCACTTTCCCGCTCTGTGCCTCTGTTTCCCATATGTAAGACGGAGATAACACTCCCTTCATCTATTTAGATTGCAAACTCTTTGGTGGAGGGTCTGTCTGTTACTGTGTATGCACAGTGCCTACCACAATGGGGCTCCAATCTCAGCTGAGATCTCTAGATGCAATTTTATTACAAATTATAATTTATTAATATTTTTCAAGTTAAAAGAAAAAAGTAGATGTGGCGCCCATGACTGCATCAATTCTAAAAGCAGCAAAAACCAAAATAAAAATCAAGAATGTGTTTCATGCTCAAAACTTCCTAACCTTGGAAAAACTGTCCACATTGCAGCTTTATTTTATTTGTGCTATCCCCTTAGGTCCTAGGCTCCTATCGTGAGCTCATTAGTGCAGCTCAGTTTTCGTTTTTATGAAGGTATCTTCTCTCAGTCCCAAGCTGCAGACTGAAGACGCTTACACAGAGAGACAGAGGCATGGAACCAAAGAGGAGACAACAGAAGCCAAAGGAGAAGAGACAGGAGGCAAGCGTCAAGCCTGCAAGATGAAGGAAATGGATCCAAACGAGAGAGGCGCATTGAATGACTTGTGGAGTGGTCTGGCCCTGGAGAGCAAACACAGACGCAGTCCTCTCAAGTGGAAATGAATTGTGTTGGGGTTTGGATTACGGTGGCAATGATGATTGTTTTCCAAAATGATCTCTTGCTTTACTGCTCTTGCTAGCTGAGCCGTCTTGTTTGTCGCATGCAACAAAATGCTGGATTGATTTGCTGTTGCTTTTTCCAGCCCAGTCTTCTCATGCTTGGCAGTAGGTTGGCACCTGCCCTTTCCTGGGTTAGACCCCGTGCAATGGCCAGGCAAAGCCATAACTCACTGCCCCTATTTTAGAATGGGCACGGCAGTCAAAGTTGGAGTTGTGTGTTTTTTTTGTTTTTTTTTTTGCAACTGTCATGCCTCTGTGGGGTCTCCGCAGTGCTATGGTCCCAAACTCTGTCTTCAACAAGTCCCAGCTCATCTGCCAGGTGCCCCCGGGCTCAGGCAAGTGTTCTCGCAGCTGATGGAGGCTGCCACGCTCCTCTCAAGGTAACCCTGACAATGTGACCCATTTCTGCCCGGGTGCCCTTCCACCTGGCCACCTCCCCAGCCCAGGGGGGAAAGCAGCAGCAGATTCCCCCTTAAAAGGTTCCCCACTTAGCAGATTCCCCCTCAGCACACTGCCCACTGAGGCCTCATTGCTACTCAGTGTGTCCCTCTAAGAAAGGCAGGGCAGGGGAGACTCCCTGAAGCACAGCTCCCTCCCCTGCCTCCCTTTATAAGCGCCTGTTTACAGCCTGGCATCTCCCTGATGTTAACCCAGAAAGTTTTCTCCAGCAGACCAATGGGACTGAGGGGGCACCTTAAATCAAGCTGCCCAAGAGGAACAGGAGGGGTGGAGGACTTACCCCTTTTTCTGCATCACATTGTGGTGCCCTCACTTAAATCGATTAGTACCAGGCCTGCTCGTCGAGTAAGGTACTGCACAATGGGCCGGATGCTCAGCTGGTGTAAATTGATCTAGCTCCCTTGGTTGCATTAGCTGAGGATCTGGTGGTAGGTTCTAGCCCTCTGTTATGTGCTGACTTCCTAACCTAACTGGGGCCATTTGAATGCTAAAATAATTGAGGACAAGCAATTTCTTTATCTCTTTTATGTTTGTTTATGGTTTTTTTGCATAGCTCCTAAGGCCAGAAGGGACCACTGTGATCATACAGGCTGGCCCTCTGTATAACACAGGTCAGAGAACCTCCCTGAATTAATTCCTGTTTGAACTAATCATTTAGAAAAACATCCAATCTTTATTTAAAGGTGTCCAGTGACGGAGAGTCTACCAGAACCCTTGCGGTAAGTTGATCCAATGATTGATTACTCTCTCTGTTAAACATGGTTGCCTTATTTCTCAACTGATTTTGTCACGCTTCAGCTTTCAGTCGCTGGATCTTGTTATTCCTGTGTCTGTTAGACTGAAGAGCTCTTTATTATCAACATTTTGCCTCCCAGGAAAACACCAAGGGAATTTAAATGTAAAAACCCCCGTCAATGTTAGTGCATCGCAAGGCGGAGATTTTTCAAAGGAGCATGTGAGAGGAATTAAGCACCCAAATCCCATGGGATTTCAGTGGGATCTGCACACCTAATTCCCGGCGGTTCCTTTGAAAATCCCAGTTTACTTTGGCAGCCTTGGACTTCAGTGAATTTATTTATTTATTTATTTATTTTATTTCCTACTTGAATATATTTATAGTTTGCAACACAAGGAGTTACTTGTGTAGATCCCCTACCACTGACAGAATAATATACTTAGTCATTTCTGTATGTTTTTCTTCCCTTTTTAATTTAAAGCCTGCTGTTAAGAATTAAAAATGGCTTCTTGGAATGTAGTTATTTGCTTGGAAGCAATAAAACTCGATTAGCCTTCAGATTCTATTTAGGCTTCCAGTGTTTTATCCCCACTCTGACCACTGTCCAGAGCCTTGGAGTTTATTATGGATCCCTTTGCATTTCATTTGTGGTTGTCTGGACTCTATTAGTGAATAACTCTGTGTACTTCCATCTCCTTAATAATGCCAGGGGCCTCACTGACTCCTCTTCTCCATGCCTGGAGGCTCACCAGCTCTGATGCAGGACCTGCCCGCAGATGAACAGAACCGTCATCAGCACCCTCTGTCTGTTTCATTCATCCACTCATGGTTGTCCTCTCATCAGCCTGCCTTGGAGCGAGGTGTAAGAAGCTGGGGATAAAGAAATGAAACAAGACAGAAATTCTGACAGGAAGAAGAGTGTGGAGTGTTGGTTTACGCTTAGATGGAGGGATCTACCATTAAAAAACCAAACCAAGGGGAGTTGCACAGTATTTAAGCTTGCCCAGGACATGGTTTGGTCTGGGGCTGTCCTTAGTTTGAACTAGGTGGGCTATCGCAGGAGTTGAAATGTTTGATATTGACATCCCTTCACTGTGTCAGTGTCCTTATGGCCATGCTGGCAATTCTTGGGGAGGGAGCAATTTTTGCAGCCGCGTGCAAAAATAGTCAGCTAAAGTACAAGGCACGGAATGACCCAGCACATTGTTATTTGTTCTTGAATGATCATCTTAGTGTGAGTGACCCAACAACCATAACCCTGCTATGGTACAGAGATTTGGATATCCCCATTACTTTAAAATTTAGGCCCAGATCATCAGATGACATGAATCAGAGTAACTCCTTTGGGTGAATTGCCAGTTTGCACCAGCTGGGGCCCTGGCCCAGTATTGCTACTGCATTTTACTATATATAATCCAACCTCCAGCCCGCAGAAGTGAAAGTTCTCTCCCAAAGATCAGGTCGATTGCAAACCAGAGGCAAGAGGAAAGGTAGGAGATTCTGATGAAAAAGGGAAGGGACATATGAGAAGAGAGGTAAGTGAAACAGAGCAATACAGTAATGTATCTCCTCGGTTATATTATAGTGGTATCAGTAGCAGACTAATAGCCTTATGGTTCCAGATAAAACATGGAATACAGTTTATAGTGTCTGCTATGAAGATGTAACTGTTATTCCCTTTGGCAAGTCAATTACTCTTTATATCTCATGTCTCTACCTGCAACAGGGCTTCAGATTCCCCCCACCAATAACAGTCTAATTTTAAAAGTCAAGCAAATCTGTGCCGGCATGTTGAGTCTTTTGCTCTTTAGCCAACAAATACAAGTGTGCGGAAACCACGTGGCCTCAGCTGGGCGCCAAAGAAGAAGTGCTTACTGACTGTACACAAATATACCAGGCCTAGCTCAGTGATACAGCTCAGTGGTTCAGGAGTCAAATTTGCAATCAACATTACCCAAAAGAGGCACAGTCATGTGAATTCATAGGAAAAGCAACCTGATTGGTTAATAAGTTAGATGTTTAATAATTAAATCTCAGTGTTTTAATATCATGGGCTGCAAAGAGCTGCAGGAGACACATTAAAGAGCCACTTGCAGCTCCCAAGCCTTGGTCTGAGTATCACTGGCTTAGCTATAGACACATGGCTGCTCTAGCTACTTTCTGGCAGCTTCTAAAACTTAGAACACAGTGAGCACCAGTAGAGGGCTCACAAACTATGTAAAGGGATACAACCCTATTCCTATAAACTACTTCGCAAAACTGATACATCAGGCCAACAAGGGGCTTGCATCTGATCTCACTAATGTTGCTGTAAATCAGGCATAACCACACTGAAATCAATGCCCAGCTAGAGTTAAATTAATCAGGCCTCAAATTCCTTGCCTGTGTTAATAAAAACACCTGTGGCCATCAGCATTTAGATGATTGTTTACATCTGATTCACATTTTGAGCGCCTGTACAATCTACCGCAAGTGGTGTCTAATTCTGTTGAGAAGGAGGCGAAGCCTGGCCTGTGGGCGGGACATGAGGAGTACCATCACTTTTTGTTTTGCAATCTGAGCCCAGATTTGGGGGGGATGATGACTGGAACAGTATAGAATCACTGACCCCGTCGAGCATCATATTATGTCAAAGGCATAATATGTAATATGCCTGATTCCTTCAGCCTTTGTGTTACGTTATAACACAAAATGTACATACTCTGACATCATAACTGCTATAAAATTCTTTCCTAGCCAATAGCGTGGGCTCTCCAGACTATGCCATGCTTGTGCAGACCCCCAAGCACTAATTCTACAATCTTTTCCTCTCATACCAACAAATATCCAATTAAAATATGCAGTTACCATGGTTTCTTCAGCACCAACCCAGGTAGCTTATCTGTGAAGTGTATTTTCTCATTAGAAAATGTATTCATTAGGTGGCTGCTCCTTCAAAATGTTCCA
This sequence comes from Natator depressus, assembly GCF_965152275.1. Classification (NCBI taxonomy): domain Eukaryota; kingdom Metazoa; phylum Chordata; order Testudines; family Cheloniidae; genus Natator; species Natator depressus. The sequence continues at coordinate 134,389,211 of NC_134237.1, read as the reverse complement.
TCCAATCCACTGTTTTTTGCCTGTTTAGTCCTTGAGTATTCTAACTCAATGCATGCACAAATGTCCTGAAACGGAAGGGCCTGTGAAGAAATTGATGTGACAGATTTTTCAGCTGACACTAAGCAAACAGAGATGAGGGCTGAGGACAAGGAATGTCCATTACTGGGCGGGGTGATGGTCTGTATAAACACAAGAAGTTCCTGGAGAAAAAGATGGGGTTTATTGCATTCTCTTTCAATTCCGCCCCCCAACCCCATGTAAAAGTAAGTTTTCAGACTATTTTACAATGCACCCTGGATTTGGGGGTCAGAGTTTAAAATTAATATACAGGTTAGGAACTCATGATTTGCTCATCGGAAGTTTCAAAGCAGTTCTTTTTCTATAACGGATTATAACCCTGGAGACAAGTGGGTCAGACTTGTTCATTAGGGTCAGATTTCAACTTGAAATTCAAACGTATAGCACCAGGCACTGAGCTGCCAGGCCACTACCAGGATTTTTAGGTTGTGAGACAAGATGTAGAAATGAGGCTTCCTAGCCACCAAATCCAGGCGGTCGGTCTGTCTGTCTATCTGAGCTCTCCTGTGCTGTGATTTTATTTCCGATTCTTGCCCTTCCCCCATTTGCTGCATTTTCCAGCGTGCTCTCCTCACCATGTTCCCCCCTCTTTGCTATTATTTCCAGCCTTCCCTGATTTTCTTTTCCTGTTCTTAATATTATGAGACCGCTGAGGCAGGCCGACAAAGCGTGTTGTGCTAGACAACTGAGGGGGCCAGATAAAGAGGCTCAGGTGTTTCTGAATAAATAGCAAAGAGCTCTCGCCTCCACCAGCCTGGCTAGGGTCAGGGTCTTGTGAATGCCACGATTCTGCTGTTGCAGATTTTACCCCTTCCCAATGACTGTATTCCAGAATCTCAGCTTTCATTTAAAAAAAAAAATCCCAGCACTTATGGTTGTAGGAAGAACCTTGAAAATGTGACCCAACTGGAGGCGGCTGCGATGATGCCTGCCTGAGTCTGCAGAGAGTCTGAAACAATAAGTCTGTGGGGTGTGAATTACCCCCTTTGTCTGCAACCACAAAATGTGGCATTTTCCTAAGATGCCCTAGAATCCAGCGTTCTTGGTGAGGGATTTGCCATTTTGCTACAGCCTGGCATTTCGTTTTCTGTCTCCCTTCTCTCGCAGGACCTGCCTACAACTGCCTCTTGCTCTCCTGCTTTCCCTGCAAGGGGAAGTTAATTGAGTTATGGGGCATGCTCCCCGAACTGCTCTATGGAGCCAGAGCTGGAGTCCATCTTACAGCCATGGAGTGGGGAGGTGGGTAGCCAGAAGCCAAGGCTTTTGAGTTGGGTTGCCTGCAGAACAGTGCAGCATTCAGGCCCCAGACAGATGAGCATCTTACACTCCCCTCTTCCCTGTCAAATTGAGGTACGGAGTTGGGGAAGAGGTTCTGAGCTGAGCCTCCTTGATAGCATCATGGGCCTGGGGAGTGGAGACAGCTGCCTGGAGAGCACAGTGAAAAAAACCATCCCCAGAAATAATTACCATCAAAAATAGCCAGGCAAATTTCATGGCAATAAATAGCTGAATGCATCTACAGTTGTGTGTGTTGGTGGGGGCATGGGATGGAGGGGTATTCCATGGCAATAGTACAGAGGTTCTCAAACTGTGGGTCAGGACCCCAAAGTGGGTCATGACCCCATTTTAATGGGGTTGCCAGGGCTGGCTTAGACTTGCTGGGGCTTGGGGCTGAAGCCCAAGGGATTCAGCCCTGGGTGGCGAGGCTAAGGTTACAGGCCCCCAGACTGGGGCTGAAGCCCTTGGGCTTCGGCTTTGATCCCTTCCCCAACCAGGGCAGAGGGGCTTTGGCTTTGACTCCCCCACCCAGGACAGTGAGAATCAGGCATTCTCAGGCTTCAGTCCCCACTGCTGTGGTTGTGTAGTAATTTTTATTGTCAGAAGGGGTCGTGGTGCAATTAAGTTTGATGACCCCTGTGCTAAATCAAGCTTTCCCACGGACCATTTGGTACCACCTGCTCACAAGGGACAGCCCCTGCTTTCTGGTATCGTTAGCATGCTGTATGGTAGTCTGCTGAGCCTATGTGCCTTAGAGCAACATTGACTTTAATGAAAGATTTCTGGAAAGCTGCCGGATCTTTGATATATTCTTGCATCATAGAGTGGCAACACAGTCTGGTGCTAGGAGTACAGGACCTGCAGGCAGAAGATCCTGATTCTGTTTCCAGATCTGTTACTGTAGGGCCTGGGGTATGTCACAGAATCGTAGGATGGGAAGGGACCTCGAGAGGTCATCAAGTCCAGTCCCCTGCACTCATGGCAGGACTAAGTATTATCTAGATCAGCAGTTCTCAAACTGTGGGTTGGGACCCCAAAGTGGGTCATCATCCCATTTTAATGGGGTCACCAGGATCTGCAATAGACTTGCTAGGGCCCAGGACTGAAGCTGAAGCCTGAGGGCCCCTACACTGGGGTGGTGGGGCTCAGGCTCTGCCTCCTCTCCCCCCCCCCCCCGGGGGCATATAGTAATTTTTTTTTTTTTTGGTCAGAAGGGGGGTCACAGTGCATTGAAGTTTGAGGAACACCACAATAGTATAAATTAACCCTGCAGTGCAGTTTGGAGGTTACTGGTGAAGGATTTGGTCCCGTCCTGCAGCAGAATGCATAGGGCCCTAGCTAAGGTGTTCACCACTTCGTCCTGATCACCGTTGCACTCTGGGTGGGATGAGCTATGGGATGCCACTCCATGGTGGAATAGCCTTCTTGCGTTTGTCATCAGCGAGGCTGACACCTTGAGCGCTATGGACTAAGTCCACGAACTGCTTCTAGCAGAAGGCTGGTATCCTTTGTGGACCAGCCACTAGCGGGACTCATGCGTAACATGCTCTACAAGTGTATTACAATGGCACTGTTTTGTAGCACTGTGGGTCTGGCAAATCTAAGGAGCCCCACGCCAACCTTCTCTGCTTTTCCTGTGCAGAGTGGGTGCGGGACCTTTCCAGGTTCTCTGGGGCTTACAGCAACTGGCAGGGGAAAAATGCACCATACCAAACAAATAGAAGACTTTTCCTCATTCCTCCTTCAAAGACCTCTGCTGAGCCCTTGCCAAAGCTGCTTCGACTACACGGTGGAGGTCCTTTCCCTTATCGTTTCCCCCCTGTAGATGCACTTTCTGGTAAATCTGGCTCATGCAGTCTCAACACGTGAGATCTTCTCCTTCCCCCAGGTTCGGCTGGAACAGCATTTCACCACCGGCGCAAACCCCGAAGCAAAGCAAAGCAAACCCACTCACCCCATAGCTAGGGCGGTATTGTTCCAAGCTGGGGGGAGCTGGCTTTGTGCCATTCATTATGCAGAGATATTCAGATCATACCAAGTTACACATTGTGGGCAGGGGACTGAAGCTTCGTTGTAACTCTGTGGTGTCTCTCCACTCAGATCGCACACTTGGAAGTGCCTGGAGGGGCTATAAGGGCCATTTGGCTCTCAGAAGGAAGGACAGGGTCAGGTGTCTCCCTTCTGGCCAATGCATGGAATGATGTAGAGAGGCTGTGGGTAGCATAGCAACAAGAAAGCTATTGCTGAGGTTGAAACGGGCAAGGAAGTTGGGGGCTAGAGGTATGTAGGAGATATTGCAAAGACTAGTATTAGTTCAGCATAGAGAGGAGGATGGTTTTATGGTGTAACTACTAGGGAAAATGGATGTGTCCCCCAAGCTTCTACTAGCTTGCTGATTCCCTCCCTACCCTTTCAGCACAGCTGCAAGCTGCTCCTGCCTTTGTACTCCGGTTTTCTCCAATAATTGTATATGCAGTTAAAGGTTTATAGTGAAAACTATTCCATGGCGCCTCTTTTACATCATCTCAAAATAGTTTTATTTTTATTTTTTTATAAAAGCGGGAGGAGGAGGGATGGTGAGCAGGTTAACTCTGGAATGTGAGAGTGTCTTCACAAAAGCATGTAGCCAGCCTGCGGAATTCATCACCGCAGGGAATTGTGAAACCAGGCAGCTGAAAAATTTCACAAGCATTCGGAACGCTTGCAGTTATGCACCCTAGGATTAGGGCAATCAAAACTCCCTCCTCAAGGCATAAACTAACCTCTGCAGGGACCAGAAAAGAATTCCACCTGCCCTATATAGCAATGCACTGGAGGAGTCGCCTTTCTTTGGAGCATCTGGCGTTGGCCACTGCTGGCGGCAAGGTGCTAGATTTGATGGATCAACGGTGTGATCTAGGTTGGCAATGCTACATTCAGCTGGAGGGTGGGTCACTGCAATGCAGAGTTTCTGAGGATGCTGACGGGGCAAAGGACAGGGTAAAACAGGACTCTGGAGAAAGGGAATGTTTTTAGCTAGAGTAGCACACGAGGCACAAGTCATTGACTTTTGGCCTATGTGTGTTTCAGTGTGAGCGTACTGAACAAAGAATTTAATTCCTAAATATATACTGTACTGAATCCTCCTTAAGATCAGTGTGTCATGCTGGTCTTCAAACAGAAACGATGAGAGCAGCAAACTGGTTCAAAAAAGAAAACAAAATGTTAGGGTGTGTAAGGCCTGGGGCGGAAAATGATGATGAAAATAAAAGGAGGACTTGTGGCACCTTAGAGACTAACCAATTTATTTGAGCATAAGCTTTTGTGAGCTACAGCTCACTTCATCGGATGCATTCAGTGAAAATGTTAAGATGCTGTTCTATAAAGCATCTGCTCCAGTACACTGCATGTAGTCCTGGCCTCCCTCTCTCGTAAAGAACATACAAAAATAGATGGGGGTTCAGGGATGGGTGACGAGATTCAGTAGAAGCACAGAAAGACTTAGTCTGTGAAGAGAGATTGAAAAGACTGGGACCGCTTAGTTTAAAGAGGAGATGAATAAGGAGGGACATGGTAGATGGATACAGAATAATTCCTGGGCAAGAGGAAATAAACTGAGTGCTCCTATTTACTTTCTCATAGTACAAGGAGGGGCTAGTGGTTGAGGTGCCAAACTGAACCCAAGACATCTGGCCTCCACCACAGACTCCGATGTGTTAGCTTGAGTAAGTCCCATCATCTCTGTGACACAACTCCCCATCTGCGAAATGTGGATATTAATGCTTCTTTTGTCTGCCTGGTCTATTTACATTCTAAGCTCTTCAGGAGGTAGCCCATCTCTTGCTATGTGTAGGTACTGCACCTAGACACTACCATAATATAGCAATAGTAAAAAAGAACAAGGGCTATGCAATGCGATTGGAAGGCAGCAAATCTAAATCGGATCAAAAATACTTTTTTACACAATGCACAATTAAACGGTGGAACTCACTGCCACAAGATCTCACTGAGGCCAGGAGCTAAGCAGGATTCCAAAAAGGATTATGTATAATTTAGAAAGGAGGAAGAAATAGAAGGGATATATAGAATGTCATGATCAGGGCATAAGCCATCCACTAACAAAAGAGTGTCAATAAGAAATGAAACACCCTGTGGACAGATTATTCCATAATGTCATAAATTTGTGCCTTCCTCTGAAGCAGCTGTTACAGACCATTGTTGGAGACAAGTTTTGGGCTAGATGGATCCCATGCCCAATCCAGTCCAGCAATTCCTATATTCTCCTAATTGACAAACACTCTTCCCATCCACATTCCCTTATTGCCATAGAAAAACATCAACAGTTTTCTTAATAGGGGAAATAGAAGGACAAATTTGTCACATTAAGGGCAGAATATTTTTGAATGCTTACTTTTCAAACCCTGTGCCTGGGCTAATCCTAGTTCAGCCACAGGGTGTATTAGAATTGTTGCCATGGTAAATAACGTACATGCAGCATGGTTTAGTACAAATCTTCAGACACTTTAATGCTGGAGGACTGAAATTTTGCTTTGGATTCTGGCAAATTCTGAGAATAACTGAAAAGTAACTGATTAAAGTAATTCAGCAGTGGTCTCCCTGCATCTCTTGTCTCTGCCATAGCAACATCTAGATTTCTCTGAGGGGGTCAACAAGCATGTGGACCAAGGGGATCCAGTGGATATAGTGTATTTAGATTTTCTGAAAGCCTTTGACAAGGTCCCTCACCAAAAGCTCTTACGCAAAGTAAGCTGCCACAGGATAAGAGGGAAGGTGCTCTCATGGGTTGGTAGCTGGCTAAAAGATAGGAGACAAAGGGTAGGTATAAATAGTCAGTTTTCAGAATGGAGAGAGGTAAATAGTGGTGTCCTCCAGGGGTCTGTTCTGGGACCAGTCCTATTCAACATATTCATAAATGATCTGGAAAAAGGGGTAAACAGTGAGGTGGCAACATTTGCAGATGATACAAAATTACTAAAGATAGTTAAGTCCCAGGCAGATGGCGAAGAGCTACAAAAGGATCTCTCAAAACTGTGTGACTGGGCAACAAAATGGCAGATGAAATTTAATGTTGATAAACGTAAAGTAATGCACATTGGAAATCATAATCCCAACTATACATATAAAATGATATCTAAATTAGCTGTTACCACTCAAGAAAGAGACCTTGGAGTCATTGTGGATAGTTCTCTGAAAACATCCATTCATTGTGCAGCGGCCATCAAAAAAGCAAACAGAATGCTTGGAATAATTAAGAAAGGGATAGAAAATAGGACAGAAAATATCATATTACCTTTATATAAATCTGTGGTATGCCCACATCTTGAATACTGTGTGCAGATGTCCATCTCAAAAAAAATATATTGGAATTGGAAAAGGTTCAGAAAAGGGCAACAAAATTATTAGGGGTATGGAAAGACTTCCGTATGAGGAGAGATTAATAAGACTGGGACTTTTCAGCTTGGAAAAGAGACGGCTAAGGGGAGATATGATTGAGGTCTATAAAATCATGCCTGGGGTAGAGAAAGTAGATAAGGAAGTATTGTTTACTACTTTTCATAACACAAGAACTAGGCGTCACCAAATGAAATTAATAGGCATCAGGTTTAAAACAAATAAAAGGAAGTATTTCTTCACACAATGCACAGTCAACCTGTGGAACTCCTTGCCATAGGATGTTGTGACAACCATAACAGGGTTCAAAAAAGAACTAGATAAATTCATGGAGGATAGGTCCATCAATGGCTATTAGCCGGGATGGGCAATAATGCCCTAGCCTGTGTTTTCCAAAAGCTGGGAATGAGCGACAGGGGATGGATCACTTGATGATTACCTGTTCTGTTCATTTGCCTCTGGGGCACCTGGCACTGACCACTGTCGGAAGACAGGATACTGGGCGAGATGGTCCTTTGGTCTGGTCCAGAAGGGCCATTCTTATGTTCTTAACATGAGCTAAGAATGGCCCATCTGGGTCAGACCTATGGTCCATCTAGCCCAGTGGTTCTCTAACTTATTTGATTGGAGCCCCCTTCTTTGTGTCTGTAGTCGCTTATGTCTCCCTCACCCCACAAGCACACATACCGTCACCCAGCTCTGAAGGCAGAGCGGAGAACGGTGGCTGTTGGCCGGGCTCCCAGCTCTGAAGGCAGAGCTGCAGGCAGCACAGAAGTAAGGGTGGCAATGGGAGCTCTAGCTCACAAAAGCTTATGCTCAAATAAATTGGTTAGCCTCTAAGGTGCCACACGTCCTCCTTTTCTTTTTGTGGATACAGATTAACAGGGCTGCTACTCTGAAATGTGAAAAGTGACATTCGTCAATATCACTTTTTCACAGCAGACTTAGCTCCCCCATTGCCTTCCTTACTTCTGCGCTGTTGCTGCCACCCTGGGGCTGACAGCTGGAGCCCCGCTGCCTCCAGGTGAGGGATTGCAGGGGAGGGGCGATGGGGGAAGGAGAGCCCAAGCCCGGGTGGCGGGGCTCCGGCTGTCAGCCGCAGTGGCAGGGGGTCTATCTGTCCCCTCTATTCCTGCCTCCTGAGTGTGCACGGCCCTTGTGAATAAGCCCCAGCCCCAGCTCAGACAGCCAGAATTCTTCAAAAACAAAAAAGCACGTGTCTCTCCCCCCCGCCAATACATCCCCGCGCCTCCCTTGTGAGGCCTGCCCCATAGTCTGAGAACTGCTGATCTAGCCCAGTGACTTGTCTCCAGCAGGGGCCAGTGCCGTTCTCAGTTCAGAGGGGATTAATAGACGAGGGCAATTATCCAATCTTCTCAGCCAGCCATATACAAGCCAGTACAATAAGAAACATACTAGTTTGCTTCTTAAGTATCTTTAAACTGAAATTGGATTCTAGACGTGCTAGCGAAGCGTCTGCTGTGGATGAGGGCTTAGTAAGAACTAATGGGGCTAATGCGTTCCACGTATCTCTCTGTGATTATTTATTGAGTGCTGACAGTGTGTTTAGATCCCTACATGACACGGGAGGAGGCCCAGTCCCTGGTGCTGACAGTTTAAATAGCTACATGAGCAGTACCAGAGTAAACGTTTAACGGGTGGAGTGTTTGGCCGATTCAGTGGCTGCCAGGCAGCGAAATCCCTTGTAGATGCTTTGAAAAATGCATCCCTCCAACTGATGCTTTGTACTAATTTGCCTCCTCACTGGCAGACTCTCCAGAAAAGATAAGGTGATTGACTAAGGCTGAACTGACCCCGAGGGGTTCTCATGCTAGACACTGGGCATCAGGAGACCTGGGTTCTGTTTTCAGCTCTGTCACTGACCAGCTGGGTGATCTTGGGCAAATCACATCTCTCTGTCCCTTTGTTTCTCCTTTGGGAAGGTCCTTTTTCTCACAGCCTGTCCCTCCGGTGCCCAGCAAAATGGGGCCCCACTTTCAGCTGGGGTCTCTGGGGCCACTGGAATACAAGTGACTGACACACTTAGGCCCATTGGTGGGGAAGCTTGTTTTGCTGCTTATTCTTGCTGCATCCAGGGTTTTCGTGCCAGCACCTTTCATAGAATCATAGATTCATAGAATATCAGGGTTGGAACGGAGCTTAGGAGGTCATCTAGTCCAAACCCCTGCTCAAAGCAGGACCAATCCCCAACTAAATCATCCCAGCCAGGGCTTTGTCAAGCCTGACCTTAAAAACTTCCAAGGAAGGAGATTCTACCACCTCCCTAGGTAACGCATTCCAGTGTTTCACCACCCTCCTAGTGAAAAAGTTTTTCCTAATATCCAACCTAAACCTCCCCCACTGCAACTTGAGACCATTACTCCTTGTCCTGTCCTCTTCTACCACTGAGAATAGTCTAGAACCATCCTCTCTGGAACCACCTCTCAGGTAGTTGAAAGCAGCTATCAAATCCCCCCTCATTCTTCTCTTCCGTAGACTAAACATTCCCAGTTCCCTCAGCCTCTCCTCATAAGTCATGTGTTCCAGACCCCTAATCATTTTTGTTGCCCTTTGCTGGACTCTCTCCAATTTATCCACATCCTTCTTGTAGTGTGGGGCCCAAAACTGGACACAGTACTCCAGATGAGGCCTCACCAATGTCGAATAGAGGGGAACGATCACGTCCCTCGATCTGCTCTCTATGCCCCCACTTATACATCCCAAAATGCCATTGGCCTTCTTGGCAACAAGGGCACACTGCTGACTCATATCCAGCTTCTCGTCCACTGTAACCCCTAGGTCCTTTTCCGCAGAACTGCTGCCTAGCCATTCGGTCCCTAGTCTGTAGCGGTGCATTGGGTTCTTCCATCCTAAGTGCAGGACCCTGCACTTATCCTTATTGAACCTCATCAGGTTTCTTTTGGCCCAATCCTCCAATTTGTCTAGGTCCCTCTGTATCCTATCTCTGCCCTCCAGCGTACCTACCACTCCTCCCAGTTTAGTATCGTCCGCAAATTTGCTGAGAGTGCAATCCATACCATCCTCCAGATCATTTATGAAGATATTGAACAAAACCGGCCCCAGGACCGACCCCTGGGGCACTCCACTTGACACCGGCTGCCAACTAGACATGGAGCCATTGATCACTACCCGTTGAGCCTGACAATCTAGCCAACTTTCTACCCACCTTATAGTGCATTCATCCAGCCCATACTTCTTTAACTTGCTGACAAGAATACTGTGGGAGACCGTGTCAAAAGCTTTGCTAAAGTCAAGAAACAATACATCCACGCTTTCCCTTCATCCACAGAATCAGTAATCTCATCATAGAAGGCGATTAGATTAGTCAGGCATGACCTACCCTTGGTGAATCCATGCTGACTGTTCCTGATCACTTTCCTCTCGTGTTAAGTGCTTCAGGATTGATTCCTTGAGGACCTGCTCCATGATTTTTCCGGGGACTGAGGTGAGGCTGACTGGCCTGTAGTTCCCAGGATCCTCCTTCTTCCCTTTTTTAAAGATTGGCACTACATTAGCCTTTTTCCAGTCATCTGGACTTCCCCCGTTCGCCACGAGTTTTCAAAGATAATGGCCAATGGCTCTGCAATCACATCTACCAATTCCTTTAGCACTCTCGGATGCAACTCGTCCGGCCCCATGGACTTGTGCACGTCCAGCTTTTCTAAATAGTCCCTAACCACCTCTTTCTCCACAGAGGGCTGGCCATCTACTCCCCATGTTGTGATGCCCAGCGCAGCAGTCTGGGAGCTGACCTTGTTCGTGAAGACAGAGGCAAAAAAAGCATTGAGTACATTAGCTTTTTCCACATCCTCTGTCACTAGGTTGCCTCCCTCATTCAGTAAGGGGCCCACACTTTCCTTGGCTTTCTTCTTGTTGCCAACATACCTGAAGAAACCCTTCTTGTTACTCTTGACATCTCTTGCTAGCTGCAGCTCCAGGTGCGATTTGGCCCTCCTGATTTCATTCTTACATGCCCGAGCAATATTTTTATACTCATCCCTGGTCATATGTCCAACCTTCCACTTCTTGTGAGCTTCTTTTTTATGTTTAAGATCCGCTAGGATTTCACCGTTAAGCCAAGCTGGTCGCCTGCCATATTTACTATTCTTTCGACTCATCGGGATGGTTTGTCCCTGTAACCTCAACAGGGATTCCTTGAAATACAGCCAGCTCTCCTGGACTCCTTTTCCCCTTCATGTTAGTCCCCCAGGGGATCCTACCCATCCGTTCCCTGAGGGAGTCGAAGTCTGCTTTCCTGAAGTCCAGGGTCCGTATCCTGGTGCGAACCTTTCTTCCCTGCGTCAGGATCCTGAACTCGACCAACTCATGGTCACTGCCCCCCAGATTCCCATCCACTTTTGCTTCCCCCACTAATTCTTCCCGGTTTGTGAGCAGCAGGTCAAGAAAAGCTCCCCCCCAGTTCGCTCCTCTAGCACTTGCACCAGGAAATTGTCCCCTACACTTTCCAAAAACTTTCTGGATTGTCTATGCACCGCTGTATTGCTCTCCCAGCAGATATCAGGAAAATTAAAGTCACCCATGAGAACCAGGGCGTGCGATCTAGTAGCTTCTGCGAGTTGCCGGAAGAAAGCCTCATCCACCTCATCCCCCTGGTCCGGTGGTCTATAGCAGACTCCCACCACTACATCACTAGTGTTAAATTCCCCTTCAAATTAAAAGGCGTGCCAAATAATAATAGTAATACGAATTCCCCAGGGACTGCGTTCTGAAGGCGTCTCCTTTATCTGCACTAACCCTGGTGCACGTGCAAGCCAGGGAGAGCTAATGAACTGCAGGGGATACCAGAAACCCCTCAAGAATATGCAGCCTGAAGAAGGAATTGCCCAGGCTGCCAGCGGCCTATTAGATACAGGTCGTACCACTGAGGCGCTGAGATGGGGGCAGTGCAGCACGGCATCCTCCAGTCAGAGTAGGCCTGCTGCACCACACTATAGAAAGGGGGTAAATTGGTTTCCCATCTGCAGCCAACCAGCTGTGCTCCCTACCCCTTCTGACCCAGGGGTATCCCTACAGTCAGGACATGGCTGCACCTGCACGTGTGGCTGGATCCTTGCACTTGCACACACACACAAAGAACAGCCACAATCAGCTCCTTAACCCCCAGGCTGGACCATATTCCAGGGTACCAGTAAAAAATGGGCAGCATCCACTGGCCAGGAGATGGTTAGAGAAGGGATGCACTGGAGTATTCATCAAACCATTCCATTTTCAACTGGATTAGATTCAGCTGTGTGTTCTGCTCTAGCCCAGTGGGTTGCGCATCTGATTACATGAAAACAAGGTCCAGTGCATTCATGCATGTGATTGAAATGTTACCTGTTTGCTGAATTCAGCAGCCATGCCCTAGGTAGCCTACAGGGATTGGGAATGGAAAGCAAGTTTTTTCTTTTTATCCCCCTGGCTTTAAATAGAGCCATTTTTGGTCTCCGCTCAGAGCACCAGAAAGGGTTCATCCATTTACTTTCCTCAGCTAACTGCCTGAACACAGTAGTCGTCCCGGAAAGGGAAGAGATGCAGTGATTTGCAAAGAACTCAGAGCTATCATCTTTATTTGGCTTTTTTGGAAGGGTCACATTTTTACAGAACTATCGGAGGGACTCATTTAGAAAAGGCGGTGTACGAGATTTGCATGTAGATCTGTAAGATAGTCACGCAGGGGATCGCTTCTCTCCCTGCATCCTGGGCTTGACAAAAGCTGACAGATTCTTTACGTGGACAAAAGACCAGCAGTGGGTCTCCCAAAACGTCAAGCCAGTTTCTCAATGAGATTTCTCACTCATTCTGGACACAGAAGACACACAGTATCACCTAGCCAAACTGTGGGGCTTGCTTTTGATATCTGCTTTTCATTCCTTCCCATATCTTAGACAACTGAGAAAATTATTGAATTCCTGATCTCCCCATCTCCAAATCTTACTGTCACAACAGGGGTTTAGTTGATACTCATTCTTCCTCTGAGTGCTGTTCCTTTTTAATAAAACCAGGGGATTTAACCTTCTTATAGGCTTCTGTGGTGCACCATATGCTCTTAAGTAAAACTCCTCCTCTCTAAGGCTGGGGATGAACTTGTAAAGCAATAATCAAATAATAATTCTTTACATTTATATATCGCTGAACATCTCACAGCTCTTTATGTTCATTAGGGCCTGATTTTATGAAGGGTTGAACACCCTTGAATGGGATTTGATGACATTCAGCGCCTTACTGGACTGGGCGCTTAATGCATTATCTGTCACATAACCCTCTCAAGCACATAGATGGTGTCGGGCTGGATTCTCCACTTTGCTAACACTACTTTTTGTAGCATAAGTGGCGCAAGTAACCTTAATGCAGCCAGAGATGGTCAGTAGAGGATTCCCCCTGGGCAGGTGTGATAGAATGTGCCCCTGTATTCACAGCCCTACACACTAGTGTAATAATCTTTGCACAAAGTATGTCCTGTAAGGTATCTTTAGAAAACTCATAATTTGCTGATCCATATTGTCCTGATAATATGTGTGTGGCAACATTGCATGTGAAGTTATAAGATTCCACTGTATGGTGTTGTTAATACATGTTCCAAACACAGCAGATCTGTCTCAAACAAAAGAATGTGTACTCTGCGTAATTTGAATTTAAGCAGTATAACCAAGGTTAGTGAGAGCCAGAGTGTAACCCAAATGCAGTTGGCAGGCTGCAGTTACATACAGATGCTCAGGCTGTGACCTGCATGCTGGAAGGCTGTTTGTGAGTGGCCCAGGTGGGAGCTACTTTAGCAGGACATTATAAAGCACCCAAGGTTGCAGGCAGGGGTGACATATTTGCTCATTAGTCTGGATTGTACGCTGGTATGTAACAGCAGGGCATCGCTTCTCTGGTGGATAGCTGGCACCTGCCATCTCCCGAGATCCTGGATAAGGGGAAGGAAGGGGCATCTCAGGGGCAGAGTGTGGGTGTTGTGGGGAGTGGCTCCACTATATCCAATTCTCCAATGGCATGAAACCATTAGTGAGAGGGGTTAGATTAGGGTAATCAATTATTTTTTGCCAAGATCCAAATTTCTTGGTTAAGGTCCAGACTCCAGAGAAAATAACGTAAAACCTAATAACAATGATGATAATAAATTAAAAGATTTGGGTGTCCATTCAAAAGCATCTGGCAGTGCGGATTTGGCCCTCGGTCTACATATTGACTATCCCTGTTTAGATCTGTTCCTGTGAGGCTCTAATTAGCTGAGGATCCAGGAGCCACACCCATTTACCTACAGTGACCTTCAGGCAGGGTGGGAGGGACTTTGACCCACAGCACCCACAGAGTCTGGGAGGTTTGCTGGCAGTCAAAGTCATTGGCACAACAGTTCCATTCCACTGTTTTGCCCCTGTTCCCTTTGTGGCACCATGGCAGTTGTGAAAGCTATGCTGCCGGGGTGGCCCAGCTGACTGTTGTTCCTGGAAGTTCTCATAGAATACAGGAGAAGCCCCCGGGAGCTCTCGCTGAATTGATCAGTATTAGCACTGAGCAAAACCTGGAACTTCTGTCCTGGAAGAAATTCTGATATTTTGAAATTGGGTTTTCATCCAAAATTGGGACAAAAAGTGTAAACAGGAAAAAAAATTTCACTGAATGGAGTGTTCCAAAAAATGTTGTTTTAGAACAGTTTGAAAAGTTTTGAAACATTTCCAGTTGACGCTGAAAGTTTCATTTTGGCAGGTTGAACTGAATCGAAGCAACATTTGTTAATCTGTGTGCACTTGAGCTGCTGAGGTACCTCATGGGAATTACGGTTTGGTTGCATCATGCCCCCATTCGCCTTTCTGGGCCAGGCTCCCAGGCCAGACTAAATCTCCTATGATGCACCATGGTTACTTGGCTCCTCTGATGAACTGGGGAGACCATAGTGTATCATGGAAATAGTCCAGCCAGGAAGCCCAGTCCATAAGAGGAGAATGGAGGCATGAGGCACGTGAAGTACAACTCCAGTGAGGGACTGCAGCAGCCTAGATGGACTAGATTAATGTCCAAATGACCCAGAAAGAAACATTTCATTTCAGATCAACAAGCCACAAGTGTTTCAATCAGATCAACTCAAAACAAAATATTTCCCACTGGAAACTTGAAACATTTAGCAAAATAGACATTTTCCTGAGGAAAAATCTGATTTTGCAGAAACCGCATTATCCTTCAAAAAATTATGTGGATGAAAAATTCCCAACCAGCTGAAGTCAGTATTATCTCAGGCTGTTTGGTGCCACTGATTTTGTTTGGGGGAGGTGCGGAGAGAGGGGAAATGAGCTATGGAAAGTGCTATTTTTCTCAGCATCCAAAAACTGGCCATATAATGATAATGCTGCATGATACTCACAGATATTCCCTTGGGAGACAGGGAGCATTTGGCCTCTGGACATCGGATCTTGACTGCCATGGAGAGATGGTTGTTAACATACCAGCCCAGTGCTTTAACCTTTACCCAGGCAAACCTCCCATTGAAATTAAGGGTGAGTCATGCCTGAGGAAAGGTCTGAGGACAAAGCAGCTGTGGTCCTCCATATATATGTGTGCACAAGCACACTCACTCACTGAAAAGGGCCCCAAACTGCACAAGCCCCAGACAAAATTGGCTAATATGCTCAGGATTGGGAGGAGATGCTCGAAAACAGACCCTCCTTCCCTCGATCCCACGGAAGCCGTTTGTGGGTGTGTGGATTTGTGGTAGCAGGGGTCTGACAGGACAGGGCGGGGCAGGCAAAAGTGATGACTACTCTTCATAGCATAGGATCATAGAATCATAGACTGTGTGCTTGATGGGCGGTTTGAAAAGTGTGAATAGGGAGTGCTTTGTTCCAGGTGAGCCTTGAGTGGGCCTGACTGTATAAAAGCCAGTCAGCTGCGAACCAGCGGAGCAGCAAACAGCAGAGCAGCTAACAGAGGGAGTTTGCCTGGGAGTTCACTTGGGGAGAGCCTGCTGAGGCTTATATCTTGCCAGCTTCTCTGAGTAGTTACTATAACGCCTGAGGAAGCTCGCAGAAGGAAGGTAATATGGATGCGGGGTGTTCAGCTGTTGTGACCTGCACTGGATGTGCCATGTTTGTCTTTCTTCCACAGGACAGAAGCGACTTTGTCTGTACAAAGTGCAAGCTGATCTCCATATTGGAAGAGAAGGTTCAAGGTCTGGAACAACAGGTATCGACCCTGTGTTGCATAAGAGAAACTGAAGATTTCCTGGACAGACCTCAGGACATGCTTCTACGGGCACAATGTTCTGAAGATTCAGAGCAGGCTGCGCAGCAGGGACAGGAGGACGGTGAAGAAATTTGGCAGCATGTGAGCTCCAGAAGAAGAAAGGGGGGCGTCCATGTACCACCAATGCAGATACAGGTAAGTAACCGTTTTCATGTTCTCTCCACAGGTACTAATGCAGAGAGTGGACCAGATGATACATCTGAGGGAAGGGAACAGAAGGAGACTCTGCCGATTGGAAGGCATGAGATGCACTGTCCTAGGGTTGGGGGTTCCACGACCACCGCTCCCAAGAGAAGGAGGCGGGTGGTGGTGGTCGGGGACTCTCTCCTCAGGGGGACTGAGTCATCTATCTGCCGCCCCAACTGGGAAAACCAAGAAGTCTGCTGCTTGCCAGGAGCTAGGATTCACGACGTGACGGAGAGACTGCCGAGACTCATCAAGCCCTCGGATTGCTAATTTTCCTGCTTCTCCACGTGGGCACCAATGATACTGCCAAGAATGACCTTGAGCAGATCACTGCGGACTACGTGGCTCTGGGAAGAAGGATAAACGAGTTTGAGGTGCAAGTCGTCTTCTCGTCCATCCTCCCCGTGGAAGGAAAAGGCCTGGGCAGAGACCATTGAATCGTGGAAGTCAATGAATGGCTACGCAGGTGGTGTTGGAGAGAGGGCTTTGGATTCTTTGACCATGGGATGGTGCTCCGAGAAGGAGAGTGCTAGGCAGAGACGGGTTCCACCTAACGAAGAGAGGGAAGAGCATCTTCGCAAGCAGGCTGGCTAACCTAGTGAGGAGGGCTTTAAACTAGGTTCACCGGGGGAAGGAGACCAAAGCCCTGAGGTAAGTGGGGAAGTGGGATACCGGGAGGAAGCACAAGCAGGAGCGCGCGAGAGGGCAGGGGTCCTGCCTCATACTGAGAAAGAGGGACGATCAGCGAGTTATCTCAAGTGCCTATACACAAATGCAAGAAGCCTGGGAAACAAGCAGGGAGAACTGGAAGTCCTGGCACAGTCAAGGAATTATGATGTGATTGGAATAACAGAGACTTGGTGGGATAACTCACATGACTGGAGTACTGTCATGGATGGATATAAACTGTTCAGGAAGGACAGGCAGGGCAGAAAAGGTGGGGGAGCTGCACTGTATGTAAGGGAGCAGTATGACTGCTCAGAGCTCAAGTATGAAACTGCAGAAAAACCTGATGTCTCTGGATTAAATTTAGAAGTGTGAGCAACAAGGGTGATGTCGTGGTGGGAGTCTGCTATAGACCACCAGACCAGGGGGATGAGGTGGACGAGGCTTTCTTCCGGCAACTCACGGAAGTTACTAGATCGCAGGCCCTGGTTCTCATGGGAGACTTCAATCACCCTGATATCTGCTGGGAGAGCAATACAGCGGTGCAGAGACAACCCAGGAAGTTTTTGGAAAGGGTAGGGGACAATTTCCTGGTGCAAGTGCTGGAGGAACCAACTAGGGGCAGAGCTCTTCTTGACCTGCTGCTCACAAACCAGGAAGAATTAGTAGGGGAAGCTAAAGTGGATGGGAACCTGGGAGGCAGTGACCATGAGATGGTCGAGTTCAGGATCCTGACACAGGGAAGAAAGGAAAGCAGCAGAATACGGACCCTGGACTTTAGAAAAGCAGACTTTGACTCCCTCAGGGAACTGGACTTTAGAAAAGCAGACTTTGACTCCCTCAGGGAACTGATGGGCAGGATCCCCTGGGAGAACAACATGAGGGGGAAAGGAGTCCAGGAGAGCTGGCTGTATTTTAAAGAATCCTTATTGAGGTTACAGGGACAAACCATCCCGATGTGTAGAAAGAATAGTAAATATGGCAGGGGACCAGCTTGGCTTAACAGTGAAATCCTTGCTGATCTTGAACACAAAAAAGAAGCTTACAAGAAGTGGAAGATTGGACAAATGACCAGGGAGGAGTATAAAAATATTGCTCGGGGATGCAGGAGTGTAATCAGGAAGGCCAAATCCCACCTGGAATTGCAGCTAGCAAGAGATGTTAAGAGTAACAAGAAGGGTTTCTTCAGGTATGTTAGCAACAAGAAGAAAGTCAAGGAAAGTGTGGGCCCCTTACTGAACGAGGGAGGCAATGTAGTGACAGAGGATGTGGAAAAAGCTAATGTACTCAATGCTTTTTTTGCCTCTGTCTTCACAAACAAGGTCAGCTCCCAGACTACTGCACTGGGCAGCACAGCATGGGGAGGAGGTGACCAGCCCTCTGTGGAGAAAGAAGTGGTTTGGGACTATTTAGAAAAGCTGGACGAGCACAAGTCCATGGGGCCGGATGCGCTGCATCCGAGAGTGCTAAAGGAGTTGGCGGATGTGACTGCAGAGCCATTGGCCATTATCTTTGAAAACTCATGGCGATCCGGGGAAGTCCCAGACAACTGGAAAAAGGCTAATGTAGTGCCCATCTTTAAAAAAGGGAAGGAGGAGGATCCTGGGAACTACAGGTCAGTCAGCCTCACCTCAGTCCCTGGAAAAATCATGGAGCAGGTCCTCAAGTAATCAATTCTGAAGCACTTAGAGGAGAGGAAAGTGATCAGGAACAGTCAGCATGGATTCACCAAGGGCAAGTCATGCCTGACTAATCTAATTGCCTTCTATGATGAGATAACTGGCTCTGTGGATGAGGGGAAAGCAGTGGACATGTTGTTCCTTGACTTTAGCAAAGCTTTTGACATGGTCTCCCACAGTATTCTTGCCAGCAAGTTAAAGAAGTATGGGCTGGATGAATGGACTATAAGGTGGATAGAAAGTTGGCTAGATTGTTGGGCTCAACGGGTAGTGATCAATGGCTCCATGTCTAGTTGGCAGCTGGTATCAAGTGGAGTGCCCCAAGGGTCGGTCCTCGGGCTAGTTTTGTTCAATATCTTCATAAATGATCTGGAGGATGATGTGGATTGCACCCTCAGCAAGTTTGCAGATGACACTAAACTGGGAGGAGAGGTAGATACGTTGGAGGGTAGGGATAGGATACAGAGGGCCCTAGACAAATTGGAGGATTGGGCCAAAAGAAATCTGATGAGGTTCAACAAGGACATGTGCAGAGTCCTGCACTTAGGACAGAAGAATCCCATGCACCGCTACAGACTAGGGACCGAATGGCTCGGCAGCAGTTCTGCAGAAAAGGACCTAGGGGTTACAGTGGACGAGAAGCTGGATATGAGTCAACAGTGTGCCCTTGTTGCCAAGAAGGCCAATGGCATTTTGGGATGTATATGTAGGGGCATTGCCAGCAGATCGAGGGACGTGATCGTTCCCCTCTATTCGACATTGGTAAGGCCTCATCTGGAGTACTGTGTTCAGTTTTGGCCCCACACTACAAGAAGGATGTGGAAAAATTGGAAAGAGTCCAGCGGAGGGCAACGAAAATGATTAGGGGGCTGGGGCACATGACTTATGAGGAGAGGCTGAGGGAACTGGGATTGTTTAGTCTGCGGAAGAGAAGAATGAGGAGGGATCTGATAGCTGCTTTCAACTACCTGAAAGGGGGTTCCAAAGAGGATGGATCTAGACTGTTCTCAGTGGTAGCTGATGACAGAACAAGGAGCAATGGTCTCAAGTTGCAGTGGGGGCGGTTTAGGTTGGATATTAGGAAAAACTTTTTCACTAGGAGGGTGGTGAAGCACTGAAATGGGCTACCAAGGGAGGTGGTGGAATCTCCTTCCTTAATTATTTTTAAGGTCAGGCTTGACAAAGCCCTGGCTGGGATGATTAATTGGGGATTGGCCCTGCTTTGAGCAGGGGTTTGGACTAGATGACCTCCTGAGGTCCCTTCCAACCCTGATATTCTATGATTCTATGATCTCTTTACTCTTTAATTACACACCACCTGAGAGCTGGAGCTTTATTATTCTGTCTCTCCTCCCACTCAGCCCTTGGCACCACTTGCAATTGATTACATCTCTTGCTTCTAGCAGTGCAGTTCATTCTCTACACAGAGATTATTGTCATCGTCCCCCCGCTACCCCCACCGCCGATCCCCCGAGCAATGATGGCTGCTCTCGGGTTTGTGACTTGGACTTGGAATGTCTTGGAGAAGATTTATGAAGCTGGCAAGATCTTTCCCCACAATTATGCAGAGAACACCTGACTCATTTACTAGAATTGCTTTAAAGTCACCCATGCACAATGAAACCCTGCCAGCAAGGGAAAGTTGTCAGGGACTGTGGATAGTGGAAGCCCAAGGATTCCCATGAAGAGGCGGGTGGGTTGCTTTAAAGCTGGTCATTGAGGCAGGTTTTCATCATGTGGAAAGCATGTATCCCAGCAAGGGGGCATAGCTGCCTGTGTTGGCAGCTTTCAATAGCAGTCTATTTTGAATGAAGCTAGGCTGGAACATGGTGCCTGAGCCTTTGGTTTTAGGTAGACTTCTAAAGGAAAGAGTTACCTGGAAATTAATGATCGAAGCAATCAAGTTCAAGTCAAGTAATTGCACAGAGATGGCCGCAGGAATCAGAACATTGTTGGCATGGGAACCGCATTAATTTACTTTTGTTGTGTTTCCATTCGGAAGGATTCCTAATTTTGGAATGAGCGTAAGGCATCGAACTAAAAAAAAGGCATTCCTTATGTAGAGTCTTATGGAAACAAAATCAGTATTAGCCTGACTTACTGTCTCTCTCTTTCAAAATATTTCCAAGTCCTTATGAGCTGATAGCTGATTTATTCACTGAAGCTCTACCCACAAAGAGGCTCTGTATGAGGCCTGTGGCTATCACACTTCAATAGACTACAGGGCAAAGTATTGCAGCTCTACTGAACTAAAATTCCCATTGATTTCAATAGGAATTTTGTCTGAGGAGGAATTGCTCCATTTGACCCATTATACCTATCTAACTTTGAATGGTCACTGTCACGCAAGGTAGACCCCAAATCTGACCTACCATAGTATTTACAGTCTATAAGTAACGGGCTTCAGTCTATCCGAGAAAGGTAGAACATAAGCCAATGGCTGGAAGTTGAAGCCAGACAAATTCAGACTGCAAATACATTTTTGACAGTGAGGGTAATTAACCACTGGAACCATTTGCATACACAGTGGTGGATTCTCCATCACTGATAATTTTACAATCAAGACTGGATGTTTTTCTAAAAGCTGTGCTCTAGGAATAATTTTGGAGTGTTCTCTGGCCTATGTTAAACAGGAGATCAGACGGGATGATCGCAGCAGTTCCTTCTGGACTTGGAGACTATGAATTCTTATTATGAGATAGGCTAAGGTAACCTGAAAATAGCTTTTTAAACACAGGAACGGCCAGACTGGACCAGACCAGTGGCCCATTTAGTTTATTGTCCTCACTCTGACCGTGTCCAGCACCAGATGCTTCGGGGAAGGTGCAAGAACCCCATAGAAGCGGAAGTGGGATAATCTGCCTCCACATTAGGTTTTATTCTGGTCTCTACTGGTTAGAGATTGGATGAAGCCTTGAAACATAAGGTTTAATATCCCTTCCAACATTTTTGTTATCATTCACTAGGATGATTCTGGTATTCTTGAGGTCTATATAAATGTCCAATCCCTTTTTGAATCTTGCTAAATTCTTGATCTCAACAACTTCCTGTGGCAATGAGTTCCACAGTCTATATGTTGTGTGAAAAATATTGGGTTGGGTTGTTGCTTGTGGTTTTTTTGCTTTGTTTTGTTTTTGATGCTTTATGAAGTATAACATGGGCCTAAAAGGAGTTTTTGGGACAAAAAAGTTTGGTGTTTTTACATTAGAAATTCAGGCCCTGACTCTATGATGACTGGAGAACTAGTGGGATTATGACATCATAAGAGCCAGTAGAATGAAAGTTAAGCAGTTAAGACTGGAAGGAATTTTCAGTCAAGAATGTTTAAAATTCTTGTTTATTCTTTGTTAACAGCTATTCAATGTCAATAATTAATTAATATGAAAAAAATTAATGTTTGAAAGAGTCAATGCTGTCTCAATTAAGGCATTATTCTCACAGTTATTTAGATTCTTATCTTCCATTGAAATCAGTGGAAGTTAGGAGGCTAAATACCTTGGAGAATCTGGGCCTAAGAGCTAACAATAAACATCCTTTATATCTCCCCGTGGTTCTCCAGCAAAGTGAGGGAAAGACCTGACTTACGTTTTTGATATTTCTAATCTAAAAAACAAAGAGAAAAAAATACTATTTAAAAATCCTTTCTGGATTATACATCATGAAGGATGGAACTGTGGAAAAAAAACACAAGCCCAACTTTAAAAAATCCTACGCAGGCCATATTAAAAAAGAATTTCTCCATTACTAAGAAAACAGTAGCCACTGTGCATCATAACAAGCCAAATGAATGGAGTGAGCATTGGGTAAAATTCTGCCCTCCAGTACATGTGCACAGCTCCCGCTGAAATCAATGGCAGTTCAGATATGGATATGTGGGCAGAATTTGACTCAAGATTTGAAATCTTGTGTTCCAGCTTCTTGCTTTGCAGCAGCCGTCTTCCCGGAGCCATACTGGCATTTTGGCTGAGAAAGAGGATGCAATCATATTTAATTAATTGAGTAATTAAAAGGGGTCATGTTAATTTCAGCTCCATGGAGGAAAACAAGGGTAGGAAAGATGATCAGTGTTTGCCAAGCAGAACTCAGTGAAACTAGATATGATTTGGGTGTTCAGAGCGCCTAGCGCAATGGAATCAGAGCCCCTGATTGCGGCTCTAGGTGGTACCATAACACAAATAATAAATAATAATGATGATGAGATGAAAAGCACTTTATTTTTCAGCTTATTCTGTCATAGGATACTACTACACATAATGAAAAATGTCAAACAGCATTTAAATCTCTTTCTAGAAGGAGGCCACCAGCATCTTTTTACACTAATCAAAATAATTCTATATGGCTTTCTCTTGTTTGAAGTTAGCCAAGATAATTTTATGGATATTTAGGTCACTTATAGTGGCAGGCACCGTATTTAGCAACTCAGGAGTTTTACTAATGTAGGCATCCTTTCTGAGTCCATGAAACTCAACCAATTTTTCTTTGTAGATAAATTTATCCTTGAATGGAAGATGAAAGCTGAAGTTTCAAGGATCAGTTCTGGTTTGCTCTAGGCAATGAATTTACAGCCTCATTTTGGTGTCACAGAAGGACATGTGTCTTCTCTGTTGCATGTAGGATTATCATGCACTGTGATGTGGAGTGGATAGTCCATTCTGGGGCTAGAAATGCTCTAATTGATTTAGCATTGCTTTTCAATGGGAAATGAATGTCCTACTTAGCTGGAGCAGGTGTCAATGCTGACATTATTCAATCTTTCAGCTGCCTTAGACACTGCTGATCACAAAGTGTTGCTGACTTGTCTGTGGTTTCAGGCAGGAGAAGATGGGCTGCCTTGGTTTGGTGGTGTTCTTGCCTAGCTGAGAAGTCCCAAAGGCTTATGTTGGACAGAAAATGCTCATCAGCTCTAAGTGTTCCCTATGGTCGCCCCTCTTGGTCAATGGGTACATGGAGCCATTGCAGGGCTGTGATGGGGCATACAAACCCCACACTGGCCCAGACGGGTTAAAAGCCAATACGGTCCCAGGTATTCCTGCACCCCCTGACCTGCCGAGCATGCTCCAACTGGAGGAGCAGGTCAAAAGGATGTCAGAAGCCCAGGAACAGGGTGCTGGACAGGCTACAGGAGAGCGGAACCCTTTTCTAGGAAGCCAGAAGAGTGAGCCTGAGACGGGACCAAAGAACAGGTATGGCCCTCAGGCAGAGCCTTCTCTAGCCAGCCCCCCTTTGAGAACACAAGTCCGACAGGGCCCTGCTCCTTTGGACTCTTTTGTTGTAAGCTGATTGGACCATAGGGGCCACGTCCCAAACTGAATGGATCTATAGGTAGGAAGTAGCCCAGGGAAGCAACTTTGACTCATTGCAAGGAAGGAACCCACTGGTGTTGCTTCCCACAGGGCCCTGAGCTGGTACCCACTGGAGAGGGAGCACTCGGGTCCCCCATCACACCCTTAAGGGCCTAGACCCAGATGCAGGTGGCAAGTCAAAGATCCCCAGCTTAAGATCAGGAACCAGGTACCTGTAGCACCCTGACACAGAGGCAAGAGGTCGGAAAGCTGACCAAACACTGACCACTAGGCTTCCGATCCGTCCAAGCTCACTTTCAGAATGCAGTGAAGAATGCAGGCAGCATAGTATCCCAGTCCTGAAAGTAGGCCAGAGAAGAGAGAGGAAAAATCAAAACAAGAGGAGCAGAAATGGATCCTGGAAAACCAACCAGCAGCAGCAGAACCAGCTGTTCCAGCAGCTTGCCATCCTGCAGCAGCAGCCGCTGATTAAAGAAATGGTGGCACAGCAGCAGTAGCTCAGCCAGCAGATGACGATGCTCCAAGAGGTCTGGGGCAGCAGTGAGTTTCACCACAGGAGGGGGAGATACTTCCCCAATGCCATCCATCCTGGGCCCCACAGGCAACCCAGAAGTATTCCTCTTGGTGCCTAAGTGGGGGCAGGGGGAACACTCCCAGACTGGCGTGCCCCATTTCAATGCCCCTCACAGGAGAACCTCCTCGTAAGGTAAACATCTCCCTGATCTAATTATTCATTGACGAAGGGGGAAAGTTTGTCATTAGAATAGAATATCAGGGTTGGAAGGGACCTCAGGAGCTCATCTAGTCCAACCCCCTGCTCAAAGCAGGACCAATCCCATTTGAATTGTTGCAGACATTGCCCTGTGTCCCACTGATCCCAAGACATACCCCAAGGACCTGACTCAATATATTATTTGGTGTAGAAGAAGTGTCTAAGATTGAGATTTTCAAACAGGCCTAAAGTAGCTAGGTGCCCAGTTATCACTGATAGTCAATGGGCGTTGGGTGCCTAGCATCCTTAGGCCCATTTGAAAATCCCAATCTGGCTTTCACCCGTCCTTTCATTCTGGCTGGCCTCTCTACTCCAATGAAGTCAATGGGAGTTTTTCTATTGAATTCAATGGGAGCAGAATCAAGGTGCAATATAGTCCTATCCCTTCCTCCATTTTATTAGCAGCTATGTCTGCTGCACTTACCTCTTCTCCCAATCACGGAGTAAGCTCTTTTGAGACTGCTCCATTGTCCTGGAAATTGCCAAAACAGAATGGAAAATTATGCTGAGACTCTGGTCTGACGGAGGTCCTAAAGTCCCTCTTGAAATTGAGTACCATGCTGAGCAGTAAGACAACTATCCTGGGCAGTCTATGACAACCGTTGTGTTTGTGGATCGGGCTTAGCACTAGAATACTTGGTAGCAGGGGAGAAAAAAAACAGTGGTATATTTTTTCCAAGGTTAAGAAACTCCAGCCTGCCGTAAGCTCTGAATGCCATGAGCGCTCGGCTGGGAAAGGGCACTTTGCCGCTAAGAGTTGTTAATAGTTTACAGAATCCAGGAATCCCACATAACATGGGTGTCGGGCTGCTGCCATTCCACTGAGTTAACCTCTGGGAAGGGAGGACATTAGCCTGACCGCAAAGATTTGATGACAATTCTTCTGCTACCGTGAGGAGATTGTGCCAAAAACAGGTCATGAGCAGGAAGACCCTTCCTCAAAGATCCACAGTATAATTGCCTTGAAAGTATTATGAGTGTTAAAATACAGTTAGGAGGAATTGGGTCAACTCTCCAGACTCCCATTTCTTTGTAGAGTTCTTAAGAAGGATATTCCAGTACAGGTCCTAGCTTACTTGGATACCTAATACACCTGACAAATTCCAGTTGAACACAGAGACTGTCCCTTTGAAGTCTTTGAATGAAGTTAGATTAGACTCTGCCCATTTATCATGTACTTGCATGTCAGACCGGAAGCTACTGGTTACTTTGCCTGACATCTCTAAAATGTGTTGGTTCTGAGCAGCTCCTGTCATGCTATTAAGGCCCATTCAAACTGCTATTAGTAGCTAGGAAATTGATGCTTATTATTTTAGTTTTCTTCCCAGGATCATTTCCCCTGAACTGAGTGAATCCATATGCAACTTCCCTCCACCTACACACTACTTAGATGGCAGCTGTAGTGACTACCTCTCTCTTCTCTGGGTTAGCACCTGGGGTTTGACCCACCCATTCAGTGTAATCTTTGTAAGCCTCTGCATTTGTCTGAATATCTGTACTTCTTGTTCCCTGGAGGGCCCATCTATCCAAAGGAGAGCTATGATATGTAACCTAGGCCATGGGAGAACTGACACTGTATAGGACACAGGTCCCCAATCTGTGGGGCATGCCCCCCTTGGGGTGCATGGAGGAATGTTTTGGGGGTGTGGCTGGGGCCCAGGGCCAGCCCCCATGGGGGGTGGGGAGGGAGCACCACTCAGCTGTGCCCCTGGCCCCAGCCGCTGGCCCCGCGCCCAGGGATCCACTCCCGGCCGCTGGCCCCACACGCAAAGTTCCGGCTGCCAGCCCTGCAGCTGGGGATCCCGGCTGCCGATGCCCGGGGATCTGCTCTCAGCCACAGCTGATGGCCAAGGCTCTGCTCCCGCCCCCACCCCCCCAAATGTGCCTCCAGCCTCGGCCCCTTTGCCCCATCTGTGTCTCCCCCCTCCCAGAGCCATGGCCCCACTCCCGGCTGGGAGGGGGCATGAACAGGGGTAAGAAGGGACCACAAGTTCAAAAATTTGGGGACCACTGGTATAGGAGATCATACTTGTAAGCTCTTTGGGGCAGGGACTGTCTTTTTGTTCTGTTTGTACAGAGCCCAGCACAATGGGGTCCTGGGCCATGACTGGAGCTTCTAGGTGATATGCTAATACAAATTATTAATAATTCTCCCAGGAACCACAGAGGAATTATTGTTTGTTTTCTTTAACATTTGTATATAGTGCCATAGGTGCAGGTTTAACATTAAAAAAAGAGAGACATTGCTCCTGCCCCGAAGATCTTAAGATTCCGTATGACAAGACATGAGGCTGGGGAAGATGACATCAGTCAAAGCAGGAGGTGTAAGGATCCACACGTCTAGAAACTGGCTTGCTACTGCTACAGATCTTGTCTTTCACATCGCCTTGCTCCTCACTCCTGCCTTCATCCCTGGACTGACTTGACCTTGGTACCGGTTTCCTGACTTGGCTTGGTAACTAGTCCCGATTCCTGCCTTTGACCCCATCCCAGCTTGACCGTGGTGCCTATTTCCTGATTTGGCTTGGTAACTTGTCTCAGCTCCTGCCTTTGACCCAGGCTC
The DNA here is from genome assembly GCF_965152275.1 of Natator depressus. Taxonomy (NCBI): domain Eukaryota; kingdom Metazoa; phylum Chordata; order Testudines; family Cheloniidae; genus Natator; species Natator depressus. Next base: position 134,362,034 of record NC_134237.1, on the reverse strand, counting down.
CGCGGATGCTTCTGGCCTGGCTGCCTATGCCCCAGCCATTACAGGGAGGGAGAAATATGCTGAACAGGATTATGCAGTTGATAGTTTGGCACAGTTCAGATCATGCTAGTTATTTTAAAAAAAATTAACCACAAGTAGAGCAAACAGCACCATTGCCTTTCCTATGATCTGTAGTACGGTGTTCTGTCATTTGCTCTGATAGAGCCTACCTGAACTAAACTAACTTATGAGACTGTTCTTGCTCCTTTGGGTTTTGTGAACCTCCTGTAGGAGCACATTACAGCACTCTGTGCAGATATGTGTGTGGATGTAGGCCACTACCACAGAAATCCAGCTCTGTGATAGGCAATTTTAGTCAATGGATGCATCAACACCAAAAACACAAAGAGTAGTAATATCTTATTAATTAGTAGGCCTGGTTGGAAAATAGGATTTTTTTCCAACTGAAAATTTTAATTCTTTTCAATGAAAATTTGAAAACTAAAACCTTTTGACTTGAAAACTCCAAAATGTGATTCGGATCTGATCCCACAGTGCTTGATAGAAGTTGTAAGTTACATGCTTCGTGCCCCATTCTCTTCTGTAGGCTTGTCAACCTGGTCAGAGCAATCTCTCAGGGTGCATCATCGTCTCAGGGGGCTGGCTGCACTTCTCTGGTTCATCATGGGAGTCCAGGGCTGTGGTGCATCATGGGAGATGTAATCCATCTTGCGGGGGGGTCCAGCCCACAGAGGAGAATAAGGTCATGAGGCTCTTGAATTACAGTTTCCAAGGGGCACTGCAGTGGCACTTACAAATCAAATTCTTTGGGTTTTGCGTGTTCACGTTTCATCAAAAAACAAAATTTCCACAGAAGAGAGATACTTTGCATGAAAAAATGTCATTTAATCAAAAAAGTTTTATGTTGAAAAATGGCTTAGGTGGATGAATTTCAACCGGCATTACTAATAAGGGATTGAACAGCTTTATTTGTGGATACAGCTGGTTTCTTTAACTCAATGCACAAAGCTGTTATGGCCCTGAAAATGCATAGATGTTCTTAGACCTGTAGTTACTGCCTTATAATTCTGTCTCAGTGCAACCTCTGTCTTCCTGTCAGGTTGCTCCCAAGGGCAGAAATCCTCTTGAGCTGTAATCTTTGTATCCTTTGGTCACCAAGGCAACAGCAGCAACCACTTTAGGAATCTGAACAGACATAGTTTTAGCTGTATCTGTTTGGATCCTGTAAGATTTTGTAAACTGTCTTTAATCTACTTCTATTCTCTATGATGTTCCCACTCATTTTTAATTGCCTACTGCTCTACGGCTAGGCTGAGGGGAATGAGAATTTTCCTTTCTAGACCCTGACGGGAAATATATCAGAAACGGATTTAACCTTTTCCTGGTGCATTTGAATCCCCAGAGCTTTAATTATTCACTTGACAGTATCGGAACTGACTGAGTGCACTGGACCAATGGTTCATCTCATCCAATTTTTTGCCTCTGATATTGACCACTACCAGCTGCTTCAGAGAAAGGTGCAATTAACCTTATAATGGACAATGAAAAAATAACCTGCACATGGGGGAAGTTTCATCCAAACCCCAAGCAGTTGCTTGTTTGTTTATGCCCTGCAGCATGAGCACTTATATTCTTGTTAATCCTAGCTAAATTTTAATCTATATTGGAACTTCTTCTTAAAGATACACTCTAGTTCAAACAGGAATTAATTCAGGGAAATCCTATGGTCTGTATTATACAGGTCAGACTAGATGACCACAATGGTGCCTTCTGGCCTTATATTCTGTCTAGTGTAACTGTGGCTGCTCTCTTTATTGGGAGTCCCCTTTCTTTGGTAATAAAAGCTAAATAGGAATTACTAGCTTTACTTTATATGCCTCTATCATGTTGCCTCTTATTCATCTCCTCTCTAAGCTATGCAAGTCCCCTCAGGCTGGGGAAAGCCTTTGAATCTCTGAAATGAAATCCTTTCACCACTAGTCAGAAAATTCACCTTCTTCATTAAGAGGATGAATCCACAGGAGGACTAGAGGAAATATTTGATGGGTGCTTTTTCAAGTGCTTTTTGTATTTTCAGAACTGTTCTTCCTCTCTTTTCACTGAAGTTCTAGAAAAGCGAGAAGGCAAACTACCCCTTAGAGGAAGATGTAAACTCAAAGTACTGTTTCACTTTGTTGCTTACAAATAGAGTTGGTTGATAAATTCTAGGCAGAGCAGTTTTGTGTTGAAAAATGCACTTTTGTCAAAAATCAAAAGGCTAGCCAGGAATGTGTCAATTTTCATGAGAAAAAAATCTAAAATTGTTTTGACATTCTCGTTTTGATAGGGTGAATTTTTTTTTGACAAATTGCAATTCATCTTGTTTTAACTTTTATTTTAACATAAGTCAAAATGAAATCAATCAAAATAATCAAGTCAAAATGAACATTTTTACCTTATCGAAAGACACGGTTCTACCTTATTGAAATGAAACATTTCAATATTTTTGAAAGGAAACTATCTGATGATCCCAAATCTGAAATTTTCTTGAACTTTCAGGTCACAGGAAATTTCAAAATTTTGGCTTTTTGATTTGATTTGCAATAAAAAAATATGTTTTTTTATTATTTAAATGTTGTAATTTCCTTTGGAATGGAAATTCTGGTTTCCAGCCAACTCTACTCACAAGCAAGGGCCTATTCTTAGTAATGTCCCGATCAGTAGATAAGAAGTGGGTCTTGTGGCTAAGGCAGAAGACTGGGATTCTAGGTCTGTGTGTTTTGGGTTGCTTTTTTCCCCCCTTCTTCTCCTGGCTCTGACACACACTCCCTGTCTGATCTAGGGGAAGTCACCTTGTGATGAGATCCCTGAGATGTATCCTGAAACTGTGGGACCTCCTTGTCACCAAGAATCTCATGAACTTCACACAGCTTCTCAAAAGTAGTAACATATTCCAGGATATCACCCGTCTCCTTGTATGCAGGACATAGTTAGTCCCAGTTGTGGATTCTTGGATGAGGGGAATTGTTGGGGCTTGGAGGATTCTGGTTCTGCTTGTCTGCCAGATCCAGTTGATGTTTCTACTCTCTTTCCTCGACTTCTTTAGTTCCTAAACCCTCTGATGCGCTAACTCCTTGGCTTGCTTCTGAGTCCTTATTTCCAGTTCCTTTAGTTCCAGGGCCCTTTTATATGCAGCTTGCTCTTTGGCCTTTTCAGCAGAAGGTGATTATAAGTAGCAGGCATACAGATCAAAGTTGGTTACATAAGAAATTAAAATAAAATCACAGTCTAAATTCCACAGACTAAACAAAATTTGAATCAAGCAGTTTCTCACCCCTCTGGATGTTTCAGGCAGTTTACAGTTCTTATTACACAGGCTGGATTTCCTTCTCAGCCTGGAACCGATCTCCTCACTTCAAAGTCTGTCTTCCAAAACGATCTTCCAGGTGTTGAGATGGGGGAGGAGGGAGGCCAAGTGGTGATATCATCGACCCTCATTTATACTTTCTCTCCAGGTGTTAGAAAGATCCTTGCTGTAAGTGGGGATTAAGCAGCCCCCATTACATATGTACCCTCTCTGAGGAGTCTGGGAGAGTGGATTCTTCTTGATGAGCCATCAACACATGTCTGGCTGGTCTTAATGTAAATCTGTCTTGTCAGTGCAGTTGCTCCTTGGTTGCCACTGAAAGGCTAGCTATGGGCATTCCCCTCTTACCACATATTTCAGTAACAAACCTATAGCAATACTTCATAACTTCACATGCAGTGATAGTTAAGGATACGATTCTGTCAGGGAGGTCACAGATTCCGTGACTTTCTGGGACCTCCGAGCAGGGTTCCCTCTAATGTTTCCCATGCATGAGCAGAATGAATGTTATGTGCACCAATATGGAGGTGATGTGTGACACATCACCTCCATATTCCAGAGCGGTAGACATGTTAGTTTGTATCAGCATAAAGAACAAGGACTCCTCGTTCTTTTCACCTCCATATTAGTGCACATAACAAAATTCATGTGGTGGGAGTGGGGCCAAAAGGTTTGGAGTATGGGAGGGGGCTCAGGGCTGGGGCAGAGGATTGAGATGCTGGGGCGGGGGAGGTGAGGGATCTGGCTGGGGGTGAGGGCTCAGGTGTGGAGCTGGGGATGAGGGGCTCAGGGCTGGGGCAGAGGGTTGGGGTGTGTGCAGGGGGTGAGGGCTCTGGTTGGGGGTGTGGGGATGAGGGGTTCAGGGTGCGGGAGGGGACTCAGGACTTAAGTAACTCAACCAGAGGTTAGGGGTCTATTACAGGAGTGGGTGGGCGAGGTTCTGTGGCCTGCAATGTGTAAGTGGTCAGACTAGATGATCATGATGCTCCCTCCTGGCCTTAAAGTCTATGAGACCACAGACGACCACAAGCTGTTGAGCTTTTCCTTTCATCAATCCAGATCATGTATGATATTCCGGAAGCACGTTCAAATTTTGCTCTGGATACAAAAAAGTAACTTGAAGAAAGTCTTACGACCCCATAGACAGTTACTAAGACAATTTATAGTCCTATTTATCCACGAATTTGCTTCTGTGGCTTAGGTTTGCTGGGTTCCACCTCCTCACTCGCTCTGGAGGATGGTGACCAATTCGCCTCAAAGGCTCCAGCCTGCTCCTTCTCCAGTTTGAGTCCTTCTGATCAAAAAGGAATCTCTTAATCTACTCCATCCCCCTGTCCATAAGGTACATTCTTGTGGCATGCCCAGGGCTCTGAAAAACTCAGCTGTGTGTGCATCTGATAAGCCAGAGAAAGCAAACTGGCCAGCAAATGGGAGTATAATTTGTTTTTCTGCAACACCACTGATACTACAAAGTGAGAGATGGCAAAGAACTATGGGCCAGATTCAGCTGGAGTTGTGTTCATGTCAGGACTGCAGAATTTGGCCCGATTAGATTATTTACTCCAGTGTTTCTCCATCTTTGCAGGTTGGTGACCCCTTACTTGAAGTCAACATTTTTCATGATCCCTTTACATTTACTAGAAGAGTAACACTGTGTCAATAATAATGATAAAACCATATCATTTATTATTTGGGTGCATGTTTGGAGAGGTTGACCGAGAACACTTAACCTAGAAAGGTAAGAGTGTGTGGGGAGTGGGGAAGCAGGATTTCCTTTGCGTTAGACTGTAATCATATTTTTAACAACTCATGACCCCTTGATTATCTTTTGTGACCCCCAAGGGTTGTAATCCACTGAGTGAGAGACACTGATGTTGTTCGTGCTCTACCTGCACAAGAGTTTTCTCTACAATCTATTCCAGGGGTAGTCCAGCCTACCTTTAAATGTCACATGCACTATAGGTCTCTCCCCTCAGGGCTTGTCTACACTACAGGTTATGCTGGTATAACTTATGTCACTTAGGGGTGTGAACAAGCCACCCCCCGCACGATGTAAATTACACCGAGCCAAGCAATGGTGTGGACAGCACTATGTCAGCAGGAGAGCTACTTCTGCTGACATTGCTACCGCCGCTCGTGGACATGGTTTTATTATGTTGACAGGAGCGTTCTCTCCCGTCGGCATAGCGTGTCTTCACCAGATGCGCCACAGCGGTGCAACTGCCTCAGTGCAGCGCTTCTAGTGTAAACTAGCCCTTCTACTGTCCCACAGATAAGTTCCCAAAAGGAAAGGTGATGCTTAGTTGCGGTGCCCACAACTGCTGATGTCCTGATACCTTTTGCTTTGTGCTAGTGAGGAACCAGGTCCACTGAGTAAACAATTCCTCCTTTTCACAGCCCCACAATGAAAGCTGGAATGACAAAACAAAACCACCACTTCTAGCTCCTTTTCGGTGTTTGTTTCCAAAGTTCTTTCAGCAGCCAGAGATGAAAGGGAAGACAGGAATTAAAATGCAAAGGTTGGCAAGGACATCGTTGCTTAGAGCAAAATGCAAATCTGAGTGACGTGACAAAAGTTCTGGTATGAGACCAAAAAGCAAACAAAACCTGCAAATAAAGCGTAGCCTCGGAAAAATCCGAGAGATGTGCAATGCTGTGTTTTCTAGGACACTGGCAGCTGGTTTGCTGTGCAGCACTCCCATAAATGCAGTGCACACAACCCACTGAAATGTACTTAACAGGGAAATGAACCAAGCTAAACTAAAGCATAAGGCAGTTTATCTCCTGCATCACCCGGCGTCAAGATCTCGAAATGGGCTGGAGTCTGAACCCATATTCATGCAGAGGAGTTTTTGAATCTCACCGATTATGCATTTAAAGGATGGATGGGACCCATAAAGCCCTAAATGGTCTGAGATCTACCTGATGGACCACCTCTCTCCCGGTCCCATGCTTCCACAGCTGTGGCTATCCTGCTTTTTAATGAAAGAAGGAAGAGCTGGCAGGGAATTCTGTGTGTGAGCTCTGGGATTTGAATCTTTCTTCCACCTTTGGTCCAAAATAGCCTCAATATGGTGACTTTCCAGAGACTCTGCGAAAGACACCTGTTTGATATGATTTTTGGAGAGGACAGAAGGATGTGCTGCTTGGAATAACAGAAATGGGTTTGTTTGAATGACTGTGTGACACCAATGCCGCTGCATGAGACATAGCGGGGATTGAACCGGGAAACTCCCTGGAACTTCAGGCAGTACAGGCTCATGCATGAGCTAAAAGACCTCCCTCTTTTAGTCAAGGCTGGACTAGGGTCATCGTTCTGTAGGTGACCTAGCCACCACCAGAGGGGATCAGAGCACCTCGCTGGCATGGCTTATAATTGTTTTCATGCTGCTATTGTCATACTAATGGTGTGTTAGGGCCCTGTATAGATCTGTTTTATTACTATTTAAACTGAAGCACATTAATAAGTGCTCAGGCTGATTAAAGAATGCAGAACTGGGCCCCAAGATAAGCAGGGTTAGGCTGGGGAAGTGTTTGGATGGGAGACCTCAGGGGGTTGTAGAAGGTAGGGACTAATGATTCAATAGTCCGCACTCTTACCGCCTGAGTTTTGAACTGATGGTCCAGCATGGTGATAGGGGGCACTGCGCTGCATCGAAGATTAAATGTAAATCAGCTCCTGACCAAGGTTCCCCATAACTGCATATCGGCCTGGCCACACTCCTAGCAGACTCTGTGCACAGATAAGTGCTTGCTCTGCAGGGCGGGAGTCTGGCAACTGAGCTCTGGGGTTCTCGCTTCCCCCGGGCAGTTCTGGGGGTGCAGCCAGTTTGGAGTGGGAAAGCAACTCTAGAGCTCCCCTTCCTTGGCTGCATCTGGTGCTGCTGATCTGGAAGGCGGATGGGCTCCGGGGCACCCCCTTTCTCTGGCTGCTGACATGAGAAGAGAAGGGATACCAAGGCTCTTTTTTTCACTACATACTACGTCTTGTGGCTCTTATCCACAAATGACTGCTTTACACTGATGACTCTCAAATCTCCTTCTCTACTAGAGACCTGGCTCCCTCCCTCAAGTCCTACCTCTTGGAGATCTCTTTGAGGTCATTCAACTACCAACTTGAGTTCATCATGGCCCAGACCAAGCTTTTGATCTTAGATCCACTATCCAAAGCTTTCACCTCTCCCTCACCATGGGTATAACCATCATCCTCCCAGTCACTGAGGCCTGTCAGCTGGGGGTCATCTTTGACTTTGCCCTTTCTCTTGACCCACATCTAGGCTGTGTCTTCCACCATTACTACTTTTACCTCTAATAGTTCAAGGGCTCAGTATTTTCTGTCAGCCCAGATTGCCATAGCTCTTGTTCAGGCCCTTATAGCCTTGCACCTCAACTATTGTAGCCTGCTGCTCTCTGGCTTGGATACCAGCCATCTACTCTCTCAAGTCCACTCAAAATGCTGCTGCGAGGATCAGCTTCCTGGCTCATCAATTTGAGCTCATCACCTCTTTTGATAGCCTTCCACTAGCTTCCCAAACATAAGCTCCTTCACTCTGCTTTTGAGAGTCTGTAGCAAGGCAATGACTCACCGGTGCAGGACCTCCTGCTGGTTGTCTGGGAACTAGCTCTTTCCAGTATATGGAGCACCCTCTGCAGGCCGGTGTCTCGCCTGCCACTGGCCCCCATGTCCCTCCCGGACCCCGGTGCCTCTTTACATTGGGGTGCTGCCCCCTGGCAGTGCCCCTTTGTCTCTGGGTTCTGCCCACTGCAGTAACCCACAGATCTGGGTCTCCCCTCCCAGGGGAACCCCCAACCCTCTATCCCCATCTTTGCTTAGGGGCTACTGGCCGTCACCATCTTGCCCCCGTTCACTGGGGCAGACAGCAGTCTGTAATGGCCACTCATCACTGGCAAGGGGGGTTTGGACCTGCTGCCTCTGCCTAACCCCAGGCTGCACCTTTACAACCCCAGTACCTGTTTAGGCCCTGCACAAGGCCCGCAGCCAGTGGGTTTACCAGGCTGGAGCTCCCCAGCTCCTCTTGTCTTCCCCCAGCCCTTCTCCACTTTGGGTACCTTGGTCTCAGGCAGCTTGACCCTCTCTACAGCTAAAGAGAGATTCCTCCTAGTGTCTGGCTGACAGCTCTTTTATAGGGCCAGCTGTGGCCTGATTGGGGCGTGGCCCCAGCTATGGCTGCTTCCCCAATCAGCCTAACCAAGCCACAGCCCGCTCCAGGGCTGCTTTTAACCCCTTCAGGGCCAGAGCGGGGTGATCACCCTGCTCCAGGGCCCTTTGCCATGGCACCCTTCCCTATCTGTCAGATCCACTAGCTTATCAAACCATCATCATTTATGGGATGGGGTCTGAAGGCCCCACACTGAACCAGGGCAGGGAAAAGAGCAATACTGGGCTCGGGAGGCCCTTTCCCTCAACAGGTGCCTGGTATGTTCCCAGTGTAGGAGAAGTTGAAAAGGACACTGGTAGCCCAGGGAAAAGGGGGAATGAGCCGCATGTGGTACCAGGAAGCCAGGCTGATGCTGAGAGTGGTGCCAGGAGTGGCAACAGCTTTGTGTAGGCTGCCTTAGCAGCAGGAATTTGGATAACCCCTGTCCCCGCCCCCAGGGAGCGGAAAGCCCTGAAAGCCCTCCAGCCAGGACAGGTTAGGCATTTTAGAACTCACTACTCAAAGAATTAAATTTAAGCATAATAGAGGGATAAAAATTATGGAATGCACAGACCAGTTAAAGAACTAAAATAATTGCACTTTGAAAGAAGAAAATTATAGAGAATATATATGCGTTGCAGGAAGTATCAAGAAGTAACAACAACACAAGTTTATGGGTTGGGAGGTGAGTGTGTCAGAGACAGAGTGAGAGTGTGTGTGTGTGTGTGTGAGAGAGAGAGAGGGACAGAGTGTGTGTGTGAGAGAGAGAGAGGGACAGAGACACAGTGTGTGTGTGTGTGTGCTAGCTGCTGGGGAAGTCTGTGAAAGACTGTGCGCTGTCTCTTTAAGGCACTCACCAGAAGCTCAGACCACCGCAGTTGCCAGCAGCTCTCCTGCTCCTGAGCCCTGTCCCCACTCCCCCACTCTGTGGAGCTGGGTATATTGGCAGGGGGGAGGCGGGGGTAGAGGGACATCAGCACTCCCCCTCCTTCCCCCTCTGCACAGCAAGTAGGAGGGTCCCGGGAGCAGCTGGCCAGGGGCTCCAAGGCAGAGGGCAGGAGCAACGGGGCTGCAGAGCAGCGAGGGAAAGGGGCACCTGAACCCCCCATCCCCTCTCCGCCCCCCGTGCACAGCTCTGCTAATCAAATGTGCGGCACTTGATTCACTCCTGGGCGGCCGCACGGCCGCGCATCTTAGAGGGAGCACAGATCCTCACCAGGAGCTCTTGCACTGATTTCACTGACTGTGTGGGCCATTGACAGCCAGAGCCCCACCGCTGGGGGCTGACAACCGGAGCAGTCAGCATTGTGTGTACACGGATATGCGTCAACCTAACTACATTGACCTAAGGGCTACACCTCTCATGGAGGGGAATTTATGAGGTTGGCGTAGTGGGTGACTGACTTTGGCAGAAGCAATATGGTAGTGTAGACGTTTATAGCGTTAGGTCAGTGTAAGCGGACTTACATTGACCTAATTCGGTAGCATAGATCAGGCCTAAGACTGAGGAGAGCCTGCTAAGCCAGTGATCATGCCCCAAACTGAGGTGCTCCAGGTTGGTAGAAAGTGCGTTGTGGAAAACATAGTTTGGGGTAGCTCAGTAACTGGGCCAGATGCCCTAGGGCCCTGGATCAGGACCAGGTGGACTGGGTGGGCCCGGGTCCCCCTACCTTGCCTCCCCCGCTCCCTCCCCCATAGTGACTTAACCTCTATGGGAGCAATTGAAGCACATTGGGCAGGGGGCCACAGCCCAGGCCCCCGCTGGGACAACTAGGCCAGCAGAAACAGTATGGCCCTGACTTGATTACTAGGCCTGCTGGTCATCAGACCTTCCCACTACACCCTCCCTCTCTTCTGTCAATGATGCCAAAGTTGGTTGCCCTCTTCTCTCCCCAGCATCTCTGGTCTTTCTTCTAGGCCGGCCCCCTTGCATGAAAAAAACGGCCCCCCTCTCACAATTCATAAAGTTGCCCCCTTTATCCCCTTTTAAAATCCCTCCTTAAAATCTGCTTCTGCAGTGATACCTACACATCACTCCCATGTGGCTAGGCTAATGAGGAGCTGGGACTTCTGCTTTTCTGCTAAATTCTGCTTGTTTGATTGTTTCCTCCTCCTTCCGACCTCTCCTACCCCATCGACCTGTCTTAGCCACCTGTTGCAGCCTGAGTAACATCAGGCTGCGAGCTCTCTGAGACAGGGACTCTCTTCTTTTGTTCTTTGCCCAAACAGCCACTACACAACAGGATCCTGGTATTTGATTGGACTTCCTAAGTGGGTGTTTAATAACAAATGCCCTTGCACTTACCGCAACTGTCTGCTTCACTCTATTGGTTTGGTAAAATTCCAGCATGGGCTAGGAACGTTCTCTCCACCTCAGGGCCACAGGATACGGCCTTCTTCACTTTGCATCCTTCAATCTTCACTCCATATCAGTGGTGGTGTTCACTACGTGCAGCCAGGGATGTGTGCTACTGCTAGAGCCCAGCAAACAGCTGTCACGTTGCACTTAATCCTCACACCACTCCCGTGTCATGGAGGTGGTATAATCCCCATTTTACAGAGTGGGAAACTGAGGCATGGGGTGATGAAATGGCTTGCCCAAGCCTAAACTGTCAGAGCTGGAAGTAGGACAGAGGAGCGCCTGGCTCCCTCTGCTCAGACCTCTCTGTCAACAGAAACCTAGCCGACGAAGGAGCGATAAACAACCAGTTTCTGAAAGCAAAGGGGGTAAAAGCCAACAGCAGCTGCTTTCGATCTGTGGTAATGCCAGCTGCTATTGCAAAAAATGAAGGTTTCTGATCTTTACTGGTGCTCCCATCCCATTTTTGAGCAACATTTAACTGATTTATTTCTATCTGTATTCATAAAAATGTGTCCACCGCCCAGGCCTCTGGGCACATTTGCATCAGGGGAGCCATCAATCAGGCTCAGAAAATGGCAGCATCAAAGACAGTTGCTGGATTAACCTCCCCCAATGTGATACCACAATAAAGAGTAAAGACTCAAAACAGTCTCCCTAGCCAACAGACTGATGCAGCCAAGTTCCCTGTCATGTCCCAGACGTCTGTGGTTGAGTAAAACAGATGGGTCTTACACCAAGCCCTGAGGATCAGCAACTCTGGGCCCAAACAGACCAGCATGGGAGAAAATTTCAGCTTAATTAACCCTTTGTCAAGCATGCCTGGCCCCTCAGCTGCTCTCATCTGTCAGCAATGCACATAAGAAGGGAGGAAGCCAGGACATGGACAATATAAAGCATTAAACACTCCCTGGTGGTTTGAGTTTCACAAATTCCTTGGGCAAAGCACTTGCCCTGATTCAAATGCAACTCTCTCTCCTCCCATTTCCACAACAAAGGCAGGCTTTGTATTCCAGAAACCCCAAAGTTGGGGTCACCTGTTGTGTGTGAGAGAGCTGCACATGGTAATGTAGAGTATGTCTACACTGCAATGTACACCCACGATTCGAACTCAGGCTCAAGCCCAACCTCCCTTCCATCTACACACATCGTGCTAACCCAGGACTCAGACCCAGTGTCCTAGGATCCCACATGAGTGGAGGGTCTGAGCCTGAGTCAAGCTGGGACCCAGGGTTCAAGCCCTATTGCTTTGCAGGGTAGACACAACCCCATTGATCTCATGTTCTGGGTGTCCACTAAAAGCATTCTGCAATCCCACAGGCTGACTTCCTTTGTCCTCTGGACAGTCACATTTGGTGAACAGTCAGGTTTCCTCACACTACAACACGAACAAAGGGCTAGAGTAGCCATATGTTGAGAGGCATCTAGGAAGTCTTGGATATGGTTGGTTGGACTCAGGCCCCTCTAATGCAGTGTAGATGCCGGACTCCCCAGGTTGGGACTCAGGGTTCAACAATTCCTAACCTGGGGTTGCAAATGAGTGTAGACACTCAAGCCTAGGTTAACACAGACATGATCTGCTAGCTCCAGTGCTACTAAACCTGGGCTTACATTGCAATGTAGACAAACTTGGGGAATCTAAGCATGTTCATGGTTAAAGTGTTTAGGATCAGAGGTATCTTACATCCATTAAATGCATGACGGAGCTGGCTGATTTCCACAGAAGAGGACTGAAGCTATCTCAGCAGTGTCTATATATGTTGAGCCTCCTAATTCATTCCACCTCTGATGACTAAAGGAGCTACTACTTATGCATGATATTACGAGCATGGGTTAGATTGTTAAGTATGTACAGTAGGTTAAAAGTGATCTGTAAAGAAACAAAAGGGGTGCTCACATCCCCGGTTTTTGTGCTGCTTTATGGTGTAGAAAGAAAGACAGTTTGTACTGAGGTTTTTTTTTCTCCCCTGCCTATTTAGCCTTTAGAAATATCAGGAATATATATTATTTTATGCAGCATTGCTCCCCCTGCATGATGTCTAGATCTGATGTGGAATGTGAGCTTTCTCAGCCCCCAACTGAAGGGGGAACCAATATTAAATTTTTAACAAAAATGTCTTTCTCCTAAGTGTTCTTCACACTTTTGAGTTAAAGAGGAGCTAACGAAGACAAAGAGCTATAAATAGAATAAAAATGTACCTCTTGCCTTACTCAATCAGGTTTCATTTCCATGGTGTGTCTGGTGTCTCAATTGTACCAGCTCTGCAGTTGTCCATGGGAACTTCTGGGAAAAATAAGGCAGACAAGACCTGAATGTCTAAAGTAAAAAAGACTCAAAAAAGTAAAAACAATTATAAACTTTTGGATCTTCTTTATAAATCATAAAGAAGATTACAACCTATTTTTCTGTGCATTTTCAGTGCATCTTTTTTTCCAATAGCTAAAGGGTTAACTATCTCACCTAGCTGAAGCTTCTGCAAAGTTCCTATGTTCCTTCTGGCTAGAAGACCCTCGGAACATAAATGATGAGACATTGTTGCAACTATTGTTCCAGCCTGTACCAGCTTTCAATGAATCAGTCAAGGTATAGCTTGAGAGCTGCTATTAAACAGCGTGCTGACCTATTAGGGTGATGTTTTGTTCTTTGGAATCTCTTTCCTTTGTTTTTACAGAAGCTTAGCATTTGACAAAGGAAATCCAAGCAGGTACTCCAGAATTCTTCAGTACACAACAGCTTTTACAGATCAAGAAGAGAAACATAAGACCAAACGAATTGTGCAGAAAGATATTCAACACTACCACTATCACTTTAGCATTAAAGTCCCCAGAAAAACCTACAAAGGAGACATGGGGGTTCAAATAAGATCGTGTAGTGGAATAATTTTATGGCACTCAAAGATAAATGGAAAGTTGTGGTTTCTATACAGTACTTACAGAGTTGTTTGCTATGAAAAATGTACGGCTAGACCAAAACAACATGTATTCTGTTTATGCACAGAAAATATTATTCAAGAACAGCTCACACATGTAGAAAGATTGTCCCTGAAATGTTGCCAAAGTCCTTTGCAGCTTCATTTGCTTGCTGGCTTGAATGAGTGTCACTTGAACAAGATAAAGGCTCCTCCTTACACTGGTGGTATTCTCTTCCCTACATGTGTTTTTTAACGTTCAGTACAGTATGTGAATAGGTTGACTTTGCAAGTATGTTAAGATCTCGCCTACATGTCTCTGTGCTTCACCAGACTTCACTTTGGATTTAGAAAACAAATGAAAGCATGGTTTAGTCTTTAATGTGAGTCCTAGCCAAATCTTGTGGCGAGGAGGTTTGTCTAGTGCTTTCCACAAGTGCTCATCACTGCCCTAACTCTCGTCACATTGACGTCAATAGGAGTTTTAATGGGTGCAGAGTTAGACCAACGCTGACTATGCTTAGGGAAAAGAGCATTGGATTGAGATCCAAAACACCTGGGTTTCATTCCGAGCTCTAAACCTGTATGGCATAGGAGGAGTATCTGTGCAGTAGTTGACCCAAAATGAGGATAAAAATTCTCACCTGATTCTCTAGGGTGCTGAAAGACCGTGTTTGCAACGCATGCTGAAATGGCTGGATTTAAACACTACAGGAGTGCAGCGTGTTTAGATTGTTATTTACGGTCATGTTGTAGCCTTATTGGTCTCAGGATATAGGAAAGACAAGATGGTTGAGGTCATATCTTTGGTGGTGGAGGAGACCTGCTTCTGAAGATATGTCTACACTAGAGAGTTTACAGTGGCACCGCTGTAGCTGTGCTGGTGTAAGATCTCTCGTGTAGCCGCTCTTTGACAACAGGAGAGTGCTCTCCTGTCGACATAATTAAACCACCCCCAAGGAGCAGCAGTAGCTATCTCGGCAGGAGAAACTCTCCCGCCAACATAGCAATGTGCACACTACCACTTTTGCTGGCATAACTTATGTCACCGCGGGGGTGTTTTCTTCAGTTCTTCTTCAGGTCTGGGAAAGGTACTCAGAGTGTGGCAGCTAAATACCAGGTGCAACAGATGGTTTAGCGTAAGGAGTTAGCACATATTGTGGGAAACCATGAAGACAAAGGGGCCAGTTAACACTGCTGCAGTGATAGGGCAATAAACAGGGGTTAGTGGGTAATGGATTGTTTCATAAATCCAGTGATTTATGGGTAGATTGTGATTTGTGTGAGCACTGAGAAATTGAAGAACAAACCAATCCCATTAAAATCAAGTGGTGAAATATGCAGCCTGTTGCAATATACTAACAATTGTGGGCTTGATTCAACCCAGCTGGCACAGGAAGGTAAACCTAGGGCAGCTAATCCCATTCGAGGGGTTCCGCGCTGGGAAGAGCAGGCTTTGTTTGCAGGTCTGTTCTCCCAGGAATGAAAGGAAGCTTTAAGTTGTGGATAGTGTGCCACGAGGAACACACTGATGGATGCTGCTGCGGAGGGGATATGCTGAGTCAGCTCATTCTGCTGAGCATCTTAATTGTGTAGCACGGGCTGTCTGTGGGGCCCACAATAGAGAAGGAAAGAGGCTGCAGACCCTCTGTTCCATCAGAGCCCTTCACCAGCTAGATTTTCCCCAGTCAGTGCTGAATCTAGACTCGCATTGTTCTGTCAAGCATCTCCCGTAGCAGCACCTCAATTGTGCCTACCATGGGGCAGGAGATCAAACAGATCTAACCACATTAATGGGAAAGACTAGAGGGTAACCCTTTCACTCGGGACTAAGATAGGACTCTCTCTCTTTTCATTGTTGGCCAGGGTACGTTCTGCCCACCTGAATCTTTTCCCAATGGCATCTCTACATCAAAGCATTAATAAATCCTGTCTATCATTAGTTGTTGATAATGCCCAAACACCGAAGGGCTGGAAGGGACCTCAAGAGGTCATCTAGTCAATCCCCCCACCCTGAGGCAGGATGAAGTATATCTAGATCATCCCTGACGTGTTTGTCTAACCTGTTCTTAAAAACCTCCAGTGACCTCCCGAGGTTACCTGTTCCAGTGCTTAACAATCCTCATGGTCAGTTTGCCCTAATATCTAACCTAAATCTCCATTGCTTCAAATTGAGCCGATTCCTTCTTGTCTTACCCTCAGTGGACATGGAGAACAATCGACACTGCCCTTTTTATAGGAACCTTTGATATAGTTGAAGACTGTTTCCATGTCACCCATCAGCCATCTCTTCTCTAGACTAAACACGCCCAATTATTTCAACCTTTCCTCACAGGTCAAGTTTTCTCAACCTCTTATCATCCTTGTTGCTTTCCTCTGGACTCCCTCTAATTTGTTCACAGTTTTCTTAAAGTGTGGTGCCCAAAACTGGACACGGTGCTCCTGGTGAGGCTTCAGCTGTGTTGAGTAAAGCAGGACAATTACCTCCTCTGTACCTACCTTATAACACTCCTGTTAATACATCCCAGGACATTTGCCTTGTCCCCAATAGCATCGCACTATTGACTCATATTCCACACTGTTTTATTCATCCTGCTAGAAATTGCACCAACAGTCCAACTCAGGGGCACCGGAACAGAGGTGTGGGGGCCAGGGGGCCATGGTCCCATCATTTTAAAAGTGGGAGGGCTATGCCCTCCCACTTTTTTCCTGCCTTAAGGGCAAGCGATGGGGGAGAGGGAGCAGAGAGGAGGGAGTGGCAGGTGGGGCCTTGGGGGAACAGGCAGAGCAGGAAGAGGTGAAGCGGGGGGGAAACTTGTGGCAGAGCGGGAAAGGACCGGGTTGGGGCCACAGGGAAGGGGCAGAGCATGGGCAGAGCCTGGGGGAGGGGCAGAGCAGGGGCAGGGCCAGGGCCACAGGCCGGGTGCCGGTCCCGTTGTCGCCCCACCCCCTCGCTTCTAGGGAGCTTCCAGTGCTTCTGGTCCAACTGTATTTAGATGTTGCTATATAACCAAAGCTGGGGCTGGGCTCTAGGGACAGCAGAGCGTGCTGTCATGCAAAAGGTCTGAGTCATAGCCAGCTACCTTGTCTCGCTCCCATGACCAGCAGGCACTGGGCACATAGAGGTAGCCGCACACTTGGCCCCAAGGGAAGGGACTGCTCTGTGTCATTCTCAAGTGACCTACTGATGGCTGAGGCTCAGGGGGATGCTATTAAGCAGCTCCAAATGCAGCCCATGCCAAGCTCTCCTTATCTGGACAATCACTGCAGTGAAAAGCATTCAGAAGTAGTAATGAAGAAAAGGGGTGGGAGAGATAAAGAATCCCTGAAGTGCCACCCAACAACTGTTCAAAATCAAGGGATTCAGCCAGAACAGGGGAGGAAAGGAGAATAGAAGGTGAGGATGCTGATCAAACAGTGCAAGGCCTTGTTCTCTTCTCATTAACACTGACATGCATTATGCCTCATACAGTTGAAGCCAATGGAATTACACAGATATACAACCTGTGTGACCAAGTCCACAGGTCCAGTTTGTTGTGTGAGTCTCAATGGCTGCAGAGTCTCGGCTGCAGTGACGAACCGAGATGCCGGAAAGGTGTACCCATCAGAGCCAGTGTCTCTTGGGTACAGTCTAATTCCATTTGCTCTTTTCTTCAGGCCAGGGGAAGCGACATGTGTTTGGTGACAAATCACATAAGCCTGCAGCTGCAAACAGTTGCCAGTTCTGACAATTTGCAGTATCACTGGAACTACTTGATTTCTCAGGATGCCAAGCAACAGCTGCGCTCTGCAAATGAATGAGAAAAAGCTGAATAGCGGGCGACCTTGGCAACCCTGGCTGTTCAGTGTCTCCTAATGTCACCACTAATGTATTAGCAAATCAAAGGTGAATGCACTTGTGAGACGGCAAATGCTATTTATTAAGACGTGTGCCTTGTAACTCTCTTTATTAGGTTTCTATTCCCTGCCGTCGTCAAGGCTGCAGAGGCTTCCCAGAGTCCTGCTGTGTTACATCAAAGAGGTGGTGGACACGTCCGGGAAGCACAGCACTGTAGTTGAACAGAGAATGCAGCGTTATGGCCCTGGGGCTTGCAGTGATTGGGGGTAAGGTTGTATCAGAAGCCCTTTCATCGCCGTTTGTTATAACGCTGCATTTCTCAAGCCCCATTGATATACTGCCTGGGTAGGTGACTCATGGGAGGGACACAAAGGGGGGCACCAGCTCAAGAGGGAGCATGTGACCTCCCCATGTGACCCCGCATTGACTCCTCCCTCCAACCCGGGGCCCCTGCACTCTCCCTGTCCCCTCCCCATCCCACGTTATCTGTCCTCCTGCTGCGCCCGATACTGATTTCAGGCAAAAGCAGCAGAACGTGGGGCTGCCGCTCCCAGGAGCCAGCGCCCCGCGCCGGCAGCTCCTCTGGTGCGGCTGTACCGCCCCCCAGCCCCACCCCCAACCCTGTCCTCCGGCGCAGCTGTACCACGCCTGGCCCCGCCCCAGCCCTCTCCTCCGGCCAGTGCTTCTATGTCGTGATGCCAACTTTTCCCAACCTAGCACAAAAATTTCCCAAATCTGGTGAAAAATTCCCAGATAGTTTTTTATTTCAAAATCTCAAAGGAATGTAATATGTGTGTTTTTAATAACTATATAATATATATTATATCCACATTATTCTTATTCGTTCGAGATATTTCACATTTATTATAATTTTTATATGTATAGACTTGTTTTTCAATTTTAAACTTATGTTACTTATACAGTAAATATAACATTTAATACATGAGGATTAGGACTGAAATCATAAAAAACAATGTATTTTACACAAATTTCACTATTTTAAAAACAAAAGTATTAATAAGTACAGCATGTGCCCTGCAGTGTATTGTACATCAAAGTTACTTTGAAAAAATAAAAAGTAAACATATGATTATAAAATAAGATAAAAAAGCAAACAGAACAAATAACACTCTTTTATATAATTTTCCTTATTATTATAAGCTCTGAGTTTTATCCATTTTCTGACTCATGGTCTGAGTCGTCCTTAGGAACATCATTACGATCATTAATATTTTTACTAGTTTTATCACTGTCATTTTTACTGTACATATTTTTACAAGGTAAATACAAGTGCTTAATAGTAATTACAAAATTAGAACATTTCTCTTGCTTTGCTTTAAAAGCTGACCTTATAACTACACTAGAATTGAGCCTTTTGTTTGTTATACAGTTTCTTTTTTGGTTTTTATGTCAGTTACCATGGAAAAAATTCTTTCACATGCTGCATTTGAATGCGGTAATGTGAAAACCTTTTTAGCCAGTTCAGATATATTTACAAACATGAATTAACCTGAATAATCTTTGATTTGTGAAATCTCTTGCCACATTTCATCAATAGGTTTGCTTTTTAAAATTGCAATTTGATTTAATTCAAGAGATAATGGCAGGGCTCTGGGTTCACTCCGAGCAGCGTTGAAATCAACCTTAAATATGGCACAAAGTTTAGTGATATTTTTTTCTCTTTGGCAACACTAACATTAAGGTATATTGCAGGATTTACAAATTGAACTTCTGTGAAAACAGCAGAATCAAGTGGCAGTCTGCGCTGCATTTCTTGACAGCAAGTGATGTAATAGTGTAGGATATTCTTTCTGAGATTCAAAGCTAAGTTTGGATCAATAGATTTTAAGTAGTTTTCGCATTCTGGGCCAGTGTAAATGTCTTCAATTTTTAAAAAATTTGAGGGATGTGCTCCATTAATTTTTAATAGTTCTTCATTCAGTAAATTTGGCTTTAAGTAATTTGCTGCTATAAGCTTAAAAAGTTTCACAGATTCTGGTCTGATGCCATGAATCAGCGGTCTTGCGCTTTGGAAAAGAGCATTGAATTTGTTCATATAATCCAAAGCATATTTCAAAAAGAACAAATAAACTCTACGTTCTGGATTGCGCATTACGTCATAAATATATTTTGCTTTAGGGCTTTTGCAATCAATACATTCAAGCTGAATATAGTTAAACAGGGCATCCCATAAGATCAAAACTCTATTAACACATGGGTGTAAAGCTAACCATCTGGTTAAACTTGGTTTTAACCTTCCTAATTTTGATCTTTAGAAAATATTCCACCATCTCCTGAATTTCTTCTTTCTTTTTACACTATGTGCAGGATAGTTAGTCAGATCTGATATAAATTGCTTCACAAAATTAGGTAAAGCACTTGCCGCAGAACTAGAGAGCAGAGCTGATGTGTGGCAAATGCACCTGACTAAAGCTACGTGGGGAACATCTTCTCTCAGTTTAGAGAAAAATGAGTTCTTTGGCCCTATCATTACACTGGGTCCATCACAGGCTACACCTAAAATATTATTCAAAGGCATATTTTTCTCCCTCATAGACTCTTTAAAAGTCATGTAAATCCCCTCTGTAGTGCAATTTTTGGCATCAAATAATTCTAACAATTGTGAGGTAATTTTGTCATTCGATCAATTAACATACTGCACAACAACTGCGAGATATTTATTCCCTGAAGTAGATTCATCCACAAATACACTAAATTCATTAACTTTCCATTTTTCCACAAGTTTCGCAGTCTCAGTTTGCGCCAAAACATTGCTAATTATAGCAGTACGTTTATCTTTAATGTTACAGCCTCAGCAATTTTGGAATCAGGGAAACATTTTTTAACTACCTCAGTCAAGCGTTCTGCAGATTGAATACTGACATTGTGTTCAGCAAAGTAACAGGCCATTCTAATCTCTGCATTTGTAACTTGCTCTTCAAATTTTTGTGCTTTTTTAATTTCACAATCTTGTTTATTAAACATATCATCAGTTTTCTTTGTATTATATACTGTCTCAACCTTTTGTTTATGTTTTTTACCATTAACGTGCTTATCTAACTCACTAGTACCTGCCTGGATTTTTACATCACAACATTTGCAATAAGCTAAAAAATGATTGTTTTCTACTTTCTGCAGCCAATCTTCGGATTTACCTTCTTGAAGCCACAAGTCTTGAAAGGCTTTTTTGAAAGGAGATGGCTTCTCTTTTGGTGGAAGTTCACCCTGAGTCTTCAATACTCTGTTGGGGGTGCTATCCTGTTGTTTTCGTTGCAACATGGACAGATCTTTGTCTACTCCTGCAGTCCTCTTCCTCTTCTCACCAGCCTTACCGGTCTCTTTATTCATTTTTTACGTTAGATAAAAAATGGAAAGAGATCTCTGAAATAATGGAATGTGATAGTTAGTATAATGTATATTTCAATTTATATTTAAATCAAAGAAGGGAACATATTATATATTATTACCTAACACAGTAGGCAAAGAAATTTAATATTTGCCTGGAAGAAGGTGCTGTTGCAAATTTATGAACCGCCGAACGCTCTGGTCCACATTCTCTGTGTAACTGCAAGCACAAAATACAAAATTTTAGAGATTTAATGACAGATCAAGAAACTAATCATAATCAGTAAGTATTGCAATATATTTAATTATTGGAAGAAACCTTACCTAGAAGATAAATTTGATAACCATTTCCTCATTACCCACCAGCCAGCTGTTGCTGAGGTTGGTTTGTTGTGAGTGCAAGTGTGCGCACTTGTCACTTCACTTGTGCCGTCATGATATAGTATGTTGAAGCACCACCAATAGGAGAGCAGCACAGCCCGATTATGAAAATCACAGGACAAATATTCACCAATCGAACTGAACGCATTTTGAGGGAAATTTAGAAGAAGCGCAAATAATTTACTTATTACTTTTTATGAAAACTTCCCAGGATTTTTGAGATTTGGAAAGTCTTTTACTTTTTATGAAATTTTCCCAGGATTATTTAGGTGTTCAATGAAAATTCCCAATTTCCCAAGTTGAAACATTTTACTCAAAAATTCCCAGGTTTTGGGAAATTTCCCAGGATATAGAAGCTCCAGCGCAGCTGCACCACCCCCGGTCCCGCCCCCAGCCCTGTCCTCCGACGCGGCTGTACCGCCCCCGGCTGTATCCTCCAACGCGGCTGTGCCGCCCCCAGCTGTATCCTCCGACACGGCTGTACCGCCCCCGGCCCCGCCCCCAGCCCTGTTCTCCGACGCGGCTGTACCACCCCCGGCCCTATCCTCCGACGCGGCTGTACCGCCCCCCGGCCCCGCCCCCAGCTCCGTCCTCCGACGCGGCTGTACCGCCCCCCCAGCCCCGCCCCCAGCCCTGTTCTCCGATGCGGCTGTACCACCCCCAGCCCTGTCCTCTGGCGTGGCTGTACCACCCCCAGGCCTGTCCCCTGATGCGGCTGTACCACCCCGGGCCCTGTCCTCTGACATGGCTGTACCACCCCCAGGCCTGTCCCCTGGTGCGGCTGTACCACCCCCGGCCCTGTCCTCCGACGCGGCTGTACAGACCCCAGAGAGGAGACGCAGCTGCGTGGAAGGGCTGGGGGTGGGGCTGGAGTCACAGGCACCAACTTTTGTAGGGGCCGGTGGGAGCTCGCACCCCAACTCTGCCCCTCCCTGCCCCTACCGGATCCCTCCCCAAATCCCCGCCCCAGCCCCGCCTCCTCCCCCAAGCGCACCGCGTTCCCCCTCCTCCCAGGCTTGCTGCGCGAACCAGCAGGGAGGGAGGAGAAGCAGGACGCGGCGGTGCGCTCAAGAGCCCCCACGGCATCGGCGCCTGTGGCTGGAGGCCGTTCAGCCGCGCCGCAGGAGCTGCCCGTGTGGGGCCCCCCGGCAACCCCATGTTCTGTTCCTTTCGCCAGTGTGGCTCCCTGCTGAATGTGCCCACCCGATCCCCCCAGGCATCGGGGGAGGGACGTGTGGCTCTTCTTGCCCCTCCCGGGTATCACCTTTCTTTTCAGATGGTGTAAAGGCGTGTCCGGGCCTGGAGAGTGGCATGCAAGGTCCTGCCTGCCTGCCTAGCCGCAGAGATGTGTGAAGCCATTTGCTTTTAGCGGACAAAATTGGTACCAGCAAAAGTGGCTGTGCCTGGTGCTTCTTTCCAAGACACAGGCTGCTATTGGCCGTGTGCTGGAGACAAGGGGCGGGGGGCTGTGTCTGTCTGTCTGTCTTTGTTCTCTTTATTCAGCCCTTGTTTCACATTCTTCATTTTCCTCCATGCACCCTGGTCCTGCCACAGTCTCTTCTGCCTCGTTTGTTGATGCTGCCATGTAGCAATATTGGGTCAGAGCACCGCTTTCTGCATTAGACCTTGTGGGAGGGGGCAGAAGGGGAGGACAAACTCTCAGAGGGTCCCTGGCAGAGTTTCCACCACATTGTTCCATTAGAGGGCTGGGTTTGCCCTGCCCCTTCTCCTTCGCCCCTTTGCCAACAGCCCATGGAAGTGGCTTTAGTCCAGTGCCCAATCATGCAGATCCTCTGGGCTTCCAAAGAGGCAAGGCCCGTCCTTGTAGAAAACCTGTGTTTCCCTTGGCGCGTGAGAGCCTTGGCACCTCACCCCTTTGCTCACTGCCAGTTTGGCTCCAAAGAAGCCATGCTGTCCCAGCCTGTCTATGGCTCAGTGTACCTCCTAGCTAGCCCTCCACATGGTCCCAGCAAGGCAATGAAGATGGAGCTATGGAGGCAGTTGTCCCAAAATTCTGAGAGTGTGGGTAAGATCCGAGGGCAGATCTCAGGGAGATGACCTGATCCGTAGTTAAAAAGAGTCTTCTCTGATTTTGTCAGACTCCTGGGGTTTTGTTTTGTTTTTTAAAGTCCTATTTTAAAATGACGTTTTTCAGTCATTAACATTCACCTGTTGACTTTGGCACATTTGTGAATCGGGAAATAAGCTGTTCTGTATGCTTACAATTAATGACTATTTGTAGATCCATAGGTTCATGGAGCATAAGGCCAGAAGAGACCATTAGATCATCTAATCTGATCTCCTGTATATCACAGGCCATTAAATCCATCCAGTTACCCCTGTCCTGGGCCTAATAATTTGTGTTTGGCTAAAGCGTGTCTTCCAAAGAAGCAGCCAGAGAATCCACCACTCCTCTTGACAGTTTGTTCCTAGAGTTAATCACCCTCACTGTTAAATATTTGACTGATTTCTAATTTCAGTTGATCTGGCTTCAGTTTCCAGTTATTGGTTCTTGTTCTGCCTTTCTCTGATCAATTAAAGACCCCTGTAGTGCCCAGTGTCTTCTCCCAGTGAAAGTACTTATATGCTGTAATCAAATTACCGCTCAGTCTTCTGATTGATAAATTACACAGATTGAGCTCTAAATCTCTTTCTGTAAGGCATTTTTTTCAGCCCTCAAATAACGTTTGTGGCTCTTTTCTGCACCCTCTCCAATTTTCCAACATCTTTTTTTAAAATGTGGACACCAGTACTGGATGCAGTATTCCAGTATCGGTCTCACCACTGCTGTATATGGGGGTAAAATCAGCTCCTACCGCTACTCACCTGTTTCTACATCCAAGGATCACATTTAACCCTTTTGGCCACAGAATTGCCCCAGGAGCTCAGGCTGAGTTGCTTGTCCACTATGAAACCTAACTCTTTTCAGAGTCTCTGCTTTCCCGGCTACCGTCCCCCATTTTGTAGGGATGACCTGTCCTGCATTATTTACTACTCTGACAGTCTTTGAGTCCACCACAAATTTTATCAGCAGTGACTTTATAGTCATTTCCAGATTGTGAATGAAAACTTTGAATAGCAGCAGACCTAGTACTGACCCCCTTAGTGCCCCGTGAGAAACACCTCGATTCAATGATGTTTCCCCCAAGACAACTACTTTTTGAGATTTGTCAATTCTTAATCCTGCTTTTCCGCTGCAGATGGCCACTGCAAAGTGCTGTCCTGTGACGATGTTACAAACGAAGACGCGGTGTACGCTGGAAGGCATGGGATGGCTTCATCACACTTGTGCTTATCTCTTAAATTGTTTGTTTTACTTAAATGAGGACTTCTCGATACCATCCATTTAAGTGCTTAGATGGGGGACCAGCACTGAAGTAAGTGATTTTAAATACTTGGGAGGTAAAGAGAAATAACAGGTTCTCTTTCTTTCCAGTCTCTATAAGGAGTATCTTCACCAGTCTGTTGTGAGTGGTGGGTGTGAAAAGCTATGTCTTACTGCAGGTCGAGCCTGACCCATGTCTCATTGGAGTCAGGGGGAAAGCCTGCCGTTGACTTCAGTTGTTGGACTCTAAATTCTGAAAGTGGGTTAGGTCTGTGGTTGTTCCTATTGCTGACAGGAGATAACTCCACAGTCTAGGTGTCGGTCTCGTGAACATTCTGCGTGCTGCACTTCATGAGCCATTCGGTAACGGTGTCATTGTCCCAGTGGAGCATAGCTATCAAGGGAGGTCATGGTCACAGAGAAAGGATCACCCATGTAGGGCTTTGACTATCGGATTGGAGACCTGGAGCTCTCTATGTAGGATGTAAAGGAGATTAAAAGCTGTGTGTTGACTGTTGGGCCTTCAGCCCATGGCATCTCACCAGCTCTCCCAATGACTTAATAATATAGCAGAGAATTGAGCCTTGTGGGACACCACAGGTAAGGGCCTTGCAGATGGAGCAGTTGCCCTGAATGCCCTTGTGGGTTCAGTCTCAGAGAAAGGACCTGAGCCATTTCAGGGTGTTCCTGGTCACCCTGGCCCCACCTTGGAGGCAGGGAAGAAGTATTTGATGAGCAGCAGTATCAAATGCCATGGACAGGCCCATCAGGCCTTATCTACGGCAGGCGAGGTCATCAGAGCACCAACCATGTCTTGGCACTATGCTCTGACTGAGAAGGATCCAGGACACCACCAGCAGACAGGTAGCCCCGTTCTTGCTAGTCTCTTGACTACCTTGCTTAGAAGATGATTTGGTGCCCTTCAAATAGCTAGGCTAGATGAAAGGTGCAGATTGGCCATTAATCCACTGAACAGCTGCAGCTCAGGCAGGGGAAGCAGAGGGGTCTCTCCACCCCCTCACTGCCCCCTGCAGAGTGGCTAATGGCAGTAGCCCCATGCAGCCTCTGTGCTCAGGTGAGCATTAGAGTCATGGTTTTCCTTTGCACCTGCACAGGTGTGCAAGGGGGAGAATGGACAGGGGCTGCCCACTTGCACTGCCCCCTTTGTGTGTCAGCCTATAGGCTGGGCACAGTCATTCCCAATGTGATTTCCTTAAAGCAGGAGATGTATCAATCGCTTTAACTGGCTAACTTTATTTTCACACCAGGAGAGGGAGAGGGGAAAAACAAACCAAAACAGAAAACCCTGAATCTGCATTAACTTGTTTGATGCTTAATCAAATACTCAATTAGCTCTAAATTGGAATCCTCAATGTCCTACCCCCAGGGGCTTCCAGAGTCCCTCCCCCCCACCCCACCCCCCTGCTACTTCTTCCACTCTTATGTCCCAGGAATTATAATAGATATAGGTGAGAGGGATGGACATTTGGATCCAATCCTGCAAAGGGATCTGCTACATGGGCCCTATGTCTGTGCCCACTTGGAGTCAGGCTCTGCACAGGGGTTTGTTCAGGTGGATCCCTTTGCAGGTTCAGCACTGCTGAGGAGGGAGTTTGGTGATCCTGTGGGTGGGCTGGCAGAGGACCATCAATCTCCCTTCATATGGGCTGTCTGCTCTCATCCTGAAGAAGCACCCGTCCCTAAAATGGTAGAAGCACAGGGGAGAAACTTTCGCAAGGAGATTTATTGAAAACCATCTTCTGACGAGGCTCTCTGTTAAAGACTGCGAAGGTCAGTTACAACTAATCAATGTCACTGACATTTCTGCTTTATTAAACTGCCTTGCATAAGAAATTCTTTATCTCCGATTCTTTCTCTGCAGTGTGTATTTCCCCTTTAAACTGCAATTAAACCAACCCACAAACCCAAGGGAGCAGAATATCCAAGTGCATTAGAGTAACATTAACAACGAGGCTGCATCTCCGCCACACACCACTTCTGGCTGCGTGCAGCGTATGTGCTGCCATACGCCGCAGTGAAAAGCGCACTGCGTCCACGCTGCGACGTGCTGCTACGTGGGTTGGCGAAAGGCTCTGGCAGAGGGGAGGCAATGGGGAAAGGCTCCAGCTGCTCCCTGCTACCAGAGCCCTTCACTGCAGTGAGGAAAGGCTGAGTCTTTCCCCGCTGCCTGAGCGTTTCCCAGCAGAGGAGAAGGGCGTCAGCACCAGGAGGACACCACACTGCTAAAAATAGCAGGGAGACCCATCTTGGGCTAGTAGAAATTGTACAGTTGGTGTACTCTAGAAACATACCTGTCCCCATCAGGCGTGTCTTTACTGGCTTAATCTGTGCCTCTATGTCCACACTGCTCTTTATACCCATTCTAGGGGCACTATGCATACATGTAGGCTAAAATCCTGCCATGTGGGTGCACCCCTAGAGATAACAAAACAAGCCAATCATTCTGAGATTGGGTAGCTTCGTGCTTTTGTTTCAGCCCTGAAATTGTTCATTACAGGACAGTGATCCTCTGTCAAGGTGGCCACAGAACAATAGATGATCTTACAGTTCCTTAGTTACAACTCAAGGCTTGCAGTTCTTCAGAGGCTGCTGCGTGGGAGGGAAGCTGTAGACGACACTGTGAGTCATGCTGCGAACAAGTTCTCTTGTTGTTCTCAAGAAGTGATCTTTGCCCAGCAGGAAGGAAGCTCAAGCCCACGAATGCCATCAAGTAGGTATATGAAGAAGTGCAGGGAAGACACTAAAACAAGAAGGAGTCTGGTGGCACCTTAAAGACTAACAGATTTATTTGGGCATAAGCTTTCGTGGGTAAAAAACCCACTTCTTCAGATGCATGGAGTGAAAATTACAGATGCTGGAATTATTATACTGAGACATGAAGAGAAGGGAGTTACCTCACAAGTGGAGAACCAGTGTTGACGGGGCCAATCTATCAGGGTGGATGTAGTCCACTCCAATAATTGGTGAGGAGATGTCAATTCCAGGAGAGGCAAAGCTGCTTTTGTAGTGAGCTAGCCACTCCCAGTCCCTATTCAAGCCCAAATTAATGGTGTTAAATTTGCAAATGAATTTTAGTTCTGCAGTTTCTCTTTGAAGTCTGTTTCTGAAGTATTTTTGTTCAAGGATCATAGAATCATAGACTATCAGGGTTGGAAGGGACCTCAGGAGGTCATCTAGTCCAACCCCCTGCTCAAAGCAGGACCAATCCCCAATTTTTGCCCCAGATCCCTAAATGGCCCCCTCAAGGATTGAACTCACAATACTGGGTTTAGCAGGCCAATGCTCAAACCACTGAGCTATTCCTCCCCCCATGGCTACTTTTAGATCTGTTATAGAATGTCCAGGAAGACTGAAGTGTTCTCCCACTGGCTTTTGTATGTTACTGTTCCTGATGTCCGATTTGTGTGGCAGCAAAGGCTGGGGTCCTGATTTTTAAACTTCCCTACATATTGGAACTGAATCGGAGGTTATGCCTGACTCTTTCCAGGAGTTAGACTGGGGCTAGTTTGGAGTAAATATAATCTGGAGTAATACAAGGGGTGATGTGTAAAGTGGAATGAGTAAGTTTCCTTTACACTTGGTTAGACTCCTTTAGATCTTCTTATACCCAACTGCTGTTGTGTAGGGAAGTCAGACTATTTCTTCAGTGTCCCCGCTCCATCACCTGCATCCAGCGGGGAACAAGGGAATAGGGCACAGGCTGGTGATTTCAGCAGAACACTCCCCTCACTGTACCGTGCTGTCATTACCTCTAAACCCCATCAGGAGGGAGGAAGGAGGCTGAGTTTGTGCCTGGCATCGGAGGGTAGGTGATGTGGCCTTGGGCTAGAATTCCTTCTCCCGCTCTGCTGGGATCTAAACCTGTAGCTACTGAGCCCCAAACCCTGCTACGTGGGCTGGAATTTGCCCCATGGTGAATAAAGCAACCCGTTTGCTAAGTTCTCACTACTTGTCTGCTCCAGCAGCTCTGCCCCCCAGCAAACCTGGGAAGGCTTATTAAAGAGAGAGAAAGTAATGAGGAAATTGGTCAGTCTGAACAATTCGAGGTTTCATCTTGCCCTTCAGTTGGGACAAAAGGGAAAATGTTAAGCTGAAAATTGATCACAAGGAAGAGCGGTCCTTAAATATTGGTTACAGCCAATCTTGACCTCTCAACCTTTGGCTCGTTTAACGTACCACGCCTCCACCGATCTCCCTTACGCTGGTGTAAACCCAGAGTAACACCAGTGATGTCAAAGGAGTAGCTTCAGATTTACACCGTTGTAACCAGGAGCAGAATTCTGGTCCAAACAGCAGATTGCTCAAATTGAGCTCAGGTCAGCAGGGACTGAAAGTTACCA
Organism: Natator depressus; assembly: GCF_965152275.1. Classification (NCBI taxonomy): domain Eukaryota; kingdom Metazoa; phylum Chordata; order Testudines; family Cheloniidae; genus Natator; species Natator depressus. The sequence continues at coordinate 134,333,011 of NC_134237.1, read as the reverse complement.
CCATCGGGTGAGGCAGCCAGCTCTGGTCAATTGTCAGGCTCAGCTGGGAAGGGAGCAGGTGATGATTATAAAGACCAGCAAGTGGCTCAGGTGAGGGGGGAACTGCAGGAAGGGACAGTCTCCTGCAGTAATCCCTGTTATAGTCAGCCTCAGCAGGGACCGTGATAGACACAGAGGGAGCTCAAAGAAACACAAAAAGAACAGGAGTACTTGTGGCACCTTAGAGACTAACAAACTTTATTGTTCTGGCAGCAAAACTGAAACTAACACCAAAGTGAGGGGTTGCACTGGGGAGAGGGGAGTGCTCCACCATTCCAGGGACAGAACATCACAGTCCCTGCAACAGGCATCCGCTTCCTCCTTGCCCCTGGCGGTGCGCAACCCCCGCTCAGCCCCAAGCCCCAACCCCACTCCACCCCTTCCCCCAAGTCCCCACCCCTGCTCCACCCCAGGCCCCGCCCCGCCTCTTCCAGCTCCGTCCTGTCCCCTCCCCCGAGTGCACCCCGTCCCCGCTCCTCCCCCACACCCCTCCAGTGGAGGGTGAACCCACTTCCCGTTTTGGCCAGGACAGTCCCTTTTTTAAGCCCAGTCCTGGCCGTTCTGATCTTTTTTTTTTTTTGGCAAAACCGAGCATTTGTCCCATTGCTCTTGCCAACTTGATCAGCTGGCAAGAGCAAACAGGACAAATACCCACTTTTGTCAAACAAGTGGGGTGTGGAGGAACATTCAGAGGGGCGAGCGGCAATGCCAACCCCGCACGGGAGGGGTGGGGAAAGAAGCAGGGCTCGGGCATGTGGGGGCAGGCAGGGCTTGAACAACCAGTGACAGCCTTGCACAGGGGCAGGCAGGGCTTGGGTGAGCAGTGACACCAGCCTCACACTCGGGGTAGGCAGGACTTGGACGAGTGGCTCAGGCCAGCCCCGGGGGGTGTCCCATTTTCCCTTTGGGAAATATAGTTACCCTACCCCAGCGCCTCCTGCATGCCGCGGAACAGCCGACCATGACGGGTGGGAGGTGCTGGGAGAGCGAGGGAGGAATTGATCGGCGGGGTTGCCAGCAGGCGGGAGAGGGGAGCTGGCTGCAGGTGATTGCAAAGCACCTGCTAATTTGTTTTCGTGGGTGCGCCAGCCCTGGAGCACCCATGGAGTTGGTGACTATGGTCCCCGCAGAAGGAAGACTCCAGGTGGGGAGCCCTGGGCATCACGGTTGAGTATGAAGCCCTAGCTGGAGGTTTTGTTTGCCTTTTGTGAGTTTGTGGCCATTTGGACAATGAATGGACTCCAGAACCAAATGCTAAAGACTAATTTGGTGTGGCTGTAAATGCCCCAGGCTGGTGAGCGCATGTGAAATGACTCAGTCCAGTCCCTAATGGACGGGCAAGCACATCTCAAAAATCAAAAACACAACAGAGCAAGGGCTCCAGAGAGCCAGTTTTGCTGGCAGTATCAGCAGAGAGGCCAAGGTCTGACGGAGTGTAAAGATCACACTGTGTTCTTCTCTGCAGGGCATTTAATTCTCCAAGGCTGTCATTCACCACAGACAATTCATTCACAACATTTACAGAAAGGACAGCACCTACCGATCTCCATGTACTTAACTCAATTTGTGTTTCATTAGGTGGGGGGTGGGGGGGGAGGTGGAAAACAAAAACCCTTAGCTCATTTGAACACAAAAGGTCAATCAGTGGTTAATGTGAGCTTGGGAATGCTGCATGCAGCTATCTGTCATTTTGTTCTTTGTGTAACACAAGAAATCAACCTGATTATGTGACCAGAGAAAATACTTCAGTTCTTTTAAACCTGCTGGACCTGTGTGTTCCTCATGTTACTGCACAAGTGAAGTTCTCATTTTCCCTAGGATGGGGCCTGCTCCAAAGCTCATTTAAAGTCAGTGGAAAAATGCCCTTTGAATGGACTTTGTGTCAGGCCTTTAAGCAGTATGTGAGAAGCCTGCTGTTATCAGCTGATGTTTCCTACAAAGTCCTCGGAGTGCAGGTTGGATTTATTTGTTTCCTCCTTCTATCCCCTCTAGGCCTGTGCTTACTTTTGTTTGACCTGGCAGGCCATCAGATTGATGGATGTGATTTCACAAATAAATAATGAGGATGAGAAGAGCATAAAGGTTCATTAACAGCGTTCTTCCCTGAGCTATAACGTTACACAGCCGGGCATTGGAGCAAAATGTAATGTTACTATCGTGTGAACAAGGGATACTTGGCATCAAACAAAAAATGCTGAAGGAATTCTAAACCTCATGTAAGGTCTTTGGCCCAGATCCTCAGAGTTGGTTAGATGCCTAATTCCCATTGATTTCAGGATCTGGGCCTGTTAGATATCAGAAAGGCAGTATTAACCTTGATACCTGAAAGGTTATTAAGTTTGATGCATTGACCCTCTCTCAGGTAGGGGCATGTTAGCAGTTGTAAGATTTGCATTTGCTTTATAAATTCCTCTTTTCATCAACTAAAAGAAGATATTGCTTCTTCTAAACAACATGTGATAATGTTTATTAGCAATGTTAATGCAAGGTTCAGAGAGAGGAATCAAGCACTCAGATGTTAGGAACTGAAAAGTTAGGGCTGAAAATTTAACCTTAACTCTACAAGGAGTCCGGTGGCACCTTAAAGATTAACAGATTTATTTGAGCATAAGCTTTTGTGGGTAAAACCCCCACTTCTTCAGATGCATGGAGTGAAAATTACAGATGCAGACATAAATATACTGACACATGAAAAGAAGGGAGTTACCTCACAAGTGGAGAACCAGTGTTGACGGGGCCAATTCGAGCAGGGTGGATGTAGTCCACTCCCAATAATAGAGGAGGAGGTGTCAATCCCAGGAGAGACAAAGCTGCTTTTGTAATGAGCCAGCCAATCCCAGTCCCTATTCAAACCTAAATTAATGGTGTTAAATTTGCAAATGAATTTTGTTTTTGTGGATACAGACTAACACGGCTACCCCCTGATACTTGTCAACCTTAACTCTGCCTCCTTTATGCTTCAACCGCAGCATGGAGGTGCAGGAATGGGGTGGGAGTCTGGAGGGGGGTAGGAGAGAAAGTGGCTTTCAGGCATATTTGCATGCTTTGTACTTGCAGGCTGTCCAGAGGCAGACTTGGCCCTCCATGTAAATTAGAACATCTGCAGGGCTGCTCTAACTTATGCTTTGTCGGCAATTGTCCCAATGGTTAATCTATCAGAAGAGGATTGTCTCTACCTCTTATACACCACTTTTCTTCTTAAGCCCCCGTTCCTGCAGATGGGTAGGCAGGTGAGTAGTCTCACTGAGTTCAATGGCACTACTCGTGCAACAAGTTATTCCTCTACTGAGAGTTTGCTAGAGCAAGGTTTGGGACTGTAAACTGTAGGATTCATACAAGGTTCATGTGCTTGGCAACATTCAGGGCACACCCAGAGTGTTGTGCTGGACCTGTGCACACACAGCTCCTCTCAAGGGCATCAACCTTGGAATCTCGCCCAAATGACATGAACCGTGGGAAGCCTCCCAGGACTGGGCTCAAGGCCCGAGAGCAAGGAAATCGGTAGATAGAAATTGGTAAATAAGAATGTTAAACAAAGCCAGTGTATTCCTTTTATCTGTTGGAGAATGTAATGCGCGGGGGGAGAGAGAGAATAAAGGGGAAGGTGGAAAGCTGACAGGCAGCAGCCCGTTAGCAGACCAGCTCACTTGCTTGCTAAAAGCTGTTTTCCGTCTTGTCATTGAACCGCCACAGTAAACACTTTGGAGGAAGGGCCCAGGTCTCCCCAGATATTTGTACGCTGCCTGGTACAATGGAGGCCCCAATCCCAACTGGACACCTTTGGGAGCTATGAAAATATAAAAGTTAAATCTGAATAACTCAGCAGAATGTAAACACGACTAAAATCACTCACTTTTGAAGATAGTACAGAGACTTGATATTACAGAGCACCTCTTTTATATCCTGCTCAGAAAGCAATCCCCTTTCCATTGATCAGCGTGCAGCATCCTGCCAGAATTAGGTGAAACACAGGCTTTACATTGCATCCTCAACTTACAATTAACAAAGTGCAAAACACCTGCTGGTTCCACACTGCTTCCTTTCATTGCATGACGCTTCGCTGGCAACATTTTTCGGGTTACATCTCCTCAAGGGACAAACCCATCAACCACACTACAGTTAAGGGATTCTCCACCCCTGGCAATTTTTAAATCCAGACTGGATGTTTTTTCTAAAAGCTCTGCTCTAGGAGTTACTTTGGGGAAGCTCTCTGGCCTGTGTTACACAGGGGGGTCAGACTAGATGATCACAGTGGTCCCTCTTGGCCTTTGAACCGGTGAGGCGTGGGTCCTTTTCTCTTATTAGTATGTATGGGCCTGAAATGATAAACTTAAATCCAGGCATGTGATAAGGGAGACAAGTCACCCTAATTAAATGTTAACGTCAAAATTACATAGAGTGTTATATCACCCTACTAGAGGATTGTTGATGAATAATTGGGTGAGAAGATGATGTTGACTCATTTCACAACCTCTTCAGAGAGTTTTCAGAGTAGCAGCCGTGATAGTCTGTATTCGCACGAAAGCTTATGCTCAAATAAATTGGTTAGTCTCTAAGGTGCTACAAGTCCTCCTTTTCTTGCTTCAGAGAGAAAGAGCGCTGAGTTTGGCAGTCTTGCCGTATGAGAAGTATCTGTTAGGGCTTAGATTGAGAACACCAAATCTGTTTAATTTATGGGCAAAGATTTGAATTTAGATCTCCACCAATGAAAGCCTGGTGCATGAATCCACTATCCCATCTGGACTGCTATTGAAAACAAAATTTATTGAAATATGGAGTACGCGTTAGAAGGTGCTGGAATAAACAGTTCAGCTAGCCAGAAATATTTTGGCATCCCTTGCATCATTTAGATTGTTTCCCAGATGTAAGACTTACAGCACGAGAAGAAGGAAAGAGAGCTAGACAGAAATACTTGTTAACATCCAAAAAGTCAAGTAATCCACGTATGTCTCTGTCACACTGTCTGGAGTGTCTCATGACAGAGAGTGCTAACCTCCAGGCAGACTGTCAAAAGCAGACCAGACACCCCAAACTGGTAGTATAGATTTCACCAACACAGTAACAAATGTGAACTCCTGGATCACTGTAAGAGTCTTACCACTGAGTCACAGACAGTCCTCTTGGGCATTCCAGTCTACCTTGCCACCAGACAAGCTGGACTTAGTGATAAATCAGGGGTTCTCAAACTGGGGGTCGGGACCCCTGAGGGGGTTGTGGGGTTATTACATGTGGGGTCACGAGCTGTCAGCCTCCACTCCAAACCCCGCCTTGCATCCAGCATTTATAATGGTGTTAACTATATAAAAACTTTTTTTAATTTATAAGTGGGGGGTTGCATTCAGAGGCTTGTGTTGTGAAAGGAGTCACCAGCGCAAAAGTCTGAGAACCATTGTGATAAATGGTCACTTACACCAAAAATCACAACCTACTCATGTTGCTCCCAGTCCAAAGAGACCAGTCAACAGATCAATTTGTACCTTAGATCTCACACCAAAGACAACACTTGTAGCCAGTCCTACAGTAAACTAATTAAAGCTATATTAACTAGGGAAAAGAAAAGAGAATTATTTACAGGTTAAAGCAGGCAACATATATATACAAATGAGCTCAGTCTATGGTTGCCAAAGGTGATAGAGATGTGGTAATTTGTCAGCACATAATGTCTTTTTTAGGGCTAAGCCAGGCTGATGCTGGGGATTTCTGCCGTATTGTTTCTTAGCTCCAGCTCTTGTAAGAGTTCAAGCAGCAAAGAGATGAAAAATCTTGATGTCAGCTATCTTTATTTTCCTCTTCCAGAATTCAGCGTGATGGGATGTGCTTTCTCCCACGTAGCCCCTTCATGGGTATAAGAGGGCCATTAAAGCAGCCTTTTTGTTGTGATGTGCCATAATGGGCCACTTAGTCTTGATAGTTCTGGAAGGACGGGGGACCCCTTTTCCTGCCTAGGTTCACAAGTTCAAAGCAGGCGTTTTCACATTGATAAAACAAAGCTTACATTTTACCTTATTGCGCAGGATACAGACATTACGAGTGAGATTAATGCATGCAGCAATTTACAAGCATTTCATGGAGACTAAACACATTCTTGCTGGTGTAATACCTACCCTGAACAATATTAACATAGAAGTCTGGTTTCCACCTATGAAATTGTCCCTGCTCAGCTGTCTCCCATGGACTTGGAGGAGGGGTAGCTCAGTGGTTTGAGCATTGGCCTGCTAAACCCAGGGTTGTGAGCTCAATCCTTGAGGGAGCCGTTTAGGGATCTGGGGCAAAAATTGGGGATTGGTCCTTCTTTTGAGCAGGGGGTTGGACTAGATGATCTCCTGAGGTCCCTTCCAACCCTGATATTCTATGATTCTTGGCAAAAGCTGGCACCTGGTTGACCAGCGTCACAACCTCCCACGCTATTTGCCGATTGCTTAGCAGTGATATATGCATTGTTGCTTGTTTTGCCCTCTTTATGATTATTTAGGTATGGAAGCTCAGCTGCCTAAATATAGCTTAAGTTATTAGAACCCAACCTTCAAGATCCTATTGGCCCAGACACAAGCCCACCTTGGACTGAGTGTATTAGAAATACAGAATAAGCTGTGTACCCCTCACATGTGCATGCAGTGTGCATCTGTGACTCAACGGTGATATACTTGATTGTACCGTGTTGGGAAAGCTACCATTTATCTTCCTCTGCAGCGTGGGGCATGGATCACTTGCAGCTTCAAACTAGTGTAAATGGTGGATTTTCTGTAACTTGAAGTCTTTCGACCATGATCTGAGGAGTTCGGTAATGCAGACAGAGGTTAGAGGGTCTATTATAGGAGTGGGTGGGTGAGGTTCTGTGACCTGCAACATGCAGGAGGTCAGACTAGATGATCATGATGGTTCCTTCTGGCCTGAAAGTCTGATTCCATTATCACATTTCTTTTGACACTTGTCCATGCATGCCTTCTTGAGAAATAAAAACAAATACCAGAAAGAAAACAATCCTCATGGTATAAAGGGGGTGATTTCCAAAGGCATCCAATTCCCATTGAAAGACAATGGTATTTGGGCACTTGACTTTTATTTGAGCACCGGAAAATCTTCCCCAAAAGATATCAAGAGAAAAATGAGCCAATTACTATTCTGATCTCTTCCATTTTGGGCATGCAGAGCCTTTTTTACCATCACCTTTTACCTTGTGGAATCATTTACACCAGTGCAAATGGGTGTAAAATCTGACCATTGTGGATTGGTAGCATTTTACACTAGAGCTGGTTGAAAATTTTCTGCTGAAGTGTTTTTCCATGGAAAATGTAGTTTCTACAAAATTGAAATTTGCTACAGGAAACTGTCTGTGTTGTCAATTTTTTTTATTTGGAACATTCAGCTTTGCTTACCTGAACTGAAACATTTTGGCTTCTGCAGCACCTCATGGGAGATTGGGTGCCGCATATCCCAATTATCCTGTATGGGCTGGGCTTCCTGGTAGGGTTTCATCTCCCATGATGCACCATGGTGTCCCCTCTGGTTGAACTGACATGGTGCATTATGGGAATCAGTTGACCATGATACGTAACGGGAGATGTAATCCAGCTGGGAACCCATACAGGAGAACGGCAGCATGGGGTACTCAAACTACATCTTTCAGATGGCCACGAGGACACAGATTAATGTCAAACCAAGCCAAAATAAAATATTTCCATTTGGAAATGTTGAACCATTTCATTTTGATTGGGAATGTTAAAATGAAATGTTTTAAATAGATTATTTTTTTAGCTTTTCATTCCATGAGAAATTTCAAGTTTTTTTCCAATTCAGGACCAAAACAAATCTTGAAATATTGGAATTTTCCACAAGATGGGAACTATTTACAAATGAGTTACAAAAGTGCCACATGTACTCACAGACTGTCTTCCTGGTGCCTCCTACAGCCTCTTCCCACCTGCAACCTGTGCTCCTCCCTGAAGTTCCATGCAGGCTGCTACACAAAAAAAGATATATCCAAGGTGAAAGTGTGATCCTGAACCAATCCATTTTCCCATTGCAGCTACACAATGACCACAAGTCATTACCAAATGATCGCTATTTAGTGACTTCAGTGAAATGAGCTGGTAGAGTCAGTGCATATCCCAGAAACCACCACCCTTGACACTAATTGGCAATCTCAGCAGAGTCCAAGGACTGAATGAACCACGGCATCTATCTTTTCCCTCCTAAAGGTGATGTTTTTAAAGCAGGTTTGAAGCACCTTAATTCTGTGTGTATTTGTACTGTCGTTACCTTTCCTATACTGGTTTGGGTTCAATCCTTCTCAACTCACTGACTTATGCATAAGTAAGCAAGCAAGCAAGATTTGGCCATTTGTAGCTAGATGACTACAGACCCCAGGACCATTAATCAGGCAACTTTATGAACATTAAATTAATTGAAAATCTTCACCCAGGATAGCATTATTGCTACCTGCAACTGACGGGTATGAGAGTTGGAGAAATGTGTACCTGGGGCTGTTCCCACCATTCGCAATCACTCTGAGAAGTTAGAATCCAGAAGTGGATCCAAATCCAAACTTTCCCAAAGTTTGAGGGAGTTCAGGTCCAGTGTTCCAGGTCAGGCCCATCTCCAAACCTTCCATCCATCCTACCTCATCAGGTGATCAGGATTGATGCTACAAGATATCAGTACAGTATATAACTAACTCCCACAAAGGGCTTATCATCTCAGGTATAGAATCATAGAATTGTAGGACTGGAAGGGACCTCAAGAGAACATCTACTCTAGTCCCCTGCACTCATGGCAGGACTAAGTATTACCTAGACCATCCCTAATTTATTCCAGTGCTTAACTACCGTGACAGTCACTTACCAATTCCCTCTTTAAAAAGTATATCTTATCACTCAGAATCCTTGACTTCCAGGAACACCTGAAAACAGAGGCTATACAGTGCTTGGTAATAAATGTAATTGAAAACATTGTTGAATCTGGCAAACTTTATTCCTATTTACCAAATTTTATAATGTGACAATGACTGTTATATGTGTGACTTCTGACTCTACCATTTGAACTTCATATCCAGGTGTAGATGTTATATGACCCGGTAGTAATAAATGCACATTTCTCCTTAAGTACATCAAGCTGACACCCATCTTCAGTCACCTGGACAGATTCACTGGCTCTAGATCAAGGAGCTTTAACCTGAAGAAGAAACAGAAATGAGTCTCTCCTTGACACTATAGAGGGTATATTGTTTTCCTGCTCACATATCTCAACAAAAGCAGCTGAACTGACTTTACCCAATCTTTCAATCAATCAATAAAAATAATAACAAGTCCTTCACCTGTAGACTAAAACCCAACATGGAAAATTTCAACCCAAAGAGACTAACCAATTTATTTGAGCATAAGCTTTCGTGAGCTACAGCTCACTTCATCGGATGCATCCGATGAAGTGAGCTGTAGCTCACGAAAGCTTATGCTCAAATAAACTGGTTAGTCTCTAAGGTGCCACAAGTACTCCTTTTTTTTTTGCGAATACAGACTAACACGGCTGCTACTCTGAAACCCAAAGAGAATATACTTGATGGAAGTAAAGAACCTGAAGAGAGCGGGACTAGAATGGAAACTGGAACTCAACTTTGTCTACACTAATTGCCATTAAAAATGTTATAATTTCTCCTCAGTTTCCATATCTGGAAACTGAGGTACCACAATATTGCCCTGATGCAGCACTTGCATTGGGATACAGCTGCAGTGTCTCAGATATCACAGTGGGTAAATGTTGGCTCTCTGGTGTCAACTAATATATAATGGAAAACACATTATTTTTAACTGGCTAGAGTATGAGGCTGGGTTTCAAGAATCCTTGCCTCTGCCACTGATTCACTATGTGATCTTGGGGAAGTCACAATTGCTCGATGGCTTAGTGATCCACTTAATAAAATGGTTATAATAACGCTTTCTTGGTCCAGCAGAGGTGTTGTGTTGTGTGTCTTCATTAATGAGATCCTAGGACAACGTTTTATTAGGATCATAGGATGTAGGACTGGAAGGGATCTACTGGGTCAAGCCCAGTCCCCTGTTATGACAAGCAACCTCAACATATAATCCCATTCATAAACATATCAAGATCCATTAGAAACTAGCTGGGTTGTCTGTGTCCTCCCCCTCCCCCCTTGCAAACTCCTCATGGGAGGCTGCTCCAGAACCTCAATCCTCTGATGGTTAGAAAACTTCTAATTTTTAACATAGTTATTCATGGCTAGATTATATTCATGTGTTCGTGTGCCAACACTGTCCTTTAGCTTAAATAGCATGTCTCCCTCCCTAGTGTTTACCCCACAAATGTGATTATAGAGGGCAATTGTATCCCCTCTCATCCTGCATTTTGCTAGGCTGAACAAGCCAAGCTCTTTTGGTCTCCTCTCTTAGGACAGGCTATCCATTCCCCTGAGCATCTTAACAACCCTTCTTTGCACCTGTTTCCATTGGAATTCATCTTTGTTGAACATGGGTGAGCAGAATTGTTCATGGTATTCCAGATGAGGTCATACCAGTGCCTTGTACAGTGGCGTTAATACTTCCCTATCTCTACTGGAAATACCTTCCCTGATACATCCTAGGATCTCATTTCCCTTGTTCACGGCCGCATCACATTGGAGGATCCAAGTAATCCAGTGATTGGCTAATGGTGGTAATATTATACAATGGCAGCACTGAGCACAATCAGTGTCCGTAAGTGGTGTCAGAATGAGCATACCCATTTCTTATGGTTGGCCTGGTCTCAATCCCACTACTTCAGAGTTCTGGCAATAGCTTTAGCAACAGTATACCATAGTTCTTTTCGATATGGAATTCATATATTTCAGTAATCATGAATTACTTTAAAAGGTAGGTGCAATATGCTGGGGCATATCCCCTCTGGATTCCTGATCAGTGTAGTATATTTGGCTTGTGTCTGTTATGACCTGAGTTCTGTGTACTGCACCTTTAAAGGGAGAGAAGTCTCTCTCCCTGCTACAGACAGCGGCCATGTTGTGTTCATATGCAACCAGGTGCAGAGGAGATGTGCTCACACAGTGTCTCCATGGGGCACTCAAAATCAGTGGCCAATTTTGGCTCCAAACTCTCTGTAGCTCAGTTCTCCCTGTGAAGAATGGGAATGACAATACCCCTCACTTCACAGGGGTGTTGTGAAAATAAATCCATTCATGTTTGTGAAACACTCAGATACTATGGTGAAAACACCATAGAGATGACCAGGAGGAAAGTCATAATTCAATCTTCTGAGCAGAGATGGAATGGTGTGCATTAATCATAGAATCATAGAATATCAGGGTTGGAAGGGACCCCAGAAGGTCATCTAGTCCAACCCCCTGCTCGAAGCAGGACCAATTCCCAGTTAAATCATCCCAGCCAGGGCTTTGTCAAGCCTGACCTTAAAAACCTCTAAGGAAGGAGATTCTACCACCTCCCTAGGTAACGCATTCCAGTGTTTCACCACCCTCTTAGTGAAAAAGTTTTTCCTAATATCCAATCTAAACCTCCCCCATTTCAACTTGAGACCATTACTCCTCGTTCTGTCGTCTACTACCATTGAGAACAGTCTAGAGCCATCCTCTTTGGAACCCCCTTTCAGGTAGTTGAAAGCAGCTATCAAATCCCCCCTCATTCTTCTCTTCTGCAGACTAAACAATCCCAGCTCCCTCAGCCTCTCCTCATAAGTCATGTGCTCTAGACCCCTAATCATTTTTGTTGCCCTTCGCTGGACTCTCTCCAATTTATCCACATCCTTCTTGTAGTGTGGGGCCCAAAACTGGACACAGTACTCCAGATGAGGCCTCACCAGTGTCAAATAGAGGGGAAAGATCACGTCCCTCGATCTGCTCGCTATGCCCCTACTTATACATCCCAAAATGCCATTGGCCTTCTTGGCAACAAGGGCACACTGCTGACTCATATCCAGCTTCTCGTCCACTGTCACCCCTAGGTCCTTTTCCGCAGAACTGCTGCCTAGCCATTCGGTCCCTAGTCTGTAGCGGTGCATTGGATTCTTCCATCCTAAGTGTAGGACCCTGCACTTATCCTTATTGAACCTCATCAGATTTCTTTTGACCCAATCCTCCAATTTGTCTAGGTCCTTCTGTATCCTATCCCTCCCCTCCAGCGTATCTACCACTCCTCCCAGTTTAGTATCATCCGCAAATTTGCTGAGAGTGCAATCCACACCATCCTCCAGATCATTTATGAAGATATTGAACAAAACCGGCCCCAGGACTGACCCCTGGGGCACTCCACTTGACACCGGCTGCCAACTAGACATGGAGCCATTGATCACTACCCGTTGAGCCCGACAATCTAGCCAGCTTTCTACCCACCTTATAGTGCATTCATCCAGCCCATACTTCCTTAACTTGCTGACAAGAATACTGTGGGAGACCGTGTCAAAAGCTTTGCTAAAGTCAAGAAACAATACATCCACTGCTTTCCCTTCATCCACAGAACCAGTAATCTCATCATAAAAGGCGATTAGATTAGTCAGGCATGACCTTCCCTTGGTGAATCCATGCTGACTGTTCCTGATCACTTTCCTCTCATGTAAGTGCTTCAGGATTGATTCTTTGAGGACCTGCTCCATGATTTTTCCAGGGACTGAGGTGAGGCTGACTGGCCTGTAGTTCCCAGGATCCTCCTTCTTCCCTTTTTTAAAGATTGGCACTACATTAGCCTTTTTCCAGTCATCCGGGACTTCCCCCGTTCGCCACGAGTTTTCAAAGATAATGGCCAATGGCTCTGCAATCACAGCCGCCAATTCCTTCAGCACTCTCGGATGCAACTCGTCCGGCCCCATGGACTTGTGCACGTCCAGCTTTTCTAAATAGTCCCTAACCACCTCTATCTCCACAGAGGGCTGGCCATCTCTTCCCCATTCTGTGATGCCCAGCGCAGCAGTCTGGGAGCTGACCTTGTTAGTGAAAACAGAGGCAAAAAAAGCATTGAGTACATTAGCTTTTTCCACATCCTCTGTCACTAGGTTGCCTCCCTCACTCAGTAAGGGGCCCACACTTTCCTTGGCTTTCTTCTTGTTGCCAACATACCTGAAGAAACCCTTCTTGTTACTCTTGACATCTCTTGCTAGCTGCAGCTCCAGGTGCGATTTGGCCCTCCTGATATCTTTCCTATCTTTCCTGAGCAATATTTTTATACTCTTCCCTGGTCATATGTCCAACCTTCCACTTCTTGTAAGCTTCTTTTTTATGTTTAAGATCCGCTAGGATTTCACCATTAAGCCAAGCTGGTCGCCTGCCATGTTTACTATTCTTTTGACTCATCGGGATGGTTTGTCCCTGTAACCTCAACAGGGATTCCTTGAAATACAGCCAGCTCTCCTGGACTCCCTTCCCCTTCATGTTAGTCCCCCAGGGGATCCTGGCCATCTGTTCCCTGAGGGAGTCGAAGTCTGCTTTCCTGAAGTCCAGGGTCCGTATCCTGCTGCTTACCTTTCTTCCCTGCGTCAGGATCCTGAACTCAACCAACTCATGGTCACTGCCTCCCAGATTCCCATCCACTTTTGCTTCCCCCACTAATTCTACCCGGTTTGTGAGCAGCAGGTCAAGAAAAGCGCCCCCCCTAGTTGGCTCCCCTAGCACTTGCGCCAGGAAATTGTCCCCTACGCTTTCCAAAAACTTCCTGGATTGTCTATGCACCGCTGTATTGCTCTCCCAGCAGATATCAGGAAAATTAAAGTCACCCATGAGAATCAGGGCATGCGATCTAGTAGCTTCCGTGAGTTGCCGGAAGAAAGCCTCATCCACCTCATCCCCCTGGTCCAGTGGTCTATAACATTAAACAAGGCCTAGGGCCACACACTGAGTGGGCAGCGTAAAAAGAAATATCGAATCACTACCTAGTCACCGAATGAGGCAGGGGTGCTAAAGAAGAAATTAGTATGTGCTCATGTCATTAAAGACTGTATCACAATGCATACCCACAAGGGGGCTGAATTAAGGTTGCACAGGAATCCTTTCCTACCTTTAAACTACTTAACTTTGCAATCTTAATATACTTTTAACACAGTTTTTCTGGATGTAACCTAATAAAAGGACGGTGACACAAGTTGGAGTTATGTGATACAAGGGACATATGATGCAGACCTGGGTCATGTAACATATGATTTTGGGGATGTTCACTGGCCTGTGTTATAAAGGAGGTCCAGCTAGGTAAGTGGTTTTCAAACTGTGGGTCGCAACCCAGTACTGGGTGGCTGAATGTAAGGCACTGGGTCGCGGCAGCTCTGGTCAGCATCGCCGATCGGGCCGTCAAAAGTCCCAGCGGCGGTGAGGCCCAGCTAAAGCAGGCTAGTCCCTACCTGTTCTGACACTGTGCTGCACCCCGGAAGCAGCCATCAGCAGGTCCGGCTCCTAGGTGGGGGTGCCACGGGGCTCTGCGCACTGCCCCCGCCCCCAGCACCAGCTCCTAGGAGCCGGACCTGCTGCTGGCCACTTCCGGGGCGCAGCACAGTCTGCAGTGCCAAGACAGGCTGGAAGCCTGCCTTAGCAACCCTGCTGCGCCGCTGACTGGGAGCTGCCTGAGGTAAGCCTGCGCCCCAATCCCCTGCCCCAGCCCTGAAACCTGGAGCCCCTTCATGCACCCCAAACCCCTGAGCCCCAGTCCCACCCAGAGCTTGCACCCCCAGCCCAGACCCTCTCCCATACCCCTGCCCCAGCCGAGAGTTCCCTCCCACACCCTGAACCCCTCATTCCCAGCCCCACCCCGCAGCCAAGACCCCTGCACCCCAACCCTCTGCCCCAGCCCTGACCCCAAACCCCTCATCCCCAGCTCCATTGGGTCGCAGGCATCAACAATTTTCTTCAACTGGGTAGCCAGAAAAAAAGTTTGAAAACCACTGAGCTAGATGGTCCCTTCTGGTCTTGGAATCTATGGTCTTGTTTGCCAGAAGCTGGGAATGAGCGACAGGGTATGGATCACTTGCTGATTCCCTGTTCTGTTCATTCCCTCTGGGGCACCTGGCACTGGCCACTGTCGGAGGACAGGAGACTGGGCTAGATGGACCTTTGGTCTGACCCAGTATGGCCGTTCTATGTTCTTATGAATCAAGAGCAAATTGTGAACGGTGAATTATTTTTATTTAAATAAGTCTTTGGGTGCATTTTCTCTCCCCAGGAATCAGGATTGTGGCATCAAACTACCCCTTTAAGGCCACTGGAGTCTCTATAATAACAATATGGACTGGTTTATATTTCTTTTATTTATATGGCTTCGGCCTGTTTTTAATCAGGCTTAATTTTAACCCTACAAAAGAAGATACACCACACAGAACAGTGCTTTGACACTGTGAAGGGGCAGTTGCTTTGGGAAAACAGCTGGAGCGTGGTGTTTGTGGCTATTGTAGGCAGTCCAAGACCTAAAATGATCCCCTGCAGAAATGTTCAGTAAGTACAAAAGTGTGTCCCAGAAACTGAATGCAGCTTGCAAACACTGCCCCATTACAAAGGCTCTTCCTCTCAGGTAGCCCCTGAAAATCCCCAAAACATAACCCCATTTTAGGAGCTTTCACAACCTCACTCATTCCTAGCTTAATCTTGCCTCCGATTCCCTCATCCAGCCCCTTCAATAACGAGCTCCAAGGAGAAACCTTTGAGAAACAGCTTCTTTCTGACCCAACAATGAACCTTTACTAGCTAGAGGCAGAGCTCAGCAGCACACAGGTGGGCCGTGCCTTCTCATGGCTCCACCTCTCTCAGAGCTAACAGGATCACCTGTACCCAGCTCTTCTTTCAGCTCATTCCAACCCAGAACCAGCCACTCTGTCATGAGGGGTTGGTTTGTTTTTCAAACTCCTGGAAGATTCCAGGAGGCAACAGTTAAACCAGCACCAGCAGCGTGAGCTGCCAGCACCACTTCCCGTTGCTCCCTCTTTCCTAGTTGAAAAGCCCTAGGGTAGGTTGGTAGCTCTCTCAGAGTGGGTGGGTTCTGCACAGTTCTCCTCAGCTTAGGACCCAAAGTTGAGCTGCAGGCTTGTGAGCAGGGGAGCCCCAAGTAAAGCAATGAGCCCTGAGGAAAAGCTGGTAGCACCTTAAGGAGAGAATGGAAGAAATGGGTTGTTCCCTTCACACACCCACCGCTAGTGATAGGTGAAGCAGCTTCCCTTCTGTGGACCTTCCTCTCACCCAAAAACAGAGACAGGTTGACCTTCTGAGGATCATTGCAGGGGTGTTTATAGGTGGGAACACTCCCTTCCCACCTCATTTCCCACAAGTCTAAGGATCAGAGGAGGGAGGAAAAGGCAGCTTTGGTCCTTCTGCTGTATCCTGTCCTCTTAAAAGATGAAAGCTGAGTCAAAGAGATCTGAGAGTGAGGGAAATCTCCTCTCCATAGAAGAAGGTAAGAACTGAATTGCTCATATGTTTTGCTGGCTTCTCAATTAACTGCAGCTACTCAAAGAGCAGGGAGTTGTTAAAGACACCACAGTGAAAGCTTCTGGTTCATGTGCAAAAATGGGTGGTCAGAAAAAGAAAACAAACTAATAGGTGGTAGATGGAGGGCGATAGAGACTAAAACTGAAAATAGTGTGATGCTAGTTTATAAACTGGTGGCTTATCTCCACTTGGAATGTTGTGGTCTGTTCAGGTTGCCTTCCCTTGCCCCCCTCAGATTCAGAGGCAGATGACCAAAAGACTAGAGTTAGTTAGTGAGGGACTTCAGTATAAAGAGCATCTCTAAGGTGCCACAAGTACTCCTTTTCTTTTTGAAAAGAAAAAGGCTGTTTAGTTAGAAAGGCAACATGGTAGATGTGTACACAGTAATGACAACAGGAGTCACTCAGTGAAATTCAAAGGCAGCCCATCTTAAACTGATCAGAGGAAATAGCTTTTGCTTAACGGACCTGTGGACCTTGGGGCCAGGTGGCATCAGTTAGGACAACAGTTTAGTAGATTACATAGTGGAATGCTTTAAGAGCAAAGAGAGAACCACAAATTATATTAGAGAGGATACTTTTTAAAAAAAACAAAGGCATGTAGAACCTTCATTTTTGAGGGCAGAAGCTGACTACTAATTGATGGGTGCTGGGAAGAAACTTCCCCTATGGGCAAGTTATTCCATAATTATCTACCACAGACTTGCTTGCACCACCCTCTGATTCATCTGGTCTTGTCTGCTGTCAGATACAGGGTAAAGGATTGGATGGATTACTGGTCTGATCTGTTATGGCAAATTGGTATGTTGTAAAATGAGCCCCCATCACAGAAAAGGGGGTGCAGCTGGTCTGAAGTAGGAGCATGAAAAGTAACTGGGTGTGATGGGGTAGACTTAGCTTAATTCCAAGCTGGGGCTTTAGCTACTTAGGGCCTCATTTCCCGCCTTGCTGAGTGGGGAAATGGGGCAAAAGCATCAGAGGCTACCAGCTTATTGCTGAGGGGAACTGGGCCAGGAGTCTTTCCTGCCACCCACATACACGCAGGTAATGTTGGCCTAATTTCCTTAGAAAGGGCTCAAGGACTGAGTAATAGAGGCTTATCATGGAGGGAACTGGGTCACAAGATACTGGTTCTATTGTGGTGACTTGTAAATCTTGAAGGTGCATCTTTCATACACTTATTCCTGCCACCCTCCCCACCCCCGCCATAGCCCTTCCCTGGGATCTCTTGTCTCCAAGGTGGCTGGAAGCAGACTGTGAGATTCCCCTTCAGTCCCTGCTTCCAGCTGCTGGGGGATGCTAGCGGGATTGTGGGCAACTGGGCTGCCTCTCTTCCTGCATTTTTGTTGCTCCCAACCAGCAAGGAGCCACAGTGAGTGAGGAGGTGTGGGTTGCTCTCTGTGTCATTGCACTGTTGACAAGGGAAGTGAAGAAGCTTTTTGGGTGGTCATACAAAATGAGGGGTAGGCAGGGAGAAGGTGGAGGAGGGCCTGGAGGACAAAGTCACACCATGGGGAAGTTGAATATGGAACAGGGGTTGTAGCAGACTGCATGGAACTTGGAGGGAGGCGCATAGGTTGCTTGCAGGAGAGAAGAGTTCGGCGAGAGCACCAGGAAGCCAGTCTGCATGCACGTGGCTGGAATGCTAGCTGCAGCACCTCTGTAAATAGTTCCTTAATACAAAGTTAGTGTTACAAACATAGAATTATAGAACAGTAGGACTGGACGGGACCTTGAGAGGTCATCAAGTCCAGCCCCTTATGCTGAACCAGGACCAAGTAAACCTAAATCATCCTTGACAGTGTTCTTAAAAGCCTCCAGTGATGGGGTTCCACAACCTCCCTTGGAAGCCTCTTCCAGAACTTAACTACCCTTATTTTTAGAAAGTTTTTCTTAATGTCTAACCTAAATCTCCCTGTGCTAATGAAGCCCATTACATTTTGTCCTACCTTCAGTGGAGATTGAGAACAACTGATCTTCATTCCTTTTTATAAGAGCCCTTAATGTATCTGAAGACCATTCTCAGGTCCCCCGCTCAGTTGTCTCTTCTCAAGACTAAACATACTCATTTTTTAAAAACCTTTTCTCAGAGGTTGGGTTTTCTAAACCTTTTATTATTTTTGTTGTTCTCCTCAGGACCCTGTCCACTTTATCTACATCTTTGTTATAGCCTGGTGCCCAGAATTGGACACAGTTCTCCAGCTGAGGCCTCACAAGTGCCAAGTACAGCAGGACAATTACCCCACCCCCCTGTGTCTTACACACAACAATCCTGTAAATACACCCAGAAGGATATTGGCATTTTTTGCAACCGCATCACCTTGTTGACTCGTATTTAATTTATGATCCACTATTACCCCCAGATCCTTTTCAGCGGTACTACCACTTAGTATTCCTCTTGTACCAGGTTGACTATGCCACTTTCCACTGTATCAAATTAGAAGTGAGTTGCACTATCATATTCTAATCCTGGGCTTCTCTTAAGCAGACTGACACTGGTACCAAATTTAGTTCCACTGTTTGGGCTAGAAAGCTTTTCTGCCACTACAAGATGACCAAGTTTATTTTCACTTAACCTTAAAGCCCTTACTTGAACCCAGGTCTTCAGGAGTGACGGACTTGAACTATGCTGATTTGCCCATCATCAGGAGACTTTTGAATGAATTGCCTGGGATTGTTAGGGGTTATACGGGTGCTATCCTTTGTTCCAAGTCAGCAGGGTGTATCCCAAAGAAATGTTTAGGGTGTATGCAAGAAAACATATAACCATTAAAATAGTTTATACCATGTGACTGTTCTCTTGCTAGGATAGCATGTTCAAATGAAATGATTAAGCCAAGAGAAAGATAAGATGCCCAGGCTGCCCTCTTCCAAGCATGATTGGTTTGTTTTGTTTTGTTTTGTTTTTGTTTTGTTTTTGTTTTTTTGGATAAAATCTATACCCTGGTGTAACAGGCACTTGAGTTTCATCCTTTTAAGCTTTATAATAATTTTTTAAAAGGAAAAAGTAAGTTCACCCAGAACTTGAGCAAGAGACCCCAGATATCCCCTACACATCTCAAATCAGACTAGAGGCAGTTTGAATGTGGCGAATGTCCGTCTGGTTAAAATATTTATCCTAGCCTAGTGATACAGAACTACAAATCAAAGAATAATTTGAAATTTTCCTTTGAAAGTGACGCTTAATTCTACAAGTCACAAAAATCTAATTTAAATAACTGAGGCTACGTCTACACTACAGCTTACATTGCTCAGGGTGTGAAGAAATCACCCCCGTGAGCAGCATAAATTACAGCAACATAAGCGCTGGGGTGGACAGCACTATGCTGGCAGGCGAGCTTCTCCCGCTGACAGAGCTCCTGCGGCTCGCGGGGGCTACAGTAGTTAAGCTGGCATTGGTGCAGCTGTGCCACCGTAAACGAGACCTGTAGACATGGCCTGAGCCCTGGTGATCCATCCAAACAAGCTGTTGTGCAACATGTCTTCTTGCTATTTGCATATGTGTAACTTGTCAATGGGAGCTACAGATATACGCTGAAACTAGAC
The DNA here is from genome assembly GCF_965152275.1 of Natator depressus. Taxonomy (NCBI): domain Eukaryota; kingdom Metazoa; phylum Chordata; order Testudines; family Cheloniidae; genus Natator; species Natator depressus. Next base: position 134,313,016 of record NC_134237.1, on the reverse strand, counting down.
CCCTTAAGACTGCAAATCAGCAGTCCGTAGTGTCTATAATTAACTTTTAAATTAATACAAAATGGAATTGAGAAATGCATTGATCTTCTCTAGTAACTAACAAGGAACCACTCGACGCTAATGTTAATTTATTTTTGCGAGTTGGAGCTAAAAGTGGAAAAACTGAACTAAACAAATATGGATAAGTTAAAAATTCCTAAGTTTGTTTTTATTCCTGGTACCAATACCGTGATTTACAGGGCAATATACCTGCTGTAATGAAAAGAAGAAAAAGACAAAGCAACACCAGATACAAGACCTTAGGAATGTACTCTAATCAAAACTACATTGCATGAATCAAGAAGTGCACTTTTTGCAAACTATGGCTATGACAGTCCTCAGCAAGAAGGGTTTCCTGTTTAAGCTGCAGTAACTTTTCTGACGGATTGTTCCTTCTGTGCCAGATTTTACAGTCCTTCTAATGCATCTGGGAGAACTGTCTCAAAGCAATCCGCAACTTTCCTGACAACTCCTCACTCTCTGTCTCCTGCTAAGAACTGTAGCCTGGTGGATACAGCATAAGAAAACGGTTACTCTCAGTAAATAGTTGTGTATTCTTCATCGTCCATGTACATGTAATATACCCACCCTTTTTCTGGTTCAGCTTTTAGAATCTTTGGCTTGCCACTGCTTCCACCTCCAGATCCCTGGAATGTTCCCATGTCATTACCCAGCACGTGGTATGTGAAACAGGCTAAAAGGGGGATGATACCTTACTGTATGTACTGTGCAAAGTAATTATACATCTTCCTTAATGCCATAAGAATCTACAATATCAGTCTGTCTCAGGAACTCATGCAGCCCATAGTATCTGAGCACTTCAAAATCTTTAATGTACGTATCCTCACAACACCTCTCACGTAGGGCAATGCTGTTACCCCTGATTTGCAGATGGGGAACTGACACAGAAACTCAGTGACTTGCTCAAATCACACAGGATATCTGTGGGGGTGCAGGGACTCAAATCAAAGTTTCCCATGTCCCAGGCTCATGTCCTAACCATTAGACCGTCCTTTCTTGCTATACCAGCCAAACATCGGTATGTGTGTTCTCTCTGAAGGCTGATTGGCCACCTGATTTCACAGAATAGTGCAGGGGCTTTTATTGAGATCCCATCTTGTTCAGCTACAGCTCTTCTGCAACTCTCTGGACACAAAATGTATCCCCCGCACTTGCTTTTCATAGTCTCGTGAAGTCAGTTGGAGCAAAGTTGATTCATACCAGCTGAGATCTGTGGCTTTAATTTAAAATTTACAAGAAAAATGCTCTACCGTGCAGAACTAGACATCATAAAGATCCTTTTAGATGTGGATCTTGCTTGGAAATGTGGCCAGGTCTCTTAAGAGTAAATTGCTCTTCTGAACCTTGCTGGTGCTATGGTGTTTCCTAGATGTGAGTCCTTGCCACCCCTACAACTCCTCTCTGATCTTTTGGCTTCCCACAAAGGCATTCTAAGTGGGTCCTTTTTTAACTGCTTGACTTTTGCCAATTACACTCTCTGTGCCTTGTGTTATACACATCACTCAGACTTTGGCTTTAATTAAATAAATTGATTGCGCTTGTTACTCATACAGATATGTTATTACATTTCTCTTGTGTTTGTATAGAGAGGAGAATGAATGCAAATTACCATAAGATTAGGATGACCACAATACTTCCATGTGGCAGAGGCATGGATGTCTTCCCAAATAAGTGGTAGTTAAGACTTTATCACACCCAACACAGTCGCTCCTGTTACATAACATATCTTGACGCCAGTATATTCATTTCTGTTCTTCTAGGATCTGATCCAAAGCCTATTGAAGCCAATGGAAAGACTCCAACACAGAGCTGTTGGCTTTGGGTTCATTTCTAGGCTTCCTCCTTTTTGAAGTACACTTTTACTATAAAGCCAATGTCCTTGGTATGTGTAGTCTGTAGTATGCTTAGTGTCACACCCATAAGTGCTGCATATTCTTATGAGAGTTGGTTGGGTATTTTCCATCCAAACGACTTTTCAACAAGAAAATCAATTTCCACAAAATAAAAATTTATCCTCTAGAAAATTAGATTTGTTGCCAAAAATTGTAGATTTTTCTATTGGGAGAAAATCAAAACATCTTGTTTCAGGTGAGCTTGATCTGAGTTGAAATATTTTGGTTGATTGAACTGATGTGAAACATTTTGTTTTTCATCAGTTCAACATTAAACTGTGTTTTCCCCTAATGTGGCATATTGCCTCATGGGAGATGTACTTTGGGTCTGATGCTCCCTTTTCCTCATAGTTCTTCTGCTGATGTTGTGGTTTAAAGTTGTTTCCTAGATTTTTTTTTTTTAATTGATTCTTTCCTTTGCTGCATCAAATATCCACTCAGAGGTGTGTGATTGTCATTTGATACGCAATACTGTCAAATGGAGAAAGTAAAATAGGAAAAAGCTATTTTTCTGTAATCTTTCAGTTATTGTAATCTTGTAACAAAGGTGGTTTCTTTATTTAAGTTGATCATTTAAGTTTCAAATATGATGTTTTTTACAAAACTTATCATGAAAAGAAAGTTGACTTCTTGTTTAAAATTTTCTAGCATTCAGAAAAGGGAAAGGGAAAATGGGGAGGGATTTAAATATCCCGCAATAGTGCTGGAAACCTGGATGTGACAAATGTGGTACTTATTTGTATTCTCTTATGGCACCCGGTGTGCTATAAAGGCACCTTGCATCCCCAAAACCAGCAACTGATGAAAATATAATTCCACTGTCAAACTGCTACCTCCTGGATTTAGTAGGTGCAATGTTCTGCTTGTGGCTTCTCCTTAGTATGAAAACCTGGCTGAAGAAGATGCTCTGTGCCATTTTCCGAAGCTTGCTAAACCTCATTCAATCCTGTTAATTTATTAGAACCAGAAAGTGAAACTGACCACGCCAGTTGCGCTGTCCAAGCAGAGCACCATATCAGAAGTCAGCACAGAAAAGTAAACTCTATGGTTTAAAAAACGAGTCGTCCTTCTGGACTCCTCGTTGTTTTTGGTGATGCAGACTAACATGGCTACCACTCTGAAATCTATATTTTAAACATTCTACCAGTTCTACAATGTTAAGTCATTTTTAAAAACTCCTTACCTGTTTTATCTTGATAATGGACAGTGTCTTATGCCACAAAAAGTACATGCAAATGATTGTGTTTATAGACTGTTCAAGAGCAAGGAGTTTATGAATTAGGCTGACATTTTGCTACCTAATCCACCTCACTTACTGACTACAGTAGATAATGTAGTACCTACTGTTTGGAAAGCTCCTGGACTATCTAGTTTCAGTGTAATAGGTTAAGGATGGATTATCACTTGTTACAGGGAGGCAAAGCTCTCATATTTAACCATCTTTGATAAAGTCAATATACTTACAGGAGGTGGGATTGTGAGGGCACTATGTAGTTCTCTATGTTAGAATGGCTAGCTTTGGGTGTCTGAGACATGCATTCTGTGCTCCAGGAGAGGCAGAATAGGTCAGCCTCATGCCAAAGACCCGTGGTTTACGAGGTGGTACTGACACCCCAGTTCTCGGTAGGAGTGGACACAATTGCACTTTAGAGCCTTCAGTCAGCTCTCTCACAGAGGTTCCAGGGGAGAGTATTGGCCATTTTCTGTCCTGCACTGAGAGTTATTTTATGTGGGGTCCACAAGGATCTTTTCTCCCCACTAAGAAAAGGAGGACTTGTGGCACCTTAGAGACTAACCAATTTATTTGAGCATAAGCTTTCGTGAGCTACAGCGAAGTGAGCTGTATCTCACGAAAGCTCATGCTCAAATAAATTGGTTAGTCTCTAAGGTGCCACAAGTACTCCTTTTCTTTTTGCGAATACAGACTAACACGGCTGTTACTCTGAAACCTTTCTCCCCACTCTTGTTCCATTAGCCTCCTAGGGACAATTAAGGCTTGATCCTGCCAGGTGCCAGGTACTCTGTTCTTCTCCAGCAAAGCATGTGGGCTCTTAAATATAAGAGCGGCCATGCTGGGTCAGACCAATGGTCCTCCAACCCCAATATCCTGTCCTCTGATAGTGGCCAATGCCAGATACTTCAGAGGGAGGGAACAGAACAGGGCAATTATCAAGTGATCCGTCCCCTGTCGCCCAGTCCCAGCTTCTAGCAGTCAGAGGCTTAGGGACATCCAGAGCATGGGGTTGCGTCCCTGCCCATCTTGGCTAATAGGTCAATCAATGGCTATCCTCCATGAACTTATCTAATTCTTCTTTGAACCCAGTTATACTTTTTGGCCTTCACAACATCCCCTGGCAACAAGTTTCAAAGCTTGACTGTGCGTTGTGTGAAGAAGTACTTCCTGATGCTTGTCTTAAACCAGCTGCCTATTAATTTCATTGGGTGACCCCTGGTTCTTGTGTTATGCGAAGGGATAAATAACAGTTCCTTATTCACTTTCTCCCCACCATGCTCAATTAACTTCCAACATATGACTAGCCCCATTGATGTCAAGGGGGCTATTCTTGTGCATGAAGTTAAGCTGCACTTAAAGTGCTTTGCTGGGCAGGAACAGAATGCCTGGCACCTGGCAGGATTGAGCCCTTAGTGAGGCGATGTGAGCCAAAGGGTGTCCCGTTTGCTGATGGCATCCAGCTTTATAGCTCTGTCATTGGATTTGCACAGTGCATTGCAAGGCATTTCTCAGTGACTGGGCTTGACAAAGGAATGGATGAGAGCGAGCTGGCTGAAGCTCACTCCTGGATGACTGACGTGGTGACGATGGGTTATGGGGCAGGTAAGTGGAGGAGTTAGCTAGGGCTGAGTTAACTCTGGGTATCTCATCCACTTTGTAGGAGTAGAGCTCACATTTGTGAGCAAGGTCTAACATGGGGCTCTGCTTGCATCCCCAGCTGCTTCTCGATGAGCAAATAGTAGCATGTCTAAGATTGCTGTTCCGTTTTCTTCATCTGCATCATGTCAGGTGGTCGTGGCCTTTCCTTTTGGATGCGGAGCATGGTACCATGCTACCTTTTGTCACCTCTCTGTTGGACAACTGCATTGCGCTCATGTGGGGTTACATACTAAATCCATTTGGAAACCAACACTAGTGTAGACCATGGCAACCTGCTTGGTAAGAGCCTTTTGCCATAGGTACATTAGGCCCTTGTACCTGGATCTGCATGGCTGTTAATTGGGCACTGGGTTTACACTGCTATTTTTCACTCTTGGCAAGCCCTAAATGACCTGGACTTGCTTACCTGAAAGACCATATTTCTTCCTGTGTCCTCCTCCTGCAGTTAAGATCGTGGGGGCATTTCAGCTGGATCTTCTTCTAAAAAGGGCAAGGGACTGCTGGAGGAGCATTCGAAGTGGCCCCTTTGGAATGCTCCATCTCTGTTAGCCTAAAATAGCCCAGATCTACTGACCTTCTGGGCACACTGCAAAGGCCTTCTGTTTGAGTGGGCATCTGTGGCGCTCTGAAGCTGTTGAGCGTAGCTGATTTCTGAGTGGTAGGAAGATGTTTTGGGGGTGGAGTGTTGAACCATATTCTCTTGACTAGTGAGATGTGTGGGGGAGAAGTGCTGTTGCAATTCTATCGCGTAATTCTTGTGGCATTGTGTTAGACATATGTCAGAGCTTTAGATTGGCGCCTCTTGGTGTGAGGCTTCTTTTAGGGTATGTCAAGACTGCAATCAGAGGTGTGTAGACATACCCAAGATATCTGTGCTGTAGCTAGCTCAGATAATAGCCGTGAAGCCAGGGCAACATAGGCTAGCTGTTTGAGTACGTACCCAGGGTCCTGGGTGGGCTTACACAGCTCATGCTGCCACAGTTTCACTACCATTGTTAGATCAAAGCTAGCTTAGATACCTCTACGTGTGCTGCAGTCATGCCTACCTGCAGTGTAGACAGACCCTCAGAAAGAAAGTTATATACGGTACTTGCAACATCTTCCAGCAAGAGCTAATGGAGCTTGAATAATTTTTCTCTGTCTTCAGATCTCTGGGCAGCTTTTGAAATACAGGGCATTTGGAACTAATGAGAATACATTCCCAGAACAAACAAATATTGCATCACTGTTCCCATAAAGAGATGTTATTAAGACCAATGCTTCCAGATGTCACACATTGGTTTTATCTCTGTTTAACTATAGGAACACTTATTTAACAATTTGCAATTAAAAATTAATAAAGTGAAACACAAATCTGCACTGGATTACACCAAATGAGTGTATTTAACGAGACAAATGCTGACATGGGTATGTTACGACTTTTGGCACTGTTGGAGCAATGGTTAGATTAATAACATAATTGACATGGTGACTGTAACACAAATAGGAAATGTGCATATGTGTCCATCCATCTCCAGCCTTCCCCATCTGTTCCCAGAGTACCTCCTAACCAGCCTCATATCCCTATTTCTACAGAGCATTTTCATAGTGTCTGATTGTGACACAGAGGCCCTTTGGGGGTTCAGCTACTCTGTGTCAGCAACTCTTGCCAGCCTGACATGCCACATCTAATGCACTGTTGTCATTGATATATAACCAAAAGGTGGCATATAATATATCACTACAAAACCAATAACTCACTGATCGTTGATCTTCTTGTGGGATGTATGTACAAAGCTATGGATCTATGCTAGTGTAACCTTTTGGTGGGCTAGAGTTTACTTCACTGCCCTTCTCCAGTGCCTAAAAAAAACCCAACTCTCAGAGGAAAGTAGCTGGAGAGCCAGAATTAAATAACTTTTATAAAATCTTACGATAAAGAAACAATCTAATTTTTTACAGCATGACATGGCTATTTTATAATCCACAGACATTATCTTCACAGTTATACGTCAACATAAATAAAGAAAACAAATGAAAATCTGAACAGTTCAGTCCCCACAAAAACAGTGAGAAGAAACTGAGAGTTGCCAAAAACTCGGGTTGAGTTCACCTAAGTCTCCATTAGAGTCTTTGATCACCAAATCTATACAGTCTGCTGAGTCTAAAACAACATCTCCCCTCCACTGGCTTGTAGGGATCTTCAGCTGGATCCAGGCAGACTCTTCCTCTGCCAAAATCACTGCCAGCCAGCCAGCGAACTGATTAACCCACCGCTCCATTCTGCGTACCGATTTAAAGAAAACCCTGTTACAAGAAAATACTAAACCGAGACTAGCAAACTAGAAACGACTTGTTCCCCATTACTACATTTAAAGAAGAGTTGGTGACTCAGACTAGCTGAGACAATGTAAGTAGAACAGTTTTGGGTAAAATCAAAACTACATTCAAAGCATACAATTAAATCAGAATTCCCGAAGCTTCGGGATGTGGAGTGCTAAATCTGCCTAGCAACAGTGACTCGGACACCACTCACTCCTACCTCTCTCCAATGGCAGGTTTCTTAAAGAGAGATCTCTTTATTAGGCACATGGGTTACACTAGCACTGTGGTCTTAAAATGTGTTTGGCAAACAAGGCATGATCCCAGTCATCCCTAGACAAAGGAATGTGTATTTGCTTGTCCTCAGGCAAAGCGAGGGTTGCCAGGCATCCGTTTTTTTGACCAGAATGCCCAGTCAAAAAGTGACCCTGGCAGCTCTGGTCAGCGCTTCCGACCGGGCCGTTAAAACTCCGGTCGTCGGTGCAGTGGGGTCCGGGGCTAAGACAGGCTCCCTACCTGCCCTGGCTCCATGCAGCTCCTGGAAGTGGCCTCCAGGTCCTTGTGGCCCCTGGGGAGGCTCCACACATTGCCTGCACCCAAGTGCCGGCTTTGCAGCTCCCATTGGCGAGGCATGAGGGCAGCTCATGGAGCCTCCCTGGCTGCTCCTGCACCAGGGGGCCACAGGGACCTGGTGGCTGCTTCCTGGGATCCTCAGTAAGTGCCGCTGGGACCCCACACCGCCTCCCGCACCCCAACCACCTGCCCCAGCCCGGAGTCCCCTCCCGCAGCCAAACTCCCTCCTGGAGCCTGCATCCCCTCCCACACCCCTGATTCAGCCCTGAGCCCCCGCCTGCATCCCAAACCCCTCATCCCCAGCCCCACCCCAGAGCCTGCACACCTCAACTGGAGCCCTGACCCCCTCCCACACCCCAAACCCCTTCCCTAGCCCAGTGAAAGTGAGTGAGGGTGGGGGAGAGCAAGGGAGAGAGGGAGGGAGGGTGGAGTGAGCAAGAGGTGGGGCCTTGGATAAGGGGTGGGGCAGGGATGTTTGGTTTTGTGTGATTAGAAAGTTGGCAACCCTAGGCAGAGCCTCTGAAGGCACATTTACATAAAGGGTAAATAAAGTCATCAACCTAGTGAGTGTCGGGGGGGCGGGAAACATCCTGCAGGGGTCTGAAGCTCAAATGATAAGTAATTTGAATCAATTTATTGTGTACAATATTACTCCTTACCCTTTTATAATACAGTAAGGTCTTATGAAAGCTAATGACACACTGATGATTATTACCATTGTGATATGTATGAATTAACGCTATATGAGGAATTTATGAATACTTCTGATATTATGCTTTAAAGTCTGTGACCAAACAAAGGGAGAAACGGGTTTTCTCCCAGACAGAAGGGAAGGCAGCTATCTACCTGTCGCCACTGAAACTAAACAAGGTATGGCCAAAAACAATGGAAGCCCTATTTACATATGAATCAGCAGGGGGATGGAACATCCACAGGAAAGGAAGAACAGCATGAGGTCATCCTGAGCTTGGGGACAAAACAGTGAGTTTGAAACAATATAAGGATAGAGAAGAAGCCATCTTAGCATCCATTATTGATTAGGGTTGCCAACTTTCTAATTACATAAAATGGAACACCCTTGCCTTGCCCTTTCCCTAATGCCCTGCCCCTTCTCTGAGGCCCCTCCTCCACTCACTCCAGACCCCCTCCCTCCATCACTTGCTCTCACCCACTTTCACTCACTCTCACTGCGCTGGGACAGAGGGTTGGGATGCAGGAGGGGGTGAGGACTCCAGCTGGGGGTGCGGGCTCTGGGATGGGGCAAGAAATAAGGGGTTCAGGGTGCAGAAGGGGGCTCTGGGCTGGGAAGGTGGTTGGGGTGCAGTAGGGGGTGTGGGCCCCAGGAGGGGGCTCAGGGCTGGGGCAGGGGGTTGGGGTGCGGAGGGAGTGCAGGCTCTGAGAGGGTGTTTGAGTGCAGCAGAGGGTTATGATCTGGGACAGGGCGTCCAGGGTCTGGGAGGGAGTTTGGGTTGGGGAGGAGATTTAGACCTGGGGCAGGAGGTTGGGGTTTGGGCTCCACTTGGGGGCACTTACCTCAGGTGGCTCCCAGGCGGTGAGGCTAGGGTAGGCTCCCTGCCTTCCCTGGCTTTGTGCTGCTCCTGGAAGTGGCTGCCATGTCCGGCACCTAGGTCCCTAAGTGGAGGAACCAGGAGGCTTTGCATAGTGCACACTGCCTATGCCCACAGGCGCCGCCCCCACAGCTCCCATTGGCCGCAGTCCTGGCCAATGGGAGCTGTAGAGCCGGTGCTCAAGGCAGGAGCAGCGTGCGGACTGCTCCTGTGCCTAGGGGCCACAGGGACATGCCGGCTGCTTCCAGGGAGCTCTGCGGAGCCAGGACAGGTAGGGAGTCTGCGTTAGCCCCACTGCACTGCCAACCAGTGGCAGTGGTCACTGCCCAGTCAGTGGTGCTGACCAGAACTGCCAGGGTCCCTTTTCAGTTGGGCATTCCAGTCAAAAACCAGACTCCTGGCAACCTTAATCACTGTACAGATTCAAAGGGCCAGAGCTTTTACAAGCTGAGAAAGATGGGGTATTCACCGAAGGGTGTTTGAAGTCTCTAGGAACCAAATATAAATGGAAAAAAAATCTGCTTAGGCAAAGATCTTTACCGAGAGAGACGAGGGAAACCAGCACCTTATGCCTCTGTGGAAGGTCCTGACTGGCAGAAAGTCAGCCATGGCTGGGGAGAAAGAGATTGGTAAGAAATCTACCTTCAACCAAGGCTGTAGCTTGTTAAGTCTTAGATGCTAGAAAAAGTATTTTACTTGTAACCATTTCTGACTTTTATCCCTTCTACTTGAACCTACTTAAAACCTCTCTCTTTCATTCAGTACCCTTGTTTTACTTTTAGTCTAAATCAACCCAGCACTGTGTTTGACATGAAGTGATTATTAAGTCCAGTTAAAGCAACAAGCTGCTGTCCTTTCCTTTCTTTAAAGGAGCAACCAACCTTATTACTCCTCTGAACATGCCAGGAGAGGGTTGGACATCTCAGGGCAGAGGGCTTTCGGGAAATTCAGGACTGGAGCGTGTTGGGGGGTCACCTGACCTGTGAGACTGTGTAACAAGCAGGCTGCTGGAGAAAGAGTTGCTGAACCAGGCCTGCTCAATGCACGGTGCATGCTTGTATGGTGGCTGGGAGCATTCAGGTAGGGAGCTACAGCCGTAGAGCACCTTAAGGCACTCAGGGTTACAGGACACAGTGGTGAGTCTCTAAGGTGCTACAAGTACTCCTTTTCTTTTTGCGAATACAGACTAACACGGCTGTTACTCTGAAACCTAAAGTCCAAAGGTGCAAGCAATTTGATGTTTGTTGGGGTGAACTTCCAGCAAGCATTATTCCAGTTTCCTTCCTTAGTGTTCCCCTTCCCAGCCCTGACACCACAGAGCCTTACCTGGTGTCCCTGTTCCCATTCCCCCCTTAGCAAAACATGATTCCAATGTCCCCCCCATTCCCTGTTCCCATTCCCCCCCTACCCTTCCTGATTGACTGCAGACTATATAGTAAAACTTGAGTTCTGCTTAGCTATACCTTAACCAATCATTTTCCTGAAATTTAACTAACCAATCCTAACATATTGTAACATGACAGGTTTCAGAGTAACAGCCGTGTTAGTCTGTATTCGTAAAAAGAAAAAAGAAAAGGAGTGCTTGTGGCACCTTAGAGACTAACCAGTTTATTTGAGCATGAGCTTTCGTGAGCTACAGCTCACTTCATCGGATGCATCCGATGAAGTGAGCTGTAGCTCACGAAAGCTCATGCTCAAATAAACTGGTTAGTCTCTAAGGTGCCACAAGCACTCCTTTTCTTTTTTCTTTTTATATTGTAACATGATTATTTAACCAATTATATCCCGCCACCTTAATTAGTTTACACCCAGCAAAATTAATTATACAGCAGACAGAAACAATCACAGAACCAGAGACCATGCAAATAAATAATAGCAAAGTGGGAACTATAATGACAAAATAATACAGAAGTGAGGATTTCACAACTACATCTATAAAGACATAAGGGTTTCCCAGCTGTGTCTATTGATAAGTGAGTTCTTACCGAACAGAAAACTATCAAACTAAACTTCCTTTTACATCCTCTAGGCTCTTCTCTTTCTCTGGAGGCGATAGATCAGATCACCTTTCTAACAGCCCCAGATTGCCTTATTTCAATGTGACTAGTTAGGAATGTGAGGATGTGACTGGTCGCTTCCCAGCTTACGGCTGCCTCTGCTGCTTAGCCAGAGATCTTAGCCTAAGCACAGGGCCTCAGGCTGTCACAGTAAGAGAAGGCCCTTACACCGGCAGACAGTGATTTTGATTCTTTCTTTTATACCTCTATAATTAGCTAAGTGATAAGAATACACCTAAATTTTTAGAGTATAGACCTTTACAGGCAGGCCTGAATATCTATATCCTAACATGTTGCTGCATGGCTAACAAACTTTTCTTTCATTTCTGGTTCCTTCTGTGTTCAGAGAAGCAGAACATTGTACATCCCTTGTAAATAAACAAGATTGCATCAAAGAAAATACCAGACTCCATCAATTTGGACTCCCAACTGGAATATCCTCAGGGCCCTGAAGTTTGACTAGCCACTCACATCAGAAAAGGGCAACAATGAAAGATTCATCCGTGTATTTATTTATAGTATCTTGTCAAACCTATTGTAACTAACTCTCCACCATCCCTTATAATGTTCTTACTAGTGCTGGGTGAAAATTGCAGATTTGGCAATACAGAAATGCTTTGTGAATTGTTTGCGTCTTGGATGGAGGGGAGGATGTATAAAGAAAATCCAAAGAAGTCAAAACATTTCATTTTGACATTTTGAGACCAGTATTTTGGTTTGAAACAACTTTCTGTTTTTGAAATTTCCTTTCACTTAACATAAAAATAAAAACCTTTATGAATGGGCAAAACTGAAATGAAATCTCTCATTTTGGGTAGGAAAAAAATTTTATTTTGACAAAGTTGAGGTGAATTTTTGTGTGTTTTTTGGAACGGGAAACCAAAAAAAATGGTTATTCGTCCTGTTCCAGTTCTTGTATTCTGCAGAGGTTTTTTTAAAAAACCAATCCCTTAACCAAACTATTGTGTGTGTTTTTGTTTGGTGGGTTTTTTTGTTTGTTTGCTTTTAAAGAAGGGGGTGGGGGGGAGAAAAAGGCAATTGGTGGTGATATTTCCCTATTGTCCATCTCTAACCTAGGGACATGAGTCTTTTCTTGCTTACACCTATGCAAACCAGAAGTAATTTCCTTGAGTTATGCATTTATAAAGCCAGCATAAATGGGCAGAGAATGAGGCTGCCCTCCTCCTGCATTTGATGGCCATCTTAATCTAGCTGAATTCTAGAGTGCTGTGGAAAGGATATAGTTCCACTGATACTTCAAAGTGAAATACAATCCTACAGCTTTCAGTTGATGAAAATCCCTGTATCTAATCACACTTGCTTTTGCACTCCATGTTTAGCAGGTTTTTTGAGGTTCTAATTTTTAGGAGCAGAGACTAGGAGGTAGTTTCATGGCCAGATTCTCAGCTGAGAATAAGTCATTTCAGCTCTATTCAGTTCAATAAGGTAACTGAAAGCTACAGGGTTTTGACTTCAGTGGAGCTACACTGACTTATTCCAGCTGAGGATCTGACCCTCGGCCTTTTGTTGTCCTTGCATCTTTTTGAACTTTGGTGGATGCTTACCACTGTACATGTGTTTTACAGGGTTTGGATCAGCACACTATTTCTGCAGGTTCTGGTGTCATAAACTGAGATGTTTCAGAGTAGCAGCCGTGTTAGCCTGTATCCACAAAAAGAAAAGAAGGACTTGTGGCACCTTGGAGACTAACAAATGTATTTGAGCATAAGCTTTCGTGAGCTACAGCTCACTTTATTTTAGTTCTTGGATAGTACTAAACTCTTTGGGTATCTTTGTTACCTAAAATTGGCAAATGTTAAGACTTTAGAGAACATGTTAAATCTTTCAACACCAGTATATTGTACGCTGAGCTGACTTTGAGTTAAGGTAAAATGTAACTTGTTGATCTTGGCAAGGCAAGGTTGTCTATGGCAGAGGTTCTCAAACTGTGGTCCATGGACCACCAGTGGTCCGTGAGCTCTGTTCAGGTGGTCTGTGGATAGTTCCTTCTGAGGTGTGTGCCTGGACAGCCGCACATGAGACAATGAAGGGCCACCCACCTAATGAGTGGAGCTGTGCAGGTGTGGCTCCACTGATTAGATGCCTGGACCCTGGAGAAGAGACACATGTAAGGTGTGGTGGTGGCCTTGGGGGGAATAGGGGGTTGGTGGGAGGGGGCAGGGGGATGAGAAGAGGGGATAGGGCGAAAATGGGACATGCAGGGCAGCAGTGGCCAGAGAAAAAGGTGATTTTCCCCAGCGCTAAGGCTGAGGCTGCCAGGGAGACACCAACCCCCCCCCCCCCTCACCTTCCCAGCCTCTGCTCTGTGGCTGCTGTGGCCAGGGAGATAACCCCCCCACTTCCCAGCCCCAGCTCGGGGGCTGCCGTGGTGGAGGAGAGAGGGAGAGATTCCCCCCCCCCCAACTTCCCAGCCCCAGCTGCCGTGGTGGAGGAGAGAGGGAGAGATTTCCTCCCCCCCCCCCACTTCCCAGTCCCAGCTCGGGGGCTGCCGTGGTGGAGGAGAGAGGGAGAGACACCCCCCCCCCTCAGCCCCAGGTTGAGGGCTGCCGCAGCAGGGGGGAGAGGGAACATCCATCACATTAGAAAGGTAAGACTACTGATATTAAAATACGAGTTGTGCGCTTTTATTTGTAGAACAAAAAATGTTTATTAAGTTGTGTTTTTATATAGAGCTTTTATCCAAAGCGCTTTACAATAGTTAGCTAACGGTACAAACAACATTTGGAAAGATCATTAAGTGGTCCACCGAGACCCTCAGCAATTTTCAAGTGATCTGCGGGGGGGGGGAAAAAAAAGTTTGAGAACCACTGGCCTGTTGGATAAGGCACTGGATTGGGAGTCAAGAGAGTTGGATTCTGTTACCAGCTGTACCATTGAGGGGGTCATGGGCAAGTCACTCTATAGGGCTTGTCTGAACACAGAAGTTGCACCTGTTTCACTTAAAATTGCACTCGTTTAAAATAATTTGTGTGTGGATTCTCTTAGCTCAGTTAAGTTTGCGCCTATAAACGTATCAACTCAAACTAAACCAAAATAAGCCAGATTTAAATCAATAGGCATGTGCACACATACAATTGCACCTATTTAACAAACACCTTTTAATTAAACAGTACACCTTCATAATGTAAAGCAGTTGTGATATGTCTTACTGAGGTAATGTACTATTATTACTGTGCTATATTTAAAATCAATATAGTTTTAACCCATACACACGTTGATTTTCTGATCAGTGAAAGCAAAACCCTCCCATGGTTAATCTCCTTGAGCTTGAGAACTAGATTCTTCTAGTTCTTTCCAGCTTTATGTTGTAGCATCCAGGTTCAAATTTCCAAATGTTCAAGAACAATTGTTGGTTACAGTGGTGGTGTAGCTATGTTGGTCCCAAGATAAGAAAGAGACAAGGTAGGTGACGTGATAGCTTTTATTGGACCAACTTCCGTTCATGAAAGAGACAAACTTTTGAGAGAGCTTTTCTCTTTTGCCAGCAGAAGTTGGTCTAATAAGGTATATTATCTCGCCTATCTTGTCTCTCTCAAGTTCAAGTGGACACTTATTCTATACTGAATCCAGCTTTCTATTTTAAACTAATATCCAGTCTGAATTGTTCAGAGTTCCTGTTTCTCTTCTAGTCATGTAAACATTTTATGGAGTGACTATAAAGTCAATAAACATTTCCTGTTTAAAGTCTGATTTGTTGCCTAATGAAAGACATTTATACTCCGGATCTCATTGCATCCAGTGCATTTCTTGAGTTTTCAGTCAGTGTTATGCCTAGCAGGAAACCCAGAGAATTCATTAAAAGTAAAAAAACACAAAATTTTAAGACTAAATCAAATCAAGTCTTGTTTTTAATGATCATTTATAGACTATATAATGTATTTAAATTACAATGAAATTTGATTTGAAGGTCTATTAATTTTTGTTGTTGAAATACACAGGGGGGAAATGGATTGCAGCAAAACTAGTCTCCACCTTTTTGTGTTTACACTGCAGACTATTTCATAATTCACTTGCTGCTATTCAGTGTAACTAATATACTTTGAGTAATTGCTATGTAAACTGATAGCAGTGGCTAAATTGGAGATGGAGGGCTGAGAAGCATGTTCTTTCTCACTTAGTATTTGTGCGGACATGTCACTGGTATTGATTCCATACATAACCCATGTGAATCTTAATACTGTGGAACATGATCCAGGTGCAGAGGGTTTTCTTCTTTTGAGATAACTGAAAGACGCTAGTATGGGTCTGTTGCTATTTTTGTTAGTCAGATGATGACAAAAAATATGAAACTCAAAGGTTATTTGCCAAAGCACACAGCAAATATAGAGTAAAATCCTGAGACATGTTCACGACTTGCAATACCTGATGGAGTCAATGTCAAAGATGATCAGCATTCCAATATTTGTCCAATAAAGCCTATGGCCCCCATTCAGGTGTGACTCTAGGAGGAGTCTAGATAGGCATAACTCATAGCTTCTGTCTTGGTCTCTCCTGATATGTACATTCCACCTATTTACCAAAGTGAGGGAGTCTGACTTGCATTGCTTCTAAGTTTGGCTCTGTCTAACTGCCTTTGCCTGTCTATTTTGCTAGTTACTTTCATTTGAGCCATATTTGATACAGATCTCAATTTGTCTGCTCTTGATAAAACTAAGAGTGATCGTTGAGGAGACTTTCAAACTTGTGCGTGAGCTTTGGACCACTGTTGTTCTTTCCAGCCTTAACTCAGCAGGGAGCATAGTTAGTTATTTTAGAAGTCTTCTCTATGGAACAAATCAAAAGTCTATAAACTGAAGTTTAAGTGCTGTAGCTAACCATGCCATGCCATATAGTGATCAGAGGGACTGAGGAAAGAGAGAGAAGGATGACTGCACCAGAGGCAAATGATAGCTCTCACTGGTACTGAAGTGGAACAGTACTTGGAGTAGACAAGGGCAGAATTTTTTTTTTTTTGACCAAGGCTTTGTTTCAGTGAACAATGCAGATTCAGTAAGACACAGATATTTTGCGAATTCTTATCAGAATGGTTCATAATTAAAAAATTCCACAATAACCAACACTTTTTGACATTTTCAAAAGCAAGCACTTCAACTTTCCAATCTGAAATGTATTTTTTATTTTGAAATATCCATTAATTTTATTTTAAAAATTCAAAACCCTTATAAAATGACCAATCAAAACAAAATGGTTAGTTCAACTGGACATTTTATTTGTTTGGGGTTTTTTTGACTTCTCAAAATTGCCAACAAACTGAAAAATCAGTTATTTGCCGAGCTGTACCTATGTATTTTTCTCTCCTGGGAGTCGGAAATACACAAGAATGTGTAATTCAAAGATAACAGGCCAAACAATCCAGAAGAGGTTTCTCAATAATTGTTGGATTACTACTGAGAGAAAATTCTACTTCTGTCTTTCCCAGGAAGGAAAAAGGAGAGAGACCTGTACCGGGTTCAGTACATTCATGTAGGGTGGGAGGAAAAATGGCAACAATCCAGGTGGACATCTCCTTGCTTTCATATATCGACAATCCTATAGAAGAAGTGTGTCCACTTCCCAAAAAGCTTAGAGTTGAAGGGCATGTCTACACTACAGCTGCAGCTACCCTGCTATAGTGCTGTAGTGGTTTTTCCGTCGATGTAGTTATGCCACCTCTCTGAGCAGTGGTAACTAGGTTGATGGAAGAATTTGTCCATCAACCTAGCTGTGTCTGCACCAGGAGTTAGGTCAACCTAACCATGGTACTCCAGCCGTGAACATTTTCAAAACCCTGAGCAAAACTGGAGTCATTCTAATCTTTAAGTATATAAGACCAGAGTCAACAGACAGGGAAAGCACAAGGAAATGGATGAGGCAGGATGACCTTTCTCACTCCCAGCACTGCAGATTCCATTTGTGCTTTGAAAATCAATTTGGTCTTTGTCTCTCAGTAATAATTCAGTAATGGGAACTTGATTGAAATCTTTGCACGAAGCAATAGAAAATCCATCTAACTGTTCAGTAGCTATGTTTGGTTTACGGGAATGACAGTAAAAAATTCAACTCTTGTTAGTAGGCTCTGTGTGGATAGAAACTTTGGCATGGCTGAGGGTGGGCATGGAACTCCCTGAAGAGGAGAAGTGGAGCGGTTAGAATGGCTAGCTTGGATTTTCTGCAGTGTTATTTGGTCAGTGATAGGTGGGAGGGAGAAAGTGAGGGGAAATAAGTTAGAAAAATAGGTGATTGAAAAAGTGAGCAGAGGAATTATAATGTGAGGAAGGGATTTAAGTGGGGAGAGAATTAACAGGAGGCATTGAAAACAACCTGGGAAACGAGATGCCGTGATCTGAAACGGGAAAGAAAACAGTGGAAAGAAGCTGAATAAAATCAAGGGAGAGAGTAAGTTGAATTTGTTTTTTTTTTAAAGTAAAATATTGCCAATACAGAATTACTTAAAGAGATAAAATTACCAGGGAAGAAAGGGCATGTGTCTGGGTGTGAGGGGAATGGGAGTGCAGGTATACTTCACCCTTGCTAGTGGATTTAGTCTTTGGGCTAGTTGGGGGTGTGTGTTTGTTTTTGAGCTCTCATTTTGTATCTGTAATATGAAATAGGTGAGTGTGTGTGTGTGCCTTTCTCCTTCAAAAGGCAATGTTAGTAGAGGGCGCTGGTACTGTATAATGTATATGGCATCATAGGGGTGTATGGCAGTAGATTGTTTCCTCTGCATGGACTAGCTTGCTAAATCCTTTGTGCAGGCAATGATGGTTTACAACTTCCCCACTGAAGCATAAGCCCCAAGAATGTCACAATGTAGATCTCCTGAGAACAGCAATCACACACTTAACAAATCTCTAAGTTTTCAAATGTCTAGGAGAGAAGTGGGGTTCAAAAATGCATGTAATATTCAAATGTTGCTTTATAATCTTTAATTTAATGTATTGGCTGTAAGGTGAATGGCTGTTTGCTGGGGATCACTGAATGGAAAGAATAGTCTCTGATGAAAAGTGATCATTAATAGTCTGTTCTTCTCTCAGATGTGGTGCTTTCACAGCCTTTGATTGCTCCTAGTGGTCTATTATTACTTTACTTAGTGTCTTTGTTAAAACAGGTTCGCTTATCTTTTGATAAACGTTTTCTTTCAGAGTTCTTAAAAATTCTATTTCCACCCTTTGGAGAAATAACTCTTGCCTAAGATCATGCTACTGTGTGTATGTAAGAAAGACTTTATAATCAAAGTGACATGAATTATTCTTCTTCACCGTTCCATATATAAATGAAATATTTAAACCTGTTTCTAGGCTGGGTTAAGTTTGCACAGCTACATTTTTGTAAAAGCCAGCCCATGCAGAAGTTAAAACTCACATGTTCAGTGTGGTCCAGTTTAAGCTATTCTATGTAATTTGTATTACTTAATAATACCATATGCAAAATCAGAGACTGATATTTTTCTGAATGCTTGCAAGCATTTTTTAAAAATAATTTTTCACTGAAATTGAGGTTTCCACATAAAGCCCCAGCTCCTGGAGTCATGTTAAAAAAACAGCACATCTTGCAAGATGTGCAGGGTTCTCACCCATGGGTCTTGGGAAAAGAAGCTGAGAACTCACCTGGTTCACAAACTCTTCGCCCCCTGAGACGCTGGCAGTTGGCCATAAGCCCCAGCCCAGGGTTCCATTCCAACTGCCACTACCATGGCTCCTTCCAGAACCTTCTCAGTTGGTTTTTTTTCTGAGCACCATCTGTGGAAGGAATTTCTCCCAGGAGCACATTATGCCCCAGACTTAATTTACTGCTGCTCCAGCCGCTTTTGTGAAAAAACAGTTCCACTGTGTCCTTTAACGATCTACCCCTCTTCATTCCAAATTAGGCTATTGATCAGTGGCCCTGAGCTTCTGCTCTCAGATAATGGGCAGCGTTGTTCCTCTGGCTCTGTCCTGACATGTTGTTCCCTTGTTCTCCAGATGACTGGAGCAAGACCAGAGCCTTAAGAGCTCGTATTTCTGTTCTTGCTTGAGGTGTATGACTTGCCCTGCTGCGGATGGAAGTGGCCATTCCTAGGTGGTCTCAGTGACTGTGCTTTTCAAAGATGTCTTGTCTCATCTAATCCAGGGCTGTCTTCCCAAAGACCTGGCAGTAACATTTTTAAGGATTCGATAGTCCTGGCCTAAGCATAGTTTCTGTACCGATCCAATAGAGGCATGATTTTTTTTTTTTTTACTACCCAGAATTATTTAACTGGCACAGCCCTTAGTGCGGATGCAGTTATATTGGTATACAGGCACTTATTCCTGTATAACATTATCCCCATAGATTTAGGGGAATAAACTATACTGGGATAAAGCACCATTTTCGTGACTATAACTGCATCCACACTACAGGAGTTGTGCTGCTTTGACTATGGGGGCCGCAAGCAGATTTCAGGGGTCTGCCGAAATAAACCAGAGAGCAGCAACGGTGTTAGACTCACTGGGGCCTTGGGCTGAAGCTGAAGCCCGAGCCCCACCACCCTGGCCTGAAGCCGTAGCTCAAGCAACTTAGCTGTGTAGGCCCCGTGTAGCATGGGGCCCCCAGCAATTGCCCTGCTTGCTGCCCCCTAATGCTAGCCCTGGCTTTTAATCTCCTGGATATGCAGAAAGAGTTATCGTGGCACAGGTGGGCTGTGGAGTTTTTACAGCCTGTTTGTGGGGGCCTCAGAAAGAAAAAGGGTTGAGAACCCCTGCTCTAGGGGAATGTTTGATGTTCAAATAAATTGGTTAGTCTCTAAGGTGCCACAAGTTCTCCTTGTTCTTTTTGCGGATCCAGACTAACACGGCTGCTACTCTGAAACCTGATGTAATACTGTCAGGCTGATGTTTAATCATCTGCTCTGCATCAGCTTGGCAGTTCACTGTCTTAGGCAAGTTTTGACTTGAGGATTGATCTTCCGTTCAGATGGTAATGGGTTTAACAACATTTTGAATCAAATGAATATAATCCACGCTCTTCGAGATGCAGATCCAGAGGGTTTGTTGTGATATTTAGCATGCTGCCAGCACCCTCTCATGTAGTAGTAATAATAATAATCTTGATTAAGTGGATTTAAATAACCCTGTTAATCACTTGGTTTTGGTGACCTCGTATTGAAATGGGAAAATTAATCTTTGGAATATAAAATGTAATGACTTGTGAAACACTGGCAGTCTGTGTGGATTGATAGGCAGTGGGGATGACGATGGCTATTATGTGTCTCTTTCAAAGAAGGTATTTATATGATATGTCTAATGTTTCTTTTCCCTATCATCTTTGACAAGACCTTTGACAAGTCCACCAATGTCTACAGAAGTCTTCAGATGAGAAGACCCGTGAGATGGGGATTAGATTTCTTTAGAATTCTATCTAGTTGTTTTTGCTGGCACCTCTTTGCAAGTCACAATGTGTTTACATCTTGTAAATGAATGCAGAAGAAACCAGTCATTATTGCTTATTTTCTAGTTATTTTTCTAGTCTGAGTGTGGTTACCCTTTGTATGTTAGGTTTCAGAGTAGCAGCCGTGTTAGTCTGTATCCGCAAAAAGAAAAGGAGGACTTGTGGCACCTTAGAGACTAACAACTTTATTTGAGCATAAGCTTTCGGGAGCTAAAACCCACTTCATTGGATGCATGCAGTGGAAAATACAGTAGGAAGATATATACACAGAGAACATGAAACAATGGGTGTTACCATACACACTGTAACGAGAGTGATCAGTTAAGGTGAGCTATTACCAGCAGGAGAGGGGGGAAAAAAAACCTTTTGTAGTGATGATCAAGATGAGCCATTTCCAGCAGTTGACAAGAACATGTGAGGAACAGTGGGGGGGGGGAAATAAACATGGGGAAATTGTTTGTTTGTGTAATGACACATCCACTCCCAGTCTCTGTTCAAGCCTAATTTAATGGTGTCCAGGTTGCAAATTAATTCCAATTCAGCAGTCTCTCCTTGGTGTGGGGTTTTGCACTCACCACAGTAACCTTCAGTTGGTTTGTGATATCTTTTGATCTAGGCATCTAAATCCGTAACTTTTTAATGTCTCCAGGCATATCTTCTGAGATTTAGTCAACTCTTAAATCATAGTAGTTGTCAGTCTTCCGTTTTATGTAAAACTTCCGTTCTAGTCTTTCTTTTGTCCTGCCATTTCACTACCAATGCTGTCAGTTATGTCTCCCTGCCTGATCACGAGTCACCCCTCTGAGATTTTTCACTCTGTCAAAGTGGTACCCCTGTAAGTAACCCTTTCTTTAGAGATACCATTCATACGTGTAATTCTGCTTCTCTGACTGTATCCTCATACACGACTCCCACTCACCTCCCCTAAGAGGCTCAGGTTTCTATTCTTATGTTGTGGTGGAATTAATGGTTTATATTATGGTAGTACGCAAGTGCCCCAGGTGAGACTGGGTCCTCTATGCTAAGCACTGTATATGCACGTGGTAAGAGATATTCAGTATAAATTCTACAGGGTAGAGATTATACTCAGGACTGACAAAGGGTAAAGAGAAAAATCCAGTAAATTCTCTTGCTAACACTAGTTCAATTCCACAAGTAAGGCATGGTGTAGATGGGTCACTGTGTTTCAAGCAGTATGTCTGTTAGACCTACTCAGAGCAAGGTTTGATGGTGTGGTGCTAAAAACAGTGGTGACAGTCCAGCCCAGGGATCCTGATATTCCAAACATTGGTGGAGCTCATCTTAGATTAGCAATGGGTGGAAATCTTTGGGAAAACTTTCCCTATCTAGGATAGATCCAGTGTTGCTTTCAATGTCACAAGATGAGGCAACAAAACGGTGAAGGGGTTAGTTAACGCTGCTGCTATGTGGCAGGAGATCCTTTCTCTGCAAAGCTGAGTTAGCCTGGCAGCAGTGCATCGGTTTGCACTGTGGATGGCTATCGCTTGGCAACTGGAAAAGACGTATATCTTTTTTTTTTTTAATGAAAGATTAACACTTTGGAAAATGCAGCAGAAATTGAGGGAGTTCTACAAAGCGAAGATCTGCAATATATATTATAATTATGCGAGCAAAATATTTTCCCTGATGATCATGGGATGGCACTTTGTCTTTGGAGGACTGTGCTTGGATGTGTCATCAATCCATTTATAATCTTCCTTGTGCAAACTGTTCCAGCAGTCCCTGGCTGGCTGGACAGGAGAAGGTACATTATGATACCAAAGATGGCTCTATTTATTTAAAAACCTTAGCTCCTCAGGGACCACAACTGACTCACGGTTTTCAGAGTTCAGCTGTGTTTGAGTCATCTGTGTATTTGGAGGGGTGGGAATGGGGGGCTGTGTGTCAATAATCTTTTTTTTATAACATGATTCAGAAAGTGACATTTTTACAGAGTGAAATAATCACTTGTAATATCCTGTTTACTAGTGCAGTTACATGAATCCAGTGAACCAGCCTCTCTTTCTGACACGATTGTACCTCTTTGGCACATCTCACCTGTGATGTAGCTCCCCTGTACAGTTTCTGAATATCTTTCAGGTGTCTGTCTGTAACAGGTGCAACTAACCCCATGTCCCCTTCCTGGTGTCTCTGAGAGCACCCCTCCTTCAGGTGTTGGGCCTCCTGCCCTTACCTGTCTCGGGATGGAACCTCACAAGTCTTCCACTCAGACAGGGACCCAAATACACTACTCCAGGTAACAACCACTTATCCTGCAGGTCCAGCTGGATTTCAGGCATCTGGAGAACCTGTGATCAGTGACGTAGGGACCAACAGCCTGCTGAAAACATACTAATTTATGTTAGCAATTGGAACAAAGCATTAGAGAAGAAGGATTTTAAAACAACAAACAGCCTGCACATGTATTTGGTCTTCTCTATTCTTATACATCCTTTCAAGCTTAGACAGAGAAGCTTTTCTTTTTAGTTACAGAAATAGAACTAAACTAACTCACATTCTCCTTTTGTTCAGCCCAGATCTTCCTGTGGGTCTCTCTGGTTATCTGTCTGACTCATCCTGTTCAAACTGGTTTGGGTGCTCCTGAGAGTTTATTTAAGATTTCCTCCAGGACAATGTGGACTAGCCAGTTGTTTTTAATATTTAAGTTAAAGTTGAGACTCTTGCATAATAGAACTCCAGGAGTGGTGGCTTTAAGGAAAACCTCAAATATCACAAGGATCAGCAAAACTATGAAAATGAAAGCTACAGGTAGGGTTTGCTGGGGTTTTTCCTTATGTATAATCCCCAGTTGTAGAATGTGTAGCCAAATATACTCCTATAACTTTCAAAAAAAGAACAGGAGGACTTGTGGCACCTTTGAGACTAACAAATTTATTTGAGCATAAGCTTTTGTGAGCTACAGCTCACTTCATCGGATCTGTAGCTCACGAAAGCTTATGCTCAAATAAATGTGTTAGTCTCAAAGGTGCCACAAGTCCTCCTGTTCTGTTTTGCGAATACAGACTAACACGGCTGCTACTCTGAATCCTATAACTTTGCAACCCTATTGCCTTCAATTACATCTGTGTGGTTACATTACCCTCTATGGGATCACACAGAAATAACTAAGGGCAACATTTGGACCTGCAGTTGGAACGTCATTTAAAATTCTGTTGCTGATGCAGGGAAAGGAACAGCAACCCACTCAGTCTCATAGCCATGTGGCTCAGCAGTGCTAGGAGTAAGAGAGTGGCAAGTCTGTTGTCAAATTATTCAGCTATGATTTTCCTAAATACACACTGGGAGGGAGCAGCTCTGAATCAGACAGTGCCATATCTACATGGTTGCTTCTCTGAGGTCTTTAATGCCTTCC
This sequence comes from Natator depressus, assembly GCF_965152275.1. Taxonomy (NCBI): domain Eukaryota; kingdom Metazoa; phylum Chordata; order Testudines; family Cheloniidae; genus Natator; species Natator depressus. Next base: position 134,288,894 of record NC_134237.1, on the reverse strand, counting down.
TTTAGTAATCTAGAAGAGGGACTAAACTGGTACACTAATGAAATGTGTAGATGGTAAGATGATTTGCATTTACTGGTTCCTGGCCAGACAAATAACACTACCTAATGAGATTAGAAATATGAGCTGAAAATAACAGCATTTGGGGGGAATGCAAAGTAATACATACAGGAAAAAGAATCCAGAAGACACATTTTCAATGCAAGGGAGAAACATGACCAGCCATAATCTTGAAAGCGCTGGGGAAATAAGACATTAGTAATATGATATAGCTGAAGAAAAGGCCAGTACAATTCTGGGCTCCATAAAGGCATCACAGAGAGAAAGGAATAATTATTTCTGGTCCATTGGCTCAATTTTCAAATACAGGCATCTAAATATTTGATTGAAGACCCTAATATAGAATCATAGACTTTTTAAGGTCAGAAGGGATCATTATGATCGTCTAGTCTGACCTCCTGCACAATGCAGGCCACGGAATCTCACCCACCCACCCCTGTAATTTATGTCTGAGCTATTGAAGTCCTCAAATTGTGGTTTAAAGACTTCAAGGTGCAGAGAATTAGGCATCCATGTTTGAAAATTAGAATTTATATGACACTGGTGCTCTTGCACCTGTATTGTTGTCCAACTCTGCCTGCAATGGCACCTGTGTAATGCTACTGAGGACAGTGGGGTGGTAACAGTGTCGTTTTGACTGTCTGGGTTCAATTCTGCACACTGAATCACCAAAAAGATTAGAGGAAGTTCAGAAAAGATAAGTGAAAAAGATCTGGTGCATTATCAGGAAAGATTAAAGTACTAAACACGTGTTTTTAGCTCAAAAACAAAGGTGGCAAGAAGGGAAAATGTGTTTAAACTTACAAATATTTGAATACTGAAAACTCCAGGAATGAGGAGGAATTATTTAGCCTAACACATAGGCGTAGAAAGAGGTGCAATAGGAGGAAACCAAGAAAGGGGGAAATTCATTCTGACAGTGTGATTCTGGCAGTGGAATAGGATCCTATGAATTAAGACCTCCAAAAATAAACTTTTATGATTGATTGTTGGGAAACAGGCACCAAAATCCATGGGAGTTCCTTTGTATATTCTGGGGGAATATATTGTCAAAGCAATAGAGAATGTCCCTATGGGACTATTTCAGCAGTTGTGGGAAGCTGAGCTGGGTGGATTTTGTTCTGTAAGCCTTTCCCATCTCTAACTTGTATGATTTTTGTGATCTTTGATAGTGGCACTGGTGAGGCCACACCTGGAGTAGTGTGTCCAGTTTTGGGCCCCCCACTACAGATGGGATGTGGACAAATTGGAGAGAGTCCAGCAGAGGACAACAAAAATTATTAGGGGGCTGGAGCACATGACTTACGAGGAGACGCTGAGGGAACTGGGGTTATTTAGTCTGCAGAAGAGAAGAGTGAGGGGGGATTTGATAGCAGCCTTCAATTACCTGAAGGGGGGTTCCAAAGAGGTTGAAGCTCGGCTGTTCTCAGTGGTGACAGATGACAGAACAAGGAGTAATGGTCTCAAGTTGTAGTGGGGGAGGTTTAGGTTGGATATCAGGAAACACTATTTCACTAGGAGGGTGGTGAAGCACTGGAATGCGTTACCTAGGGAGGTGATAGAATCTCCATCCTTAGAGGTTTTTAAAGCCCAGCTTGACAAAGCCCTGGCTGGGATGATCTAGTTGGTGTTGGTCCTGCTTTGAGCAGGGGATTGGACTAGATGACCTCCTGAGGTCTCTTCCTAATATTCTACGGAAGAGTCTGGCATTTCTGACTTATTAAATAAAAAGATAGTATTTTACTTGGATGTTGTCCCCGGTAAATTCCTGGCTCCAAAGAAGTCCTGCAGGCAATGGTGGTACTGGGTGGTAAGGGTCTGATTCCTCGTCTATTTACCATTCCTCAGACCCCAGCAGGTCTCATTTTGATGCAAATGTATATAGAACATTATATATGTTACTCATGATTCTGAAGTTCTTGTCAAGGCTGATTTCCCCACTCTGGCACTTGGAGTGCCCGCAAGGATTCTAAAAATTAATACTGGCCACTCCAGCCTTGTATTAAACTCCCAAAGTTACAGCTTCTCTCTGACCTTGGATGGGTAGATGCTGCTGCCATCACCCAAGTGCAAAAATCCCTTTGAGAACCCAGAAAGGCACACTTGGGAATCCCTTCCTGTGGGGGTACCTTCAAGCCCTTTCCACCACCACCCCCTCTGAGGAAGAGCTAAGAAAGAAACCAAGGAAATCAGCTGTTGCCATCAGCTAATTAAACAACATATGCACAAACCTCTTATGACACACAACTCCAGTCCTGTTCTTAGAAAAGGAAAAAAAATACATCTGAAGCCTCAGGCTATTGCTAGATTTAAAAAGAACAAATACAAAAAATAAATCAAGAATAGTTTTCTTGAGGTCCAGCTTAAAGTTACAAGCAAAACAAAAGCACCTCAGGTTAGCACAGAGGAGTCCACTGGCCATAAATTAAAGAAGAGATAAACCTAATCACGTCATTCCTAGACATACATAGTCAGCCTCACCTCAGTCCCTGGAAAAATCATGGAGCAGGTCCTCAAAGAATCAATCCTGAAGCACTTACATGAGAGGAAAGTGATCAGGAACAGTCAGCATGGATTCACCAAGGGAAGGTCATGCCTGACTAATCTAATCGCCTTTTATGATGAGATTACTGGTTCTGTGGATGAAGGGAAAGCAGTGGATGTATTGTTTCTTGACTTTAGCAAAGCTTTTGACACAGTCTCCCACAGTATTCTTGTCAGCAAGTTAAGGAAGTATGGGCTGGATGAATGCACTATAAGGTGGGTAGAAAGCTGGCTAGATTGTCGGGCTCAACGGGTAGTGATCAATGGCTCCATGTCTAGTTGGCAGCTGGTGTCAAGTGGTGTGCCCCAGGGGTCGGTCCTGGGGCCGGTTTTGTTCAATATCTTCATAAATGATCTGGAGGATGGTGTGGATTGCACTCTCAGCAAATTTGCGGATGATACTAAACTGGGAGGAGTGGTAGATACGCTGGAGGGGAGGGATAGGATACAGAAGGACCTAGACAAATTGGAGGATTGGGCCAAAAGAAATCTGATGAGGTTCAATAAGGATAAGTGCAGGGTCCTGCACTTAGGATGGAAGAATCCAATGCACCGCTACAGACTAGGGACCGAATGGCTAGGCAGCAGTTCTGCAGAAAAGGACCTAGGGGTGACAGTGGACGAGAAGCTGGATATGAGTCAACAGTGTGCCCTTGTTGCCAAGAAGGCCAATGGCATTTTGGGATGTATAAGTAGGGGCATAGCGAGCAGATCGAGGGACGTGATCGTTCCCCTCTATTCGACACTGGTGAGGCCTCATCTGGAGTACTGTGTCCAGTTTTGGGCCCCACACTACAAGAAGGATGTGGATAAATTGGAGAGAGTCCAGCGAAGGGCAACAAAAATGATTAGGGGTCTAGAGCACATGACTTATGAGGAGAGGCTGAGGGAGCTGGGATTGTTTAGTCTGCAGAAGAGAAGAATGAGGGGGGATTTGATAGCTGCTTTCAACTACCTAAAAGGGGGTTCCAAAGAGGATGGCTCTAGACTGTTCTCAATGGTAGCAGATGACAGAACGAGGAGTAATGGTCTCAAGTTGCAATGGGGGAGGTTTAGATTGGATATTAGGAAAAACTTTTTCACTAAGAGGGTGGTGAAACACTGGAATGCGTTACCTAGGGAGGTGGTAGAATCTCCTTCCTTAGAGGTTTTTAAGGTCAGGCTTGACAAAGCCCTGGCTGGGATGATTTAACTGGGAATTGGTCCTGCTTCGAGCAGGGGGTTGGACTAGATGACCTTCTGGGGTCCCTTCCAACCCTGATATTCTATGATTCTATGATTTCCTGATTTCCTTAGAGATCTGGGGTTTCAAACGAGTAGTTTCTAGGTATGATCTGATGATTTTTCATTCCTGGCCCAAGCTCTTACAGCATAGTCCCAGCCCTATCCCTGCTCTTCAGGAAAACAACACAGACAGACAAAAGGGAAGCGCCTCCCACCCCCACCCCAATTTTAAAAAAGGAGCCTTCCCATTGCCTCCTTTGGTCAGGTGCCCACTCCCTTCCTTTTACCTATGCATTATAAGAAGTGGAAAACAAGAAGTTTCAGCTTCTAGACAACAAAAGCTACCTCTTGGCATCAACTTTTTCAGCTTAATCACAGTCAGGAGGAAAAAGTGACTTTACAGTAAGCATTTCTTTAGCACATAAAACAATTAGATTTCATAAGCAATTGTGCTGCTGCTGCTGTTGTTGTTAAAGAATTTTATATGGATAGCCAAGCAATGAGACAAAAGAAGTTGGTTGTTTTCTAGAGTAACTTCCTGGATTTTTTTCAGGTCTGGATGACTTAAGCCTTCCTTTTTAAATCTTCACTGATTGACTGTATTTTATTTGGTGATGTTAGGACACTGGAATGATGATGATAAACAGATTTCCTTTCAACTATGCACATATCTAAAATCGTATGATTTTTAAATTGCTTTATGTATATTTCATTATGTGCTCACGTAACGTTTGAGCTGGTTGTGTAAGTTGGTTTAGGTTTGGCTACTTGGGAAAACCTAATAAATTTCAAGGCAAGAAGAAATTTGGAGTATAAGTCCAATTTTATGCATGTCTGTGTAAAACTTGAGCTGGAATAGTCACATGATGCTGATGTCAGTAGAGTTGGTCGGGATTTTGGGCAAAACACATTCCCGTTGAAAAAGGTCTCAACCAAAGCTTTGCGGGAAAAGCTTGACGTGTTTCAGCAAATTTCTTGCCTCAAAACCTTGAAGAAAAAGTTTCAAAATTGCCAAGATACGATGTTTTGACACTTTCAAAATGAAAAATTCCAGTTTCCTGCTTCAAAATGACTTTTTGAAATTTGAGCCATAGTGAGTGGGAGGGGGAACAGGCAGCACCTGTGAAAAATTGGGACGGGGGTCAGAGGGGCAATAGGCGCCTATATAAGACAAAGCCCTGAATATCGGGACCGTCACTATAAAATCAGGACAGCTGTTCACCCGAGTGGGTGTGGGTGTGAAATGCACAGGCAGAGTCAACTCAAAATGTGTAGACTGACCTGAACCGAATGTTATCAATTCATGAAAATGTTTTGATTGGTGATTGTTGTTGTTTTTGTTTTTGTTTTGTTTTTTTTTTTTTTACCCCTCATGATTTGGGATGTGAAATTTTTGAAATCTCACTGCTTGCCCATCCGTCTCTCGTGGCCAATTTTATTTATTACATGAAAATGCAGTTATTTTTGTATCCTTAATGTTCATAGGCCTTAGAACTTCTGGTATGCATTTCCCTCTTCTTAAGCATGACTTTGAGGGACCTATAGTAAAATAAGAATTGTGTTGTCTCTTATGCCTCACATCTCTGACCAGGCTGCTAGTGACCATTACCCACAGTGACCAAAAATCGGTGATCACGGTGCATAATTGTACAGAAACTATCTTCACGTTCTAGTGTGTGTTCACAACCCAACAGGGCAGTGTTGTCGACTAGCATCACTTTCATATCTCTGAATTGTAGGTCTAGTGGTGGCTCTCATTTAAAATGTTGAGAAAGAGAGTTTAGTCCTTGATAGTCATGTTCTTGACTTTTGTGTGAGGTAAGCCATGAAGGGGATCACTCCCTGCCAGCGCCACCTAGTTGTCAGGCTGTGGCGGGGCAGGTCGCCTTCCTCCCAACTGTTCCCCTTTCTCATTATAGCTACACCCTGTGCGGCTGTCCTTTAAGTAATTCAGCCTTCTAGCCAGGTCACAAGTTCAGGGCCACTTGTTTTAGGGTACACATAATGAGTCCAATAATATGGAAGTCTTCAGAAGTCATCAAGGGCTTCCCCCACTTTGTCAGGGTCTTGGGGTCTGGACCCTTGTAACTTCAGGGTCTTCCCCCAATTAGATTCTGTGCCACGAGAGAACCTTGTATTGTCCCCTCTTTAGGCATTGGTAGGGGAGCCAGAGTTCACTCTCTCCCGTTGGGTCCTGGATTGGAGCCCAGTGTAGGCATCTGAGCCATGCCCTTTGGGGTGCTATGTAGCTGACTCCCTGGATCACTTCCTACCAGTGCCCTCTCTTCCCCCAGGGTAAAGGAAAGAACTGAACACAAACGTAAGTTTCTGACCTTCAGAAGTCACCAGTCCCTCCTTTGCAGGCTTGGTCAGGTCAGTATCGCAAGGTGTCAGGCAGCAAGAGGTCCTGTGTTGCTCCTTCACAGAATTCAGTGCACAGGTCAACTACCTCCCCGGTCTGCCCACCACTGAGCTACTCTGCTTCCCCTGATAAGTTTTCCCACCAGTTTGTTGGGCTTTGCAGATGCAGTGGCCTGGGGAGGTTTGAGTCCAGAGCAATTCCTTCACCACTTCTCCAGTGTGAGGTTTGCATACCTCCATCACGTAAGTGCGTGGTTGCTGACTGTCTGGGAAAAAATATGATTTGGTCTGGAATGTAGCATTGTTCTCCTTCAGCCTCTAATCCACTGTTGGTATAAACCCCTTATTCCACTTCTATCCTTTAAAAATGACTTAGGTGAAATCCAGCTGCGGTGTTTGCATCACCGAATAACTTAACAGTAGGTTGAAAACTTGCATGTTCTTCACTGTCTAACGAAATGAGGAGGTGACTGGCAAGGTTACTACACACACGGGCTTATGTAAATGGTTTAATGCAAATCTCAGCATTCTAATATGTGGATTTAGGGTAAACCTTGGAGGATTTTAATTCTATAACTTTTATTTTTGCCAGAAGCCTGCTTTCACATATTTCATATCCAGCAACTTTAAAGGGAAGCTGTATCCATGTGCTTCAGTCCAACACTGTGACATTTCAGAAGCTAAGAAACACATCTCTATATATAGGATAGAGTGGAAGTTTTTATAAATCTGCTGCAAGTCACGGGTACTTGAAGAGGGAGTAAAGAACAGAGGCACAGAGATGTGACTTTGACTTCACTGATGCCAATGCCATGAACTCTTGAGACCTTACAGGCCATGATACAGTGATGGCAATTTTGAATGACTGAGCTTGTCTCAGTTTTATGATGCAAATTGCTTGGATGACTGAAAGAACATACAGCACCCTTCAATCGCATGCAGCCTGTTTGCCACCCTGGCGGTCTGTGCTCCACTTTACATGCATGTACTTCTGCAGGAAGGGCCAGTTTGCGTTGCTTGGCCTTTACAGAGAGGCAGGTGACCTGCAGTGTAGATCAATGTACTGAGGTGGTGGTATTTGATTATGTGCTACTGCTTGGTAGAAGGGTTGAAGCAATTGCATTATGTCTTGCGGGGGCGGGGGGGGTGGTGAGTAATTTTTAATAATTGGTGGGGTGCTCAGAGCCTGTGTGCAGATACTTTTTTATTCAAATCAAAAGACAATACGTTCTCACGTCCTTAATTTGTTGCATCCTTCGTTCTTTTTCTTCTCCCCACCCTCTGGTGCACAGGGCATCTACCGAGTTCCACCATTTATTTCAGTCTTGCATTGTTATTACTCACTATTAAGTCCTCAAGACTAGTAGCACATGAAGTCCAGAGGAACCGAATATTTGATCAGCTTTGACTCCCTCCAGTCTCTGTATACAAACTGTAGCCAATTAGTTCATTGTTGTTTACTGTGATGGTCAACTCATGCTATTTCCTATATAATCAATGTATGCTAAATAGATTTCAACTGTGCGATTATAGAAGTATAAGACTGACAAGTATTTAGGAGTGATGAGTGTGTATTGCAAGGCCTACAGGCTGAGGATTTATAATGTAGGGGTAACTGTAACTTTAATAAAATTTGTAGTACAAATATGACTTTACTTTTGCTTGTTTCTGTGTCGCTATCCTCAGACTTCATGTGTATCTGGAGTCTCCAAATTTGAGAAAAGTATGAGAGGTGAATTTCACTCTGTCGAGTTGAAACTGCAGCTGCAGGAGATGATCTCATTGTAGTTTAATACAAAATCACTGAATTCAATTTAAATAAAAACAGGCTACAGAACCTGTTATGATCCTGAAGGTGTCTCTCGACTTGAAAATCTTTCAGCCTATTGACCAAGTCTAAAACAGTTTCTACATCAGCTCTTTGAAATCTCTCTCCTACAGAGAGACAAAAGGCAGCTACTTGCATTCTTTTTTACTCTTCTTCACGGCCTTAATCTCTCAAAGCTAGAGATGATGCCCAGTTCTGGACAGATGTTCTGCAAACTTTATTTACCCAGCTCTCCACTGGCCAGGGGTGCTGGAATAGAGTGGGCCAGGGAGCCATGACCCTCCTGCTTTTCAGCAGGCCCCCCCCCCCCGCCCCGCCTCAGCCAGGCCAGCAGCCGCAGTCCCTCCACCTGTCCAGGGTGAGGGGTGCGAGAGCAGCCCCCGGCCCATGTCCCTGCACCACAGCGTGCCCCCGCCATGCCCAGGGCAGGAGGGTCCGTTGCTTCCCACAGCTGTCTGCAGATCTTACCTGGACCCAGCTCTGGCTGGGAGGCCACAGCCCAGCCATGGTAAGAGATGTGCAGGCAGCTGTGGGGAGCCGCACCGTGGACTCTCTACCTGCTCTAGACAGGGGGCCCGCAGGGTGGGGACACGGATCGGGGGCTGCTCTCAACCCCATCACCCTGGGTGGGTGGAGGGTCCACGGCACAGCTCCCCATGTGGCTCTTACCATGGCCGGGCTGTGGCCCCCCAGCTGGAGCAGGGTCCAGGTAAGAGCCGTGAGCAGCTGTGGGGAACAATGGACCCCCCCCTACCCTGGCAAGGGGCTTGTGGGGTGGGGCCATAGACAGTGGGCAGGGCCTCGGGCAGAAGAGGAGGGGTGGGGAGCCCTGACCCCCCAATTTTGGGCAGGCTGTGCTGCCCTTGCCACGGACCCACCTTCTTTTGGGTAGTATTTCTGCTAGTTAATGCCCCAAGAAGGGGATCTAGTCCGAAAATACTTAAATGGAAACTAACCCTTTTCTTCCATTAACTCTTGATTCGTCTGAGTAGCTTGTCAGTACAGATTCACTTGCCCCATCTGTTCTCGTGTGGCGTATTTGGCATGAACTTTGATTGTGGATGGGAAGGAAGGGATTTGGAACTGTAGCTTGTAATAAACCTTAGTGAGCAACTGGAGCGTAGTCCCGATTATTCCCTCTGCCAGAGGGTTCTGACTTTGGTGCCAAGGTATACGTCCAGTGTGGCTGTATGCTGACCATCTACTTCAGGGATTTTTAACTGATGCTGAGATGCAGCAATTAAGTCTGCTAAAAAAAATAAATTGGAGAAAACAGTATTCCTGGCTTTTACTTGTTTTCATGGACGGCAGACTGTTAAGCAGATCACATGATTTCGGTGTGAATTGTGCCAATCATGTGGGTGTTTTGTGTTTTGTTTTTGAACTACACAACACATCCACAGGAAGGTCATGGGACCATAAACTCCTTGTTGGCCCAGTTTGGAACTTAGCAGCAGGATAAACACACAATTGCGTCAACCACCCTGACCAGGTTATCGACTAGTTGGCAAATTTTTTTTCTTGTGCAGTGTGCTTTTTTTTTTTTTCAGGCAAAATAATAAGCTTTTTCTTCTAATGATCAATGGATGGTCACAGGGAGGAGTATATGAAGGAAGTTTTATTTCATGTGTGACTTTCTGAAGATCCTTCAGGGCTGAGTTGATCGGTGTGCATTTAAACACATGGTAGGAAGCCCCTGAGTTTGAAACTGGCAGGACTTAAGTGGTTTTTAAACTAGATGAGAAGAGGGATCAGTGGGACCTTTCATTTAACTCCCTCTGCCACATACTTCCAATCTTAATAAGAATCCAAGAATATCAGGGTTGGAAGGGACCTCAGGAGATCATCTCGTCCCACACCCTGCTCAAAGCAGGACCAATCCCCAACTAAATCATCCCAGCCAGGGCTTTGTCAAGCCTGACCTTAAAAACCTCTAAGGAAGGGGATTCCACCACCTCCCTAGGTAGATTTTCTGCAACAAAAAATCAAAGTACTAATGTACAGGGCGTGGGAAGTGAGTAACACAGGAAACAGACAGATGTGGCGCTGCCCCCTCCTGCTTCCTCTCTGGCACCCCATGTGTGGTGGCCCCGGCTCAGGCTGGGGCCGCACCACGCACCCTCCTGGCACTCAGGGCTTGGGGGAGACCTGGGGGGGGGTGCTCCAGGGCTGGGGGTACTAGCCTGGAGGGGGGGCCGGCGGCCACTGTGCAGGGGTTCTGGGCTCCGGTGGGGGGGCATAGAAAGGGGCGGGGGTCTCAGGTGGAAGGGGCGGGGTTGGGGGCTAGCCTCCTCCAGCCATCAGTTCACGCGTCGCCCATGGTACAGGAGGGCAAGACATGTATGGGGAATGAACTGGAAGTGATGTAGATGATAGGAAAGGCTGACCTAATGAATCTAACTGAAGTTCAGTGGACTGACTTTCACAAGTGGAATGTCAGCGCTGATCCGTACAATATAGGTAGAGGAGAGGAGGAATTAGAGCATGCTCTGAAAACTATTTACAAACCCAATGGAATAAAATTTCCATAATTGAGGCTAGTGGCAAAATATTTGGGGAAGTGATGAAATGGAAGAACAAAGGCTGTAAGTAATTGCTATATATGTCCCAGGATTGAAAGGGAATGGACATTTCCTAAGCTAGCTGTTCAGGTTGGAAACCATTGGAAAGTATATTTGAATGCTCGGGCATCTCTGACAAATGCAGATAGGCCTGGGTCACTGCAGAGGTGCTTAAATTACTCTCCTTATTATTATTTATTAATTATCTGTATTTCTGTAGCGCCTAGGATCCCATGGCGCTAGGTGCTGTACAAACAGAACAAAAACACAGTCCCTACCCCAAAAAGCTTACAATCTAAATATAAAACAAGAGACAATGGGTGGATACAGACAGACAGATTGATGGGGGAATACAAGCAAACAATGAGACGTTCGTCCTCATGATAGGCTGTGGTCTCCACAGACCAGCAGCCTAACTGTTAAATTTTTTGTAGGCATCACAGCAAAGAAGGGTTTTAAGGAGGGATTTGAAGGAAACCGAAGTAGCTTTGCAGATGTTCATAGAGAAAACCTCCCAAGTGTAATGGACAGCAGCCATATATCCATGTAGGGGACAGATGTTTGGTGGGGTGCCACTGGGACTGATGTTAATCTGGGTTTTCTTGGACGTATTTATCTGGAAGAAAAGTAAATGACGTGTTAACTAACTCGTACCACCACAACCGAAGTGAACTCAGTAAAAAGTTAATTAATGTCATGCTTTTAAATCTGGTTAAGCAAGGTTCAAAGGCTGGTGTTTCAGACAACAATTTTAGTCCTTTGCGTGTCTTCTACTTTAATTATCCCCCAAAATGCAACTGTATTAATGTTCTCATTGTAAAGTCAAGCACTCAAAAGATAGAAAATGCCAAAATGAGGATGCCTGTGCATATGTACTATGATAATTACATGATCACAAGCTCCTCTCAATCCCCTCACTCCTCCACTATCTTTGTGTGCAACTTCCTAGGTTTTAAAAAAAGCAAACTGGAAAAAAACAACTTCCATCATGTGGCATTGTATTGACGATCACGTGGTTCCTTAGCAGGGTTGGAGTCTTTATACCCACTGCACAGACTTCTGACATTTTGAGCTACTGAAGTAATTTTTAGCAGTAGCAGGTTGCTACCTTTTAACACGTCTTATCCCCACTCTAGTTCTGGTCCACATAGTCAGTGGGTTTCACGTATTTGTGACAGCAGAGGAATGGTGAGACTAGGGCATCTTGGAGTCCCTTCCAGGCACTGGCTTTGGAGGGGAGTGTTCTCTAGTGCTCACAGACTCTTCTGCTCATTACCTGCAAGGTTCACCCCTTTCTGCTCTGTCCCTTCCAACCTGTCCCTGTCCAGGTCCTGGGTCCTTCTTCCAATACCAGCTTCCTTGCCTAGACAGTCATAGTCTCCCCCTCCATGCTAGTCATCCAATCTCTGTCCCCCTGATCCCACTCTTCTCCCTCAAGCTCCTCGTCTGTTCTGTGTTCCTCCCCTCTTTCTTCCCAGCCCCCGACTCTTGAGCATGCTCAGTGATGATGGAATCTTTGGAGATGTTAGCTGTTAAAATTGAAGAGTTCTGTATCGAGCATGTGAAAATTGTGATTTTTTCCCCCCCCCCCACCCTCACCTCCCAGGCTTATAACTTGGGTGGGTCTCATGGGGATGGCAAAAGGCAAATCCCTGACACAAACGCCACTCATGCCAAAGTTCCAATCCCTGCTCCAAATCATAGAATATCAGGGTTGGAAGGGACCTGAGAAGGTCATCTAGTCCAACCCCCTGCTCAAAGCAGGACCAATCCCCGATTTTTTTTTTCCCCCCCAGATCCCTAAATGGCCCCCTCAAGGATTGAACTCACAACCCTGGGTTTAGCAGGCCAATGCTCTGAACTATCCCTCATGGGGGCACTAGAGCTTTTCAGAGAGGAGGTCACCAGAATTTTTTTAACATGGACAAAACATATTTCTCCCTAGTCACCTTCTCAGAAATGGCAGAAGCTTTTGGCTAAAATGTTCCAAAACAATTCATCCCGAGACAGACACCTGGCATGTGAAACTTCAGCTTGAATGGTTAAAGTTTGACAAACTTTTATAAGCAACTGAAAATGGGTTTATGTAACGGGAGGTGTCGGGCAACCTTAATATTGTTTCAAAATCAGTAGTTTACGGGACAAATATTTTTGGCTTCTTTTCAGTAGAAAATATTGTTATGAGCTGGGTGACACTTTTGTTATGGAATTGAGATTGATAGGTGTAAACTTGCCATTCAGTTAACATAACTGTAAACAGAAGCCCCACCTAAGGTCAAAGGAAAGTGTGAAGGCAGAACACACAGAAACTGAGGGCATGTTTACGCTGGCAGAGTTACATCACCACTCAGAGAGCGCTGAAGGGAAACCGCTATTGTGTGTTCACACTGTCAGCTGCCCGCGCAATAGCATGTTCACACTTGCGGCACTTGCAGAGGAATTTGGAGCGGTGCACTCTGGGCAGCTATCCCACAGAGCATCTCTTCCTCTTCTGCTGCTAAGACTTGTGGGAAGGTGGTGGTGGTGGTGGGGTGTCGTAGGGCATCCTGGGTCCTGTCTCAATGCCCCATGATGCATTTGCTTCACATCCCAGCAATCCCTGTGCTTCAGTCTGCATTTGGCGCCAGCTTTCAATGGTTTGTGTATTGCGTGCCTCTTCGGGCTGCAGGAATGGATCCCACGCTGTTGACCAATATGCTGCTCGCTCTCCCTAACACGTCACGAGCGGCAGTGGAGTTATTCCTTAAACGACAAAGGCAAGAGGAGTGCGAAATAGATCTCGCCACGCGTAGTAGCTACGACACGAGATTGCTTGTGGCATTCACAGAGGTGCTGATCACAGCAGAATGCCGCTTTTGGGCTCGGGAAACAAGCACTGAGTGGCGGGATCACATCATGATGCACGTCTGGAATGACGAGCAGTGGCTGCAGAACTTCCGGATGAGGAACGCCACATTCATGGGACTGTGGTGAGCTTGCCCCAGCCCTGCGGTGCAAGGACACAAGAATGAGTGCTTCCAGTTGGAGCTGTGGAAGCTGGCTACTCCAGACTGCTACTGATTGGTCGCTAACAAGTTCAGAGTGGGAAAGTCGACCGTTGGACTCATGTTGATGGAAATATGTAGGGCCATTAATTGCATCCTGCTCCAAAAGACCATAGCCTTGTTGACGGCTTTGCACAAATGGGCTTCCTTAACTGCAGAGGGGTGATAGATGGCATGCATATTCCAATTCTGGCACCAGATCACCTAACAACTGAGTAAATTAATCGCAAGGGGTATTTCTCAATGGTTCTCCAGGCGCTTGTGGATCACCATGGGCATTTCACAGACATAAACGCAGGCTGGTCCAGAAAGGTGCATGACGCACACATCTTTTGGAACACTGGCCTATTCAGGAAGCTGCAAGCCAGGACTTTCTTCCTGGAACAGAAGATCACCTTGGGGAAGTCGAAATGCCCATTGTCATCCTGGGAGACCTCACCTACCCCTTAATGCTGTGGCTCATGAAGCCATACACGAGGCAACTTGACAGCAGGAAGGAGTGGCTCAACAACAGGCTGAGCAAATGCAGAATGACTGTTGTGTGCTTTTGGCCATTTAAAAGCCCGCTGGTGCTGCCTCTATGGGAAGCTGGACCTGGCCGATGACAGTATTCCTATGCTTATAGCCGTGTGCTGTACGCTTCATAATATTTGTGAAGGGAAGGGTGAAAGCTTCACTTAGGGCTGGAGCAGAGAGGCTGAGCGCCTGGAGGCTGAATTTGAACAGCCAGAGACCAGGGCTATTAGAGGGGTGCAGCATGGGGCATAAGGATCAGGGATGCCTTGAGGCAGCAATTTGAAGCTGAAAGCCACTAATTGTTGCCACACTCAGAAGTGCAGTACTTGTAATGCTAGGAGGTGTTTGGTGCTGATGATGCAATCTGTGGATTTAACATAATTGTATGTTGCTTTGCAGGGCTCTTTTTGCTTTTAATTAATAGAATAAAGATTGCTTTCAAACCAACACAATTCTTTTATTAAAAGACAACAAGAGGAGAGAATCGAACAAAAAACAAACAAACAGCAGTGAGGGGGATGGGGGAAAGGAAGGTCCCAGGCAGAGGAGAGAGGGTCCCGGGATGGCTAAAGATTTGTGTATGTTCAGGTATCATATCTAACCTTCTCCACTGGAGTACAGTGCAGCAGGTACTGTACTGCAGCAGGATTAAACTGCAGAGGGCTGGGTGTTGAGTGCAGTGGGTACTGGGAGTCCACAATGCTGGACTATGACGGGGGAGGAGTGGAATGCCATGGGTACAGACTGGAGCCAGGAGGTTGATAACTGTGTGTTGGCCGTGTCTGGGGAGCACATGGGGGAGAGTTTTGTGACAGCAGCTGTAGGGGAGGCCGAGTGCAGAGCTGCTCGGTTTGAAGAGCTAGTATCGCCTGGAGCGTGTCCGCTTGGCACGCCATAATGTTTAAGAGCTGCTCCATGGCTTAGTTCTGGTGCGCCACATTCTCCTTTTGGTCCCTCTTCTTGTTGTCCCGCCACTCCTTCGATTCCTGTTTCTCGGCAGTGGAGTGCATCATGACCTCACGCAGAAAGTCCTCCTAAGTTCTTCTTGGCCGCTCTCTAATTCTGCACAGCCTTTCAGCCGCCGATAACAAAGAGGGAGGGTGGGCTCCCAAGGTCATCCCTGTGAAGTTTAAATGCAACATTTTACAGAAGCAGCATTGTTTGCAACACACAGAATACTGATTCAGTGATTTAAAACACACCAGTACTCTCACACCTGTCACTAACTGGCTGACCCCAGGCAAGCACACATGAGCCACAAGATTCCCAAAATGGTGAGTAGCCCCAGGGGTAGGGGGAATCACTCTTCCTGGACTGTGCTGTACACTGGGCATGTGGCTCTTGGGGAGAGCCAGCACTGCAGTGGGGGGGGGCTGATCATCATTCCTGTCCCCACACTTTCCACAGGATGCGATCATTATGGAAGGTATCTCGCTGCTGAGGGTCAGCAGGGAATCAAGGGAGGGTCTTCTCCAAGACTGTGGCTTCCGCCCTGGCCCCTATGCGGCTCGCCCGTGTGCAATAATGGTTTCCCCCGCCCCCGTAATGGCACAGTGGCGTGGGAAAATTACCATTAATGGACGAAGAAACAAAACAGCTCTGCCGAGGAGCCTGCGGCAGCGGATTGCCCGGTGTCTCCATGGAGATCTCTGCGGGAGATTCCCGTGAAGTGCGGGAGTCAATCGGCAGCCTGTTTCGCCGCTCAGACTCGGCATGCGGTGGGAGACAAGCCTGCTTTCTGCAGCCCTCTTTTCCCCCAACAGCTCGCTTCAGCACTGAGACCACTGCACGCGCCACCGAGTAAACAGGAAGGGGACTTTCCAAATTCCAAAGGAACGTGTGGGGTGGGGCTCACAGTTGATCACCTGAGGGCAGGGCAGTAGAGTTCAAACCAATGACCAGAGAGGCGAGAACAGGCATTGTGGGACACCTCCCGGAGGCCAATCACAGGGCTGTAATTGCCTCCGTGTCCACACTGGCACCACAGCACTGGAGCCCCAGCGCAGAAAGCTGTCCGCCTCTCGTTGGGGGTGTGTGTGTTCTCTTTTTTCTTTTTTTTTTTTTTTAAAAGCGCTACAACTGCACAGTTTCTGCACACTAAGTGGGTTGGCAGTATGTAAACCTTGGGAGTTACAGCACAGACAGCTGCTTTACTGCGCAGAAACTTCCCAGCGTAGACAAGGCCTGAGCCCAGCAACAAAAACCTGAGAGAGGGGCAGCCTAAAGGAGCAGCTGAAAACACTGTGGCTTCCCCTGGAAGAAACCTGGGGAAAGGTTTGGGGTCAGGGTGCACTTGGTGCTGTGAGCACATGAAGCTGTTTCCTGCTATTTGATTCCTTGGGTGTTCAGAGACCCAGAACTTTGTACGTTTCTTTGTAAATCAAATAAAATTGCACCAAAGAAATGCCTGACTACCACCAATTTCTGTTCCAACTGGCGCACGCACAGGGCCCCAAACTTTGACTAGCCACTCAGGTTCAAAAGGGGCGACAATATTTTGCGGATATTGAGTCCTACTGAATTTTCTAAGAACTTGTTCGACAAATTCAGATCTCCCTGGGTTTCTGTCTGCCCAGAATTGTAGCTTTGTTGCATCTTTCGAGGTTGCATCATCTGTGTTGAAAGAGTACATTATTCTTGACTTTACTGCAATAGTAGAAAAGACAAATAGTGACTATCTATTAAAAATACACTCATAACAACACATAATTCAAGGGTCATGGGTCACGTGATCCTCCCACATATATACAATCAGACCCTGAAAGAACATTGTCTGCCTGAGAATTTCCTCTGACACACCACCCTGCTGAAACAGCATGACAGCAGTCATGTTTCATTTTTCAAAGAGCGGTATTCAGCCAAGTTTGTAATTAGGACAATGAGCCGTGCATATCTGTAAAACAGCATGTCTTTTAAGGGTTGATTTATTTTTAAAAGCGGATATGATTCCAAAACATTTTATTCCCATTTCACTTACTCTTCTTATTGAATCTCAAAGGATAAATGTGATGTTGACATACCGAGATCCTTAAATGGAAGCCTAAAGTTGGCTGGTTTACTACTTCTTCAAATCTATTCTCCTTATCAGCACTACATCAGTGTCATTTATTTTTTGAGATTTGCTGTTTGCCACCTCATTACTATCTGGGATTATTTTAGGTTCTATTCATTTGACCTGCTAAAGCAAGCAGCATATTGTAAAGAGATTCCCCTTGACATAGGGTGACCAGATGTCCTGTTTTTATAGGGACAGTCCCATTTTTGGGGGGGACTTTTTCTTATATAGGTGCCTATTACTCCTTACCCTTTGTCCCGTTTTTTCACATTTGCTATCTGGTCACCCTACCTTGAAGTCTATTTCATTTGAAAGGTTGGGAACATTTCTCTAATCTGCCGTCCATATAAACAATGCACAGTAGTCGCTTTCCAGGTCTCTTTCAGTTGGGCCATAACAGCCTATAAAACTTGGGAGGGAATACTACCAGGTAGTCTAAGCTCTAAATTTAGGATTGTTACGTAGTGGCTAGAGCAGGACACTGGATTCAAGATTTGAGTTCTCTTTCAACTCTGCTGTCTGTCTCTATTTTTCCCAGTTGCGTAATGGGTATAATTCAGGGACAGCTTTACTGTGAATTTATGGGTTCAACTGAACCCACAGAAAAGACACCTATGCCACTCTAGGTCTTGCAGCCTGGCGCATGGGATAACAGTGCCACTCCGCTTTGACCTAGATGCTCCTGTCAAAGTGGTCGAGCCAAACCGGAGTGATGCTGCAACCTCATGCCCCAGGGAGCTGCCATGGGACAGGAGCCACCGCTGCAGGATGAGTGTGGAGCAGGCTTGCTTTTCCGCCTCCCACCTCACTGGGTGGGGATTAGGGTTGCAGTGCTTGGACATCCCACAGTTTGGGGACCACTGTGCTAGACAGTCCATTTAAGTCCATTAAATCACTTGAACCTACAAGATTCTTGACCCCTCAAAAGAAACGGGTGTTCCTTGTCTCCTTTCTCTGCGTTCTTTTCAGGTTGGGCACATGCCTCTGGTATTCTGGACAAGGTGGTGTTTTATAGAGCCAACACACAGTCGTTGCATTATGCCATGTGTCTTTCACAAATTGTATAGAATTCTATGTTACTGAAAGACTAGATGAGTTGCTATAGGCAAGTTTAAAAAAAACATTTTGTTTTAAATCCCGCTTTGTCTACGCAGTCTGTTTTCTCTGCTCCTTCCTTACCTGATGCATTAATTCTTGTCTGTGACATCAAAATAGATTGTCATGGAAACAATTGTGATGTCACAGATTATTACTTCAGGTAGGGAATACGCAACAAAGTAAGAATCAAAAGTATAATAATCACAATAAAGAACTATTCATCTTTTTATGTGCATGCATAGCTCCTATTTTGTTGAGGAGACTTAAAAGTACAGGGCAAGTGAAGAAAAGGCCTTTAAAAGTAGATGTTCATACTACAGGAAGCTTGGAAAAGGAGAACTTTTTGTACCAAAAAGCAACTTGCCCATTGTTTCTAGGTATCTTTGCTACTGAATTTTTTTTGTGCTTTTCTTAAAACGACTTTCTGGCTTACAGTCCTTTGTGATAGCCCTTAAATGTCACTTTACCTTGCCTGCTCAATGCTTTCACGTTACATTCATCCGTGCTGCCTCTTGTAGTGAAATCATATTTATGTCCAGTGGCAGCAAGTGATTGTGATGGCACAATTCAGCATTATGATTTCACTGCACATCAAATAGGAGAAAATGGGCCATGACACATGGAGAACTACGCAGCCTAAGTGTAGAACAGACACAAAATAGGGGGAAACAACAAAAATGTCAAAGGAAGCTTGAAATGCTGTGGCCCTAATTCTATAAACCTAGTTTTTGAGAATCAGAGTAACTAACCTTCAGCGATATTGAGCTAGCCATGGGTATGTCTGATGCATAAAATTGGGTCTAAAATGAGTGACAAGCATATTGCAAGCTATGAATGCAAGGAAAACTGCATTATGAGGAAGGAAAATCCTTCTTTATGAATACATACTGTTAATTAGCAAATGAGATCAATACAGTAATGAAAACAATGTTTGTCAGCTATATGGAAGTTTCCTCGGGGTAAAATTACTTTGTTCATGTGAAGATCCTGTTCAACATTTGCTTTTCAAAGAGCATTTTTTTTTAAATGAAAGGAATTTTAGCGAGAAGTTCAGTTTTCATCAACACTTCTCATTTAATTTTGATGGAAAAAATCACCTTTATCCTATGGAGGGGGAAAGCATGGAAGGCAATAAATCCCTTTTTTCCACAGAAATTAATTTTCTCAAAATTTTGTTTAAAAAAAAAAAAACTTTCAGTGAAAAATCTTAGATTTTTTTTTTAAATCACAATTACTTCCAATGGTTATCTCAAGTTATAATATAACTTTATGTCCCTGTATTTATATGTGATGAAAATCTGACTTCTAGGGGAAATAAAAGTTTCACCTCTTAAAAATAAATAATACCCAAACCAAAAAGCTCTCCTGCAGAATGGGGGCTTTTTATTCAGTTGTAAAAACTGTGAAACAAAGTGCTAACTGATCTTGGAATACTTACAAGAGAGTACCTGCAATATCTGAAAGAAAACTGAGCCAGTACATCTACTGCTGGAATACTGTCCCCAGTTCTGGTGTCCACAGTTCAAGAAGCGTGTTGGTACACTGTAGAGGGTTCAGAGAAGAGCCATGAGAATGATTGACTAAGAGATTAGAAAACATGCCTTACAATGATGGACTCAGAGTTCAGCCTATTTAGCTTAACAAAGAGAGGTGTAAAGCTGAGCTGATCACCTCTATAAGATCCTACTAGGGGAATAAATACTTAATAATGGGCTCTTCAATTTAACAGAGAAAGGTACAACCTGATCCAATGACTGGAAGTTGAAGCTAGACAAATTCAGACTGGAAATAAGGTGTAAATTTTTAACAATGAGAGTAATTAACCATTGGAACAATTTACATAGAGTTGTGTATTCTCCATCACTGACAATTTTCCAATCAAGACTGGATGTTTTTCGAAAAGATCTGCTGTAGGAATTATTTTGGGGAAGTTCCCTGGACTGTGTTATACAGGGAGGTCAGACAAGATGATCGCAGTGGTTCCTTCTGGCCTTGGAATCTATGAACTACTGTCTCTCGGCATCCATGCACGCTCTCAGCGAGTGTAGAGCTGAAAGGGAAGTACCCGTAGCCATTAGTTCACTACTGCAGGTTAAAGAGATCAAAAATTTGAATTCTGTCATTTAGGTCAACAGGATTTCTCAATAGGCTTTTTTCTCTCTCTGTGTGTAATATATATTCTTTCTCTCTCTAGCTTGATGCCATATATATATATATATATATATATATATATACACACACACACACACACACACACACACACACACACACACACACACACACACACACACACACACACGATCTTAACTTCACTTTTTCTGTGTTTTGGAAGTCAGAATTAACACTAGGTGCTACCTTACTTCAACAGTCTTACCCCCCTGGGCTTATGATCTTATCAAATCTTACAAGTTATCAAGGCCTGGATGGGCCAGTAGCTGAAAGGGAGAACTCTAGAAGCCTCAGGCCCCGACCCTGCAAAGACACAAGCGCATGTTCCACTCCACACAGTGTGAGAAGACATTGAAGTCAATGGGATGCTCACAATGCAGGAGGTTAAGCGCATGCATAAGTCTTAGCAGGATTTGGATGCTAGTTTGCCCCATGGAAGCAGTATTGGCAATTCAGGTAGCACTCTACCCACTGAGTCAGTACTGAACCAATGTCCCCCAACACAAAGGGTACGTCTACACAGCAAAGAAAAACCCATGGCTGGCCCATGCCAGGCAGCGTGGGCTCTCGGGGCTGAGGCTGCAGGGCTGTTTCATTGCTGTGTAAATTTCTGGGCTCAGGTTGGATCCTGAGCTCTGGGACCCTCCTACCTCGCAGAGGGCTAGAGCCTGGGCTCCAGCCCAAGCCCGGACGTCTTTACAGCCTTGAATCAGCCCCGCAAGCCAAACTGGCTGGCACAGGCTAGTTGCAGGTTTTTCTTTGCTGTGTAGACCTACCCAAAGTTGTGAGACACTGTGCTTGCTGCTAGAGATTCTGGAAAATTGATTTCCCGGCCAGATGTGGTTATTAAAGACACTGCAGCACTTCTTGAAAGAGCAGGGATATTAACTCCAGATCCTGGCCAACTTCTAGTTGAACACTAATATTCTGCCTGCCAAATGTTCTGAGGTTGTTGTATATTGTGTCTGCCTGATGCCTTAAACTATTGTGTGACTATTTCTGTGTGCTGTTAAATGCTGTCTTGTTCTATAACAGAGGTGACTGCCATCTATAGTAGCTTCTTCACTCACAAAGTGCAATGTTAGATTTGTTAGGTTTCAGAGTAACAGCCGTGTTAGTCTGTGTTCGCAAAAAGAAACGGAGGACTTGTGGCACCTTAGAGACTAACATCTCTAAGGTGCATCCGATGAAGTGAGCTGTAGCTCACGAAAGCTTATGCTCAAATAAATTGGTTAGTCTCTAAGGTGCCACAAGTCCTCCTTTTAGATTTGTTAGGGGGGTTTTGTATTGGATTCTTGTAAGGCGCCCTACATTGTTCCATATGTCATGTCAATTACTCATTATTGATGCTGTTAAATAATAGTCTTGCTATTAACACCATTATTGTAACGCTGGTAAAAATGCCATCAATTATTTGTGTAAGATGTTGAAATCCCTGGCCATGCCAGTCTTATTCTTCAGTTAAAATCTATTTTGATAGGCTTTAAAGAAAAATGTTCAAATTTAATGTTAAAAGTATCCCTTTGTCATTTGATGCTTTGATCTTTCTGCTTCGGAGATGAGAGAAAACAATGACTGGAAATTACATGTTTTGGACAACTTTTAAATAGGGCAGACTGGCCAAGCATTTAAATGTGCACCTGGGGAGAAGGATGTGGCTTGGAAAGGAATGCATGCCCACTAGATCGCTGGGGGATGAATTGCTTGAGCCGCTGTCTGTAGCATGAAATATGAATTTGAATTGGATTTAATAATGTTGCTGGAATAGCTTCCATGACTATAGGCAGATGTCAGTGTAATTTATTGTAGAGACCACTCTTTCATTTATTTAAAAATGTGCATTTGAAAAATAAGGTCTTAGAAGAACTGATGGGTCTGAGGAAGCGACTTAATTATATAAACCCTGATAGTTCTTATGAAGCTTTCTGAATTGCAGCTTTCTCTCCCTTCTCCCCCTCCCCCACCTTCTAATTTTGGCTACATTTCAAGGGCTTTTTTTAATATAAAAGAATTGAGATGATGGTGGCATGTCAGGGAATTCACAGGAAGAAATTACCTCACTGCAGTGATCCATGCTTTGGTCACGTCAAGTCTGGGCTATGGCCACGTGTGCTCTACACAAGGCTACACCTGTGCATCCCTTGGAAACTTCTGTTAGCGCAGAATGCATCAGTACATTTGCGTAGCAAGGAAGCACCTCAGTGCTCCAGTTTAGATATTGATTTCTGAGTGCACCTTGAGGTGCTGGTATTGGCTTTTATTAAGGGCTTGTCGTGTTTTGACAGTAGGTGAATAGGGTGTAATTCTATGCACCATCTATCTATGCAAAAAATCTAATCATTTTGTTCTCTGCCACGTGCATTCAGTTCTATCAGAACATAGAACTCCAGGGCCATTTAAGAAAACTTGAACTTACCTGAAAATTTTACCCTTCTTCATGAAATTAGCTCCACAGATCTGTTACAATGGGAACTCAGCCTGTTCACAGCTGGGGGACAGAACCAGCCCTGTCAGTCACTGGCAGTCAGGAAATGTCCCGTCTCTGGAGTTCTCACTTGTTGAGACACCTTCTACAGCCAGGATAATTCCATTCTAATATCCTTAATAAGACATTATTAACCGGGCTTTAAAAAAGACACAAGCTTTTCCTAATGCAGAGAACGGGGATGAAGTCCCCTAATGAAATAAACCTGAATCTTTGGATGTCAATTTTCATCTCTGATTCTGGGTGATCCCTTTGTTGACAGGGTAGAATCTGTGGAAATTATTTCTTCAGAAAGGGAAACTTTTCAGGTAAGTTTTTTTTTTCTAGTCATTGTGATGGGGTATTCAGGTTGGTTACAATGGGAGTTGTTGTTTTTTACAGCAACATGCCTTCCAGGGTGGGAAGCAGGATCATCTTTTAACTACAGACATCCAAAAGTAAGGTCATCTATACACACTCAATCTTCCCCTTACTAGGGCAACACAGCATGGAGGTGACTTCTGCTGAAAATGGTGGCACTGGGTAAAGTTTAGAAGACTGATCTGTAGAACTGGGTCACACGTGCAATGAAGCCCCATGAAAATCCATGAAATTGGATTAAAAATCATGAGATTTCTTCTCCACAACCACCAGGAAGGCAAAGAAAACAGGAGGGATATTCAGGAGGTGGGGCTTTCCCCTGCTGCTAACGATTAACAGGTCAAGCAGGCTGATCTACGGACTGCACAATGAAGAAATTGATGCCGTTAGAGACAAAGCCCAAACTTGGGATGACTTGCGCCCTATACAATTCTATTAACTTCAAAAATCCATAATTTGGCCCATACAAACTACAGTGATTACCTTTATGCTTGCCAATTGCCGACAGAAGTAAACATTACTTCAGTGTTTGCAGTAACTTCCTATAGCAAGTATAGGGAATTATTCTGATACCAAGGTAACCGAGGAAACTAATAATTCTGTTAACGAGGTAACAATTATCTGGGAGGTAATAGGCAAATTTCTAAAGGTGACCACTATAATCAATTTTGCATGTCGCTGTCAGTTTAAAGACTGCCTTCTTTTAAATACTGTTCAACAGCCTTTTTACTGTCTTGAGCTAGATGCTGCTGCTTGGGAGGGGAAAAGAGAAAGCAGTCCACCGACTAAGCATCTCCTCCCCTCCCATCTTCTTCCTCCCTCACTGTGAAAAGAAAAGACCAGTCTGTTAGAAATGTTATCAGGAGGAAGCAGATGAATTGTTCTGCAAGTTAAAAGTATCTCACCAAAAACAAAGCAAATCTGTCTCTGAGGCTTCTGATGGATCTGCTAGACAGTCCCCTATTCTTGCAGCACTTCAAGATTCTCCATGCTTCTAGTTTCATTCAGAAAGAAACTGCAGATACTACCATGTGAGGCCCCTTGCTCAATTATCTGTAGGGCTATGAGAATAGAATCATAGAATATCAGGATTGGAAGGGACCTCAGGAGGTCATCTAGTCCAACCCCCTGCTCAAAGCAGGACCAATCCCCAATTTTTGCCCCAAATCCCTAAATGGCCCCCTCAAGGATTGAACTCTCAACCCTGGGTTTATACCCTTTCAAATCTTTTTACAGTACCAAGGTTTGAGTGATGAGATGGACCCAGAGGTGCTATAACCATACAAATAACATTACTGAGAGCATTGCTGCCTCAATGAGACCTGTCTGAAATGACCGCTCAGGGAACCAAGAAAAAAGGTCTAATAAGGAATGGGGTCTCTTTTTTTTTTTTTTTTTTTTTGTCTTTAATTCAAGGTATCTGAGACTGTTACTGGAACAGTTCAGGCGAGCCCAGTGTCTAACACAATGGGGCTCTGATTCTGGATTGGGCTTCTCAGGCACTATCTTAATACCAAAAATAAAAATAAGACTAAATCATACTGGATATAAAATTATCTCTTTTGTACAATATTTGAGGTATTTGTATTTACCTGTGTTTCAAGCATCTTGGATGTAAGCAGAGTCAGGATGAGCTCCACCCTGACATCTGGTGGTGAGGTGTGGCAAGTTGTGGAAAAGAACTTCAGGGGCCGATCTCATTTGCATAGGCACACCCACCCCACCTAGAATGAGGCCATAGCTGCCCAAATGGTCACTTTGGCTGGGGATCCCCAGTGTCTCTGTTATTGGGGCAGGAAGAATAAATTGTTATTACCCTGATTATGGGAATCAAGGACAGTGGAACTGTACTTGGCCTTTTGTTATGATGGAGGGACTCGCCATCAACTAAGTAGCACTCGCTAGGCAAGGGATATGGGTTCCAAAACTCTGAATTGTGAGAGGCTGGGGACAGGTATTAATACTTGGTGGCATGGGCCCCCTGGTGAGGGCCTTACATGCTAATTGCACTTCCTCCTCTCTCCACTGTGGAATATCAGAGCTAATTTTGTTTCAGAGTAGCAGCCGTGTTAGTCTGTATTCGCAAAAAGAAAAGGAGGACTAGTGGCACCTTAGAGACTAACCAATTTATTTGAGCATAAGCTTTTGTGAGCTACAGCTCACTTCATCGGCCACTGAATGCATCCGATGAAGTGAGCTGTAGCTCACAAAAGCTTATGCTCAAATAAATTGGTTAGTCTTTAAGGTGCCACTAGTCCTCCTTTTCTTGGAGCTAATTTTGATTCCATTAGGAGTCTAGTTACAGGCTGCTGAGCTGAATTCACTTTGGGCTAATGGTGCACCAGCACTGAGGCTCCCCTACTACAAGCTGAAATCACAAAAGAGCTGAACTTACTTAGAGCTGAATTCACTGAGTGTTGTGTTAAGTAGTGGGGGAGCCTGAAGATATATGGTGGAGCAGTTTGCGGGACGGCGAGCAGAGCAGTTTGTCAGATGCCTAGAGCAGCTCATGGGGTGGCAGGCAGAGCGGAGCCCCATGGAGAGGTGGGGCCATCAGCTTTGGATCACGTAAGGTGCCCCTTAAACCACACACCCTCCCCAATCTCCACCCAGGTTGGGAGGTAAAACTCTGCAGATAAACTTTCAAACTCTGGGGCTGCCCTGACCAGGGACAGAGACTTTTGGGTCGTTGGACTTTTGGGACTTTGGGTGATTTTGAGTTGCTGGATTCAAGAACCAAAGAGAAAGGACACGCCCCAATTTGCTTGGGGTGGGTTTTTTGCTCATGGGTTGTGTTATGAATCCTGTTGGTGGTGTTTCCCCAACATAATGCCACATTGTTTCTCTCTGTTATTAAAAGGCTTTTTGCTACACTCCAGACTATGTGCTTGCGAGAGGGGAAGTATTTCCTCTTGGAGGCACCCAGCAGGGGTGGTATATATTTGTCCCAGGTCACTGGGTGGGGGCTCGAGCCGGTTTTGCATTGTGTTATTGGAATGGAACCCCTAGATACTGAACCCGGCCCTCGTTGCTGCCAACTCTGACAGGTAGAAGGGTTACATGTATTTAAAAACATTTGTAATTGTAGTTTTGCAATACTCTTACAGAACCTCTACTCTCAGTGCATGTAAAATAATTCCAAAGGAGCAAATAAGCCAATAAAAAGTTAGATTTAGCTGGTCCCTCAAGAACATTCGTATCCATCAGGGTCTTCAATAATGTCATTGACTACACATACCCCTTCCTTCCCCTCCGCCTTCTCAAAAGCCTGGGGAAACAGATCAGCCCTGCAGTTTGCCCTGAAGGTGGTCAAATTCAGACTGTCAATCCAAGGCAGGAAGCTTATTCCAGATCCAGGCTTTGTGTGTGTGTGACCTTGTAAGTTCCCTCCCTTTTTCTCGTTCCCTCCTCCTTCTTTCGCTGATGCTTCATCTGTTGTTGCAGAGAGGATGTGGGTGAGGAATACTTTCTCTGTTTCTCCACTTGAAAAATGATCTGGCATGGAAGAGGTGGCCTAGGTACTTAACAGCATACGTCCCATTGACCTTCCTTCACTGACTGGAAGGGTAGAGGATATGTGATGTTGGTGGCTCAGTGTTGTGTATCCTTGCTTTTGAGGGTTTGTCAGGTCTGGGGGGTGGGTGGGTGGGAATTAGAGCTGGTCAGGAATTTTCCAGCTAAACGGGACCATTTTTTATTGGAAACCGAAGTGTTTAAAGGAAAACTTTCAGTTTCTATGAACTTCCACCAAAACACAGGCACAGGGAGCCAGCATCAGAAACCTGCCTGATTTTCCCCCACAGGCTCATCCAGCAGGCTGCTAGGGAGGCTTTCAGAGTTGGTGACAGTCCCATCATGAGGACTGCCTCAGAGCTGGGGATCCCAGCACTTCCCAGCCAGGAACCTGGGAGCTCCAGCTGGAGCCAACGTACTGTGGCGGGGGGCTCCCTGGATGTTAGGGGACTGCCAGGGCTGCTCTCCAGAGGCAGGGCAGGATGC
The DNA here is from genome assembly GCF_965152275.1 of Natator depressus. Lineage (NCBI taxonomy): Eukaryota > Metazoa > Chordata > Testudines > Cheloniidae > Natator > Natator depressus. The sequence continues at coordinate 134,261,593 of NC_134237.1, read as the reverse complement.
AATTCAGGGCAGTCAGATGCTCCACTGGGTTTCAGAAAATTTGAGTAGAAGACTTTAGATTTTTTTTTTTCCAAAATGAAAAATCTACGGAATTTCCTTCCCATGGGAAACTTCGAATTTTTTAGTTTCGTTCCAAATCAGAACAAAAAACTTTGAAAAAAAGTGTCACAATTTCCCATGAAACAGAAATTCTGAGCAACAAAGTTATGACCGGCTCTAGTAGGAACCATAGCTGCTTCACCAACTCAGATTGTACTGCCTGAATTTCCTAGAGGTTTTTTTAATGCGTAATTGGGAATGAGACTGGACAATGGGTGGGGAAACATGGACTTATGGTGGGTTAGAAGTGCAGCTCCTGACAGAGAATATTTCATGCCTGCAAATCCTTATGTTACAGCAACAGCCCATGAGCTCTCCCATGCTTCACTGTTGTTGGATAAAGTCTGACAGGACAGCATAGCTCCTAACAATGAAAATTTTGTGTGTACCCAGTCCCGGTCGGTCAGGCTTGTGTGCCCAAACACAACACGTTCAGCTGTAACGTGACCAGCAGCTAAAAATTACTCGAAATCCAACATTAAATATTTGGATTTAACCCCCCCCCCCGAAAGGATGTATTCCCCAGTTCTACTCATTTGGTCTGTTTACATATATTGGAGAGGTACATAGTTTTGAGAGATACCTGTCAATAACTTAAAGTAGAAGTGCCAATGAAGAATTTTTGCCAGAGTCCCTACCTAGAATGAGAAACCAGACAAAAACCCCACACAGATCATTCTGAGTGCATGGAAATCCTGAAACATCAATTGCCTGCTTTGGGAGAAAAACAGGACTTTATGGCCCATTTTAGAATGCATCCCTATCTATAGAGTTTTTATCAATAGTCTCCATAATAAGGCCCCTTCCTCGAAGACCCTACTTTCCATCTGATTGGAGAGAAGGTGCAAGGAGTGGTTGTGACAAACAATAGGAAGGCGGGAGGGAGGAAGTATGAAGATAAAAATTATAAGAATATGTGCTTATAGAGGCCAGTGATATGCATCACTTCAAAGTTCCAAGTCATTTAATTTGTTGCTTCTGTTGAATATAACTTAGTACGGGCAATATCTGCTGGCCCTCTCCTATGACAGAACTGGCTGGGTCATCTCCTAAGACTCCATGGCTATAGTAGCAGCGTATTCTTCTGAATAACTTGATTTATGTTTCTTTTATTATGATCCCTCGCTCTTATGGGGAAAATAAATTTTTGTTCGCTTCTTGTGCGACGAGAAAAGCCTCCGAGATGCATGTCGGGGGTATTTATACTGAGGTGGCTTTTTCTATTGAAAGATCTAAAATGTTTCTTTTCAAATTACTCAACTTCAAGACATGCAGAACAAGAACATAAATCATATCGGAACAGGAGTCTGATCATAAACAAGAACATATGTATTATGTACTCTGCTGCCTTTTGCTTTCTCATCGTTCTGTTACAAAAATCATTCATGATAGCAGAAAGAAATATACTCCACTGAGTGCCTCTTGTTGTTTGGGGGAAAAAATTTAATTGCATCGTGCAAAGAGAGACTATTTTACCATTTAAGAATTGTATAAGTTAATGACAAGAATTTTGTAATCCTCTTTCAGTGACATTACAGAGTAACTTTTTCATTTTAAAAAACTGTTAGTTAGGAAGGCTGCTGCTGAATACTTGTTTGGTTTTTGATGCGGACAAAATGCATTCCTAATGAAGTAATGTCATGTCTTTTACAAACCGCATCTAACCATAGATACCTGCAGAAGCTGGTCACTCACCACTGAAGTGCAACTGTCTCTGAGGTGGAACGCAGCAGCTCCTTCTCTTGGGTCCTCTTTGACTGCTGGTACTGCTGCTGAGGACAAGGGCTCAGTGTCATGCATAGAGTGGTTCCTGCAATTGTTCCAGTGTGGGATTGAAGAGGAACAATGGTCAGCAGGGTGGGATGGCCTATAGAGGCCATTGTTGTGTCCTCTCTCTGGAGTAAATATTTGGAAATGAGTTCTGAAACATGCATGCAGGCCACCAGTGGGAGTTAGGAAAGGCAGTTCCATGTAGCTCTGTTCCTACCTCATCCCAGGAAGAGAAAAAGGAAGGGTGAAGCATGGGGCACTCGTCTCCCATAAGCACAAAGCAGGTGGCTACCATCTTTAATCTCCACTCATGGCTGGATGCCTTCCTGCAGGAAGCATGCTGAAGGAGAGAGGAAGCAGAGGACTTTTCTCCCCCATCCCCTCCTTTGCTGTAGAATAGTAACCAGGAGTCCCTACTCCTTGCCTAATGTTAATCACTTCCCCCTCCCACCATTAGACCTTGCCCAGAGATTCTGAGCATCCAGAGCTCCCACTCACTGGAATTATTTAGGTGCTTAAACATCAGTTTAGGTGCCTTACTTATGCATTCAAATCTATAAATGTGGCTTACGTGCTTTTTCTTGTTACACATCCTGAGTTGTATCCAGGGTCCATATCTTCAGCCTTCGCTATTTGAATCCTATGTTCATGTTCATTCAATACTTTTTGGAAGTTGGATTTTTACGGGTGGTGAGAATACTGTGAAATTCATTAATAGCTACGGGCAGGCTAGTATGTAATAGATAACTACAGCAATTCTTAAACGAATTCTCTATCATCCTTAAGCCAAAATTTGATATCTTCCATTGTTGTGTTGTAGCTGTATTGGTCGCAGGAGATGAGAGACACAAGGTGGGTGAGGTAATATCTCTCATTGCACCAACTTCTGTAAGTGAAAGAGACAAGCCTTCGAGCTCCACAGAAGAGCTCTGTGTAAGCTCAAAAGCTTGTCTCTTTCACCAACAGAAGTTTGGTTCAATGAAAGAGATTCTCATCCACCTTGTCTCCTCTAATATCCTGGGGCCAGCATGGAGCCAACATAACATTCAAAGTTTGCAATGCCCATTGAGGGGAGGCCATTTGACAACCTCCTGGGTTTGAAGACCTGAAGTACCCACGTGGCCACTGGTCATCTCAATACGTGTTTATCTGTCACACCAATTGAACTGGTCCTCTGTGGTGAAATCTTGAAGTCAGCAGATCAATGCACCGAGCCTCACATTAGGGAAGACCTTCTTCTGGCACTCTATAATTTGCTACATTCACTGAGTTTAAAAGACTATTTCCAGAATGGATGACTGAATGACATACAACAAGGGAAAGATCACTTCCTGGTGACTTCATAGAAGTTTTTGCTTCTCCCATACTACATTCCAACCCCCTGCCCAGTTCAGGGAGTGCTGCTTGGAACAAAAGCATATTGGGCTAGATGGTGTCCCTAGTCTCTGTTTGCCAGAAGCTGGGAATAGGCAACAGGGGATGGATCACTTGATTACCTGATCTGTTCATTCCCTCTGGGGCACCTGGCATTGGCCACTGTGGAAAGACCACATACTGGGCTAGATGGATCATTGTTCTGACCCAATCTGGTCATTCTTATGTCTACACATCTAAATCCCCTTCATCTCTCTGCTAGGGAAGTCTCTAGAACTGAAAGGAAGGGGGCATGCAGGGATCTGTGGACTGTGAATAACGAACAGAGTTCACATCCTGTTTCCTAATAGGTGGAGGTATAATGCTGAGTGGGTTGCCAGGTGCGATGGGAGAAGAACCCATAGAGGTGAGGGAATTACCACAAAGTAACCTTCCTTCCCTCAAATGTCAATAACCCTGGGTACGTTGCTCCCCCATTAAACTCCTCAGTTCCATTCATCCTCTATTGCCCTAGGTTGTACATCCCTGATCTATCTAAACTGCTTTGCATTGGGTGACCAGACCCGGATTGTGCATTCCAAGGCTGGAGTAACTAGCGCTTTATAAAAGGAGACGCACGCTATTTTAGGATTTATAGTCCTCTTGATACCAGCCAGCATCCTACTAACCTTTCTGCTGCTGTCGCTCACTGAGTGATGATTTTAACGTTTCAGAGTAGCAGCCGTGTTAGTCTGTATCCGCAAAAAGAAAAGGAGGACTTGTGGCACCTTAGAGACTAACAAATTTATTTGAGCATAAGCTTTCGTGAGCTACAGCTCACCTCATCTGTAGCTCACGAAAGCTTATGCTCAGATAAATTTGTTAGTCTCTAAGGTGCCACAAGTCCTCCTTTTGATTTTAACGTTAGCCCTAACAATACACCCATATCCTTTTTCTCTAGAGCATTAACTTATTCAATACTTCTCTGCCGGAGTACTGTTTCTGCCCACGGGGCATTACTTGACTGAGTCACATTACATTTTGCATTTCACTTCTCAGCCTATTTGCCTAATGTACGGAGAGTATCTTGGAAAATAGCTCTGTGTCTCAGTGTCTTGACTATTTCTGATTCAGCCTTGTCTGAAAATTGAATGATTTTTTTTTCATAATAGCCTAATGCTTCTGCTCTGTACAGGTCGTCTTGGCCACTAGGATGCAATCTGGAGGTGAGTTATGCTGGGGTGCCCACTGGGCCATACCCAACAGACTGGTTTCAGAGTAGCAGCCATGTTAGGTCTGTATTCGCAAAAAGAAAAGGAGTACTTATGGCACCTTAGAGACTAACCAATTTATTTGAGCATAAGCTTTCTGAGCTGCAAAATCTCATGGTCCCTGGGAATCAGGGAAGGAGCAGTCGTCTTCTTCATACCCTCTGCTGAGTCTGTCCCTGCTGCCTGCCAAGTGATTTGCCCTTGGATGGGGAAGCCAAACATCAGGAGGTGGCGTAGCAAGCTCGGCAGCCCTTTGAAGCTGTGCTACCCTGTAGCTGAGCACGGTGTGACGGGAGAGAGCACCTCAGGCAGCCACTACCAGCCTACAGACCCTGATACTTTGACCCAAACCCAGCACCCCTACTGAGGACCTGCCATTCGCAGCACCCTCCGTTACCTCCATCCCCATAGGCCCAACTAAAGCCAGCACCTCCATTACCCACCATCCACAACCCCCGTCCTTGCACTTAAATATCATCTGGGGTTTCTTTCCAGGACCAGGACCCCCTTTGACTGTGGGATCTGGGTGGGGGAGTCATGCCAAGAAACAATGAATAATTAATGCATCCTGGGTAGGAATAGATTGAGCATGGCTGGCATTCATTAGAATCCTGATCTAATACATAGCCCAGTGGAACTCCACTCCTTGCTAACATCCATGAAGAATACCATATTTAAATTCTACTTTTTGCTTTCTGGCTACTAATCAATTCATTATCCATGTTAATAATGAATTAGGTAATTTAGAGAATGGGTACAATAATCCATCAACTGCAACTCCTCAAAGCTTTCTGATTAGCCATATTGGCACTGTCCATGCTTGTGTTTGCTCTGTGAATTGAGAACTTCACTTCCCAGTGGCATTAGCTTGGTATCTCTCGTAAGCAATAAAAACTAAAAACAGCCCTACGGATCAATACACTGACTGGCTTCTAGCTTCTGGGGACTTGGATAATGCTAGTCTAGGTTATGAGTGAAAATTGATTTAGAGGTTTCAGCTAAATTTGTCCTTGTTATCACAGGTTGTACTAGTTTGACATAACTTATCATGATCAGCACTATGTGGCTGATAGGTCAGGAACTGAAGCGGTAAGAAAACTCCCGATAGAGGTGTATGGATAAGAGATGCTTTCATTGCACCTGCCTAAGTTGTCCCTGATTCTAGCAATACTTATAGTCACTTGCATGACATTACTTGTACTGACACCACTCCTTTTTTTTTTTTTTTTTATTGACACCTTGAACATTTTATTTTGTCTGATTTAATGATGTTGGCCAGCCATGTGGCAACACTATGAGAAATCTTCTAGTGCCATTCATCTGGTGGGTTTTGTGCTGTTCCAAACATCCTGAGGAGTGTCCATGCTTCCCTGATAGATCTTGACCTGTCCATTTCCGAGCTTACTTTTTTCCCACTCAAGCTCTCTAGGAGGAGGTGTTTGGCTATTTCTGGATCACTGGATTTTTTTATACTGTCTGTGGAAGTTTGCACATTCCTTGCCAAGAAAATGGTTACATAGGTTTTTGACAGTCATGTGGGATGGACTTGGGGCGGCCTTAATTGCTCCATACTCATCCCGCAGCGGTGGCTCCTGTCCCTTGACAGCACCCTGGGGCATGAGGTTGCAGCATCACTCAGGTTTGGCTCGACCACTTTGACAGGAGCATCTGGGTCAAAGCGGAGTGGCACTGTTATCCCATACACCAGGCTGCAAGACCTAGAGTGGCATAGGTGCCGTTTCTGTGGGTTCAAGTGAACCTTGAATAAGCTTGCTCTGTTCACATGTTATATGGGATACAGACTATATATTGGTCAATGAGCTTAGTGTAACTTTCCCAGTCTGCCTTTCTGTAGTTCCAACGTAGCCTGAGGCTAGTAGTCAGCATAGCTATGAAAACCCCTATGTTGATGAGCATGGGGTGATGCTAGCTGTGGGGGAAATGTTTAAAGACCCGGTAGATGGCTGGCAGAGGGCTGTCTCCAGTAGAAGTGACCCAGCTGAAGTCAGGGGAGTAGCCCTGGTTCCAGCAGGCACAGTGAAGAGTTGCTGGTTGTTTAGGATCATGAAGATGTCATTTATTGAGGGAGGCCCAGTTTGCAAGGTCTATCCCACCTTGATCAGATTCTCGGTAGCCCCAGATGGCGTGTTGGGTTCAGTCTCTGAAATAGAAAAGGTACTGAAATCAATGAAAACAAGGAAATCCTGCAGTTTTTGACAATGTATCGCCAGAACAATGTAAGAAAGATAGGGTATAAAACAATTGATTACCAGTACCGCCTTCCTTCGTGCACTTTCAATTGCTTTAACTAAAGGAAAAGGATTCTAGAGTTGAAGTTAGTTTTTAGAGAGTTTATTAAATATCCTTCACAATAACAACTAATAGTATAGGATATAAGAAGGCACAGATAGTATTGGACTATAATTTGGCTACATAAATTAGAAAATTGGTCTACATAACAATTCATGTTTTCAGAATCAAATCCTATAACCACAATAGAAAATAACACTTATACTCAATTACTGCCTTGGGAAGGTGACTCTTAGATTTTTTTGATCAAGTCCCTCAGAATAGGGCCTCACTTGTGACAATTGGTTATCAACTCTGGTATTGCTAACACAACAGAGGAAAGAAAATCTAAAGCTAGATAACAAGACAATTTGGCCAGTTACTGACCTTCCGATTCACCAAGGTCGTCTTCCCAATGGATCTACAGTAGTCAACTTTTGTTATCTATTTTCCTACATATTATATTAGCCCCAGGATCTAACTAACACTCCTAAGATAAATGCTTGCATTTATGGCAAATTGTGTAGACTGTGTGCAGTTCAAGAAGCTTGCATGCTTGATCTCATTTTATGTCTGATGCACGTTGAATATGAAAGGAGGTATGAAAACATTAACTGTGGTAGATACATTTACAGTGTTCCACAATTTTAGTCAACAATCGTAATTTGTTAGTTTCTAAGTTACTTTACAATAATCTGAACTGGAACCTGTCACAGTTATAGTGTCTTTATTTTGTAAAAATCTTTTAAAACACATACGCAAGAGTATGTATACTTTTTTACTAATTAGTTTCAGGAAGTGGTCAATGATTGATTTTTGGGTCAATACCCACAGGTATATCTCTCTGTGTTGTGTATCTCCAGATCTTGCTCAGCTGTCAGCTTTCAGCTCAGTTACTGTTCAAAGCAGGAGATGACACTGCAAACACAGATGGAGCAAAGGATGGACACAACTCTAGTCTTTCCCTGGTCCACTAGCAGGCAACTCGAATAGCTGGAAAATAGGCACTTTTAACTGTCTCTAGCTATCTGAGATAGGTACCTGAGAGCACCAGCAGGGCTCCCAGGCGGCCATCCCAGGACCTCAGTTTTCTCCCTTCCAAGTGTCTTTGGCTTTCAGGATGTGCTGAAGGAGACAGGCCATTTTGTCCTATTTTGTTGGGCAGTCCAACTTGGTTCCTCCTCTTGGAGGCATTGGTGTGGAGCAATTAGATCGTGATCTATAATTTTTCCAAAGATTCAAAATGTCCAGACAAAATGAGTCTCCCCCTCTCGCAATCCAGTCAGCTTTTGAGTTCTTGTGATTTTAGGATTGGAATTTTGCAGTCTCTTTGGCAATGCATCTTGTCACACCAGCTTGTGTAAGACAAGTTAGACCGTAACTGCTGGTAAAGCTATCTTGGCACATACCTGAACACCAGATGGTTTGCTCTGGTCAGCAGCTTACCTCTGCAAGTTGCTTTCTGTGGTCCATTTTGTAGTCCATCCCTTGGCCATCTTTGCAATTATGCTTGTTCAAGTTGCACTTTCTCCATCACACACTCAGCTGAAATGTCTAGTTCAAATTTTGTGTAATTTATAGAGTCCCTCCATATTTTGAGGCTGTTTAAATTAATTTAAACTGTCCATTATACAATGCAAGAGAAGTTATTTTTCAGCGGACCAGAACAGCTGTATAAATCTTCCATTTCTATTCTATTTGTTTTAACAATGCTGGTGGGACCTTGATATGTATGGCTGAGCTGAATTTGTGCACTAACCAGTTACATTTCTGATTTATTCCATTCTGTGGTCAAGTGTCCTTATAAACATGCTGTTCTGTTTTAGTTTCTTTTTATTTACTGCCCATTTCAGAACTGGTGTATTTTACTGCTTGATGGCAAATATTGGCCATACTTGTTCACTTTATGACTTAAACTAAAAGAAATTTCTTCACACAGCGCACCGCCCACCTGTAGAACTCTTTGCCCGAGGATGTTGTGAAGGCCAAGACTATAACAGGGTTCAAAAAAGAACTAGATAAATTCATGGAGGATAGGTCTGCCCATGGCTATTAGCCAGGATGGGCAGGGATGGTATCCCTAGCCTCTGTCTGTTTGCCAGAAGCTGGGAATGGGCGACAGGGGATGCATCTCTTGATGATTACCTGTTCTGTTCATTCCCTCTGAAGCACCTGGCATTGGCCACTGTCAGAAGACAGGATACGAAGCTAGATGGACCTCTGGTCTGACCCAGTATGGCTGTTCTTATGTAAATCAATATGAACACAACCCCTTTCTTCCTAAAATGATTACCCAGGAAGTAAACCCTCTCATTAGAGTTTACAATATTTTGCCGTGAGTTGTATCATTTATGGTTGACTTTGCTTTTATACACATTTTACTTATAATATATTCCATTAAGATTCCTATTTACTACTGTATCTGGGACATCATATAATATTAATTTAATATTTCATTTCTTATTCACAGACAGGGAAAAAAGGAAGTCTCTTTAGCTGCACCAGCAGTACACTCTTGCAAAAGGCTGCAGCAGCTCTGAATTTCCTCAGACTATTGAAGAAATCCAGCCATTAGCCCTTGGGTTTTTATTCTCTTTGTCCTCTAGTCTGTCTTTTCTAAAAGGCTTGATGCCTGAGCAATTTTAAGTCCTAATAATTCATAATTTTGGGGCCATAGTTACTTCAACTATTACAACATCTTGGGAAGAAAAGCCAACACTAGCTGTCCGTCCCACATTGTACAGGATAACAATATACCCAAGATAGGGCAAAAAGCTAAGGTGATAGCTTTACCAAAGCCAGGTAAAGATCACTCTTTAGCAGCTAGCTATTCCCCAATGTCACTTCTAAGTTGTAACTACAAATTCCTGGAGTGGATGATCCTGCAGAGAATTATGCCCACAACAGAGCAATTTTTGAGTGAGGATCAAGCAGGTTTCCTACTAAATCAAAGCACTTCAGACCAAGTGTTAGCACTTGGAATCCATTCTCCACTTACATACTAAGAAAAGAAGCAAACTGGAGCTCTCTCTTTTTTTACCTTACCTATGATGACATGACATGTGGCACACTGGTCTGCTGTACAAGATGTCAAGAGGTTTTCCTAGATGGGTTGCCTTGGCAACTGAGCGGATGTTCCAAGGTAGATGTTTTCAGGTGGCTCTCGGCCACAAACGCAGCACCTAGAGATTCCAAAAGAATGGACTTCCTCAAGGTTCAGTGCTGACATCACCTTTATTTAAGGTATTGACCAATAACCTCCCACACACCATCTCCAGGTGGTTCATGTACACCGATTGACATCTGGTTGGCCTCGAGGGACTATGATTTCCAAAAGTTTGAAGAGAACCTGCACTGTGATATGGTTGCCATGAGTCCCTTAGGTGAGTGATTCATTTAACTAACTTGTCTCTGCCTTAGTTCTCCATCTGTAAAATGGGTTGCGTACCTCACTGGAAGCTCATACAGTTTAATGGATCAAATTTTGCCCTAACTTTCCCCACATTCAAACCATTTGAAATACTGTGGTTGCATGGCACTTCTGAAGAGAGAATTGGTTTGTATCTTTTCAAAGGCTATTGAAAGAAATGGAGACTGAAATCAAGACCATGCCAATATGCTTCCACCTACACTATGCTTGGAGTCAACTTGAGATTAACATCTTTTTGAATGGTCAGCAGTTGCCACCACTGGCTTTGGATTGTTTCTTTAGATCACATGCTCACATACAAATGCCATCTCACTAAAGTAGCTCAAATGATCGAAAACAGAAACGGTCTCTTAACAAACTGGTAGGATTTTTGTGGGGAGCCAATACACAGACATGAGTAGTTTTGGGGTTCACTCTCTGCTACTCAATGGCGAGTACTCACTTGGCGAACACCGTTCCCCAGTTTAACCAAGCTCTGCACTACACTAGACTAGCAGACATATAGCTCATTCATATCATCAGAATAATTATAGGCACATTGAAGCCAACAAAATTTGTATGGTTACCAGTCCTAGCCAATATTTCTCCACCAAACAGCTGTTGTTAGAATGTAGCCAACAAACTGATCACAAAGGTAGAGCAAATACCATGCTTGCCACTGTTCAGGGATATATGGGATGTTCCTCACTACTCACTGGATAGCAGGAATCCTACGTGGACATTGCTTGTCCAATTTCCCTCCAGCTAATAACATTATCATCTTCCTGTGGCAGACAGAATAGGAGAGAGCCTCTGCCATTATCAGGAGCAAACACATCATCACCAGGCCAGATGAATGGCTACCTGGCTTTGGTTTCCATGCCATCTCTAGAGCCTGTTTAACAGGTTCAGGTGTGGCCAGGTTCACCCTGCCAAGACCAGCCATGCTGCAGGAACCCAAGACGTGTGTGGTGCTGTGCAGAGGATGTTGCACCTATGCTGGATTGTTCTTTTCGTTCTGGGCTCCCTCAAGGTCTTCCCAAGCTGAACACTGCTGACTAAGGAGCCATTGACTGGATCAAGACTATTGAGCTTTTGGTTTTTGTTTTTGTCTTTTTCCCAGCCTCGCTTGTCTTCCCAATATGCAATTGCACTCATGCTCACTCTCGCTTTCTCTCTCTCTCTCTCTCAATAAAATATAGCACAACAGTTACCAATCTAGGCAAAGAACAGTCTCCTCACTATTCCAAGAGGCTTTAGGGCTTTGTGTCCAGTTGGGGTCCCAGGACACTCCTGCACCCCACTCCTCATGCTCTGTCTTCCTGTTCCTGGTGATGGATGGCCAGGGAGAGAACCCCTGCCCCTCAAGAAGATCCAGTTAAATAAAGCTCTGGTCTCCTTTGTCAGGTGGTGATGCCCCCTTCCCGAGCAGCTTCAAATCCCAGGCTGGGTGATGTTTAACTCCAGTCGTCCTTCCCCTCCCATCCTGATAACGGGTGCCCTAGACTGCAGAGAGCCTGTTGTTCCAGCTCAGACCCATTTGAGTGGATGACCATTGACGCTGATATCCGCTCCCTCACACGTAAGGATTTCTCCTGACACCTTATAGGTGTCCTAGCTCAAGACTGAGGCTCGGGGCTTGTCTATGTGAACAGTTAGGCCATGGCAAGCTGGAGTGTGAACCTAGCGGCCGCTGGTTTGCCATGCTCTAGATGTTCATGTGCACCCTGCTAACGCGCTTTAACCGTTCGTTAGAGCGCTTTGACCTAGTGCTCTTTGGAACAGGACTAGACCAAAGCACGGTAGCGGAGTGTTAAAAGAAGATTAGCAGGGTGCTCACAGTTAGACTGCAGCAGGCTAGTGCAGGCTACATCCACACGCCAGCTTGGTGTGGCCTAATTGTTCATGTAGGCAAGCCCTTTGTACAAAAGTGACAGGCATGGGACAGTTTACTATCAAAATGGCATTCGGAAAACGGAATGGGGTTAGAAGATTGGTGTAAACACGTACAGACATGCTAATCTGTCATGTGACTGAATTCCAAAACCAAAATCCATCCAAATCAACTGTGCATTTGAACATTTTTGTTTGTTTGTTTTTAGAGGTAGGAAACCACTAACTCTTCATTGAAGGATATTAACTGCTAAATTTCAGTCTTCAAACTTCAGCAGTTTTTGAATCAATCCTGTCAAGTAGAAAGTGATCTATCGATTTTATATATCTTGCTTATTGTATAGTAGAGTTTTGGGGTATTTTTCTTGAATAAATAATAAAGAGAAGATGGTTTTAAAAGGGGGTGAATGAAAGATGAGGATGGGACACCCCAAAAATGTGGCTAGACATTTTTTTTTAAATGTATATTAAACAGCACTAGATATCTTCGCAAGCTGATATCAAATGCAGCTTGGAAGTTTGAAAGTTGTGTATATAGAGTGATATGTTGCCAGAAACCTATCAATTACACATTTGGGCGGGTTCCCATGTCTTTAGTATTTCACTTAAAATGTTCCTGATGTACCAGATGTATAGGTAGGATAGTGCATGAGTAATAAGGGCGTAGGGTTCACACCTTCCCTTTAAAACAAACCACACCTCACTGCGAGAATCTTGGAACACAAGCACAAATAAAATATATGGAGGCATAGCTGTCCAAGGGCCGATAGTTTTAGGAAACCAGAATCCTGCACATCTCCATTGACTGGGCAGGTTGTTTGCGCCCCTCAAATACACTGATTATTTTATTCTGGGGAAAATGATTGAATTTAGAATCTCATGGCACAGAATTGGAATCGAGCCATTGAATTTAGAGAGGAGACCCACTAACTTTTCCAATCCGTTACCTGGAGACTACAGGTTTGCTTAGACCTGACAATTGTTACCCTTTTTTTTCCCCAGCCCAAGTTTTGGAATAACTTTTTAGTTTTTTGGAGGGGGAAGACTAATTCATAATATAATAGAAATTCCTGATGATTAAATCATTCTCCTGATATTTGCCATAAAGTACCTTCTTCAGTTGTGTTACATTACTTCTCGTGTTCTCTGTGAATTGCCCTGAATGATTCTTCTCCCTTCCTTCCATAACGTTGGCTCCCTTCAGACACTCAGGCTAATATTGTTTCACTCTTTTCCCCATAGGTTAGTTACCCTGAGACCTTAATCACTGTATTGTTCATTCTCTGGATCCTCTCCAATTTGTCAATATGTTCTGAAATGGGGGCACACCAATTTGCAGCCATTAAACATACTTAAATCAATGCTGTATATTAAGTAATGTCTTGGACATTAAAACAACATCCACTATCACTGCAATGCACCATCTCTTATTAATGAAAATAAGGCCACAACAAGAGACTCTGAAATGGCAACTTTTTTAAAGTAAATGTTTAAAAGGTTTGACTCAGTCTGGTTCACATTCTGTGGGCATTTCCGGAAGCTTCTAAATTGTAGGGAAAGTAATAGGTAGAGTGGTTTGTTTTTGTTTTTTTTCTTTTAAAAAAAAATGGAATAGCAAAATATAGTACATCCTCTATCACAATTTCTTTACTTCATGATTTTTCTATTCTGTTGGATTGTTTAAAAGAGGGATGTTTTCTAATGCTAAGAAACCGTAATTGCATCGGTGAAGCGTGTCTGTTTCTACAGATAAGGGCTTGTACTGGAATATAGCTTGGCTTCTTTATACTGTTTGGTTTATATATTGATTTTAATTAGCCTGTGCATCCTTTTAGGCATAGTATACTTACCTTTGAAAAGCTTTGCAGAAATTGTGTTTTTAAAAGGCAAGGATCAGAAGAAGAGTTGAGAATTTCAAGGATACGGACTGTAATGTTTAAGAAAGCAGGGAGAATCCAGAAACACACACACACACACACACACGATTTTAAGCACTTTCCTGGCCGTTACTCGGGACCTTAGTAGTACAGGTGCCATCAAGCCAATAGCACCACAAGATCGCTTCATGATGATGGAGGACAGTGCTTTGAGATCTCTCACTTCTACCACAGTCCTCTCTCGCAGACAAGTGAGTGAACAAAGTGCCTGGTTCACATAATTGCAGTCTCAACCTCTAATCTGTGGCTGCTTCCTGAGGAAACCCGTCTTTGCTGGAGTCTGTTGTTCCCCATCTCGGGGTGCCTCTTGGGGATGGTTGGTTGGTTCCATGAGTTCTTTGGATTATTCTTGTTACCATCTATGATGGAGTTTGGAGCAAAGCAGGGGACACTTAGCGATGGGACCTGATCCTTAGCCTGGGCCTTCCTACTCTATGCCTAGGAATTGTTCTCTGTCCTCCACTACAGCAAGGTCGAGGAACTCTATATGAGCCCCACATGCTTTGTGTTAGCCTTCTGGGAAAGTTTTGTGAAGGCTGCAAAGACCAGGTGTTTCTATTTCCTTGTCTCAGGACGTACTATTAGGATACCCACTGCCACTTCTTTTGTCCCATCCTACTATGACTATGCACATGTCTGTGCTTATGCAGGTGCTCCTTCTGATTGATTTGATAGTGCAAGATTCTGACTAGTGTTCCTTATCTCCTCCTTTGAATGCCAATATGAGTTCATCCTCGTCATCTCAGCCAGGTGATTTCCAGAGCTTTTAAAATCTGCTTGGACGAATGGCAAGGACTATGGATCTCAGAACTCTAGTGGTTCAGGAGAAGATGTGCTGCTTAGTTGAGGTATTTGAATTATAATGGAAAGGGAAAATGATCAGGACAATTAATTGGGATGAAACCGGCATGCTATCTTCCTGTTCATCCTGATCAGGAGAGCAGATAAGATGTCTCCAGCATGGATTGAAGTACTGCTATCCTTACCCTGGATCACTTGTCCTATCAGCAGTCAGATCAGAGGGTCAGACGAGGAATGGCTTCCAGATCCACCTGCAGAAGGAGACAAAATGGCTGGATTTATTTGCACTGTTACTTATCAGTCAGCAACACTGTAGTTGCACATTGCAAATTATTAGGAATTGTAAATAAGGGATGACTCCTCTTTGCAAGGAAACTTTCTTTGTTTTGAATTTTTGGAACACCAGACAGAGGTGATGGGCCTCAAATCCATCTTGATTGTAGGATAGCATGTGTTGAGAGCCATAAATCACTTACCAATACAACAATTTGGGTCTGCTGACGCAACTGAACAAGTTGTCAACAGAAGATGTACAGTTGTCAGAAATTTATTTGTTCTTTCTGTTGATCTCTCACCCACACAAGCCTGGTCCTTGGAAATTTCACAAAGTTCATTAGACCTCTGGTCAACCCTACTGAGACTGACAGATGATTCTGAGGTTCTAATGCTGTACTGAATGTCAAAAATAGATATACTAAGTCTTGGTAAGGGCTCCTGAACAAAGCACATTCAAATAGGTTTGTCTGTCTCTCAGATATGAAGGGCTAAAACAGGATTGAGAATTTCTGAAAATGTGATTGTCCCCTATATTTGTGAGTCTGGTATCTCTGACATGGCTTATCTGATTTAACCTAAAGAATTTGAGGTTTCCTCAGGCCACACTTGCAAAATTTTGAGTCAAAAGGCCATTTCTGAGGAAGCTAGAGACTGGCCAAAAACTAGTTTGTAATGGAAAATGTATAAGACTGTCTTTAATTGGGTATGGGTGGGTCTAAAATGACGGGCAGCCATAGCTGTTTTGTTTAGTGTGCAGTTCCACAGCATGATTATCTGTATTAACCATCAAGAAGCATTCACTTGAAAAGCAATGTGTGGTTTAGAAGCATTAAAAATAGACGTACTTCCTTTACGGCCTTCTAGCTAATCCGTATTCAAGCCAAGCAATGGACGTGCTGCCAAAAACAATCATTTACGTTCTTCTTTTAAACAAAGAAAAAAGTATTTTTGCGCTACTACTGAGTCGTCATCTAATGCAGACGTTTTTTTTTTTTTTTACATCAAGTGCTCCAGGCAATAGGATTCATACTTGCCTAAAATAGCTTTGATGCCTAAATGCCATTTAATACAATTTGTGGTTGTAATAGTTAAAAATGCAACTTTGTAACTTCAAAAGAACTTGGTTTCATTTAAGTTGCACAGCAGTGTGATTGTTTTTGAGGCTGGGAGTATGATTCCAAAATTCTAAGTAATTTTGAATTTATTATTATTCGTTCCTTTACTTAAGAGTTTATGTTAAAGTTGTGGTTACAGATATAGACTGTAATGTCCTATAAGCAGTGTAAGCTGTTAATTTCTGGCCATGACGACATCTTTTAAGGCTACATAAATTTAAAGCAAAGCTTCCCAATAGTTTCAGGGCCCAAATTTTGGGCTCTATGCCATTGATCACTCAGCAATTTTCATAATTTATTTAAATGGAGAGTTCGCTTTAACAATCAATAGCGTGATATGGCCCTTTGATTTTGTTGGTGTGTATTTAAAAAACAATGTCTTACTTAAATTTAAACATACCCTATTAAGAGTTGTAACTCTGAAACTGACTATAACCAAAAATTAGACCAATTAAGTTATTTTCATTGTCCAAGATAAGTGATCTGCAGAAAGGAAGTATAAACTGTCATCTCTAGTGAGGTCAAGGAAGCAATGACAATTTACACCAACTGGTGATCTACCCCATAAATGATGAAAATGAAATCTGTGTGTCTGTCAATCCATTTCCTATTGTACAGTCTAAGATGTTACTAACCTAGATTTACTCTTGTTGACGGTATTCCAAAAATTCTTCTTAAAGGGACTCCATCCATTTAAAATGTGAATAATTAAAAAAAAAATTAAGTTTCAGGCCTTACACCTGCCCTCGAGGTGCTTTGCCATTTTGTGTGTATTTAAACTATCCTGTTTCGTTTCTTAGTTTAAAGTGCTTTCCCCTCCCGTGTTGCTGCATCCTAAAAACATACAGACAGTGAAACTGACTATATAAAGTGCTGTCCAGTGCAGGAAGTAAACAGTTACAGAAATCTTTGCTGTTTACATTTTTGCTATTGATACAAGTGTCAGACATTGTGGGGGAGTTTTTGTTCGTTTTTTACAGTTGATGTCCCCCTTGAAGTGACACCTTGATATGCATTGGGTCAAGTTCCCACCTGAAAATGGATGCAGCAATCATTGTATTCAATAGGAGCTGAGAGAACAGAGGTGCTCCTAAGTACCTAAGACAGAATTGAGCTAACTGGGTATGGTGCAGATCTAAAGTGAAACTGTGATACCAGATCCTGCAAAACAAGATTTTGGGGCTGGCTATCTTGGCTTCCTCATCTTTCTGAGGCCTGTTTTTATTGTATCATATTTTACCAACTATCACAATGACATGGAATTGTACAGTTTTTGGATTAAATACGTACAGTTACAGCCACTTAGCTTGGGAATCCAATGCATCCCCACTACATGTACCCCTAATCTAATACTAGTGTCTAAGTGCAGCATATAGAAAAGAGAAAATTAAAGAATGGACTTTCACCTTGGGTTAGGGGAGAAAGATCAGACAAAATGTTCTCAACAAACCGCAACGTGGTGTGTCGGCGAGTGAACCGCTGTCAGACTTTGACGTTGTTTTGTACCGAGCACCTTGATGTGAGTTAGTTATTTTGCTCTTCTTGCACTCACTGTTAGCAGACTGCCAGCAGCTGTTAAGTCTCCTCAGCAAGATGAAAGGCACCATTGCCAAGTATGAAGGTTTTTCAAAACCACATCCCAGCATATGATTCTTCTTCGTCTTAGACGAGTATTTAGCTGATTGAAAAACTGCTCGAGTTGTTCTGTGCTTGTACTGCTTTTCTTCATTGCAAGTCCTCGTGAACCTGCTGATAAGGAGTCTTGGACTGCTGAAGGCATCGTTTTACATGGAAGATGTCTTTCCTGGTTAGGTTTTTGCTCGCCATTTTCAATGCATTCTTTCTGCTCCACGTAAAAACGCAGTGTTATATGGCTCTCGGCTCTCCCTGATGATGTTTGTGAAGGTACCAGGTAAAGTCTGTTTCCTCCTCTATCTTAATTTAGTATAATCTGGCAAGGAAAACAAGTATTTTTACACACAAATGTTTTAAAATAAGAATAGAAGTAGTAATTTTTTTTTTTTTTTAATAACTAAATAAATTAGAATCTTGTTTTAGGTCATCAGATGTCATTGCTAATAATTTAGTGTTCTTCCAGTTATTTATCACTTTTACAGCTGGGTTGTTCTTTAAGTTGCACTAGTATATAAAATACACGTGACATCATTTTGGACTTGATCTGGTTGTCTGAACATTGAGCTTTAGAATACCTTCAGTAAAGGCAAATCTTAGATAAGGACCATTCTTTATTATTCCTAGATGATGCATTACCAAGTTCTAAAATAACTAAACAAACTCCACAGTAACTCCTTAGCTAGATCAAGCTGCCTCCAGCAATAGTAAAAGCCAGCCCATAGTTGGAGCCAAAGCTAATAGGAACAAAGAACAGATTGCTGACAACAGGACCCAGGTAATTTTGAAATTTTAAATTCAGCTTTTGCACAAGAACAGCTGGTGATTTCTTTTCAGAGTAAGAGAAAAATTTTCTACCGCTGCCCAAAATAAGGTTGAAAAATCAGCTACCCGCCTTGTGCAGTTGCAGCTTTTGTACTGGGATCTATATTGTTATCATCATGAAGGAAATAGCCATATTATGCTAATTTGACTTCACCCACCAGAAGCAGCATAATATAAACTTCTTTTTTCTTTTTTGGATGAGAGACTATGCCAGACAAAATAAGTGGGAAGTAACTTTCCTTTAGGCTACATGTAAGTGGTAATATGTAATTTACATACAGTATATTTCTCAAATATTTGAACTCCAGTTGATACATTAGACCGTAATAATGAGAAGCATTAAAGCTCTCAAGAACATACTAATGGCAGAGAAATGGAGCCATTGGCATCTATCATGTCGATAACCCGTATATTTAAAGACCCCTTCCCCCTTATAGCAGCTGCTTACAGGATATAGTGAGTAATGGCTCAGATGGAGACCCTGTATTCTATTGTGTCAATCATCCATGAATATAGATGTGCCTCAAAGCACTTGATAGTGGCTGTCTTTATTAAAATACTAAAAACGTCTTTGTTAAAATAACAGCTACAACAAGGAAATGTGATGTTCAAGCCTGTACTCTTGCCATGGTGTGTAACCCATGCGGTTGTTCCTACTCTGTCTCTAATCTTTCCTTAAGCCTAACTATGGGCCAAATGTTGCCTTCATCTGGAGATACAAAACTAGGAGTCAGCCATATCCATGTATCTGAGGCCAGAATTTGGCCACAGGCTGTTTTCCACGAGTATATCCTGCAGCAGTGAGTTCCACAGGCTAGTTATTTTTTCCCATTTTATATGTTCTATAAATTTGTTGCCTTTTTAATTCCATTGTATCCTTTCACTTGCCTAATACAGAGCAGGGCAAAGAGGAACGGCAAACTGACCACCCCTTTTGTTGTTTGACTCATCCAGTTATACCCCTGCCAGAACATGATGGTTCTCTACAAATACCCTTGAGTGTTTTGTCTAGTCCAAGGCTTCATATAAGAGGTGGCACAAGGATCTTCTACTTTGTATCAATAAATATTCAGTGGGCCATCGTAGAACAGCATCAACAAGAAAGTTTGAGACACACACTAGAATACCCAATAGGCTGGTGAGATAGGGGCCTAAACTGGGGTGTGGGAGATTGAAATTCAAATCCCTGCTCCGAATCGGGCAAAGTGAGGATTTGAACTCTAGCCTTCTACATTCCTAGGCGACACTCTAACCACTGTGCTCTTGGGAGTGATGCCACCTATTGGGTAGGTTGTGTATTCAGAGCACAGCTGATCAGACCCTGCAGGCATGATAAGTGGGGGGAATGCCTAGCTTGTGACTCCCACCAAGCAGCTTGGTGGTGTCAGGATCATGGCAGCTTTGTGCAGAAATGGAGGTGCCGAGGGAACGTTGCCAGTGGAAACACAGGCACCCAAATTCTGGAGTCGGGCAGCACTTGAGCAGTAGTTTTGTGCACAGCCGTAGCACCTAAATGTTGGACATGAGCTCCTAAGTCCCGCTTGTGAATCTAGCCCCTTGCTGTAAGCTGCTTGTTTCAGAGGGAGAGCAGAAGCTGACTGCACAGGGCTATTACCTTGTCACATATCGCTAACGAAGATCTGGCCTGGCGAGTACTCACTTGACAGACCCTCAGCGAACAAACCTGTCCATAGCCTACACATGTACCTCTTGCGTACCAAAAGGTAGCTGGTATTTTGTCTCCTATGGGACCACTCCTTGTAGTAGCCATTGTTCCTCCATTTTCCTTCATCCCTTATTTTTCATGTGTAATAGCATCTAGCGCTTCCAAGTAGGCTATGTATCCACGTAGGATAATGGGATGTCTTTCGATGGTGATAGAGGGGAATTCAAGGGTGTTTTGTACAAGCAGAAGGCAGTGCTGATTGGGTTGGGAGTGCTTGTGGTCCCCTCACCCCCTGCTCCTTTCCTTCCGATATTCGGTGTGCTCTGTTTGTAAATGAAGGACATTGACTGTGTTCTAAGGGGGGGGGGGAAGGTCAAGTTAAGCTTGTGAATTTAAATACAAAAATGGTGAGTAAATGTTTTTCAACTCCTTTAACTTTTCCCCTTGCGTATACGTGGCAATAGGATCTTTTAATTTATGCTGTATGTGCGATACCACGTGTGTGTCTAAACTCAGAGAAATGTACATTCTTCTCCGAATGAACTCCCAAATCCTACCACTTACACGGGTAAATGTAAGCTGGTGTTGGAGTGCTAAAAAAGTCTTTATCCAAATATTCTGTTCAAGAGGGTCGTAAGCCCCTAGCCACTGTGTTCAACTCTCTGAAGTAAGCTGCTTTTTTGTCATCCTCCACTCCAAATCAGTGATATGCTGAAGAGGGTAAAGGGGTCTCACTGGATCCTGGAGTTAAAATTCTTCTACTGACCTGAAGGGGTCGGGACTGGGTTGGGTTCCCTGTCTCTCATGGAGCTTGCTCCCCTGCATTGAAATGACTCAATTTACCCCTATGTGGATTGTATCTTGGGGCTCATAGAAATACACATGAAGAGCAGGATTTGAGCCTTTCAAATGGACCAAATTGAAGGTGGAGGGTTTTTTTAAAAAAAAAGAGAAAACCTCTCCACTTCAGTACCCAGCTTCAGATGACAGATGCTGAACATGATGTACTGCTATCATTATCTAGTCACTCTGGAGCGCAGGAAGAAGGCTAAACATTTCCAGCAATGTCTGACAGGCCAGGGGGAAATTTTTATGGGAGACCCATGGTGAATTATTACCAGCATATTACTGCCCATTTCATATGGTTAGCAAAGAGAAGGGGACTGACTGTTCAAAGGAAGTCATTCTCCAGAATTAACCAGCCATACTTTGACCTACTGCAGATGCAGCTTTTCCTTTTTCACCATTTCTCAGGGTGCAGTTTTCCCTCATTCCAACACCCTCCCTGCCGCCCCCCTGTTTCTGGATGAATTTATTGTCCAGGTTGATGTCCTGTCTCCACAGCCTCTCACTCATGCCACCTAACTTTCTCCATCTTACTCCTAAGTCTGGGTCTATTCTGCCACTCACCAGTTTAGCTAATTCTCTAGTTCCCTCAGTCACTGAGTTGCATCTTTCTGACCATATTTTTCCTACAGTTTTGCTCTCTCCTCACCTGATCACTCAGTCCTCTTGTCCTTCAGTCCATAAGTACCTCTGACTTCTTTGCTGCTCTCTATCTGGACGCTTCCTGCAGTCAGTCAGCTGAGCACACTGCTCCTCTCTCTGAGGCTTAATCCACACTGGCAAGTGAAAGACACAACTTTTGTCATACAGAGGTGTTAAACACAGACACAGACACAAGTTTTGTTGACGACAAGCGCTGGTGTGAACAGCACTTTGTCGCTCGTTGGGGGTGGAAGTTTTTTGTCAGCAAGCGAGCTGTCTCTTGCCAACAAACAGCGGCAACACTGCACGCCTTTTAGCAGCACAGCCGTGTCGCTAAAAGCTGCGTAGTGTCTCTCTCTTAACAGATTCCCGCCTTTTTGATTCTTTCCTCAAACCTTCTCCTTTGCCCTCCTGACTGGATGCCCAGGATCATCTTGGGAGGCAGCCATTTTTTTATTGAAGAAGTTGACAAATACTTACCCATCTCTCTTTCCCATCTGTCCTTTCCTTCCTGCCCTGCGTTCTTCCTTCATTCTTCCCAGCTTCTGATAACCTCTCCTACCGCTAGCCATGCCTCACCAGTCAGCCTTTAGCCGTGACCCTATCTTGTCTATCTGACCACTCATGTGGTCTTTCATTTGTATCGCAGGCTTTGTTTACATAAGAGAGGTTCCACCGACTCCGTAAGGTGATTTTTAAAAAAAATCACTTTAGTTAAACTGCAAAAAAAGAGGCTGTGTAGACACTCTCATTTTGGTTTAGTGTAGGTCGATGAGGAGCTGGTTTAAGGTAAACAGAAATAAGCCACTCAAAGTATATCAAAGGTCCACACAGGTATTCAAAACGGACTATAACAGGGTTCAAAAATGAACTAGATAAATTCATGGAAGACAGGTCCATCAATGGCTATTAGCCAAGATGGACAGGGATGGTGTCCCTAGCCTCTGCTTGTCAAAAGCTGGGAATGGGCGACAGGATGGATCACTTGATGATTCCCTGTTCTGTTCATTCCCCCTGGGGCACCTGGCATTGGCCACTGTTGGAAGACAGGAGACTGGGCTAGATGGACCTTTGGTCTGACCCAGTCTGACCGTTCTTATGACTAAAGTTAAACCTGCAACTTTCTGGTGTGAAGGCTTCATGGCTTTTTTTTTTTGTTTACTCCTGCAAACATTCCCTGGTTTGCCTTAATCTAAAAACCCCTCAAACTCCTTCCTTAATCCTTCCTACCCTTCCAGTTACAGCCCCATCACCCACCATGCTACCTGAGCACGCTGTATTTTTCACTCTGCATTGGCTTTCTCCTCAATTCCCCTGCAGATTTGCTTCTGCCTCGTCCCCATCACTGAACCGGTTATCAAAAGTCTCCAGCCTCCTTTTAACCAAGCCAAAGTGTTTGTACTGGAAGTTAGAGAGAGAATGTTGGAGGAGGAAAGTGACAAAATCAGAATGGCAAGAGGAAATTATGAGGTGCAGAACTTCAGATTGGTTGGAAGCGGGAGAGGGTGAGCCCAGAGAGCAGTAACTTAAAGCAATTAAGATCAAAGGTGACCAAGAAGTGAACCAAGTTTTATCACTCTGGGTGGAAAGGAAAAAGGAAGCTGATCATTTGTCACCAATATAATTTTAGTTACCAAATAATAAAGAACCCTGCTCTGCTTTCGATGAAGTGCACATGCTTCCCCTTCACCATCAAAGTAAGCTGCCTGGTGCCTGAGGACGGAATTGGCTCTTGGCACTGTTACATGAATCTTTAAGTTATTTGCAATGTTCTTGTAGCTATGTCGGTCCCAGGAAATGAGAGAGACAAGCTGGGTGAGGTAAAAGATATTCTCTCTCCTACCTTTCAGAGTAGCAGCCGTGTTAGTCTGTATTCGCAAAAAGAAAAGGAGGACTTGTGGCACCTTAGAGACTAACCAATTTATTTGAGCATAAGCTTTTGTGAGCTATAGCTCACTTCATCGGATGCATACCTTGTCTCTTTGATTTTATTACATGAAAATACCATACAAGTACATACAATTCTATTTGACTGTCTGATGTCCGCTGGCTTTCTTTTGGTCCATACGCCATCCAAGGGACTGATTTCTGCAAGGCCATTAATACCCACTGAAGTCAATGAGAGCTAAGAACTCGCCACTTTCCAATATAGAACCCCAGGTGATTCTGAATACTTCCACTAAGTAGGTTCAGGTATAAACCAGATCCAAACTGGAAATGAAGGTTAAATTGTTAAGACCGCAGGTTTTAAGCCATTAAACTAACAATCATTAATCTATGCAACATCAGAGAAATGTTAGTGGAACCACAAATCAGTATTTTAAATGAATTCATCAGCTAAAACGAAACACGATCTGATCAAAAACAGAGCACCCAACTCTCCGTCCCATGTTTACTTTGGACACAAGGAGTCTAGATTTTTCTTGTGTGCTGGAAGTGGTTACGCTTGTCTGTTTGGAGAGTGAACTTCTTTGCCATTTGGAGCCAAAAACTAGTTGACTCCAAATGGATTTAGGTGCTAGATCGGTGTGGGTTTCTTTTTTCCCCCCCAGTACCCTTTACCAGGATGCCACGGAGTCCCTATGTTTCTGTTGGATTAACACCAGGGCTATTTGCTTTTTTGGATGGTACGAAAAGTTAGCTGGATCCAGGTGCCAGATCTGGGTTTTTGTGGTGCAGTTATGCCAGAATATATGTGTGGGTGGGGGGGGGGGGCTGGTTTTTCAGAGATTCATTTTTCAGGTGGACTCATACTAGCTGTGCTTGGCTAATTTAAGTGAGTAGAAGTTTGGGGTTCCAGGCAAAAACTCCCCCCAAAACTGGTTGGATCCAGGTGTTTGATATGAGGTTTTTTGTTGCAGTCTAGTGCCAGGATATGTCGGGGTCTGGATTTTTGTGGGGTAGTTGCTGTAGCTACATGAGGTCTATTTAGAGAATATAATTTTGGGGTCCAGGGCCAAAAACTGGTTAGATCAAGCTTTTATGTAGACCCTGAAACTCTCTCAATTTGCTTCTCTATATTTTAAAGATGACATCATCTTTCCCTGGCCAGTCCTTTAAATTCAGAACTTATTTCATTTCAGAGTCTGAGTGTTAAGTTTCCTTCCATTTCTTTATAGTGCAGCTTTGAATGCAATGCTGAAATTTAACAAACAGACCTTTAGCCACGCCCTCTGTCTTTTACATTCCGCACTCCCTCGAGCTATTCATCTATCTATATTCTTTGGTGAGAATGCATAATGGCGAGGCAAATCAAACACTGCTCAGGTGTCAGACAAATAGATCATGATGGTGACTGCCAAACGAGTTCAGTAAGAAAACTTGCATGCCTGGGACTCAAGAGAAGACCTGAAAACGTGCCTGTGTGTCCTGCTTTTTAAAGTGAAAGGGGCACTGTCAGATTAAAAACCACACGTGTGTCCGAGCATTTAGTACCTGCTGTTGTTACAAGCCACACTCAAGATCATGTTTCTGTTTTTTTGCGTTCTGTTTTGTGCATTTGATTGCACTTTGTGTGTAGTCAGTTTCACCATTTCCCTAGTCGTTAGCGAAGGGGAAACTGATTACCCCCAAAGACCTTTACAAACCTGAGCAGGAAAACAAGTCCTGCAACAGCGTCTCTTGTCAAAAGACAAGACGCTATTTCCGGAGCTGCTATTTAAAGGGGGCGGGGGGGGGGCGCGATCGGAAAACGTGTTTTTTGTTGTAATTAGTCGGTTTAAAAACATCCACGTTGCCGGTGCCCCTTCAAGGAGTTGGCAAGAATACTCAAAAGTAGGGGTGGGTTTGCAGATGAGCTCCTCTGCCCATCGCTGCGGCCCTGCCGATGGAGTGGGGAAGGTGAGGCGGGCGGAATCGCCATCCACAAGCGCAGGTGGGGCTGCAAACGCCTTTCCGCGCCAGGGGCAGCGGCGAGCGAGGAGGGCTGGATCCGGGCTCGAACCGGCAGAGGCGCGGCGCACTAGGACCCTGGCCGGGGTTTGTCCCTGCCGCGCTCAGTCTCTTCCCCTTTCAGCCCGCACGAGTTCGCGCACAGGGACTTTCAGTTCTGGCCGCGCTTCTTTCTTTCTTTCTTTTTAAAGTCTTCAAGTGTCAGGAACAGGATGGGGAAGATGGGGTGAGAGAGACGCAGAAATGGCAGCAACAAAGCGTGTTTTCCACCTCCAGCCATGCGGTAAGGAGCAAAGACCTGGGCGCTAAGCCGGGATGAGACGGCAGCCGCCAGTTCAGATCGCACCATGCAAGGCAGTGTGTGTGTGTGTGTGTGTGTGCGTGTGCGTGCATCTTACAGGCGCGATGTGCAATGTTGACGGAGGAGGGTTTTCCTGCATTGCAACGAGATGGGCTCGCGGGGCGGACGGTTTCAGCAGCCTCAGCAAGAGCGTTTCGTGGCCGTGCGCAGCTTGCCGCTTCCCCCCCTCGTTTCCCCTGCCCCCGAGTTGCAAAACCGCGGTTAAGTTTTGACTGAGTTGCATCACTGTTTACAGCCCTTTTTTGTTTATACGCGAGCTGTGGCCTGATGTAAGGTAGAAGAGACCGTGTTTGCAAAATGGAGCTAACTTGACAGCGGTTCAGGCTATTTAAACAAAGCTGGTGCAGATATGACATTACAATAAACAACCGCTTCCTTCGGAAGAGCAGGGGGATAAATTAGCAGTGGAAACGTTTATGTTGTGCTGTGGGGCTTACATATGTTGTAATGGAGGGGAAGGAGAATTAGCATCGGGTGTCTTTTAACTAAAATGCAAGACTGTAGGGAGAGAGGAGAGCCTGGCTTCCAGCTGAGGTAGTATTTAGAAAAGTAGTCTGAATAAAAGTTGTAAGATGATCAGTTTCACCTGCTTGCAGATGGTTAGAGTGTGGGTGTGTGTGCTGGCAAAACCCCAGTCATGTTTTCTGAAGCTGAGTTTTGGAAAGGCTGTTTGGAAACAAATAAATAATTTTAAATGCAGTTGGAAATAAGGTTCTTGATGATCCTGAACTCTTCACAACCAAATGGACGTCAAATTTAATGTTGTGCGATGGGGTCCCCCCCTTATCTATTAAAAATAAATCATCAGCACTTCCTTGAAAAGTACTATGGCTGCTCTAATGTTGCTTTTTATGTGAAATTCAATGGCGTTGGATTTACAGCTGTTTCTCAATGGAAGTTCATTCCGGAATAAAAGGACTGGTTTAGTTCAGAGGTTGCAATAACGCTGTCTTGGAACTGGGACTCGGACTTTCCTGTAGTTTTTTTTGTTTTGTTTTGTTTTGGTGGCGTTTGTGTTTTTTCTGATCAGTTCATCGGTGATCTTTGTGTATCTCTTTAAAAACTACTTAACCTGCTTTGAACACCAGTTTTCCAAAGAAATATGCTTCCCCTCTCTCTCTCTGGCTACCTGCTCATCTTTCTCTACTTGTTTGCTCTGTTAAAAATCTTGTCAGGGTAGAAGTTTGGGGACCTGCCTGTGTTAGATGGGAGTTTGGTTGGAGTTCTGCTGTTATCCAGATAGATGATGATGGTGCCAGAAGCGTGCATGGGAACAATCTCTATCTGATGGCATTTGGATTTTTTCCAAGCTTTCATCCCCATCCTTGTAGATGACCGGAAAAGTTGCAGTGCTTGTTAGTACAGAAGTTTACTATCTATCATTAAGTCTTTTAGCTGAGA
This sequence comes from Natator depressus, assembly GCF_965152275.1. Taxonomy (NCBI): domain Eukaryota; kingdom Metazoa; phylum Chordata; order Testudines; family Cheloniidae; genus Natator; species Natator depressus. The sequence goes on along the minus strand of NC_134237.1, from coordinate 134,234,116 downwards.
TTTGAAATGTGTTTTAGCAGCGTGCTAAACAGAGTGTATTATTCTTCCACATAGGGTCTGTAGTTATGAAAATAAATTACTTTTACTGCACTCATGGAATATGCTGTCGAGCATGCATTTATTTTGTTCCTTTGACTCTTCTTGCCTGGATTTCTGTTGGAGTCTGTCATGTACACAGATCTCAGGCTTTTAAGTACTGTGTCATCTAACGCTGCTTGGAGAAGGACAGTGCTAAAATACTTAAGCCTCTTCTACACTACAACCTCCACCATTCCCACCACCGGTGGTGGGCTTTGTAACTTAACTCTTAGTGTAGAAGGCCCCACTCTCTCCCCTAAGTCATGCCAGCCACCACTCTCTCTAACACTTCAAGTCTCTGAGCGGCTTTCGTGAAGCTGCCATTTTGTAACAATTACCTGCAATGGAAATATTTTCTTCACCCTTGCTCCAAAGGCAGACAGGTTTGAAGTCCCAGAATTGGCAAGTCCGTCCTTGACAGCTTGAAGGTCTGATATCCCATGATTAAACATGGTTAGAAACACCAGCTTTACACCAGAACTGTGCTTCTGGCTTTCCAGATAAATACAGAACTTATTTGTAGGGCTGATGGGTCAGGAGACGTTGGCCTTTAAAATGGTAATGCCTTGGCTTATAGCAAAGCTATAGTAGAGACCATGAGGCTTTCATAAGTTATTAAACCAACTTTTTTACACTGAATGAGGCTCACAATAACTAAGGCAACCCGGCTTTAGAAGCAGAGGGGTACAAAAGGAGTACCAGTGAACTCTTCCAAACTGTGGAATAAACAAAATACATGATGCTTTTATTGACGCTTACTGGGGATGATCAGCAGACTGGATCATGAGTAATGTGTTTAGCCCAGAGTCATGTCAATGACTTTTCCTGACACATCGTATATTTGTGTGCGATTATTTTTATATAATCGCCCCCCACGCCCGCATTACTCACAGTACATATGCTTCTAAGTGAATTATGAGATTGTCCCTCCCCCACACTGTTTACCTGGTACATGTGTGTGCTAAGTATATATGGGACAAAAGCGTTACACTATATTACATAAATTGAGATTTCCAAAAAATAAAAATAAAAAAATGCATATGACATTAACCTCTAGGGGTCTAGGGCTCTGGGAGGTATTTGTGAAATCCAGTGAATTCCAGTAGTGTCCTGTCAGCTAATGCTCAGGGGTTATTCTCTGAACACCACCTGCAATGATGCCCTGCTGACCAAGAAGCCCATGGATACAACAAATGTTTCTTTGAAGTCCTGATTCCTTCTGGAATGTTTCACTGGGCATAACCATGTCCTGTAGGGCAAACTGTTTGGATATTTTTAATGACACATCACTTGAAACTAAGTCCTCCGCCCTCTAATTACATATATGTAAAACTACCATTAATTACACCATGAGAGGTGAAATATGTGCATGTATACAGTATATCTGTAGTGATAGCCAGATAAGGAAACTGAGGCACTGTGGGGTGGATTTAGCCTATTATTTCTATGTGTGAAAAGAGGCATTGATATTTGTGTCCTTTTATAAAGGGCTTTGTGATCTAAGGATGAAAAATGCTAGATGGGAGTACTGTTGATTTGACTACTATACTAATGTTAATATGCATTTAGGCTTGCAGAAATCTTCTGCATCTGTCATCCGCCACTGTTGGAAGACCGGATACTGGGCTATATGGGCCATTGGTCTGACCCGGTGAGGCCGTTCTTATGTTCCTATGTACTGCCTGTATTTGAAAAGCAGATGCTTGATAGCTCTGTGCTGAGAGCTATTGCAGCGGGTGGTGAAGATTTAGCAGAGGGCAGGTTTTCAATTTACGGCAGAATAGTTTTTTGTTGGAAGCGAGTCTGTTTTGTTAAAATATTCCTGCCCTGTGAACAGGAACTGTAACCATGGCACTGTGGGGTTCCGTATCTGTCAACTCTACTCGATCTACAGCTAGAACAAGGTCTTTTTCTAGCTTCCAGCCCTGTAACCTCACCCTGGGTTCTGGGAGTCCAGCTGTATTCTTTCCTCCTTTCTCATCATCATCTGTAAAACAGATCCTGCAAACAACGGCTGTACTGACAAACACCAGTTCAACCCCATTGTCATCAAATTAAGCTGATTGCCACCTGTGCAAACCTATTACCTTCAGTGGGGTTTGTCCAGGTGTAACTAATCTTGTGTCCTGTCCACAGAATTGTTTACTTACTTAAAAGGGTTTGGAATCCAGTTCCCTCTCCCATAGTGAGGCTGGCTCTTCAGAGCTAATGGTTTTTGATTTTGTTTTTAAGGCAAAAAACACTGAAAGCTGACTTTAGCCATTCAAGTACATGGGAAAACTTTTGCTTAGATATGGACAGATACGTTTACTAAGAAGTATCCACGTTACACAAGCAACTGTCAAGTAGGCATCCCACTTTAAGGAACTTTGTTTTTTTTACAGTAAATAACTTGCCTAGCCGTGGTTCCTAGCCGTGCTCTGGTGTGATGTGTCTTACTGTGGCAGAGATTGGCCTGGGGTAAATTTGAGAGAGCCTTGGCTGGCTGGCTCACAGCATGGGTATGGAATCCAACTTCGAGAAGGTTACAGAAGATGCCAATGGCAGCAGGGTGAATAAGTAGTACAATGTTTTGTCATGGAGTGGAGTTAGCTCCCTCCGAGCTGAAACTTGCTTTCCATTGTAACCTGATTTTAAAAATTACTCCTCTCTCTACATTGCACCGACTGTCCCTAAGGTAGTCGGCTGTTGTATCCTGCAGATTTTCACACATCCCATATCATCCCACTGTCGAATCTTTCAGAGGGACTTGGGGGCACGGGAGAGAAATCAGAAAATGTGTTTTTAAAGAGACCCTGCATACTGAGTAAAAATAGGGAGGTTCCTTCTGTATTTGACAATGGTGCGTTAGGACTGTTTACTCTGTCACCAGTTCTGGTGCCTGCAATTCAGGAAGGAGGTTGATAGATCGAGGACGATTTAGAGAAGAGCCGTGAGCATGATTGATTAAAGGATTAGAAAACCTGCCTTCCAGTGATAGACTCACGGAGCTCAATCTACTTAGTTTAACAAAGAGAACGTTTGGGACCGTTAACGCAGGGCTATAAAATGAGGCAGTAGAAGGCTGAGAAGGATGCCTGGGGATTACAAGGATGTCCTCTCTCACTTCCCTTCCCCTTGAAGCCAGGGAAGAAACAGGGCCAGGAAGCTCTCTGGACCAGGCCAAGGAGCAGCGAGGAACTGGAGCGGGGGGATATTGGCCATCTGCTTCTTCCACAGAAGGACTGTGTTGCTCACAACTCAGAAGACTCTGTAAGTTAGGGACTGATGTTTTGTGCCCCCGCCCCCAGAGCTGGGGCAATCCATCCCTTAGTGTCTTTTGGAACCAGTCTATCTAGTAGGTAGCCCCTGTCCTGTATTCAGCCTGGGTGGCGAGACGCACCCCTGCGTGAAAGTGGCAGGAAGGCTATTTTGCGTGACTCCCCTCCCACCCTTTTGTTGTCTGTCTTTACCCTGTCACACCTGGGTCACACTCTGGCTGCTTCTTTTAAACGTGTATATTGAGGAATAATTAAAATCATGTTAAAGTGGCAAAGAGTCCTGTGGCACCTTATAGACTAACAGACGTATTGGAGCATAAGCTTTCGGGGGTGAATACCTGCTTCGTTGGATGCATCGTGTTAACATTCAGAAATGTAAATTGACCGACCGACTCCATTTTGGACTGAGCCAGAGGCTGGTGGTGGGGCGGTACAGATCGCCGTGCGGTAGGAATCGGTGTTGAAATGGGGAGGGACAGGGATCGGAGCAGGGTCTGTGGATCAGGGGACCTGGAGGGGGAGATGCGCAGAGGTGTGGCTTGGGGACTTGCAGCTTGACTCTTAATAAGGGGTGGCAGGCTGAGGGAGGAGTGACAGGAGATGGTAGTTAAAACGATCGCTGTTGGTACAGACACAAAGAGTATTGTTTGGATTGTGAGCTGCCACGTTATCCCCACTGTATATGCATGGGGGAGGTGGGAGAGAGGGAGTCTCCTCTCCCATCCTTGAGAAGCAGCTGTAGTCTGGCTGCTTGTACTCCGGCGTGGCTGGGGGCAACTGCAGTACGACTGGTGGTTTTCTCTTCTCCGCCCTGGACGCTTTTGGTCAGATCCCCCCTGCCAGCGTGTTGGGAGGAGCAAAGATGTAGTGGTGTCATGTTGTAAGAGTGCCATACTCTGCAAGTAGTTCCATTTTAAGGGTTGCATATTTATTCCTGGTCTTCCCTTTATGATCTCTGCTATCCCAGATGCTGCACTCGTCTCTCTCATTCCCCACCTCTCCTTGAGGTTAATTGAGCCCCAGGGTTTAATATGCACGTATAACACAACAAACATGTGCGCGGACCATTCCAGTGGGAATAGAGGGATGGGTTTTTTTTAGGGACTGTTTTATGCTTATTGTACACAACAAACATACGCCTTGAGATATTCCTGAAAACTACCGTAGTACTGCTAACTCTTGAATATATTAACCGGGCTTATCAGCCTGATGCAGAGCTAGAACTGAGGCTTTTCCTGTGCTGTCTCTTTGCATTTGCATGGTGTTTAAACGTAGGCTAGAAAAGCAGCATTTCCAGATACTTTACCATGTTGTGTATTGGCATGCAGGATGTTTTTTGTTTGGTTTTATTTTCTTCCCCTCCAGAAAGCTTTAACTGACAGCTAAAGTTGCTAGATTGCATATCCTACCAATACAAACCATAACCACACTCCATCAGTTTATTCCAGACCCTACACTCCGTTCTTCAGTTTCCCTTCTTAACCTGAACTAACCCCCCTCCATATCTGTCTACCCTCTTCCTGAACAGCCAGGCAGGAGTTCAGTCTTAACTCTCTTGACCATGTTTATTGGTTACATGCTCATGCATTTTCACAGAGAGCTACCTGGGTGGTGTTTGACAGGGCTGGGGGACTGGGAGGAGAGGTTTTGGGGTTGGGGAGTGGAGGGGGACTGTATAAGTGGCCTGGGTTGTGGGGAAGCCCAGTGATTTTGCTGTGGCACACATCGGTGCCAGCTGGCAAAGGGCTCGCTACTCTGCATGAGTAACTCCTAACAGGCTGAACAAACTCACTGCACCTAATGCCATTTTCATTGTATTTATCAGTCGGTGGTGTCTTGCAAGGTATCAGATGAAAACTTGTATCATGCTGGTCATTGATATCTTTGAGAAATGTACATACTGATGATATTTTTAAAAGATATGTAGACCTACTGGAATTATGTTTTAAAGCCTGTAACCAGGTGTTAACTTGCAAGGCAAAGAAGGGGCTAGCCAGAGCCCTGAGGAGATTGTGTAGGTGGCGAACAGCCTGGGCGTGTCAGGGAGCTTGATACCTTGTTTGGCACCACAAGTCACTCTCTCTTTCTGAGGCAGGGGGGTAACATGATGACTCTCAGTCCTGGATGCCCCAAGACGGCGTCATGTCTGGTCTGAGGAATTGGTACTTGAAAGTTCCCCCGTACTGCTGGCTATTGCTCTGGGGAGCAGAGCATTCCTGCACCAAGCACTAGCCCTTGGATGGCTCCTGACTGAGCTGCTGTTCGGGTGTAGCAGAGAACCACGGCGGTTCCCAGGCCTCTGCTCTTCCCTCCATCTTTTGCGTTCAAACCTCGTCTGTCTCCCTCAGCCCCTCGTGCATCCCTGCCAAACCATTTAATCCTTCCTTGGCCTTGCTATCTCCAGCTGTTCCCACAGCGCCTTCAGAGTCCCCTGCCATACTCTGGCTACTGAGCCTGGCTCAGTAGAACGCAGCAGGGGAATCTGGGAGTCGGAACCAGTTTATGAAAACAAAATCTCAGCCAAAAAAAGGGCAAAAAATTATAGACCATCTGTATGTTTGTGTGTGAAGCTGAAATATCAGGCTGGCAGTCTTCGAAACGAGAAATACCGGATAGATCTGGGCAGTACTGCTGGTTAATCTTGGTCAAGCTCAATTAGTATTTGGTAAAACTCAAGTCAGTATTTCATTTCAGAAGTTCAAAATGGTCTTCTGTCCCAGATTTTATCAGAAGACCTTAGTGTGGCAGCCTGTGGCTATTTAAGTGGAGGAACCCTAATAAATGTGAGGAAAACAGGAAAAACGGCAAAGAGGAAGCTTTTATAAGATATTTCGGGGCTAAAACTTGTAAATTTGCATACCCTGGAAAATTCAACTAGCAAATCTGGAGACTAAATTCAACCACGAATGTGTCAGGCAGAGGGCAAATTTAAACGGACCATTAAAGATAGTGTCACTACCATAATTAAATCCTTAATTGTTTGTTGCCTATTCACTTTTAAAAACACAGGTTTATCAAGATTTATCTTATAGACAATAGCCTCTGCTTCTATTTTGAGCACATCTTATTTTGTGATGACACAACGTGCTCAGGGTTAAACAAGAGAGCCCCAAAGAGCTGACCTAATACACAGAACTGGAGAAGATGTGATGTTCTGGGATCCTGAAAGGGAAAACTAAGGAGGGTTTTTTTGGTTTTGTTTTTATAAAGAAAACAAAACAAAAAAGGCATTTGTTCATTTACATGGGTATAGTGCGTAGGAAGTACCTGTACAGGAGGGACTTGCATGTGGGTTGCTGGGGTGTGTGGCTTTCACTTGAACCTGGAGTTGATTTCAGAAGTGCGGCTGCCTTTAAGTAAACTGCTCGTGCAAAAGCAAGCCTAAATAGAGAAGATGTGTATTGTCCTCCTGTCTCTCTACAGTAGATCCTTTGTAGTTCTGGTGGATCTGGTCCTAGAGTGCAATCTCTAACAAACTCAGACTTCCGTTGAGACACAAATACTAAAACATCCGATGAAGTGAGCTGTAGCTCACGAAAGCTTATGCTCAAATAAATTGGTTAGTCTCTAAGGTGCCACTAGTACTCCTTTTCTTTTTACAAATACTAAATACTCTAGTTGTGCGTATGTGGCCCCTTTGTTTTATCTGAACATCGGCTAAAATAATTTAACATGAGCTAGAAACAAATCTAAATTAAATATTTCTTCAAAATTCTCTCTCAGTGGTAAACATAGCCTTTGACTATATGAAATGAATTGTGGTCATCATAGGGCATTTCCTAATGGACATCACAAAACTCTCTCTTTACTGTACTTTATCTGTCCATTAACCCCCTGTGTACTGTCAATAGCCTCTCTGCATCCAGGAGATTCTGATTTGTTTCTGAGTTTGTGTATATACATAACTGTGTGTATTGCTTTCTATGTAGCAATTTACTATAATACCGTAGGTTACAAAACGTCAGGCAAAGAACACGTTGTCAGACTACAGTGGCTGTGTCTTTAAGAGATCTCTGCTAGATCTGTCTTTTGGCAGGAGTTTTTCCTCCTCTTGCTACATCTTCACAACCTTTTATTGTCATCTTTGTAATTCTGTCTGTCCTTCTGTCTGTAGCTCACGAAAGCTTATGGTCAAATAAATTTGTTAGTCTCTAAGGTGCCACAAGTTCTCCTTTTCTTTCTGTAAGGTACAGTAACTCCCCACTTCAGTCGGTGCCTGAATGCTACCAGGTTTCTTAAGGAGGAGTGCTAGCTTTCTCAATACGGTATCCAGCAAAAAGCATTAGCTCGGAAGTGCAGGGTCACTTTAATTGAATTGTTCTATTTTTCCTCCTCTGTACCGGAGGCAAATAGCTCTGAGAGACAGTAAACCTCGGTGGCTGCAGGAGAGAGATTCCAAGTTTAGGATAGCTGAACCTGCCGTGGAATGTAGATTGCTTTGAATTAATTAGCTTACTGGATCTCCAGTATCTTCATTCCCTAGTTGTTTTACTTCTGCAAACAGTGATCTCTCTGAAAGCAGAGTTGGAGTATATACCTCTGGAATCTAATGGGGCATGCTCTCACTCCACCCATTTGCCACTCTCCAATTGGAAGTGAGGGAGAAAGATGCACTGGATTCATTAATATTGGAGCCACTGCGCAACCACAAGCCATTGCCTCTCGTGCCACCTGAACATAAGTGGCGTTAGAAAACAAGTGTTCAGGCTTATTGAAAGCTTTAGGGAAAGCAACAAACAAGCTAAAGCTGTTTGCAATTTAGCAGCATCTTTTGTTAAAGAAGTAGTGCAGGTAAGTTAGTCTAAAAAAATCATAGCCTGCATAGAGGCGCTGTTGTTGCTGGGTGATGGATTTAACCAGGAAATTTAGAAATCAAGTAATCTGTCAGCTCTTTAATTATTTAATCGACCAAAGAAAGGCAATGCTTGTTGTGTTTCCATGGGTTTTGCTGCTTGGTAATGAAATCTATTGCTTGTTTCTCATGTGCTAGATGCCTGTGTGTTTAGGGATGCAGAATGCCTTTTTTTTAATCTAATTAGACCTCAGTTTACTGTATGTATCCAGAAAACAGTTACAGAAATTGCATGGGGACATACCAGCAAGGAGAGAGGTTTTGTTTTTTAAAAAAACTCATAATGCTAAAACATTGTAACAATCTGTCCTAGGCTTTACATATTGTGAAGTGTAAAAAGAATGAATATATAGAAAACGAATGAATGAAAGTATTAATATATCTATATCTGTCTAAGATGCTGGTAGAACGTCTCTGCTACAGTGGCCGTGTAACCGATTTTGATGAACTTAAATAAATCTGTCATGTTAAATAACATTCCAGAAATGGATATTGTTAGTCTAACGACATTCTTTTACCTGAATATCAGGCTGCCTCCTCTTTCCACTATATTTTTGTTGTTGTTTTTTGCTGTTGCTTCATGGAGGTTCATGGTATGTCAGGATGTTGAAATTCCGTCTATGTGTAGTGTGGTTTTGTTTGTTAGCCTGCCTAGTTGGTTTCTTACTATAAATTTTTCCCATTTCTCTGGTTTATGTAGTTTTTTGAATGTGCTGAGGCTGTCTTGTTTGCTTCCATAGGCTGCTTTCACTTTTATGGGTAAGGAAAAATTCTGCCTTTCCACATGCTGTATTTATAAGTCTTTTTTTTTTTTTTTTTTTTTTTGTTCTGAAGCAGGGCTGAAGGTACTTTGGTCAGCTCGTGAGGTAATTCTGTCGGCACTCGGCAATGCTGCTCTAGTTTTGATCCTTTTCAGTGTTTCCGTTATAAAACTTGTTTTATGTGGGTCTACAGACTGGTCACTTTGAGTTCAGTGTGAATTATATAGTTGGCCACAGGTTCAGACCAGATGGCTTTTTTGGTTTGCAGAATGTAAGTTTTATAATAAAATTTGTCCAGCCACAGTTGAAGATGGAATCGCCTTTTGGTGCTCTTCTCCCTTTTTTGTTTTGGCTTTTTGTTTTAATTAAAAAAGGTTTTTATTTTAAGAATGAATATTTCTCAGTAACACATTATATGGACTCAAACACACACCAAAAATCTTAGGACCCTGGGTGACTGTAGTTTTACAAACTGTTCTATTCTGTGAGTCCAAGATGAGGACTTAAAGGCCCATATTTTATTTTAAACTAAATCAGAGAACAGTTTTAGCTGTCTTGCACCACTGTTTTCACAATACTCATAACCACAATAGGAGAGTTACACAAAATGAATGACTTCACTGAGACTTTCTCTATTGAGACTTGCCTTTTACCGGATTGTTTGGAGCTTGCATTGGGTCCTGCATAGTAACAATAGTGCACTCTGCACATGGTGGTCCCTAATATGAAAAAAGGCCCGTTGGTAAAATGACGGCATGCCATAACAAAATTGTACACAATACTGCCAGAAGTCGGATATTATGCTTGAAGGACCCCAAATCCCCAAACAAAGTCAGTTTTTTCCAAGCAAAGTTAAAATACCATTACGAGATTGATAGGCGTCTGTAAGTACAGTCACTGGATGAAAGAGGGACTTTCAATGGCACCTGTGCTCCTAAGTCACTTAAGTGCTGTTGAAAATTCCACCTGAAGTGAAGAGCCTTAACTTGGACAGTGTTTGGGTCTTGTCAGATGGCTGTATCTCTGATGACTGACTGGGTTTTTCCCACCCTACAAATGTAGCATTATGTCTGGAATTCAAGCCACAGATCCCAGGACACTGTGACTATGTTTTGAGGATTGAACGAAATTGTACTAGACAGCAGCACTTTCTTTTCCTTTCGTTCCAAGAACGGTAAATGGCCCAAAGCTTTTATCTGTGTCTCAGCCAAATCCTGAGTGGTCATTGTACCCTGGCTCCTCTTCTTTTTCCTGATCACCTCATAAAAGCGCCGATTGTGCGTAAACCCACGCAGTTGTGCTGGACAGTAACTGTTGTAAGAAGCGCAGGAAGTGTGGCAGTGCCATAGTTCCTCTTGCTATGGTGGGAGCTGTCACTCCTACGTGACACCTGTATAGAAATGCTGGCCAAGAGAATGAATTCCCTTTTTTTAAAAAAAGGAAAAAGTAGACTGTATTCTGCTAATTAAGCAGCTGCACGGATCTCGGATTCTGAAAAGGAAGTTGTTTTGTAATTACCTCTGGGTAATTACAAAACAATTACCACGCACCCTTGCGTGTTGAGCTATCCGGTGGGCTACCGTGGTGATTCCGCTTGGGCAGTCTGGTGCTTTTTGGAGAAAATGTATCAACACAGCCTTTTTGCTTTGTTATTACTGCAGACAGTGACCTTTTTAAAGTGGTGTTATTACTACTAAGGGTGCAGTCCAGCAAGCTCCAAAAACTCCCGCCAAAAACCACAAGAAGGAACAGTAAGGAAAACGCTTTGATACCAGACCAGACTGATCCTTGTGTTTGTGTGTGGGTGTATGTTTGCTTGTGATTGTGCAGTTACGAGGGGATTGCCTGCTGCATTATTTCAATAGGATGTTTTCTCTCTTCACAGCCAGCAGTTGTGAAAATTAAATCTCCCTTGCGCTACACACACACTCACTCACTCACTCTCTTGTGGGTTGGGTTTTCACATTTACCAGAAAGATGTCCACGATCGATAAGATTTAACAGCCTTTTCTTCTTGCAGTTGAAATGGGGGATTTTAAAAAGAGCATTGAACATACTCTTGGAATAGAATCCCCAGCCTAATAGGTGAATGTCCGATAGGCTGTAAAAAATACGTTCATTCCCTGCCGCCCCCCACCCCCCCAAATATTCATGTGGTAGACTTTAGGTCAAGGAGGTAACTATGGGACATGGTGATTATGGTGGTGGGTGGGTATTGGGCCCTGGTTGCCTGCCATGTGCTCTTGAAAACTGTAGCTGCTTTTGCAGTGCACTTTCTGGGGAAGCCTGTGAAATGGGAGTGGATTGTTCTGAGACTGACTGACAAACCAGTTTAAATCTTTCTAGTTCTAGGTGAGCGAGGTCACTCCTGCAAATGCTGGAAGTAGGTGCATTCTGTATTGGGTGGGTTCGTTATGGGATTGGAGCCCATTGTTAAGAACGGTGAGGAGCATTTTACATAAAGAGGGGAACCCCCCTCAGGAAAAGGCTAGAGAACATATTAAATGTATGTAGATATGGCTGCACGGGTATTTGATTTAAAAGTGCCCAAGATGTATTGAAATGTCTGTTTGGTTTTCAGTAACAAACACATTTAACATGATAGGCCCAGTTCCTGCCATGGCCCCATCACTTTTTACCAGCCATGAGGGTGAAGGGAGTGAGAGGGGCGGGGCGTGGCCATGGTTCGGGAGCCAGTGGCCCCCTTACTTTTAGGGAGCTTCTGTTGCCTCTGGGTATAGGTGAACACTGCTCTGGACAGGATTCATAGAAGGAGGGCTAAGGTGGCTTTCCATTCTGCCCCCCGCCCCCAACCTTTGCATGTCCTTTGTTCTAGGGAAGAGAGCTGTGCTGGCCCTAGGTGTAAGTTAAAAGAGCCTAAGGAGTGCCCTAACTTGTACCTGGCAGCCTGTGGTTCCAAGAGGCTGTTGATTTAGAGGCAAATGAAAGATGCACGTACATCCAAACACATCTATGATTCACAGAAGGATCAAACGCTCTAATTACTTGTCACATTGAATTGGGCTATTCTAAAACCAAAGTTCTTTTTGGTCCATGCTTTGGCTGTCGCTTAATTGGTAAAAGATGCCTATAGTACCTTGCATATAAATCTCACTGTGCAACTCTTTCATAGAACTGTAGGACTGGAAAGGACCTTGAGAGGCCATCTAGGCCAGTCCCTTGCCCTTGAGACAAGACTATGGGTATGTCTACGCTTACAGGGGGTCGACGCTGCGGTGATCGATCCATCAGGGGTCGATTTAGCGGGTCTAGTGAAGACCTGCTAAATTGACCACAGATCGCTCTCCCGTTGACTCCGGTACTCCACCGGAACGAGAGGTGTGAGGTAAGTCGATGGAGTCTCCTGTCGACCCAGCGCAGTGTAGACATCGCAATAAGTCAATGTAAGCTACATCCACTCCACTTACATTCTTCACAAAGCTGGAGTTGCGTAATTTATGTTGACTTAGGGCAGGTCTACATTACAGGGTTAAGTATGATCTAAACCCTCCCTGGCAGATAATTTTTTTTAACCTGCTCTTAAAAATCTCCAATGATGCGATTCCACGACCTCCCAAGGCAATTTCTTCCAGTGCTTAATCACCCTGACAGGAAGTTTTTCCTAATGTCCAACCGGAACCTCCCTTGCTGCAGTTTAAGCCCATGGCTTCTTGTCCTAGCCTCAGAGGTTAATGAGAACAATTTTTCTCCCTCCACCTTGTCACAAAGTAATCTCAGAACACTTTCCAGAGTTAACGGGCAGACACTATTTGTATCTGCATATGGATCACTCACCGAAATGAGCCACCTCTGAAATAGAACACCTAACGAGTAGGTACCATGTTACAATCAAGGGAGTGATGTTGCAAATGAGGTGATGTGGTGATATTTGAGGAGGGGGCAGAAACTACCATCCTAACATGCTCTAAGCCTCTAAGCATGCCAAGTAGGAACGTGGTTTTTCTAGAAGCCTGAATGGACTCAATGAGTTGCATCAATACATTTAGAAGGAGAAATGTAGTGCATCTTTCCTACTTGAGTACTTACAGAACATAGCAGCTGATGAACAGTGCACAGCACCAAACTGTTTAGGACATAAAATGAAGACCAGAATATCCAGTTGGAACTGCAGGAGGAATTTGGGTAGGTAGAACGTACCGAACACCCTACTGTTTCAAAGAATGCCATAAGGTATTTGAGGAGCAGTAGGGATCAGGCATGCGGTTTTCTCTCTCTCCAAAAAGACTGCACCTCCATCAGCTCATCACCCTCTCACAGCAACATATTGGGGTTCGATACTAACTCGGGCCCTGTCTTTGCTGACAAAGGGGTGGCTTTTAGTGCAGGATAACTTGCTGCAAAAACACAGTGGAGACAAAGCAGTTTAGTTTTACCACAAGGTAGACGAGGTGAGGTCCAGCAGGGAGTAGAGGGCTGACCTTGCCTAGTGACCTCTTAGTAAACAAAAGTGCCTCATCACCAGTGATTTTTACCAAGAAGTAACTATCCCGTGTTTAAAACAACAACACTGTTTAAAACAACAACAACCACCTCTTTTGTGTCGGTGAAGAGCAGGGCTGGCTCTACCGTTTTTGCCTTCCCAAGCAGTGGAAAAAAACCTTTTGCGGACGGCAGAACGGAGAAGCTGCCGCCGAATTGTCGCCACCGCGGAAACTCTGCTGCCCCTTTCTGACTGCCGCCCCAAGCACCCGCTTGGAATACTGGGGCCCGGAGCTGGTGAAGAGACAGTCCCAGAGGAAGAGTCCTACCTCTGAGTGACTAACACCGCTTATTGTAGTATCTGAGTGTTTCTTGGAGGGCTCCCATCCAAGTACTAACCAAGCCCAATTCTTAATTTGTGAGGAATGAGGAAGCGTAATATGAGAGAGCTGCTCAATTTTGAAACATGGTACTGTTTGTTTCTGGCGTGTGTGACTTGTTTGCCAATTCTTTTTCGTTGTAAGGTAACTATGTACAGTAGAGCGTGAGACTTGTAGGACTTTGTCTTTGTACCTAAGTGTAGCCTGTGAATTTTTGGACAATTTTTTGTGGATATTGTAGAATGTGCGTACGTAGCTGTCTCCATAGAGACAGAGATGCATTCATATACAAATCTCTAAATATGTGTCTGTATATTATAGACAAATAATATTGTTGATAGTGTGTTGCCTGTCTACAAATGTAGAGGATGTAGTCCTTGCACCAATGGTCCACAATCTAAATTAGATGCACAATATAGTCAAATATATAAGATACATAAGCTGTGGGTTGAAAGTTTGAGTGGCGCAGTATTTAAAGGTAAACTGTAGAATTTGAAATATTTCTCAGACATTAAGTGTCTGTCACTAACTCAAGAAATCAGCAAAAATGAATCATAGAGTCATAGGACTAGAAGGGACCTCGAGAGGTCCTCTAGTCCAATCCCCTGCACTCATGGTAGGACTAAGGATTATCATTCTAGACCATCCCTGACAGGTGTTTGTCTAACCTGCTCTTAAAAACTCCAATGATGGAGATTCCACAACCTCCCTAGGCAATTTATTCCAGTGCTTAACCACCCTGACAGGAAGTTTTTTTCTTAATGTCCAACCTAAACCTCCCTTACTGCAGGCTGCGGCCAGTATTTTCAGTATGGGATAGTGCTCTCATGCTGGTCAAGAGCCTGAAAATAGTGTTTTACAGACATGTCCAGCCTCTCTTGCACTTAAGTAAACAGTGCTACTGTACTGTTACCATGTTGACCCAGGTGGTTAGCCAGTGTTTGGAGTCTTGCAGGTTGTTTCCATTTAGGTAGAGAAATTGATAGAGTCCAGTATTTTGTGTGTGTACGTGTGTGTGTACACAGCTTTGGTAAATAAGCAGGAATTATTAGTCCTGTTTTCTTGAACACAGTATGAATCAATCAGGAGATGTTTTCTTTGTTCACAGTTCCAAAACTCTTACATCCAGCACTCTGCCCTAAAAGCTCTATCTAGGCTTTTTGCTTAGGGTCTTGCTCCCAATGCTTGTTCTGGCTGTCTCCTCGGCTTTCTGCTGCTCTTCCTCAGCTTCTCTGGTGCTTCTGCTGCATCTCTCCCACCCATACAGCTGGAAATGAGATCAGTCCTTTGCCCCCCCTGTATTTATTATCAGACCCCTGGAAAAACCCTGGGATTGCATGGTGCAGCCACTGGCCAGGCTTGCATGAGGTCTAGTCCTTGAGTGGTAGTTTCCCATAGTTACAGCTACCCCTAAACACAGGGGCATTTGTTTCCTCATTTTGCCTGAATGGAAGGCAGTCACCATGCCCAACAGCCTCAACCAGCTAGGGTGACTGCCCATCCCCAAGCATAGCATACATTCTACAATAGCTGTCTTACTGATGAAGCTGTGTATTTCAGAAGGTGACTAGTGCTTTTAAGGTGAATGGTCCTGTGTTTTCAAAAATTACTGTGCATTTTCCATATATAAATGAGGCCTCTTCTTAAGGTGTGCCAAGCAGAATAGCTAAAAACTTAAGACCCTCCCCCCAAATCAATAATAACTTCTGAAAATTTAGGCTGAAAGGTTCTCCAATTAAAGTTGAAGCTTTTGTCAAGGTTACCACAAAGGCTCTTGCATCCGATGAAGTGAGCTGTAGCTCACGAAAGCTTATGCTCAAATACATTTGTTAGTCTCTAAGGTGCCACAAGTACTCCTTTTTGTTTTTGCAAATACAGACTAACACGGCTGCTACTCTGAAACCACAAAGGCTCTGACATTCAAGGAATCTGCATATTTTAGCAGAAGTTCCTTTTTGTTTTGACTTGGTTGGCCTTTTTTAAAGTTGCTTGTGATGATGGGAGTCAGTAATCTAATTATCAGAGACCCAACCATCTTATCTTGGAGGCATTTTGGCAAAGAGCGAGTTTTCTAGGAGATCTGATATTAAAACATATCCTTGGTCAAAGCTACGTGCTCCCGTCCGTTAATTTTAATGACTTGAAGCAAATTAAGATTATTTAATGGCTTTTGATTGACCTGAAAGGGTATTTTTGTGGTACAAAAGAAGCACATATCTGGATACTCTGTATCTTCTATTGCAGGCAGGCTGGAGATGCCACCAATGAAGACATATCAATATATACTTAAACATTTGGCATGCAGACATCCTGTTTCAAATTTGTGTGTAGCCTGAGTCTTATTTCTTCTTAAGAAAGCAATTCTTTCATTTTTAAAAATGAGGAAACGTGATATATCATTAGCAAAACTTATGGGAAAAACTTTCAGTATTTATTGAGCAGATGTAAGAAGTCTGCAGTAAATTTTGGACATTGCTTTCTTTAACATGGAAGGGTGCGTGCTGGCAATCCATTAGACAGAGAATTATGTTTTACATCAAACAAGATGCTTGGGTTGGAGGAAAGCTGTTGCCTCTGAAGATGCCAGCAGCAGAAATTTTTTTTTTTCAAAGTATCCAGAGAATGTGTTTTTATTTGTAATCTAGTAATATTGCGGGGCTCAAGAGAGCTTATTACTAACCTTGATAACAAGAAAGTTAAAACTGGTTATTAAGGGAATTGCTAGGACACATCTTCCTGAGGAATTTAATAATGGAAGATGGCATAATGGATTTTTGTCTTTTCATTGTTGTTACACGCAAATGTAAAAATGTAAGAAATCAGGAAGTACAGATACTATTGTCCTGATCTCTCTCTGCTGGGATTGGCCTATTCATCTTTATTGTGGGCTTTTCTGTTTTTTGTTTTTGAGACCAAAAATCCTAAACAGTGACATAAGTTAGTTTCCTACCTGACCGGCAGTGCCAGGAATTGAACCATCAAATTCTTTTAAACTTTGTACGTTACATCTGAGTCACTGAAATGGCTTGAAGTCAAAGGGCGGTTGTTTTTCTGAATGTGTATCTTTTAAATCTACAGAATGGATATTACCATTTGCAGCTTTTAATTAGAGGGCAATAACAAGCTGTGAACTGAATGTACATAAAATCAGTGTTTCAAAAAAAAGTTAAAAAGCAAGGAAATGATAATTCATTTTCTAAATTAATCCTAATTTAAATAGATACTCTCTAAAGAGCAAGAAGAGTTGGTTATGGATTGAAAAATAAGAAACACAGTTAAATTGCCAAAAAATTGAAGCATGATTAGTAGGATTTTGTTGGCAAATAAATAGGAGGAAGGTAGTATTTTCCTTTAGTGAGCAAAGAAGCCAAAGACAATTGTTTCTTCCTAGAGCAGCTGGAATAATCTAGGTTTCAGAGTGCATCCGATGAAGTGAGCTGTAGCTCACGAAAGCTCATGCTCAAATAAACTGGTTAGTCTCTAAGGTGCCACAAGTACTCCTTTTCTTTTTGGAATAATCTACACATTTAACTGTTAGAGGAAGAAAAGATTTTTTTTTCCTATTGATATTGTCTTTCCTAAATACTTGAATTTAGTATGTTGCTTGCAAAGTCCTTGTCTGTAAAACTGAAGTGGGCAAGGTAGTTTCTTTTAATGTCCTTGAAACCATTTTTCTTTATGGATCACTGTGTGTATCTCTTTTTTTGTCTCTGATCTAATCTCTCATTTTATAGCATTCATAGTATGCTACTTGCTACACAGATGAGGTTTTTCTTCTGAGTTTATAACTTGGGTGACCAGACAGCAAGTGTGAAAAATTGGGACGAGGGTGGGGGGTAATAGGAGCCTATATAAGAAAAAGCCCCCAAAATTGGGACTGTCCCTATAAAATTGGGACATCTGGTAACCCTATTTATAACCTAAATTTTAGACTCAAGATTGGCAAATAGCAGGGACGGAATGGGGGGTTTAAGAAGGACCACTGTTCTTGATTCTGTGTGGATTTTATTATTTTGGTCTTCTTTTTTTGGGAGGGGGGAAGTGTTAAGAATTAATACATAGTAGACTTGATGGAAATCTTTTAAATGTTTGAAGACACAACAACAAGAAACTTATGGCAAACTATTGTGCTAAAACCAATCCCCCTGACAGAGCTTGTTCGTTTCAACTGATCTCAAACAAGCTAATACAAAACTGTGGACACTTCAAAGGAGAACTTAACCGTTCAGTTACAGACCTGAAGAAGAGCTCTGTGTAAGCTTGAAAGCTTTCTCTCACCAACAGAAGTTGGTCTCATAAAACACATTACTTCATTGTCTCTCTCATATCCTGGGAGTGACACCACTACATACAGTTACTTCCCTGTACACTTTGGATTGTGTTACTGTATTATTTAAAATATTTGCCTGAAACAGGACCTCTTGCTTCCTGATTCCATCTGCTTCTGCTACTTCTATCCCCACCTGCAATCAGTCTTTCCACAGCTGTGTCATAACTGGTGTCTGCTTGTAGGACTATGATGTACAAATAGAGATTTGTACCTTCAGATGAGATTAAAGCAGGAGACGCAGATGGACTCTCCTTGCTTTACCCTTAGTAGCAAAGAGTAAAAGGGAAAAACATAGAAAACATCTATGAACAGATTTGTTTTAAGTCGCAGGTTCAATATTTTCCATAAGACACTGCTGGCTCTTTGGTGTATTAGAGGGTGATGTGAGAGGGGCATTGTGGGATTGTTCCCTACAGTATAACTGGCTAGTGTTTCATTGTCAAGATTTAATCGTCTGAAGTGATTGTGCTGCCATCATTATCCTTTGAAGATTATTCTGATACTCTGTCAAAACCTTTCCATTTCTTGGTTTCTTGTGCCACCCTAAATAATTGTTCTCTCTTCACTGTTTACACCCTGCAAATACTTGTAGATAGATCTGTTCCATCTGAGTCATTGCTTTGCCGTATACTGTATAAAGAAGTGTGATCAACGGGTAAGGTTCTAGACACAAATTATCCATATACATAGGTTTCCATATAACGAAAAGAGACTCTGCTTTGTGTACCATCTGAAACAGATTTTTTTAAATATTTATTAGATGCAGAATGCTTTTAGAAAATAAGATTATGCTGAAAATGTACTGATCCCCCTGGATGCTGAGAGAGAAAAGAGATGGACCCTAATTCTGCAAACATTTATGTACATGCTTAAATTTAAGCACATGAGTAGTCCTGTGCATATATGTCGTGCGGGACTGGGCCTATAATCAACACGTATGTAAACATGTTTATCTCGCAGGCTCCTAAAGCATATCCCAAACATATTGGGATACAAAGTAATAAGTTCAGCCACTTCTGTGTGGGTTGTAATAGCTGTTCATTGCTACGCAATAGTTTTAAGACTTTACCCAATTGAAACTGTAGGACAATTTACATAATGAGAAGGCAATTACCAGAGTTGGAATTTAGCCAGGACATTCCAGGGTTAACACCCAACTTTTTCAAAATGTGCCATTGGACCTTTAATTATGAGGTTAAAACCTTGGTTTTATGACTCATCTGAAAAACAGCATTTCCAGTATAACTGTCCCCTAGGCCTAGGCAACATGCTTGAGCATTGGTTCATGATTTACTCAGGGGAAATAGTGCCACCTAATGAAACACTGCTGCTTATTGTCGTGTCCTGGCTTTTCCCTTTTGTTTCCCATCCAAGTAGTGATCACAGTACTACTAAAGTTGTGATAAAATCACAGTCCAGGAGGGATGCTGCAGATATGAGGCACTTTTAATACAGAATGCAACGGACTTTGAACTCCTTTCATTCATCAGGTTTTATATAGATCAAGTATACAAACTCCTTACTCTGCTAGACACTAAACATAATGGATTGAACAGAGACACTGAATTGATGGCTTATTACAACAATCTGTAACCCACTAAGGGCTAGTCTATACTGGCAACGCTAAAGTCCTGCCGTGGCTTGTGTGGTCGCGGTAGCGCTGGGAGAGGGCTCTCCCAGCGCTCTAAAAAAGCCACCTCCACGAGAGGCGCAGCTACCGGCGCTGGGGCACTGTCTACACTGGCCCTTTACAGCGCTGAAACTTGCAGTGCTCAGGGGGCTGTTTTTTCACACCCCTGAGCCAGAAAGTTGCAGCGCTGTAAATTGCCCGTGTAGACCAGCCCTAAACCCCCTCTTTTGTCCTATGACTGCAGAGGTGTTAACAGGCCGCTCGACCATGAATACTCTCTTACAATATGTGCTAACTACTTTATGCTAAACAATCTGTTCCACCTTGCGTTTTGCTGTGATGCTAGGAAGCACATTTCCCAGACCTGAAGAAGAGCCCTGTGTGGCTCAAAAGTTTTTGTCTCTTGCCAACAGAAGTTGGTCCAATAAGATGATCTGATTGCACTCATCTTGTCTCTATAATACACACACAAATTTTTATCATAAGTATAAGCTTTGGTTAAAATAAATGCAGATTCATACATTTGTGTTATTACGGTGGTCATCAGAGGATAACGATGTTATTTCAGGAATGCAATGGAAACATAATCAATGTGATGTGGAGCAGGCTAGAGAGTTGAAACAGAGAAGAGCCCTTTAGTTCACAGGTTTCAGAGTAACAGCCGTGTTAGTCTGTGAAGTGAGCTGTAGCTCACGAAAGCTCATGCTCAAATAAATTGGTTAGTCTCTAAGGTGCCACAAGTACTCCTTTTCTTTAGTTCACACTCTGTCTGGATTTGGCCTGCGTTCCACCTATTGACTATCCCTGGTCTAGGCCTTCACTATTTTGTGGCTCTTCCATCAGGATATCTTATTTTTTAACTTGTTATGTTTCTTTAAATGTATGTACACAGCAACTGAAAAGAAGTGCCTATTGATTGCTCTAGGTGCTTGACAGTGCCTTAGAAATGGACAGCTCCTAAATCACCCTTCAGTCATTTAACATAAGAACCATAGTTTCTGGTTTCCCTCCCAGCCAGATAAAACAACTGACTCATTTTGGGGAGACCCTGGTTCATTGCTTGTCCAGCAGCCTAAGTGTTTTTCTTACTCATCACTCTCCCTCTTGGGGAAGCACATGGTTATTGCTGCTTTGTCCTGGGCTGGTCTCCAGGTTTATCCTTCTTAACTTGTGTTTTTATAATAGCCCCAAGGATATGTACACTTGGAGCAAATGCAGCCAAATGGAAGTCTCTGGGACACATTTGGCAGTGACCGATGTGCTGACGTTACAAACTGGATGAAAGTTGGTTAGAAAATGAATATAAGCAGTGAAGTAACGTAACTTGTACCCTTCTGGCATTTAATGTGCCCGAGTTTCTGCTGGCATAAGTTGGCTAAGTCAAATGGAGTTCTGCCAGCAGCAAATTTGGCCCTAATTGTGCAAAATGAGTGTAACCTCTGTTCTATGTAGGCTGTGGGAGAAGGGTGATGAGTAGGGTATTTGTAGCAGCAAAATTAGGTACCAGGATCCTATACTGTAAATTAGAGACCTGCTTCACATTGTTTTATATTATCTCTAATACCCCTAGGCCCAAATTTCTGTCTGTGGCACTTATTTTGCACACCTGCTGAATGTAAAATCACTGCAGGTTATGCCCTTCTGCCTCTTTCACCTGTCTTCTGACTAACTTACACCACTATTTACGAACCAGTGAATTTGGCCCTCAAACGCTGCATGTGGTGGCTATGTGAAGTGTTGTTCAGGAGAATGTTTTAATGTATTCACGAGTATTTAGAGCTCCATTTCCACACCTTTTATGGTGAGTTGAACTGAAGAAGGGTTGCACCTTAGCCAGTCCCTGCTATAAAGCAGGTCCTCAGTGGCCCTTAACTAGGGTGATCACCCATCCCAAATTGGACGGGACAGTCCCAAAATGCAGACTTTAAGTCTGGGTCCTGGGCCGAATAACTTCGGGACAGCATTTGTCTTGGATTTCCTGCAGCGCCACCCTATGCCTGCCCGAGGCTCAGTCTCTTCTCGTGGCGGGGAGGGCTGAAGTGGGCAGGTGGGGGAGTCTGGGGCTCCCCACAGCGTCCCGGGCTCCCTGGGCAGCGCAGCTCTTACTGTGGCCCAGCTCTGGCTTCCAGCTGGGTCAGAGGATGGGGTCTCGACGGGGAAGAGGAAGGGTAGGGGGCAGGGTCATGGGGGGGCAGTGGGGCTCCTCCATGAGTCCTGCTTTCACCTTTTGAAAAGGCAGCTGCGCCATCCTAAACCAGCAGTCTAAATTGTTTAGGGTGGGTTTAAAAATTCAACCTGGCCCAAATGCCAGAATTACACACAGATGTC
Source organism: Natator depressus (assembly GCF_965152275.1). Taxonomy (NCBI): domain Eukaryota; kingdom Metazoa; phylum Chordata; order Testudines; family Cheloniidae; genus Natator; species Natator depressus. Next base: position 134,212,057 of record NC_134237.1, on the reverse strand, counting down.
TAAGAGTAGGCAGCTAGCCCACATCATCCTTCAGAACGGATGGGGCAAATTTCAGCTGGCTGTTAAACCCTTTTGTCCTATGTCTGCCAAGTGTCAATCATACTTTGCGTAACTGCTGATAATGAGGTAAACCTAGCCATAGTGGCGAGTAAACTGCTTTAAGCACTGGTATGCAGGGACCCATTCCTGACATCAGTTCAGTTCCCTAGTTGTTTGCATGTCAATGTGACATTGCCTCTTTTTTGGGACCCTGTTGGAACAAACGGGATCTGTCCGCTATATCCAGGGTCGGGCAGGAGAAGACAAGAGCATGTTTGTCATGGGGCAGCTGAACCAGAGCTTTGTCCCCCTGATGGCTTGTTAAAAGGAGCAGAACGGATTGTAAAATCAAGCTCTCATTGAGGTTAAGGTTTCATTAGAATTAATTATCCAAGCAAACGGTGCCATATTTGTACGTACCGTCTGGATGCCATTATTTACTCATTTTAATAGGATCGTCCCTTAGCAGACTTTTGTGTTAATTCTTGCACCCATGTGGTCCTTCAGATCTGACGTGTCACGCCGATGTAATTAGGCTTGCGCAGATGTTTACTCATGTGGTATCTTGTGCTGGAAGCTCTACATGCATACAGGACAGCTGAGCACGGTTTTTTATTTATTTATTTTTAAACACTTTTTTTGCAGGAGATGGTGATGGTATTGAACATTCTGGGAAATGTTAAAGTCAATAAACAAAAGGTTAAACTTGTCGGTACCAGAATAAATTATTAATGTCTAATAGTTTTCTTCTTCCGTCTGTCTGAGAGCTTTTATGATGATGAGCTAAGCAGTTAAACCAAAGTATTCATATTCATTACGGTTCTCACACTTGGACTTAATCTATCTTTCCCCCTTCTTTTTTTTTTTTTTTCTTTTTAGAAAGTCCACCGGCAGCGATGTCCAGAAATGGGTATTTTTTTGAAGAGACTGGCAAGTATAATTTTCTTTTCTACTAATCTGTTGCATGTTATATTGTATGTAAAAGAAACTACCACAGTGACCTAGCTGTATCAGTGGAAAAATAACTAGGTTGATTTTGAAGATGATCTGCAACAAATGGGAGTATCAAATCCATTTCACTTATAACCTAAACTGGCTTTGAACCCAGGTTTGTATGGATGAAAGGAATGTTGCATAGGTCTCGTGCTACAAATAGTCCGTACAATCAAGTCCCATAGATGCTAATGCCTTACTGCTTTGAATATCCGTATCTTCAGCTTTTTGGTGTTTCATTGTCTTGGATGGTTCCTTGTCTTGTTCTGTTTCAGGGTGTCTCTGTTCCCTTGATATACCAGATTCAGCATGGCCAGTATGCAGGGGTCACTCTAGCTATAGGCAAACTAGGCAGCTGCCTAGGGTGGTAGATTTCTGGGACAGTAGACTTCCCCAATCTAGCACAGCTGAGAGCTTGGTGTATGTTGTGACCCCTCTTTCCTCCCCCCCCACCCCCCGGCACTACAACTGTCCAGCTCTCTGGGGCTAGCCTCCCATTGTAGGGCTGCTCAGGCTGGGGCAAGGCTCCCTTGGGAGACGATATTGGGGCTTTGTCCCCTATCTGGGCAGTCTTATAGCAGCTGAGGCCTGGAGTGGGAGGCGCATTGGGAGCGACTTGTGCCCTCCTCAGGGAAACCAGCGCTAGCTCAGAGCTAGTTGAGAGGCCTGCATGCGCCTGCAGTTTCCACACCAGATAAGCTTTCCACCCTGGGTCCCTTCCTCAGCAGTGGCAGCAGCAACGGATGCGGCTGACAGGGCTGCCCAGCAGAGCTTGGTGGCCACAAGCTGGGGCTCTGAGGAGCAGGAAGTGGCCCCCAGCCAGGCTGGTGGGGAAGCACTCCTACCCCCTCCCCAGATGCTCCCCACCACCAAGGCAGGTAAGATGGCAGTCGCAGCTCAGACGCTGAGTGGCTCGGAGTTGCTCTTGGCAGCACCACAAGAGCTTGCTGTGGCTTCGGCCTCAAGCACAGGGACCTGCCCAGCTCAGTGTCCGTATCCAGCCCGGACCTGCTGTCCCCCATCCATCCCTGGCGGGCCCTGCTGCCCCTGTGAACTCTCCTTGCAGCCGCTGCTTCAACTCCACCACGTTTGGGCTCTCGAGGTGCTGCCCCCACACAGGCTAGGAGCCCAACAGCTAGGAGCTCCTCTGGAAAGATGCAGGGAAGAGCGGACTGTAGGGGATGCTGAGGGCCAGGTGGAGGGTGCAGGCTGGCATGGGCTGGGGATACAGAGGGCATAGGGCTGGATGCGGGACTGAAGGTGTGGGGCTGTGTTTGGGGCTCCTGGGTACAGCGACCCCTCATTCTGACAGTGGGAAGGAGCCCATCACGCGCTCTGCAAGGGAGATGGGTGCCCCCAGTCTGAGTGGCTTCGTGGGGGCCCTATGGCTGTGAGCTGTTACTTGCCAGTGTGTGGGTCCCTTTGTGGTTGAACTGAGCATTTCCTGGCGTACTGAGCTGGGGCCTGCTCCCCTCTTGAGCCCCATGAGCATTTCCTGCCTGGAAAGGGCCATTGGGAAGGCTGGCCCTATCTGGGAGTATTGGCCACCCAAGGAGCGGGCCTTGGCCACTTGCAGGCCCTAGAGCAGAACCTGGGGGACTTTCATCCTGGCCTGGCCAAGCTCAGCCCGCCTGTGTGTCACTGTTCCCACTCTGCAGGGTCTGTCACTGAGGCCCAAGGGCCTCTGCAGTCCCAGGCCCAGGTCTGCCCCATCAGCCTCCATCCCAGCTGCGCGGCTTGTGGGGGTGGCCGGTTGGCAGCAGCCGGGGAGGCAGAGGTGAGCGTTTCACCTCATGGAAGGAAAAAGAAGAGCACCTTCCCCGGTGCCAGCAGTACGTCCCCTTTCAGAGCATTCAGCTTTCAGCAGTAGCAACAGATGCCAAGGGCCCTAAGCTTCTTTCTCCAGATGCCAAAAACAGAGAGACTTTTCTGGGATTTTGTTAAGACTCCAGAGCTTTTTAGTTCATCTGCTACTTCCAGCAATCTTCAAGAGCGGGAGGCAGGCTCCCAGCAATTTGTTCTCCGGATGGCCCATGGTCACCTTGAACACACCGTGTCCTGTCCGTTCTTTTTGTACTACGCTGTTAACTAATCTCCTCCATCCATAGGGGATACTTTCCAGCTCTAAGAAACCCAAGGACTTGAGCCAATCATGCAGACTCTTCTTTTCCCATTGTTTTGTTTCTCTGGTTTTGCTTGCAGGTGGTTCTTTTAATGCTCTTATTATATTGCATCCTGGCTGATTATAATTGTAAAGGTGGTGGATCTTTTTTGTTACTTTGCCCTTAAACCTCCTGTCAGTCATTTTCCTCCTAGCTTTACAGTTATAAAATCTGACCTTTTTAAAAAGTTCACTGTTGCTGCTAATCCTAGATGAATCACCTTCTTCTCTGTGCTAATTGTGATGTGATCACAATGAACCTCCTGCACAGAATTTAGGAAGAATAATCATCACAGCACTTATCTAGAGTTTTACAAGCATTAATCCTTGCATCACCCCGTGTGTGAACTCCTTATGCTTAACAATCTAACCTTTTATTGCCCACTTCATTTTAAGTAGTCTCTGAAAGCATGTGCGAACCTCTTACGTTTAACAATCTGACCTACCTTCTCTTTAGCTCATGGGCTCTTGTTGCCTTCCCCAGACCTGAGGACCCACTCTGTGAAGCTCAAAACCTTGTCCCTTCCGCCAGCTGAAGTTGGTCCAATTAAAGATATTACTTCACCTTACTGTGTCTCTTCTCATCACCCTGTGAGGGAGGAAAGATTTGTTAGCCCCCTTTCATGTTTGGGGAAACAACAGGTGTACAGAAGTTAAATGACTTGCCCAGAAGCTCAGGCAGAGTCCAAACTACAACTCAATTTAGAGGATGCAATATTGGAATTCCTTAGCCCACTTCCTCCCTCTAAAGTGAGTCACCTTTCCATTTAATATAAATGGCTTTGTAAAGCAAGCTTATCATTTTAAATTGCTTCTTCAAACCATGCCCCAATGTGTCACTCGACCAGTTAATACTGAGATAGCTAAAGTTGCCCGTTGTTGATGATCCAGCAGCTTCCTTTACCTCTTTCAATATGTTAAGGACCTTTTTGTTGCGCTGTGCTGGAGCAATACTGCGGCATTCGTGTTTTTTGTTACTTAGATTTCATAACCATGAGCTGGAACATAAATTGTTATCTCCATCCTGGAATGATTGTTGATAGTATCTCTAGGTATAATTGCAGTCTTTTCCTTCCCCATTCCCAAGCCCTTCAACATTGTCTTTTAATTAGGGATAACAATATCTCGTTGGCTTATGGTTTATCTCACCTCATCTTTAAGATACCGATCTGAGAAATTGATAGTCTCTCTTGCCAAGCCAAATATTTCTGCTCTTCCCTTCTAGGTTTTAATTTTTTTTAAAAATGAAAACATTAATATTCTTTATTTCTAGCAGTACAGCAACTGTTAGCTCCATTGAGTTGAAACCCTAATTTTGCTTTGATCTATAGGCCTTTACCATGGGAAGAGTAATACTTTCTAACAGATTCTTCCCTTGGGTCTTTGATATTCCCAACTCCCAATAATTTCTCCAGCACCTTTTATCACTTTTGTAGCCATCTGCTCCTGTCTAGTTCTTTGGAACCCATCCTTCATTGAGGTTTGTACATTCTGTGGTCCTGCATGTTGACTGGGAGAATTTCAAAGGAAACTACTGCCGAGACCTTGGATTAAGTATCATTGGGGGGTGTGCATGTGAAACAAGGAAAAAATATTCTTCAGAAGTTTTAACTAGTAGCTTTGCAGAGTCCAGAGCAAGCTGGCAACATGAGAAATAAATTCCAATTTTCTCATCAAAGTACAGTATGCTGGTATCGAGCAGTAACATTATGTTTTGACTTGTATACCAAATTGAGCAGATTTAATGGACATTAATAAAAAATCTCCCTTACTGGTAAAATAACTTTTTTTTTTTTTTTTTAAATGATCACTGCTGTTGCATTGCCTTTTTTCTTTTCCTTTCCTTTTTGCCATAGGTGTCAGTATTTTTTCCCCCCTAATCTGGCAAATAGCAACAGTGTTTGACACAGATTGTGCTTTTGAGTTGACCAGTTGGTATCCTGAATGAGATTTCGTGTCAATTAGAGTCTTTCCTGGCAATTTTAAATGTCTGTTTGAGTGATTGTAAAGACTAAGTCCAAATCTGAAGATAATTAGAATCTTGATGATATGCAGCTCTGCAAGCAGTGTTCAGAATAACTCATTAAGCTAGTTATCTGCTCATTGTTAAAAGGTGTACAGATACCTAAACTTTCACTGTAAGCAGATTAGTTCTAACAGAATTAGTATTAGTAGAATATAATTCTATTTGCCAACATTATTAACTTTTTAAATAATCAGGCAATATGTGCTGGTACTGCATCTTCATTTTATCTGAAGAGAATCTTGTTTTAATTGTGCGTGGTTATAAATCCAAAAAGAAACCCTAGCATTCTACGCAATAACTGAAACCTGGCATTGTTTTAAAGCTGGCTCAGCAAGTACTTCAACACAAGTTTCACCTTCCAAAGTGAATCTTATTGTTTGCTCTGCTGATTTATTAATTGGTTTTGCTGGCACAATAAATTGCAGTTCTGCTGGAGGGACATGCCTGGCTGGGGATGTTTGGACATATTTTATCTAGTTGTTGGTTGTTGTGTTTTCGGTTTTGTATTTAAATTTGGAATGTGTGTCATGGTTTTGCTTTTTAAAAAATTTGTAGTTTTTATCTAACCATGAAATTAATCTAAATGTGTCACTGAAATGAATCCTTTCACAATGGGAATTGAATTTTCCGGGTACAATGTCTGTTTGCCAGCCGCGAATGCACCACAACTGCTGATGACGACAAGCCAGAAATCAGCTTGCGTGTCTTGCTACAGATTTTTATTTCTAGGGCCTATTACTAAGATAGCTATAAATTAAAATGAAGGTTTCTAATTTAGCAGCTTGAAGTACAGAGCTGAAACTTTGCACGCTGCTGTGTTTAAACCCCCCCCCCCCATTGATTACTTATATTAATTACAAGACTTCTTAGATAACTAGCTGTATAATAGAATACTGGAATGTATTCAGAGGAGCCTTTTTTCTTTTGTAGTAGCAATCAGTTTGCTTCAAGTCTGTTATGAATTATTATTAAGGCAGCAGGGAAAACTTTGTATTTCCATCTGGCTTGTTTTATGACCAAACACCCCCCCGCAATAGGGTTGGAAATCATGGCTGTACAGTAGTAAAGAAAAACCATTAATCCCAAGACAGTATCTCGTAAGCCTCCTTGTTAAAATAGCTATCTTCAAACCCGTGGGAAATAGTGCCTTCCCTAATTCTCTTTTCCATTTTCCCCAAGTGGCTGTGGGTCGTGGGGATTGGCAGACAGAGCCCATTACCTCTGGAGCGAAGAGAGCCCTGAGATGGAAGTAAAATGCTTCTTCTTTAACTCAACACTGACGTTGTCTAAAGGGCTTCCCCAGTCCAGAGGTCCATTTAGCATAGTTACCTGTTAGGGGTTTGTTGTTGTTCATTTTCTAATAAGTTAAATTGGCACAGAGCTGCTAGGGAAGGTCTCAACCCATGGAGCTTAAGTAAAGCTTAACATTCTAGTAAAGAAAAGTTTTAAACGTTTGTTCTTTTAAGATCAGCAGATGCAGTTGTAAACACAATCATTAACTTTTTTTTATGCCTTTTATTAATCTCCCCCATACTGCTTTAATGTTTTAAGTCCTAGTTCCTGTGGGGAGTCAGCTGGAAAAATAACATTTCTCTTTACGGCTGCTGGGTAGAATGCCAGAAGTATTTTTCATTATCCTCCATTATCATGACAAAGGGTGTGGTGAGTACAATTTGTAGCTTGATTTGGTAAATTTTCCTGACAATTTTGCAGACTTTGTTTCAACTGGAAATGAATCAGAAAGAAAGGATTGATTTTATTTATTTATTTAATTTACCTGTATGTCTCCCGTTGGAAGTAAGATACAAATGGACAGTTTTGATCACCCTGCCTTGAAGGAAAAAGCCTCTTCTCCATGCTTTGGGTTCCTGTGGTGATAGCTTTGACTCAGAAATTGCACTTATGCATTACCTTTGTTTTGGAAGTGGGTGGTCATGTGTAAGTGTGCATGTTAAACGTAATGATGGCATTTTAAGTAAGTGTGTGTGTGTGTGTGTGTGAAAGAGAGAGGGTTTTTTACAAACTTTGTTTCTGGAATGCAGTGAATATACACATGTTACCAATTCCCTCTATTTTGTAAAGTAAATTCTTCCCTGTCTGTAAAGTCCTTTGATTATTCTCCCACTAATGACAGGTTTCAGAGTAACAGCCGTGCTAGTCTGTATTCGCAAAAAGAAAAGGAGTACTTATGGCACCTTAGAGACTAACCAATTTATATGAGCATGAGCTTTCGTGAGCTACAGCTCACTTCATCGGATGCATCCGATGAAGTGAGCTGTAGCTCAGGAAAGCTCATGCTCAAATAAATTGGTTAGTCTCTAAGGTGCCATAAGTACTCCTTTTCTTTTCTCCCACTAATATTAACAAAGCAGAAAGCTCCCTACCCTTTGGAGGCAATGCTGAGCCTGTATATTTTTGTAATCCCGTTTTCAGTGTGGAGATGCAGGACATGACACTCCATAGTTAAAGTTGAGTTCCATATGGCACTTAAAACCAGGGATTCATTCTCTTTTGTTTTGTATGAAAAATACACTGTCGTCTCCCTGAATTTACAACAGTCATTCTCCAAGCAAAGCAAATTTTCTGAGCCTTTACAAGTAAATCTGTTAATTACTCTGAGCTAAAATTAATTAAAAATTGGGTCCTTTAAGCAGTTTAGCATCTGTGTCAGTCTTTTTTCTTTGTCCTGAATGGCACAAAGGGAAAAAATATGGAGTAGCAAAAGAACTGTCTTTAAAAATCAGTTTAATCTAATCTGAGACCATAAACACTAAAATGTCTTTAACCATGTGATGATGGTGGGCATCACTATGGGGCAGAGTTAAGTTTGTTTAGGTATCTTTAACTATGCATTTCTTAACTTTTTATAACATGTTTGGATTTTAAGTGTAACTTTAACTTTAACTCTGAATTCCCTGGATTAACAGTGCTTCGTTTTAGGATAATTACAACCTCCCTTTAATGAGTTTTACGTTAAATTATTAGGGTTGCCAACTTTTTGGTTGGATGAATTCCCGGAGATTTCATCATGACAATCTTTAATTAAAAAGATTAATCTTTAATTCCTGGAGACTCCAGGACAATCCTGCAAGGTTGGCAACCGTATTAAAGTTATTGATGCATACTTTCAACCTTACCTCCATTTTAACATAGCTGTCATGTGGGAATAATAGGGATCTGTCCATGAGGGCAGAAACATGCTTCACAACCATTTTTGTATTGTAACAAACTTGGTTCAGTTTAGTCCTTTTTATTATCAACCATACTAACAGAAACTATGCTGTAGCCTAACTGAACTGATCAGCATTGTAAGGATTACAGTTTGAAACCCTAAAAACAAGGCCAATGGTTTGATTTTTTTTTTTTTGGTTTGTTTAATGAATTGGAATCTATGATAAACGTGTCCCAAGGAGTGAGTGATGGAGAGAAACCATCCCTATTTTGGGGGGAAAAACCCATCTGGATTGCTAAATTAACACAGGAATGGAGTTGATACTGGTACTTCAATATTTGGCCGCATTACCACAAAGACTAGTTTGCCAAATCAACAAAGAGGGCCTATGCTGTGTTTTGCAGTCCATGCTGTCTGCCTAGAAACAAATATACAAAGCAATCTGAAATTTAACAGTGCAACTTTCAGTATTGCCAGCCTCAAGTGCTCAAAAATTATCCAGGCCTCCCAAAATCTTGAGTGGCTTCAGAACAACCCCAAGAGTATTGTATTGGTCTCCTGGTTTTTTAAGTCTGTAGCATTTCCATTTCTTCAAGCTTTTTCTCCAAATCACAAGAGCTAGAAGCTTATTTAAAAAAAAACAACAAAAAACAACACTGAAATTCTTATGTAATTGCATGAATGCAGGAGCTGATGTCTTAAGAAAAACGCCATTTATCGTAAGACTTGAAATTAAATTATCAGAGTGGGGATCATCGAGCTTGAGTTGCTAGTTGAACACCAGTGCTTATAAACACTGTGCTGTTACATTTTTTTTTGTTTTCAGGGTTATATTTTTAAGATGTACATTGCTTGGAATGCTTGAGGGTAAAATGTAACTTGAAAGGGATTTTTCAATAATTGGCCTCATATTCATGGCATTAGCATATTGAGCATGTGAATGCCACCCAAAAACAAAACCAGTCATAATTTTACAGCTCCTGTGTAGATATTGACTATATAACTTTTGTTTGCAGTTTATCAATTTTTTTGTCTCCCAGTTTCTCTTCTTTCCCACCCCCCCACAAATATAATGACTAGGGAGAAAGTTTCTTATGTAAACAATATGTCAGTTTTCAAATATAGGGTCACAAAAATCTGTCTTTACTTAGCATCTGTGTTCTCCGTGCAATGCAACATCTAAATCTTGCTACAAGGAGAAATGACTGATCATCTGAAATGCAGTGCTGTTCTCCCTTCAGTGCCATTTGCCTGCTCCAGTTAAGGTTGTTTAGAATTGTGCCCAATACACTGATGGGAATAATAGACGTGTTCACGTTAGACGGCCCTTAAATTGCTTGTGCTGTTGTGTAGTTCACACACTTGTAGTCCGAACTGCCGATCTCTACAAAGTCCATCATACAGTGTTTTCTGTACTTGTACTTTGTACACCCACTTTTTGAGGACTTTACATTGAAAGTGGATCTCATTAAATGAGCTATGGTCTAGCCGCACGTATCTCAAATAGGCTGGCATGTAAAATGGAGCAATTATTGATGAGTAGTCTTGTTACAGCGAACCTCTCATAGCGAGAATTTAAGGCTGTGATTTTTTTCAAAGGCACAAAGGACAATTAGGTGCATAACTCCCACTGACTTTCAAAGCATGATTTTCAGTGGGAATTGGGCAACTAGCTGCCCTTTGTGCCTGTGAAAACCTCCCACTAAGTTGGTGCAGTTAGCAGGGATGCTAGTTTTGTTACATAAGAACGGCCACACTGGGTCAGACCAAAGGTCCATCTAGCCCAGTCTCCTGACTTCCGACAGTGGCCAGTGCCAGGTGCCCCAGGGGGAATGAAGAAACAGGTAATCATCAAGTGATCCATCCCCTGTCGCCCATTCCCAACTTCTGGCAAGCAGAGGCTAGGGACACCCTCCCTGCCCATCCTGGCTAATAGCCATTGATGAACTTATCCAGTTCTTGTTTATCATTGGCAGGGCTGATTGTGCAGTTAATTATTACGGTCGCCTGACACTTCTGATTGTAAGGTACTGTTTTTTGTTTTTGTTTTTTTCCGCAGTTGCTTATAGCATTGCCAAACCTCAATGGATTGGGTTGAAATTTCACATGCAGTATGTTTGGAAAATTTCAGCCAAAGCAGTTCACTTGTTTCAGAGAATGGGGACAATTCATTGGTTTTTGCCCATGTTCAAAAGTTCAAGTGACCTTTCCTATAAAAGCTTTAGCATCCCCCACGCTTTGGATCATGGACTTGAAATTTGGCAAGGTGTGGCCTATGTCAGGGATGTAACTTTTGCCATCCCCATGAAAAGCTGCACATTTTGGCCAAGTTATAAGCCTCTGAAAAATAGCTGTTTGCACGTGCTCAGTAGAGACCATTTTTTAGCAGCTAAAATCTCCTAGGATTCCATCCTCACTGAACAGGCTCCGGTCTCTTACAGCTCCTACTTGTGACCAGGCTGCATCTGCCATCCCTACAGAACTGTGCATTCTCCAGCCAGGGCTAAGGGCCAAAGCAGGACATTTCCCTATAATGGCTGCTGTGTGTTAGGTACTGCAATTGAGAGCAGGTAGCCTTTCTCTGTGCTCTCGGTGACCACCTGTGGTGGTAGCCAGGGAGCATGGAGGAGAAAGCTGTCTGATTTTAATGCAGAGGGATGAAAGTTAGACAAGGAGAAAGGAAGAGGAGTAGATTGGGATCAAGTCTGGTGAGACTGGGACTAGCTGGGCAAGGAGATGGACTGGGAGTTGGAGAGGTGGGTCTGGGAGCCAGGGACGGGGGGAGAAACTGGGGCTTGTTTCCATCACCAGCTCCAAGTGGCAAGACTTGGAGCCAGGTGGCTGGGGTGTGGCAGGGAGAGCATTGAGATTGGACAAGGATCTGGGGGGGGGGGGCGATTGGAACTGGCTGGACGAGGAGACTGGGACTAGGAAATGGGGTCGGGGGGGAATGTGGGCAGGAGGAGGGATGATGAACCTGACAAGGAGCTGGCATGCGCGGGGAGAATTGGGACTGGCTGGGTAAGGAGACTGAGACTGGATGCAGGGAGGGGAAGAGACTGGGAATGGAAGGGAAGATTTGGACTTGGACTTGGACAGTAAGCCCAGAGCAGAACCTGGGACTGGCTGGGCTGGGAGACTAGGGCTGGGATGAGAAGCCTGAGGAGTGGAGACTAGGAGATGGAGCCAATGTTGGGGAAGAGACAGGACTGGGAACTGGACAGGTTAGAAAGGATGGGGCAGAAGGAGTTAAATTTGGGATAGGCACAAGAGTGTGTGACCCCCTAGAGCATACCCTCTCCAGAGCCTGGAATGAAACCCCTGGTTCCTGAGCCTGATTGTTCATCTGCTGTCAGCAAGTATCTGTGAAATCCCCTGGCAAAATTGTGTATGTCGTTCTCCTCTCGTGCTGATCCACATAGAGGACGACAACCTACTATTGCTGTCAACCTTGCTGGTTACCCATATGGGTGTCCTTATGATGCCACACACAGGGATTTTTTTATTTTGCTTTTTAAAATCCTAGAAAATTGCACCCAAAAACGACATTACAAGAACAGTACTAAGATAGGAAAGACAAGCAGTCAAAACTTAGGACATGGCAGAATTAAGGATTCTTGTGCAACCTTAATCCAGCCCCCGTGTGCGTATGTGTTCTGATACAATTCTTAATTACGTGACCGGATAACTGCATGCTCACATGCTATTTTTCCCACAGGACCCCAGACTTTTCACATGTAGTCATTAACACTGACCCGAGGTCTCATTTGCAGAAGGGCTGAGCACTCGCAGCCGCAAGTAAAGTCAATGGGAGCTGTACTTTAAACGCGTGAAGTGCTGTATAATGCTAAGTACTGTGAAAAATCAAATCCTAGGTGTCTGAAATTGGGTACTCAAAATTTAGTGGAGACTTTTTACCTTTCTCTGTGTCCCTCAGTTTCCGAGCTCCCCATCTGTCGAATGGGGATAGCACCTCCTCCCCCTGGCCTCCCAGGGGTGTTGTGAAGATAAATTAATTTATGTCTGTGGAGCACTTGGCTACTATACTGATGAGCACCATGGAAAAGCCCAGGAGGAAAACAACAATTCTGTCTTCAGAGCAGGGTTTGAATAGTGTGCAGTAAATAGGCCCTGAGGCCATACGTTGAACAATGAGGAGAAAACAAAATATTGAATGGGCACTCATTTAGGGAGCACCACCCATCCTGTGCTCTGAATGAGGCAGGGGTCCTGTGGGGGATAGATAGCATGTGATCATGTAATTAAAGACTGTATCATAATGCATACCTACCAGGGGGCCAAACTAAGATTACACAGGCATTTCCTAGCTTTGGAGTGTTTGACTTGATTAAGGTTGCAGTGTTCTTTAACGCAGCTTTTTTGTGTGTCTATACAGCCGTAGGCTGAGGAGGCATAAGGACCTCCTAGATCATGAGTTCAGGGGAGAGCAGAGGACAGCAGATTCTCCCACCTTGAGCAAGTGAGCAGCGTGGCGAGGGATGGGCAGAGCTAAGCTGGCACAAGGGCAGCAGTGAATTACTCTCCCTCCAAGGTAGAGAGTAGGAGCCGGGAAGGCATTTGACACAATGGTGATTTGAGACCCAATTTCTTTTCTTGCCTCTTTTGGACAAGGACTTTCGTGCCACCTCTTTCACTCCGGGGTTGGAGTGAAGGCTCAGTCAAGCAGTTTTGACAATACTTGAGCTCTACATGGCACTACCCATCTTCAAAGCACGGGCACAGTTATTTTGCTGGTACCGATGGTGTCTCTGATGGAACAATTCAGGAAAAATGATGTAGATAGGTACAAGTGACATGCTGGGGACTTACTGAAGTTATGTGTCTGACTAGATATTGAACGGTCTGAATCTTATTTCAAGTCCAGGTCAAATTAGTTGTAAATGCATTTTATATTTTTGCAGCGAAATCTTCTTCCATTCTTTGTTTGAAAGTGGTGTTGGGTTTTTTTATAGCTTGTGCAAGATACAAAATTGCTTCTCTGTACTGAAGCTTGGTAGGATATTTTCCATTGTGAAAATGTGAATCTCATCGAGGGCAGCTGAAATCTGCACCACCACCACCAAAAATCCCTATCCCCAAACACCGTTAAACAAAAATCAGAACTCCAGGATAATTGAACAGATTCTGCTTCCTCCTGCAGCCTCATATGCATTTTTTACAAACATAGTAGAAACATCACTGGGTCTCCCTTTCAAATCTGGTGCGGGGGAGTGGTTTTGTTTTGGGTTTTTGTTTCCTGTAGCCGTTCGCTCTTGGGACTAAGAGGGACCAGACATCAATCCATGTTCTCCAAATCTTTCTGAACAAGTCTTATTTCAAACTTGTAAGTAACAGCCAGGCAAGGCGTATTAGTTTCTTTTTCTCAACTTGTGAATTTTCCCTTTGTTAGAGGGAGGTTTATCCCTGTTTTGTTGTAACTTTGAAACTAAGGCTAGAGGGGGTTCCTCTGTGCTCTTCGAATTTTCTGCCACTCTATAAGGTTAACTACCAGCCTAAGTTTGTTGAGGTGATTCTTTTACCTTTTCTCTTTAAAATCCTAATAAAATCCTTCTTTTTAAGAACCTGACTGCTTTTTCCATTGTTCTAAGACCCAGGGGTTTGGGTCTGTAGTCCCTTTGTAACTAGTTGTTGAGGAGATATGCTCAAGCCTTCCCCAGGAAAGGGGGTGTAGGCTTGGGGGAATATTTTGATGGAATAGGACTCCAAGTGGTCCTTTCCCTGATGGTTTGTTGATGGTAAATCACTTGGTGGTGGCAGCGATCCCAAGGCAAGAAAGGAATCTGTGCCTTGGGGAAGTTTTATCCTAAGCTGGTAAGAATAAGCTTAGGGGGTCTTTCATGCAGGTCCCCTCATCTGTACCCCAGAGTGCAGAGTGGGGAAGGAACCATGTACAGTGGTCAGACCGTACAGTCTCTATGTAAAAGAATAAATGGACACAAATCAGACGTCAAGAATTTTAACGTTCAAAAACCAGTCGGAGAACACGTCAATCTCCCTGGTCTCTCGATTACAGACCTAAAAGTTGCAATATTACAGCAAAAAAAATTCAAAAACAGACTCCAACGAGAGACTGCTGAATTGGAATTAATTTGCACACTGGACACCATTAACTTAGGCTTGAATAAAGACTGGGAGTGGATGTGTCATTACACAAAGTAAAACTATTTCCGCATGGTTATTCCCCCCCCCCCCCCCCACTGTTCCTCAGGCGTTCTTGTCAACTGCTGGAAGTGGCCTATCTTGATTATCACTACAAAAGGTTTTTTTTTTTTCCTTTCTCTCCTGTTGGTAATAGCTCACCTTAACTGATCACTCTCGTTACAGTGTGTTCGATAACACCCATTGTTTCATGTTATCTATCTACCTACCTACCTACTGTATTTTCCACTGCATGCATCCGATGAAGTGTGTTTTAGCCCACGAAAGCTTATGCTCAAATAAATTTGTTAGTCTCTAAGGTGCCACAAGTACTCCTGTTCTTTTTGCGGATACAGACTAACACGGCTGCTACTCTGAAACCTCTGGGGAAGGATTGTTGCCAGACTTTTCAGTAAATTCTTCCTAATCAATTGCTGAAGTACAGAGTTGGGAGAGAATGCAGTGTATTTGCCTGCCAGACAGCTAACAGGAAAATAAAAAATGTTTAGCTGAGATCATGGGCAAAATGTGAATGGATTTGAAGAACAATTAAAAAAGGAAATGGAAAGTGTTATGTCTGCTTGAATAAATTGATTAAGGGATCCCAAGTGATTGTGGGTTCCTAAGCCACAGGTTTCTATTTTGAGGAAAAAATAGAAATCTGCTCAAATACTGTCTGTGTTGTTACTTTCCATGAGACTTTTATAATCCAAATGTTTTTGTCTTATTTGTAACATTTCAAGAGGCACCAACTTTTGGTTGCTTGCCCCGCCCCCCAACCCCTTTTCTCTGAAGAGGGAGGAATGAGGAAACTGGATATTTTTCTGATCAGGGAGGGGATGGTAGTGGTCCAAGTTTTGAGGCTGGATATCTTGCCTTGCCAAAAACAGACCCACGCTACGTTTCTGTTATCATGGATTCCACGTCCCCCATTGGTTTCGCCTCCCCTCGGTTTTGCTGATACCTTCAATAGAAGATCAACAAGATTCATTCACTCCTTCCCAGTCTTAATAGCCTCCCATCCCTCTCCCGTGTCAGGTCCCCACCAAAACTGTATGACTGCCCTTCACCTGCCGCTTTAGCCCCACTCCTTTCTAACTGTTGACCTCCCTTTTACCTTCTTCTTTCACCCCTCACTTTTTTTAATGAAAGCTGGTCGTGGTCTTTCCCACTCTTTAAAAATCCTCTATCTGAATGTCCCCTTCATCTATCCTCCTCCCTCTGCTGCTTTCCCTCACTTCCAAATCTTCCCAATACTGTGGTTTGAACTTACACCAAGTCAACAATCACATCCTTCCTTCCTTCCCAAAATCTTGTCCTCTGTTTGTTTTCGGGACCAAATGCTGCTGCTCTGTTCTCACTTGGGCTTTGTCTACACTGGGAAGTTTCTGCGCAGTAAAGCAGCGTTCTGTGGTGTAACTCCCGAGGTGCGCACACGGCCAAGCCACTGAGTGCGCAGAAACTGCGCAGTTGCAGTGCTGTAAAAAACCCCACCCTGACGGGAGGCGTAGAGCTCTCTGCGCTGGGGGCACAGCGCCGCGGTGCCCATGTAGACACCGGGGTCGATTTACAGCGCTGCGATTGGCCTCCGGGAGGTGTCCCACAGTGCCTGTTCTCTGCTCTTCGGTTTGAACTCCATTGCCCTGCCCTCAGGTGACCAAGTGTGAACCCCACCCCTTAAATTCCTTGGGCATTTTGACCATCTCCTTCCTTGTTCACTCGGTGGTGCGTGCAGTGGTCTCAGCGCATCTTTCCAGATCATGGACCTCATCAGCATTTGGGGAGAGGAGGGAGGCTGGTCCCAGCTGCACTCCAGCCATAGGAATTATGATACCTACTGACAGATTTTGCGATGCATGACAAAGGGGCCGTGACCAGGACACATTGCGGTGCAGGGTTGTCATAAATATAAAGGGAAGGGTAAACCCCTTTGAAATCCCTCCTGGCCAGGCGAAAGCTCCTCTCACCTGTAAAGGGTTAAGAAGCTAAAGGTAACCTCGCTGGCACCTGACCAAAATGACCAATGAGGAGACAAGATACTTTCAAAAGCTGGATGGAGGGAGAGAAACAAAGGGTCTGTGTGTCTGTCTATATTCTGTCTTTGCCGGGGATAGACCAGGAATGGAGTCTTAGAACTTTTAGTAAGTAATCTAGCTAGGTACGTGTTTGATTATGATTTCTTTAAATGGCTGAGAAAAGAATTGTGCTGAATAGAATAACTATTTCTGTCTGTGTATCTTTTTTGTAACTTAAGGTTTTGCCTAGAGGGGTTCTCTATGTTTTGAATCTAATTACCCTGTAAGGTATCTACCATCCTGATTTTACAGGGGGGATTTCTTTATTTCTATTTACTTCTATTTTTATTAAAAGTCTTCTTGTAAGAAAACTGAATGCTTTTTCATTGTTCTCAGATCCAAGGGTTTGGGTCTGTGGTCACCTATGCAAATTGGTGAGGCTTTTTATCCAACATTTCCCAGGAAAGGCGGGGTGCAAGTGTTGGGAGGATTGTTCATTGTTCTTAGGATCCAAGGGTCTGGGTCTGTAATCACCTAGGCAAATTGGTGAGGCTTTTTACCAAACCTTGTCCAGAAAGGGGGGGTGCAAGGTTTTGGGAAGTATTTTGGGGGGAAAGACGTGTCCAAACAGCTCTTCCCCAGTAACCAGTATTTGTTTGGTGGTGGTAGTGGCCAATCCAAGGACAAAGGATGAAATATTTTGTACCTTGGGGAAGTTTTGACCTAAGCTGGTAAAGATAAGCTTAGGAGGTTTTTCATGCAGGTCCCCACATCTGTACCCTAGAGTTCAGAGTGGGGGAGGAACCTTGACAAGGGTCAAAGTGAAGGAGCTGCGGAACACCCACCACAAGGTGCAGGAGGCAAACCGCCGCTCCAGTGCTGCGCCCACAAGCTGCTGGTTCTACAAAGAGCTGGACACGATACGCGGCTGTGACCCCACCTCCGCTACGAAGGCCACTGTGGATACTTTGGTGGCTCGCGTGCCAGTCGAGAGTGGACCGAGCCAGGAGGAGGAAATCTGGGATGAGGATGTGGAGGGGAAGCGGGACCCAGAGGCAGAGGACGACTTGGAAGCAGCCAGGAGCTCTTCTCTACCTTGAAGGAGGCTAGCCAGTCACAGTGGTCTGAGCTTGGTGAAGCACAAAGAGGAGAGGAGGCCCTTGGTAAGGAGCTTTGAATCCCTGAAGCGAGTTGTTGGCGGCAGGAGGGTTGCAGAAAGCAGGCTTGTGTCTGTATGGTGCGCCTACCACCACATTCCCAGTCTGAGTGGCGGAAGAGGGTATTGATTGACTCCCTCACTTCACGGGAATCTGCCTCAGATCTCCAGAAAACTCTCATGGAGATACTGGGCAATCCGCTACCGCAGGTTGTTTGGCAGAGCTGCTTTGTTTCTTGCCCCATTAAGGGTAACTTTCCCGCGCCACTCTGCTGTCACGGAGGGAGACCATTGTTGCACACAGGCGACCCTCATAAGGGCCAGGTTGGAAGCCGCAGTCTTGGCAAAGACCCTCCCTTGATTCTTTGCTCACCGTCAGCAGCGAGATATCTTCCATAATGAACACAGCCTGTGGAAAATGTGGGGACCGGAATGATTATAAGCCCCCCTGCCCCACACCCCCCCCCCCACACACAGTGCTGGCTCTCCCCAAGAGCTATGTATAGAGTACGGTCCTGGAACATTGATTTCCTCTGCCCTGGCGGTTCCTCTCCATTTTGGGGGTCGTGTGGCTCATGTGTGCTTGGCTGGGGTCAGGTATGCAAATAATGGCCGTGTTTTAAATCAGTGGTCTGTGTATTGCAAACAATACTGGTTCTGTAAAATGTTGCATTTTGGCTTCACAGATATGACCTTGGGAGCCCAGCCTCCTTCTGTGTTAACGCCGGCTGAATGGCTGCGCAGAATTAGAAAGCGGCCACGAAGAACTAAAGAGGACTTTGTGTGATGTCACGATGCACTCCGCGTCCGGAAAACAAGAATTGAAGGAGTGGCAGGACAGCAAGAAGAGGGACCGAAAGGAGAATGCGGTGCGCCAGAACAAAGCCACGGAGTGGCTCTTAAACATTATGGAGCGCCAAGCGGACACGCTCCAGGCACTGCTAGCACTGCAAACTGAGCAGCTCCACACCAGCCCTCCCCTGCAGCTACTGTCCCAAAACTCTTTTCCATGCGCCCCCCAGACACGGCCGACACACAGTTATCAACCTCCTGGCTCCAATCTGTACCCACGGCATTCCACTCCTCCCCTGTCATAGTCCAGCACTGCGGACTCCCAGTACCCACTGCACGCAACACCCGGCCCTCTGCAGTTTAATCCTGCTGCAGTGCAGTACCTGCTGCACTGTGCTCCAAAGGAGAAGGTTGCATGTGACACCTGGACATACACAAATCTTTAACTGTCCCGGGACCCCACCTCCTCCTGGGACCCCCCATTCCCCACAGTGCTGGTGTGGTTTTTTGTCTCTCTCTCTCTTCCCCCTGCAGTTCTTTTTTTTAATAAAAGAATTGTGTTGGTTTGAAAGCAATCTTTATTCCATTAATTGAAAACAAACAGAGCCCTACGAAGCAACAGGCCATTTTGTTAAACCTTCACAGTGCATCGTCTGTACCAATCACAATCCTCTCCTAGCATTACAAGCACTGCCCTCCTGAGCACAGCAACAGATATTAGCAGCTTTCATCTTCGAATTGCTTCCTCAAGGCATCCCTGATCCTTATGGTCCTGCGCTGTGCCCCTCTAATAGCCCTGGTCTCTGGCTGTTCAAATTCAGCCTCCAGGCATTGAGCCTCAGTAGTTCAGCCCTGAGTGAAGCTTTCACCCTTCCCTTCACAAATATTATGGCGCGTACAGCACACGGCTAGAAGCATAGGAATATTGTCAGTGGCCAGGTCTAGCCTCCCATATAGACAGTGCCTGCGGGCCTTTAAATGGCCAAAAGCACACTCAACAGTCATTCTGCACTTGCTCAGCCTGTTGTTGAACTGCTCCTTACTGCTGTCAAAGGGCTCCGTGTATGGCTTCATAAGCCACAGCATTAAGGGGTAAGCAGGGTCTCCCAGGATCACAATGGGCATTTCGACTTCCCCTATGGTCATCTTCTAGTTCGGGAAGAAATTCCTGGCTTGCAGCTTCCTGAACAGGCCAGTGTTCCGAAAGATGCGTGCGTCATGCATCTTTCCAGACCAGCTTCCTTTAATGTCTGTGAAACGCCCATGGTGATCCACAAGCACCTCGAAAACCATTGAGATTAATGTACTCGGTGGCTAGGTGGTCTGGTGCCAGAATTGGAATGTGCGTGCCATCCATCGCCCCTCTGCAGTTAGGGAAGCCCATTTGTGCAAAGCCATCCACAATGTCACGCACGTTGCCCAGAGTCACGGTCTTTTGGAGCAGGATGTGATTAATGTCTCTGCACACTTCCGTCAACACAAGTCCAATGGTCGACTTTCCCACTCCGAACTGGTTAGCGACAGATCAGTAGCAGTCTGGAGTAGCCAGTTTCCACAGTGCAATTGCCACATGCTTCTCCAACTACAGGGCAGCTCTCATTCTCGTGTTCTTGCACCGCAGGGCTGGGGCGAGCTCCTCACACAGTCCCATGAAGGTGGCGTTCCTCATCTGAAAGTTCTGCAGCCACTGCTCATCATCCCAGACGTGCATGACAATGTGATCCCGCCACTCAGTGCTTGTTTCCTGAGCCCAAAAGCAGCGTTCCGCTGTGGTCAGCAGCACCTCAGTGAATGTCACACGCAATCTCATGTCGTAACTACTACGCGTGGCGAGATCAATGTCGAACTCTTCTTGCCTTTGTAGTTTAAGGAATAACTCCACTGCCACTCGTGATGTGTTAGTCAGAGTGAGCAGCATATTGGTCAGTGCGGGATCCATTCCTGCAGACAGAAGAGGCAGGGCAGGGCACGCAATACACAAACCATTGAAAGATGGCGCCAAATTCGGACTGAAGCACAGGGATTGCTGGGATGTGAAGCAAATGCATCATGGGGCATTGAGACAGGACCCAGGATGCCCTACGACACCCCACCACCACCTTCCCACAAGTCTTAGCAGCAGAAGAGGAAGAGATGCTCTGTGGGATAGCTGCCCAGAGTGCACCGCTCCAAATTCCTCTGCACGTGCCGCAAGTGTGAACATGCTATTGCGCGGGCAGCTGACAGTGTGAACACACAACAGTGGTTTCCCTTCAGCGCTCTCTGAGTGGTGATGTAACTTCGGGTGATGTAACTCTGCCAATGTAGGCATACCCTTACTATCTGATTGCTTCCCTTGCCCACTGCAATTGGCTTAGTCTTATCTGGAAGTGAGTATCAACCAACTTGTGGCCATTCATGCCTCAGCTGCACTCAAACATTGAAAGACACTCAACCACATTCCGTTGGGCTGGGTGAGTCAGAGCCGAAGCTGTGAGTTAACAATGTACTTAAACAATTGTAACCTGAGTATACAGCCTTACTAGGCTCTCCTCACTACTGCACACATTGCATAAGAGGGGTGACAACAAAGAACCAGGAAGGAACTTGGGGAAGAATAGCACTGCCCCAAGCGATCCTCTGCAGTATCTGTCAGACAGAAAAGAACAGTCAATTGTGGGCAGCCCTGTCCACTTCCACCAGGGACTGTAATGAGTCAACAGCACCTAATTATCCACAGTATCTAAAGCAGCTGATAGAGCTAATGATATGTGCATGGAGACTAGATATTATCCATTGCTGGAACGAAATCATCAACCAACATAAAAATTGCAGTATCTGTGCCTGACTTGGGTCAGAGCCTTGATTGACAAAGTTAAATGGAACCAGCCCAATCTCAATGCTCTGAGAGTTTTCTTGGCACAACCAGTTCTATAACTTTAAACAAAAATGATCAATTAGATACCGATTGACTAGATGATTTTCCTTGAGCACAGGCCAAACACGTGCTTCCTTTTAAATCAATTGAAAGCCTGCCCTCCTCAAAGGAGGCACTGATAATTTCAACCAGCCGAAGACTCAGTGCTTGCCACCTGGCCCCTACCTGCATGGGAAGACCAGGATTCAAACACAGATGGTGGCATGAAGTTCTCCCAAAATGTCTGTAAGTGGCACTGGCTGAAATTCAAGCAGTGAAGACCTAGCTTTTTGTCTCCTCCACGCGTTACCACATCTCTCTGGACACAGACAGTTTAGTCTAAACTGGATTGATTTAAATCCACAAAGTTACCTGCAGTTTTCCTTGCAATGGATGGACTTGCATCAGAAACTGTGGGAAGACTGTCCAGGTTAACTGGGCATTCCACCACCTAAATAAAATTTGCTGATGGAGCCACCACCGTGCAATGCTATGATGGATACAGGATCCCTCCAGGATTGTCCTGGAATCTCCAGGGATTAAAGATTAATCTTTAATTAGAGATTGTCATGTGATGAAACCTCCAGGAATACATCCAGCCAAAATTGGCAACCCTGGTGTCACACACCCTAGGCATACCGCCCCCACCCCCACTCCAGCTCCCAGCTTCTTTGCTGCTCCCTCTCCCCATGGCTGCAGCTTGCAAGGAGCTGCTGCACAAGGAGAGGGCCCGGCTGCAAACCCTGGCACAGATCTGGTGGGGCTATATGACCCTGCATGCCCCCCATGCATCGCCTCTGCGTTTTCCTTCTCCCATGAGCTGTTGCAGGTAAATCATGGTGAACTGTGAAGAAGCAGCTGGGGAATAGGGTTACCTAAAGGCTGCTGCTTTGACAACGAAGCACAAAACAATATTATCTAGTCCTGGGAATAATACATTCTCCCCCAGAGCCCTCTGGAAGCCCTCGGGTAGGATAATTCGAAATTGTAGAAATGGTTAAGCATGTCCCTTATTCCATTTGTATATGGTAAAGTGTGTGTGAGGGAGGAAATAAAGTACTTAACTCGTTTTTCATAGTGGGGAAGGACAATGAAGAGTAAACTTTGGGGTTTTTTTTTTTTTTTTTTTTTTTTGCTGTAGGTAATCTTGTACGTTCTTGTTCTAGAAGGTGCACTCAGAGACTCATGGTAGCGCTCCTCTGAGGTGGTGGGCCTTACATAAAAACCTGAATAGACCCAATGAACTCTACTTTCTGCAGAATGGAAGCTGGCATAGGCTTCTGATCCTAAACCAAAAAATGCAGAATAGGTATCTTCTTAGTCAGCACATTGTGCAAGAACAAGCCTCGAAAGATAATTTGCAACAGGAAGTGCTGAAGTTCAAGTGTCACAGCTTAGAGTTCCTGTTGTGGTCTTGAAATTAGGGAGTTCTTTGTTTTGTGGTGGCAAACTGTCAGCCTGATGTCCTGAAAAATTTATTTGAGTTTAAACTCCTCTTCTTGGCAGTCCTTTTTTACATCTAGATTTCTTACAAGGATTAAAAAAAAGTTCCATCAATGTGATATTAGTTTCTATTCAAGAGGCTTTTGTTTATGTTCTGAAACTAGTTGCTTTAGCTTGCTGTTGTCCCTAAAAACACACTAATAAAATGTCAGTATATTTTGTCTGTGTGCTATATATAACTTGCCACTAACAGGGTGGAAATTGCCTAAATAACTTTCTGGTAATATAAAACTTGTTAATGCATCACATTTGATTTGAACAATTACACGGCACCAGGGTATTTCAGTTGGTTTGTAATAAAATGAAATGGTGAATGAGACTAGATTAAGCTATAATTATAATGCTGCAAAAGGATCTAAAATTGTCTCTTGTAATTAAGAGATTTGTCTGCCTCTTTGGTATATCAACTCATCTGATCAGCTATGCCCCTGTTCCTTACCCCGTTAGGACACAACAATTAAGACTTGTCTTCTTCTCATGTGTCTGCTACCTCCTCCCCTGCAAGGCAAAATGCTTTCAGTTTTCAAATAACGAATCCAAAGTGAAGTTTCTGTATTGCTGAGAGCTAGATCCCATGGTAAACCCTGGCTTTCTGATTTGGATGGTTTCACTGAAACATGAATGGAGCAATAGAAATGCTCACTGGTAGGTCATCAGTTTGGTAGCCCAGAAAGATAGTGACCGACGCCCCAACTGAAGTGCATTGCTGAATAGGGATGGGTGCATTTGTGCTTTGCAGATATGGGGCCTACATTATTATTATTTATTATTAATTTTTTACTATCTCATAGCTTTTGAGTGGCATGTGTAAGATGAGTTGTTCTCAATCCAGCTTCAGTTGGACAAGTTTCAACATCGCAGCCCCCCTACCCCTACGCATGTTGCATTAATTAGCATCATTGTTGGCAGTCTGATAATAGAGATCAAGTACTGAATGCACATTGACATTGAACTGCCCCCTCATAACTAGACCCAGCCTCTAAAGAAGGACGTTATTTAGGTTTGTAGGGACACTTGCGCTGCTGCTACTAATTCTATGTCTGTTCTGTGGCCGAATGGGAAGCTTCATTTTCCATGACTGTTGCTCCTTCCCCTTTCACCAGTGCTATAGTAATACAATTAATGCTTGAAAAAAGGAATTTCATAACCATAAGCAAATACGTTTTTGATTCTTCCATATAGCATATATAAATGAATTTTACTATTTACTTAATGTGTTGTATTTTATTTTTTTTTTTAAAGATTTTTTTTATAGCAGTATTTTTCAACACCAGTTCCTAGACTTCTCTGAATTGTTTGCTACTACATCCTGTGTGAGAGTCTTAGGGCTTGTCTACATTTACCGAGGGATCGACATGCGGCAGTCAATACATCGGCGATCGAGTTAGCGGGTCTAGTGAAGACCTGCTAAATCAACGTCAGATCGCTCTCCCGTTAATTCCTGTACTCCACCTGAACGAGAAGCGCAAGGGGAGTCGGGAGATGCTTACCCGTCAACTTAGCATAGTGTGGACCCCGCAGTGAGTAGATCTAAGTACATCTACTTCAGCTACATTATTCATAGAGCTGAAGTTGCGTAATTTAGATCGATCTCCCCCCGTAGTGTAGAGAAGACCTTACAGGTTTACTAATGCTAACATATAGGGCAGCATTCTTCTTCAAGACCATGGTAGAGCTCTGTTCTGGTCTGCTGTGCTTTCTGAATGTGGGGAATACTATAACGTAACAATTTTGAAGTAGCAAATCATAGAATCATAAAATCATAGCATTATCAGGGTTGGAAGGGACCTCAGGAGGTCATCTAGTCCAACCCCCTGCTCAAAGCAGGACTGATCCCCAATTAAATCATCCCAGCCAGGGCTTTGTCAAGCCTGACCTTAAAAACTTCTAAGGAAGGAGATTCCACCACCTCCCTAGGTAACGCATTCCAGTGTTTCACCACCCTCCTAGTGAAAAAGTTTTTCCTAATATCCAACCTAAATCTCCCCCACTGCAACTTGAGACCATTACTCCTTGTCCTGTTATCCGCTACCGCTGAGAATAGTCTAGATCCATCCTCTTTGGAACCACCTTTCAGGTAGTTGAAAGCAGCTATCAAATCTCCCCTCATTTTTCTCTTCCGTAGACTAAACAATCCCAGTTCCCTCAGCCTCTCTTCGTAAGTCATGTGTTCCAGACCCCTAATCATTTTTGTTGCCCTCCGCTGGATTCTCTCCAATTTTTCCACATCCTTCTTGTAGCGCGGGGCCGAAAACTGGACACAGTACTCCAGATGAGGCCTCACCAATGTCGAATAGAGGGGAATCCTCTTGCAGGCTTGAGGAGATGTCGCCCACAAAGTAAAATTGCAAAATATTCTTTTTTGTTTTTGCTTGTGAAAAAGGTTTGATATAATGAGGGACCTTTTCATTATGGTCTTGGTTCTATAGCTTGTGAAGGGCAAAGAGTATAATGAAGACGTGTTATTTTTATTTACAGGTTATCTTAAATGTGACACCGATGACGGCTGTGAGAACAAAGAAGAAGTAGGAGGAGAAGAGCTCTTTGACACTGTAAATTCCTCAATTGTTTCCGGGGACAGCATCCGATTCTTTGTGAATGTCAATTTGGAAGTACAACAGAATGTAACTGGTAAGTGCATTGTGTTCTCTACAATCCTTACTGAAATGTGAAGAGGTTAAACTATGCCTGCCTTGATCTCCCTGCTTTTCTGATACAGACTTCCCCTGGTAGGTATTTGCCCAACAAAAGCTGTGGTATCCAAGGGAGATTTTCAAAGTCACAGACATCAGTTAGGGATCTAACTACTATTGACTTTCAATGACAGGTACCTAAATACCATTCGTGCCTCTGAAAAGCTGACCCCACATGCATGCCTGGAAGCACCCATTGACTTCAGCGAGAGCTGCTGCCTGCTCAGCATTTTTGAAAATCGAGATATTTTTATGTAGGTGCCTACACGTTTTATGTAGATGTAGTTCTAAAAATGGACTTGGGAGACCAATTTAAAGGACCCATTTTTTTTGAAAGTATATACCTCGGTGTACACTAAGTTCTCTCTCTCTTGTTTTGTTTTTTACTTTCAGTGAGTGTGAGGGGGTGGCGAAATGAGATTGAAGTGAGTTTTCTATTGAGCTCTGAAAGTACTGAGGTGGACTATCATAATGACCAATGAAGTGGGTTTTAGCCCACGAAAGCTTATGCCCAAATAAATTTGTTAGGTGCCACAAGGGCTCCTTGTTGTTTTTGCTGATACAAACTAACACGGCGACCCCTCTGAACTTCTAGAAGTGAGTTCCATAGCTGTGGGCTGGATGCCAGAAAGGCTCTTTTTTGCATTTTTCATTGAAAGCTGAGTAAAATAAGGTGTTTTCCAGTATCAAAACTTTTCTTCACATCAGCATTTATAAGGCTTTGTCTACACTACAGAGGTAGGACAACATAAGGCGCTAATTATTAGGACTGTCAAGAGATTTTAAAAAATTAATCGCGTGATTAATCGCACTGTTAAACAGTAATAGAATACCATTTATTTAAATATTTTTGCATGTTTTCTACATTTTCAAATATATTGATTTCAATTACGATACAGAATACCAAGTGTACAGTGCTCACTTTATATTATTTTTTTATTACAAATATTTGCACTGTAAAAAAGAAACACAGTAAATAGTATTTTTTCAATTCACCTAATACAAGTACTGTAGTGCACTCTTTATCATGAAAGTTGAACTTACAAATGTAGAATTATATACAATAACTAACTTTTATTTTTGAATGCAGTGTAAAACTTCAGAGCCTGTAAGTCCACTCGTCGTCCTACTTCTTCAGCCAGTTGCTCAGACAAACAAGTTGGTTTACATTTGCAGGAGATAATGCTGCCCGCTTCTTGTTTGCAGTGTCACCTGAAAGTGAGAACAGGCGTTCTCATGGCACTGTTGTAGCTGGCGTCACAAGATATTTACGTGCCAGATGCGCTAAAGATTCATATGTCCCTTCATGCTTCAACCACCATTCCAGAGGACATGTGTCCATGCTGATGATGGGTTGTGCTTGACAACAATCCAAAGCAGTGCAGACTGGAGCAAGTTCATTTTCATCATATGAGTCAGATGCCACCAGCAGAAGGTTGATTTTCTTTTTTGGTGGTTAGTATCTGTAGTTTCCGCATCGGACTGTTGCTCTATTAAGACTTCTGAAAGTTTTAATAGAGCAACACACCTCATTCCTCTCAGATATTGCAAGGCACTTCAGATTCTTAAATCTTGGGTCAAGTGCTGTAGCTATCTTTAGAAACCTCTCACTGGTACCTTCTTTGTGTTTTGTCAGATCTGCAGTGAAAATGTTCTTAAAACAAACAAGAAGTGCTGGGGGTCATCATCCAAGACTGCTATAACATGAACTCTAAGGAAGAATGCGGGTAAAACACAGAGCAGGAGACATACAATTCTCCCCCAAGGAGTTAAGTCACAAATTTAATTAACACATTATTTTTTAACTAGCGTCATCAGCATGGAAGCATGTCCTCTGGAATGGTGGCCAAAGCATGAAGGGACATACGAATGTTCAGCATATCTGGAAAGTAAATACCTTGCAATGCCGGCTACAAAAATGCCATGGGAATGCCTGTTCTTACTTTCCGGTGACATTGTAAATTAGAAGCGGGCAGCATTATCTCCCGTAAATGTAAACAAACTTGTTTGTCTTAGCGATTGACTGAACAAGAAGTAGGACTGAGTGGAATTGTGGGCTCTGAAGTTTTACGTTTTTTGTTTTTGAGTGCAGTTACGTAACAAAAAAAAAAAATCTACGTTTGTAAATTGCACTTTCACAGTGTAAATTGCACTGTAGAGATTGCACTACAGTACTTGTATGAGGTAAATTGAAAAATGCTATTTTTGTTTGCCATTTTTATAGTGCAAATATTTGTAATAAAAATAATATAAAGTGAGAACTGTATACTGTGTTGTAATTGAAATCAATATGTTTGAACATGCAGAAAAAAAATCCAAAAACATTTAAGATTTCAATTGGTATTTATTGTTTAACAGTGCGATTAAAACTGCGATTAATTTTTTTGGGTTAATTGCGTGAGTTAACTGCAATTAATTGACAGCCCCACTAATTGTATCAGCATACACACTGTAACCATGCTCCCACCGATGTAAGTGCCCTTCTACACTGACGTAATAACTCCATCTCCTCAAGATGCCTAGGGCTTATGTCAGTGTAGTTAGGGTGATGTAGTGTCTGTGGAGACACTGTGGGTGTAAGAGTAGTTAATTAGCGGGATGGCGTTTTCTGATTTGAATGTCACTCTTGTATTCTGTTGTCTTGTTTCTAATTTGTATTTTTATTGTAATATATAAAAGGAGAGAGGGAGAAACATGCATAAAGTTACTGCATCCAATATAAGTGAATGTGTGATAAAACAGAACACAGGATTTACATGTATTCACATATTCCAAGGTCAGGTCTTCATTTGATAAATCTGTCGCATTTCTGTGCAATTGTAACTTCAAATACGTTTGTCACGTTCATGGCAGCAAATGTAACTGGCACATCATAAATAGTTCTGGGCAAAAAACTGATTTGTTTTGGTTTGCTTGCCGTTCCAAAAAATAAAGAGGAAAATAAAAAATCCACAAACCCAGTAATTGGAAAAGAATCCATTCTAGGATCTCAGTCTTGCCCTATCACGGTCATTATGATTGACTATAAATTGCCACTATGAATGACCATGAATAGCCATTGGGCCAACAAAAGACGTGAGAATGGCTCTCGCCTGGTAGTTAGGGACTCATGTAGGATGTGGGAGGCCAAGTTCAAATCCCTGCTCCAATGACTGTTTATACCAAGTGGAACAACTTCAACAAGAGAGATTGAGAGCCCCTTTACCAGAATATCCCAGAGCCTAGTGGAAAGGGCATTCTCCTGTAGTGTTGGAGACCTGTGTCCAAATCCCTTCTCCAGATCAAGCCATTGGTGGAATTGAACCTGGGTCTCCACATCCCAGGTGACTGTCTTAACCAGGGGGCTAAAACTTACAAGTAGGGCACCTCTTCCTCTCATGTTGTGAATGGGAGCTAAGTCCTGAAAAATATTTTTGGCCAAAATTCTTTGAATTCATCTCAGTTTTGCAAATAGCTTTGGGTTGATTGAGACTGCATTTTTCAGCAAACTAATTTGTCCAAAAAAATTCACCCAGCTCTAATCGTAAACACTGAAGCTTTAGTAAGCAAATCACATTAATCCTGGATAATTAATTGTGTACCTCCAAGAAGAGTGATCAGATGATTCTGCTTCCTTTGATTAGCTATTCTGTTTCTAGGCTGGCCAGCACAAACTATCCTGTGTTCACACAGGTTGTGTATAATCCACACCACGTATGTTGTTGGGAGGGCCAAATGACTAATTAATTAATTAATAGGTTTCAAGGCCAGAAGAGACCACTGTGATCAACTAGTCTGATATCTTGTATAACACATCCTAGAGAATCCCACACAATTCCTACAGTATATCTTTTCGAAAATAACATTCAATCCCGATTTTAAAAATCAGTGATGTAGAATCCACCACGACCCTTTGTAAATTGTTCCAATTGTTAATTACTATCGCTGTTTAAAAAAAAAAACAAAAACAAAAAAACAGTCTTATTTCCAGTCTGAATTTGTCTAGCAGGCAAATCTTAAGTAGGAAGAGAGAGGTTATTTTTACTTCTATATTTGGCATTAGTATGACCACTACTGGAATGCCGTATCCAGTTCTGGTGTCCACAGTTCAAGAAGGATGTTGATAAATTGAAGCAGGTTCAGAGAAATACCCTGTGAATGATTAAAGGATTAGAAAACATGCCTTATGATAGACTCAAGGAGCTCAGTCTATTTAGCTTAACAAAGAGAAGGTTAAGGGATGACATAAGTACAGTTTATAAGTACCTACGTGGGGAACAAATATTTAATAGTAGGTTCTTCAATCTAGCAGAGAAAGGTAGAACCCAATTCGGTGTCTGGAAGTTGGAGCTAGACAAATTCAGACTGGAAAGAAGGTGCAAATTTTTTACAGGGAAGGTAATTAACCGTTGGACATCTTACCAAGGGTCATGGTGGATTTTCTATCACTAATAATTTTTCAATAAATGTTGAACGTTTGTCTAAAAGATCTGCTCTAGGAATTATTTTGGGGAAGTTCTGTGGGCTGTGTTAAGCAGGAGATCAGACTAGATGATCACAATGGTCTCGTCTGGCCTTGGAAGCTCTGAATCTAGGTTACATGTACAGACTTCAGATCATACTTTTATGTAACCGTTCCAGCTGTGCCTTGAAGTTAAGATTCATAAGAATTATTAAGGCTCTAATACTACTAAAAGCATAGAAGACAGCTACACCTGGATTTTGCTCACTGTTTTATTTATCTATTTTGTCAAAGCGTAATAAACCCCTTGGTAACTTACTCAGTGACTAACTTTCTTGTGGGTCGGGCTATTTTGTCATACAACCTCTGTTGCAGCCAGTGGCAGTGGCTGAGTGAACAGCAGCGTGACTCGAGAAATTAATTTGGGGAAGTCCTGTAGCCTGTTTTCTGCAGGAAGTCAGACGAGGTGATCACAGTGGTCCCTTCTGGCGTCGGAATATAAATCTCTGAACGGGAGCTTGCAAAACCCTTTCCAAGATGTCACGCCACCCCTTGTTCAAAGGGAGCCTGGATCTATCATCTGTAATGCATGATGAGACACTTACCTCTTGTGCTAGCCATTTGCTGAAGAGGTATCAGACATGGTGGTTTTCATTTTGACTGAATAATATTTTAATCCTCTGTACCTGGAGTTCTTTGCAGTACTAATGACATGAAGCAAACTTTAATAAATTAATAAATAAATTTAACCACAATTCAACTACCTGAGAGGTGGTCCCAGAGAGGATGGTTCTAGACTATTCTCAGTGGTAGAAGAGGACAGGACAAGGAGTAATGGTCTCAAGTTGCAGTGGGGGAGGTTTAGGTTGGATATTAGGAAAAACTTTTTCACTAGGAGGGTGGTGAAACACTGGAATGCGTTACCTAGGGAGGTGGTGGAATCTCCTTCCTTAGAAGTTTTTAAGGTCAGGCTTGACAAAGCCCTGGGTGGGATGATTTAATTGGGGATCGGTCCTGCTTTGAGCAGGGGGTTGGACTAGATGACCTCCTGAGGTCCCTTCCAACCCTGATATTCTGTGATTCTATGTCCAGGAGACAAGATTGCAGTAACTATTAAGTTATGTATATAAACTAGTCTCCTCTATTGGGTGCTCATCCTGTGCAAATTCTAGATTGCAGATTCTTTGGGGGCAAGGATCTTATATACCTGATATTCTGTATGTGTTTCAGTCAGGGTCCAGACACCCCAATTGGAGAACAGGGTGTCTGAACCCCAAAGCATAAGCAGTTGAATCAACTGGTGGTATACAATGTTGTGTATGAAAACATGTGGAGTAAGATCTTTTATGAAAGCCTGTAATGCTCTGAACATGTGGTTATGAATTTGTGTATTTGAGTAGGTATAAAACGGTGCTCATAATTTGTGCTGCTACATTCAGCTCCTCCACACAACAGGGCGGTCATCAGCCAGGTTGGGGAGGAGCAGTATCCCCAGACAGATGAGACTAGCTCCAAACCCCTAGCATTGTATAACCCAGGAAGAGACAAATGGTTGGCCATTAGGGTTAATGGGAAACCACTGTGCTAGATTTCCCCACCCTAAGCAACCATGAGTCACCATGCCAGGAGAAAAGAAAAGCCGGGAGGGAGCCCTTAAAAAGAAACTGAAGTTTTCATTCTGAGGGGTAGCCTCTAAGCAGGTAGCTGTCGGTGAAATGCTGGATGCTGTCTATGACAGTGTATTCTGGGAAAACTGCTCAGTGATAACAGGCAACTTTTATATTAGACTAATTCCCTTTTCTAATATAAGTGTAAAGCCTGAAGTTGGGTTTTTATGTTTGTTTTTTGTGTGTGTAGTTTGAATGCATTTGCTTTTTCTTATGATTTCATCTCTGAATCTGTGATTTTTCTATTAAACACACTTTTTGTTAATTTTTACCTTAAGCAGGTCTCTGTGTGTGTCAAAGTAAGCTGGTGTCTGGGGGGCTGGTTTCACGCCTTCGGAGGGTGGTGGTGGTGATGAACCAGAGGGGAAAAGTTGGAGTGTCTGTTAGTCAAGAACTCAGGAAGGATGGATTTGGGGAGACTTGAGAGCAGCAGGACTGTTGGGGGTCACCCTGCAAGGAAAAGTGGGCTGGTGAGAGCCAGGGTGAAACTTTATGCTTGGGGGCTGTTTATTGGTGTCCTGGCTCTGAGCCATGGCAGCATTAAGGCATCCAAAGTTACAAGTGAAGAGGTGACAAACTCCTTACTGCTCTGGGCAATCCCCAGAACATCAGATTAAGGCACCCACCCCACTTTCAGTCTAGTACAAATAATAAGCACTTGTAAAAGTACCAAGAGCCATTGGGGATAGGAGCTTGAAAGAAGTATAAACTAATAGAGTAGAATTATGGACCTGGTGACAGCTCTGCTATGAACCTTTCTAGTTAATAACCTCATGTAATGGACATACAACTCAGTACATTCATAATTAGATACTCTTTGCTATAATTTTATTTTAAAATATCTTTGCGTGGGATTAAACAATGTTGAGCAACAGGGCATAGCATGGGCCATAAAATTATGGCAACTAATTTACTATTGTCATATAATTCTGTACCATAGGGAATGGTGTAGCAAAAAAATAGAATATACATTTCAAAAAAAACCCCTCATTTTTAGCTAGCCCGGTCATTACTGTCTAAACCAGCTTTCACCCATAGCCTAAATCAGTCTAGGTGCCCAGATACTAAAGGTTGGCTCAGTTTTGGCACTTGGGTCACTGAACCTGTTCACATACATGTGTGTTGTTTCCTTGTGGTTGCTGGAGAGCCCCCAATATAACTCGTTCTTCAGCCCCTGGTATTATTTGAATATTGGATGCTATCGTCTTTGGCAGAGGTAGATAGGCTGTACTGTTGAATGGCTGTGTTTGTTTATGGTAGGAAGGACTTGGGGTGATTACAAGTACTTGCTTATGTCTGCCTGGGGCCTTGCCATTGCTCATCGTGTAGACAAGGTTTTTTGGGAAGGTTCGGGGGAGGGGGTGATCTTCAGGCTGAATAAAAGAACAATCTCAGCAAAGCTGTTACCCTTTAGGATACTCTGGTTCTTAAAAACTTTTTTGGGAGATGGAAAAGTGGGGAAAGGTTCAGACAAGGAGCTGGTGGTGGTGGTGGTGGTAAGGAAGTCTGTGAGGGGTTTGCAGCGGAGGCTATACAGGGTTGGCAAGATCTCCTATAGGCTTGTTTTCAAGACTCACTTTAATATTTGCAAACATAAAAGCACAGGAGTTTACAATGTACTTACATCTCTGGGTAGAAATGCACAATAAACACAAAGAAATGCCCTTCTTACCTGCCTTCTATATAGGCCTCTGTAGCAATTCTGCCCCAGTCCAAGCCATTCCTCCTCTCCCCACTTTCCCTCTCTGATCTCCCATGTGGGGAGCAGTCTGTCCTCCACAGGATTAGCACCCCCTTTCTGCTCTGTATCCAAGCGTTGCAGGTCCCAACAGAGCTTTCACCCTTGTGGAATTAGACTCTTGCATTGTTCCCTGCAACCCCATGCTACAGAGGCCAAAATAGTGGATCAAAGTAGGCAAAAAATGCCCAGGGAAAAAGGAGAACTCAAACCAGAGCGATCCATTCAGTTGGAGGTTCATGAGCCTCATGGCTCTAGTTGCTATCATTTTATAATCTGTTTGCAAACTGTACATTTCATAACTGCAAATACTTATTTATGCCCCTGACTGCAACAAGGAGACTGAATGTTTGTGCTTGAAAGTTGAAGGGAAAAAATTCCTGGTTATTAGTGACTGGTGAAAAATCAATCTGAAGGAAGGATGTGGCTTTGTTAGAAATAATAATGGAACACAATTTACACTTCACAAGAAATTATAAAGATTGTTCCACCCTCTAGACAATAGACCATTCCTAGATACCGAGAGCCAACAGTTTCCTGTAATACACTCCAGAGACACACGCGCGTGCACACACTCGCCTGCTGCTTTACTAGCAAAACACAGCTTTCCAGCATGCTGTCAGGCCCCTGTTAAGATAATTTTTTTTTTTAAAAAGGGGATGGGGAACGCTGTGGTGGCGCCAAGGAATTCCAGGGAGAGTAGTGGCCAGAGACAAGTGGTCTGGGCCTGACTGGGTATCCTTCTACACACAATAGTCACATTTCCTCACATGAATACCAAAGGCCTTTTTATGTCTACTGGCACAATGCTGACCCAGGGATTACATCTGATAACTCCTATTTTAGAAGTGTGATGTCAGTGTGGGATGTTGGGCTCTTAGGGTTTCCTATACTATAATGGAAAGTGGATACACCAATTGTGTTGTCACATTGTGGAGAGGGCTGGCTTCCCTTCGAGCTTCCTGATCAAGGTATTTTCAAAGCACTGTTTACAAACTTAAGCCCCACACACACACCCTCTTTTTGTGCCTAAGGCAAGCATTTATACAAGAGGTATGTGCTAATTCTAGCTCCTTCACAGTGGATTTGCTTTGGAGGCGGCTGGGAGCCCAGATGTATTCGTGAGAGGTTTCTTTAGTGCCCTATTTGAGCCGATTACCATTTTAAATGGAGTATTTTCCAGCACAAGGGTTAGGGCCAGATCAATAGACGATTTTTCTTGCAAGTATCAGAACCTGTTATTTCAAGAGAATCGGCTCTGCATAGTGACTTGTGTCTGAACGTTTCAGTTAATAACAGGAGTGGGGTGGTGTCTTTCTCTAGTCACAAGTACCTTTGTGCTTTTTCCCCTCTCCCGCACCTTCTATGAGAGAAACTTCCAGTCAGAACTGATCAAGCCAACACCTTACTCACCGTCCAGTTTTCCCTCAAAACTAACAGCTAGACAGACAGTGAGCTGTGTTCACCTGGCTAAGAACTAAGCACATCCCATTAGATTTGTTACCCTGCTACCTTCCCCCACCCCCAAGCTCACTTGTTTCTCTCATTCACTCGTTATGGCTCTTAAATTGTAAGCTATTTGGGGGCAGGGTCATTGCTTATGTCAGAGGTTCTCAAACTGGGGTCCGTGGATAGTTCTAAAGTGCGCGCCCAGGCGGCCCACCTAATTAGTGGAACGGGAGTGGCTCCACTAATTAGGTGCCTGGACCCTGGAGAAGATGCATGTGCTAGGTGAGGTGATGGCCTTGGGGGGAACAGGGGGTAGGTGGGAGGAGGCAGTGGGGTGAGAAGAGGGGGTGGAGGGAATTTGGGATGTGCAGGGCTGCGGAGGCCAGAGAAAAAAGGTGGCTTCCCCAGCTCCAGGGCTGCGGCTGCCGGGGAGAGACCCCCCCACTTCCCAGCCTCAGCTCGGGGGCTGTGGTGGCAGGGGAGAGAGGGCACATCCATCGCATTAGAAAGGTTAGACTAGTGATATTAAAATATCAGTTGTGTGCTTTTATTTCTAAAACAAAAGAACGTTTTTTAAGGGTTTTTTTTAATATAGCGCTTCTATCCAAAGTGCTTTACAACAGTTAGCTAACGGTACACACGACATTTGGAAAGCTAATGTACTCAGTGCTTTTTTTTTTTTGCCTCTGTCTTCACGAACAAGGTCAGCTCCCAGACTACTGCACTGGGCAGAACAACATGGGGAGGAGGTGAACAGCCCTCTGTGGAGAAAGAAGTGGTTTGGGTCTTTTTAGAAAAGCTGGACGAGCACAAGTCCATGGGGCCGGATGCGTTGCATCCGAGAGTGCTGAAGGAGTTGGTGGATGCAGTTGCAGAGCCATTGGCCATTATCTTTGAAAACTCACGGCGATCAAAGGAGGTCCCGGATGACTGGAAAAAGGCTAATGTAGTGCCCATCTTTAAAAAAGGGATGAAGGAGGATCCGGGGAACTATAGGCCAGTCAGCCTCACCTCAGTCCCTTGAAAAATCATGGAGCAGGTCCTCAAGAAATCAATTATGAAGCACTTAGAGGAGAGGAAAGTGATCAGGAACAGTCACATGGATTCACCAAGGGCAAGTCATGCCTGACTAACCTAATTGCCTTCTATGGTGAGATTACTGGCTCCCGGAATAGTTTGTCAGAGTTGGCAACCCTACTAGGGGGCTCTGATTTTATTTGGGGTTTAAATCCTCAAACTCATTTTTTCTCCCCAATGCCCAATCCAAATGTCACAATTAGAGTTACACTGGGGGTGGGAGGGAGAAGTTCTTGTGAAGCTGACTGCCTTTATCCCTTGTCCATTTGCTGCTGTTAGTGCACCACTGAAAACCTGAACCTCTGTCTTCCTGATTTCTAATGCTGGCTGTCGACCAGCTTGCAAATGAAAGGCCCTCAGCTAAGTCATGGAGTGAATAATCATGGCTAACAGCAAAGCAGAAGAGCTGTTTGAGTGCCCCTTTCAAGAACAGTGGCGTGAGTTGAGTTCCTGTCACCGCTCACAGTGCCCCCACAAAAGTGTTGTCTACAAACTACAAAATGGTGGGATGGCCGTTGGTGCTGCAGTCCAGGGTTCATGCCACCTCTGTTAGAAATGTGTTTTAACTTGTTTGAGTCCTTGCGGGGCGGGGGGAAATCGCCAGCCCTGATGCAGAATGCAGCTTTTGTCTAAGTGCCCAAACATTATCGCTTCAAAAACTGAAAATAAGACTTTTAACTAGAAAATAATGAAATTGCTCTTATTTTGCTCAACTTTATTAGCTGGAGTTGACTTATTTTATTATGCTAGCACGTGGAGGAGTCTATCAGGTTCTGGACCCTTTTGCTGTGGCTGCTGTACTAAAAAGCCAGTTCCTTCCCCAAAGATCTTAAAATCTTAGAGTGGGTCTACATACAACTTGTGCACTGTCCCTTAATGTGGAGACATCCCAAAAACGTGTGGTTGTGATTTTTGCAGACCCCAAAGGCTAGTCCTGGGGGCATAGTAGGGGGTAGGAAATTTGAGTAAATGAATAGCTTTAGAGAAAGCGAGTGACAAGCATGCGACAAGCTTTCAAACCTATCATTCATTTTGAATGAGTTTGTTTTCAAGGCTGCCTTTGCATGGGAAAATTCTAGCAGTTCCTTTTTAAAAACGAAATCGGAAACTTTCTTTTGCATTTCCAGGTTGTCCCGATCATGGGAGGTTAGCAGGTTATGCGGAGAAAACTTTGCCTTCAGGTGCATAGAGTAAATGTCACAATAAACATCAAATCATCCTATTTATAGGTTTCAGAGTAGCAGCTGTGTTAGTCTGTATTCGCAAAAAGAAAAGGAGGACTTGTGGTACCTTAGAGACTAACCAATTTATTTGAACTGAAGCTTTCGTGAGCTACAGCTCACTTCATCGGATGCTGTAGCTCACGAAAGCTTATGCTCAAATAAATTGGTTAGTTTCTAAGGTGCCACAAGTCCTCCTTTTTGCATACTATTTATGAATCTTTGTCACATCAGACCCATTCTTGTTAAGCTACAGAAGCTAACCTGTCCTATTAAAGTCTGCTTGCCACTGCTGAGGGTTGGAAAGAGACTTTGTCCTAGGTACTAGATAATACTATAACAAAAGGAGAAAAGCGATGGTGCTCTGCTAGAAATTCTGAATGCCCATATGCAAAGCCACAAGTGCGAATTCAACATGGTGCAATTTGTCACGGTCACGGTAATAGTATTTTAAACTCCCGATGAACTTCTCAAGGCTAATCTGAGCAAACCAGTAGGCGTGTTGAATATCATACAGATCATAATGTGTGATACCTAAGCACAGGTTCTGATGTACGTCTGGGGTTTATTTGCTGATTTGTATTAATTAATTTTATAAAAATCTCCGGACAAACTGGAGTAT
Source organism: Natator depressus (assembly GCF_965152275.1). Taxonomy (NCBI): domain Eukaryota; kingdom Metazoa; phylum Chordata; order Testudines; family Cheloniidae; genus Natator; species Natator depressus. The sequence goes on along the minus strand of NC_134237.1, from coordinate 134,174,238 downwards.
AGTTTAACAAATGCAAAGTTGGAATCCTTGTACCATTATTAGTTTCTGTTTGCTACATGCAGAGATAGGTAGAGGTAATGAAAGTACTATATTTATTAGATTTTTCTAACAGATTTTCAAACCACATTCTTGTTCGGGATTTTTAAAATTTTATTTTCAGCAAGGAGGAGCATAAAAAATAGAAATGAAAATACAAAATGACCGTGGTATATTTTTTTTATTCTTAAATATTTTCTAAAATTCTATTTTCCCCCCCATCCTCCTGTTTTTTGTATGAAATTATTTTATGTAACTGCCTCCAGCTGTTCAGATTAGTTCTGTGTTTGATGCGTTCTGTCTAGCTCTAATTCTATGCTGTGTCTGCTCAGTCTGTTTACCGAGATATCCATCACTGGGGTATCTAAGCACCAAGAGCCAGTAATCCAAGAAAACACACAAAGACAAAGGCCACTAAGAAGCTCCTGCAACACATGTGCCCCAGTGTGTTAGCTATGTTCATTCAGTATCAGAGTCAAGAATTCCGCTCGCTCAGGACAGTGTTATTAACAAGGAAGACTTGCATGATATGCTTCCTTTCCTGGGAAAGAATCCAAGCTGTGTGCTTGGATACTGTGATGAATGAGGCTCCAGGCCTTATAAAACTTCCATACATTCCTTAGGATATTTGATGAGAAGTTTAAATGGCCCTGGTCCAGAAGATGTAATCAGAGATGCTTTTGATGATGAAGCAAAAGAGTTCATTCAAGAAGATTACTTGAGAGAATTGCTGATGGTAATTGGACTGGTTTACTGCTGAGTTAGTAGATGAGCTGAACAGAGGGTCATGAAGTGACAAAGGGTAACTTCAATTATATTAGATTCATGCACATCCTTAAGGATGGAGCAAAGGACAGACTGCAGATAATCAAACACCGATAGATATATTTTATTTTGAGTCTCACTTCATTTCTTTGGGTGTTTTTTTTTGTTTTGTTTTGTTTTGTTTTTTTTAACCGGAGCCGCCAATTGCATGCTTTCAGCTTTTGCATTCCTCTCTGTTTTTACTGATTCCAGGTCTCTCTAGCACACTTCTACCTGTGTAATTAGACTGTCAGTGGAGGGTATTGTAAAGGGAAAGCATTTGGGAATAATGAAGAGCGAATATAAAAGCCTACGGAAACTGCTCATTTTTTCTGGTCACTGGATAGCTTACCTTTTTATACTACATATCATTTTTAAGTAAAGATGACTTATAAATCAAATATTCCTGGCAAAGACATTTTAACAATCATAACTTTCATATGGGGACTTGCATAATCTATAACACTTCAAAGTTAATTCCACTTTAATAACTAGTTGATTGATGAAAGAAATGGGTGTAGCCTCTGCACTCCGAGAGTTTCTATGGTAAATAGTAGTTATGACATCTGAACTGCCTTATAATATTTCACTGTGCTTAAAGGGGTGCATGTGCGGGCTTGTCTTCCCTGTAGAGTTAACTTGAGTTGTAAACTCACGTGTTGCCCCAACTCGAGGTCCATCCACACACACTAAACCTTAACTCAAGTGTGGGAGTGCTTTTAACTTGAGGGGAATATAGGCTAAAGCTCAATTGTGCACAACTTGTCAGCTGCTAATAAAACCATTCTGTGCACCGAGCCATTCGCTTTCTGTAGCTCCAGTGTTCCACAGAGTGGCAGCTCTCTCTAGCGTGTGGATAACTCAAGTTAACTCTACAGTGAAGACATAGCCTGTATGTCTGATGGACCCCACTGCTCGTGTCAATCAGGTTTATTTCCACTGAAGATCATGGAGTTAAGCAGAGCACCAGTTGAGGACGTGGCTGGTAAATGAGAGGGGGGAGTGGATCAAAAATATTTTGCATATAAAAATAAGATAATAGAAGCAGTTCAGCCATTTAAAGATGTGGTTTTAAAAACAGCCAATTTAGAAAAGATTACTAGCTTTTAATGGCCCTGATTGCAGTCTACGCAGTCACGGCTCCACATATAGAAGTTCTCTTGCACTTTTGCTACTTCAACAAAGACGTGTTCCGTATTTCCATTGAACTCTGTGGCAGTGTGGAAGAGTTGTTTCTGCATTTTCACTGTATTTTGTGTCCTAAAACAATAAAGTACTGAAAATACAGTGGTGCTTTTGGTACTGTGAAGAAGAAAGGAGGAATTTTTAACAGAAGTGCAATCCCGATAGATATGAATTCAGACCTCTGAAATATAGGGCAGACATTTTTTCCACTGGCCATTCAACTGTCTTTGGTTAACATACAAGGGAAATTACTTATTACTTGGTACACAAGAAGTAAATACTTTTTTTTATTTATTTTTAATACTACAGTACAAATGTATGGAGGCCTAGAGTATTTCCTACTTCATGCCAAGAGCTATAGATATGCAAAATTTTCTTGATTGATTATTAATTTATTTTGCTGTTTGGAGAGGATTGAGAGTAGGAATTTCCTATGCTTTGCTTTTCAGTTCTCCATAATTTAGGTAACAAATTAAAAATCGCTTTAATATATATTGTGTGGCTAGCAAACAGAGGTAGGAATTTAGAATACAGAATCTCATTAAAATAACTTTCTCAGTGCCTTTTTAGATGTTCATAAGTTTCCTATCACTTTGGTATCTAATGCGTGTAATATTACACACAAAATAAGTCTACAAAAACTCCAAAAATAGTTTGCAGTGCTTGGTCTTGTCAAGGTAATGCCATAAAGTTCGATCCTTTACAAGTTGGTGGTGGTGGTGTTTTCCCATCCTGTCTCCAAGTCATCATGTCACTTAGTCTGTCAGAACTGCTCCCAAAGTGGGAGTTTTTTGCATTAATTACTGTGAATGCATGGTTGGATTCTAAATGAGGAAATATTCTTGATCCTTTGAAATATTTTGTCAGTAACCCTGAATGAGAGACAGATGCATGGGATACAGTTACATATTTTACTTACTGGATTGGGGATTAGGTGAAAATAATCTTGTCACTAATGGAAAAAATCATATTTTTGCAGAACCTTGAAGCATTTTGCTGACTTATTTCCATTTTTTTTGTTGATTTCAATAGTAAAGAAAATTTCTGCACACTGAATAGCTCTTTTGTTGCTGCAGTCACAAATTTGTCTGCAAAGGTTATTAAATGTTGCCAATGTCAGACCAAAAAGCTTCATTTGTCAGCAGAATGATAAACTTTCACCTTACATTATATTGTAGCATATTTGCAAAGCTTTCATTTGATGCCTGTTGCTTGTCAGATACCTATGATTGTAATGTTTTTCTCAAATTCTTTTCCAGTAGAAAGTGAAAGTGCTGGCTGTGTTTTATTACATACATCTAGAAAGGTAAGTAGCAGTTCTGTTTACCTGGTTAATCCTTTTTAACTCGCTCCTGTAAATCATAACACGTTAATAGAAAAAGTAAGGTTGATCATTTCTTCTTTCTGGCCTAATCAGAAGACATTTAAATGCCTTGCTCTCTCAGAATACCTTTGTTTCTATTTACCTCCAAAAAGTCATGTACTGTCCTCCTTTTCCAAACACAATTTCTTTTGCCATCAACATTTAATATCCTTCTTATTGGGCCATATTAATTCATCGCTTGCTCTCATGAAACTGCCTGAAAGGTGGTCCACGCCTACACACAGCAGTACAGTCTCCTTAGCTTGCCTCAGACTTAAAAACAAAAGCACCCAATAGACATTGTAACTGTGTGATTCAGTTTCCTGTTTATCCCAGCTAATCAGATCTGCCTTCAGGAGGTTCAGCGGGAGTGAACTCCCTTGAAGCAGTGTAGCCAAAGAGGATTATTGTCGAATAATGTTTATTTTGCACTTAGTTATGAGGCCATAACACATTAGTGCCAACAGAGAAATGAAAAAATTCATATAGAAACCGCATTACTGCAAACAATTTTAATAAATAGGTAAATCAACCAGAAAGCGTGTTGCAAGGGAAATGGAAACTTACCCAATATCACTTACAATCTAGAATCTTGGCAATCCGGTGGGATCTGGAAACTGAGAGAGAGAGAGACGGTCTAAATTTGTGGTGTTCCTTTAAATCTTCTTGACTCATTCCCCAATTTCCCACCTGCCCACGAGCTCTGAAGTAAGACTCGCTAGCCCTTCAAAACCCAATAGGTTACGTGAATATAATTATTAAACCTATTAATTTTGGGCCAGATTTTGAAGTTTGTGTTCTTTATGTGCAGAAAGCTGTATTTAGACACTTAAGTGCCTGTTTTAGGCACTTAAATGCTGATTTAGGTGCTTGAAACCATATCCATGTTTAGGCACTCTAATTTAGCATTTACATACCTAAAATGGGTATTTAGATGCCTAACTTCAGGCACCCATGTTTGGAAATTGGTTTAAATGGTTTAAGATTTCCCCTCTCCACACAAAAACCCAAAAATGTTTTGGGTGGTAAACAGAATAAAACAAATAGTCTCTTAAAACACAAACTATAACCACAAAAGAGAGTTTCTTTTTAGAAAGAAGAAATAAAAGGAAGGCAGCAGTGAATATGTAGCAGTTTGCTTTTTGAATTGAAAGATATAGCTCACTTATTTGTATACAGGTAGCACTTAAAGGATTTTAGGGCATAATTACCATTATTTATTATTCAATCTGTCATATCTACTTTGGCCAGAATTAGCTAAGGATTCTGTAGCCAATTTGCTTGACCCCAGAGGAGGACTGGTTCAGAGGCCTTGTGATGATGTGCTCAGATGGGACGGTGTAAGAGACATAGAGGCACCTAGACCAATGGTTCTCAACCTATTTATCATTGAGGGCTGCACATGCAGTTCTCCATGTTTTAAGGGGGCAGAGGGTGCATCCACACAATATATAGACTACATGTGTGGCCCTGAGGATGTCACATGGGCTGAGAACTACTGACCTAGAGAGAGTGAATGTATTTCTCTCCCCCCTACCCTTTTTTTTTTTTTAACTGCATTCTCACTTTTGTTCGGTATTTGCTTCCTTCACTGTGAATGCCGGAGTAGTCCGCACTCAAAGCATCTTGCAAGTCACGGGCCACCACGTTATTTGGGTAGGGGTGAGGAGTTGCTTTTCTGCCATTCTCCCACACTAACCCTTCTCTGCAGCCCCAAAGTCCCCAGGTAGAACGCATTCAGAGCTGTCACCGTCTTGTTTTCTGAAAGACACTGCTGTCCTTCAGGGCACCCTTCCCCGGCCAGCCACCTGCCATGCTGGCTGAATGTGTGCCTCCTTACCCACCAATCGGGAGCAGGCAGAGTTGGCTTAATTTCTTTTTTTGACAGAGGTGATGCGAGTGCCACTGTCCTCTACTAAAGTCTCCTTCTCTGCGGCTGGAACCCTCCTTCTCTTTGTATAGCCCAAAGACAAGAGAACGCCCGAAGGCAGTGGATGGAGGGGTAGCAGTGCAATGGGAGAGGGGGGTTGGGAGACCCACAAAAGGGCATAAAGAAGAGGAAATGTGATATGTTGTGACCTTTTTGACTGGGGGCATGTGGCGCCCCTGCCGTGACTCTTGGTGAGTCATTTAAAGACTGGCCACTTTTCACTGAGGTGAATTCCAAAGCCTTGTACCTGCTAGAATGCACAGGCAGATTCCGATCTCCCCTGGGACAGGTGATGGCATCACAGATAGCTACAGCAGAGCAGCATTTCCTTATGCTCTTGTAGGTGTTCTGCCATCAGCTACTGGCAGGGAAAATCAGAACGCTGAATGTGTCTTCTCAGCAGGTATGTCAAGAAAGAACTGATCTTTTTTTCCAAATTTTTTTTTTTTTTTTAAATCTCTCTCTGGTCCAAGTTGCATGCGGAGCATTGATCACTACTAGCTGTTGTCTGTCATTCAAATCTGCGAGTATATTGCAGTGATTTTTAAAGAAGAATTAAATTCTTAATGCTTGCTTTCCAGTTGAATAAGTTACAGCTTTAGACTGGATACTTGTCATCTTGCTATTGAAGTGTTTTCAATTCAGCCCGTTCTCTGGAATGGACCAATGCCTTTGCTTTTTTCTCTATTGAGGCATATTTTAGTATCCAGTCTTGGACAGTGGCTCATGGCAGATACATGAGAAGAGTACATAAATTCCTATAATACAGCTATTCGTGTAGTCCTCTACCATCTACAGAGAGGAAATACTTCTTGCCTCCAGCTGGTGATCATCTTATGTACTGTAAGCATGAGAATCAAAGAAGCCAAACATATTGTTGGCAGGATTTGAACCTGCTTATGAGAACCCCAATCAATTGAGTGAATTGCCTGAAGCAACCTCGACAATGGGAAAACTAGGAAATAATGCTCCTGAGAGTAAATTTTTGGAACACGTTTTTGAAACTTTCTTGCAGCATTTGTGAGCAGATGTAATCACCAAAGCAGCAGTAGCCCAACAGATAAAACTCCTTTTGGGCCTGGTTGATAATCCATATTTATTGTTGTTGGCTGTGGAGCCATGGATATCACTTGTGAAGGGGGAAAGCAATTTTAATTATGTTCTTTCATTCCTGTAAACACAACACATTCAAAGACTCTTTGTTTCCCTCTTACAATGAAGACAACTTGGTTTTTGCAATGTTGTAATTGCACTTCAGGAGTATAAAGAATTATTTTTTCTTCCTCTTATAACCACTGTCTTGTTATGAGGCTTTTTCAGTTTTCATTAGGAAGATTCCAGCATAAAGCATCCCATTGTGACTTACACATTCTCTGTCTAAATTATTCTATGTAAGAAATTGATTGATGCAAAGTAAAACAGTGTTCATTGCAATGGATGTGTTGCTTGTACTGACAACTTGATAATTAAAGTCATTAGTAAAATGTTACTTACACGTTGATTAAGCTATACATGGAAAAGGAAAAGAGGTTGCATTTGTCATGTATGAGACAAATGTGGACCCCCAACAATAAGGATATAGGGTAACATTTTTGAAAGTGCTCAAGTCACTTTTTCAAAGGTGACTTAGGAGCCTAAATCTGATTGATTTACGATCAGATTTAGACTCCTATAGGCCTAAATCACTCTTTGAAAATGGGACTTAGGAACCTTAACCATTCATTTAGCACTAGTATTTAAAATTTGTATTTTTATATATGTCCTTTTGCCAGAACTTTGCCTGAAGCACCAGTAGAATTGTAAATGTATTGCAGTATCTATTTGATTGTGTACATACTGTGGTCTGATTATTTTTTTCTTTTAACAAGCACCCGCAATTTCCACTGACGTGAGCTGGAACTGCAGGTCCTTAGTTCAATGATAACTGAATTATTTAACTAACAAAAAGTAACTTACGGAGTTATCACAGTGCTGCTGCTCGGCTGTGGTCAAGCCTGGCTGTGTTCTCAGTCTCCGTCTCTATGACTTTCCTGTCTTGTGAGTGGGATTCTGTGGAACTCCTACTGTCCCGTGGGATGTGTGGCACAAAATCTTCAGATCTGTGTCAGTTTTACAGCCCGAACAAACTGCATATGTGTGGCTAACTATACAGGCGGTCAGGGTGCTCTAGTAGGTCATTGGTACGTACAGCGTGAGTATGAAACATCTAATGAGAGAACCTTTCCCTCACACAGTACCTGAAATTAAAGAATTTTGAGGAAGAAGTCAGAGCCCACCGTGACCTGGATGGGTTCCTGGCCAGAGCTATCATCATACTGGATGAGACAGCAACCTCCTTGGATGATGTCCTTCGAGAAATGCTGAAACACTTCGCTGAAGATTCTGATAACACGGAGCCAAGCTGCAACTTTGACAAAATAATGAGCACTTTATTCACCGATTCAGGAGCCCCCAGAGAAGGGAATGGTAACTACCTCTTCATTTATTGTAGCTGTGGAGTTTCTATCTGAGCTGCATGTTTTGACTCTTATGAACAACATCTAAATTGCTTTGTATCATTTTCATTATTGCTTATGAGTCTTGATATTCACTGCTCGTTCCCCGTGACCACACGCTCCTATGTTGTGTGTCATGCCGTTGGCAACATTTATATCTGAGTCATTTATTAATGTGGTAGCTGAGTTATCCCATGTTGTGTCTGTCTGAATTGTTAAGATACGTTTTATACTTAAACTGGAATATTGACTTTGTGTCTAAGTTAAGTCATCTTGGTTCAGTCTGAAGGGATGGGTCATCATCAGCACTGAAGTGCTCTTTGTATTTCATTACCCTTTGGTCTCGAATATTTCTCTTTCTGTAATTGAGCTTGTTTGTTTGTGGTGTTTGTTAGAGTCCCTTCGGGGCTGGTACCGCTTGCTCCCAGAAATACTCCGCTTTGCCATGGGAATCTCTCTAAACCTTAAATCACCCAACTTGACACATGCTTGTGAATTCCTCCATGGCTCCGCTGAAATTCTGCGTGGTTGCAAATATCTAACCAGTTGAGGAGACCTGGATAGAACTTCCCTTGGAGCCATTTAACATTGTTTCTTAGTCAAATGAAAACAACGAGGAGTCTGGAGCATATGTAGCTCTGCAGTTTCTCTTCATTTGCAAATTTAACATCATTAATTTGGGCTTGAATAGGGACTGGGAGTGGCTGGCTCACTACAAAAGCAATTTTCCCTCTCTTGGTATTGACACTGCCTCATCAATTATTGAGTGGACCACATCCACCCTCATTGAATTGGCCCTGTCAACACTGATTCTACACTTGTAAGGTAACTCGCTTCTCTTCATGTGTCAGTATGTTTATGCCTGCATCTGTAATTTTCGCTCCATGCATCTGAAGAAATGGGTTTTTTTACCCACGAAAGCTTATTCCCAAATAAATCTGTTAGCCTTTAAGGTGTTACCGGACTCCTCGTTGTTTTTGTGGATACAGACTAATACGGCTACCCCTCTGATACTTGACAATCAAATGAAAGTGACAGGAGGCAGTTCCTCTTCTCCAGAAATTCGGTGTGATGCCGTAGGAGCAACACTAGCTGGCCTTCGGCATAAGATGCTGGAGCCGTGATCAAATCGTACTCAACCATGTAACAGTACACGATCTGGAGGGCTGGGTGCCGGTGCCATTACCCATGAAACACTAGCAGAACGAAGATGCATTGATTGCAAGCATCCTTGTGCATTTTAGAATCTCTTCATTGAGAGTAAAATATTTACATGAATATACAAATGTGTGTTACTTAAAATACAGTGGTCCCACCTTTAAGTAATTTAATTAACAAATTTGACAAGACTCCTGAGTAGCACATAGGTTCCTGTAGGTTCCTGCTTTGGTTATTCCATGCTAAGCTTTCATTTGTTCATATATGTATAGCTATATGTAATACAGATTTTTCTGCCTCTTTTCAATGGCAAATGAGCATAAAGTTTTATAAATTGTTCCACAGAACAAGCAATGGGAATAAAATAGTCCGACCAAAGGATAAGATTTCCTCTTCTGATACTTGGAGTCCACTTAACCTTATTTTCTTTCTATAAGAGAGGTCTTCTAGCCTGACGCTGTCAGCTTCATTACGAAGAGAAGACCACTGCCACTCCAGGCTGTAAAATGTCTTTTAAGGACAGTATTTGAAAACATCAGGTTGAGTGTTTCTATCTTTTGTCCTTTTTTCATGTGCATCAATCCAATCAGCAGATAAGCGAATAAAAGTGCAGTATTCATGCCAGTGCTTTGACAGTGTTTTCCATCAGAACTCTGCACGAGTCTGCTTTGATGAGTAACAATTTCCAGTACATTTCTAAGTGTGTCTTTTTTTTTTTTTTTTTTTTTCTAGTTCACCTCCTATCCGATACAATTCAGGGGGTCACAGCAACCGTCACAGGGGTTCAATATCAACAGTCCTGGCTCTGTATCATGTAAGTACATCAGACTATTGGGAACCCTTCCTGGGCTGCTCAGAACCAGAAACATTTTTTCCTGTACAAAACAACATGTATTGCACTTTATAAATGAGAATTTACTCCCTTCTGCTCATGGACACATAATAATAATAATTAATAATAATTAATTAATTACTTTGCACTACCTCCCATCCAAGGGTCTTCAATTGCTTTTTCAAACATTAATGAATTCAACGTCTTAGCACTGATATGCTGTACTGTGAATGTTCCCCATTTTACAGATGGGGAAACGGAGACAGACAGTTTAAGTAATTAATGAAGGTTGCACAATATTTTTTACCTCTCTGTACGATATTAGACAAAATATTGCTGGAATACCGTGTCCAGTTCTGGTATGCACGTTTTTAAAAGGATATTGAGAAATTGGATGGGTTCATGGTCTGGAAAACATTTGTTACAATGAGACACTTGAGCAGCTCAATCTGTTTATCATATCTAAGAGATGAGTAAGAGACAGTTTCATCATTGTCTACCCATTACCTACCCAGAAGAAGGAGATCTGACTCCAAAGGGCTCTTTAATCTGTCAGGCAAAGGCATACGGAGACCAGCACCTAGAAGCTGAAGTGAGATACACATATTTAACAATGAGGGAATTAAATATTGACACAGAATATCAGGGGATGTGGTCAACTCCATCACTTGGCATCTTTAATTTAGGACTCGGTGTTTCTGTGAAAGGTATATTTTAGTTCAGCCACAAATTGTTGGGCTGGCTGAAATCACTGGGTGAAATTCTATGGTCTGTGTTATGCAGGAAATCATACCTAGATGATCACACTGGTCCTTTCTGGAATTAAAAAACTATTACTCTAGAAGTCACTGACTGATCTGGGAAATGAACTCTGATCTTCTAACTTCATCCTCTGCATTACCACACGCTCATGTGTCTTTCAAACAAAGGTTTGGAAAAGGTGTAATAATGTCACTGGTAATTATATGTGCGTATCAAGAGGAGAATATGTATCCCTGATTAGTCTGAAGAGTGCCTGAGAAAGTTGTCATGAGAAGTCTTCTGTTTCAAATTGAAGTGGCTATTGTGGTGGCACTGAGGATTTCCATTCCTCTGGTAATATTTGTCCTCATCTCTGGACCCTGCCGCTGCATCCATGCTATGATGTTTGTTCTTAGCTCATAAATCTATCAGAGCTTTGCTTTGGTTGTGTGTGTTTGGTTGGGGTTTTTGCCTGTTGTATAAGAGAGAGAGTGTTACAGAGAATGATTCTTCAGAGATAATTAAATATATTGCATATTATACAGCTTTCCGGTGTTAATTTGTTGTATGAAATTAAGAGCAAGTTACTTGTAGCATTGTCCTATGCAAGTATATGCACTGTTGTTTACTGACCAGTCTACAAGTTGAACATGTATATAGAACCCCACATCTAGGCACATGGGTATTTGATGCATAATTGTTTTGCTCTAGTAAGTTGTTAAGTGCTACTGATTCAGTATGGTTGAAGCAGTGTTTCATCCAGGGAACACTGGGGGGTGGGAGCTGAATTGTGAGATTGTAATGTAATGCATTTTCAGCCTGTGTTACCACCTGTAGACTAGAATAGTGCTCATGGCCCCTCCAATCCCCCAGTACGAGTGTTTTGGATCACTAGGTCTACAGAAGCGCCACGGTGACTGAACGCGTTGAGAAGACTAACGATATTTTTACTTACCTGTTGGGGAAAGGATTTACTGTCTTTAGGCAACTGAGCAAATAGAATTTTTCAAGGCTTACATTAACCACATCTTCGTGGAAGGGTTTTCTCCTTTGAGCCATAGTTTGGTGATGCATTTCCTTGTTGCTGGTGACTTGGCAGGTTTTGGAGAGCAGATAGTTTATCATCACAGCTGAGGGATTTATATATATATATGTGACCACAATGTTCGGATCTGTTGCAGAAGATGGGCTTGGTAACCTGCTTGCCAACATCCTTTTCAGCAGAGGGTAGAGCCTGATATAAATTCATTAGTAATTAACAACATGATTGATTTAGTTTAGAATTCTCTCCCTAGCGGTGTGCACAGTTTGCAGGATGTCTGTCGAGAAATCATCACTTTTGGCACCTCGAAATTCTGGTAAACCCTAAGAAAGCTCTTCTCTTCTTTACCTAGTTCTGTCACATGACACATCCACTCCCTAAGTTGAAGCTGTCTTTATTTGCTGAGTTATCTGCAGAAACAGGCACCTGTGTGCTGTATGGGGACCATACAAGTACCTAGACTGTAAACTCCCCACCTATTTGTACAGTGCCTAGCAGAATGAAGTCCTTGTAAATGACTAGGGCTTCTAGGCCCTATGGTAATACAAATGATAAATCATCATAATACTGTCAAGACAGTAAATTAGATTATAAACTCTTTTGGGGGAGAGACCTTTTTTTTTTTTTATGTCTATAAAATGTCATGTACACTATAGGACTGCATAAATAATATAGTTCCTTTACTACTATTGAGAGCTGCATAGAGAATGGTAATATGTCCTTTAGAAAGGTCTGTCTTTCTGAATGTTTGTGGTTCATTTCCAAAAGACCATGGTTTGCTGTATGTTTTCCCAGTTTCAAGTCTGAGGGTTGATATAGAGGCATCCGTGGTTTTAATGTGTTTGATCTATAAAGTGTCCATAAATGGCATTGATTTCAATGAGGAAGCTGGAAGAGCTATTCCTTCCCCCCTACCTCAATAGAAGTCCCATCGATATGTGTGGAACAGTATCTGATATCCAAACTAGGGATAATAAACAAATAAACAAACAAACTAGGGAAATGCAACCTAGAGGGAGCTACTATAAGGTGGGTGCATAACTGGTTGGAAAACCGTTCCCAGAGAGTAGTTATCCGTGGTTCACAGTCAACCAGTTCTGGGTTTGGTTCTGTTCGATATCTTCTTCAATGATTTAGATAATGGCATAGAGCAGCGGTTCTCAACCAGGGTCCGGGGCCCCTTAGGGGGTCGCGAGCAGGCTTCAGGGGGTCCGCCAAGCAGGACCACTGTTAGACTTGCTGGGGCCCCGGGCAGAAAGCCAAAGTCCTTCTGCATGGGGCTGAAGCCCAGGGCCCTGAGCCCCTGCCACCTGGGGCTGAAGCAAAAGCCTGAGCAACTTAGCTTCATGGTGCCCCCTGTGGCATGGGGCCGTGGGCAATTGCCCTGCTTGCTACCCCCTAACACCAGCCCTGGCTTTTATGTGCAGAAAACCAGTTGTTGTGGCACAGGCGGGCTGTGGAGTTTTTATAGCATTTTTGGGGGGCCTCAAAGAAAAAGCCCAAGCATAGGAAGTACACTTACGAAGTTTGTGGACAGTACCAATCTGGGAGGGGTTGCTTTGGAGGATAGGATTATCGTTCAAAATGATCTGGACAAACTGAAGAAAATAGGATGAAATTCAATAAGGACAAATGCAAAGTACAGTAAAAACTCTTTTATCTAGTACTACACCAACCGGCAAGCTCTGTAAACCAGCATTGCTGATCTGCACTGAAAGTCCAGTTTATAGTGCGGTTGGTGTGGGGCCAGTAGGGGGCTGAGACATAGGAGGGGCTGTCAGGCACGCTCTGGGAGGGAGTTTGGGTCCAGGAGCGGGCTTGGGGAGGTGTTTGGGGCACGGGAGGGGCTCGGGGTGCTGGATCGGGGGACGCTCACCTCCGGTGGCTCCCCATAAGCACCTCCCCATCCCTGCTGTTGCTGGTGGAGGTGTGGCCAGCCGGCTCTGCAGGCACGTTGCCGCCGTCCCCCAACCCTGAGCGCTGGCTCCACAGCTCCCAGCCCATTGGCCAAGAACTGCAGCCAGTGGGAGCTGCAGGGGGCGACGCCTGCAGACCAAGGCAGCAAGACGCAAGAAGTAATTCTTCCGCTCTACTCTGCGCTGACTAGGCCTCAACTGGAGTATTGTGCCCAGTTCTGGGCACCACATTTCAGGAAAGATGTGGACAAATTGGAGAAAGTCCAGAGAAGAGCAACAAAAATGATTAAATATCTAGAAAACATGACCTATGAGGGAAGATTGGGGGGAAAAATGGGTTTGTTCAGTCTGGAAAAGAGAAGGCTGAGAGGGGACATAGTAACAGTTTTCAAGTACAGGTTGTTACAAGGAGGAGGGAGAAAAATTGTTCTCTTTAGTCTCTGAGGATAGGACAAGAAACAATGGACTTAAATTGCAGCAAGGGCAGTTTAGGTTGGACATTAGGAAAAACTTCCTAGCTGTCAGGGTGGTTAAGCACTGGAATAAATTGCCTAGGGAAGTTGTGGAATCTCTGTATAACCTGCTCTTTAAAATCTCCAGTGACGAACACCTGTCAGGGATGGTCTAGATAATACTTAGTCCTGCGTCAGTGAAAGGGACTAGACTAGATGATGTACTCTCGAGGTCCCTTCTAGTCCTATGATTCTATCTTCCAATCTACTAGCAGTTTTTATGTGGCCTGCCTGCTATTTGGTGAAGTCTGGGAGTGCTTGCGCCCAGTTTCGTGCTATCTGTAGACCTTGCTGGAGCCCTAGGCATAATTAAGTGTGAACCAAAGGCTGTGAACCCGAGTAGGCCTGGCCTTGGCAAAAATAATACACTAGGTATTGGCTACCCAAGTAAGCGCATTTCTGACCTGAGAAGATGGTACAGGAACACATACCCAGAGTTCTCAAGTAACTATGTAAACACATCGTTAAGAGATGGTGCAGGAACACAAAGACCCCTTGTAAGATAAGAGTGGGATGATAGGACAATGGATAAGGATGTTTTGCTTGAACTAAGAGGCACATGGATTAGGGTGGTAACTAACAACATCTGGAGTGTCATATGTAACTTGTTTGTATCAATGTAGGAGGGACATCTTTGTTCAGCCTAGGGGACAAGATCCCGGTGTACTGACTGAGCGGGTACCTTGTCACGGGCATACATGTGTGAGTGTACCTGAATCATAGAATATCAGGGTTGGAAGGGACCTCAGGAGGTCATCTAGTCCAACCCCCTGCTCAAAGCAGGACCAATCCCCAACTAAATCATCCCAGCCAGGGCTTTGTCAAGCATGACCTTAAAAACCTCTAAGGAAGGAGATTCCACCACCTCACCTACGTAACCCATTCCAGTGCTTCACCACCCTCCTAGTGAAAAAGTTTTTCCTACTATCCAACCTAAGCCTCCCCCAGTGCAACGTGAGACCATTAATCCTCATTCTGTCATCTGCTACCACTGAGAACAGACTAGATCCATCCTCCTTGGAACCCCCTTTCAGGTAGTTGAAAGCAGCTATCAAATCCCCCCCCCCTCATTCTTCTCTTCCGCAGACTGAACAATCCCAGTTCCCTCAGCCTCTCCTCATAAGTCAAGTGTTCCAGTCCCCTAATCATTTTTGTTGCCCTCCGCTGGACGCTTTCCAATTTTTTCACTTCCTTCTTGTAGTGTGGGGCCCAAAACTGGACACAGTACTCCAGTTGAAGCCTCACCAATGTTGAATAGAGGGGAACAATCACATCCCTCGATCTGCTGGCAATGCCCCTACTTATACATCCCAAAATGCCATTGGCCTTTTTGACAACAAGGGCACACTGTTGACTCTCATCCAGCTTCTCGTCCACTGTAACCCCTAGGTCCTTTTCTGCAGAACTGCTGCCTAGCCATTTGGTCCCTAGTCTGTAGCTGTGCATGGGATTCTTCCCTCCTAAGTGCAGGACTCTGCACTTGTCCTTGTTGAACCTCATCAGATTTCTTTTGGCCCAATCCTTTAATTTGTCTAGGTCCCTCTGTATCCTATCCCTACCCTCCAGCTTATCTACCTCTCCTCCCAGTTTAGTGTCATCTGCAAACTTGCTGAGAGTGCAATCCATGCCACCCTCCAGATTGTTAATGAAGATATTGAACAAAACCAGCCCCAGACCGACTCTTGGGGCACTCCACTTGATACCAGCTGCCAACTAGAAGTGGAGCCATTGATCACTACCCGTTGAGCCCAATGATCTAGCCAGCTTTCTATCCACCTTATAGTCCATTCATCCAGCCCATACTTCTTTAACTTGCTGGCAAGAATACTGTGGGAGACTGTGTCAAAAGCTTTGCTAAAGTCAAGGAATAACACGTCCACTGCTTTCCCCTCATCCACAGAGCCAGTTATCTCATCATAGAAGGCAATTAGATTAGTCAGGCATGACTTGCCCTTATTGAATCCATGTGACTGTTTCTGATCACTTTCCTCTCCTCTAAGTGCTTCAGAATTGATTCCTTGAGGACCTGCTCCATGATTTTTCCAGGGACTGAGGTGAGGCTGACTGGCCTGTAGTTCCCCGATCCTCCTCCTTCCCTTTTTTAAGGATGGGCACTACATTAGCCTTTTTCCAGTCGTCCGGGACCTCCCCCGATCGCCATGAGTTTTCAAAGATAATGGCCAGTGGCTCTGCAATCACAGCCGCCAACTCCTTTAGCACTCTCGTGTGCAACGCATCCGGCCTCATGGACTTGTGCTCGTCCAGCTTTTCTAAAGAGTCCTGAACCACTTCTTTCTCCACAGAGAAAGCTCCTCTGAGGCGCTAGTACTGTGCTTTGTCGACAATAAACTTGGCCAAATGCCTTTGGCACTGAACCGAGCCTGTGGTTTTCCCTGTGAATAACGTGGAGGTCTGCTGAATTAACCTGCTGCACTGGCTGCGGGTGCTGCTGATGTTGGAGCTCCAAGAGCAGCAACAACACTGCGGCACCCGCAACAACATTCCACCGCACTCCCAACGCTATCCTGTGGAAGCTTGTGTTGAATTGTATCCCCCCTCCTGTAAACGAGCGTCCGAAGATGAGTAAGCTTGTGAGGAGTGTCAGGAATAAGTACTCTAAAGAGGGGCAGGAGTCATGGTAGGAGCTTCATCTGCGAATGAGTTGGGAAGGATAATAGAATCAGTGAAGAATCAATTATTCTACTGGGAAACTTCACCACAGAAGGTTTTCTGAGCTGAACGATTTGTCCTGTAGATTTTAGTTGCAATTCTGTTCTAGGACTGTCTCTTCCCGCCCCCACTCCCCCCGCCCCCAGGGCATAATAAATCAGCTAGCTGAAGGTGTATTGTTCAAGGCTTTCAAAAACAAATTCACTCCCAGGCTGTGGACAATCATGGAAAATTTTAGCCCAAGAAACCAACTTGTCAGAAAGCTGTGAGCAACTGAAAACTGAGTTTTATAGTGAAAGGATACAGTCCCTATATAGGTTTCAGAGTAACAGCCATGTTAGTCTGTATTTGCAAAAATAAACAACAAGGAGTCCGGTGACACCTTAAAGACTAACCAATTTATTTGGGCATAAGCTTTTGTGGGTAAAAACCCCACTTCTTCAGATGCATGGAGTGAAAATGACAGATGCAGGCATTATTATACTGACCTTATATAAGCTTTACTATAGTAGGTGTCATCAAGCATCCACTACAGTCACTTATGACATGCCTATTTGGACGTGTTCACAGAGCAAGTCACTTCATAACAAAGCACTGATCAAAGGCGAAATTATGGTACAAATGTTCTGATTAATTAAATACAAATGGTTTTATGGCATAAATTCATGCTTTCTCTTCCACAGAAGGGAACCCTAAGAGTTGAATAATAGCGTGTGTGAGTAATACTTATTTCCGTGGCAATCAGGATTTGAAAAAATAAGCTTATAACCCAAAGGTGTATCGTGCTATTAGCTGCAATTTTCCTTATTTCCGTCTCCTTTTGTGACTTTAATTAAAAGAGAGGGAGGAAGATTATGAGGGAAAGAAGTGGATGAGTTGTGCCCTATAATTATAGCTATTATTTTACTGTATTTTTGCTGTAGCTAGTGTAGAAAAGCTTTTAATAGAGCTATATTTTTAGAGCATGTGCCTTGCCTGAAGAAAAATTACAACTCACTTAATTTGAGTGGAGGATTTGTCAGGGAGAATAATCTGTTTTTACTGTAAAATTAATCGGAAAATAACCTAATATCTTTTGCCATTATTCTTCTGCAGCGTGTCATTCCTCATCCTGACCCTCAGCTATCCCTTAAACTGATGCTGCTGTCTTTCTGTTTTCCAGAGCTTCATTTTATTTCTCATTTCTACTGCTGGAGTGAGAGTAAGACTGAAAGACGCAGGCATTGTGTATAGTGGTACAAGTTTATGTTAATTGTTTAAAACCTCTAAAACAAATGAAAGGATGGTGATTGGAGTAAGAATGTAAAAGCTTAACTAAGGGAAACATTCAAGATCTAATGTAAATCCCCCAAAGTAAGAAAAGTGAAGTTTGACTGAGCCCTTTTCTTGCTGTGCTCTGGTACAAAATGTTGCAATTGAAAAATATTTTTAGATAACCTTTTAAATTCAGATCTGCAAAAATTGACTGTGCAAAATGTGTCCTCTCCTGCTAGGAATTTGGTCTACCTCAGCTGTTTGTTCTGGACTCTGGGGGGTATGTCTTCTCTGTGCCTCTCCTCACCCTCAAATTCTAAGAGTGAGGAAAATCAAACAAGCTAAAGCCAAAGTTATTCTGATTGCCCAGACCTGATCAAAAGAACAGCAGTTCTCAGATCTACTGCAACTATCTGTCTCTCCCCACAATTCCAGATCTGTTGACCCAGCAGAGGTGTCGGAGTTGCCATCTGGACCCAGACTCTCTCCACTTGGCAGCATGGGCCATAGGACTTTGAGAGATTTTGAACTGTCCTGTTCAGACAAGGTACAGGAGATTCTATTGAACTCTAGGAAGTATTCAACTTGCCTGTGTTATGATCATAAGTGGAAAAGGTTCTCTTTGTGAGTAATCAACAATAATATTAAAACCAGCTTCAGCTCCTGCTCAGTCCATACCAGAGTACAAAAGTAATTTGAAATCTCCATATTGTTAGTAAAAGTACATCTCGCCGCCTTCTCTTGTTCTTTGCTGCTTAGCCCAGCGAAAGACTCTGTTTGGCCACAATCTGAAAAAAGATTTTTGAAGGGGTTAATGAACATCTACGCTCTGGTTAGAGAGCCCACACCTATGCAGGATCTTGGTCTCGTACACATCCAGCTCGTGAAACTTCCCTTCGAACTCATGAAAGAATGTTCCCTTCTTCATCTGTCAATTAAAACAGCCTTTATTATAGCAATTGCATCCACAGAAAAAGAGAGAGCTTCAGGATCTCATGATGAGACCCTCTTTTACAGTTGTGCGCAGAGATAAAGTTATCCTTTGTTTGCATCCAAAATTTCTCCCCAGAGTGTTAACAGAATTACGTCCTAACCAAACTTGCCAGTAGCTTTTCCATAGGTCTCACTGTCACTCACTCACAGAGAAAACTAAGCTACCTACCCTGGGTGCTAATTGAGCTGTAGATTTCTATTTTAATGGGCCTATGAAATACAGGAGATGCTCTGTGTGACACAACATGGTGGCATTGGTTTTAGTACTAGTTTTAATGTGGGTACAGCCTCTCTGATGTACCAAGTCATAGGCAGGTCTGGACTGGCTCTTTGCCCCATGTGACACAGAGGCTCACTGGTTGTTCACTACGCTGTGTCAGCAACTCTTGTCAAGCCTGACACACTCACTGCACCTTGACCTAGACAAAGGAATGGTTCTGCCTGCTTGAATGGGTCTCCAGTGTGAACTGAGCAAGGGGAGATAGTGAAGGTATATTTACATAAAAGGTAAACAAAGCCATCCAACTAGTGAGTGGGGGAGATAACCACAAACTGTCACCACAGGAGGAGGAGACTGCAAAAATTAACCTGGCTCCAAGCAAGCTGAGCCCCCAGGAGGGCTTCCTGACTTCGAAAACAAAGATAAAACTTCAAGGATATGAGCAGAGAGGAAAAGCCATTTTTGGCATTCCTCACTTGAGGAGTCAAAGAAACGAAGCACTTTGAGCTCTGTATGCTGGGTTCTGGCTAAAGGACAGGCCAGCCAGGCTGGACGAATGACGGCGGTGAGAAAAGTTCTTTGAACAAAAGACTCTAGTTTGTCGTGTTTTAGCTTTAGAAGCATATTTTTACTACTTCTTGTTTGGGACCATTTTGTCCTTATTCCCTATACTTAGTATCACTTAAATTATGTCCTTTTGCTAATAAACTTTTT
This sequence comes from Natator depressus, assembly GCF_965152275.1. Classification (NCBI taxonomy): domain Eukaryota; kingdom Metazoa; phylum Chordata; order Testudines; family Cheloniidae; genus Natator; species Natator depressus. The sequence goes on along the minus strand of NC_134237.1, from coordinate 134,154,373 downwards.
ACTTTGACCATAAACCAACTCAGGGCTTTGATTGAAGTGGTGGGGTTTGTCAACCCCCCCCCCCCCCTTAAGTGAATTAGCTGCTTATTACCATCTCTTTAAAGGAGCAGCAAACTTGATAGGGTTTTGTGGTGCTACAGTAAGAAGGGTGGTTTGGGGGGAGAACGAGGGGCTGGAAGGGTTGTCGAGGTCCCCCTGTAAAGAGTAACTGGGTGGTGGAAGCCAGGGGGAGATCTGTGTGCTATAGAAGCTGGCTCTTGGTATCAGAGCCGCGAACCAAAGCTGCACAGCACACAGGCACTTAGAGCGAGTGGTGATACAACCCCTCACTGGTCTAGGTTGAACCCCAAAGTGTGTCACCAGTATCCATGCATGTCTGGAACAGTTTAAAAGAATTCTGTACCTATTGCACTTTGTCTGGCAATCTGAAACGGTGCATGCCCTTTTGAACATCAAAGTGAACAGGAAGGCAAGATACTTTACAGAGAGTCCCTGAAGTATGTTTCTTTTCCAGTTCAGATGACTTAAGATGCTGTTCTTCAGAACAGGAGCTACCAGAGGTCAGTCAGCTAAACTGTAGTCTGCCTCAGTCAAGGGTGGAATAAGTCTTGTTAATTCACTCACTAACCTATTTGGCCTATTTAGCTGGGATTTTTTCATGGTCTGTGTGTATAAAAATATCCTCACTGCATTTTCCACTTTTATGCATCTGATGAAGTGAGCTGTAGCTCACGAAAGCTTATGCTCAAATAACTTTGTTAGTCTCTAAGGTGCCACAAGTACTCCTTTTCTTTTTGCGAATACAGACTAACACGGCTGTTACTCTGAAACCAATCACTTGATGATTACCTATTCTTTTCATTCCCTCTGGGACACGGGGCATTGGCTACAATTGGAATGGCCAGTATGGCTGCTCTTATATTCCTTGAGTTTACTACTTACAGAAATCCACTGCACGGTTTCTCTGCCACTTGTTGCTTGTTTGAAATAGGCAATGGCTTGTGTTACCTTCTAGTTTTTGTTAGAACAGAAGTCTGCAGTCAGTCTTCCTAGGTGCTGTCTCTGAGAATTCATGGAGAGAGTGGCCTGTTAGATACAGGCACAGAAACCAGAGTAAATAAGAGATTGTTCTCGAAATCTGGTTGAGTGAGTTTGTTCTTGCTTCACTCTTGCATCTGGCAGTGTTCTCATAGGAGGTGATTTGCTGGGGACTTAAGGCTGCAGGAGAGGCAGTCCCCAGCTGACAGATCCTGACTGATGTGATACAGTCTCGTACTTCCATGCAAGTAGAAATCTGCATTTTGAGTGTTTTCATCCATGAGCTTGAGACTTCTGAGCCAGAATGGATAACTTTTGGGACTGTGTTCATTGACAGCACCCTTCTGTCAAAAAGCCCTTCCAAAGATAGTCACCGGAATGAAAATAAAGGGGCTGATCTGGGTAAGACCTGTTTTATAATGTACTATATAGTTCTAAACCAGATCTCATCCCTGAAATACAAGTGTCTAAATGTTTTTTCTGTCTCATAGGAGCCAGTTGATTTTGATAGTGAATTCAAAATAGTGTAGTGGACCTTATCCCAAAACCAGGAATTAATCTAATCCCCAGCTTTCATGAATCACTTGGCTTGTAAAAGGTGCCCTGCTTTAATGGGAGCTTTGGGAGGCATTGGGTCTCCTCAAGTCTCCTCTACATAGTATCCCCTCTATGTCCAGCCAGCTAGCTCCTCCACACCCCTGAGGTTAAGGGATAGATCATGCTCTGTACCTGTGTAGGTTCACGTACTAACGCTTGCTTACCTCCGAGGACTGTGATGAGGCTTAATTATCCAATGCTTAAGAAAGAATGTGCCATATAAGGTGTCAGTATGCAGTAGCAAGCAACAGCCTGCAGGTCTCTCCTTGCATCTCTGTCCTTGATGTTCTTCCTGGGATGATTCTTGAATAACTCCTGTATTTTTATACGGGTTACTTAAATGGAATTCTTCATAGTATTTTTATTAACTTGAAGCAATGTTGGCACCAAGCTATTCCTTTCTTGCCAAGATACAGCTCCTGTTTTTAAAAGGGCTGAGTTTGGAAAAGGCAGGCCATGAGGAGGCAAATGTCAAGAGCCATTTCCTTTGATTGCATTTATAAGGCACATGAGGGATTTGTTTTGAAATTGTTCAGTTGATTTGATAAAGCTCTCGTGACTGACGAAGCAAAGGAATAATCTCTCAACAAGATGGGAGTGTAGCTTGATATTTCATGAAGTTTCTTGTGTGCTGCAAATTTGCTTATTCTAATATATTAATTATGTCGTCATAATGGTCCCTCTGGAGGAGCTAACTAACTCACTCAAATTCCCAGGTAACATTTTAAAACACGATGCATGAGGCTATTTTGGATGCTGAGCAAAACTGCTGTACAAACAATAACTTTTAAGAGTAGTAAATAATTTTTCAGTTTCAATGTCTGTAATTAATCATAGCATGGGACACTGATGCATGTCTGCTTCATCACTGAACATAAGTAGGAATATGGATTGGATTTTGCACATTTTAAAAACTAATTGTTAGTCTGGACTCCAAAGAATTTCTCTGTTATGGTCTTAAAGTTACTATGAAAAATCCCTGTCATTGCTATTTCAGATTTTAAAATAGCACATTTTCAAATCTGAGATGTTTAAAATACAGTAATTGGTGCAAAACTATGCCTCATAATAACACAATGCATCACTTTTAATAATGAAATGTACTCTTCTGCCATGTTTGTTCCTTGACAGCTATCTATTTTTCTGTAAAAAGAAAGGTTCCTTTAGAGGAATGATTACAGGACTCTATTCTATTAATGAAACACTGTGTATACAAGTGCCTTTGTTCCCATACTTACAACAGTAAGCTTTCAAAAGTTCTTAAACACCTATCTTTTCTGTATAAAAAATCTGCAGCCACCATAATCAGCCTTGCTTGTGTAGTACTAGTTATTTCTTTGCGCACAGGGATGTTGTGGAACCTTTCTCCACCTTCAATTTACTTTTCCATTCAAGCTGTCAAGCCAAAGCCTTTTTGACCAATAATTTAACTCTCCAAAGATGAATTATTGGTGATTGAGGAGATGGTCCAATTTCTTCCTTGCATTCTGTTCTGTAACCATTCTTTTGATTGTGACTGGTAAGGATGCGACCTACTTTCACCTGGATAGCCCACCAGGAGAGGTTCAAGACTATATCAAGAAGCAAGTTTGTGGGACTGGGTATTCGAGTACATTACCAGATATTCCTCTTGGCAGGCTGTCAATAAAAGCCCAAATGGACCATCCAAGTTGTCAAGACTGCATCCCTCACAAGTGGTTCTGGTCTTAGAAGGTTTAAGACTTGATATATCACACTTGGGGCATTGTTTTCTTAGATGTACCTGCAATGCAAAAGAACCAAAATGATGATGTGCTACTCTAGGACGGAAAAGGCTAGCTGACTAGCTCTAATGAGCAATCGTGGTTCCGTTTTTCTTACTGGTGAAAGTAATTAATTTCCTTTCTTGCCCTGATGAGATTGTTTGTTTGTTTTTTCTTTCTGATGAGTGTACATATCTTAAACATTAATAATTTGTGTGAGACATGTCTGTTATTGCTTAGATAAGATCTTTGGCTTAGGTCAGGTCTTCAGCTGGCGTGAATCTGTGGGTCTTCGCTGATGTCAGTGGAGTTATGCCAGTTCACGCCACCTGAGGACCTAGCCTCTTGTCTTGAACGCTGCTTTAAATGTAACTTTTAAAAAAAGAAATATATTGGGCAGTCATGCAGAAATAAGCCCTGTAATTTTAAAGAGCCTTTTATGAATACCGTGTTAGAGACTATGGTATTACGGCATTTTCATAAATAAGACCTGGTATTTAAACACAGTTAATCATTTCATCTAGATCATTTGGTCATGACTGCATTTCAGCCCAATCTTTTATTTTAGAGGGCTTTCACGATTTAGAAATTGTAAAGTGTCAGTTTAATGTGAGATTTTCTTTTTGGTTCATATCATCTCCTTGCTTTTATTCCATCTTTTTCCATCAACCACTTCAGCTCTTTCATCAGTTCACTGGCTTGTTGGCCCTGTGTCCACCATGGTGTCCTGGCAGGAAGAAAATTCTATGTTACTGAATAAATTTGTTAGTCTCTAAGGTGCCACAAGTACTCCTTTTCTTTGTTACTGAAGGTTTTTTTGGAAAGAGAATCTAACCAGTATCAACTGTTCATCCCAATGCCTGGCTCAATAGGCATGACCTCTTCTTCTGACCATATTACATCCATACAATGATCACCATTTAGACAAAGTCAGCAGTTACTCCACCCCAGTATAGACCATAATTGTTCCCTATTCTAAGTCTACCATAACGTGTTTACTCTTGATATATGTTGACTTTTTGATGGTGACCACTGCAATTTTGTGTGTACATCAAACTTGTAAGCTTCAGATTGAAAAGTGAAAGCTGCAAGTATATTATATGAGGAAGAAGTTGAATGTAAGTATTTTGCCTGCAGTCAATGCCTACAATAATTTATTCAGCTAATGTTGGTTAGGTTGAGTGGTAGTGGAAGATTGCTGTGTGTGTGTTTTGTCTGAAGTAAATTAAAACTTCCAAAAGACTTGGAGCCATCAAGCTCTGCATGTTGTTGTCCGAGTAGCTGCATGATCTTACTATTGTTAATAGTCTTCCTTCCACATATAGCCTCCTGTAGATTGGAATGCACAAACGCAGTATCCTGTTTCAAATTAGATTGAAAAGCATATGGGTGCACCCTGCACCTGCGTAGAGCCCCAGGCATGCGTTAATGTAAGATCAGGGCATTGTAATGTAGGCAACTAGAAACAGAGATAGCGTCTCCTTAGGAGTTTGTTCAGCACTTTACACAATTTGACCATGATCCTGATTGAGGCCTTTGGCCACTGCCAGAATACAAATAAGAACTTTCAGAACTCCAGGCAAATCTTCCTTTTTAAAGAACTGAATTAATCACTGAGCTCAAAGGCTAAGGAATGAAAGTGTTGACTCAGTGAGCAAACGGAGCAGAATAAAAGAGGGTAGATTTTGCTAACAGTGCATTAACTGTTCACCTCTCCGTTCATGCATGAGATTTTACCAATTAATATGGGTGAAAGTAAGATGATCTAAGATGTTGGACAACTTGACAGATATCCTATGTGCTTACCCCAGTTATTTTACTGAATTGAAACCCATAATTGACAACAGAAGATGATTTGGGTACATTCAGGCTCACCCACCTCAGTGACTCTAGATTAAGATTGATTTCAGTTTGCTGCAAATTGCTGAATTCAGTTTTAACTCTGTTTTCATTTGATCCCTGTTTGGAAAGGTTTAAAGTAGATTGCTATCAAATATGTCCTTTAGTACGTGTAACCTTCAAATAATTGTCACTCAGGAAAAGACTTCATATAAACAGATGAAACAGTGTCTGGATGCATCCCGAGGGGATGTGTGGATTTTCTGTTTTGAGTCTGATTCACGTAAAAAGGGGAATAAAGGGAATATAACTAATACAGTATACATTTGTGAAATCCTGCACCCTTCCATATATTCTGTATTGTGCAAATAATAAAAGGAATGTAACCATCCCTTGCATCAAAATAAGCATGTCTAACAATAGCCTGTCAGGTTGTTAGCTTGCATAAATCAAGTAACTTAATTGTCAGTGTCCATCAAAAACCTATTCACTAGTAAAATGTCACTTACAAGCTAACTATTCAGACCTGTATGGAAGAATTATTAATTCAGCTCTGGTCTGCACATCCCCTTCTCTCCAAGTTATTGAGGGGCTGCTGTTGGCATGTCATTTAAGTTGCTAATTAAGGTGATAAACTATGTTAACAGAAAGGAAAAGAGAGACTGGACCAAAGTACTGAAGCCCTGTCCACATCCTTTAATTGATAATCGTTAATTTGGCAAATATTCACCTGAAATAAGCAATGGTAATAACAGTAACATAATCTTCCTTATATTTATTACATTAAAAATACCGTAACCTCTCATGTTGCAAAATCAAGCCCTGCAATTAAGATGGAGTATCACTGTTGTGTGCTAATCACACCAATAGTGAAATTCTCGTGCATTATCTGCCACTCTGTTTCTAAAGAGCTGTAAAGTGTATCAACAGAATAATTAGCAGTGGTTTTATTGGTAGTGTGAGGGTGTTATCCCATGTCTGCCATAGACTTGGTGTGTGATGTTGGACAAGTCACCTTGCTTTGCCTCAGTTTCTCCACTGATAAAATGGTGAGAATTATGGCTACCCACCTTGCCAGCATGTTGTGGTAGTTGAAGTAAACAGCAAAGAGAAACTACTGCTCTTTTGTGATGCCCAAAAATGGCTTCCAGGTTTTAATAAAAATGTTTTGTTTTTAATATTAGAAATGTCAAGTTCTGGCTTCTCTTTATTGGAAGTCTTGGCAATCTTTAAAAGATCTAAATGACTGCTTAATTCTTCAACAAACCTTCCTCTCTCTAATGGACCTGGGAGACTTCCAACTCAAGTCTCATCACTGAGCTATGATGTCACTCATTTTGGTCCTCCGAAGGCTGTCTGACTTGTCCAGCGAAAAGAGGGTGGTTAGGGCCTGATATTTGTAATGTATTTAAAAATAATCAAAACCAACCAAGCAGGGAGCGAAAAACCTGTTGAAAACGAAAACAAATATTGAGGCATTCCTTAAAGGAGGAATGAGAGAGAGAAGCAATTTATTTATTGGCCTCTACCCTTAAATTGTTTGCCACAGCACTTTGAGACCTCTGGATGAATGGATCTACGGAAGTGCAAAGTACTATCTGTTCATTATTCTTTTAAAAAAAATAAAGGGAGCCCTCTAGTTAGAACTCCGTGCAATACTGCAAATTTAGGGTAAGTTTCATTATTGATTTACTGGCTATTATACAGCTGCTGGGCGAAGATGAAGCCAAGTAAGGCCCCAACTCTGCCAGCTATCCCATGAGCAGGGCCCTGATGTCACAGAGTGCCTTTCCCACTGAGCAGCTCATAGGATCGAGGCCTAGAAAGGAAGGAAAATCACGACCATTAAAATGCCATTATTGTCTTTTTTACAATCAATGTTTAAGCCACCTGTTTTCACCCATGCATATTGTATCAGAGCTAGAACAGGAATATTTAAAACTTTCATTCAGCAGAAGGGAGAGTGTGTCTCTTGTATTGTCTAACCTAAGCCAAACACTTCCATCTCTCTTGACAGTTGCACTATAAAGTCTCTTCAGCGACGTCATGTTTGCATCAGCCGACTGGAGCGGCCTCAGAACTGGGGGGAGAACTCCTGTGAAGTGAGATTTGTCATTTTGGTTCTCGCACCTCCTAAAATGGTGAGTGTTTCTCCATCATTCGCTCCTGATGCCTCAGAATGCTTTTCTGATCGTTCTCTTGTGGAGCTCTACTGGGGTGCATGACCACCCGTTTTCTAGATGCAGCAGGAAGAGAGCAGGGCTGAAGTCACCACAGTGGTTGTCTGCCAACATCTCCTTCTGACTCAGCAGTGAGCACAAGGTATAAAATTATGACAAATGACTTTCCTGTTCCCTAGGCTCCTGCAGTCTCATTATAGAGCAGAATGGCTTCCTATCTAGCATTGGAGCTGGAGCCTGGCATAGTCTGTAAGTCTGACTGTGACTAATCTGGTATCAGAGCTCTTGCCCCAATGTGTAGCCTATACCAATAGGCTGTTTGCTAGGTAAAGCTTGGGTATAAGTTAAGGTGGTAATGTAATGAGCCTGCAAGGCCTGTAAGACAATAGCTTAGCTAAACAAGGCTTAAGGCGCATAAGCAGCTAATCAAAAGTAACCCTAGATCGGTGATACTCAGACCTCAGGAGCCAAATTAGCCATCAACATTACCCAAAAGAGCCACAGTCATGTGAATTCAGTGTTTCATTTACTATAGATTCATACAGTAACTCCTCACATAAAGTCGTCCCGGTTAATGTTGTTATGTTGCTGATCAGTTAGGGAACATGCTCATTTAAAGTTGTGCAATGCTCCACTCTTACGTTGTTTGGCTGCCTGCTTTCTCCACAGCTGGCAGCCTCCCTATTCCCCTCCCCCCCATCCCCACAGTGCCTCCTGCCCCCTGGCAGACCCCGCAGATCAGCGCCTTCCCCCTCCTCCCTCCTGCCCACGGCAATCAGCTGGCTTGCGGCGTTTAAGAGGAAGGGGGGAGGAGCGAGGACTCGGCGCGCAGGCTCCCCCTCCCTCCCCTGCCTCCTGAACAACGCAAACCAGCAGATTTCCCCGGGCAGGAGGCAGGGGAGGGAGGGGGAGCCTGCATGCCAAGTGCTCGCTCCTTCCTCCTGCCCCGCAAGCCAGCTGATTGCCCTGGGCAGGAGGGGTGGGGGGAGCGAGGACTTGATCTGCCTACCCTCTCCCTACCTCCCCTGCCTCCTGCCCAGGGCAATCAGTTGGCTTGCAGCGTTCAGAAGGGAGTGGGGAGGAGCGAGGACGCACTGTGTGAAGTAAAGGAGGAGGAGGTTGGGGGGGAGAAGAGGCGGGTGAAGGGTGGGGGCTTGGGCGAAGAGGTGGACTGGATGGGCTGAGGGTTGAGCCCCCCACCCCCGGCAAAGTCAGTGCCTGTGCTTGCAAGAACAGCAAGAGGAGCAGCCGGCAATCCATCCTCTTCCACTCTCTGACTCCACCACCTCAACCAAGCTTCATACTCAGCAGTGATGACTGTAGTATTAAATTGCTTGTTTAAAACTTATAACGGTATTAAATTGCTTGTTTATAATTATTTAAAATGTATATAATGCTTTTTTGTCTGACAAATTTTTCTTCCCCTGGAACCTAACCTCCCCCCACCCCCATTTACATTAATTCTTATGGGGAAATTGAATTAGCATAACATCGTTTCACTTAAAGTCACATTTTTCAGGAACAGAACTACAATGTTAAGTGAGGAGTTACTGTATTTAAACAGTATGACAGGAAATCTGTATTATTCTCACAGCAAATAAGTTAATAACTTAATGCAAGTTAATAACTGGTCATTTACATAGTAAAAGCATCCTGATTGGTTAATAACTTAGACTGGTTAATAATTAAATCACACAGTGTTTTAATATCATGAGCTGCAAAGAGTGACAGGAGACACGTTAAAGAGCCACTTGCAGCTCTCACGCCTTGGTATCGCTGCCCTAGATCACAGCATGGAATGCTGTAATGACTAAACTGCAGACAGGTAACCACAAGATGCTAGTTTATACCATCTTGGGCTGTTTTAAGGTGGTAACCTCAGCTGATGTCTGACCACCAGTGTGTCATGGTAACTAATTGACGTACATGCTAATAAGCATGAGGTAAAAGCTCTCTTAACCTATGGGAGAAGGGCACGCCAAGCTTAGGAGGGTGAGGAAATACAAATAAGGGAAAGGGGATGAAACCCCTACTGAACATGCTTTAGGCATAGTGTGTCTGTGTAATACATTATAGAAGTGGTATCCAGGGCTGCGTGCCTTGGGAGACGGCAGGACCATGAGCGATGGTGATGAGGAAGGTGGTGATAATGAGGGAGTTAATGACTAACGCTTCAGGTTGTTCTGCAAGGGGTAGCCTGAGTGTATGGGTGCGCAGACGCTCAGTCTGTATGAGCTCTCTCTACCTGGTTGGGTTGGAGTGTGTGTAACTTTGCTAACCGTGTTAATAAGCCTATTGCAGATACAGAAGGTTTTTCCTAAGTCTGAGTGTTGCAACTGTGCATGTGGGGGTTCCCAACTGAATGGTAATTTTAATAATACTGGTCCTAGTCTTGGAACAAAGACCTACCAAACCTCAGTCTGTTAATTGGGAATTCTTAGGTAATCAGTATAATTAATATGCAATCAATAGATTGGGCAACAAATTCACTGTCATACGGGAGATCTGAACTCAAGTTCTACTTGAGGATCCCAATTGTTGGGCCTGCAGAGATGAGGTTCTGAAGTGATGCACTTGTGGGGGCATGAACCAACTTGGGAACTGCGCTACCTCCTGCTCGTTAAACTGTAAAATTCTGCAGCTTTCTCCCACTTCAAGCTGTTTAGCCCCACTCTAGCCAAACTAAGTCTGTCCGCAGTCTAGAGGTGGCCTTTTGAAGAAGGGAGGATTGTTCAGTACTTAACGCGCTGGTCTGGGACTTGGGAGACCTAGGTTCAAATCTCTGCTCCACTGCAGATTGCCTGACCTTGGGCAAGTCACTTAGGTCCAGGTTTTAAAAGGTGTTGCTGAGCTCAGCATGACAATTCCTAACTGATTTGGAAGCCTGAGACTCTCTTTCAAAAGGATTTAGGCACTTAGGAGGCAAAATCCCCATTTGAAAATGAGAGTTGGGTACCTAAGTCAGTTAGGTGCTGAAATGCTAGGCTTGGCGTTGCCAAAATATCTTTAAAAATCTGGGCCTTAATGTCTTTGCTTCAGCTCCCCTTCTGTAAAAATGGGGATAATAATGTTTCCCTATTTCCCAGGGGTGTGTGAGGGAAAAATACTTTAAACATTGTGGGGCTCTCAGCTGAGGGTCATAGAAAGAGAAGTGATTTTTTTGGGAGCATTTATGTCCAGACTGATTCAGTGGTTTCCGACTTAATTTTTTCCATTGTTTATATAAAAGTGCTTTTGGCACCAATCACATTGATGCCTGAAAACTGTACAGACTAAAAACAGACATACAGATGTTGCCCATGGAATGCAGCAAACAAACTGAGCCCACTCAGCTGTATTGGTTTAGTTTTTCAATGTATACAAACTGTATTCGTATAGAGTCAGAAACATGCTAAGGGAAACCCAGCTGCTGCAGGGAGCAGTGTCAGTGACTCAGTAGGGGGCACTCTTCCCTCAGAGTCGGTACTGACCTCACTACCCCCTGGCTGTGGAGCAGAGAGTGATGTTGGTGGCTAGCGGGTGCTGGGCACTCTGCGACAGGTGTGAAGATGACTCCCAAGTTGCACACGGTACAAGTGGACAGCATACAAATAAAGGAAGGGGAATGGGAAGTAGTAGCAGTGTGACTGGTAAAGAAAAAACATGGTTTATGCTAGTCCATGATTTTTTGTTTTGTTTTTTAAATGATTTGATCTACCAAGCCCGAAGTACATGCTGCGTACAGTAGTTAAAATAATAAACTCATTGACAATATCCAATTAAATCACCTTGAGAAATTGTCTGGGAAATGGCATAAAATCCATACCCCAATCTTTCCACGATGATGGTGAGGATGAAAAAATTGACTAGTTCTTACTCCCTTGCCTTGCCCCAAATCAATTGCCTGATCCAAACAGCTCTCTTTCCTCCCCGCTGATTCCCACCCACACAGCAAAAGCCTGAGTAATGGTGGTGGTGGTGGTGGTTTATTCTGTTGAGTATTACAATAGCTCCTAGGAGCCCCATTGTGCAGTACAGTCATGAAGTAAAGAGCCCTGCCTCGCAGGGTTTACAATACATCTTAACTCCAGTCTGCCGATGCAGCAGACTTGTGGACCAATGGAGCCAACTGGCCGAGCACGCTCAACCTAGAACAAACCATCTGCTGTGTCTAGATGTTTAAATCTATGGAGTGCTAGTAATGCTGCCTCGGGTGATCTCAAGCAATGTGCAGGGTCTTTTTGATAGTTGGGACACAAACTCTCTCTCTAGGATTAAAGTGAAGACGCTGTGGTGTGCCCACAATGTAAAGTATTCTGCATCTGTGCTCCTGAGTGGTGCATCCAAAGAGCCCTGAATTCTTTGCTGGTGTTAATTAAAAAACCACTTGCCAATCTCGCTTAGCGAACTGACCACAAAAATTCACCACAAAGTGAAAATATAAAAGCAGTGACTGTGGCGTTTGCGTTATAGCCAAACGATACTGTTCCTGTGAGGCTTTGGAGCTCTTCAGGAGGAGAGCCTTTTTGGACTGTCTTGCTGGATTGGATAATAGGGGGCAATCAGCATATGAAGGGTAGAGGGGGTTGAAGTATTGTGAAGTAATCCTAGTTGTCGGGTTTTTGTTTTTATTTTTCAAATGTCTGTGGAATATACTTCAGAAATCACCTTAATGTAATGTTTCCTATGAGACTTGGTCACGGTAGTCTTTAACCTTCTGGATGCAGCTTTCAAAACCTATGTCTTGTTCTTTGAATCTAAATTTCTACAGCAATCCATTGAGACAAACCTGCAAATATCACAATGCATTTTGGATCAGTCTCCCAATGCTAAAATCTACATTAACGCAATGTTGTGCTTGAGATTACAATGCACAAACCAGTTCACCTTTCAATATTCCCCTGCAAGAAATGGTCTCTCAGCACCAAAGCCAGGCTGGAAGCATTTACTTGCTCTTCCTGCCCTGATTTGGGTGTTTGTGCTAGCAGTGATTTCAGGGGAAGTGTGGAATCTTGTGTTCTGGTCTTGACAGGCAGGGAAGGAAGGTTGGTGTTTTGGGTGGTATTTTGTTTTGAAGTTTTACAGTTTTTAAATAACTTAAGAGTTTTTGGTTATGATCCCTAATCTGCACATTTGTTTTCCTCAGAAAAGTACGAAAACTGCCACCGAAGTGGGCCGGACCTTTGCCACAATGTTTTCGGATATAACTTTTCGGCAGAAGCTTCTAGAAACAAAAACAGAAGAAGAGTTTAAAGAAGCCTTGGTACATCAGCGCCACCTGCTGACAGTGGTGAATCAGAGACCCTCAGCAGTGAACGAGGGACACAAAACACAAAGCCACAAGCCGCTCAAGGTAGGGTGAGAAAAAGTCTAAGTCTGGCTTTCCACTGTTGTTTCTGTTTAAATAAAGCTCAGGAACCTGATGATTATTCATAGTACTGAATTAGCCGTACTTATATATTCATGATGCATTTCAGTCTTCAAAACACAGCTGGGTTAGGTCTAAACAGCTGCTGGGAGCGAATCCCACAGCCCAGGTTGACTGACTCGTGCTAGCCGCTGGTGCGCTAAAAATAGCCATGTAGACATTGCTTTGACGATCGGGCTTGGGCTCTGAAGCCCACCCTACTCCTTAGGCTTCAAAGCCCGAGCTCCAGCCTGGGCAGGAATGTCCAAATTGCTGTTTTTAGCACACTAGCGGAAGCCCTGCTAGCACAAGTCTGTCAGCCTGGGCTGCGAGACTCGCTCCCAGCAGCTGCGTAGACACACCCTTCATGTCACCGCCAGGCTAGTTCTGCTAAAATGTTCTTGTTTCTTATGCCATTTAACTGAATCTCTTTTGCAACAGTGCAAACAGGGTAAAAAGCACTGTTACCTCTTTTTAATACCTGATAAATGCAGTGAATCTTGTGTACATATACTTCCATGTAACAACTTCCCATTGAAAATTAAAGGAAAACCCTTCAAATGATGATGCTTAATGCGGGCTAGGATTGATGGGTTATTGTAAGTTGCCAAAAAGAGGCAAATGAACTTTAGCACCCTCAATCAGGAAGATAGCAAGTCTGTCTCTGAAGAACCTTAATCTTTACTTGGGTGGTCATCACTCGTACCAACTTTGCATCTCCGCTTTCTCTTCTGGAGCTTCTCTTTCTCTTCTGGAGCTTTCTCTGAAGCTTCTCTTCTGGAGCTCCCTTAATGTCATTCTTACACCCTGTCTGTTCACACGCAGGTTTTATTATCCAAGCTGAAAAGCTGCACACCGAAAAATAAATTGGTGCGTGCCACTTCTAATCTCCTACTCTTTTCCCTAGACTACAAGTAATGTGAAGTTTTGAGCAGCCTACAGGGTTCAGAGTGTAAACTTTCATCACAAATCCATGGTTTGGCTAGTTTTCAGAGTTTAAAACATAATGGTTTAGGAATAAGTAAAGATCACGAAGGGCAGCATCTCTGCCCTTGCTTACCTTTATCACAGTCCTCTGCATTTTAAGCATAGAATCCCTTCTTCCAGAGACAAGTCTATAGTCGGTGACTCCTGAACTCCTCTAAATTCCATTCACACTGTGGTTCAGGTTTGCAGAACCAGTTTAAAACACGTCTTTAAGCTGGTTACAACTGATTTCCAGCAATGTTTTCTTCCAGTGCAGGTTTAACCCTTTGCTCCCTTTCCTCTGAAGCCGTTCCTGTAAACACTGGGGCATGTCATGGTAGGAAACCACAGCCTCTGGGTGAAAAGTTTAACGAGACTAGGGGTATGTCTACACTTGCAGACTTACAGCCCCAGCAGTTACAGCGCCACTCAGAGAGCGCTGAAGGGAATCCACTGTTGTGTGTTCGCACTGTCAGCTGCCCGCACAATAGCATGTTTACACTTGAGGCACTTGCATCAGTATTCAGAGCGGTGGATTCTGGGCAGCTATCCCACAAAGCATCTCTTCCTCTTTTGCCGCTAAGAGTTGAGGGAAGGCGGAGGGGGTTGCGGGGCATACTGGGTCCTATCCCAATGCCCCACGATGCATTACTTTGCATCCCAGCAATCCCTGTGCTTCCATCCACATTTGGCGCCATCTTTCAACGGTTTGTGTACTGCATGCTCTGCCTCTTCAGTTTGCTGGAATGGATCCCGCACTGGTGACCAATATGCTGCTCGCTCTCACTAACACGTCACGAGTGGCAGTGGAGTTATTCCTTAAACGACAAAAGCAAGAGGAGTGTGACATTGATCTCGCCACGCGTAGTGTGACACGAGATTGCTTGTGGCATTCACAGAGGTGCTGATTTTAGTGGAATGCTGCTTTTGGGTTCGGGAAACAAGCACTGAGTGGTGGGATCACATTGCGATGCACGTCTGGCATGACGAGCACTGGCTGCAGAACTTTCGGATGAGGAAAGCCACATTCATGGGACTGTGTGAGGAGCTCGCCCCAGCCCTGCGGCGCAAGGAGATGAGAATGAGAGCTGCCCTGCCACTGGAGAAGCGCGTGGTGATTGCACTATGGAAGCTGGCTACTCCAGACTGCTACCCATCAGTCACTAACCAGTTTGGAGCAGGAAAGTCGACCGTTGGACTCGTGTTGACGGAAGTGTGCAGGGCCATTAATCGCATCCTGCTCCGAAAGACCATAACTCTGGGCAACGTGCGTGAGATTGTGGACGGCTTTGCACAAATGGGCTTCCTTAACTGTGGAGGGGGGAATAGATGGTGCACACATTCCAATTCTGCCACCAGACCACCTAGCCACGGAGTATATTAATCGCAAGGGGTATTTCTCAATGGTTCTTCAGGTGCTTGTGGATCACCGTGGGCGTTTCACAGACATTAACGCAGGCTGGTCCGGAAAGGTGCATGATGCATGCATCTTTCGGAACACTGGCCTGTTCAGGAAGCTGCAAGCAGGGACTTTCTTCCCGTTCCAGAAGATCACCATAGGGGAAGTCGAAATGCCCATTGTAATCCTGGGAGACCCCGCTTACCCCTTAATGCCGTGGCTTATGAAGCCATACACTGGGCACCTTGACAGCAGCAAGGAGCGATTTAACAGGCTGAGCAAGTGCAGAATGACTGAGTGTGCTTTTGGCCATTTAAAGGCCCGCAAGCGCTGCCTATATGGGAGGCTGGACCTGACCGATGACAATATTCCTATGCGTGCTGTATGCTCCATAATATTTGTGAAGGGAAGGGTGAAAGCTTCACTCAGGGCTGGGCCACAGAGGCTCAGCACCTGGAGGCTGAATTTGAACAGCTAAAGACCGGGGCTATTAGAGGGGGGCAGCATGGGGCCATAAGGATCAGGGATGCCTTGAGGCAGTAATTTGAAGCTGAAAGCTACTAAAATTTGTTGCTACGCTCGGGAGTGCAGTGTTTGTAATGCTAGGAGATGATTGTGATTGGTGCAGATGGTGCACTGTGAAGGTGTAAGAAAATTGCCTGTTGCTTTGTGGGGCTCTGTTTGCTTTCAATTAATAGAATAAAGATTGCTTTCAAACCAACACAATTCTTTTATTTAAAAAACAACAACCGGAGGAGAGAGAGACAAAACACATCAGCACTGAGTGGGATGGGGGAAGGGAGGGTCCCAGGACTGTTAAAGATTTGTGTATGTCCAGGTGTCACATGCAACCTTCTCGTTTGGAGTACAGTGCAGCAGGTACTGTACTTCAGCAGGGCTAAACTGCAGAGGGCCGGGTGTTGAGTGCAGTGGGTACTGGGAGTCCGCAATGCTGGACTATGACAGGGGGGGAGTGGAATGCCGTGGGTACAGACTGGAGCCAGGAGGTTGATAAGAGTGTGTTGGCGGTGTCTGGGGGACATGTGGGAAAGAGTTTTGTGACAGTGACTGCAGAGGAAGGCGGGTGCAGAGCTGCTTGGTTTGCAGTGTTAGTAGCGCCTGGAGCGTGTCCACCTGGCGCTCCATAATGTTTGAGCTGCTCCATGGCTTCGTTCTGGCGCACCGCATTCTCCTTTCGGTCCCTCTTCTCACTGTCCCTCCACTCCTTCAATTCTTGTTTTCTGGCCGTAGAGTGCATAGTGACATCACGCAGACAGTCCTCTTTAGTTCTTCATGGCCACTTCATAATTCTGCGCAGCCAGCGTTAACATAGAGAGAGGCTGGGCTCCCAAGGTCAAATCTGTGAAACCAAAATGCAACATTTTACAGAACCAGTATTGGTTGCAACACAGAGACCACTGATTTAAAACACAGCTGCTATTCACATACCTGTCACTAACTGGCTGACACCAGGCCAGCACAGATGAGCCACAAGACCCCCCCCCCCCCAAATGGTGAGTAACCACAGGGGCAGGGGAAATCCAATGTTCCAGGACTGTACTGTACACTGGGCACATGACTCTTGGGGAGAGGCAGCACTGTAGAGGGGGGCCTTATAATCATTCCTGTCCCCACATATTCCACAGGCTGTGTTCATTATGGAAGATATCTCGCTGCTGAGGGTCAGCAGGGAATCAAGGGAGGGTCTTCTCCAAGACTGCGGCTTCCACCCTGGCCCTTATGCGGCTCACTTGTGTGCAGCAATGTCTGTCTCCCCCCCACACCCCCTGTGATGGCAGAGTGGCATAGGAAAGTTCCCTTAATGGGGCAAGAAACAAAGCAGCTCTGCCAAAGAACCTGCGGCAGCGGATTGCCCAGTATCTCCATGAGAGTTTTGTGGAGATCTCTGAGGCAGATTCCCGTGAAGTTAGGGAGTTAATCAACACCCTGCTCCGCTGCTCAGACTAGGCACTTGGTGCTACGCGCACCATACAGACGCAAGCCTGCTTTCTGCAACCCTCCTGCCCACAACAACTCGCTTCATTAGTTCCCAAAATCAAAGCCATTTACCAGGGCTAATCCCTGAAGGATTAATTAATCCCTGAAGGAGCAATCCTAGAGGTAGAAGGATGGAGTCGCAATCACAAAAGGAATAACTGGAGTTAAACAGTGTGTGTGGCGATGGTGTCTAAATGGAGTGTCCGCCTTGAGCCTTGACCAGGAAGAGGTCATTGGAGACCTTGGTGACATTGGAGGTCATTGGAGACCTTGGTTAATCTTCAGGATGGAGAAACCAGACTGAAGAGGGTCTAGAATGGAATTAAAGGGGCAGCAGTTACAGACTGTGCTCAATGAGCTTGGAGATAATGAGGGGGGAAGAGGCAATAAATGGAGCGGGGTGACTTTTTTTTTAATAATGAGAGAGACCAATCCATGTTTATGTTGTGAGGGGGCAGGAAACTTTGGGCGACCAAGAGGATAATGAGACGTGTGAGTTGAGGAGCCAGGGGAATTCAGAAGTCACTGTGTAGGGAGTGATGGCTTCTATCTAATCTCCTTCTTGGCCATCCATGTGAAATCACTGGTACTGCTGTTATGACGGTATTAGAGACCAGAAGGGAAGCAAGAAGCTGATTTGAAGTTAGAAGTATAATTTTAGCTGAATAGAGATCTCAATATGGTTATGAAGAAGACAGGGATCTAGAGCCTTGATGGACAAGCAGGAAAGCGGGATTATGTCCAGCCCTGAACTTCTAGGCATGTAAGCAGGCTGGGCTTTTCTTCTCACGAAGGTTCTGGGTGGGTCTGAGAGCGAGGTCTAGAGAAATGTACGTAGGCTGCCACCCCTGTAGAGGGAAGATCATCCGCAACAATAGAAGCTGATGGCTGACGCCAACTCCTTTTAACAAACCCTGTCCTAAACTTGTCCAATACACAGTTAATTAAAACCCAACGAAACCAGAACTTTAGTTTCCCCAATAAACTTTTTAAAAATAACAGTTTCATTTCCTTTGGGCAGCTGTTTTGTGTTCCATGGTCCACTATGACATTTTAGCCCACCAAATAGCCCACTGATAACATTCATCATTCAGGTAATGTGGTGCTTCTGCTCATTTATTCCAAATTTTTCCTTAATTCACCACATGCATAATTTTTTTCCTTTTAATTTGTTCTTTCTATGCTGCCGCCAACACTAGCACCTAGACCAACCTCCATTCACGTGCATGAGGGCTGCCAAGGGTGCAGTCATTTTCTCTTTCTCCCCTCAGGGTAACCATTCTGATGGTTGTTCCCCTGTGCTTGCTGCAGCAAGATGAGTAAACATACTACTCATTAAAGCAATTGTGATTCTCTGTCTGACCTGTGCCTTTGGGAATGTTTACTTTTAAAAATATTAACCTTTCACAATACAAACCTCTTCAACGCTCAGATGCTTCTATCAGAAGGTTTGGGGTTTTTCAGTTCACATTTCCCTAGTTGTTTAGACCACAAACAAGGTGCTAGAGTTCAAATCTCCAACACAAACAAGCAAGAGATCTTTAAAAGAAGGCTTAAAATAAAGTCCTGTGGACACGTCACAGTAGTACAGCTGTGCCAGCACCATGCCAAGAGAAAAAGGCAGTTGACCAAGTAGCTGAAGGCCAATGGGAAGAATAATGACGAGTAAATACAAAGAAACTGATCCTAACATTTATTTTTTTAAAAAAACCATGAGATTTTTCAAAATAATAAATCCATCTTATGATGGGGGTGGGTGGGGCTGAACTAATGATTTTTGAATGTTTGGGGTTGGCAGTGCTGCTGTAGTCAGGTGTGACCTCTGTTATCGGAAGCCATTTGTTTGATGCAAAAATAGTTTGGGTCCTTCAGAGTCACTGGCCTGGATCATCTGGTTGGATGGAAACCTAGGGAAGCGGACTTTGTGGGAGGAAATCCCCCAGTCGCTTCTTTTGGAGACTCGCCACATCATCCCTTTTGGGTAGGAGTTTGTTTGGAAAAGGCTGTAGGGCCCACCCCAAACCTGCAAAATCCTGAGATCTACAGGAGGCTAGGTTGTCCGTTTGGAGGCTTGTGCCTTACTCGGCATAGGCTGTGGCCCCTGGGCTACGCCCCTAAACTTTGTCTCTCTTTCTCTCCCCTCACCTTGGTAACATGGCTCCATCAGAGCCACCCTATTACCACAGCAGCCTCCAGAATCGATTTCCCCATCTGTGAAGTGGGATAAAACTAATTGTGTCTCACGGAAGGGGGAAGGGTTCCAGTGCTTTGGATTATGTAAATGGCTATAGATGTGCTAACTGTTTATCTATTATTATTATTATTATTATTATTATTATTATTACTATTATTACAAAGTCTGGATCTGAATGGCCCATTCAAAACAATTAATTTTAAGTGCCTATCAGCACTGAATAAGGAGGTTAATCTTTTTAACAATACACAAGCCTTTAAACTGACACAACATTTCCTTCCTTTCTTTTAGTTGCATGAGTTTTTCAATGTTGGCAAGGGAATATTTGATGACATAGCACGAAGATTTCCAGTGTACGCTTTGGACTTCACTGACGGTATGTTGGCCAATGTTTATAGAAGCACTGGCCTGCTTTTAATTCTTGTGATATGATGTCCTGTTTACAATGTGAATTGAATATGTTCTTTGATATCTCTATTGGCCCTTTTTATTTAAAAGAAAATCAGGATAGAAACCTATAAATAATTTCTGAGCTGACATGACAGATATTTAAGGACTTGAGAAACTTGCAGCGTTCTCTACTTAATGAAGATGTTTAGTTTGATCCAAATTAATTCCCCATTAAATTGTACGTTGATGATTACATTGATTTATTGTTGGTATCTGCAAAGGGAACATGAATGAAAATTGATCATAAACTAATCAGTTTTAATTGGTACAATAAACTCCTCTTTTCCTGCTGTCTGTGTAAGCCCAACAACATCTCAGTTAACTCACGCGATGAACTCAAAAAAATTAATTGCGATTAACAGAGATGTTGAGATGATGTTGGGGGTTGAGCACTGTTACAAATTGAAGTTATGGGAGCTTCAGCAGAATGTCTTTTATGAACAATGTGGTCTCATTAAGATTCATAAGCAATACAGAGAAGCATAGGGTTATAGGGCAAACTAGTTATTATACTAGGGTTTAACTACCTGGTTTTACACACCTATTATTATAGTAGCGTCAATCATAATTTGTAAATGGTCATGCAGTTGTGTCCAGTATAAATGGCACTAGTGTGACCACTGTTGGAATACTGTGTCTGATTCTGGCGTCCACAGTTCAAGAAGGACATTGATACACTGGAGAGGGTTCAGAGAAGAGCCACGAGAATGATTAAAGGATTAGAAACCTGATTTATAGCGGTAGATTCAAAGAGCTCAACCTTCTCTCTGTTAAGCTAAATAGGTTAAGGGGTGACTTGGGGCTTGGCTACACTTGCAAATTAGAGCGCATTAAAGCAGCCCCAGGCATCCTAACTCATGACGCGTCCACGCTGGCAAGGCACGTACAGCGCCCGGACTCCGCGGCTGGAGCACTCCTGGTAGTCCACCTCCATGAGAAGCATAACGCTTGATGCACCCCGGCTGGAGCACCGCAGCACCAGTATGGACGCCCTGGTCTATTGATGCGCTCTGATTGGCCTCCAGACGTGTCCCACAATGCCTGTTCTAGCCACTCTGGTCATCACTTTGAACTCTACTGCCCTGCCCTCAGGTGTCCAACCATCCCACCCTTTAAATTCTCTGGGAATTTTGAAAATCCCTTCCTGTTTGCTCAGCGAGGCGTGGAGTGCTGTCAGCGAATCTTTCCAGGTGACCATGCCTCCACGTGCCAGGCGAGCCCCAGTATGGAGCAATGGCGAGGTGCTAGACCTCATCAGTGTTTGGGGGGAGGAAGCTGTCCTGTCCCAGCTGCGCTCCAGCCATATGAATTACGATACCTTCAGGCAGATATCCAGGGACATGATGGAAAGGAGCCATGACCAGGACACACTACAGTACAGGATTAAAGTGAAGGAGCTGCAGAATGCCTACTGCAAAGCCCGTGAGGCAAACCGCCGCTCTGGTGCTGCTCCCACGACCTGCCTTTTCTACAAAGAGCTGGATGCAAAACTTGGGGGTGACCCCACCTCCACTCCGAAGACCACCATGGACACTTCAGAGCCCAGTTCAACAAGGCAGGTGAAGGAGGAAAGCGGGAGCGAGGGTGCTCCGGTGGAGGAAGACACCCCGGAATTCCTAGATGCATGCAGTCAGCAGCTGTTCTCAAGCCCGGAGGAAGGTAGCCAGTCTCAGTGGCCGGTGCTTGGGGAAGGACAAACACCAGAGGAGGTGCCCGGTAAGCGGCTTTTATTTTGGGAAGGAAGTTGTTTGGTGTGGGCTCTTGGGCAAGGAAGGTTAGGGCTGCATGCATGCTTAGATGCGGAATAGGGCATTGATGTGCTCTCTCACATTGCGGTAATTGGCCTCAGTGATCTCTTCAAAGGTCTCATGCAGAAGTGCTGTGCTCCTTGTCCCAGTCAGGCTAACATGTCCACGCCACTGTGCCGTGAGGGGCAGGGGGACCATTGGTGCACATAGGCAAGCTGCATATGGGCCAGGGTGGAAGCTGCATTGTAGTAGAAGACCCTCCCTTGCTTCCCAGGTCACCTACAGCAGCAAGATATCTTCCAGGACGAATTGCTGTGGAAAATGTGGGGACAGTGTTCAGTATAGGGGCCCCTGCAGCTGTTGGCTCTCCCCAAGGCACAGAACCCCTTGCCCCTGTGCTTACTCACCATTTTGGGGCTGCTGTGGGTTATGTGCGTTCGCTTTGGGACGGGCAATTTCTGCTATTGTATAGACTGTGCTTGTCTACTTTAAGTACGGGGGAATCATTGCTCTGTCTGGTGTGAACAATGCTGCCTCTGTTAAAAGTCTTGCATTTTGGCTTTACAGATGCAGCCTTGAGATCCCAGCCGTCCTTGTTATCACCGGCCGAAAGACTCCAAAGAATTAGGAAGCGGCCATGTAGAAGCAAAGAGGACATGCTGCATGAAGTAATGCAGCAGTCCCTTAATGAAAATCAAAAAGTGCAGGAATGGCGGGAGGGTGAAAGGAGGGTCCGCCAGCAGAATGCGGATCGCCGGCATCAAAGCACGGAGCGGCTGCTAAGCATTATGGAGCACGAAGCGGACTCGATACAGGCACTCGTAGCAATGCAGGCGGAGCACTTCCATGCCCGCCCCCGCAGCCCTTGTCCCAAAACTCTTTCCCTTGTGCCCCCATGTCACCTCCAACCCACTTTCCCCAACATCTGGGTTCTTATCGCCACCAGCTGCCTCCAACACCTGTAGCTTCACCACCCAGCCCTGAAAACTACGACCCTTACCCCCTGCACTCAACCCCCATCACCATGCATTTTAGCCAGCCAGAAGTGCAGCACTCCAGACAAGAAGGCTCAGTATGATAACAGGACATACGCAAATCTGTGACTGTACCATTCCCCACCCCACTCCCTTGCCCTTTCTGTTTCCCAAGCAGTTGTGTTTCTTTTCAATAAATGAATTTTCTTTTCAATAAATGGATTTTTTGGCTTTGAAAACATTCTTTATTATTGCATTAAGTAAAATATACCTTAGCCCAGGAAAGCAACAGGCACTGCAAGTCAGTGTAGCAAACACAGATTCCTACTAACATTGGAACCACTGCACTTCACTCCCATGCAGGGCACCAGATGTTACTGGTGGGTTTCAGCCTTAAATTGCTCCCTCAAGGCATCCCTAATCCTTGCAGCCCCGTACTGGGCTCCTCTAATAGCGCTGCTCTCTGGCTGTTCAAATTCAGCCTCCAGGTGTTGAACCTCCAAGATCCATGCCTCAGTGAATCTTTCACCCTTCCCTTCACAGATGTTATGGAGGGTACAGCATGTGGATATAACTGTGGGGATGTTGTCATCGGCCAGGTCCAGCTTCCCATACAGACAGCACCAGCAGCCCTTTAAACAGCCAAAAGCACACTCACAGTCATTCCGTACCGACTCAGCCTGTTGTTGAACTGCTTCTTGCTGCTGTTAAGGCTCCCTATGTAGGGTTTCATGAGCCACGGCATTAAAGGGTAAGTGGGGTCTCCAAGGATCACAGTGGGGATTTCGACTTTCCCTATGGTGATCTTCTGGTCTGGGAAGAAAGTCCCGGCTTGCAGCTTCCTGAACAGGCCTGTGTTCTGAAAGATGCGTGCGTCATGCACCTTTCCGGACCAGCCTGCGTTAATGTCAGTGAAACGCCCACGGTGATCCACAAGCACCTGGAGAATCATAGAGAAATACCCCTTCCGATTAACATACTCGGAGGCTACGTGGGTTGGTGTGAAATGGAATATGCTTCCCATCTATCGCCCCTCCACAGTTAGGGAAACCCATTTGTGCAAAGCCAGCCACAATGTCATGCACGTTATCCAGAGTCATGATGGTTCTGAGCAGGATGCGATTAATGGCCCTGCAAACTTGCATCAACACAATTCCGACGGTCGACTTTCCCACTCCAAACTGGTTAGCAACTGATCGGCAGCTGTCTGGAGTTGCCAGCTTCCAGATTGCAATAGCCACCCGCTTCTCCACCATCAGGGCAGCTCTCAATCTCGTGTCCTAGCGTTGCAGGGTGGGGACGAGCTCATCACACAATCCCCATGGAAGTGGCTTTTCTCATCCGAAATTTCTGCAGCCACTGCTCGTCATCGTAGACTTGCATGACAATGTGATCCCACCACTCAGTGCTTGTTTCCCGAGCCCAAAAGCAGCGTTCCACGGTGGTGAACATGTCCATGAATACCACAAGCAATCTCGTGTCCTATGCATTCCGCGAGTTGACATCATCGGCGTCCTCACTGTCAGTTTGGAGCTTAAGGAGTAACTTGACTGCCATTCGTGATGTGCTGGCGAGACCCATCAGCAGACTCCTCAGCACTTCGGGCTCTATTCCCGCAGACTGAAAGGGAAGACAGAGCACGCAGTATAAAAAATGTTGAAAGACGGCGCCAAATGTGGATGGAAGCACAGGGATTGCTGGGATGCGAAGCGACGCATCACAGGGCGTTGGGACAGGACCCAGAATGCCCCGCACCTCCCCCCTAGTTGGCTGGTTGGCGATTGGAAAAATTAATTTTTCAAATATATTTGGCAGTTTGTGAATGGCACAACCTGGTGGAGCCAGATTTTGCAACCACGGGGGCCAATGGGTCATTAGTGCTGGGCTGGAAGAGCAAGTCACCTGGCTGCAGCTACTCCTGTCCCACAGGCCAGGGCTCAGCTCCCCATTGCGACCTGGCGCATGGGGTCGTAGCACCAGTCAGGTTTGACCCAGCCAGTCATGACAAAGGGGCAGCTAGGCCAAATGTGAGTCAGTGGCATTGGAACGTGGCACACGGTCTGTGTCACAGCGCCCCTGTGTGCCAGATCACAACACCCAGAGTGGTGAGCCAAGCAGTGGGGGCTCGCTCTCCAGCCCCATATGAACGTTGGTGTCAGACCCTTTCTTTTGTCCATTTTGTAATATGCTTGAAAAGGCACCTAAAGGTGGGGCGGCCAGCCCGCAGCCCTCCTGTTAGCTCCCACCACTGAGGGCAAGGAACTTTTTGTCTTCTGCACTGCCATTCTGCTGGGCTGAGTGAAATGGGTCTAGTTTTCTTTATCCTTTATGTACTCTATACCCAATTGTGCCTGAGTGCTGACGGTGTATCCAGGCAGTCTGTGACTATCAGAACTGTTCAGCAGCAGCTAAATGTTTACAAGGTGGTATAAAGACAGAGTTTCAGTCTTTCCTAGATTGTCCCCACTTGCATCAAACCCTTAGAGCTAGATATTCAGAGTGTATCGTATGAGCCATTTGTGGGCAAAGACATGCAGAGAAAATTATTTTCAGAAGTGGAATTCAAGTGCCTAGTGCAGCTACAAAAAATCATTTCTTTGCGTATGCATTTTTGTGTTTGTCTGGTGCCCGGGGAGATACTTTATCAGAGTTTCAGAGTAGCAGCCGTGTTAGTCTGTATTCGCAAAAAGAAAAGGAGTACTAGTGGCACCTTAGAGACTAACCAATTTATTTGAGCATCTGATGAAGTGAGCTGTAGCTCACTAGTACTCCTTTTCTTTTATCAGAGTTATGACCCCAGCTCTACCTGTGACTTGCTGTGTGACCATGGGCAAGTCACTCCATCTCTCTGTGCCTGTGAGGATTGTGAGGAGAAATTAACATTTGTAAAGCACATGGAGTCCTTTGGATGGAAAGTGTTGGATGAGTACTATGCAATGTGTAGCTAACTACAATGATCCATGCCTTTGTCACCTCAAGACTGGACTATAGCTGCTCACTCTACCTGGGATGACTCAAGCTGCATCTGGGGCAGCACCCAGATGTTTGCAGGCAGGAACCCATCATCCCAATGCGCTCCACTCTACGTTTACTGCAAATTGAATTCTGAATCCAATTCAAGATCCTTGTTCTCATATTAAGAACATTGACTGGGCTCTGAACCCTGTTTTCCCAGAACCATCTCTCTCTCCTCCGCACTGTGCTACGCTGCTCTGTGACGTCCGCTGACAGATCCCAGGTTTCTTTTGTGTTGGGCAGAACGGAGAATTTTCAGTGAAAAACTCCTAGGATGGAACAGACTTTGGCAGCAGACCAAACTGAGCCCAAATCTCTCCCCTGCAGACCATACTGCACATCACACCTCTTAAGTGAACTTTTCCTCAAAGCAGCCATGTAACAATGGTACCAAGCTCTAAAGGAATCTACCACTAGCCCCTATCACTGTGAAGAACTGGCCTAGCAGAAGGTAATAGAGCTGAACCTTCAAGAGGTGATGCTTTATGTATTTTTTTTGTGAGGGGCGCAGAGACTACAACAGGGAGCGCTGTACAAATGCCTATAAATGAGAGCAATGCGGAGGGTGGAAATGCCATCTTGTGAAGGATTTCAAGATTTCAAAATCTGACGTTCTAAATTGGAATGAAATCTGAAAACTTTGAAATTCCGTGAAGAAAATTTTTATTTTTATTTTTTAAATTAATCAGAACACTTTTTGGTTTGATTTTGACTTTTTTATTTTATATTATACAAAATATTAAAAAAATGGAAATGGAAAGTCATTTTTAAAAAAAAGAAACATTTTGTTCCGATTTTCTGTATCGGGGTGGCCAACCTGTGGCTCCGGAGCCGCCTGCGGCTCTTCAGAGATTAATTTGCGGCTCCTGGCACAGGCACTGACTCCGAGGCTGGAGCCACAGACGCCAACTTTCCAATGTGCTGTGGGGTGCTCCCTGCTCAACCCCCTGCTCTGCCCCAGGTCCTGCCACCATTCCACCCCTTCCCCCAAGGCCCCTGCCCCTTCCCCCGAGCATGCAATGCCCTCGCTCCTCCCCCCTCCCCACCAGAGCCTCCTGCGCACTGCAAAACAGCTGATTGCAGTGGGAGGGAGGGGGAGGTGCTGATTGGCGGGGCTGCCGGTGGGCGGGAGGCGCTGGGGGCTGGAGGGGTGTAGCAGATGGGTGGCTGCTGACATATTACTGTGGCTCCTTGGCAATGTTCGTTGGTAAATTCTGGCTCCTTCTCAGCCTCAGGTTGGCCACCCCTGTTCTACATTGTCAGAATTTTTTTCCAAGTTTTTCTCCAAAACAGAAGTTCACTAAAATGACACAATTTTGCAAAAGCATTTTGATTTCAGTGGAACTGTGTTTTCTGGCGAGCTGTACTATAAATAAATACTGTAATGTATTTTTGTAGTTTGTGCTAAAAATCAGTGAAGAGCAGGAACACAATGAAAGAGGAGTAAGTATGTGTTTGATGAGTTTAGGCAAGGACCTTTTCTTATTTTGTATTTGTGAAGTACCTTGCACATCACTAGCTCAAATAATCAGAGAAGTTTTGTATGAGTAGTGGTCAGAGCTGAAACTCAGTTCAATGATTCTCAGCACTGCATGTCAATATACTTCGCATTTATGAAATAACATTAATGGTGACTGACGTCTGTACAGAATATAGATGGAGGGGCTGAAATTCTTACATCAGTCAAGAGTGCAGTGGTGTAATTCTTTAAGGATACGTGGGATGAAAAATAGATGAGAAACCGTGAGCATCTTCCACAGAGCACCAGGTCTGAAGTTTCTGGATCATCTCAAAGCAGCATGGTACTGCAAATGGGGTATTTGAATTATCCAAACTAAGAAACAGCCATGCATGCCTCATCAGAGGTTCACGTGAGAGTGAAGGCATTGTTTTTTATTGAGGGAGTGTGCAGTCTGAGCAGAAGACACAGTAGCAATGTATGAGCAGGCCAACAAGACCAGCCATTAAATTGTCTTCGGAATGTCATGACTGTGCGGGGGAAAGGGGAGATTTTGCTGTCCTACTGGCTTTGTCCTCACAGTGAAGATAAGGGATCTGCTCGTACTAGCTAAAGAAGAATGCTTTAGTTCATAAGAGGCTTGTGTTTTTGCAGCAGAAAGACTAGGGGTGAAATCCTAGCACCTTTGATGTCAATGGAACCAGGATGTCACAACAGGATTCCAGGGGTGTGTATGATTTGTATAGAGATTGTATTTCTTGCCTGAAGCACTTGGGTTTGATACACTTGAATTATGCAAATGACTGGGACACTTGTAACTGTCCTTTAAAACCGGGGGTAAAATGAAATGCATGGTGAGCTATGAACTGTTGAGCTCCTGCAGTGTGGCTCGTGGGATTTTGCTTTGTTTCTATAAACTTTGGTCCAGCAGCCGTTGTCTTTTAATAACTTTATTGAAGTATTTGAGTTACTCTCCTTTTGACTTACCAGTATCATGTACAAAATTAATAAAATAATAGGGCCAAATTCAGGATTTCCCATTGCTGAACTTGTCCCTAAAAAATTCTGCAGATTTTAGTTAAAATTCCTGATGAAATCATACAGATTTTGGAAAAACTGCCTACATTTTCCCAAATAAATAAATAAATAAATATCCCTGTTTTCTTTTGATCATACATAAGATTTACACATTCTCTGTATTCTTAAATGTTGTTTTTCCATTCCTTCAGTATGTTTTTTTTTTAAATGTATAATGGTTTTTTTTTTTTGTAATTTGCTATTTTACTCTACCAGTGCAATACAAAGAGAGAACTTTGAAACAATTTAAAGATGTACACTGATGATTAGCTAAATGAGTCAGTGCACTGAAGTAAGATACAGGTGTTCCTGGATTTTGTTCTCAGCAATAACACTGACCCCCTGTGTCCTTCTGATGATCACTTAGCATCTCATTGCTTCAGTTTCTCTGTCTCGCCGGAGTTTGAGATTAATTATTGTTGACCCTATTCTGCCACCCTTACTCATGTTGAGTAGGACCTGGGAATGGGCAATAGGGGATGGATCACTTGATGATTACCTGTTCTGTTCATTCCCTCTGAAGCACCTGGCATTGGCCACTGTCAGAAGACAGGATACTGGGCTAGATGGACCATTGGTCTGACCCAGTCTTATGTTATGACCTCACCATGCAAGTTTTTTGTAATTAAAATCAGTAGGATTGCCCTCATAGGCCTGGATCCTGCACAGCACTTAAGCATGGATGTAACTTTGCCCAAGTGAACAGTCCTATTGAAGGACTACAGACGTGAGCCGAATGATGCTTGTGTTTGTGTTTTGCAGGATCAGGGCCATAGTGAGGTACAATAATACTCACCAGGAACAAGATGTTTATAAAGAACTTTAAAGGTAAAAAGCTTAGTTTAAGTGCTGTCATTAATCTGACTTGTTGGAAAAGGGTGTGTTTTGCAAACATGCAAAATGCCTTAACTGATCAGTGCATCACTTAAGCCTGCAAGTGCAATTTGAGCCTGCAGCTCCCCTTTGGTAAATACTCGCGTGAACTTAAATAGGTGGCCACTCTCCTGATCTGTCTGTTTTGCTCTCTCGCTTTAAATGATTGATGGGTTTTGCCTTCCTAAAGCCCCATCTCTGGCCATGTTCAAGTGCCAAATTGTACAGACTCTCGACATTTCCATGCCCAGCTCGGGCCCTCTTGTTGAAAGTGAAGCCCATTAAAATAATATGGATGCGTGTGAATATACATCCTGCCAAGCGGACAGAAGTCGGCAGGAAATAATAAACAGCCAAAAGAAATACAAGATATTAAGTTGGTAGAATCCCCCTGAGCATTCTGTTTGTTTACACTCAGGTTCAGGAAACTGAATTTGAGAATTTTCCCTTTGCCCAAGAAAGAATCTGTTGAATATAGCGCACTCCAGCTTAAAGAACGTGTTCTCATAAGCAGCCTTCCTCTAAGGAGAAAAAAATTCTTCATTCTGGCCATCTGTGCTGTTCAAGAACACAAAGCAGACTCGCTTCTCCCTTTCACTTCTCGCTTTCGCTCTTCCTGCAAATTACCGTGAGATTACGTTATTCTTAACGGGGATGGATCTGAGAGGTAGATCAGAAAGCCAGGTCTACCCTAACAATTCATAATACAGTTCAAAAATATCTCTAATGTGGCACTGCAGCATGGCATGTGTATATGTTGCCCTTCTTTCGGAATGACTCCGAGGATGTCATCTGCCAAGTATTTTTTATAATTTAAACATGACTGATGCTTTGTTTGCCTTGGGTTTAAAAAATGTGGCTTTGTCTGTGAAGCACATCCGTGTAATTGAACTTTTCAGCTGATTTTTATTCAACAGCTAATACACTTGCTTTACTAATAGCTATGCCCACACGTCTCCTTGCATGCCCCAAGTTTATTCAATAAATGTAAAATTAGTAGGTCTAAATGTGTCAGCCTCCAACTGAGCCCTTTTTATCAATTGTGTTATAAACATGAATATGAAAGTAAATTGAGGCCAACAGTACTCTACTCTGTGCATTCTCCAGAAGATTCTGTGTGTGTGTTTTTTAAAAGTCAGATACCAATTTTTATTTATTTATTTATTTATTTATTTTTACCTCAACACAGTTAACTGAACATTTTGGAAATTTATAGAGTGCAAAAAATAGAGCTGTGGTACAAATAAACATTGTCCCCGGCCGTTTGAATTCATAGAGGTACCTCCGTTTTAAGTCACAGTTTCTCTAACAGTCAATCACTCAAATGTCACAGCTGGACTGCAAGCTGATTGTGCTGCAAACGTACACTGCCCAGTCAGAGGAAGGTGGCTTGTTTTTCCACTCGTTTTATTAGGCTGTTCCAAATGATATACTGTCATGATGCATCCTGCATTTTTTTCAGATGAAGTGGACTGGGTCAGTTTCTGGGCTGCAAATAAACCTGTTAGATCTCTCATCAGACATTGACTTAAAAGAAAAACGTCATTGTGATAAATATTTGAAGTTAAAAATGGTAATTTTACACATGGTATATTTGTATTTACAGAAAGAAACAGCAGCTCAATGAATTTGCAGCGTTGCTGTAGCTGTGTTGGTTCCAGGATATGAGGCCATGTCTATACATATAGCTGAAGACGCTCTATGCCGACGGGACAAGCTCTCCCGCCGACATAGTACTGTGCGCAGGAGCTCTTATGCTGGTGTAATTTATGTCGCTTGGGGGTGGAATATTCACACTTCTGAGCAACATAAATTTTGCCGACATAGGCTGTAGTATAAACATGCCCTTTGAGACACAGGGTGGGTGAGGTAATATATTCTGTTGGACCAACTGCTGTTGGTGAGAGAGACAAGCTTTTGAGCAACAAAGAGCTCTTCTTCAGGTCTGGGGTATGTAAACAGAGTGATACAGTTAAATACAAGGTGGAGCAGATTGTTTGGTGTAAGTAGTTAACAGCTGTTCTAATCTAAGGGGCCATTCAAGGTGAAGTGACCCATTAACACCCCTGCAGTCATAAGACAAAAAAGGGGGGCTTAGCGGATTACCATTGTTGTAATAAGCCAAAAATCAAGTGTATTTATTTTTAAGACCATGATTTTTAGTGTCTAGCAAAGTTATGAATTTAAACTCCCAGGCTTTGTCTTTTGAAGGTTTTATGTAGGTTTCCTTTGAGGACAAGGACTGAGAGGTCAGATACCGAGTGATTTGCTTTGTGAAAAGTGTTCGCCCACAAGTGATATAGTGTTTTTGTCTTATCTTGTTTTGTGAGAGTTCATTCAGTTCGTCCAATATAAGATATTACCTCACCCACCGTGTCTCTTTAATATCCTGGGACCAACACAGCAAGAACACTGCATATAATCTTAACGTGGGCATTCTTGTATTGTATCACTTGTTTTTGTAAAATTATCAAATCAAATAAACTGTTTTTTCCCCTGTGTGTTAATGATTCAAGCCTATAACATTATCAGATTTCCGTCTGGGACAGTGTCGTTCCTGGTGGTTGTTTTTCCTGTCAAAAGTATTATGAGCTGAGAAGACCATTGATTAGCATATTGAAACTAAGAGCTTGGCTACTCTTGTGAGTTAAGCGCATTAAAGCAGCCACGGGCGCCCTAGCTCACTACCTGTCCACACTAGCAAGTCCCGTAGAACGCTCTGACTCCACCTCGGCGAGAAGATTAACGCTTGGTGTGCCTTGGCTGAAACGCCCGGGCCTCAGTGTGAACGAGGTGTTGCATTGCTGCACTCTGATCAGCCTCCGGAAACGTCCCATCATCCCCTTAAGTCAAGTGGCCACTCTTCTCATTGTTTTGGAATCGCTGCAGGAATGCAGATATGCCCTTTGAAAGCTCTGTTTCTGACATCGGGCTGCTTATCTGCTCCGAGACAAAGCAACCATTACTGTGGAATGTGGTGGGTGGGTGTGTGTGTGTGAGAGAGAGGGGGGGCTGGCGGGGGGAGGAGGTGTCTGCTGCTGTCTGAACTTACAAGATAGAATGCTGACATGCTCTCAGCCCCCCAAAAAGCCACTCTCTCTCCCCCCCCATACACAGAACACACTCCCTGTCACACTACACTCCACCCCACCCACCCCCATTAGAAATGCACGTTGCAGCCACTTGCATGCTGGGATAGCTACCACAATGCACTGCTCTCTGTGGCCCTTGCAAGAGCTGCGAATGTGACCATGCCAGTGCGCTTGCAGCTGTCCGTGTGGACAGACTGCAGCGCTTTCCCTACTGCGCTCTACGAAGGCTGGTTTAACTCAAAGCGCTCTACATCTGCCAGTGTAGCCATGCCCTAACAAGGGACAAACTGCAAAATGTTCATAGGCTTGATTTTTAGTTAAGAACCCCTAACATGTGGCTGTGGCTTTGATCCTCGTCCAAACTGTCCAAACTTCTTGGGTCTGGAAAATTAGGCTGCAGGTCTAACAAAACCATGTTTTCCTTTGAGATTTCCAGTGTTTCCTGTTTCTGATGATGCTAGAATGCCTGTTTGCTAGAACAGGCTATCTGGTGGCATTTTTGGCATTTCCAATTCTGGTCTGTTTTTAAAAAGTTGCCCTAATTGTAAGCTCAACAGTAAAAAGTATGTGAAAGTTGACAAAATGTTACAATAACCTATAGCAAATGTGGATGGAAAAACCGGTCAAGTTGTTTTCCATAATGAACGTTGTAAACAAGTGCAAGAAAACCAGACAAAGAGACTAAATGAGTCCAAACAAAAAGGCCATGGTGATGTATTTCAAGGACTGTGTTAAGATCATGTTTGGTAAAACAAGAAGCCGTGGAACCAGAAATTAATGAACCAAAATGGGCTTGTCAGATATTGGGCCTAATTGGAGGACAAAATAATAAGAGGATGGGCTATTCCACCCATCACTCTCTTTTTGGGTCCTGAAAGAGAGTTTTTTGGGGAGGAAGTAAGGAAGAACAGACAGAGGCTACTGAAGCAAGCTTCATCATCATGGCTGCCAACCTCACCATTTTCTAGGAGCCCTGGACCTTCATCATCCTGATTCTGAGAAATGTCCTGACTAGACTGAGCCAGAGAGATGGATCCAGAAGACTTTGCCAACCCTACCAGTTACAGATGAATCCCAAACACCACCAGAGATCAAACAGGGTTGGACTTTAACAACAGCATTCACAACAACGGCTCCAGCCCATCTCAACTAATATCTTCTCTTTTCCCCACCAGGACAGTTATTACCATCTTTGATACCACCTGAGAGACTGTCACACAAGGGATTTTCCCCTGTAAAGACCCTTTCCAGGGAAAGGGGTAAAATAAAAGTCTTACTCAATAATTTACGTTTCAAATGCTTTAACTGGTGTCCCTTCTTTTCTTTTCTTTTTTTTTTTTTTAACAAAAGGTACTAAGCAGGCTGAGGCGCCTCTATACCGAACCCCAAACCATGTTTAATGTTGGATAGTGACTGCATTTATGTTTATATCTTTGGGCCATATATTTCATCTAAATTTAATACAGTAAGTCCCAGATGGGAGCGCAGAGGTGCACTAAAATGAAAAATAATTTACCCTTTTTTTTTATTCAACCCTCCAAATAAACCTTTGGCTTGAGGTTTGGTTGTTACTTTATCCCAACTGGTTCAGCTTCCTTCACCTAAGTCACTTCCTTGGTCCCTAAGAAGTATCTGTAAATAATTTCTAAATGGGAACGTAATGAAAAATCAGATATAGTTTGTAAATAACAAACAAAAAACCCACCTCAACAGAAATGAAATTTTCCTTAACAAAGGTAGGTTTTCAAGTTGAAACACTGAACATTCTTTCATACCTATGTTCACTACTTATGGGTTATCTGCCATCGCTTGCCTTTGTACTATAGCTGGGCATAAACCCCATCAGGAAATTGTATCTTTTAAATGGATGCAGACTACGTTTCCAGTTTTTCATTTTAGCCATTAAATTATTGTCCCCAATAACTAATGATCTGCATGACTGTCTTTGAGCAATGTTTTAATGCCATAGAATCAACTGTGCTATTGATTATTAATACCGCTATTTTTGGTTTGTTTCAGGGATTATTGGGAATAACAAGGCCATAGGAAAATACATCACAACGATGATCTTTTTATATTTTGCCTGCCTCCTGCCATCCATTGCATTTGGTTCCCTAAATGATGAAAACACAAGAGGAGTTATTGGTGAGCTTCCCACTCTTTTTGGTTTAAAATCCTATCTCCATCTGTCAGTCAGGGTTGCTTTACGTCTGTTTGGGGGAAATAATGAAATAAGCGAGGTCTGGTGGAGGAGACATGGGTAAGGACTTCTTTTCCAGTAACAATATGGACAGTTGTTCTCCCACCTTATTTCTTTTAATAGATTAGAAAAAGGAATCTGTATCTATATACAAACTTTTCTGGTGTCCCTAGGTACATAGACAAGTACAGACCTATCATTGTGTTCTGTGCTACCCGTGTTGCAATGACAGTAAAGGTAATCCTGTGCAAAGGGTTGTAAATCCACGCTTATGTGTTTGTACAACACCTAACACAATGGGGCCCCGCTTCTGACTGGGGCTTTGGGGGGCTATTGTAATACAAATAACTTGCCTGGTGGAAGACATTTGCTCACTCTTCTAGTATCACCCAACCTATCCCTGCTGTAGGCCTGATTGCTGTTTACACTAAGGCCCCTTTACGTTGTGCTTGCAATTCAGCAGCAGCTTAGTGGAGATGAGAATCCAACCCTGTTTTGTGTACTACTTATGTATGAAAAATTGCTCTTTGCTTCACTTTAAAACAGTGCTTCTCAAACTATGAGGCATGCCTCCCAAGGGAGGTGCAGGAATGTGTCAAGGAAGGTGCAAGCTGTGCATTTGTTTGGTTTTTTTTTAAGCACTCCAGCTGTCAGCCCCGGGCAGCAGGGCTCGGACTGTCAGCCCCAGGAGGCTGGGGCTCATGCAGAAGGGCCATGCACACCGGGGAGGTGGGGGCAGGGATAAAGGGGACAACTGCTGCCTTGGGCTGACAGCTGGAACCCCGCTACCCGGGTTCAGGCTCTCACCGGGAGGCAGTGGCGGGTCTCCAGCTGTCGGCCCCAGGGTGGCAGCAGCAGCAGTGAGGTTGGCAATGGGTCGTAAGTCTGCTGTGAAAAGTGATATTGACAAATGTCCCTTTTCACGTTGCAACCCTAACTTCTGTGCTGCCGCTGTGCACCCAGCCAGCAGCCATGGCTCTGTGCTCTGCCTGTCTGGCAATGGGTGGATGTGTAAGGGAGGCGGGGGGCGCAAACTATTACAGACACAAAGAAGGGGGGTGCAGTCAAATAAGTTTGAGACCCACTGCTTTAAAAAAGTCCCTCTACTCCCCATGTGAAAGGGCAATTCCCTGGGATCCCAAGTCTCTCTTTAGACTATTAATGTAAGTTTGGTTATGTACCATCGATTTGAATTCCCTAGTAATGATTGTGCCCTTTGTGTATTAACTGCTACGTGTGGGTAGTCCCTTGTTTGGAGCGTCTTGCTCTCGGTAAGTGCTGTTAGTGGCTAGCATTCATGACTTGGGTGGCTTACATTAGTGCAATAATAATCTAGCTGATCACTAACGGCATGTGTGTGCTGCAATTAAACACCTGCAGCTGGCTTGTGTCAGCTGATTCGGGCTCACGGGGCTCAGGCTTAGGGGCTGTTTATTTGTGGTTTATACCTTCAGGCTTGGGCTGGACCCTGGACTCTGAGACCCTCCCTCCTCGTGGGGTCCAGAGCCAAGGCTCCTGCCTCAGGCAACTGCAGTGTAGCCATACCCTTAGTAGGAAGTGCATTTGTAAATAGTTGGGCTTAAAAAAACATACTTTTTCATTATTTTTAGATGTGCAGAAGACAATTGTTGGCCAGTGTATCGGTGGACTTCTCTATGCTCTGTTTTCAGGGCAGCCACTAGTTGTACTCTTAACCACAGCTCCTTTAGCTTTGTACATCAATGGTAAGTTTACCAAAGCACAATGCGGATGGAGGAGAACATACTGCACTCAGAATCGGTGAGATGACACTCTGAGAGCCTTGCGTTCCTTAGAGCTGCGCTAGGTAAATCTATCCTAGGCCTACAACTACACAAAGCTAAACTTTACAGACCTGCTTTCAGCCCTGGAAAAGGGATTTAGGGAGTGTTGTTTCACTGAGATTTCTAACAGAATAATTTTAAATGGAAAAAAAAAGTATACAGTTTTTTTTTATGAGAATAAAATTGAATTTCCGTGGGATGTTTTTTTGTTCTCACTTGGGAATAAATATCTGTATGCATTGAGGATCAGGGACTGCAACATGCGTCGTTAATATATAGTCCTGATCAGGTGTGACGAGTGGATTTTCAGCAATGGCTAACCAGTGATGGTAGCCTTTTTTTAGCTGAAGGTACAGGGGAGTTGGCTCCACCAGTGTTTCCATTATAGGTCCAATAAGTCAAATTACAGTGGGGTGGTTTGGTGGCTTAGCTCTCCACTAGAGAGATACTTATTACTTGGCTACCTTCAAAAGAAACATTTGAACAGTCTCCCCCCCCCCATCCCCCCAATTATCATTCTTTAAATATTGGTACTGACATTATGTTAACACTTTTTTGACTGGTCCTCTGCTTGTGCTATGCTACCAGTGCTCGTTAACAAGAA
Source organism: Natator depressus (assembly GCF_965152275.1). Taxonomy (NCBI): domain Eukaryota; kingdom Metazoa; phylum Chordata; order Testudines; family Cheloniidae; genus Natator; species Natator depressus. The sequence goes on along the minus strand of NC_134237.1, from coordinate 134,117,740 downwards.
CCAATGGAATGTTAAGATGTGCTCTTTCAGATTTGGTTACATGGTACCTAGAAAATTCAATAGCAGCCAAATGGTCAAGATATGTAATGCAAGACCTCTCTCTCTTTCTCTTTCCTGTGAGCGTTAAACCTCCCTTTAGATCTGGAACAGTCCGTAGTGTTGACAGATGGAATCAAAACTATTGCCCATTTATTGCCTTTGAACGAATTAGTGCTTTAGCCAAATACAATTCATTGGGCTCAGTACAAGGGTAACTGGATGAAATTTAATGGCCTGTGACATGCAGGTCAGACTTGGTGATCTAATGGTCCCTTGTGACCTTAAACTCTATAAATTCTGAGTGGTTTATCTATAATGTCTTAAAAACGTGAATCTACTACTGAATGTTTTACTGTTGTTGCAGTGATCCGAGGGATCTGTGATGACTACAGCTTGGATTTTAGTGCTTTCTACGCCTGGATTGGACTGTGGAACAGTTTTTTTCTTGTGCTGTATTCTCTCTTTAACTTCAGTCTTGTAATGAAGCTCTTTAAAAGGTACCTCTTGCTTTTTTCAAGGGAAGTCCCATTTTGATTATATTATTCAGCAAACAGAAAATCATACGTTCCAGAAGTTCCTAATTGTGAACTTGCTATAAAATCTATGGGCTTGTCTACATGAACAATCAGTTCACAGCAAGTTGGGGTATGAACTGAACCGACGCTACCCTGCCATGGACTAATTTTCCATGTGGACCTTGCTGATGTGCATTAACAGCTCATTAATGAGCTTTGATCTAGTCCCGTTTCAAAGAGGAGGAGATCAGAGCACATTAATGAACTGTTAATACGCATCAGCAGGGTCTGCAGAGACCGTTAGTCTTCAGCAGGCTGGTGCACTGTAGATTCGTACCCCTACTTTCAGCAAACTAAATGTCATGTAAACAAGCGCTATGTTACAAAATAGAATACTCTCAACTGAGAATATATAGTTTTGGTTTTGGACATTATGTGCTCATTCAAGTTTTTAGTACTTCTGCTTGCAAGATGTTTTCAAGGCTTGCTAGTTCTATCATCCGAATTAGTGTTTAACTAAAATCTGTACACTTTCCTCATAAAATAACAAGTATATTAATATATTGGGGGGTATTCAGACTTTGTGACTCTGACCATATTAATCCATGGGAGCTTTTTTTTTTTTTTTTGTAGATCAACAGAAGAAATCATTGCACTTTTTATATCAATCACATTTGTGCTTGATGCACTCAAAGGGATTATTAAAGGTAAGCACTGAAAGAAGGTGGTGTGTTTCAGTTCTGATCCATGCTTAGTTTTGCTGTAGAAAGAAAATAACTAGGTTTCAACCATAAATTCCATTTCTTTTCAAGGCAAACCATCCTATAGAACTCCCAGCAAAATGTGATTTGCAGGATACACAGCATTCGTCGTCTATTAAGTATTCATGAAGGGTCTTCAGTTTTTCTAAAATGTGTTGATGGGAAGATAATTCATGACAAGGTTTTATTTTGGATATGTAGGCTGTATTATAGACACTCTTGTTTCAGCTGTTCTGTTAAGATCAGACACTAAAATCGAAAGGAGAAGGTGAAATTTAGTGACACTGTAGAAATTTTTGCTTCCTGCCACCCACATACATTTTACTGAACCGTTTCATTTCTCTTTCAAAGCCCTGTTCAACAAAAATTCACCATAATTTTAGATTCAGTGGACTGGCTGCACCCATCCTCCCTTCCTCCATCAATAGCACAGCGAACTTCGGGGCAAGTGGGGCATAGCGGGGGGGAAAAAAACCTTAACCCTTTGAGTAACCTACCTGGGCTCTGGAGTCCACATCAGTTGTACTGGGCTATGTGAAAGCTGGTCCTTGCGGTCTATGCCCGGGCTGAAGGGATGTAAAATGCAGAGCGCTCTGAAGCGTTGTGCTCCAGCTGCCCTGTGTCGATCCTGCTGGTGCACTCTAAAAGGTACCTAGAGCACATTAACGTAGTCATGTTTGAAACGGGATGTCCTCAATGCGAACTGGGTACCGTTTAGATTGTGCCATTTAGAGCAGGTCGAGTACAGCCCCTCTGAAAATCGCCAGGGTTCACCTCCTGCCAGACCTTAACTGTGCAGTGCCCCGGCACCCTCTAAACACAAGGCACCACGAGATGCTGGGTAACATAAAGACACTCCACCTGTGGCCAGATACGGAGGGTGACTTCAGAATGAGCTGCTATACCAGTCCAGCTCCCTTAAAGGGAAACATACAGGTTTTGTAGCAAATGCCTGTCAGGATGCATCTAAACTAAGCGTTTCTGGTCTCTCGGCAAAACTGATTACAGTTCATGAATTCTCTGCTGTACACCTCTGCAGTGTTTGACCATGGGTAAGTAAGAGTAACAAATCTCCTGCAGTCTTTACCTTCGCCTGAGTCAGGCAACAGGATGGGGCACAAACAAGATGAAAGCTCCTTGCAGAAACTGCATGCTAAAGGCAGTGTTCCTTTTGCCTTGCCTTGCCTTGCAAACACTTTGAATGAGGGATTAGCTGATGTTATTACCCTCCCCCCCCCTTTTTTTTTTTGCCTGATACTAACAGGGCGAAAGGGGTTTTGAATTCTGCAGCCTCGAATCCTTTATAATGCAGGTGGTCCCATGGTGTGATTTGCCGTTCTTAGAACCTGCAGGTTCTGCTCTTTATATCGCACACTCCAAAAGTACGTTTAAAAAAACATTATCCAGGCTGCAAAATGAAGCACTGAAAAGTTAGGAAATGCCAGAGTTAGGGTTGCTTGAGCATTAATTTGAGCCCCTTGTGCACATGCATTATGATACAGGCTTCAACTGCATGACCATGGACTATTTTTCCCACAGGACCCTGGCCTCGTTCAGAGCACAGAATGGGTTGCTCTCACTCAATGAGCAGCTCTTCCGTATTTTTTCTCCTCATTGTTCAGCGTGTGGCCCCAGGCCTTATTTACTGCACACTATTCAACCTGCTCTGAAGACAGAATTACTAATTTACCATTTTCTGTGGTGCTGTGACAGTAGTTCGAGTGCTTCCCAAACGTTAAAGAGTTCTATCCCCATTTTACAGATGGGGAACTGAGGTACAGAGAGATTGAGGCCCAAAGTATCCACTATTTTTGTGTGTCCATTTTCATGCCTAGGACCTGATTTTTTCAGAGTACTTAGCATTTTGCAGCGTTTCCTGTGTTCAAAGCCCATTGATGTCCGTTGCAGCTGCGAGTGCTCAGCACTTCTGCAAATCAGACTTTAGCGTCTCAAGCTGGTCACCCAGAAAATGAGGAGCATGCAATTAGTGATCACCAATGGAAACTCTGTGGCAGATGCAGGGATAGAATCCAGTTGTATGCAGGACACCCCCTTGGGACCTTTACAACTCTCATCCCCATCAAAAATAAAACAAAAAAAACCCAGCCACCTCTGCTACTCGAACTAATGGAGTAACCGATGGTAGTAGCTGTCCTCCTCTATGTGGACCAGAACTAAAGGGGGTTCACGGATATTTGCTGACAGCAGAGGAATGATGAGTCTCAAATCCTAGGTTCCATTCCAGGCGCTGTAAGGGATGTGATCTTGTGGGCACAGACTCTTCTGCCCATTCTCCCTTTTTGTCCTCTCCAACTTGTCCTTGTCCTATTGTCTCTTCCCCATCCCTTGCTCCCCATCCCCTCACCTGACCAGTCCCAGTCTCCACTCCTCAGACTTCTCACCCCAATCCCGTCACCTTGCCCAGTAAATCCTAGTCTCATCTCTTTGGACTCCCCTGCCAACTGTGTCAGTTTCCCTCCCCACCAGCTCCTTATCCAATCTGTCTCTTCCCAGCCTCCAGTCATCCCCTCTTCTGACTACATTCCCCATCCCTACTTGCTTCCAGTCCCAGTCTCCCGCTCTGAGCTCCGCAGCCAACCTGTGCTGTTATCCACAGTTTATCAGTTATCAGTTTCTTGTCCAGTGTCTTTGCCTAGCCAATACCATTTCTCCCCCTGTAACCTGGCTCCTCCCCATGGATATACTGATAGATACTCCGAGTCTCCTTGACCAGCCGCTCCCAGTTCCAGTCTGCCACCCCAGCCCACTGGTACCCAGTCTCTCTCTCTCTCCTTGGTTTTCTGTTTCAATCTCTGACCCCACTCCCAACTCTCCCTGCCAGCCTCTGGTCCCAATCTACTCCCCCTGCTCCCTCCCTTGAAGGTCTGTCTCTTGTTCCTTCTGTGTTCAAAGCAGGCAGCTTCCTCCTCCATGTTGTCTGGGCTCAGCAGGGGAGAGGGGGCATTGACCGTATAGGAAAGGCATGTTCCCTGCTCTCGAGTCGAATGCCTGGCCCACAGCAGCTCAGAACTAGAATTGCAGGGAAAGCCCTGCTCACCCCCTGGCTGGAGCATGCCCAATACAGACCGAATCTTCAAGGAATTTGTATGCAAAGCAAAAAATAAATTTCTACTTAGCACGTGTGAAGTGCAGTTGTTAAATGGCTTATAACTTGGCCAAACGTAGGCAGATTTTCATAGGGATGCCAAAAGGCACATCCTTTGCCAAACTTCAAGTCCTTGCTCCAAAGCATGGGGGCACTAGATCTTCTCAGAGTAAAGGTTCAACAAAATGTATTTTTTCCCCTAGCCTCCTTCTCAGAAGTGGCTGAACCATTTTGGCTGAAATTTTTCAAAAGAAATTCAGCCTGATGCGGACAAGGAACATTTAAAACTTCCACCCCAATGGTTAACGTTTGGCAAAGTTTTATAAGCAACTGAAACCAGAGTCTTTTATAATGGGGTGGTATCAGGCAACTTTAATATTGGGCAGTGCTACCAGCCCCACCTATAACAGATGTAGACATCTCACAGTCCGCTTTCAGCATGGGCCGTGGGAGTTTAGGAGCACAGGTCTTTCACGCTGAAGGATGTTCTGCATTAGAATGTGTTTAAAACTGCTATGGTCCTCACTGCTCAACTCCATGGTATTTCTGGCTTTTCTAAGTACATCCTGTTACACTCTTCCAAATATCTAACTCCCCATCTCCTTGGATATTTAGGTTCACCGTTGCTATGCCCCCTCTGAGATCGGCTGATTTTACTACAGTATAAAAAATCCCCATGTGTGTCCAGTATACCATATTGAACGTTGGAAGGGTGTGGGCAGCATCACTGAAATGAGGCTTTCACAGACCCTTCTGATCCTTTGTAAATTCTCCTGTGGACTGATGGAGTGATGATACTCGGGGGTTATGAGAGGCTGCATGGACTCCGGACTACAGGACCTGTATCCAGGGGCTCCAGAGTTCTAATCCGGGCTCCTGCTACCAACTTGCTCCATAACCCCAGCAAAACACTTGACCTTTCTATGTTAGTTTTTGCCTGCCTTATTACTGAGGTACAGTCATGCATCTAGGGAGATCAGAAGGGTGAGATCAGAAGACTTCTGCATGCTGGCGGGTTGCATAACACATCAGCTGGCCAGACACTATGCTGCTATGATTTTCCTGCTACCTTAAAAGCATTGTCAGGGAGTGCATCCAGCAACGCACTGCTCCCAAGGAAGAACATGTTTGTTTTCTTAATTTGCTAAGCCATGTTGCTTTTATATATGCTTTGCAAGGTATCCTTAAATATGCAGGAAATTAGAGAGAGGGGTATTATCACATCTAGTAATTCAAACACACGCATTCTTCTTACTATCCTAGTGACCATTGTTTTCAACTCATGGCCCAACCACCTAAGCCATGCGTTTGATCTTGACTTTTGCACTCTACAGAAAACAGTTCTGTAACAGCTGAAGCAAACAACAAAGGTGAACTAGAGGGATCAGAGGGAACTAGAAATTAAACTGCATTCTAGGACAGTTCAGTTTAAAGCATACAACCTTCTAGTTTAAAGTGCTTTCTCTATTGAATTTGTGCGAAGAACTCAGCTGTTGTGTAATGTCTCTGAAAAGACTGCTTAGTGTGCAGCAGCTGAATATTAAATACTAAATCCTTGTTACATGGCAGACTGATCTATCCAACTGCCAATCATTCCAATCAGACCACATATTACAATAAGTAAAATACGGGTGTAAAATCAGCTACGTTTCCCCAACATTTAATCCAAAGTGAATACATATAATCTAACTGCTACGTTTAAGTTAAAATGTGAAGTGACACAAATCAGTAACAATCTTGACATTCATTTTAAGATCTATGCTCAATCTATGCTTAAGATCTACGCTGTTGTGCTCAGGTATTACTGTAGTTCCGAATGTGAAATCACTTACTGTTCCCAGAACATCTATGGCAACTAGACCAAAAGGATGACTTAAAATGTCAGCATTATTTTGAATTTCTTGGCCTTTTTTGCTTTTTGGATCTGAACCTTGTCAGTAGTCATCAAAGCAAAGAGTGTTTATTTCCATTGGGTTAACAGTCAGTTGGGAATAATTGAGGTTGTTACAGGTCTTTAACCCCAGCTGGCTATTAATCCTCCTGAATTATTGCCATTGCTGCTATTAGGAGTGTCCTTTTAACGGTCAGAGCAGTAGACTGCAGGCCAAAACTTCTGGGTTCTGTTTACAACTCCAGCACTGACTTTCTGCCCAGTCATTTCAGTATTCTGTACCTATCTGTAAAATGGGCATGACAATCTCTACTTTACAGGGGTGTGGTAGGTGTAATTAATGTTGTAGAACATTTTGAGATCCTCAGATAAGATGTGCTAGTGAAATGCCACGTACACCTCTACCCCGATATAACGCGGTCCTTGGGAGCCAAAAAATCTTACTGTCTTATAGGTGAGACCGTGTTATATCAGGGTAGGGAGAGGAACCGCTCCCCGCCCCAGCTCACCTCCGCTCTGCCTCTGCCTCCTCCCCTGAGCACACCGCTGCCGCTCCGCTTCTCCCTCCCTTCCAGGCTTGCTGCGCCAATGAGCTGATTGGCGCGGCAAGCCTGGGAGGGAGGGAGAAGCGGAGCTGCGGCGTGCTCGTGGGAGGAGGCGGAGGCGAGCTGGGGCAGGGGGGCTGCAGCAAGTAAGGTGGGGGGGGCGCAGAGGAACCGCTTGCGGTAACACAAATTCAGATATAAAGAGGTAAAGCAGCCCCGCTCCCCGGAGCACTGCATTACCGCGTTATATCCGAATTCACGTTATATCAGACCGCATTATGTTGGGGTAAAGGTGTATTACCATCGAGGTATTATTTAATACCTCTGTGATCATTTTCCTGCTGAGTTTCTGAAGTTGTTGTCATGCGATGTGCATGAGAGATTACGGGCATATGCTTCTGGCTGTACTGGGCATTGTCGGGATATATAATGGCTAGTTAGTACATTATCCAATCAGATTTCAGACTTCTACTTTAAGGAAACTCCAGTGATGGTTCAAAATTTCAGAATCATCCAATCTAAAGGGTTGGTCTTTATTATTAAAAGGAAACTAGCAAGACAATTTTTGCCCAGAATGCCATTCTTTAAGAAAAATAATGTATGTATTAACCTAAAGCCACTAGAAAATAATAATAATCCAAGAGAAACTTATTGTAATAAATATTCTCCTGCCGTGTTTGCTGCATTGCAGAATTGTGTAATTGCATTAGAATCGCACTGAAACTGACAGTGCAAGTCATTCTAGCAACAAAAGCAAAATGTTCAATGTCAAATCTGAGAGAAATTTAAAAGGTAGAACATGAATTATGCAAATTATTATTTTTTAAATGTGCTAGTTGAAACCTCAGTATTGAAACTTATTTTAAAAATACACATCTGGGTAGCGAACTGAGACCTCTGTTATTGCATAACAATTTGCTTGTTTTACAGTTATCCCTTATCCGCTCCTTTGTCTCGTCCACCTATTGCATCTTCTTATAACCTAGATTGTCAACTCTTGAGGAAATCTTTTTACTGCCTGTTTGTACAGTCGTGCCCAGCACAATGAAGTCCTGTTCTCTGTCTGGTGCCCCAAGGCACTACTGCAGTAGCAATAGTATTAACCTGGGAGTCGTCATTAAAATGGCAGGGTAGTTAAAAGAGGGTCATAAGAGCATTTGGGTAGGCTCCTAAGCAGAAAGGAGAAGTCAGCACCACGCTCCTGTGGAACTAGAGCTGGTCAAAAAAATGCCAATTCCATTTCACAGGATTTTTTTTTCTATAAAAACTTTACAGTTTTTGTGGCTAAAATGTGGTTTCTAAACACCATTTTCAAGAAAAATGTTCAGTTTCTGAAAACCAAAATGTCACCCCAAAATTTTCATTTTCTGGGTTTTCATCAACCCGAAAAAGTTTTGACCAAAATGAAAAATGTCTGCCAAAATGTTTATGGTTTTAAAAAAACGTTCAGCCCCCGAAAATATTTTGAGGAAAACATTTCAGCCAGGTCGACACACAACTTCAAGGTCTCCTAAGTCCCATTCTACCTTTGCTGGCTGACTTTCTCCACAGTGGCTGGCACATACCTCTCCCCTTAATTGACTTCCTTTTCTATTGCTCCTCTCGCCCTGGCTGGTTGTTGTCTTTATCTTCCTCTTCGCCCATGACCCTTTCCTTGCTGCCTTTTTTCCTAATGAGTTTCCCAGACTCTTGCTCATCACATCATCTGAGACCATGACATCTTCCATCAAGTATGGTCAGACCCATCCAGCACCAAACCTTCCAGAAGTATGCCCCTAGTACTATTTTGATTTTAATTATATAATGGAATAGCATCTTCACAGCAGCTACTCTCTTTTATAAATATTTAGATGCAGTCTCTTTAATGTAGATTATCTCACTATGTATTTTATGGACCTTATGAAGCATTATAGGGTATTTAACTTGGATAGTTATAGCAGGCATGTTTGCGTTTTGTCATTTTATTGAGGTAAATTTTTAAGCTAGTTATAGTAGGCCCGGTAAACCATAATATCTCAATGCATTTTGCAAATTCAGATTTGGAGCATGTTTACATATGTATTATCTCCCAGTTAATTTGTCTGTCCTATAAAACCGTACTTGGACATCTTTAAAAATATGCACTGGTGAGTGTCGGAAAGTACTTACTGGATGTTCATATTAGTAACTTTCCTGAGTATACTCTACCTTGGATGTTTTTAGTTATTGCCAAGTGCATATTTTTAGTATACTAGAGCAAGAAATTGCCACAATTTACTTCTTTAAATTTAAAGCCATGATTCAGTGCATGGAACAAAACCAGATAACAATCTGAGGGTGGGGAGGGACTTACATTTCTGTATTGTAACTTACAAATGGCCTAACTATTTTCTTAAATTTATAAAACAAGCTACCGTTTTGTTCACAACTGAATTATAAACTCCTAATAATCTGGTTTCGCTTACCTTCAGTAGCGTGAATGTGCCATTAGAGTACTAGACTATGCACAGACGCCAAGTTCCTGTGCTCCTGTGGGGGAGTGCTCCACCCCAGGCCCCGCCCCCACTCCACCACTTTCCCCAAGCCCCACCTTTGCTCTGCCTCTTCCTGCCCCGTTCCGTCTCCTCCCCCAAGTGCACCCCACCCTCACTCCTCCCCTTCCCCCGAGTCCCTCCTGCATGCTGCTGAACAGCTGATCTGTGATGGGCGGAGCTGATCAGTGGGGCTGCCAGTGGGTGCTGAGTATCCACTATTTTTTTTTCCCTGTGGGTGCTCCAGCCCCGGAGTACCCACGGAGTTGGCGCCTGTGTGACTACAGGTAAAGAAGGACTACGCTGTGAAAGTTACTGGAAGCTCAAGTTGCTTTGAATTGTTACAGACCTATCCTAACATTTGCCTATCGGTTGTTTTGTGCAGTTTTTAAGAAATATTACTACCATGAGCACCAAGGAGACAGTTATTTGGAAAATACCCGTGCTGATGTAATTCCAAGCCTCAGCATCAATACCACCTTCTTGATGAATTCATCAGTGAGCAGGTCTATGTCGCTGGAGAATCAGACGGGCATGACTGAGGTCATGCATTATGGACGTGAAACTGCTGTCCTTAGTCTCATGTTGATGCTGGGAACCCTTTGGCTTGGTCATACACTTTATCAGTTTAAGAAAAGGTGAGTCACTTCAGCCTTCATTCTACAGATTCAAATCCCTATCTTGAGTCTAGGGTATGTCTACACTGCAAGTAGAGACCTGTGGCTGGTCCGGGCCAGCTGACTTGGACTTCCAGGGCTCGGGCTAAAGGGCCATTTAATAATGGTGTAGACGTCAGGATGCAGCCCAGCCTCTGGGACTCTCCCACCTTGCAGGGTTCTAGAGACTGGGCTCCAGTCTGAGCCCAAACGTCTTCACTGCAATTAAACCGCCCCTTAGTCTGAGCCCGTGAGTCCAAGCTAGCTGGCCTGGGCCAGCCAGCTGTTTTTAACTGCAGTGTAGACAGACCCATAGTGAAGTTAGTGAGAGTTTTGCCATTGAGTTCTGGGAACAAGAACAGGCCTTAACTTGGCTGGCAATCTGGAAAATCCCAGTCACCCACAACTGCGGCGCAGATAGAACAGTGATGCAGGTTGTCGAGGAGTGCCTGCTAACCAAATTCAGAGGTGGGCTCCGAATTTGCTCAGCTCAGCGAATATGAAAATACTAAGTAAATCTTGTTTAATCAGCGGAAGACGTGCTTCCATGTCTGGCTGGGCATTTTAAGACATTAGTAGATTTTTGAAAGTGTTGACAGTCATATAAGCTTCCTTTGACCCTCTCTTGGAGGGTCCGTGGCTAAAACCCAATTAATCTCTGACCCACTCTGGGTCAGACCAGTGGTCCATCTAGCCCAGTATCCTGTCTTCCATTGGTGGCCAATGCCAGATGCTCCAGAGGGAATGAACAGAACAGGTAATCACTGAGTGATTGTCCACTCCCAGCTTCTGGTAATCAGAGGCTAGGGACACCCAGAGCATGGGGTTGCATTCCTGACCATCTTTGCTAATAGTCACTGACAGACCTATTCTCCAGGAACTTATCTAGTTCTTTTCTGAACCCATTTATATTCCAATGTGCATTACTTTTCCTTTATCGGCATTGACTTTCTTCTGCCATTTTGTTGCCCAGTCACCCAGTTTTGTGAGATCCCTTTGTAACACCTCGCAGTCTGCTCTGGACTTAACTATCTTGAGTAATTGTGTATGGTCGGCAAATTTTGCCACTTCACTGTTTTCTAAATGATCTGGAAAAGGGGTAACTTTTTAGAAATATACTCCCATATTGTAAATGATAATTTCCTGGAAAGGTACTTCATCTCACTTTCCTCCAAAAGCACAAGAGGCAGTTAACTGGGCACCCAGCTCTCTCTGAGAGTCCATGGGAATTGGGTGCCTTAACTCTTTTTGGAGCCTTTGACAAATCTCCCACTTGAATGGTTAAAGAATGGAAAAGTACTGGAGCTGGAAATTGCAGACACAAGCCACACTGGGCGGGGGGGAAAAACTGGAAATAACAGCTAGCTGTCAGCTCTTGAGGACTGTGCGTGTTTTTCAAAGCCTGAATCTTAAATTTTGTTCCCTTTTGGGTTTCACACTGATTTTCATCAAACTTCAGAGTCTACATTTCACATAAACGGAGATTCTGCTGTTTAGCTTTCAAAAAACTGGTATGTACATTACATGATTAAGGACTTTTTAAAATAATATTGAGAGTGAAGAATGAACAATAGCAGCACTGGACTGAAATAGCATTCAGTATAGAGCTTGCCACTGCCTGTGGTTTGAATGATTACTCCATTACTGTGGTAGCAGGAAAACTGAGTATGTTGGATGCTAATGGAAAGTTGTTGGTTTTTTTTATAATTGCAGCCCCTATTTGCATGCAAGGGTCCGCGAAATCCTGTCCGACTGTGCCTTACCCATATCCGTTCTAACCTTCTCCATCGTAGGCTCCTACTTCTTCAAGGAAATAGAAAGTAAGTCCGCTTGTTTACTCTTCCAGATTACCAGGAGAAAGGCACTTAAGATGGAATCAAAAAAGAGAACCAGTTTATTGCAAAGAATATTAACATAAAAAAAAAGCTCTTCAGTGTATTTTCTCCTAAATAGATGCCTATACATGCATAAATATGCCTCCAATTCCTTCAATAAAAGTTAATTTATGCAAACACCGAATCAAATGATATTGCATATAGTTTTTCTCAGGGCATTATTTCAGTCTGTCATTTCATTTAAATGTCATTAAAATGTGCATCTGTTGTTAGAAAGAGTTGATCCTATTATTCTCCTAAAGAACAAAAGGGCAGGGCAATTAGTAGGCAGGAAGGGTTGTCGCCAGCTGTACAGATGTGGTGTTGATGATCTCGGCCTGTTCTTTTAGTCTCCTCTTTATATTTTCCTAATTAAAAGTGTAATGGCCCAAAGCATCTGGGCGATCCTAAGATACACAAGGAAATCTAACAATGATACACCATTCATTGGACAAACGGATCAGCTTTTCCATATCAGGAAGAGAGAATAGGGACAGGAATTGCATTGACCTGTGATGACGTGCGTGGACGATGTGAGGAAATGTATGGAAGTAAATAAGAAGTGGCACTTTTGGTGTGACTCTCACTCCATCCAACTGGATTTAGAAGTGGTGAATTGTAGCGTGTGATCTTTCCCTTAGTGACGATGGATTTCTTGTCACCAGCTGAAGCCAGCCGCGTATTATGCTAAAACCCATTGTGCAGCTCGTTTGGTGTTGAGAGTATTTTAAAATGCCTATACTAGCAAATTAACTATGAAGTAGGACTGTATGATGAAGATGCCAAATTATTTATAATTATTTCAGATCCAGAAACATGCTGTAAAATTCTTTGTCTATAATAAGAATGTTTCTTTTTTTTGTTTTTGTTTTTTTTGCATTGTCCTCAATTTAAATTTTCATCTACTTTATAAAATAAAAATTTTCAGTGTGACTAGCCATTATCAGTCAGGGCTAGAGTGATAAATACATTTTTTTTAAAACAGTAGATTTATAGACTTCAGCACAAGAAGGGGCCATTATGATCCTCTTGCCTGACCTCCTGCATAATGCAGGCCAGAGAACCAGAGGAACCTGCATCAAAGCCAGTAACTGGTGGTTGGGATAGAACATAAGTTTGCTTCATGCAGGTAGCTAGAAAACAGTACGATGCCTCTTTAACACTTTTCTTCCCCCTCTCCCCCCCCCCCCCCCCGTGTGTTTACAGTGTCCAAGTTTAACTACAACCCATCTGAGAGCTTATTCGTGCTGGCCCCAGTCCGATCTCTCTCAATTGGCTCTGTAATGAGTGCCATGGGCCTGGGGTTCCTTCTGTCGATGCTTTTCTTCATAGAGCAGAATATAGTGGCATCACTCACAAATGCTCCAGAGAACAGGTAAAATTCTTAACCCCTTTCTTTCCAAACCAGGGCAGTTCTTCTTAGGGCTCCTCTATGTGAACAATGAGATGGCAGCAAGCTGGGGTGTGAATCTACCCCGTCCTAGCCTTACATGCATGTTAACAGTTGAATAGACTTCTTTGACCTAGTGCTCTTTGAAATGGGACTAGCTCAAAGAGCATTAATGAACTGTTAATGCATGTCAGCAGGGTACATATGGAGAGGGCTGGTAGATTCACACTCCTGCTTGCAGCAGTCTAATTGTTCATGTGGAGAAGCCCTGAGATAATTTCACTTCAGTACTATATTACAGTGTTCTGAGTAAAGCCGGACTGGGACTGAATTATACAACCTTGCTAGCTCTGTTTGTGTACCCCTTATATATTTACATGTGGAAGACTCCCAATTCTTCATACTTGGAATGGTATTTTATGCCAGTCCCAGAAATACTGCCTCTAGCAATGTGCTCTTTTGGGAGTGATTTCATAGGTAGGGGTCTATTTAAATCCTGGAGAAATCACACACTTTTTTGCAGGTTGGTCACGGCATAAATAGCAAATTTTGCATGTGTAACATCCACGAAATTTGCTATTTTATGCTGTGACCAACCCACAAAAACTGTGATTTCTCTGCAGCATTTCTCAAGCTGGGGGCCCCTCCCCAAAAGGAGGTCTCAAGCCAATTAGGGGCTTGTGGCATTGCCACCCTTAATTGGTGCTGCCTTCAAAGCTGGGCACCCAGCCAGCAGCTGCCGCTGTCCACTCTGCCTTCAGAGCTGGGCGGCCGGAGACCAGATTTCACGAGGGAGACCAGATTTCATGAGTCTGTGACCCAGTTGTCATGGCCGTGAATTTGGTAGACCCCCTATTCCCAGGTTATGCCTACGCTGCCATCAGGAAGTGTGATTGCAGCACACGGCGATGTACTCGCGCTAGTTTTGATCAAAATTAGCTCGAAGAATAATAGCCGTGAAGCTGCAACAGCACAGGCCAGCCCTGCCCACCCAGGACCCTGGGTATGCGCTTGAGCAGCTGCCAGCCTGCACTGCTTGGGCTACACTACCATTGTTCCTCGAACTAGCTTTGCTCTAGATATAGATCAAAGCTAGCTCAGGTATTTCCGCACGTGCTGCATTCCCACCTGCAATGTAAACATACCCCATAGTGCCAAGTGGACTGTGGAATTATTCCTAGAAATTTATATGTGGGGATTACAAGGCGCAAGATGAGTGGCTACCACCCATTTTGTTAGTTGGGCCAACAAGTTCTCAACCTACCTGGGAGCTTCCGAAAACACCAATGTCTAAAGCAGAGGTTCTCAGGCTGGGGGGCATGGGACGTATTCTTGGAGGGAGTGAGAAGGCAGAGCAGAGAGCAGCGGCTGCTGGCCGGAAACCCAGCTCTGAAGGCAGTGCTGCCACCAGCAGCAGTGCAGAAGAAAGGGTGAAATGATAAGGTATTGCCCCTCTTACTTCTCTGCTGCTGCCGCTGTCCGCACTGCCTTCTGAGCTGGGTGGCCGGAAAGCGATGCGCTATATACTTAAATGGCTCTGTTTGAATCAATGATGCTTTACTGTTTTTAATATGTAGTGAGAGTTGAATGTTGATTTTTTTTTAAATCGGTGTATGAACTTGTGTGGTCAGGGGAGGGGGAGCGAAAACTACTACAGACATGAACAAGAGGGGTACAATCAAATAAGTTTTCGAGAACCAGTAGTCTAGAGAGACCAGAGAAAGTCAGACCCTCTCAAATTAGGTTTGTGGAACAAAGAAGGTTATTTCAAGCTTCTATTAAGAAAATGAATTGTCAGGAAAGAATCTTCAGAAGCAGTCTCTTATATGACTTTTGACAAAGACAAAGAACCAGCATTGCATTGGAGCAGTGAGCAAAGCTTCGGAAAATTGGTTACCTCACCCTGCTGCTTTGCTGTTCTTACTTTATGGATTTTACATTTATGATCTCATTTATTTTGAAGTCAGTGGGTGCATCTCCCATTCTGATATGTGGTTGGCATCTAGTCAGCCTTGTGGTTTCTTGATGTCTGGGATACAGTGAATATTTCTCTTTAAACTAAGAGCAGATCAACCAAAAAGTTCTACCGTATCATGTAGTGCAGGTATGCTAATTTAAAAGAATTTTGAGACTGAAAAAGGAGCGTTTGGAGCTATGCTGGCTTGCCTTTACGTAATTCAGAATATGGAAGCAAAGGAGGTCAGGCTCAAAGTAGGACAGTATGTGTAATCTAGTATCACTTTTATCTAAAAGCTCTGATTTATGCACAGGCTTGGAAACAAGAAGCTACAGTCTTCAAATATTCCCTTTGATGTTTCTACCAACTACAATCAGATATGGCATCAAGGGTGAATTTATCGGATTCCCCGCCCGCCCCCCCCCGGGAACTACCATTTTCTCAGTGGATTTTTTTTGCTGATGTAACACATGGGAGGTGGGGTTTTTTTTCCTTGCAGAACAATTTTTTGTTAGTGTTTTTCTGTTTCTCACACTTTATTTGATAAAGGACCATTAGCTCAGGAAAGCAGAGAGAGATGGACAGGCTCAAAACAATTGGGTTATGCCTGTTCTGGGATTTCTTCTCTGTGCCATTTGAAAATTCTCCTCTATCCTCATTGAGTCTGCTCTTTAATTAAATAGCGATTGGCATAAATGTAAGTTGTAAATGGGTCATGAGTACTTTCTTCTTAAATGGGAATTTTGCCATTTTCTTGATTTGAATTTCTTGTCATTTTCTGCCTATGTGACATTAGAAGAACATGTGATGTGGTGACTTTTGTTATTGAGTAGGGTTATAGTTAAAGGGTATGTAGCTGGGTTCTTCCTTGGATATCACAGCCAAACTGCTGACTCCCACATCCGTGTCTTTTTCAAATGCAATGGAGCCTTTCAGCTGTGGTACAGAAAGGCAAAAGATGCTGCTCAACTGAAAGTAGATTGAATTGCTCAGTTATAAGACTCTTCAAAACTGGATTGGGTAAAGCATTAGCAATTAAAATCTAGATCTAGCTGGTCCTGCCTCAGCATAGAATCATAGAAGGTTAGGGTTGGAAGAGACCTCAGGAGGTCATCTAATCCAGTCCCCTGCTCAAAGCAGGATCAACCCCAACTAAATCATCCCAGCCAGGGCTTTGTCAAGCCTGACCTTAAAAACCTCTAAGGAAGGAGATTCCACCACCTCCCTAGATAACCCATTCCAGTGTTTCACCACCCTCCTAGTGAAATAGTTTTTCCTAATATCAACCTAGACCTTCCCCCACTGCAACTTGAGGCCATTGCTCCTTGTTCTGTCATCTGCCACCACTGAGAACAGCCTAGCTCCATCCTCTTTGGAACCCCCTTTCAGGTAGTTGAAGGCTGCTATCAAATCCCCCCCTCATTCTTCTCTTCTGCAGGCGAAACAGGCCCAGTTCCCTCAGCCTCTCCTCATAAGTAATATGCCCCAGCCCCCTAATCATTTTCGTTGCCCTCTGCTGGACTCTCTCCAATTTTATCACCATACTCCAGGTGTGGCGTCACCAGTGACAAATAGAGGGGAATAATCACTTCCCTCGATCTGCTGGCATTGCTCCTGCTAATGCAGCCCAATATGCCTTTAGCCTTCTTGGCAACAAGGTGCACACTGTTGACTCATATCCAGCTTCTCATCCACTGTAATCCCCAGGTTCTTTTCTGCAGAACTGCTGCTTAGCTAGTCAGTCCCCAGCCTGTAGCAGTGCATGGGATTCTTCCGTCCTAAGTGCTGGACTCTGCACTTGTCCTTGTTGAACCTCATTAGATTTCTTTTGGCCCAATCCTCCAATTTGTCGAGGTCACTCTGAACCCTATCCCTACCCTCCAGGGTATCTGCCTTTCCCCATAGCTTGGTGTCATTTGCGAACTTGCTGAGGGTGCAATCCATCCCATCATCCTGATCATTAATGAAGATGTTGACCATGCAGGCGTGGACCCGATGACCTCTCAGGGTTCCTTCCAGCCCTGCTTTTCTATGATTCTGTGATCAGTGAAGAGAAAAATGATGGGTTGGCTGGACAATGTACAGGCTGTGGTCTGCTTGCTGTCAACTGAATACTTCAAAAACTTATCAAAAAACCTAAGGGCAACATCCCAGGTTGGGACTGAAACAAGGCTAGAGAGAGTAGCCAGATGGATCTAGGCTTTGAAAGAGAGCCTACAATGGCATAGGCAATGAAATCCTTTTTTGCATAAGCTAACAGGAAAATCCAGGTAGGGAAAGAAAACAATAAAGGAAGCCTCAGGTGTTCAGGTGCTGCTTTGGCAATGTGGAAGAACAGGACATGAGCTGCGACCGTGCCTGCTCAAAGCTTGCACATAACCCCAATGGATGCTGCTGATTAAAGGTGTCTTTCCTCAGAGTGGGCCCCCCTACGGGCCATTAGTAAATATTTAAGCATGTAGCTAACTTACCAGGCACACACATGCAATGCGTAAAAAAACAAGGCCTGGAAAACTTCAGCTCGATGGATAAAAGTTTATGAGCAACTAAAAAGAGGAGTTTAAAATGAAAAATGCCTCGGCAACCCTTGCTATGGCTGTTGCTAGTGCTCCAGCTAGAACAGTAGTACATCTGATGGGAATATTAATTTTGAATGAGTTGAGGTATCCTGTTTAATATTACAGTAATAAATGCTGACAAAATTGAGGACTAGACCATTATTATAATGGGAAATGTTTCTCTTTTCAGTTCTTTCAGACTGATTGCTGTCCCCTGGCAGCAATCACGTTTTCATTACCTTTCAAATTCATGTACTGTCGGCTATAAAAGAGGAGGTCTGTAAAATTCTGTGCTTTGAGATGCACAATCAATGTCCATCCGTGAACATTCTAGCTCAGTCATAGCAAGGGCGGCATTGTTACTACATGGTTGAGTGCACATAAAAACTTTATTAACTAGAGTTTATTTCAGGTTAGTGAAAGGAACAGCTTATCACTGGGACCTCCTCCTTGTAGCTCTGATTAACACGGGCCTGTCTGTCTTCGGATTGCCATGGATACACGCTGCGTTCCCTCATTCCCCAATGCACGTCCGAGCACTGGCCTACGTGGAAGAGAGGGTTGAAAACGGGCACATCTATGAGACGTAAGTTTTGGGGAGCCCCGGTAACAAATCCATATAAGGAAAGAGAGATGTGAATCTGGGGATCCTGAGGGGTTTTCCAGGGTTCTTTAAACACTACAAATGGTTGTTCTGAATGACGTGAATTAATCTTTCCTGTCAGTCTTCACTAATCCAGACGGCTGGTGCTAGGAATGGTCTGCCCACATCAACACAGAGGCAGCTGGGATGAAGAAAGATGGTTTGGGGGGGGTCATTTATTGGTCCCAGGACCAGCTATCAAACCTTGTGGTTCACTGTAACCACCACCACTGTTCTGCATCTTTGGAGTAGCTGGCAGCTGCACTGCTCTGACAGGGCAATTTTTTTCGGTGCTCGCCTCAAGCTATGCGGCTGGGAAGCCAGGTCTTCCATATCTCAGTATTTTTTCCCCTACTTTTTTGGGTTCATCTGGGAATTCATGAAGAAAAAAACTTCTTGTTGAACTCTGTCTCCTCAGAGATGTTCGTATTTCTAAGCTCTCTGCTGAAGCCCTGCTGAGCAGTGAGACAGTAATTTTGGCCAGATGCTGCCTGCTTGTCTCATTAGAAAAATATCCAGTGCGACTCCCCCATGTCTGTAACCTGCGAGGTCAATAGTGCAAAGGGCAGAAAACCGTATTACGGTGGATCTATTTCAAAGATTGCTGCAGCATCTTCCGTTGTACCTCAGGAAGCTGAGAGACTTCTGTTACACAGATACCTTTCCTGAGGCCACCCCTCTGCCATTAGGTCCTCTTGGGAAAACACTGACAGGACTGAGGCGGGTAGGTGCGCATGACCATAAGCTGCTGCACTAAGAATCATGTTCATTCTGCCCAGAAGTGATTAGCTACATAAATGACAACTTTGAACTGGATGCTGGGGAATGGGAGTATTTTCTGCCTTCTACAGCCCCCATGGAGATTCCAAATCTTGTGTTCCTCACAAAGCTGTAAAATATAAACAAGAGGTTCTATATATTGTTGTCTTCCTCCTCCTCAGCTGCCTTGTTGTGAGAGGGAAGCTAAAGCAAAGCTTAAATAGAAAATCAAAAAAGGGTCGTTCACCTGTGGATACTGAAAGCTCCCACCTCCTGCTCTCTGAAAGAAACCAAGTTACAAACTCAGAACACGATGGATACAAGTAAACACAAGAATCAAGAACCTCCCCTGAAGAAGGCAAAATATTTCCTCTTTCTTGTCTGCGGAGAAATCTGCCTCAGAGTTTGATCCAGGCCAACCTTGGAGTCTGATCGTGTAGCCAAATTAATTCAGGGTGCTACGCCTCATATGGTGAGGAGCCCAGTGATCCAGCGTTGGTTTAAAGATTCTTTGAAGACGCGCTAGGATTATATTCTGGAGTCTCTCCCATTTCCCTGTATTTCCTCAGCTGATGACAAGACTTCTAGGGCCATAGTCTTAGCTGCCAGACTCTAAAAAGTCTCTGCAGAGCCTGTGAGAGCTGATTTTGAAGAGCTTTTTATATAACGGACAAATTTGGTTAGATTTTCCCAGCAATGGGCACATTCCCTCTTGCCCCCCACCCCCCCAATTGCCTAGCTAGATTTCAAGCCCTTGCTGCAAAGCATGGAAGTGCTAGAGCTTCTCAACCAAATAGTTTGTAAGGATTTTTTTTAACATGGGTACAACATATTTTTCCCCTAATATTGTTCTTGGAAACAGCTGAACCTTTCTTGCAGAAACTTTTCAGAATAATTCAACTTGAGGCAAGACACCCGGGATGGGGAATGTCAGCCCAAATGGGTGAAATTTGGCAAGGTTGCAAGCAACTGACAAGTGATCAGGTAAACTTTGCTATAAGCAGTGCTATGAGCGCTGCCTATAAATAGTGTCCTTGAGCTGGAAGCAAATTCACAGTATGTCTCACATCGAGACCATTTCCCATGTACCTAACAGCATTAATATCGCCAGCAAACCCATCAATGCTGCTGTTCCTAAAGCATCAGGAGAGGGGACCGGGAGCCTGTATTTACCCTGCTAGACTTTCAAGTTGCTTTGATGGGTAGAATTATATCTCTTGGCTCTGAAAATAATCCTCTAATCCAGTTCTGCACATAAAGTTTAAACCTCTTATTCTCGCTTTTCTAATTCATATAGGCCCTACCTCCCTCTCTGACCTGGTCTTCATTGGAATGCCCTCTGGCTCGGTCATGTCCAGATCAGGTTGCAAGCTCTCTTTTACTTTGGTTTATGAGGCACCTAGTACGCTTTGTGAATGCTCAAAATAACAAATATTCGATAAATTTGTGAACCATAAGATTGACCTGTTTGCATCAAACAAATTCCCACTGTATACTGTCTGCTGAAGAGAGCCTGGGGCACTTTTAATAGGCATGTTCACTATTTTCCTGGACAGGCCAAATTAACTACTGTATTCCATCCGTCGTGTTTCACTATTCTCAGAGGGTCATCTGAGAGGCTAGAATAGAATGTTACTAGTTCTAGAAGCTCCTGAATGGTCACAGTGGTGCTGGGACACAAACCATCTAGTTCTAACTGTCAAAGGATCAATTATGCTTCCAACTTGCCTGGGTCCATCATCTCAAGGATCTTTGTTCCACAATAAGCCAGGCCTGGATGCAGACCAGTTGGGAATGAATTCCATCCACCTCAGTGACTGCTGGCCATCCCAGTTCTTCCAAAGGTCCTTACAGAATTTGGGGTAATAGTCTGTAAATGGCAAAATGGGAAGAACTTCTCCCTTAAGAATCTGGATTTTTGCACAAGGATCTGGCCAGTGGTTCTAGGTTTTGCAGGAGAATCTTGACCAGTGGTAGCAGATTCCAATTTCTGCTGTGCAAATGCGGTTGGGAGATTGAGGGTAATTCCTTTTGATGACCCTTCTGTCATCTTTAGGCTTGATCCTTAAACATGGCCGTCAAAAGACTTCGCATTCCCCCCTTTTAACAGGTGGCTTTTATTCTTTAAATCTTATAACTGATCTATCTTAATTCTGCCATGTTATCCAAGTATAATATTTTCCATCCTTTTCCCCTTTTTCCCTTATATTTATTGGTATGGAAGGTCACATTACCTGAAAAGCCTTCACTTTGGGGAGTTTAAGTCTGGATCTCACCAAAACCTTAAACGTTGCATTTATTATATAAAATAGGAGGTTTGAAATTGAAATTCAGTTTCTCCTACAGTAAGGGAGTGTCTCCATAATATATAATTTTTTTTTACAAGAATTCAGTGTGGAAAGGATCCACCCCACAGGGCAGGAAGTCTCCAATAGGCCAGAAGGAATTGCAAAGCCCCAGGAATGTGTGTATAAAACAGAAAAATGTGTTCTATTGGATCTCCATTCCTGTGACTTTAAAATGCCTTGTTACCGGAAGCTTGGTTGCAGTTCATCTGGAGTGTACAAGGTTCTACATCCTTGTAGATAATGTCACCACAGGATGGCAGTAATGGGGTGGATAAACCCCACAATGTTGAGAGGGGTGCACAGAAAAGATGCTGGGCCCAGGAAGCCCCACCCTGGCAGGCCTGCTGGGCATGCTCTAGCTAGAGGAGGAATTTGAAAGGGAGTAGTCACTTCAGCACAAGTGGGCGGCAGGCAGAAAGACAGGAGCTGCGCTCATTGCAACAAAGGAGGGTGTCCCCAGGAGAAGGGCAGCTGGAAAAAGCCAGGACTTCTTAGCCTGCAGATGCCCATAGAGCAGGTGAGAAGGGATGACCACAAGCAAGCCACAACGCATCCAGGGGAGGGACAGAGTTGCTGGAAGAGACCATGGGGAGGGTATCTGACACTTTTCGTACACTACCCACGTGAGCCCCTTGGTTGGAACTTGGTGGAGTGGGAGTACCTGGATTCCCCTCCCTCCGCTTAACCATGAGGCATGGCCATTTACCACTAGGTGTGAGTTCCCGCACTCAAAGGCACCGAAACAATCTTCAGTCCAGTTGTCTCTGTGCTGATATAGGCAGGCCTGCACCAGCAGTTAACCTCTGGATTGGTGGTTAGATTTCCTTATAAGGAAACAAAATTACAAGTAAACTATCCATTTTTTTATGATCCTGGGAGAGGAGTTTTCCCCTTTTCGCAGTTTTTGGTAGGCAGGTGGGACAATGGCAGAGATTGCTCACATTTAGGGTAGCAATGTCCTTTTTCCTTGTCTTATTTTTCGGCTTACTGCATGGGGCACTCTGTTTCCCATTCGGGAATGTTTCTAGACTGTGTGTTGTACAGTGTGTTTTAAAGTTACTTTGTCCTTTCTCACTTCCTGTCAATATTTTTCCAGTGACAGGTCTGTCAGTCTAAAATCTGTCAAGTTCTGGAAATTTGCATTAAGTAATTATGTTTTTAGCATGGTTAATGGGAAATTTGCAGAGCAACTCCCATACTCCACCACAGGATTAAGTTCTTAATTCCCTACATAATTCTCTGAACATTTTCCCTGGTGTATAAACAAGGGGATTTTTGTGTTTATCAAAAATGCTGACGACTTAGTCAGGAGAATGTGTTTTCAAGTGGATCACAAGTTAGATTCCGCAGAAGCAGCTCTCTGACTTCCTTTTTGGGGGGAGGGGGGGAGTATGTATATGTATAATATAACATGCATGCACACATTGGTGCAGTCTGCGATCAGGTAGTTCTGGAATGCTTAATGTGCAGAAAGGGGGCTCTAGCATGTTTTAAAGTAATTCTGTTTAGCAAACTGCAGATAACTAAATTAATTTAGTTTAAGCTCAGATAGGATCCACAGAGCTTGGGAGAGAACAAGAGTAGAGACAAAAAAATTAAATCACCAGACTTGGCCCTGGCACTTATCCAGCTGCTCTGTTTGAGTGGTAGGCTAAATGCCTGGGCTGAGTCCAAGAGGGTTTCTGTCTTCTGAAATATTAGCGTTTGGCTGGAGATACTTGATGATTGTTGTATTGGAATGACATGTCCCATAACAGGCTCCCAGTGTGAGTGAGCCCCAGTGGTAAGCATGGGTGTTGACCCATCATTATCCTTCTCAGTCTTTGCTTCCATGTCACTGTGTGTATTTTCCCATCTATAGGATAGTGAGCGTGAAGGAGACACGACTGACTACACTGGTGGCCAACTTCTTGGTGGGTCTCTCGCTCTTGCTCCTGCCATTCCCACTGCAGTGGATCCCAAAGCCAGTCCTCTATGGCCTCTTCCTGTACATCGCCCTGACCTCCATTGATGGGAATCAACTCTTCGAGAGGGTGGCCCTCTTGCTGAAAGAGCAGGTATAGAGAGTCGTCCTGGAACTGGAAATTTGCTGCACAGGATATGGAACAAGAAATAGCACCCTACACTCTGTTTCCTGAGGAAACTCATATAATGAGTTGATTACTACAGCTTCAAAACATTGCCATTAAACAGTCCATGATTATGTGTGTTTTAGCCTCCCCCTTCCCCAAGCCATCCTCCACGCACCCCCACGTGCCCTATATAAGCTGTCTTGTGCGTGCAGCCACCATAATAATTACAAGGGCAATAGGCCACTGCAGGATTCCCAACAGTCTCGCCATTAACCCTGACAGGAAGGGTGCTTCAAAAACCTTATGTTCCTCTCCTTTGCTTGATACACTAAGGAGCTTTTATTGCCTGCCTTTGCAATCACACCCTCATTTTATGTTCCCATTTGATATTTGTCGTGTGGTTTTTATTTCCTTGCAGGGTGGCAAACAAGGCATAAGCTCTTTGAACCTTGAACTCTCACCCTTCTCACAATGATGGGGATGGCATGTTTTATATATTTTAAAAGCCGGCCACAGTGTTTACATACAGGGATAATATCTGCATGCTATATAAATCCCATAACATACCAGGTGCATAATGACAATGAATTTGAGAAGGGAGTGATGCTAATGGCATAGTGAAACATTTTTCTTTTTATACAACAAAGGTTTAAAATCTCAAATCGTGAATAGAAATGTTCAGTTTGTGCAAGTCTAAAATAAACAAGTGCAGTTTAAAGCTAGCAGGTGAAAAATTAGTTACTCCTTCACTTACTCACCATGTCCTGAGTTCAGAATTACATTGTCCAGCTACAGAAGATATCCCTGCTGTGTTCAGTGAAGTTATCAGTTATTGCAAGAGAGAAACAGAACCCTTATCTCAGGTCGTGGCATGTGAAAATGCTTTTCAGTTTGCCTGCTAACGGAGTATATTTAGAAACCAATTACATTTCACAGCTGATAAGCAGTTGACTTCCAAGGTATACTGTCATTCCAGAACTACTGATTACAATCCACTGAAAATTTTTCTGTAGAATAGTTTTCCATTGGAAAATGCAGTTTTGCCGAATTCGCATCGGTTCTCTGGGGCGTGTTGATTTTGACCAAATTTTCATCAGGAAAATGTGGAAATGATTCATTTCAATTTTCTCATTGCATGTTAACAATATTGACACTTGAATATTTTATCCTGGCTAAATTATTTTAATATTATATTACACTTATATATGTTATATATTTTAATATAATCTAAACATTGACACCAAATTAATCAAAATGATGAAGTTGTGATTAAACATTTTTACCTTATGGGAAAACATTTTGATGGTCCTGAACAGAAATTTTTTGGAATTTTTATTAGGCAGGAAATTTTGGTTTTCCGATACAGGATGGAAACAAATTTCAAAGTGGAGCAGAAATTCCATTTTACAATAAGTTCTTCTGCTCGTGTTCACAGGACAGAAGCAAAGCCAGTCACTAGGTTAGACAGTAACAACTAATGATGTGAATCTCCACCTTATACATTATGATATTGTAATAAGGGCCAAATTATGGTTGTCCTTCAAGAGACTGTACATGCACGTTCCACTCTTGGTGAGCATGTGCCCAGCTCACAGTTGTTGGAAATTTTTGCTTCAGTGGTACCCACAGGGTAGCTCAAACGCCCTCCGCTGCCACGCACCACTGTGTCCAGCGGTCCGAGAAACCCCTCAGAACTTTCTCACTGCCCAGGATGATCATTGGAAGTTCTTGGCTTGCCTTAGCAAGTGCTCTGTGTGCTCATTGTAAACTTATTGTAAATAGTTTTCTAATTGATCAGTACTTAGTTCGTAGCGTAGATAGGATTAGTTTCTTTTTCCGTTCCCAGTTTGGGGTTTCCATTTCTTGGTACCAAAGGGTGCCTCAGTCACCAGCCTTCAGACTATGCATTTCCTGCATTAGGCCGATGTACCTGAGCAACCCACACTCAAGTTGCTTGAATTGTTTAGGGAAAGCTCATATTTGAGGTTGTTGCCAAATCTGCAAAGACTTTAAGCCTAGGACAAGGGAAGACAGAGAAACCAGGCTAAAGGTTTCGCACGTGCCGGCAGCCCTGAGACCTCTGGCAGAGCCCAGCTGTTTGGATTCAGCAGTGACTGCTTCATCATTAGTTAGGAGTCTTCTATGTTGCTCGAGACCCAGCACTGCTCACTCTCCCCAATGCCCAAAAAGAGGCATAAAACCTCTCAGCAGATCATCAAGAAAGGAAGGTTACTGGCACCAAAATCCTCTAGGCTTGGGATAAGCGTAGAGTGCAGCTGAAACCCAAGCACTCCTCCGATACCACGCAAACGAGCACCGTTGACTCTGGCGCTGAGACAGGTACCATCTAGTTCAGGGCCTGATGGAGCGCCTTCTATGTCTGCGGTACCGCATCATTCCAAGACCGTCTCTGAACTGACCATGCTGGAGGCGTCTGTGGCAGTGAGAGGTCGGCTGAACCTATTGGTATCCGTTTCCCCGGCAGTGCAGGAGACCACGCAACTGGTACCACTAGACACTAGTATTGTCAGTGCGGTGTTCAGTACCACCGCAAATGCCATTGCCTCAGACAGCATGCCTGATGGTATCGTTGAAGGGGAAGCCTGCAGTGTTGGCAGTGCAGTGCTCTTCTCTGACTCGCCACCAGTCTTCAGCACCATCAGGAGCAGCCTCTCCTTGGCCAGCAGAGGGAGACTCGTCCTCCTCGGAATCGGAAATTGGCACCTGTGCTTCCCAGCCTCAGAGCTGCTCTTGCCAATATCCACCAAGGCACTACTACCCTGCTAGGGATCATCCAGTGGGAGTAGGACTGCGCATGTGGGCTAGGGGCCCACCACCAGTTCAGTGGCTTTTTTGGAACCTAAGGGGATTCCCCCGGTTTCTAGGTCATACACAAAGCGTTCGTGCTCTGTGTCCTTGAAGAGACACAGGAAATCTACTCACCAGGTGTCACCTGTTCCTGAGCCCGGTACTGGGCCTGGTGATGAGCAGCAAGAGTTACTCCAGGAGGACAGTGCTGGACAACTTGTGGAGGAGGAGCATCCTCGGCCTGTGCTGGCCTCTACAGTCTCCTCTCCCGGTAACGCAGTCTCCTCAGGGGGCATCTCACTCTCTCCCCCAATTATTATATGGCTCACCAGGAGCTATTGAAGGGGGTGGCCTCAAGCTTGGAAATTCAGATGGAGGTGGCTAAGGAGTCCTTCTTCTTCCTTGTTGATATTTTGGCCGCCAAAGGGCCTCCGCAAGTGGCCTTAGGTATTAATAAGGTAATTATAGACCCCCTTAAGTCTCTGTGGCCAACCCTTTACTACATTTCTCCCACCTCAGAAAGTATTATGTCCCCTCCCAGGGATTTGAATTATCTATACTTTCATCCCTACTGGGATCTCTGGTGGTGTCAGTGGCCAGTGAACAGGAATGGCAGAGCCAACAGGCATCATTCCCCAAATCAAAGGATGCAAAAAAATCTAGATTTATTTGGTAGAAAAGTTTATTCTACTGGGATGGGATTGCCAACTAATGAGCTCTTTTGGGACATTATGATTTTAAAGTTTGGGACTGCATGTTAAAGTTTAGGGACATGCTGCCAGAGGACTCTAGGCAGGAATTCTCCTCATTAGTTAATAAGGGGAAATCTGTAGCAAGAACTTTGCTGCAGGCTGCACTGGACAACAGTTACGGAAGAGTAGTAACCATTTTTTTTCACTGGCAACACTCCCGTTGATTTCAGTTGAGCCCAGGATTTGGTCCTAATGGAAAAATAGACTCCTAATTTTATTTGGCCTCTATTGAAACCCACTCCTACCTAGGATATCACAGGTACTGTAGATTCCATTGACTGAATATATTCATTGGTAAATAAGGAATGGATATGGATATTGTATGCAGAGTACTCTATTTCACTAGGGGCATGGTGTAGCACTGGAATGGGTTACCTAAGGAGGTGGTGGAATCTCCTTCCTTTGAGGTTTTTAAGGTCAGGCTTGACAAAGCCCTGGCTGGGATGATTTAGTTGGGGATTGGTCCTGCTTTGAGCAGGGGGTTGGACTAGATGACCTCCTGAGGTCCCTTCCAACCCTGATATTCTAGGATTCTATTTGTTCTCTTTTGTCTTATACTTAGGTTGTAAGCTGTTTGGGACAGGGACGGTCTTTTTATTTTGTGTTTGTACAGCAGTTAGCACCATGGGGTCCTGGCCCATGACGGGGGCTCTTAGGTCCTTTGATAGTACAAATAATAAATATCTGTTTTAGTACAGATTAGACTGCTGTGCCTAGGTTAGGAAACCTGCATAACTCATGCTGCGATCCTAGATCCATTCGTCAATATCCGCATCAGCGGCTAGTCACTCCTACGCACACTACATTGCATTCTGCTTGTGTGGGGTCTCTTCTAGCCTCTCCTGGCTGAGCGCCACAGTTGCTCTATCTCAGATTGGGTTGACGTCTGCCCCCTGAAGAGAAGATGGAAAGTTCTCAGATGGCAAAGAGCTTGTTAAAACATAAAAAACAACCTGAAAGGGGAGCAGCACACAAGCAGACCTGCCTAACACAGCATCACCACGTGATGCACACACTCTCCCTCGCCTCCGGATATTTTACATGTTGCTACACAGTGCTGCTAATCATCCACGGGGGAATATAATTATGGCATTTATATCAGTATTTCTTGTGCTCCAGATGTTCCTCCAGGCAAGTCTATCTCTGGTTTCCCCCATTTTTTATTGCCCAGTCATTCCCTGTGGTCTGTTGCCAGTACCACAGCCGGAGGTATTAGCTTTAACCCTTGAAATCCTTAGTTCAGCCCTTTTGGCTTGAGGAACAGGCCAGTACTCAGCTTAGAAAGTCCTTCAACATCTGCCGTGCCATTTGTGTATTTCTGATATCTACCCATTGACCTGATGTGTGAAATGAATGCTGACAGCTGTGTGTTGGTTTCCCAAAAATAATTTCTTTAATGGGCACACTTCTTATACTTTATTCCCACCTGGACTGATTTGTCTCTTGCTGTCTGACGTGTACCTCTTTTCTCTTTCACAGACGGCTTACCCTCCAACGCATTACATTCGCAGGGTCCCTCAGAGGAAGATCCACTATTTCACAGGCTTGCAGGTTCTTCAGCTCCTCATCCTCTGTGGGTTTGGGATGTCACCGTTACCGTACATGAAGATGATTTTTCCTCTCATTATGATAGGAATGATCCCGATCAGGTAAGTCGGTCTCTGTATTAAAGACACCTCACTGAGTGGCCAAGCTGTTTGGCTTCTGACTAGGCAACTACATATTACTTAAGGCAGGTGTACGCTACCACTGAAGTTGATCTAAATTCCATTGCTCAGGGATGTGAAAAAGCCCTCCACCCCCTGAGCTATACAAGTTTCGTGCTGTCCACACCAGGAGATGGTATGATGGGATAACATGATTTTGGCAATTAATTGATCTTTAAATATTCATGGTAAATAGGCCCAGTGGCCTGTGATGGGATGTTAGATTGGGTGGGATCTGAGTTACCCAGGAAAGAATTTTCTGTCATGTGTGGCTGGTGATTCTTGCCCATATGCTCAGGGTTTAGCTGATTGCCATATTTGGGGTTGGGAAGGAATTTTCCTCCAGGGCAGATTGGAAGAGGCCCTGGAGATTTTTCGCCTTCCTCTGTAGCATGGGGCACGGGTCACTTGCTGGAGGATTCTCTGCTGCTTGAAGTCTTTAAACCACGATTTGAGGACTTCAATAGCTCAGACATAGGTGAGAGGTTTTTCGCAGGAGTGGGTGGGTGAGATTCTGTGGCCTGCGTTGTGCAGGAGGTCAGACTAAATGATCATAATGGTCCCTTCTGACCTTAATATCTATGAATCTATGTCGGCGGTAGACACTTTTCTGCCAACATAGCTTACGCTTCTTGCCAAGGTGGAGTCATTATAGTGACGGGAGAGCACTCCTCCATCGGCAGCTGCAGTGATGTAGCACTGTAGCGTAGACTTGCCTTTAGATTTCTCTGTGATCCTGTGCCATGTTCTGCACTGGCTTGAGTGATCACACAAGGAAATTAACACTGCACGCAGAATTTCCTTGCCCACACAGAAATGGGCTGCAGTGCTGCTAGCTGCCACTAGGGACCACTGGATTCGGCAGAGCCCAGCTTGCACATAGAAGATACTGATGGGGGAGGGAGAGGGAGCTAGAGCAGTGGTTCCCAAACTTGTGCAGCGAAAGTCCCGGCCGGGCCGCTTTGTTTACCTGCCGCGTCCGCAGGTTCGGCCGATCGCGGCTCCCAGTGGCCGCGGTTCGCTGCTCCAGGCCAATGGGAGCTGCTGGAAGCAGCGGCCAGTACGTCCCTCGGCCCGCACCGCTTCCCGCAGCCCCCATTGGCCTGGAGCAGCGAACCGCGGCCACTGGGAGCCGCGATCGGCCGAACCTGTGGACGCGGCAGGTAAACAAACAAACCGGCCCAGCCCGCCAGGGGCTTTCCCTGCACAAGCGGCAGAACAAGTTTGGGAACCACTGAGCTAGAGGGTTCCTGGCAGCTGCAGTTCCCAGCATGCCCTGAGGGAAGGAGACGGCGGCGCGCAGGAAACTGTGCAAGCCTGGGACCCAGCATCAGGCTGTATCTCCCTCTGGATCCCTTGGCTCTGGGGGGCCCCACAGTTGGGCTCTGGGGGGAAGGGGTGCGGGTGTCTGGCTCCCTGGACTCTAGTGGGGAGAAGAGGGCAGAGAAACAAGAACTGGTTGTCATAGGGAGTTTCTTTGACTCTCTACTCTTGAGGGAATTTTTGTGCATGTCCATATTCTTACAGACATACTTGCTGACCGGTATTTTGAAATAAATTACCAAAATAATCAAAACTGGCGTGATTATGTAGTGTTATTTTGAGAAATAAAATTTGCAGAATTTTAAAATATTGTGCGCAGAATTTTTAATTTTTTTGGCACAGAATGCCCCCAGGAGTAATTATTTTGGGAGACTCTTCCCTGGCTGTAACGGAATATACCATTCAGAGAAAATGTGACCTCTCCTAAAGCTCTCACAATTCTCAACAGGGGTCAGAGCTTTGGGGAAGCATGTATGCTGCTGACTAAACATGACTTCTCTGGCACTGTAATCCCAATGGATAGGAGAGTATTTTAAGTATCCCTTTTCCTCTTCGCACAATCATTTGTGTTTCACAAAGTGAATTGAATTTAGATCAAACACAGTTTTTGTTTTCCGGGATGTTTTCATTTTCCAGTGTTTATCTCATGTCAGATCAATTTGAGGAGTTTAGGGGCTTGCACTGCAGTTAGTGAGATTTGAAATTTCCTCCTTTCCTGGCTACCTATTGAGGAGCTCTAAATCTAAACCAGGCTTATTAAATTGTTGTCTTTATTATTTAAATAGCTGAAAAGTAACTTCCTGTGCTGTTAAGGAAGCAGAGGATTAATCTACAAATGTCCAGTAGCATAGATGAAGGAGAAAGCTTTTTAATGTTGACTGTGGTGCCACTTAGTGTTTGTTTCACTCAAAGGAAATATCATTATTAAGTAGATTCCAGAGGCCCCAATCTGTACCGTGCCCAGCAGAATGGGGTCCTGGTTGTAACCTGAAATAAGGCAAACCCTCCCCCAAAGACACCTCAGGGACAAGGCATGTCGAACACAGTGGAGTGGGCAGTAGCAAAAGACAAGTGAATGTAAAACCAGTGGTGCTAGCTCTCACAAGCAATATTTGGTGTGTTTTCTTAAAGCCCCAGCTCTTGGAGACATTGAGTGTCTGAGAATCTTAGCTTACTTTTGTTTATTTGGGTTCTTTTAAAAGTAAAAGGAAGCCAAATGTATTCTTTTATTTAAAATGTCATCCTCTTTTAAGCCAGTCTCATAATGTTTTGGGTCCTGCTTTGTGATTTTTGAATAACAGCTGTTTCAGGGATTCCAGCGATGTGAGCAAACATGGCTGTGTTTTCACTCCAGCTTAACAAACCTGATGTAAATCAGCAAGTTGTATGAATTGCCCCAGACATGCCCAGCTCTGAAGAGCCTGGAAAAGGATGAACATAACCCTTATTGCAGCACTAACCTGAATCTAATTATCTCTGTTGTTCACTCGTAGGTATAACCTGCTTCCTAGGATCATTGAAGCAAAATACCTAGATGCTATGGATGCGGAGCACTAAAAATGAATCTCTGCTCTCAGAACAGCGAACAGCTTTTCAAATCAAAAGGAAATGGCAGCCTTGCTGAGATGTAGAATTATTTATCTGAAGTTCTCTTTTGTTTAGAACCTCCAGGACTTTCTTTCTGCTCTAGTCTGGCACTTGGAGATACATGGTTGAAGACCAATAGGCCATTCAAGTTTCAGATCAAAACAGCCTTTGACTGAGAGGGCAGTACTCTTCTGAGTTTTGAGGCAAGCCAGCTTTATGGAAATGTTACCTTCTACATCCTAAAACTTGAAATCCCACAGATCAATGTGTTTCTCTTGTTGGATTGTGCTGTGCTAGGGTTGCCTCACATTCCCTTTTTTAAGGGGGATCCCTTTTTTATACACTGTGTCCCTTTTCCCAGAACACTATTGATATGTAAGGACAGTAATCAACCCTTGCTTTACAGAATTACTGAATAATTTGGAGCTTTAATGCAATTACCTATATCTCCAGTTCATCTTCCAAAAGGATAGCCCTATGTCAGAGGAGACGTGTAGTGATCTCGTCAAGTTATTGATTAGTGGATGGGCTGGGAAGCAAAAGAATATGGTTATGCTGATTCATCTAAAGCTGTAGATTGTGTGTTGTTTAATTTCTTCATATGTACCAGAAATGTTCAGAGGTTGGATTCACTTCGTGATGCTGATGTAATTACAACTGGGTCTAAGCTGCTTGGGAATTAGTTGAAGCTATTTTACACTGTTACTTCTCAGTAATCAAATATAGAATTGTAGGTCTGTACAGCAGCAAGCTTCTTGGTTGTGCCCAAATTCACCTGGATGCTGAAATGTGGCAAAATTCAGTCATGTGCATTAATGTTCGCATATACATATGTACAGAACTGCCTATGTGTACATATATACATACATAATTTAGATTTGTGTATATATTTTGCATATATATAATACATATATTGGATATATAGGCATATTCTTTCAAGATATTGAAAGTGTTCTTGTGCAATCAGTGTTACCTGTACTGTGTTGACATACATTTGTTCTTTGCTTCAGTGCTTCTTTTTTCTTATTCAAAGCCATTCTGTGTCAAACTGCATTAACCCAATTACTGATTATTATTTTTAAACATACTGCTAAGTTCAAACATTCCTTCATTTTCCTCTAGTCCTTTGGCTTTTGTGACCTGCATCACCCTGTCTGAATGCGTTCCGACATGTGAATTTTCCATTTAATTTTAATGTACAGTAGGTAATGAACGTTGGTTGTTTCCTAATCAGTATTTCTGTTTGTCACTTCACTGTTTCAGTTTTGTAGCTACCTCCCGTTTTCCCCCACCCCCAGACATTACATTATATTTCTGTATGAATTCTAACTCTCCTGCTATCTATTTTATCTTTTGGTTTATTTAATTTAGCTGGTATTGTGGTCAGTTTTTCTATACTTGAAGTACTGTGAAACAAGCTATCCTTTAGCGAATTCCGCGTTGATCTGTAGTGCAGCTAGGGGCAAACTTTACAAGAAAAGAAAGTGGAGCAATGAAGATAGATTTTAAAAAGCAAAAATTAGAATCACATTACAATAAATGCAAACAGACAGTAGATTAGTGCAGAAGAGTGTTTTGTTTCAAGCAAATTGTTTGCACAATAATTGGTGGTGAGATTTATCGGAGAGAATACATTGGCGATTTGGCTTTCTTTACGAAGTGTAAAACACATCTCTCCATCACTAATGAGAGGAACTGGGGAAGAAAGCTCATATGCTAAAACCAAGCTTATAAACCCAAACTCAATAACTCATTCAATAATTAGTTTACTTTTAATAACCCCCAAAGGGATTCCATCATCATGCAATTGCCTACAGCTTGGAAGGAAACTACGGAGAGCAGAGTGTTCAGTTTCTCTTTGAAGTTTCCCATTGACAATCCAGTGAAGGAGCACCAGGTTGTTCCTAAGGGTGTATTTGTTACTGTCGGGGATAAACATTTAGCACAGTAATTGCAGGGAAATAGATTCTCTACTTCATTAGCCATCTAAGCAGCATTGTATTACCTTGAAAATGTAACCTTATGTTCTACTCAACTCCTGCAGATGCGCTGTGAAGGGCATGGCCTAATTTGGCCCTCTTAATAAATGAAACGTGGGCATTGCCATTAATTTGTTTTCACTAGGAATGTCTTAGCACGCCAAAAAGACATCGCCATAGTAACAAACATGGCTAACTAACAAACAGGTCTGACACTATTTGCATTATCAAGAACAAGAAGATAAGAATTAAAGGCAACTAAATTATGCACATTGACTAATATTCTTAATCCTGGAATCAGATCTTATTGGAGTCACTGCAGAGGTTTCAAATTAAAGTGCCTAAAGATGAGGTGAATGTTCAGCAAACAAGACTGTGTTGTCTGGGCCAGTCCACACACAAAAAGGCGAGGTGACTCAAAAAGAGAACAGTATTGATAGCCATGCTCAGATATGAACTGCAGTAAGACAATCGTCTGACCCTTTTTAAACAAAGTCCCTCCTTCCCAGTGTAAAACGCATCGAAACGAGACCCCCTGAAAAGAAGGCTGAGTGTCCTTAAATACTTTGCCGTGTTGAAAGCGTGGGCGTTCTAACGACACGTGTGCTGTGTTCTGTCACTGGTGCCTGGGCTCCCGGTGTTTGGGCTCCTAGCAGCAGACCTCACGCTGTGAAAAATCAGACTCTGTGCAAGAGAGGGTTTAAAGCACAGGATGGACCCCCTGGCTGGGAGAGGGGCGTGAATGCTGTGTGCAAAGCAGCTGTTTCAAGTGAATAGGTGAAATTCATCTCTGCAGTCTCATGGAACGCGAGTGGTCCGTGGGTCTTGAGTTGACCCTCTGCACAGGAGGTGGATTTCCCTGTACACCTATATAAAAAAATCTAGTTACAGAAAAGCCTAGAAGCATACCTGCAAACTGCATTAAAATACCGTAGAGCTAAACGGAAAAGAAAACCCTAAAAACCTCTGTGCAATAGGGCAGCTACCATAGGGTTCATTGTTCGCCTTGTAAACTGACCTGAGATACCACAACCTGTCATTTTTGCATTGACAGGCTGCGTATGTTGCACTTAACAAAAGCCCTTGCAGGGGTAAAATATTTTTAAATGAGCTCTTTCTCAGTTTCTTGAAAGAACCAAAAAAGCCCTTTACTTTTCTCTCTGTCTCTCTGAAATTAGCAATCCAGATGCAGTGACAAATGTCGCTGAGTTAAGCAATGTAAAATATAGAAATTGTTACACTTCAACATGATTGGAGGTAATTTAACCCTCACAGCTAAAATAAGCCCCCTAACTACTTTTATGTTAAGTTGTTGTTTTGGAACAGTTTGTGATGTAATTTCAGTCTCGCGTGTATTCTCTTTTTAGCATAAACATGACTGTTAGATTCCCCCCCCCCCCCTCAGGGTTTTCACTATATAAATCATGGGCCAGGGAATCAACTGATGTAAATCATCAACGGTCAATAGCACTGTTCCTATTTTTGCTAGCTGAGGATCTGGCCCTACATTCTAATCTGTGGGTATCAGATGAAAAGCTGGACTATGTCGGAATGTCTCTTGAATTACATAAGGCTCACAAGATACTGGTAATGATGATCCTATTTCAGACCAAAAAAGGTCAGGATTTTCATACAAGTACCTTTCCCTTCCTGTTACAAATGAAAGTTCTTTTGCTTCTCTTTTTACTGACATAAGCGGGCATTTCCAGGAAGTAGGCTAACTAAGAAAAGAGAGTTTGATAAACAGAACTATTTCTGCACTTTAATACCTGTGTGAAGGTTAAGACCATTAGAATGTAATAACCAAAAGTTATCTTTTGTTATAAGCTCTTTAGATAGATATGCACAATGTTATGTATAAATATTGCCAAAGAACTGGATCTGAAAAGATGATGATTGCTGTTAATTAAGAGGTCCTTGTGCTGTATTCTGCTGGAGTCAAAAGGCAGTAAATGCTTGTGAAATGACTGGATTTTTTCTGTAACCTAAATTAGTTGCCAACATCTGCCAAAATTATGAGGGTACTGGGAAATATAATACACTTTTTTTAAAGGCTGTAGCTGGTAGGCACTTAATGGTATAGCTAGAAGTCATCCTGATCAGGTAGAGATGTGATCTTAATTGATAAATAGGTCTGCTGGTCTGAAAGTTCTTTTTAAAGCTGATGAAATGCTGTTGATACATTACGCATTGAAATGGATATGTTGAGGATTGTTGTGTGTATTAAAGAACACTGGTGCTGTATGGGCTGCTGAACGGGGTACAATGTGCTCAGAAACTAACACACACAAATCTCCACCAAGCAGTAGCGAAGTTTGAAAGCATTATTGGATGTTAAAAGCTAGCTGGTTACATACCACCAGGTCACTGTCAGGGTAGTGACATAGAAAACTTAAAACTACTT
This sequence comes from Natator depressus, assembly GCF_965152275.1. NCBI lineage: Eukaryota > Metazoa > Chordata > Testudines > Cheloniidae > Natator > Natator depressus. The sequence goes on along the minus strand of NC_134237.1, from coordinate 134,081,557 downwards.
TCTGGCCAGACATGCTACTTGGTGAAACATCTCAAGGTAGAATCAGTTAACTGTACTGTGAGAAACACACGTCACTGATGAACTGCCCATGAATTAGGGATACAATATAAAAACAAATACAATACACTAAGATGCTGAAATATGACCATTACAAGCCCAGTGCTGCTCCCCTTGACTTCACTGCATCTCACATTAGGTCCACACAAAAAACATCTGCTTGATGCACGCAGCTTCTAAAACACGCATCTCCAACTGAACCACCAAATTAAGCCAACTTTTGCAGAGGTGTGCACCTTCCATTTCACAGCATTGAAACCATCATCAGGAAAACATAGTTCAACGGCGTGATCTTGGGAGAAGCAGGAATTTGGTTCAAGCTGATTGGATTGTAGATCAAGAGTTAATTGGAACAAATATATAATTTGCCATCTCAAAGAGAGAGGAAAGAAATGTCAATGGGAGAAGGTACACCGGTCTCACCTCAAGAACAGCCATCATGTTCCAGATTTCTGCTAAGCATTCACTTTGCACGTGTCTGAGTGGATACAGATAAGAGTCACCTAGAACAGTTAGAGGGTCACTTCTTAAAATGTGCATTTATACCTGGAAGCTAGCTGGCAGCACTAGGGATGATTTAAATTAATAAATTGCCACGTCCGTTTCCCATACCATGGCATGGGCTACTGCTGCTAAATGGTTGCTCTTTCTTCTCCTTGTGTTGACCATCACACATTCCTTCCATGGATCATACATCAGAGGCAAAATCTACTCTTCTACTCTCCATTCCAAAGACATCGGCAATGTGTCACTATAGCAGGCTACTCAATCTTCGCTGGCCGGTACAAATTCTGAGCTAGCTTCTAGGCATAGGCATGGCAACTCATGCCATCTCAGACAATTATGAATCATTCATCATTTCTGTTATATGATTGTTGTGCTGATGTATGTCACACCTCTTTAGATGGTTAGCTTTCTAGTGCAGTTCTTGACCAGAGCAGGCCTTTCTTTCATCTCTCGAGCTTCCAAAAATACTGAAGTGATGTGATTGTCTAATTTTCCTGGGTGTGTTTCCAAGGAGGCCTGTGGATGTTAGAAGTGAAAAGCACATAGCATTGCCAATTTGATATCAAGTTGCTTAAAGAAAACTTGCCTTGAACTCCCAGTCCCATCCCCGTGGCTACAGGCCTGGCTTGTGTTACAGCAAAGAACTGGCAACCAGGATTTTGTCAAGAGCTGATGATATCGGAGGTTGCCAGAATATTTTAAGAGGCTCCAGAAATGCCTGACATCTTCTAATACCTTCTTCTTTCACTGTGTTGTGTCCATAATCCTTATGGCATCTCCAGCATTGTTGCTTCTTCACAAATGGACATGGTTGCCCTTCAAGCTAAGAAAATTCATCTATAATTTTTCTACAGAAAAGTGCGAGAACATGGAAAACTGGGTACGATTCTGAACTGTATTTGATAGAACATTTATTATGTCCTGGGGAATGTATTGCCTCTCCCTCCCTGTCTCTGCCTCTCCTGGTGAGAGAATTCAGTTTCCATTATAAGAGCCAAAGCCTGAATGCTCAATGAGCAGAGGTGGCCTGTTGTGCCAACATGCATATGGTGGCATTTGTAATGCTGATTCTTTTTGTTGTGAACCAAGCTAGATCATCAAGCTCATTTCACTTAGTCATGAGCTGAGAGCCCAGGTGTCGATAGCCACCAAATCCCCCTGCCTAGTATACACTTCTAAATGTAACTGCTGCTTGACTTCAAGCTTGAAATGCACCAAGCCCAGTGACTTCCTGTATTGCACTGCTTTCTTGCTATGGTGCTGTCTGCTTTGTGATTGAGCAAGATTGCAGCCAGGAGGAAAATTGATTAAATGAAAATCTTTTAGGTTAATAGTCTTTGGCACTCTGTCCTCAACACGCAAAGAGAGGAGCTGGCTGACAGTACCTTCACCTTAGTTACATGATTGGGGTCCTACAGAAAATCTGCACATCAGGTTCAACATCCGATGTATCTGTTTCCGGACTTGGTTTACCAAGTTCAGCAGGGCAATGAGACGTCTGTCAGCTTTGCTGGAAGTAGCTGATCCAATGCGTGCAGGAGCTAGTACAGTAGGTAATTAAGTACCGTGGTTTGCAGGTGATCCATTTTCAGGGCGTGATTAATTATGTTCAGTGAGTGACACAGCCCTCTCGGTATAAACTATTAAGTTCATCGTGCGGTGTATCTGTTTCAGTGAAATACATGTCTGAGCAGTAATGTTCTATACACCTTTCAATTATCAATGTATCCATTTCAGTGTGTAATATTTTGTAGCCCCAGACTTCTTGAATTCGGTACGTGGAGCTAATTCTGGTTGGCAACAACCCACCCTTGCAAACCTGAGTGCGGAAGTTAGGGGCTTAACTCCATACTTGGGCACTTAAATAAGTGACCCAGTTTTTCAGAGGTGCTGAGCACCTGCAACTCCCCTTGATTGCACTGAGATTTGTGGATGCTCAGAACCTCTGAAAACAGGTCACTTCTAGTTAGGCTCCTAACTCTGTGTTTAGGCATCTAACTTTAAGCGCCCAGGTCTCACCATTGAGGCTGAGGTGCGCTTCCACAACTGTGACCCTACTTGGCAGATGGCAAAGAGACCCAAACAGCAAGAAATGAAATCCAAATGCAAGAGTCTGGCAAGCAGACAAGCCCGTCATGTCACTCGCCAAGCATGGCGGTTGGTGGAAGGTTTGAGTTGTACCTACCTACACATCAGCTGACTGAGCATGTGTAATGTCAGCAGAATTGCACACGTTTAACTGAGTAACTTGGGTTAGAGCGATCTTCAAGAATATTCTAGTTACAAACAGTGTTCTGTATTTTCTTCTCCCTTTCCCCTCCCCCCTACCCACTCGGAGTAGTACCTTATTCCTCAATTTCCACTGTGGAGATTGGCACTTTGCCATGTGGGTAAGGCAGAATCTGCCCTTTAATTCTTACTTCCCTAAAGTATTCACCCCTATAGGTTATACTATGCAGCTAAGTCTCTTTGCCTGGGTTGGACCTGCAAAGAGCCTGTACGGAAATGACAGAGTACAAATCCCCTCCGCCCCCGCTTTCTGGGAGATACAGGGTAATGGCATACAGGTAAGCTTCATGGAGCACCCAGAACATAAAAACAGAGGAGCTTTAATTCTCTGTTCCCTGAGATATTCAGAGCTGATTCTTAAATCCTGTATCCTGCTTCCATACAAGCTAATGCTAGGAAAATGGCTGAGCTCAATCTGTTACATGCCAGGAGATTACTAGCAGTGGTTTTATTTTTCTACATGTCACTTGGCATGCAGCCAGTTAATATATTGCTGTACTTGGTGACCAGAAGGTTTCCTCGGCAGCTCAGCTAGGAACTAGTCTATAAATATTTTAAGTGGCAAAACACAAATGGCTTGTATTTAGAGATGGAGCCTATAGATAGTGCACTTGCTAAGTAGGATTGTAAACGCATGCATATTAACTAGTGTTGATTACAGTGAATGATTTTCTTTTGATAAAAGAGTTGCTTCTTGGGGGAAACCATTCCTTTATTGTATAAGGAACTCTGTTGTATTTTGAAACATAAAAATAAAAAGAGAAATATACTGTTTATATATTTCTATGCTGTGCTCTGATGTGTCCTTTCTTTCTTTTTTCATGATTTAAAGTTTCCTAAGGACTGATTTCCTCTTCTAAAACAGCAACAGACTACCATGGTTTAACAAAGGTGGCTTAAGGCTCAGGGGCTGATCTGAAACCGACTGAATAAATAGGGAGTCTTCCCATGACTTCAGCTGGCTTCAGGATCAAGCCCGTAATGACGAGACATCGATACAGAATTATGCTGTGCTCTGAAATAGCATTTCTATATGGAGCATGTGGAAGGTAGACATGCCACCATTTAAAGGGGAGAATCTTGCTTTTTCTTGCAACAGGGTACTGATTATTTTTAAATAACGTCTCTCTAGCAGAGTTGCTTATAAGGACCCCATTATCATAAAATCTGAGCACCTCCTTATCTTTAATGGATTTAGCCTTACAACACATCTGTGAGCTATTTACCCCTATTTTGCAGATGGGAAACTGAGCCACAGAGAGGCTAAATGACTTGCCCAAACCCACCAGGAATTCTGTGGCGAGAGTAGGGAGTTGAATCCAGATCTCTTAAGCCCTAGTGCCCTAACCATTGGACCATCCTTCTGCCTACATCACTGCTATGATATTGCATACGTACTAACGAATCCTGAATGAGGTGCCTAGTTCTGTTACCCATGAAAAGGTAGCCATGTTCTATGGTAACCTAAAATGGAGATGAATGTGACGATAACAAAATTTCCAGTGAAATTCATTCATTTGGGAGAAGGGAAGTGACACCCTTTTGTGGATATTTCATTCCATCATCATCAGCTGAACTATGGAGCAGCTATTCACCATCCTCCTTGGTGTGTGTGAAGGACAGTGATTTTGAGTAACAGCATTCCAAAGAGGTTTAAGTACGTCAGTAAAAGGGCAAAAAAATTGAGGATCTATAAGGGAAGAGTTTGGCCTTCAGAAAAGGATGTGGGAAAAAATGTTTGTGCCCCACACACTTCATACGCACACCCATTCACTGAGACACTGTGCACAATGGCAATGATTGCATGCGCATATGGGCAAATACACGTCCAATTGGACACTGACATGCAGTTAAAGGTGCTAATTAGCTGCTTAGGGAGGGATTCCCCTCACACCACACACATTCTCATTCCTGGTTGGGCCATTGTAGTAGTATTCCTGTTATAGCACCTAGGAACCCGAGCCATGGAACAGGACTCCATTGTGCTGGGTTGCTGTTCGAACAGAACAAAAATGTTGTTGTCAAGGCATAAACACAGAGAAGTTAGGTAAAAACATAATTCTCTTGCTGGAAGGTTGCACTAAACAGTGCTTTGTTTCTGAGAATTCAGAGCAATAATGCACAAGAACGCAAAATCAGAGTGAGACAAAACAGGCTGCTCCCTAAAAACAGAGGCACAACTTACCCCGCCATACTCTAGGCTGGCTGGTTGGCTGCTGACTGCCTCTGATTGCATGCTTCCCTACACAGCCTCCTGCCTGCAAGCAGGACCAGAGACCCTCTCCCCTCCTCCCCACACACACACTCTTAAAGTGATAACTTGCAATTCCAATACAGTCCTCAGTGGAACGCCCTGTCCCAAGCTCTAAAAGCCCCCTGGTCAACAGCGGAATAATTCCCTTAGGGTAGGTAACTCTTGCAAGGCCCCTTTCAAACAGCGGCAGGGTCGCAGTCAGGGTTGCTGAATCTTGGAGCAGCTTCTTGAGCTGCCTGTGTTACACCAGAATCCATTTTGGCCTTTGACAGACCAGAATCTTTTTGCTTCACCTTCCTCCTGCACTGCATGTGCTCTGCCTCCCAAGGGCAGGGCACACAATCTCACCCCTAAATCCAATTGCAAGGGGTGTATTAGAAACAACTGAGGTCGAGAGAACTGCGCGTGCGAGTTTCTGACAGTGTGGCCTATAGTTTGACATATGAAGAGCTTCCCATCTCCCAAACTTTCCTCCAATGCTGGTGCTTCATCTTCCTTAATTAAAGAATCATGCAATGTCTCTGCTGCATCCTCAGTTCCAACAACATCTTCCTCCTCCACTCCGGCTTTCCATACTACCCCTGAGGTGCTAATTGGTGTTTTCCCGTCATGCTCCCAATGCAAGGATTATGGCAATTCAACATGTAATTTTGTGATGTCCTGGCCTATAGTTGACCGCCACCTCTTCTCCTTGCTTTGCTTGGACTGTCCTTTGGCGTGTCCTTCAGTAACTGCTCAGGATTGTGAGCATCTCCATTAATTTACATTGCAACAAAGCGTTACCATTACCATCTACTCCTTCCTTTTACATGCCATTTCCTAAATCTGCCCCTATTCCAGCTGTCATGGGACACACCCCTCACCACCAGACAGGCGCTTCCTCCTGGTGCTCTGGGGATTAGCTCGAGGCCGACTCCCCCCTGTCTGTGGTTTGCACACCGTCACTCCGTCCGCCTGCAGCCCCTCTTGCTCCTCAGGAACCACAGTGTCCTCTTTGTGGCTCAGCCCTCTGGCCATGTCCCTGTCCCTGTCTCTGTCCTCCCCCTTCCAGGGGAGGTTTAGCTCCTCAATAGCCCAAGGCAGTCCTCTCGCTCACTGCCTCGGTGCCACTCACGCAGTGGCTGGTGGGGGAACCCGGGCCCACTCTATTCTCTGGGTTCCAGCCCAGCGACCCTCAGCTCAGCAATCTGGGCCTTCTCTCTCTGGCCTCACTGCTCCTTCCCTGGGCTTCTTCCTTAGGTGACCAGACAGCAAGTGTGAAAAATTGGGTAATAGGAGCCTATATAAGAAAAAGACCCCAAAATCAGGACTGTCCCTATAAAATTGGAACATCTGGTCACCCTATTGTTCCTACTGTTGGTTCCCCTTTTCTTCTTCGACCTACCTGTTCCCCAAAACCTCCCTCTTCCCAGGGAGCGATTGCAGCCTGCCATCTCCATTCACTCCTCCCTGTCACCTGGGAGTGTCTGCCTTTTCCCAGCAGCCCCTTCTGCTTTCAGCTCCTGGACTTTATAGGCCCCACCTATTCCTGCCTAGCTGAGCCTCCTTAGCGAGCTCCCTAATGGGTTAAGTGGCCCATCTGGCCTGCATTCAACCCTGCTGGGTGAGTGTGGGGTAGTCACCCCATCACACCAGCAAAGCACTTAAAACATGTTTGTCTCATTGAAGCTGATGGGAGTGAAGCACATGCTTATGCCCTCTGTTGAATCAGGGGCTTTGTGCCGAGCAACATGGTAAACCTGGGCGTTGGGGCTGAGTAGAGCCTATGGTTAGTGAGGGGTAGAAAGGGAAGAGAAAAAATGTTAATCGTCAAGATACTTATGGCTCTTTCTCCCACCGGATGAATGCCAGGGGAGGAGAATATCTGAACAATTGTAGCCACGTGTGTTGTATGAGATGTCCTGAGCCTTATCTTCTACCAGGCAGCACCTGTGTGTGGGTGACAGTTGGGGCCGAGGGAAGGATTCTCAGTAAATAATTTCCATGATGGTTTTGAGTATCTTGTCCTGTTTGCAGAATGGCTGCAGGCAGTTTGTGGTTTCCTACATGTATTATTCATTGGTTAGATTGTTTGTATTCACAGTTGAGGAAGGTTGATGTCCATGAGATTTCTCACATTCTTGACATTTATGCACTTGCTCGTAATTACTTGTGGAATTGGGGGCATAATTTAAAAGGAGGGCATGGAGAAGCCAGAATCTATAACGAGCAGAGGCCAAGTTTGGGCAGATCCTGGGCTGTTTTCCAGCTATGCTCTGCAGCCTAAACTTTCCTTTAAAACTCATTAAGTCTCTAAGGTGGTGGAGATAACTAGCCAGGTGTCAACCAAATATAAATGGATGCAGTGCATCTGTCTGAGACTTCAGCTGGCCTAAAACAATAGTTCTGTGTGGTGCCAGGTGTCCCCATTCAATACAAATTCTGAAACCTAATGATGATGATTTAAATGTCAACATTGTCCGTCATTGATCAAAGCATCAAGAAGGAAGAAGGCTTGTATATGGGCACCAGGACAGTCTCCTCCGTCCCCAAACAAGTACATATTTCATGCTGGGCATAGTCTGTTGTGAGTTTACCTCATTTTTGGCATCATGAGTGGACAGAGTTTTGTAGAGTTACCGGCACTTGCAGTTTGCCAGGTCATTCAGACAGTGTGTCAGGAGCAGACATCATATCATGGCCTCTGAGTGGCAAAAGGAGAGAGAGACGCACACACAATCTGCTGTGACTGGCATTTGATTTTTGTGATCTCAAGTAGATGGAGCTTGCTTTTCTAGGGGGAGCTTGAGAGTAGTTACCTCTCTCCTCTTCCCCCACCTTCCAGCGCCCCCATCTTCTGAATCTTTGGAAGCAGATAAAGTGTAGTATGAACTTTGAGGGGGAAAATATTTTTTTCCTTTCTGCACTGCCCTTCGCAAGGCATCACTCGGGGAAAAAAATTATCCTGAAATTTGAGATTAGCCCGTCTCTAATATTTATGAATGCCGCAGTGGCAGTAGTTAATTCGCCGTGCCTTATATTACGGCAGCGTAAAAGAACTCTGTTGAAAGGTAGAGCAACATGGCAAAGCTCCCATGTTCTCAAGGGATAAAGCATTTGATCATCTAGTGTATGTGTATGCTGCAAAGAGGCTATGGTTTCAGAGTAGCAGCCGTGATAGTCTGTATCCGCAAAAAGAAGAGGAGGACTTGTGGCACCTTAGAGACTAACCTGTTTATTTGAGCATAAGCTTTCGTGAGCTACAGCTTGGCTAACTCAGTTTAAAATAGCAGTGAAGACCCGGCAATTCAGCTTCAAACCCAAGTTGGCAGCTTGAGTTAAAGCTTATTGGGTTGCAGTCAAGCTGCTAACCCGCCTTAAAAGACAAGTTGCCATGTCGTCTTTGCTATATTATCCCGAGTTAGCGAACCCGAGTTAAGACCACCCCTTTCCTTGCCTTAGGTGTGTCTACACGGCAATCATGGAGTGTGACTGCAGCTCATGCAGGCATCCTGAGCTAGCTTGAGTACTGGAGTGGCGAAGTGGCAGAGGATTCGGAGTAATTACCCAGGGATCTGGGTGGGCTCGTACAGTCCCGTGCTGGCGTCAGCGAGTTCACAAAGCTAGCACCGGGGCGTCAGCCCAAGCTGCGGTCACGGCCTGCCATCGCAGCAGAGGTGTATCTTTACCCGCTGAGGCCAAGAAAAGGGACAGATCAGCACGTGCTTTTTGAAAAACCGGTTACCCTACTGTGGGCTCAGTTGTCTAAAATACAAACTCGCATGTAAGAAAGATCAAGAAGCCGCTCGTTTTAATCGCGCCATCCTGAGGAAAGATTCTAGTCCCGGACGCTGGCAAACAGCACTTCCTGTGCACTAGACATGCAGCGATCTTTTAAAATCAATCTTCTATTGAGAACATGTGCCACCTAGAGCACGGTCGGGAAAATACTACTGTCTCTTTCTTGTACAAGAACTCCACCGACTTTGTGACCCACTTCAAGGGCCACCTTTCTTCTTCCGTGGAGAGATTTGGTGTGTTGCTTTTTTCTCTTGGCATAGGAGCTTTTCCGGGCCAGATCTTTAGCGCATGTAAATCAGCATGCTGCCATTAGTCAAGAGAGCTATTCCAGTTGACACCATCTGAGAATCTGGCCCATGTTGCAAGGGAACTTTATATTAACAAGCCAAAAGAGAAATGCCGCCAGTGAGCAAGTTCAAATGTTTTCACTTGCATGAGCTTTTCTTAGCTCCCTGTAGGGGGGTGGTCACCCGCTCCGGCCTTAAAGGGCTTAAAACAGCCCAGGAGAGGGCTGCGGCTGGGAGCAAGCAGTTCCCAGGCTGACTGGGGAAGCAGGCTCAGCTGGGGCCATGCCCCAGTCAGGGCTCAGCTGGCCCTTATAAGAGGGCAGTGGGCCAGGAGCAGAGACTCTCTCTCTGCCTTTAGAGGGAGAAGGGCCTGGCTGCTGGGGAGCGTACCTGGGTACACTAAGGTGGAGCAGGGCTGGGGGAAGGCCAGAGGAACCAGGGAGCTCCGGCCTGGAAAGCCCCCAGGCTGCAGGCCTAGTGGAGGGCCAAAAAGGGTACTGGGGTCGCAGGGGGCAGCCCACGGGTAGGCAGAGGCAGCAGGTCCAAACCCCCCTTGCCTGTGATGATTGGCTTATACCCTGCAGTCCGCCCCAGTGTGCAGGGGCTCAATGGTGACTGGCAGTAGCCAAAGACTGAGGTGAGGTGGGGATAGTGTGTGGGGGTTCCCTGGGGAGGGAAGACCCAGAGACTGTGGGGGTACTGCCGGTACTGCCAGGGGGCAGCACCCTGGGGAAAAGGGGCACTGGGGTCCGGGAGGGACACGGGGGCCAGCGGCAGCGAGACACTGGCCTGCAGAGGGCGCTCCAGAGGCTGGAAGAGCTAATTCCCTGAGAGACCAGCAGGAGGCGCCGCAGGGGTGAGTCGCTGCCCCGTTACACTCCCATAACCGTTCAAATCATTGGAATCCTGTTACCAGATTAGAGCACCAGGCTATTGCCAAATATTATGTCAGAGCGTGCATATTCGTGTGCGAAAGAGCTGTAGCAACTGCACCTGGGCTGAAATTTCATGTGCTCGGCACTTCAGCCATTCCCTTAAGTAAATAATATAATTATATTGGCTCGTTAATAAAAGATCGTCAAATAGATACTATCTCTTCTCTGCTACATTCACGTTGAGAGCACCAAGCTAAAGAATGTGATCTGGAATGCCTGTTGATTTTGGCTCACTTGGGTTTTTGTTTGTTGTTTACTGTGGAGTTTTTCAACATCTTTAAGTGTCTTCCCCCATTTCTGCTTGGTGATTTCTTGATGACCGTTCTATGTGAACAAATTTCCTCCCCATAATGTCCTGTATTGATAAATACGTGTGTCTTATGGAAAGGGAATAATACTTCGGGGCCTTCAGTTCGGTTGGAGCAACAACCATAATGTCACCCAATAGACATAAGAATGGCCATGCAGAGTCAGACCAATGGTCCTTCTGGCCCAGTATCCTGTCTCCTAACAGTGGCCTGTTCCAGATGCTCCAGAGGGAATGAACAGAACAGGGCAATTATCGAGTGATCCATCCCCTGTCCTCCAGTCCCAGCATCTGGCAGTCAGAGGTGTAGGGACACCCACAACATGGGGTTGCGTCCCTCACCATCTTGGCTAAAAGACATTAATGGGCCTATCCTCCGCAAACATGTATAATTCTCTTTTTTGAATCCAGTTACAATTTTGGTCTTCACAACGTCCCCTGGCAATGAATCGCACAGGCTGCGTTGTGTGAAGAAGAACTTCCTTATATTTGTCTTAAATCTGCTGCCCGTTAATTTTATTGGGTGCCCCCTGATTTGTGTGTTTATGTGAAGGGGTAAATAACACTACCATAGTCACGTTCTCCACACCACTAGTGATTTTATAGACCTCGATCATATCCCAGTCGTCTTAATCTCTCCTCATATGGAAGCTGCTCCGTACTCCCTATCATTTTTTATTGCCCTTCTTTGCATCTTTTCCAACTCCAATATATCTTTTTTGATATGCGGCAACCAGGTCTGCATGCAGTATTCAAGATGTGGGTGTACAGGGACATTTTCTGTCTTCTATCCCTTTCCGAATGGTTCCGAACAGAGAGAGCTTTTTTGACGGCCTCTGCGCATTGAACAGATGTTTGCAGCGAACTACTCCCAATGCCTCCAAGATCTTTCTTGAGCGGTAACAGCTAATTTAGAGTCCCTTATTTTGTATGGATAGTTGGGATTATGTTTTCCAATGTGCTTTACTTTGCATTTATCAACATTGAATTTCATCTGCCATTTTGTTGCCCAGTCACCCAGTTAGTGAGATCCCGTTGGAATGCTTTGGGCTTAACTATCTTAAGTAATTTTGTATCATCTGCAAACTTTGCCACATCACTGTTCACTCCCTTTTCCAGATCAATTATGAGTATATTGAACAAGTACAGGTCTTTGGGGGACCACACTATTTACCTCTCCCCATTGTGAAAACTGACCATTCATTCTTACCCTTTGTTTCCTATCTTTTTAACCAATTACAGATCCATGAGAGAACCTTCCCTCTTATCTCATGACTGCTTTACTTTGCTTAAGAGCCTGTGCTGAGGGACCTTATCAAAGGCTTTCTGAAGGTCCAGGTATAGTATATGAACTGGATTACCCATATCCACATTCTTGTTGCCCCTCTCAAAAACTGCGAATAGATCGGTGAGGCATGATTTCCCTTTACAAGAGCCATGTTGACTCTTCCCCAACATATTGTGTTCCTCTATGTGTTTGATACCCATTTTCCTGGTACTGAAATTAGGCTCATTGGCATTTAATTGCCAGAATTGCCTCTGGAGCCATTTTTAAAGATCAGTATTACATTAGCTATCCTCCAGTCATCTCTACAGAGGCTGATTTAAGCGACAGGTTATGTACCAGTTAGTAGTTCTGCAATTTCATATTCGAGTTCCTTCAGAACTCTTGGGTGAGTCCCATCTGGTCCAGGTGTCTTCTTAATTGTTTAATGCACCGCTTTAATCTGGAGCCTGGTTTGTATTGTCACTCCCTGCTATTCCTCCCAACGGTTTGTACCTGAGGTTCTCAAAGCAGTTTATAAACAGTAACTAAGACTCTCACCACCTCTGTGAGGTTGGGAAGTTTTTATCCCTATTTTGCATAGAGAAAACTGTGGCACAGTGGGGTGAAGTGACTTGCCCAAGCTCAGAAAGTGATGGGGCTACTCCTTTCTGTTATTGGTTCTTATACTGTGCTCCTCACCAGTATCTGAGCACTTTCCAGCAGCGCGTCAAGCAACGTGACTGACATCTGTCATCTGTTTGTTCTCCCATCCTCTCGTCCAGGGGGAGTGTGTGCAGTGGAATGTCTTATTTTTGGTAGCATGTTTGTTTTAAATACACGTATTGGTCTGTGTTTGAAGGCAAGGTCAAAGTACGTGACCCTGAACTTAGAGCAGAAGGTGGTGAGGTTTGTGATGGCACTTGGTTCCTAGGGAAGTTTATTCCCTGGTCAGGGACTGGCCACTGAAAGTTCTCTCTCCTGTACGGACAAGCTTTAATCTCACCGGACAGAGCTTAATGTCCCCGAGGAGCAGAGTTGTTGACCATGGTCTCTATCTCAGAACTTTAGGCCATGTCTTAAACCCCTGGGCCTGGGCCATGGAATGCCTTGAAGATAAGGACTGAGACCTTGGACTTTATTCAAAATTCAGTGGGAAGCCAGTGTAGAGAGCGAAGGATAGGCTGGAATCCAGGAGTCTTGGTGCTCTAATCATTGAACCAGATGGTCTAATACAAGGATGGTCTAGATAATACTTTGTCCTGTCTTGAGTGCAGGGCACTGGACGAGACAACCTCTCAAGGTGTCTTCCAGTCCTACGATTCTATGCACCTCTTAACTTTTAATGAATTGTCACTTCTGGCTGGCAGGGTCATGATCCAAGCTGAACCTGCAATCACCCAGTCCTTCAGACTGCACCAGCTTGGGAGTCCAGACTGCTGCGTGGAATTGAGATGTGTGTTCCCATTGTTCAATCACAGTGTCTGTACACTGGTGCATATAAAAGTATCCAGCAATGGTCTCCTCAAAGGGGGTCTCCTACACGCTGATAAAAAAAAAATCTTTAGCTTGTGACAAATTATTTTTAATAGTCAACGTGTGAGAAGGGGACATGATTGTTTGTCTGGTATGTCAAAGGAGAGAAGGATGGTGTTGTGGTTAAGGACCTGAAGAGGGAGTTCTGAGTTCAAATCCTGGCTCTGCTTTTTTCGGTTTGATTCCAGTACTCAAATTTTCATAAAACCAAGACCTTCCTCTGTGTCTCAGTTCTTTTTAATTCAGAAATGTTACATTTAGACTCGGCCAACTGAATGAACAAACGAACAAATCCAAACAAACAAAGGTGGAAAAAATGGCCAAATCAAAATGAAAAACTTAATTCAATTTTTTTTTTTAATTTTTTTTTTTAACCCAAAACCTTTGGGTCAATTCAAAATGAAAGTTTTCAGTTTTCAAAAGTTTTTGGGGTTGGGAGGCTTTTTCAGTTGGAATCTAATGGATTTTTTTTGGTTTGGACCCGAACCAAAAAAAATCATCATTCATTCAGGAACAATGTATCCTACTTCCTTTCGCCCACCTTTTGACTGTTTACTCGGACTGTAAGCACTTTGGAGCAGGGATTCTTTTAGTATGTGTATATCCAGGAGCTATTACAATGGGGCCGTTTTCCTTCACTCCTTAGGCCATGTCTACACTAGAGACCTTACGGTGGCATGGCTGTACCGATACAGCTGTGCTGCTGTCAGATCGCTCGCGTAGCCGCGTTATGCCGACGGGAGGGAGCTCTCCCATCGACACCATCAAACCAGCTCAACGAGGGGCGGTAGCCATGTCGGTGGGAGAGCGTCTCCCGCCAACATAGCGCCGTGCACACGAGCGCTTATGCCGACAAAACCTTTGTCGGTTTTTTCACATCTCTGAGTTGTCAAACGTTTTGCCGGCATAAGTGCTAATGTAGACGTGGCCTTATTCTGGCAAAGGCCCAGGGAGCAAGAACTGAGTGAAACCCTGAGGATCTGGCCCGAAGAAACGTCTGCCTGTAACTGGATTACGTAGAGGAAACGCTTCCAAAATGTGAAGTAAATAGCAAGTGACTGATGCTGTGTAAAGCACCGTGAGCTTCCAAAGCAGCTCTGCGCTCCAGACCCAGTACAAGTCAGCGGTGTGTCGACTGCTGCTCTCACCCCAGAGGCGGCTGCCTTTCACGTACCGTCTACACGTAGGGAGTCAAGAGAGCGGAGAAGGGAGGAGGCCGAGCTAACTCAGATATCACCAGGCCGCTGAGCCGTGATTGTTTTTGACAGGTGCCAATTAGTTCCATTAGGAACAGGGCTCAGTCCCAGCCCCGGCAGCAGCCTGCTGGGCTGAGAGCTTCAGTTCCGATGTAAATCGGGAGAGATTTTAAAGGCAACCTCGACCGATATCAAAAGCCTGTGTGTGTGCTGTGAATCCAGCAGGGGGAGCCTCGCCTATACATTTAGACTAAACGAATCCTATTATTGTCTTTAAGCAAATGCCTTTATTGCAGTCAGTGGGGTCCTGGTGTTCTCTCTTTGTGCTGGGCTCTGCCTTTTCCCTGAGCGGGTTGGACCATATTTCCCAAAGGGAAAATGGGACACAGTGTGGGGCTAGCCTGAGGCCCCCCCCCCGCCCCCCATCAGCGCCACGCATGGGCCTGGCCCGAGCGGCTCATCCAAGCCCTCCCCGCCCTGTGCAGGGTGCCTCCCTCCCCTCATGGGGCTGGAGTCACTGCTCACCCAAACCCTGCTTGCCCCACTGCATGAGGCTGGAGCTGGCATTGCTGCTTGCCCGAGCCCTCCCTGCCCCCCTTGCGAGGCTGGGGTCATTGCTTGCTCGAGCCTTGCCTGAGCTCTGCCTCCCCCCCGTGCAGGGCTGGCATCACCGCTCACCCCCCAAGGGTTGCCAGCTGTCTAATGCACAAACCCAAACACCCTGGCCCTGCCCCTACCCAGCCCCTTCTCTGAGGCCCTGTCCCACTCACTCCATCCCCTTCCCTCCATCACTTGTTCTCTCCCACCCTCACTCACTTTCACCAGGCTGGGACAGGAGGTTGGGGTGCAGATGGGAGTGAGGGTTGCAGGCTCCGGCCGGGCAGCACTTACCTCAAGCAGCTCCCGAGAGCAACCAGTACATCCCTCCAGCAGCGGCTCCTAGGTGGGGGAGACGGGATTTCCATGCGCTGCCCCTGCCTGCAGGCACAGCCCCTTCAGCTCCCATTGGCTGCATTTCCCAGCCAATGGGAGCTGCAGAGTCTGTGCTGGGGGAGGGGGGGGGAGCGTGTGGAGACCTCCTGCCACCCACACGGGCTGCCGGGACCCAGCGGCCACTTCTGGGAGCGGCACGGGGCCAGGGCAGTCAGGGAGCCTGCCTTAGCCTTGCTGTGCCGCTGGACTTTTAGCAGTTTGAAATCTCCCTGATTGGCCCCAGTAGCCTCTGGGAGATTGAGCCCGATTCCAGGAGACTCCCGGCGAAACCAGGAGGGCTGGCAACCTTACGCCCCGCCCCAAATG
The DNA here is from genome assembly GCF_965152275.1 of Natator depressus. Taxonomy (NCBI): domain Eukaryota; kingdom Metazoa; phylum Chordata; order Testudines; family Cheloniidae; genus Natator; species Natator depressus. The sequence goes on along the minus strand of NC_134237.1, from coordinate 134,065,846 downwards.
TTCCTCCATACCTGCCTTTTTTGACAAAAATGGGCATTTGTCCCATTTGCTCTTGCCAACTAATCAAGTCGACAAGAACAACTGTCCATTTTTGCCAAAAAAAAAGTCGGGACGGCCAGAATAAGCCTTAAAAAAGGGACTGTCTGGGCCAAAAAGGGATTTATGGTCACCATATCCAGGAGGCCTGGTCACCATTTCAGGCCCTGCACTCACCGAGCTGTCTAGATGGATAGCCCACGCTTGTTGTCACGAGCTCCATGGTGCCTTGCTGCTGCACATTGGCAGGGTGGGGATGGGGAATCTTGCTCTGCCACTGTCCGCGAATTCACTGGCTTTTGTGGATTCAGTGTCAGGACAGGGAGAATGTAATTTATCAGCAGGACTGTATAGAATAGAATCTGTTATGGCGGGCAGGGAGAAGGGGCGGTCTGTGGCTTCTTTTCACTATTAGGTAAAAGCTGCCCGTTGTGAGATCCTGAGAGAGGCTGAGCGCTTGTGGCTCCCACAGAAATGAAAGGGGGTTATTAGATCCTGCGTGTGCTGTTCAGTGATCACCCGATGCTTACGGTGCGTTATTCTGCGGACGGTTCCAACTGGCCAAGCCTAACCACAAAAGCTTTGCAGAACCTGCCCTGGCCCCATTCTGGGAAGTTCAGCCCTTAAAGGCATAGCCCCTGGCACTGGGTGCCTCTCAGGATCTGGCCTGCTGTACCTGGTTTTGAAAGTGCAATGGATTCTCTTGCCAGACGGGGAGCTGCTGTTGGACTGCAGGCTGCCGCTGTCGGACTGCAAGCTGTTGTTCAGTGGGAATAACCCAGCGATTAATCCCGTGACTGCAGTCAGAGCAGAAGCGGATGTAAATGGCAAACAGACCTGTGGGCTCCCCGTGCTGTACTCTGCTGTTGCAGGTGAAGCTGGCGTTTCTACCCTCTGCTAATTTTCTGATCTGACAAATACCTAATACAAAAGTTCCCTCGCCCCACAACACACACACACTCCTCAGAGCTTTATGCACTAGGAAAGGGTCCCAGGTCAGGATTAATGGGGTAATGCAAGTGGGATCAGAGGGGCCTTGGCAGAGCTGTGTGTGAGATGAGCTTGCTTAATGACAACCAAGCCCAGCTTGCCTGCTCTTAGCCTGTGTTATGAGAACCTCATTGAGCGCCTGATCCCAAGTCCACTGAAGTCAATGGAAAGATTCCCCTTTACTTCAACGGGGAATTTATTATTATTATTTCATCTTCATTCACTCAGAAGGAAAGCAAGAAACAGCCAGGGTTACGGGGCAGGGCCTGTTTGCCTTTATAGATACAGAGCACCTGGCTGTTTTTGTCAGACACTGAGAATTTCAGACCTTCACTTATTTGAATGAGCGAATGCAATCGGAAGCCTACTTTGCACGTGCAAATCAGGTGACAGGCTGCTCCTCACTAGCTGTACACATGTGCAACAACTTGATTTCCACGTGCAGGCTTCCCGTTCCTCGTGCAAAGTAGGCACGCGATTATGCCCCTAAATTTCCCGAGGGTCTGGGGCTCAGTGTCTATTTTCCAAAAGTGGTTGATGCAAGTTTCAGGATTTCACTGTGCAGCCATGTGTCCGTCTGTCCGTCCTTCAGTGTACCTGTGTGAGTGTGTGGCTGCTGCATCCCGTTTTCTCCTGGCTGCCAAGTGCCCTTTGCCATTTCTCCAAGTGATTCCAGATCTCCTCTCCTTGCAGTTGATGGGCTGGAAAATTAAAGGTGTAACCCACTGGTGAGGATGCAAGTCCCCTGCTGCACCAATCTGCAGTGGATATGAGCTGTTATAGCTCCTAGCTATGGCCCTTTAGCTCAAGCTGTAGCAGCTTGTGGCTTTCAGTTCTGCCTGCTTTGATCTGCAGAGTGGCTCTCAATGGGCTTATTATTTAGATAGTCGCCACCAGCACCAGCTTCCTCCTTGCCCTGGGGTGCTCAAGCCCCGCCCAGACCCCTCCCCCCACTCCTCCCGTTCCCCCAACACCCCGATACAGGGTTATGGTGTAAACACACTCCTCAAAGATGATACAAGGACACACTGACCCGCTCTGAAAGATAAGGTCAGGATGACAGCATGATGGATAGAGATGTCCTGATTGAACCAACATATACAAGGTAAAGGGTGGTAACTAGCCACGTCAGAGGGGTGATACATAACTTGCTCGTATCAGTGTATAAAGAGGGGTCTCAGAGGGAGTGTCTTTGTCTGGCGTAGGGGGGAACGGAAAGTCCCGCGGTTCGCTGAGCTGGTCCGTTGTTAGGGGCATCCATGTATCAGTGTTCTGGCAGAGCCTGGGGGGTACTAGTACCATTCTTTGTTGACAATAAACCCGGCCGGGTGCCTTCGCTACTAAACCAAGTCTTGTGGTCCTTGTGGGCAGCGCTATCGAGGTCTGCTGTGTCGGCTATCTGCGCAGAGCTGGGACAGCGCTTGCAGAAAGTCGCTGGCTGCGTGAGTGTGTTCTAACTCCACTTAGTACCCCCCACCCCTGTGTACACGTCCAAGGATCGCATTAGCCCTTTTCACCACGCCCCCGCTGCAATGCTCATGTTGAATTGCTCATTCACGATGAGCCCTGAATCCTTTCCACACTCAGCTTCCCAGGGTATGGTCCCCTGCTCTGCAGGTCTGGCCTGCATTCCTTGTTCCTAGGTGTATAGCTCTCAATTAGGCTGGATTAAAAGTCATTTTGTTTGAACGGGTCCAGTTTACCCTGCAATCCAGTTCACTCTATGACAGCCCCGTCCTCTTCCTCATTTATCACTCCACCAATGTTTGTGTCGGCCGCAGTGATTATATATTTATTTCCAGATCCCTGATGAAAACATGGACCAGTGTCAGAACTAGTACTGGGCCCTGTACAAACACAGGACTACCTGAGGACCCCTGCCCCAAGGAGCTTAGAAGCCAAGTATTTCCAGAAGGTCAAGACTGGTACCAGGCTGGAGGGAGGCTTCTCATTTCTGACTATTTTCCCGCCTGTTGGGGGCAGGTTGGAGCCCTGGAGAATGATCTCTCCTGTACACCACAGGGCAGATACAGCACGGGCAGCAGCTGGGCAGGTTTCCTGTTAGCGTAGTCTAGTACTGACCTGGGAAGGGGAGTTGAGTCATCTTAGGCTATGTAGTCCCTGGCCTCTGTCATGTGACGGCCATCAAGAGAGGGCACTGAGCTCCAGTTCTGCCGGTGGCTTTTGTGGGGTGGACACCTTTGCACAAAGAACTTGAATGTGACCGTCAGACTTATTGCCCACAGGCCACTGACCAGACATGTTTGGGGGGAGGGATAGTTCAGTGGTTTGAGCACTGGCCTGCTAAACCCAGGGTTGTGAGTTCAATCCTTGAGGGGGCCATTTAGGGATCTGGGGCAAAAATTGGGGATTGGTCCTGCTTTGAGCAGGGGGTTGGACTAGATGACCTCATGAGGTCCCTTCCAACCCTGATATTTTAGGATTCTATGACTAACTTGGCCTGGATTTGACTCGCTATCACATTAGCAGAGCCTGACGCCATCCACATCACCTGCAGCACTCTGAAAATCTTCTTGTGCTTTGACTCTTCTAAACAGACCGCACACCATCTTTTTGCATCAGATGGTTCCCTTTTTACAGACACATGCAGCGAGGGGGCGGGTGTGGAGAGCAGTTAATCAGAGCGGTAAAGGAATATATTATACTCCTCCATATTCAATAAATACCACTTCACCTTTCCAATGCAAGGGTTTTTTTTCAAGCCACAGGCCAGAATCTGGAAATAATTATGGGTATTATTTAAGGTTTATATTAATTTAATAAGTGGCTGCTTAAAAGATTGGGCTGATCCATATTTCTGGAGCTCTGGAATGTATTTCACATGGAATTTTAGAAGTCCGGACGTGCCTGGTTCGCTGATCAAATCGTGGTATACTAAAAGCTGGCACTCCGGAGGCCTCGGGTCGCTTCTTGCTTGTGCATGTAGCTGTTGGGTAAAGTTTTTTACCCTGGACGCCTGTTGTTTATAGAGAGAGTTGGAAGGCTGGGTCAGATGACAGACAGACAGACCTCCCTTGTAGACACGGGTGGACGGATCCACCACTGGCCTCACTCCAATGGAGCTGCACTGGCTAGTGCCAGCTCTGGATTTGTCCCATAGCACTTTAGGGGACTGGATGGAGAGTGACCACAAGGAATAGTCAAGTCCCGCCCAGCGGAGAAAAGAAGAGACTGGGATAGTTCCCAGCAAAGGAACGTGTGGGATTGACTGGCATTGCCGTGACACTCAGCCGTGTGATTTCTGAGCACCTCACAAAGTTTCCCAGGGTCAGCCAACTGCGTGGGGAACTGCATGTTGTAGCAAAAGCCAAATGAGCACAACAACCTGGGGCTGTAACCTGCCCTTCGGGTAGATGCATGAAAGAGAAGGTCAGGCCAGCAAACCCGTGCAGGGCAATCCATAGACTCTGACGCAAGAGTCCAGTCCCGACATATCTGTGAGGGGGCTTGTTTTCAGCCCCACTGTATGTCTCTGACGCAGAGTCAACAGAAGTGGACCCTCTAAGTGTGTCCAAAGTGAGGGTACAAGGCTACCTTTCTGATAGGGTTCCAGTTCGCACCCATTTGGTACTGCCGGCGATGACTGCCCAAAGGGGTCAGGCCCATATTGACACACTGGATTCTTTCCCAGTCCTCTGTCTGAAGTGGGAACAAGAAACTGCTCCCCCTTTAAGGGCGCAAAGCCAGCACTGCTTTATGGATTGTCCTAGGAAACCGGCCATGACTGCGATTTCATCTTCATAGACACAGACTTGCTGCCACAGCTTTGAATCTTCCTTCCCTGAATTGCGCGTCTCCTTCTCTTGCCCCCCTAACCTCTGTCGCTGATGCCGTTCCTTTGTGGGCTGCATGCAGATATTCCTTATCTGTGCCCAGGCCTTCCCTGCGTCATTTTCAATACAGTTCTCTACTCCTGGGGTGGCGTGGCACCCTTTGGTGGGCAAAGCCCTATTGTGAAAATTCGTATTGTATACCAGGAATGTTAAGTTGTCTTTTAAAAATCAAGCCTTAAGACATTTTCTAGCCCAGTGAGTTTTTTGTGAAATTTCTGGGGGTTGTTGATGTGGAAGCAGCCACCCAGCGGTACGAGGATGTAAACAGTGTCAGAATATATTTAACACAACCCCCGGGAAAATATACAGAGGTGGAGAAAAACACATTCCTTGTCAAGGAAGGTATTGAGCAAGACCGCTTTCCTTGGCTTAGCTTTGCGAATAAATTCACGCAGCTCACCTCCACTCTCTTAAGCCAATCTCCGTGCCCCCAACCTTTCATCTAAATAGATATTTAAAAGCCACCTTTCTAAAGTCATCAACTGTAAGTGGGTGGCAGAATTCCACTACACAGGCTGAAGGGTTGACGTGACCCTTGTGCTGTTGGGCCCTGCTCTTTCATGGGGGGGGAGAGAAGGTGGGAGTGTCGCCCAAGCTTGCTGTTGTTTATGTCTGTTACGCTAGGGGCGAGGAACCCCACCCCTAGTCAAGGAGCAGGACCCCATTGTGCTAGGGGCTGTACAGACTCCTAAGAAAGAAGATCTCACAGTCTCGGTGTCAGACCACCTGCGGCAGGTGGACATCACAATGTTCTCCTTCACGTGCTTGTGCGGGTATCCAGTCCACTGTCGGTGGTGGGCGTGTGCCTACGGCAGTCAGTACCGACAGTCCAAAGCCTGCATGCCCCCATGCCCTCATGCTCTGAGCTGAGGGCATAAACTGGGGAGCTGACCTGCCTCCCTCCCCATTCCTCCTTACTACCTGTGGTGAAAGTCAGAGCTTCCCATTTCTCCTCACAGACTCCGTTTTTTCTCTGTATAGAGAATTTATTCTTCCCTTTTCTAAATGTAGCTGTGCACAATATGTCTTGAAGAGCACTACTTACTGTACAGGTAAGTAACCGGGTTTTATCTGGTGTTCTCTGGCCCCGCTGCCCCATGCCTGACACAGGGAAGAAACAAGGCTGCTACCACAGTTAGGCAGAGAACTTGATCCTTCAGCTCAAACTGTAGAGGCACGTGCTTTGGCTTGGAAGGTCCTGGGTTCCTGCGCAGGTGGTCAGGCTAGATGGTCATGGTGCTCTTGTCACAGACTGGTGGCCTTTTAAGAGGGAAGAGGCCGGTGCACCTGTAACTGGCCAGCTGACCCCCAATCAGGCTTATGAGACACCATCCAGTATAAAGCTTCCATTCCTGTGCCACCTCTTGTTTGAGCAACTAGTTGTTAGACGTGTTGGTCTCAGCAGTCTGGGCAGCAAGTCCCTGCCTCCTCATCTGGTTCCTAGTCCTTATCCCTGGTTCCTGCGGCTTCACCTTGCTCCCTGTTCCTGCTCCCATGTCGTGTTCCTTCTTCCTTGCCCCGATCCCCACTGCTGACTCCATCTTTATCCTGGGCATGGCTTCCAACTCTGGCTGTGATCTTTGACGTGACTCCTGACCACGACCCCGACACTGCCTCTGGCTCCGAACCCCTAGGTCAGACAGCCCTGTTATGGGCCCTGACAGATCCAGAGATATCAATCATGCATTCACTGACAGGCCAAACACAGCTGCTGTCTGCTTTCTTCTGAGTGCCAGGGATTTGTAGTTGAATTCTTCCCTAGGGTGCATGGAAATGAGACCTTGCCACCAAGCTTCATCCCAGGCTGCCTTTGTCCTCCACCCGCCATTCACCAACAGGAATTTCTCCTCCCTAGTGCATAACCCTGCCTGCCATTAGGCACTGCCATGTCTTTACTAACCACAACCCTCCTTTGTTCTGAATCCCAGATCTGCTAATGTCACTGGCGGGGAGATTTATTCTTTGCATCTTGCAAAAGGCCCCTATATTAAACTGTTGCTCTAAACCTATTGACCATTGGGGGCCACATCCAATGCTATCTGTACGGCCCTGGGGATGCCACATGGGCTGCAGCTGTGTGCTGATTAGGCCACCGGTTGAGAACCACTGCTCTAAAATATTTCTCTCACTCTCAGCAGTGCAGGCAGAGAAGGGTAGAGAAAACTATCAAGGCAAATTATTGCCTTAAGGTTGCAAGGTCGGGCTCTAAATGCCTAGGTTAGGTAGAACGAACAAGCTAAGGAAGGCAGGGTTGGGTTGGAAGGGTTCTTGGGTGTGTGACCTCTAAGAATCAATGAGGTCGTGCAGGAATTTGGTACATGTAATGCAACAGCTGGCATTCTTCTCTCTGAATCAGCACTCATTCAGAGCTCTAGCAAGGCCTTACGGGGCTTAGGGCCAGTGGAGGGGCTGCCTTTCAGATGAGTCATTAAGCTGTGGTCCTGACCAGTTGTCCTCAAAGCCCCTTGGCTCTGTTTGTAAGAGTACAGATATGAACTTGTACTCTGAGCCACACGGTGCAGGTGACTCATGGCATACACCCTGGCAAAATTCCCCTTGCAGTTTCAGCTGGACACAACACTAGTCTTTAGTTTCTATCCTAACCTGTTGTATTGTGCTTTGAGAGCCTCACTTGAGAAGTGTTATAGAAGTGCAAAGTAGGAGTAGATCAAAGGCAGTGGAAATGAGAAGCTCGGTAAATTTCATGGAGAGGCTCCTCTATCTGGAAAAATGCCATCAAACAGGGGGAGAGAGAGAAGATTGCTTTTGAAGACTAATCCTAAAAACATTGGGAGGTTAAAGACCTGGGAGTTAATGAGATTTTTTCAGAATTTGCATATTAACAACTATGCACATGACTTTGTCATTAAAATGGCTAAACCCTATTAACTCTAATGTATTTATCTATCTGAAGTGTAACAAGGGGACTGCACGGAAAGAACCAATGCTGGCGGAAGACCGCATCTCCCGGAGGATGCCCCATTTGTGTAGCAAGAGCGCTCGACTCTCATCTCTGTCATCTGAAAATGAACCCAAGAGCCAGCATTTGATGGAGGGTCTGATTCTGCCCCCCCTGTGACAGAGGGCTGGCAGGAGCACCCTGGGCGTGAGGCTGCTGCAGCGCAGAAAAGGCTGCAGACTAAATTGGAATCAATCAGGATTACTGCCACTTGGTGGGCCAGTGAGATAATTGACTTGGCAACGTGGCGGGAACAGGCAGTAAAGGGGAGAGTGAGCTGGATGGAGGAGAGAAGCTGCAAGCAAGGCTCTGCCTGCTGCATACCTGTGCTACGCTCTGTCCTGTTTGGAAGCTGAGGATTGAAGGTGCCTGTGGTGGAAAAGAAACACTGTGTGTATTTGGGAGGAGGAGACCAGGAAAACAGGCTAAGCAGCAGTGCTCACTGGGGAGCTGAAGAGGGGATGTGACAGAAGTCTATACAATCATGAGCGGTGTGGAGAAAGTGAATAAAGAAGTGCGATTTACCCCTTCATATAACACAAGAACCAGGGGGTCACCCAATGAAATGAATGGGCAGCAGGTTTAAAACAAACACGAGGAAGTACTTCACCCAACGCACAGCCAACCTGTGGAACTCGTTGCCAGGGGATGTTGTGAAGGCCAGAACTATAACAGGGTTCAAAAAAGGACTGGATACATTCCTGGAGGACAGGTCCATCACTGGTATTAGCCAGAATGAGCAGGGATGCAACCCAATGCCCTCCTCTTGAGTCCGTCTGGCTAACTACAAGATTCCATCAGCTGGGCTCCTCATTATCGTTAATGGCTATCTCCTCATAACCTCCCCACCTGCGGGAGGGAGGAAAGCATCCCAGCTGTGTCACGCAAGAGGAACTTGGGGGCCCAGAGATTTGAGAGCCAGATTTTTCAAATGTGACGGGCCATTTTAAATGGTGATTAGGCCCATTAAAGGTGTTTCAAGTTGGACACTCAGGAACCCAAAATGACAAATCTCAACCAGTGACAGGAATTGAACCCCATCTTCTGAGTCACCAGTCCAGTGACTTAACCACAAAGCCATCCTGACTGGTAGAGTTTGGTAGCTCTCCACATGACTGAAGGTGGCAGAATGGGACGGTATTGGTTTTGCTCACGGTAGAAGACTCCCTTTGACTTCGGTGAGAGCAAGATCAGGCACCTTATTTTCGTTCTGTGGTTTGTCAGCTGGATAACTCGGACCCCTAAGGAAGTGTGTCGCGGGGTCCACTCACCGCTGGTGTGGCACCACATCCTGGCCACTCTGGGGATTAGCTCTTGAGGTCATTGTCCCCGTCCACGGTCTGCACGCTGTCACTCTCTCTCTCCCTCTGGTCTGCAGCCTCTCCCTCAGCCCCAGGAACCGCAGCATCGGCTTTATGACTCAGCCCTCTGGCTAGGTCACTCAGTGTCCCCGCTTCTGAGGTAGCCAAGTCCCTTTTCCCTAGCAGTCCTAGGCAGTCTTCCCTCTCCCTGCCCCATGGTGCCACTCCCTCAGGGGCTGGCTGGGGAACCTGGGCCTGCCCTTTACTCCGGGTTCCAGTCCAGGGACCCTTGGCTCAGCAGTTCTGGGCTTTCTTCTCTCAACCTTCACTGCTCCTTTTCTGGACTGCTTCCTACCACACCTGGTTCCCCTTCTCTCGCGGGGTGTACCAGCTCCAAAACCATCCTCCCTCCTGCTTTCCTGCAGCCCCTGTCTGTGGCCACCTACCTGGATGTATATAGGCTCCACTTGTTCCCGCACAGCTGAGATTCCACCACCTCCCTAAGTAACCCATTCCAGTGCTTCACCACCCTCCTAGTGACATTGTGTTTCCTAATATCCAACCTAGACCTCCCCCACTGCAACTTGAGACCATTGCTCCTTGTTCTGTCCTCTGCCACCACTGAGAACAGCCTAGCTCCATCCTCTTTGAACCCCCCCACTTCAGGTAGTTGAAGACTGCTATCAAATCCACTGTTACTCTTCTCTTCTGCAAACTAAATAACCCCAGTTCCCTCAGTCTCTCCTCATAAATCATGTGCTCCAACCCCCTAATAATTTTTGTTGCCCTCCGCTGGACTCTCTCCAATTTGTCCACATCCCTTTTGTAGTGGGGAGACCAAAACTGGACACAGTACTCCAGATGTGGCGTCACCAGTGCCGAACAGAGGAGAATAATCACTTCCCTCGATCTGCTGGCAATGCTCCTACTAATGCATCCCAATATGCCATTGGCCTTCTTGGCTACAAGGGCACACAGCTTCTCATCAACTGTAATCCCCAGGTCCTTTTCTGCAGAACTGCTGCTTACCCAGTCGGTCCCTAGTCTGTAGCGGTGCCTGGGATTCTTCCGTCCTAAGTGCAGGACTCTTGATTGAATTGGCCCTGTCAACACTGGTTCTCCACTTGTGAGGTAACTCCATTCTCTTCATGTGTCACTATATTTATGTCTGCATCTGTAATTTTCACTCCATGCATCTGAAGAAGTGGGGTCTTTTACCCACGAAAGCTTATACCCAAATAAATCTGTTAGTCTTTAAGGTGCCACCGAACTCCTTGTTGTTTTTGTGGATACAGACTAACACGGCTACCCCCTAATATTTTAAGTGTGTTTTTTGGTAACAATACATTTTTACTGAAAATGTGTTTCAAAAACTGAACATGATCTTGGGAAATTTTTACCCCCACCCCAAATGATGGCCATTTTTTGACCAGCTGTACCCAGTCACCATCTGCCTCCTGGGCAGGGAGACCATTGCTCTGGTTTTTATATCGGACAGTCCTCTTTTTGTCTGGTTTGTGCCCCATCCAGTACTGGGACTGTGGTTTTGTCTGGTATGAGATGGGGGAGTTTTGAACAGCGCACCACTCCGACTCCCCTGCTGTGACCTCGTACGCACACTGCATGCATAGTCAGGCTGGCAGGGGAGAGTCGGTGCGCTCTTGAAAATGCTGCCCCCCATGTGGCATGACCTTGCAGGCACTGTGCACCTGAGATCATACAGGCAGGGGCCGGCCCACGCCATTCTAGGGGCGCTTTTCTTGACCTGCTGCTCACAAACCGGGTAGAATTAGTGGGGGAAGCAAAAGTGGATGGGAATCTGGGAGGCAGTGATCATGAGTTGGTTGAGTTCAGGATCCTGACGCAGGGAAGAAAGGTAAGCAGCAGGATACGGACCCTGGACTTCAGGAAAGCAGACTTCGACTCCCTCAGGGAACGGATGGGTAGGATCCCCTGGGGGACTATCATGAAGGGGAAGGGAGTCCAGGAGAGCTGGCTGTATTTCAAGGAATCCCTGTTGAGGTTACAGGGACAAACCATCCCGATGAGTCGAAAGAATAGTAAACATGGCAAGCGACCAGCTTGGCTTAATGGTGAAATCCTAGCGGATCTTAAACATAAAAAAGAAGCTTACAAGAAGTGGAAGGTTGGACATATGACCAGGGAAGAGTATAAAAATATTGCTCGGGCATGTAGGAAAGATATCAGGAGGGCCAAATCGCACCTGGAGCTGCAGCTAGCAAGAGATGTCAAGAGTAACAAGAAGGGTTTCTTCAGGTATGTTGGCAACAAGAAGAAAGCCAAGGAAAGTGTGGGCCCCTAACTGAATGAGGGAGGCAACCTAGTGACAGAGGATGTGGAAAAAGCTAATGTACTCAATGCTTTTTTTGCCTCTGTTTTCACTAACAAGGTCAGCTCCCAGACTGCTGCGCTGGGCATCACAGAATGGGGAAGAGATGGCCAGCCCTCTGTGGAGATAGAGGTGGTTAGGGACTATTTAGAAAAGCTGGACGTGCACAAGTCCATGGGGCCGGACGAGTTACATCCGAGAGTGCTGAAGGAATTGGCGGCTGTGATTGCAGAGCCCTTGGCCATTATCTTTGAAAACTCGTGGCGAACGGGGGAAGTCCCGGATGACTGGAAAAAGGCTAATGTAGTGCCAATCTTTAAAAAAGGGAAGAAGGAGGATCCTGGGAACTACAGGCCAGTCAGCCTCACCTCAGTCCCTGGAAAAATCATGGAGCAGGTCCTCAAAGAATCAATCCTGAAGCACTTACATGAGAGGAAAGTGATCAGGAACAGTCAGCATGGATTCACCAAGGGAAGGTCATGCCTGACTAATCTAATCGCCTTTTATGATGAGATTACTGGTTCTGTGGATGAAGGGAAAGCAGTGGATGTATTGTTTCTTGACTTTAGCAAAGCTTTTGACACTGTCTCCCACAGTATTCTTGTCAGCAAGTTAAGGAAGTATGGGCTAGATGAATGCACTATAAGGTGGGTAGAAAGCTGGCTAGATTGTCGGGCTCAACGGGTAGTGATAAATGGCTCCATGTCTAGTTGGCAGCCGGTGTCAAGTGGAGTGCCCCAGGGGTCGGTCCTGGGGCCGGTTTTGTTCAATATCTTCATAAATGATCTGGAGGATGGTGTGGATTGCACTCTCAGCAAATTTGCAGATGATACTAAACTGGGAGGAGTGGTAGATACGCTGGAGGGGAGGGATAGGATACAGAAGGACCTAGACAAATTGGAGGATTGGGCCAAAAGAAATCTGATGAGGTTCAATAAGGATAAGTGCAGGGTCCTGCACTTAGGATGGAAGAATCCAATGCACCGCTACAGACTAGGGACCGAATGGCTAGGCAGCAGTTCTGCAGAAAAGGACCTAGGGGTGACGGTGGACGAGAAGCTGGATATGAGTCAACAGTGTGCCCTTGTTGCCAAGAAGGCCAATGGCATTTTGGGATGTATAAGTAGGGGCATAGCGAGCAGATCGAGGGACGTGATCGTTCCCCTCTATTCGACACTGGTGAGGCCTCATCTGGAGTACTGTGTCCAGTTTTGGGCCCCACACTACAAGAAGGATGTGGATAAATTGGAGAGAGTCCAGCGAAGGGCAACAAAAATGATTAGGGGTCTAGAGCACATGACTTATGAGGAGAGGCTGAGGGAGCTGGGATTGTTTAGTCTGCAGAAGAGAAGAATGAGGGGGGATTTGATAGCTGCTTTCAACTACCTGAAAGGGGGTTCCAAAGAGGATGGCTCTAGACTGTTCTCAATGGTAGCAGATGACAGAACGAGGAGTAATGGTCTCAAGTTGCAATGGGGGAGGTTTAGATTGGATATTAGGAAAAACTTTTTCACTAAGAGGGTGGTGAAACACTGGAATGCGTTACCTAGGGAGGTGGTAGAATCTCCTTCCTTAGAGGTTTTTAAGGTCAGGCTTGACAAAGCCCTGGCTGGGATGATTTAACTGGGAATTGGTCCTGCTTCGAGCAGGGGGTTGGACTAGATGACCTTCTGGGGTCCCTTCCAACCCTGATATTCTATGATTCTATGATTCCCGGAAGTGCTGGAATGTGGGAGTGGCCACCCTATTCCTGGGCTCCCTGCTGCTTTGGGGAGGAAGTCCCCAGGCATGGTCTATACCCAGTATGGTGTATGTCCCCCTGTGCATTGGTCAAGCCTGCCCATGGGAGGGTAGGGGATGCAAACCCCACGCTGGTGGATAGGAAGGGGTTAAAGAGCTGCCACCCCTCCACTCTTGCAAGGCAGGTGGAGACAGGAGACCTGCTCCGTCAGGGACAGCTCTGGGAGGAGGACAGCCCTACAGCGCCCAGCTCCTGGGCTGAAGCCTGCCTCAGGACAGAGCCTGCTCATGCGGCTACAGGCTGTCTGAGCCCCCTGAGAAGGAGGGAGGCTGGTCTCCAAACCATCCCCCTCTGGCACTTTCTGCGAGCTTGCCTGAGGGCACAAAACCAGGCAGCAGCTTGCCACCCAGAGGCTCCACAAAGCCAGCGGGCTGAGTGTCCATCCCCGGACCTTACCAATGAGAGGCAGAGTGAATACAGGACTCCTGCCCATCCCAAGGGGGAGCTGTGGAGGGACTGAGCCTATGACAGGGCGTGGCGCCGACACCTTGCCCTGTCCCATCCCACCTGCTCCTGACCACCTTCCTCGGGAGAAAGATGTCATGGCAACAATGCTGAGCCTGCTTCTCCTGATGTGCTGCTACTCGGGATATGGGCAGCCTACCCCAGGGAGTGAAGAGTGTCTTAGAATCGTAGAATGTAGGGCGGGAAGGGACCTCAGGAGGTCATCTAGTCCAGCCCCTGTGCTGAGGCAGGACCAAGTAAACTAGACCATCCCTGCCAGAGTGTTTGTCCAACCTGTTCTTAAACACTTCCAATGACGGGGATTCCACAACCTCCCTTGGAAGCCTATTCCAGAGCTTAACTCCCCTTAGAGTTAGGAAGTTTTCCCTTATATCAAACCTAAATCTCCCTTGCTGCTGATTAAGCCCATTACTTCTCGTCCTACCTTCAGTGGCTATGGAGAACAAGTGATCCCCATCCTCTTTATAACAGCCCTGAACATAGTTGAAGACTGTTATCAGGTCCCCCAACCTCAGCCTTCTGTTCTCACGACCAAACCTGCCCACGTTTTTTAACTTTTCCTCAGAAGCCAGAATTTCTAAACTTTATTCTCAACTTTATTGTTATAATGAGGAGAGAAATTAAGACAAAGAAGAGAGATGTGTCCAAATGAGGTCTGAAAATTGATGGAGAGAGACAGGTGGCGCTGCTTAGAAGAGTTCTGGGAAAAAGAGCCACTCCCTTCACTGCCAATGCTGCAATGTTGCTTGGCAATGGCTGTTTGGTGGATTAGATGAAATGAGTTGTGGAGGCCTCAGGTAAATACCAAACTATGGACAGGTGTCTGGAGTGCCAAAAATAATCCCAACCTCACCACCAATACATCATCATCACTGGCATTCTCAGCAGAGAGGCAGAGGACTGAGTGGGTCACAGAAATCAAATCCCCCTCTGGTGGTGTTCATAGTGTGCTTCCTGTATTGAGGCCTACGCTGTTCCTGTTCTGTGGGATAAATACAGGACACCAGCTCCCTAGAGCTGTCAATCTGACTCCATTACTGATGATGAAAATTTGCAGTAAAAACAACCCCCCCCACCTCCAGCCATTTATCTACAGTTCAGAAAATAGCAATCAAACCGATTGCAGCCTGACTCTGCTGTTCTTTTCAAAGGGAATACACAGAGATCTGCCCCATGTTCCTGTTTAGCCCACGTTGTGCAAGTCACATGCTTTTTATTATGCACCAAAATCCCTTCAATGGACTCTTTTGAAAATCACTCTTCCTAAAAGCTATTGACATACAATTATGCATAGTTCAGACAGTAGACAATGTGGACGCAGAGTAGTTGTGATTCATGAAAGACAATAATGGGGAAGCAGTTACCTTACTTTATGGAGTCTGAGGGCCTATTCTGCAGGGATGCAGGGCCAGATTCTGCAATCTAGTGGTTAGATTACCATCCAGTTTACAAGTGAATTTGTAGAAGTGACACTAGATGCAGAAATGGTGAAATGCACCTGTCCTTGCCCAGTATATGCATGAAACGGATATTCCGCAACGTGGATTTTTGTTTTTAACGGTGCTATCAGAGGCCTTTCTGTAGGTGCAGATATTCTTAGCCAGACAAGCCAATATTTTCAAAAGTCTCCACACATTGTGTGGTCCCTTGTCCAGAAGGTGATTAAAAGCAGTGGCTCCATATCCAGAGTCAGGGGATAACATGCAGCAGGGGAGTGATTTTCATTAAAAAATTAAAATATCAAACTGGACAAGACAATGGCAGTGTTGGCAGCTCTTGTGAGTTTCGTCTTGTGGTGTTTAATGATTTTGCTTAAAGCTTCAGCTCCTGGAGTCAAGTGATTCTATAACAGCGGTGGGCAACCTGCGGCCCGTCAGAACAATCCACTGGCAGGCCGCGAGACAGAGTTTACATTGACTGTCCACAGGCACGGCCGTCCGCAGCTCCCAGTGGCCGCGGTTCACCATTCCCGGCCAATGGGAGCTGCGGGAAACAGTGGCCAGCCCATACCTTCTAATAATCAAGGCAGCCTATCAGAACTAACTGGGCCATTGTGACATCATAATATAAAGAGTTTGTTAATTGCCCCTTCACACCCATGAAGAGCAATGCAAAAGGGCTTGTCCCATCAGCTTGAATTCTGGAAGAAGGAAATAAAAATAGCTGACAAGTTTTATCTTTTGTGTTTGAACTCCCACCGAGCTGAAGGTATGAAACCCAGGGTCAAGTTGGGTAAGCCCTAAAAGACATTCAGAGCTGACAGATTTCTACAACTCTGTCACCTTTTAAAAACCATACACTGTAACTCATTTGTGTACATATGTTTGCCAGCTTTAACCTTGTAATAACTCATTTCTTTTTCCTAGTTAATAAACCTTTAGTTATTTTACTGCAGGATTGGCTACGAGCACTGACTTTGGTGAGAGATCTAAGGTACAAATTGACCGGGGGTAAGTGACTGGTCTCTTGGGACTGGATGCAACCTGAATCTTTTGTGATCTTTGGTGAATAGCAACCAGCTATCACTGAGTCCAACTTGCCTGGGTGGCAACATAGACTGGCGGGACTGCCTGTGACTCCTTGGTAAGACTGCTACAGTGCGTTAGCAGTTCACATTTGTTTCTGGGTTGCTGAAATCTAATTCTAAAACACACTTCGTTTGGGATGTCTGCCCCGCTTCTTGACAATCTGCCCTGAGGTTGGCACTCACGGTTGTGACCCACTCCAGACAGAATGAATCCAAAATGTATTTTTAAGCCAATCTTGTGGGCGGTTTGGGGCCCTGACTCATTATTTTTGAAACTTTGGGATCTGCAACATAGTCAACTAGACTCTGCATACAGGAGAAATCTGCACAATGAAAAGTGCCTTTGAGCAGCCTACCTCTTTCCAGCTCCTGCAAAGCTAACCCCAGCCTGACCACTGGCAAATATGATAGGACCCTGTAACAGGGCACAGACTCGCTACAGCAGCGCTTCCTGCTGGTTGGTTAGGGAATTAGCCCTTTCAGCAGTATGCCTTTCCTAATGGCGTCTCGCCCACCGTTACTTTCTTGGTCTCCACCATCCTCACAGTCAGACCCATGGCACTCCCGGACCGCAGCGTCCACTTCTGGACACTGTCCTCCAGCTGTGCCCGCTCCGCTGGCTCCCCTCCCTGCCCCCCCTTCCAGGGAACCGGCAGCTTCTGGTTCTATCACTCGCCTCAGTGGCTCATTGCAGTCCTCAGTCTAGCCCCTTCCTCCAAGGGCAAACTGCAGTCCGGGTTAGCCACTCATCACTGGCAACTGTGGGGGGCCCAGGCCTACCCACTACTCTGGGCCCCAACCCAGGGACCCTCTAATGGCAGCCACATACTGCCCCCCTCCAACTCTCCTCTACTGCCTGCTTCCCTGAGCCACTTCCCCGTTGTCCCAGCACCTTCTCTGCCCCTTTGTGTCAAAGCCCCAGTCTGGCAGCGGTCAGCCCAGAGCTTGCTTTGAATCATAGAAGGTTAGGGCTGGAAGGGACCTCAGGAGGTCATCTAGTCCAACCCACTGCTTGAAGCAGGACCAATCCCCAATTTTTGCCCCAGATCCCTAAATGGCCCCCTCAAGGATTGAACTCACAACCCTGGGTTTAGCAGGCCAATGCTCAAACCACTGAGCTATCCCTCCTGCTTTGCTTTGCTTTGCTTTGCTTTGCCCTGCCCTGCCCTGCCCTGCCCTGCCCTGCCCTGCCCTGCCCCGCCCCGCCCTCCAGGGAGAGACTGCTCCTCTCTGCCCTGCAGCCTTCTTATAGGGCCCAGCCTGGCCCTGATAGGCTACTTTTAAGCCTCCACTTGATTGGCTCCCAGTAAGCCCTTCCAGGATTGGCTGGGGCTCTTCGCGGCCTCTCTGGCTTGCTTTAACCCCTTCCATGCCAGAATGGGGCAGCTGCCCCAGTACAGACCCTAGCTCATCTCCTAATTAACAAAACAGCCCAGGGGAAGGCATCGTTCTATAAATGGAAAAGATATAAAACTTTTATCTTTTAGCCTTTTGTGAGTCAGGAGGCATTTCAGATCTTCCTCTTACAACCAGGAAGAAGCAGACTGTGGCTGGGGAGTTGAGGAGGGAATTTAGCTTGTCTAGAATGTGTGATTACTCAGCAATTTGGAAGATCACCTGTGTTAATATCCCCAACTCTTACAAAAAAGAGCCATGGGCATTCTTACCCTTGGTTGTTTGTTTTTCTATTACAGTGGCACCTAGAGGCAGGAATTTACCAGGGAAGGCCACTTCATGGCCAGTGATCACATGGTCTCCAGAAGGTTTCATGGCATAAGATCGCCAATGATGGGCGTAAACTAGACATCCAACCAGAGCACCTTAAGGACCTAGCTCGAGATCGAGCTGGGTTGTACTTGATCCTTTGGGGTTTGCATGATGATGATGGTGAGTACATAGAGGTCTTAAGTGCGATCAGGGCCATATGGTTCCAGGTGCTGTATAAACACATAGTGTGAGGCAGTCCATGTCCTGTCAAGCTGATGATCTCAATAGACTAGAGGGATGCAGGAAGCGGGGGCGTGCTACCAATGTTGCCGTCCCACGCAGTCACCACCAAATTGCCGCTGTGCCTGGAAGAGCGGCAGAGCTGCCGCCGAATTGCCGCCGCGGGACACGGATGGCCGCCCCCTTCTGAAGGCCGCCCCAAGCACCTGCTTGGAAAGCGGGTGCCTGGAGCCAGCCCTGGCAGGAAGGATGTATTGTCTCCATTTTACTGCTGGGGAATGGAGGCTCAGGTGAGATTGTGACTGGCCTAAGGTCGGACGGGGAGTCTGTACCAGAGCTTGGAATAGAAGCCGGGTCTTTTGAATCCAGTGTCTTAACCATAAGAAAAAAGAAAAGGAGTACTTGTGGCACCTTAGAGACTAACCAGTTTATTTGAGCATAAGCTTTCGTGAGCTACAGCTCACTTCATCGGATGCATAGCATATCGTGGAAACTGCAGAAGACATTATATACACACAGAGACCATGAAACAAAACTTCCTCCCACCCCACTGTCCTGCTGCTAACAGCTTATCTAAAGTGATCATCAAGGAAGGCCATTTCCAGCACAAATCCAGGTATTCTCACCCTCCCCCCCCCCACACACACACACAGACACACATACAAACTCACTCTCTTGCTGGTAATAGCCCATCCCTCTTTGAAACCTCTCTTTATAATGCGCATGATAATCAAGGTGGGTCATTTCCAGCACTAATCCAGGTTTTCTCACCACCACCCCCCCACACACACACACACACCCCTCCAAAAACCACACACACAAACTCACTCTCCTGCTGGCAATAGCTCATCTTACAATGTGCACAGCAATAATCCAAGTTTAACCAGAACGTCCCCCCCCCAAGACGTTCTGGTTAAACTTGGATTATTGCTGTGCACATTGTAAGATGAGCTATTGCCAGCAGGAGAGTGAGTTTGTGTGTGTGGTTTTTGGAGGGGGGTGTGTGTGGGGGGGGGTGGTGGTGAGAAAACCTGGATTAGTGCTGGAAATGACCCACCTTGATTATCATGCGCATTATAAAGAGAGGTTTCAAAGAGGGATGGGCTATTACCAGCAGGAGAGTGAGTTTGTATGTGTGTCTGTGTGTGTGTGTGGGGGGGGGGGAGGGTGAGAATACCTGGATTTGTGCTGGAAATGGCCTTCCTTGATGATCACTTTAGATAAGCTGTTAGCAGCAGGACAGTGGGGTGGGAGGAAGTTTTGTTTCATGGTCTCTGTGTGTATATAATGTCTTCTGCAGTTTCCACGATATGCTATGCATCCGATGAAGTGAGCTGTAGCTCACGAAAGCTCATGCTCAAATAAACTGGTTAGTCTCTAAGGTGCCACAAGTACTCCTTTTCTTTTTTCTTTTAACCATAAGGCTGTCCTTCCTCTCACCTCTAAAAGAGAAGCAAACCCCCTTCTATTCTCCCTCCTTTCCTTCCACCCTGCTCCACCTGCTACGAGGATTTGAATGCCTCTTTTCTACATCACTTGTAACTGTTGGCAGTGCTTCTGGTGACCATCCTGATCACCTCCGCCGGT
The DNA here is from genome assembly GCF_965152275.1 of Natator depressus. NCBI lineage: Eukaryota > Metazoa > Chordata > Testudines > Cheloniidae > Natator > Natator depressus. Next base: position 134,046,029 of record NC_134237.1, on the reverse strand, counting down.
TTTCCAGGATTACACCTCCCTTCTGATTCCATGCCAGAGAAAGTTCACGCTGTGCACTCATCTCCATTGTGTAGATTCCCTCTGTTTACATTGCTCCCGATGATCCTTCTGTTGGGGCTAGTCACCCTGGAAGCTGGCCCGGCTTGAAAGTTGAACCTGCCATGACAATAGTTCCCAGTATCCCCCTGGGACTGCAACTCCACTTAATGGGCTTTGCTTTAGTAAATGTACCGTAAAGTTCACCGGTTTTTCAAAACAACTCTTCCCTCCTGCCTTCACTGTGCGATGCTGACAGCCTTACTTCAGGCCGGGATCTCTGCAGTCTTGAGCTCCCTGGAATCACAGCTGGTGTTTGCAAATGGTGCATTTGAAAAAAAAAAAAAAAAAACCACCACAGCCACTCAATGCGTAGTCCACTCAAAATACAGGCAGTGTCATCTGCTCCAATACTGTATTGGCCGCAATAGGTGACTCCAAGACTCTGGGGATGGGCGGGGAGGAAATATTATTCTGAACATCCTATAAATCTCTGTTCAAAAATAATCGCGGAAGGGAAAAGCAAAGCAGAAGCTTGCACTGTGTTTGTGTGAGACTTTGTCTGGTTCTTTTCATCATTGGTGAAGTCAGAGCCTTTGCCACCTCCCCTCACTCCCTCCTAACATCACCACTAAAACAATCCTTCCTGGAAGCTGAGGGAAGCAGCACAGAACCCGCTTTGGCTGCGCCTTTCGTGGAGAATGTTGTGCGTGTAGCCTGTTCAAATGACAAGCTGTCATTTTAATTTGTAAGTGGTTTCCTGGTCCTGCTTGCAGGCCGGGGGCTGTGTAGGGAGGCTGCAATTAGAATCAGTTCTGCAGACAGCCAGCTTAGAGTAAAGCGGGGGTGAGTTGTACTTCTGTTTTTAGGGAGCAGTCTGGTTTGTCTCTCTCTGCTTATCTGAAGTCTTTGATATAAGGTAGTGTTATGGTGCAAGCTTCCAACAAGAATAGCTTGTTTTTATCTAACTTCTTGGTGTGTATACTGTGAACATAACAATGTGAATGTGAGCAGCTATAACGTTGGGCCTGGATAAAGCTGGTGTGAACACTTAAGGGACAGATTTGTGAATACCTTTGTGAACGAATGAGTTGAGTTTGATTTGCTGCCGTTCGCAGGGGTCATTTTTACCGCTAGTGGGTATTAGGAAAATGTTTGTGAAACCCCAAAGCTACATCCGGAAGAGCATCATTTGCTTTTTACCATTCATTATTCTCACGTTTGGAAAAATTTCTTCTGTCCAGTTGGAGAGCAGAAAATATAACCTGTGACCAATCACCCACCACAGACAGTGAATATTAGAAATGTTTCAGAGTAACAGCCGTGTTAGTCTGTATTCGCAAAAAGAAAAGGAGGACTTGTGGCACCTTAGAGACTAACCAATTTATTTGAGCATGAGCTTTCGTGAGCTACAGCTCACTTCATCGGATGCATACTGTGGTCACTTTGGATAGGCTATTACCAGCAGGAGAGTGAGTTTGTCTGTGTGGTTTTTGGAGGGGGGTGAGGGGGTGAGAGAACCTGGATTTCTGCAGGAAATGGCCCACCTTGATTATCATACACATTGTGAAGAGAGTGGTCACTTTGGATGGGCTATTACCAGCAAGAGAGTGAGTTTGTCTGTGGGGGGGGCGGAGGGTGAGAAAACCTGGATTTGTGCTGGAAATGGCCCAACTTGATGATCACTTTAGATAAGCTATTACCAGCAGGAGAGTGGGGTGGGAGGAGGTATTGTTTCATGGTGTCTGTGTATATAATGTCTTCTGCAATTTCCACAGTATGCATCCGATGAAGTGAGCTGTAGCTCACGAAAGCTCATGCTCAAATAAATTGGTTAGTCTCTAAGGTGCCACAAGTCCTCCTTTTCTTTTTGCGAATATTAGAAATGAACTCTTTGGGGACAGTCTGTAGCGTGGAATGTACGTAGTCAAGCTAGTTAGCGCACACTTCTGAATAACAAATACAGTCACAGGAATGGCTCATGGTCCAAAAGCAAGGCCTAAATTTTTCAAAGGTTCAGCAATACTGTTTGACCAGCTCTACCTCTTCATGCATTCGCGATGGGCACTCTAGACAGTGTAAAAAGAAAAGGAGGACTTGTGGCACCTTAGAGACTAACAAATTTATTTGAGCATAAGCTTTTGGATGCATCCGATGAAGTGAGCTGTAGCTCGTGAAAGCTTATGCTCAAATAAATTTGTTAGTCTCTAAGGTGCCACAAGTCCTCCTTTTCTTTTTGCGACTACAGACCAACACGGCTGCTACTCTGAGATCTAGACAATGTGTAACTGATGGGGAATCATTATCCAGTATGTCAGTCAGACCTGTGCGTAGGAGCACTTTCTATCTACTATAAGTGTAATCAACTTAGGTTGAGAGATTAAATGTTTTGCCGTCATTCGTGTGCCACACTGCTATGCAAGCCGTATCTTTAGTCCTTTAAGCAATGTTAATGGAAAACCCCATTGTCCTGAAAAGAACAGACAGTCGCTGAAGTAAAATAGAACTTTCTCTTCTTTGTGAAGAAAGGATACAACCCCCGAAAGAGGATCTGCTCCTGATTCTGTAGGCAATGAGAATTCTACCAAACATCCACAGTCACATTGGTGTGGCACATTTATCGTTCTGCAGAAGTGAGGCTGCCAGTTAAGAAAGGCAGGTGCAGTTGCTGATCAGTAGCAGTTCTTTAAATGGGACTGTCTGCTCTTTGCCCAGACTGGCTATCTCTAATCAGAGCACAGGAAACACAGGAGACGTTGCTCAGATAAAAACAACGAGGAGTCTTTGTGGCACCTTAGAGACTAACAAATATATTTGGGCATAAGTTTTTGTGGGCTCAAATCCAAAGCTTATGCCCAAATAAATGTGCTAGTCTCTAAGGTGCCACAAAGACTCCTCGTTGTTTTTGCTGGTACAGACTAACATGGCTACCCCTCTGAAACCCATTGCTCAAATAGTTTCCTAGGCAGAATCTTGAAGAGATGCAATGAAAATCAATTAAAAGCAATGAAGAGCCTTCCTGTGGCTTGAAGTCCCACTGTTAAGTGGTGGACAACTGCATCTCAGTGGTAGCCCTTGTTTTTGGCCCAGTAGAGTTGCCCTTGCTACCTCTTTTCCCTTTATTCACTGTTCACTAGTCTCCTAGGGTATCTGCATTCCCAAAAGTTCCTTTTCTGAAGATTTGATTTGACTAGGAAAGTTAACACAGCACAGGAATATTGACTAGGAAAGTTAACACAGCACTGGAATATTACCCCCAATCTGTTTCTGAAAATCTTTCTTCTTTTCCCTGTTAGCCCTTGTGGCTCTCATTAACTTGTTGGTGAGCGATGAGTCAAACTGTCCAAATCAAACAAGTTCTTGGGGTGGTTTCCAGTTCTCAGTGGGTCCTGGGAGCTGTTAGAGTTTGCTGTGGGTATACTTAATCCTGCCTCAGGTGGTGGGAATGGACCAGATGACCTCTTGAGGTCCTATCCAGTCCTACATTTCTGTGATTCCATAATCAGTGAAGCATGGAGTCTACACCCATGTGTTACCATGCAGACACATCCTCAGGTTCTCCATCGCCCATTTAGTATTAGCCTACATTGTGTCATGTATCCTGCACCGTTAACCACTCAAACAGTATATAAGTTCAGCATTAGCTGGACATCCACCCAGCATTCCATCGAATGTTCCCCAGTTATAGGGCAATTGAATTTAAGCTACGATTGTGGCATTGTAAACTGATACGCGTCTCTCCTCCTTTTATGCTGTCGGGCTCAGCAAACCCATGAGACAGAAATCCTCTGTAGGTTCACCACAGTGTCCCAGCACAGTCATGAGCAGTGCAGGCTTTTCCATGCCACCCTGTGACTCTACAATCAGCTCTTACGGGGCGGGATTACAGTGTCACTGTGCCAGTGCTCGCGCCCTGTTCCTCCTCCACCCTGGATATCTCTGAGGAGACAACCAATGAGGAGGATGGTTTTAAGGCTGCAAACCTCTTTTCATTACGAAGTAGGATGAGAACACCCACTCGGTTAGTGTTCATTTCACACTCCCCATCATTACCAACACGGGCCGCATTTGAACCAGCCACCGTGAGGCAAAACCTGCTAATGGCTATGCCCAAACCTTCTACCATCCAGTCTTCCAGTCATACACCCCCCTGAAGGTGTATTTGATGTGGATTTCAAAGCTGTCCTCTATTTTACATCATCGAAGGGAAGAGCATGTGTCTCACTGTAAAATGGTCAGTGCTGTCCCATGAGAGGGCACCTCCAGCAGTAGTTGGGCACAGCACCTTCCAAGAAGATGGACAGTAGAACTGCCTCAATGGAGCCCACATCTCCTTTGCACCTTCTTGGAAAAAAGAAGCTGAACACACCCTGGCTATTCCCCCCATCAGCATGCTCGGCGTGTACAAAAAGACCAAGCCATGGGGAAGTGAGCCAGACACTATCCACTGCCCGATGGCACTGCAGTCCCAAAGAGATTTCCATAAAGACATGGCTGGCCAGGAAATGGGTTTCATTGACTTTAAACACATCCCCTGCTCAGGATCACAAAATGTCTTCCCCACTGGTAGGATGATTGAAAACATTGCGGCATGGATCTTCATAGGTATCCAGGCACCACTGAAATGTGTGGGAATTAGATGCCTAAATACCTTTTGAGGAGCTGGGCCTCTCTCTCGAGCCAGGAATCTTTGGAGAGATGGTTGTTCAGTGGCCCCCTGGGCAGCTGGTTCTATTATTTAGCTGCTCTTTTATAGTCGCACAGACAAATCCCACTCTCCGTTATGCCTGGTCTTTGCTTGGAGTTGCCTGGGTATAACTGAGCGAGCGTGGTCCGTAAAATATTTCCTCCCGTTTAACCTGAATTTTCCCAGCTGCATCTGAAGCCCGTTTCATCTGTGTTTTGTGAGCGTCTTGCTGAATGACAATAACGGCTCCCTGTGTCACAGCTGGAAGGCTCCACGTATTCCCCCTCCATCTTGCTCCAAACTGCACCTGCTCAATTCTTCCTAACCTCCCGTGGCAGCTTGTATTTTCCGGACCCGTGATAATTTTTGTGTCTCGCCTCGGGAGCCTCTCCAATTTGTCAGGCCTCTATCTAGCAAGCTGCCCGCAGCGGAGCTCCGCATTCTAATGGCATCCTGGCGAGGCTGCCTAGAGTGGAATAACCCCCTCGCTTGTTTTACACATAATACAACCCAGTGTAGCATTTGCCTTTTTTGTGCAGGGGCATTGCCCGCTTAATGCAACATCCTTTCTGTGGGCCATATCTCCAGCATTGTTTTCTTTTTCCATTGTCTCCAGTTACACTGACTCCCCTCCCCCCCGCCCCAGGCCATCCAAAGGGCAGCCGTCAACATTATCTTCCTGACCTGTCCATCTGACCATGTCCCACCCCTCTCTGGATCCCTCCACTTGCTTGAGCACCGCTTCCAGCTAAAAATTCTCAGCCTTCTCCACTCAGCCACTGCCAACAGCTCAGAACAGGTCTCTTATCAGGTTGCCTCACCCCCCCGAGTCCTCCACTCCATCCCTGACGCCGATCTTGATGCTCAGTTTTGTTTCTTTCCTCCATTCTCATGATTCGAATGATGGTGGGGCCAGCTGAGGTCAGGGCTCCATGGCACCAGAAGCTGTACTAACACGTAGTCAAAGACAGCATCGCTCTGCATTTTTTCCAGGCTTCCCTTTATGCCCCTCTCGTCCCAGGCCACCACCCTTCTCCATTCAACTCCCTGCTAGTCATTTAATAGTTTTCTTAGGAGACATATGTTGAATGCATGTTTTGTCCTTGTCTCCTTAGACTGTGAGCCCTCGAGGGCAGTGACGGTTGTCCTGTGTGTGGACAGTGTCTAGCAGATTGTGGGCACTGCTGGAATTGAAATAATAATTAATAGCACCATGTTAAAAAAAAAACCCACTTCTTTCGCAGTGTTCACAAGCAGCAGCATTAAAAAAAAAAAAATAGAAACCCCACCCCAGGCCTTCCCACTTGAGCCTGTCTTCTCCTTCTTAGGTCTTTCTAAGGAGGCCATTACCAAGGTATCTGAGCACCTCACAATATTTGATGACTTTATCTTCATCCGCTGTGAGAGTTGTACAGATGGGAAACTGAGGCACAGAGCAACACAGTGATTTGTACAAGGTCACAAAGAAAGACCCTGGTGGAACAGAGATGAACTGAGGTCTCCCAGGCCCTAGACTAGTGCCCTAACCACTAGTCCATCCTTCCTTTGTCTAACTCTTAGGGCTTGTCTGCATGGGGCATTATTCCTGATTGACTCCATATATGGATGCTGTAATTTCAGAATAAGAGCGTCTTATTCTGAACTAGCTTAATCCACAGTGGTGTAACCTAATTCAGAATAAGGCACTCTTGATCTGGGAATAAGAGCGTCCACATGTGGCGTTAATCAGGAATAGTTAATCAGCTTTAAATTCACACCCTACCTTATTCTGGATTCATGCTGAAGTGTAGACAAGCCCTTAGATAGTAGCCCCTTTGGAGCAGGGGCCATCTTTATTTTGTGCATTCAGCACGCAGTCTACGCTAAACAAATCTATAATAAGCTTCACTGGAAGGGAAGGGAATAGAGAGATTAAAAAAACCTCGTGTGGTATCACGGGCCAGTCTCTGTGGCCTAGTTCAGCAAGTGCTTCGGTTCGTCCCAGTTCAGTGCTAAGTGCTTCAGTTCAGCAAAGCAAGTAAGCGTATATTTAACCTGAAGTCCCATTAAAGTCATTATGACTTAAGCACAAGCATAAATGCTTTGTTGACTCAAAATTAGATACCTGCCATTATTGTTTGCAATAGTTGTAGCCGTGCTAGTCCCAGGATATTAGAGAGACAAAACTGTTTCTCTCACCATCAGGAGTTGATCCAATAAAAGCTATTACCTCGCCCACCTTGTCTTGCTGAATCAAGACCCGTAAAACCAAAGGTGGTACCCTGGTCATCAGGGTAAATTATATCTTCCAGCTGTAGCTTCACTAGGATAAGGTGTTCGTAATATCCCAGGGAACTTCCCCCTGCAGATCGGGGTACAGCTAAAACAGAGACTCCCTCCTACAGATGCTATCTTTGAGCACAGTATAAATAGAAAGAGAGAGTTTATATGCTGACCCTGGTGCATGCTGGGATAGATCTTTAAGCATTTGGCTAGTGCAGAGTGAATGCTGCTCGCATCTGCACTGCACGAATATAGCTCAGAGGCGCATCAAGTCTCAGTGCTCTGATTTAAAGAGTGCCCGCTAGCCTTCTTCCCTTTCTGTCCTAAACTCCCTGGGTGGTTTTGCCATGTGCTGTTTTTCACACACACACCCCCTCACCCCGGACATGGCTCCACTTCAGCAGCGAACGAAGGGATCTTGGTGCATGTCTGGTCAAGTACCACTTTTTGATCATACTTTTACAGCGCACATGAGGCCTGGTCTACAGGTGGTGTGCACCTAAAACATAGCTTGAGCTAGCTACATTGCTCAGGAGAGAAAAAGTGACACCCCTGAGAGATGGAGTTGAGCCCCGGTATAAACACCGGTAGGTCAATGGAACAATTCTTCCGTTAACCAAGCTACCGCCGCTCTGGGGGATGGATTTACTACAGTGACAAAAAACCTTTCTGTTGCTGTAGCAAATCACTGCAAACAGTCTACACTGAACAAATCTACAATGGCACAGCTGCAGTCCTGCCACTGTAATGTTGGTAGCATAGATATGCCCTGCCTTTCACCCAGTTTGGTCCATTGTTTGTACATCTGTTTGTTGTGTTGGCAAAGTGCTGTGGGATTCTTTATGGTGCAGAAGTGCCCTTTCTGCACCCCTGGACTGGGCAAGAATCCTACTGCAGTGAATGGGCATGTTGTCTGAGTATGGACTGCAGGGCTGGGCCCACGGCGTTTTAAGAGGGAGCTTGACAAGTTTCTGAATGATAACGATGGGGTTGCCTGTGATCGCTGGGGTCTGGGCTTCTGATGACCTTGCCTGTCTGATGTTCCTAAATGTAAGATCAGGCTCATTTCCTGGGAAAATGCAGCAGATCCCCAGATAATCCCATCATTAGCTCACTTTGGTAGCAATCAGCTACAGCAACAGCTCATCGGTGCTGTCTTCAAGCAGAAACAGAGTTAAGTTACAACTGCATTTCTCGTGAACTGATGTCTTCCCGTGGTTAAGTACGGTAGCAATCGCAGACTCCGTCAAAATGCATGTGAAACGTCTGACAACAAGGGAAGGTGGGTAAATCCGATCTTTATTCACTCGACTGATTCATTTGTTCTACTTGTTGAGATTTAAAGGACACCCATTAATGAGCACCTACCCCAGGCTCTAGATGCCCTTCCCACCTGTTCTCATTACTGGACCAAACCAACAGCACCTTCCCCCACCTCGTCGGACAAGCACACTGGCAGTCAAACCATTAAAAACCTCCAAATTCCTATAGGTAACCCCATCCCCAACTCCTCAGCCCTACTGTGCAAACACAAGGACTATGCAGCACACCATGAAGGTCAGTACGGTTGGGCTATTTCTGCCCAGTGTGCAAAATGAATTGCAGAGTGGAGTGGCTCTCGCAGCCAAAATCCTGCCACCATCTCTCCTCTGTGCCAGGGGAGCTCCAGCTCAGGTATCTCCGCTGTGGTAGTGGGGCAGGGGCAGAAGGGCATCTTTCAAGTAGGAAGGTCCCAGGCTATTTTAGGACAGTAGGACAATATACAGAACAATAGCAACACCTTAAACTCCACCTGGAGGCCAACAAGGCTCCAGATGGGCTTAGGGTCTGTCCACATGGGTCTAATTGCAGGAGCAGGGCCTAAATTAAGACCAGATGTAATGACTCGGTGTAACAGACTTGGAAGGCATGGGAGAGGGAGGCCAAGTGGATAGACTCAAGAGAACTGGGTTCTACCCTGGCTCTTTTGCTGCCCGGCTGGGTGATCTGGGGCAAGTCACTTCACTGCCTTGTGCCTCAGTTTCCCTATCTGTAAAATGGAGATAATGATACTGATGACCTTTGTGAGGCACTTTGAGATTAACTGATGAAAAGTGCTGTATAAGAGCTAGGTATTATTATGAGGGTAACAGTGATAGGAACAACTGGCTACTTAGACTCTGCACAATTAGCAGGTTTCAAGTCAGAAGAATTATTTTGTAACTGAGAAATATTCAAGCGCTCAGTAAGCCCTACTGCCCACCAGCCTTGGCAGTGGGGGCCAGTGGCCGGAGCAGTGGTCTGGAATTCGGGAGAGCTGTATTCAGTTCCCACCTCTGCCACTCACTAGCTGGGTGACATTGGGCAAGTTACTTCTCTTCTCTGGGCCTCTGATTCCCCTCACAGAGGTCGGCTGCCTTGGCTATTTAAATTGTAAGCTGTTGGGGGCAGGGAGCATGTCTTACTGGGCGTATGTACAGCGCCCAGCACAAGGGGGCCTGTAGGCACTACTATAATTATCATTAAGGTGCCGATTTTAGAATCATTAACGAAATGTGGATGGGTCCTTGAGAAGTCATCACGTCCAGCCCCCTGTGCTGTGGCAGGACCAAGTAAACCTAGACCATCCCTGACAGGTATTCGTCCAGCCTGTTCTTAAACACTTCCCATGATCGAGATCCCATAGCCTCCTTTGGAAACCTGTTCCAGAACTTAACTACCCTTACAGTTTGAACATTTTTCCTAATATCCAGCCTAAATCTCCCTTGTGGCGGATGGAGCCCATTATTTCTTGTCCTACCTTCAGTGGACAGGGAGAAGGATGGATCCTCGCCCTCTTTATAACAGTCCCCACTGTATCTGAAGACTGTTATCAGGTCCCTCCTCGGTCTTTTCGCAAGGGCCAGTTTTTTTTTAACCTTTCCTCAGAGGTCAGGTCTTCTAAACCTTTTATCATTTTTCTTGCTCTCCTCGGGCCTCTCTCCAGTTTATCCACATCTTTCCTAAAGTGCGGCACTCAGAGCTGTGGCCTCACCAGTGCCAATTACCTCCTGTGTCTTCCATACAATATTCCTGTTAATAAACCACAGATTATTAGCCTTTTTCACAGCTGCATCACGTTGTTGAGTCTCATTCAATCCGTGGTCCACTGGAACCTCCAGATCTTTAGCAGTACTACCACCTACCCAATTATTCCCCGTTCTAGGGTGTGCATTCGATTTTTCCTTCCTAAAGGATTTTGGTGCAGAAGTCACATTTTCATGGTAAGCGTGAATTTTAATAAAGTTTGTGATCCCTGCAGCGGGAGCTCCCGTGGGCCTGGAGTCCTGCTCCAAGCATTGCAACCTACCACCTCGGTCGCAACGCCGCTCAGGCCTGGCATGTCCGCCCCTCCATAGGTGGGGGCTTCCCCCCCCCACTCCTCTGCCGTGAAGTTGACTAACAATTTGCGTGACAAAATCACAGCCTTAACTATGACATAACACACAGAGCCAAATAGTGAAACATACCTAGAAAAGGACAAACGGATTTTAAGCTGAACCAGCAGCGAGCCGCTGTGTCAATCAGAGCTGCGTGAAATTATTTTCATTTACGTATATTGGCCTCTGCTTGATCTGCAGTCACTTCCAAGTAGTGATGCTCTCCCACAGAACAGCTAATACAGCTGCACTGTTCAGGAGTGTACTCTTTTCGTGGAGCTGTGTTGGCTTGTTGTTTTTTTTTTTTAAAAACAAACAAAAAAAACCCCAAACCCTTCTGTGTCTTCCTTTGCTGGCCCAGGGATTATCCAGCAGGATAATGCTCTGATCCTCTGGCCTTGCTTCTGATGAGATGTCTGTGAGTGGCTTCACTTAACAGACACACTGTGCTCCCCGGGGGGCAGTTTTTATTAAGAGCTTTTCCTTTAATAGCCAAAGAAGCTGCTATTCCTTATTTCCATTGCTTGTGTTCCCTTGCTCCTCTTCACAACCCCCCCTCCCCGCACCCTGCAGGCTTAGAGGCCAAGGAGGGGCTAAAAAGCACCCTTAGATACCATCATCCTCATGGGATGATTGTGTCTCTCCCTAGCCTCGGCTAAACTCCCAGCAAACCCAGCTGACCAGGGACCCGCCTGTGTAAACCTTCTCCTGCTGCCCCCTGGCTTCAGACCCGCATTGCCCCTGCTCATCCAGGCCCTCCAGGCGTCTCTTGCCGAGGAGTTTCAAAGCAAGGCACTTTTCTTGGCTTTTTAGTGGTCCTTTCAGGAGGGCTGAGGGGGAAAGGGAGGAGAGCCTCGGATCCCCGGGAAGGCACCGGCAAGAAGGGGGATTTTTTTTTTTGCAAGATTCCCCCTCCCTGGGAAACGTCTTCCCCTGCTGGGGTGTCCAAGAGGAGGCTGGGAGGGAAGGGGGGGGTGGGTGTGTGAGGGGGGAGGAGTCGAGGCACCACCCCAGCCCGGGGGGAAGCGGGGGGAGAATGTGCCGGGGCGTGAAATTGACACGTACCCTCGGCTCACCGGCCGCAGCTGGGGCTGGCTCTGGGGCGCGCGTGGCCCCGGCAGCAGCTGGGAGGCTGCAGGAGGGTTTCTCCGGGGGGCTGGAGAGCACGGGGAGGGGCTCGCAGGGGAGGCGGGGCTGCGCTCCGGGGTCCCTCTCGTCCTGCCCGTGGAGGGAGGCTGGGACCCGCCTCAGCAAGGAGCCGGGGGGGACCTGGCTGTGGCTGGAAGATGTCCCTGGCAGGAGGGCGCAGAGTCTTCCTTTGCAAAGGTAAATCGCGGGGGGGGCTCTGCTGGGCGCGGTTCCTCTGCTCCCGCTCAGCTGCGGGGACGGTGGGAGGGAGCCGGGGGTCAGGCAGGGCGTGGGTGGGTTGCAAGCATCAGCTGGGGCTGGCACTGCGAGGGGGCAGGAGTTCTTCCCCCTGAACCCGGGACCGATCTCACGGCCTGCTCGGCGAAAGCCAAGCCCCCGCCGCCCCCAGCCCAGGGTTAGCCAGGGCCAGGGTGGTGTTTAACCTGCCCGGGTGGTGGTTACTCTGTGTGAGACCGAGGGCAAGTCAGTAAGTGAGCAGAAAGAAAAGGAGGACTTGTGGCACCTTAGAGACTAACCAATTTATCTGAGACGCTGCAACTGATGCAAAGTGCTGCGTGGTTGCATAAAGCGCCTAGGACTTTGTGTATGTGTGTGTGTGTAGCACATGGGATTTAAACTCTGTGTGTGTGCGTGCATAGTACTTTTAATATATTTGTGTATATGGTTACAGGAGATATTCTCATTCTCTCTCACACACACACACACACACACACACCCCCAAGCCACACCTTGTGTATTGGTTGCAGTGTCTTTTCGAAATCCATTCGAATGCCATCAACTGACCTATGGAATAAGAGGTTGACAGTTATGCAGCCTTTGCATAGTAAATGGTAAGGTTTCTATTTGTTGTTAATTTAGCATTAACAACGAGGAGTCCTTGTGGCACCTTAGAGATGAACGAATTTATTTGGCCATAAGCTTTCGTGGGCTAAAACCCACTTCATCAGCTGCATGGAGTGGAAAATACAGTAGGAAGAGAGATATACAGAGTACATGAAAAGATGGGGGTTGCCTTTAACAATGTAACAATTTAGCATTGTTCACTCACCCTCTGGCAGACTAGCTGGAGGATAACCTTTTCCACAGCTGGGGGGGGGGGTGACTTGGGCTCCCCAGTCCCATTGCAAGTCATTAATCAATACGAGCCAACGTGACAGATTTAAAGGCAAAGGAGCGACTGAAAAACAACAAATCACGTGGAATAAAATGCTGTGTTTTGTAGGTGTCGCCCGGGAGAGCTGTGGGAGAAAATTTGGGTCACTCCTCCTTGCCATGAGCCGAAAGAATGATGCTGAGGGTCATCCCCAATCAGTTTCTAGAGCAGCGTCCTCTCTTTGTGGAGAACACAGAGCACGAGTATCCCACGCCGAAGTCACTCCCAGATCCATCCATGACTGAGGGACCCTCTGCTCCAGTTGAGCCAGAACTGCTGTCCTCCAACCTAACCAACTCTACAGACTGTGGAGAGGAGATCCTCCTCTATGGGGACACTGAGAAAATCGTGATTGGGACAGTGCTCTCCATCATCACCTTAATGACCATCGCGGGCAACGCCTTGGTCATCATCTCTGTGTGCATTGTCAAGAAGCTCCGGCAGCCCTCGAACTACCTGGTGATCTCCTTGGCAGCGGCCGACCTCTCTGTCGCCTTTGCGGTCATGCCCTTCGTGATCATTACGGATCTGGTGGGAGGGGAGTGGCTGTTTGGGAAGGTGTTTTGCAATGTGTTCATCGCCATGGATGTTATGTGCTGCACCGCTTCCATCATGACCTTGTGTGTCATCAGCGTGGACAGGTAAGGATGCCCTGGCACCCCTATATGTAGTGCGTAGCCAGTAGTACATAGCTGAAGGGTGTTCTGCAAGGGCTGGGAATCTGTGACAAGGTGGGTAAATGCTGCCATCTCCATCCTACAGCTGGGGAAACTGAGGCACGGAGAGGCTAAGTCACTTGCTCCAGAGAAGTCAGTGGAGGAAAGGACCCAGGTCTCCTACTACCAGCCTCCTCCTGGAAGCTCCCTAAAAGTGGAGGAGCCACTGGTACCCCAGCTATGGCCCCACCTCCCGTACTGCTCCTTCTCCCCGAGTCTCTGCCCCCGTGCTGCCCCTTCCCTGGGGCCCCGCCCCCACGCCACCTCTTCCCCCCACGACCCCGCCCCTGATCGCTCCTCCCTGCCCCCACGCCCGTCGCTCGCCCTTATGGCAGGTAAAAAGTGGGAGGGTATAACCCTCCCACTTTTAAAAGTGATGGGGCCATGCCCCATTCTGGCACCCCTGCCTCCTCCTCTCTCCAATGCACAAGAGTCACTTAACCTCTGTGCCCTAGTCCAACCAGGTGTAGAACAGTGTTAAAAAGCAGAAAGTTAATTGAAAATCTAGATGCTGCATTTGAGCTGAGCAAATAAGCAACAACTATGTTCTAAAGGCCTTTTTGAATATTAGCTGGCCACTCATGCTAATTTACCTTTGCACCTGACTAACCAGTTTTGCTCAGCATTTCTAACACAGCAAACTGCCCTGATATTAAAAATAAAATGACTAGAAAACCACTTTTATAAATTGAAGACTTCATTAGTCCCAGCTTTAGTGTGTAAGTGTTGGGGGTTTTTTGTGTGAGAAAGCCAATTAATTAAAGGAAGCACATTAAAATACAGAAGCCCATATTGAAGAAGAAAAAAATCCTTATCAGGTATGTGAAAAAATAAAATGCAATAGTGGAATAAATGAATTTCTGCTTTTCAGGGATTATCGGCAAGTACGGCTTTAAAACAGAGATCGATAAAATGAAACAGAATTGCCTTTAAAACACACCCACACTCTCTCTCTCTCTTTCATTAAATAAAGTGGACAGATTGGAATTTGAAAAATGTGGGTGGGGGGGGTTTAAGCCACTGTTGCAAGGAGCAATAGAGCTCAAGATGTGAAAGTGAAAAAGAACAGACCTCTTACTAAAATTAACTGCAATTGATTGCACCCATTAATTATGACCATCTGGGCCAAACTCACTGCTGGCGTAAGCAGGCACAAATCCAGAGCAAGCAATGAGTGTGTGGAATTTGGCCTGCCCTCTTTCATCACTGATATATGAGCAGACATGGGATTTCAGGGAAATGCGTATTAATCTGGCCAGAAAGCATTTAAACCCAGAAAATGCAATGGGGCCAAATCCTGAGAGGGGTTGAGCTCCTACAACAGTCATTGAAGTCAATGAGGAAGCAGTTGCTCGGAATCTGGGCGATGGTGATTATAAAGCAGATTGTGAGTTGCATCTGAGCGCTCAGCACAGCTCGGGTGTAGAGGGAGAAAGGTGCTAGTTCTATCCGCAATGTAAAATAGAGCAACCTCAGGGCTACTCTAAATTACATTGGTTGCCAGTGGCCCTGAGGGGCCATTCTGGCAATTAGGTTCTCTTATGTACCAGCAATCCCCTAGTTATTGTCCCTTTCTCCTAACTACTTCCTGCATAGGTGGGGGGGGGGGGAAGAGTGGGAGGTCGGTATATAAGTTGCTGCAGCAGCTCTGCATCGCCTACGCAACTGGGAACAAGCTTTACCTATGCCATGAATGACGCAAAGCTGTCGTAACGCAGGGCAGCATCAGGGCCTGTGATCCATCCATTGAGAAACTCTTGATGCCAAAATCAATTGGTGTAAACAACTAACCCACCCGTTTCTCTCCACTCCTGCTCCTCGCCTCACCCCCCTCCCAAATACATCCTCTCTTTCATACTCTGCGAAAGTCAACAGCTGAGTCTTCTGGTATGGACTGAAATGAATCATTCATTTAGCCTTGATTGCTCTTTCCCGTCTGTGAGCTAGGGAGCTGTGTTTAGAGCAAGAGAGTAGAAGACAAGAAATAGCAGGATGCGGATTTGGAGGCTGAGATACTGGGTGATGTTATACAATGATTTGACCTGGGTGCTTTCAGTCAATTCAGCTGGGTGACCTGAGTAAAGAGCTGTGACAATCACATGCTGCAGTTGAGCTAAGCTTTCTTGCCTCTCTCTCCTGAATGCTTAATCAGACCTACTGTACCTTGTAGCCAACCCATCTGGACTATTAAATTGCAGTCTGTTCACGATTATACTCCCCACTCCGTCACTGCTAATTTGTAAATCCCTTTGGATTTGGGAAATATGGAGTGAAGTGCAGGGGGGGCTAACTAACTGGGAAGCAATTCAAGGGGAAAAAAGCTCACCAGGCGTTTAAATTATAACTGGAATGAGCTGCTCACCAGAGAATTGTACTCCTGCGAACAAGCCTTCTGTAGGTGTGTATAACAACAGGTGTGGGTCTCACTGTCCATGTGTCAGTGGGGTTTGTAATGAGGTCTATTTCATTGTATCCATGAAACACAATTTTAATACATGTATGAACACACTAACAGCCACCTGTGGGCATGTCAAATGCTCCTTCTCTCCTCTGACTGCTCCTATAACTGTTTGATAGCTCTGTCAGGTTCATTCATACCCCTCCCCTGCGTGCAGGAATTGGGTGGGAGAGGGAAGATGTTGGTAACTTGTCCAAGCTTGGCTGACGTGAGTCTCCAAAACACAACGCTGCTCATCTCAGAGAGTGCAGCTGTTCACAAGATGATTGTGCGTCTCCCTGGGCTCCACCTTGGTGGAGTGGCTTGAATGTGCTTATGGGCTCTGCTTGGTTCCTTTGGCTTGGCTCCTTCTAGAAGGGGGTGGGGGGAATACATGGTGTGTGGAGGATACGTGGTGGGTGTTTCCCAAATGCCACCCACTGGTGACACCACAGGGAGACGTCACTTACTGTATCTGGCTCAGAGAAGTGTGACCTGCCCCATCCTTCTCTGTGAGGGGTTAACTGGGAAGCGGAGTGATGGCAGTGTTAACTATGGGTTTCAGAGTAGCAGCCGTGTTAGTCTGTATTCGCAAAAAGAAAAGGAGTACTTGTGGCACCTTAGAGACTAACCAATTTATTTGAGCATAAGCTTTCGTGAGCTACAGCTCACTTCATCGGATGCATACTGTGAAAAGTGTAGAAGATCTTTTTATATACACACAAAGCATGAAAAAATACCTCCACCCACCCCACTCTCCTGCTGGTAATAACATCACTTTAGATAAGCTATTTAGATCTTCTGCACTTTCCACAGTATGCATCCGATGAAGTGAGCTGTAGCTCATGAAAGCTTATGCTCAAATAAATTGGTTAGTCTCTAAGGTGCCACAAGTACTCCTTTTCTTTTTAGTGTTAACTATTTCATCCCTCATGTAAGAAAGGAGTGGGAGGGTCAGAGACCTGCACTGTTCTTACGTCATTGGGCTTCCAAGTTAACCTCTTATGAATAGGGCAGTTCACACCTCCCCAATCTATTACTCCAGGCTCTCTGCAGACTCAGGTAGAACTTTTTGCATCACTTAGCCTTTCAAATGAGAACCAAGTGTTTCTTTTCAACCATAACAGCTAGAGACTTCCTTTTTGCTTTAGATGACAGCTGAGATTCTGAAGAATAAGTTAGCAACTTTGGGGAGGTGCTGGTGTACTGTATCACTGAGTACCGCTGGCTCTGACTTCTGTCTTTGAGTGCCTTTAGTTTACAATAACTGTGCCAGGTGCTAAATCACATACCATTGAAGGCTTATATCCTAGTGGCTTGGTTTCCAGGCACTGCTCAATTAGGCTACTCTAGCTCCTGGGGAAATGGTCAGCAATTCCTTTGGCAGCCTCCTTCGTCTGTAGGTTGTCTTCTCTTTACAGACTATTTCATTAGCAATGAAGAGCAGGTGCCTTCAGTGGATCACATTCCACTGGGACCCATCTGATTTCTCTCTTGTGTTCTGGCTTCTCCTGGAGCTCTCTTGTTCACTAACTAGGTCTATGCTGCTTTTCATGATGGGGCCCTGCTCCTCCAAAGAGGTGGCTGCATTTAACTGGTACATATAAGCTAACAAAAATGTGTAAAGGACTTTCAGATCCTTCAGGATGGAAGGTGCTATAAAAATATAGAGTGGTATTACTGATTACTAATGCGTACCTTTAAAAAAAAATCTTCTTTGGTGCAGCTGATGGAAATTTCTGTCCTGAATTTTTTTTTAATGGAATATGGTTTTTTCATCAAAACAGACTTTTCCACAGGAAATGTCTATTTCCATGAAATTTTGGGAGTGGGTGAGGTCATCACAAATCCCAATAACCTGCAAATGTTTTGGTTGCCAAAAAAAACACAAAAGAGTTTTGGCTTTTGTGGATCTGAGACAACAACTTGGAAAAAAAAATTTTTTTTTTTTTTTTACAAAAGTATTTTTGTTGTGTTTTGTTTTTCAAAAATGTTCATGGTGGGGAGAAAAAACAAACCTATTTCCCAGCCTTTCGTGGTCTCCGGCGATTCCCGTTGAACTCAGACTCAGTTATACTGGAGCCAGGCATCAGTCTCTTGTGAAAAGAAAACCCCTGAGAGCACTGACATCTGAAACAGCTGCTTCCCGGGATTCCCTCTGACTTCTCCCCCAGCGATCACTCCTCTCAGAGTTCAGTGTATGCCTTTCTCCAGGTGGGCCTCTGTAGTTATTAAATAAATTCAGAACATCTGGAGCCAACTGAGTGGCAATCTGTCTATTTCCCAGTAATGGCTCAGAACCGCCTTGCTAATTTCAACATGTATCTGCATCCCCCCAGAAATAGCAGCCTAATAATGTTAGTAATTAAGAGAGGATTTTTTTGTGGTCGTGATTCCCAGGACAGTACCTATGACTTTTAGGCTATTTTTACTTAAAATGTCATGGGCTTTCGCACCCCAGACAGCCCTGTGCTAAGCAAGCCTTCTCCCTGGGAGGCAGGGGGGGTCTTGTGGTGAAAGACCTAGCCTGGGGTTCAATTCACTGCCCTGTATGACCTGGGGCAAGTCACTTTAATCACAAAGGACTTGTCTACGCTAGTTACTGGATCAGCGGGCAGCAATCGATCCGGGGGGGTCGATTTATCGTGTCTAGTATGGATGCGATAAATCGACTGCTGAGCGCTCTCCCGTCGACTCCGGTACTCCACCAGAACAAGGAGTGCAAGAGGAGTTGACGGGAGAGTGTCAGCTGTTGACTTACCGCAGTGAAGACTCCGTGGTAAGTAGATCTAAGTACGACAACTTCAGCGACACTATTCACGTAGCTGAAGTTGCAGATCTTAGATCGACCCCGTGCGGTAGTGTAGACAAGCCCTCAGTGCCTCAGTTTCCCCATCTATACAAGAATTAGCATCACTTCCCTACCTATCGGAGTGCTGGGAGGATGAAACATTAATGTCTATGAGGTGCCCAGATATAATATGGTAATAGAGGCCATATAAGTACCTGCAAAAATGAAACTTTAGAAATTTGTTTCTCTGTATGTTCAGTCTCCGGGGGGATGACCTGGTCTTTTAAATAGCTTTAAATCCTTAGTTAAATATTAAGTGGCTGTAATATAAAGGATACTTAACCTTAACTCTGACCCAAACATTTACAAATAGTTTCCACATATACATCACTAATACATGTATATCGCAGACTAGACAGACTATGGAATCAGTGATGCATATGTTGAAAGAATTCCAAAGTATGTTTTGTAGGGCAAAATCTAGTCTGTTTCTGAAATAGACAAGGTGGATTTTTACAAAATAAGACCCTTAATGGAGGTCTGATTTCAACTTTAGCTCCGGAGTTTGAGACCCAGCGCCCTCACAGCATGCACTAGTAATAAATACAAAGGGCTTTTACTTTAAATACTCAACGGCTTTTCCTTTGGTAGCCTGTGTTGCCTGCATCACGTTACTACTTAAGCCTTTGGAATGATATCGACTTTTATTAAAGGAAAGAAATAGAGGGGGGGAATTGCCCCTTTTATTGGCCAGCAACAATATGAGCCAGACATGTTGGGACACTAAGGACCGAGTGTGAAATTCCCTCCTGTGCAGAGACGCAGCCAAGGCATGTGTGATGAGTGCTATCCACCACTATGCACCACTTGAAATGGTGCCTAGGCCTTGTTCTGACCCTCATTTCAAAATGTTGAAATCCCCTGCAAGGCTTACAGGCTCATGGTATATATGTAACGGCATCGATGACGATCTTGAATATGTCTGGGTTTTCCTCAGCATACATCCATTACGTGTATATTATAGGCTGCATGGGTAGTAACACCGTTAGGCCTTGTCCACCCTTGTGGTGGCGCGGAGGGTACGTGTAGCTACACACGGCAGGGAAAGGCTCTGGCACTGGGACACTACGTGGCTAAAAATACCAGTGCAGAGGTGCTGCTTGGGCTTGTAGAGAGGTGGGTAGGGAATGTACGTTCAGGCATGTCTATGTTCTGCTCGCCTAAGCAGTGCCTCGCTGCCTACAGTGCTGTTTAGCCCCATGCGAGCTGGACATCCACGGCTCGTACTCTGCACACTGCCGTAAGTGGAGACCTACCTAAAGTTAAGGTAACCTGGGGCTCAAGGGATAGAAGAAGGGGAAACTAAGGCACAGCAGGGAAGTGGTTTGCTCAAGGTCACCCAGCAGGCTAATGGCAGAGCTGGGATTAGAACCCTGGTCTTTTGACTCCCAGTTCAGCATACTAGCCACTAGACCAGTGGTTCTCAAACTTTTTTTTTTTCCCGCGGACCACCTGAAAATTGCTGAGGGTCTCGGCGGACCACTTAATGATCTTTCCAAATGTTGTTTGTGCCATTAACTCACTATTGTAAAGCGCTTTGGATGAAAGCGCTATATAGAAAAAACCTTAATAATTATTAACTTTTTTTGTTCTACAAATAAAAGCGCACAACTCATATTTTCATATCAGTAGTTTTACCTTTCGAATGCGATGGATGTGTCCTCTCCGTCCCTCCACGGCAGCCCCCAAGCTGGGGCTGGGAAGGAGGGGGGTCTCTCCCCGGCAGCCTCAGCCCTGGCGCTGGGGAAAGTCACCTCTTTCTCTGGCCGCCGCAGCCCTGCACATCCCAAATTCCCCCCACCCCCTCTTCTCATCCCCCTGCCCCCTCCCACCAACCCCCTATTCCCCCCCCAAGCCCACCACCTCACCTTACATGTGCGTCTTCTCCAGGGTCCAGGCACCTAATTAGTGGCTCCACTAATTAGGTGGGTGACCCTTCATTGTCTCATGCGCGGCCGCCCAGGTGCGCACCTTCAAGGGAACTATCCGCGGACCACCTGAATGGAGTGGTCCGTGGACCACAGTTTGAGAACCTCTGCACTAGACCACACTGCTCTAGTATCATTGGGATTTCAGATGTCGACACTAAATAAACAGTCAAAAAAGTGGTCACATGATCTGCTCTGTATAAGTGTATACCCCGCAACTAGCCCAAACAGCCAGTGGGCCACTGCACCAGGCAACCGTGTTGCTTATTAACTGACAAATGTAATCAGACAACAAAGCGGCACGGCTGCTTTTAGACTGCACCTTCTCTGAGGTAATGGGTGTGGAGAACCCAGCAAAATATCTCTGCTACTTGTAAAAACTGACCGATTTTTATTATATTTTCCCCATTTTACAAATAAAGGGCAGTAAATAAAGCCCTTGGTGTTCAAGTATCCATTTTCTCTGGTGGAGACAGCACGAGGCAGGTTGCTGCATCTGATCTAGAAGCTACTTCTAGTAACTCGCAAACGAAATACAACTACTGCCTGTCTTTTAGCGTTTTTGCCAGAAGCTGGGAATGGGTGACAGGGGGATGGATCACTTGATGATTACCTGTTCTCTTCATTCCCTCTGGGGCACCTGGCACTGGCCACTGTCGGAAGACAGGATACTGAGCTAGATGGACCTTTGGTCTGACCCAGTGTGGCCGTTCTTATGTGCTTATGGTTACAGCTGTCTTCACACTGGTTAATGTGTAACTTCCACTTTTTAGGGGGTTTTAAATGAATCCGAAATGTGTCTGCTTCTAAAGAAACTCAATGAGTTTCATAAGGTTTAAGAAGCTATTGGCTTAGATTTTCAGAAGCGACTAGTGATTTGGGTGCCTGAGTTGAGATTTCAGAGCTGGATGCATAGCACCCCTGTAAAGCATCTTAAATTGGGCACCCCAAAAATGCTAGTTGCTACTGGAAAATCTTGGCTGTTGATAATCAACAGCTGGGCATGACCGTTCTTGAGGATGACCACGTGCATTAGATCTCTGAGTGCATCAGGCCTGCCAGAGTGCTGAGCCACGCCCTTCATCCTGGTGTTAGGAGGCACTGGTGTTGCAATTGTGCTGTCTCTTAGATGACAACTAGTGGCAGATTCTGTGCTCTGATCCACTCCCTTGGCATGACTCAGACAGTGATAGGGTGTGGACGCCACCTCATGTGCCCTTCTGGACATACTCGTGGCATGGATGAGTCCGCAGCAGGCACTGAGTCAACTCCTGTGCCACCCTCCCCTAGCGCCTTGTTCCAGCAGAATGTAAGGGGCAGCTGGAGAAAGGGGCGTGGATGAACCGCAATGCACTCCAGTCATCCCCAGCTGGCTTATTGTCCTTAGGCGACTGCACTCAGATGCACAAGTTAGAGCAGCCCCAGGCCACAAATCAGGAAGCTGTAATCAGCCCCTCCACTCTGTTGCACCCAATGGAAGCTGGCTGTAGCAGATAATATGTCCCCAGTATACTTTTCCCTCAAGCGGAGGTGTGTTCATATCCTAAACATAGCTGGGCCCATAGTTCATCTAGGCTGGAGAGCTCTTTGCGGTGTTTGGAACCATAGTGCCTAGAAGAGCATCATCATCAATAAGAATCAGTGGCAGGTCTTTGTTTTATTTTATTTATAGGCATTTAAGTGAGAGAGAGAAAAACAGGACGGGCAACAAAGGCTTCTGTTTTGCCTGAAGATGCTGATTATTGCACCCCATTGTTATGCAGATTGCTATCGACCTGATGAATGCAGTCTAAACAGTAACTCGGAAAAGGCAATCATCTCAGGAGAAGCCTGCTGCTTAGACAATACCTGAGAGACAGGTGTCGGTGGATTCATAGACCCAAAGGCCAGAAAGGACCATTGTGATTGTCTGGTCAGACCTGTATAACACAAGCCATAGATCTTACCCAGAATACTTCCCAGAGCAGAGATATTAGAAAAACACTCTATCTTGATTTAAAAATTGTCAGTGATGGATAATCCACCACAAGTGTGATAAATTATTCCAGTGGTTAATTACTCTCGCTGTTAAAAATTTACACCTTATTTCCGGTCTGAACATGTCTAGCTTCAACTGCCAGCCGTTGGATCATGTTATGCCTTTCTCTGCTAGATTTAAGAGATCTTTATTAAATATTTGTTCCCCACATAGGTGTTTATAGACTGTAATCAAGTCACTCCTTAACCTTCTCTTTGTTAAGCTATATAGGTTGAGCTCCTTGAGTCTATGACCATAAGGCAGGTCTTCTAAACCTTTAATCGTTCTTGTGGCTCTTCTCTGAACCCTCTCCAATGCATCAACATCCTTTTTGAATTGTGGGCAGTACAATTAGATAGAGTATTCTAGGAGCTGTCACCAAATACAGAGGCAAAAGAACCTCTCTACTCCTATTTGAGATTCCCCTGTTTATGCACTCAAGGATTTCATTCACCTTTCTGACCACAGCTTATGTTCAGCTGATTACCCACCATGACCTTCCAAATCTTTTTCAAAGTCACTGTTTCCAAGGATAGAGTCCCTCGTCCTGTAAGTATGGCCTATATTTTTGTTCCTAGATGTATACGTTTACATTTAGCCATATTAAAACACTTATTGATCGCTCTGCATTAGAGATTTGTCCTCTTCATTATTTACCAATCTCCAATTTTTGTGCCGTCTATAAACTTTATCAGTGATTATTTAGTTTTCTTACAGGTCACTTATCAAAATGTTAAATAGCATAGAGGCAAGAACCGATCCCTGTGGGACCCTACTAGAAATATACCTACTTGATGGTTCCCCATTTAAAATTACATCTTGAGATCTATCAGTTAGCCAGTTTTTAATCCATTTAATATGTGCCATATTAATTTTATATTTTTTCTAATTTTTTAATCAAAATGTCATGTGGTATCAAGTCATATGCTTTAAATACATAACATCAACACTATTACCTTTATCTACCCAATTTTGTAATCTCATCAGAAAAAGATATGTTAGTTTGACAGGAGCTATTGTCTATAAACTCATGTTTATTGGCCTTAATTAAATTACTCTCCTTTAATTCTTTATTAATCAAGTCCAGTAACAGCTGCTCCATTATCTTGCCTAGGATCAATGTCAGACTGACAGGCCTTTAATTACTGGAGTCACCCCATTTAACCTTTTAAAATATTGGCACAACATTAGCTAGCTTTCTTCCAGTCTTCTGCAACTTTCCCACTGTTCCAAGACTTAATTAAAATCAACGTTAATGAGCCAGCAAGCTCCTCAGCCAGCTCTTTTAGAACTCCTGGATGTAAGTTATCCAGTCCTGCTTGTTTGAAAATGTCTAGCTTTAGTAACTTCTATTTAACATCTTCCTGAGATACTAGTGAAATGGAAAGAGTGTTCTCATCATCATATGATGACACTACATCATCTTTCTTCCCCTCCCTCCTGGACCTGGCTCTGTTCCTTCCCTTCAGGGAAGGGTCACGGGGGAAGTCTTTGAGTATGGCTCACCCACTCTCCAGCCAAGACGGCTCTTTGTCTGAGGGAGTTATGGGCTGTGGTGCCATCAGCATGCTAATAGCACTCAGCTCTGCATCTCTCTTCAGTCAGAGACAAAGAGCTCTGCTTTCCCAGAACCTCGCCGGGGCTGTGTCTACACTTAAACTGCAGCAGGCCTGCAGCTGCACTGCTATAGCGAATCCATATAGCCACTCACTACCATGAGGTGTTCTCCCATCGCTGTAGTTAGTTCACCTCCGTGAGAGGTGGTAGCTGTCTACACTGAGGGTTAACTGCATCGTTCAGGGGTGTGAAAAATCCACACCCCTAAGTGATGTAGCTGGGTCAACCTAACTTTTTAGAGTAGACCTGGCCTGGGAGAGGGGAATGGAGGGTCGCAAACAGGCTGAAGCTCAGCACAGACTAGGTGGAGGTGATGCCAGTGGTTACAATGATACTTCTGTTGACGGGTCGTGCTCACCGGTTCTCAGTAAGTCTCTTGCTAGATCTTCCAGATTCTCAGGTAGTGGTGGGTGTCTGCATTTTGCTAGGTGGTTGTGACTACTGCTGGCTGAAAAAATAATTCCATTCTCAAGAAAAAATTCCAAAGAAATGAACACTTTCATTTTGGGTTGAAAATGTTCTTTGTGGACTTTTGGGTTTATTTAAAAGGTTTTCTTCGGGGAGGGTTTCTTTTTTCCCCATGTTCTATCACTCCTTCCCCTCCCCCCCCCTTTTTTTATTTCTGTGCTGCATTGGAAAAGGAAGAAATGTGAAACCCCACACACTTTATGAACAACAAAAATTGTTTCAAATGTTGCAGTCAAAACCCCCTAAAATTTCACCCAAAGTGAAAATTCTTTGCAGACATTTTCCTTTCGGTGGGAAAAAACATTTTTCATTGAAAAATCTTTTCAGTGAAATTGTTTTGTCCTGCTCTAGTGATGACTTTTCCCCTCGGGCGGAGAGTTTGCCATGATAGATGGCACTCCTTTTGTTAATTTAGTGTATCAAAGAGGAGGTGACCTCATCTCGGTCTACGAATATGTACACGGCGAAGAGACGTCTGACAGCAGATAGATCTTTAATCGAACAGAAAAAGGCCATAATAAGAGGCAGTGGCTGGAAGCTGAAGTTAGATAAATACAGACTAGAAATAAGATTCACATTTTTAACGTGATGGGTAATTATCCGCTGGGACAACATACCTAGGGATGTGGTAGGTTCTCCATCACTTGACATCTTTAAGTCAAAACTGGATGTCTTTCTAAAAAATCTGCTATAGCTCCAACAGAAGTTACGGGCTTGATGCAGAAATTATTCGGTGAGGCCAGCAGCCTGTGTTATGCAAGAGGGTCAGACTAGATAATAATTATGGTCCCTTCAGCCCTTAAAACCTATGAATTCATCAATTACCCAGGCCATTGGGAGCTCCCAGTTGGAACTTCTAGAATATGACTCACATGGGGATACCACTTGGAAGCTCCCTGTCGCCTAGAACATAGTTGCCTGATTAGCCAGCAAGCATTGGCTTGCTTGATGCATATAGCACCAGTTCTCTGCAGGGTGCTCTTGCTTCAATTGTGTTTCTGGGCACAATTTAAGATGTTGACATAGATCCATAGAATCTCTGCATGTTTTGGTTCCTTAGAGAATGCAGGCTAAGTTGAGAGGTGAATGGTTAGGTGGTAGATGTTTCAAATAAGTATGTGGGGGGCAGGAGCCAAAAGAAGGTGTAAAATAAAGGGCTTGTCTACACTACTGGCCAGATCAATGGGCAGCAATTGATCCAGCGGGGGTTGTTTTATCGTGTCTAGTATAGACACGATAAATCGACAGCTGATCGCTCTAGCGCCGACTCCGGTACTCCACCTCAATGAGAAGCGCAAGGGGAATCCCATTGACACACCACAGTAAGTAGATCTAAGTATGTCAACTTCAGCTACGTTATTCACGTAGCTGAAGTTGCGTAACTTAGATTGATCCCCCCCACATAGTGTAGACCAGCCCAAAGGTAGGAAAGGCTATTTAAACCTGCACTTTCTTTCACCATCCTGACAGGTTTCAGAGTAACAGCCGTGTTAGTCTGTATTCGCAAAAAGAAAAGGAGGACTTGTGGCACCTTAGAGACTAACCAATTTATTTGAGCATAAGCTTTCGTGAGCTACAGCTCACTTCATCAGATGCAACATCCTATTAGTAGCATGTTCTGGCCCACCTCTTTCTTCCAGTCCCTTGGCATGTAAATTTCACCTGCTTAGACTCTGTTACATTCACTTGCCAGATGTGGGCCTGCCACGCCCCACCTCTGCACTGTGTTGAAAGTTGAGGACAGCTGGGGTGCTTTTGCCAATAGTCTGTAGGTTTGAACTTTGCGGGCCTGGAGGGATCTTAGCTCTGGAGATCTCTTCCACTGTGGGTTAGGCAAAGCCTGAGTGCTGAATTCTGCTCTCCGTGACACATGGGTGCAATGCCGTTGACTTCGCTTGGGATTATTCCTGATTTACACTGGTGTAATGGAGAGCAGAATTTGGCTCTGAGTCCGATGAATTTCTAGTCATTTTTGACTTGGGTTTTTGCCTGCTGGGGTGATGAGATGGTCTGAATTGCTGTGACTAGAGCTGGTTGAAAATTTTCCATGAAAAAATGTTCAGTGGAAAATTGGGTTTTTGATTACATGAAATTTTTCACAAAGTAAGTCCTGATTTCCAGCTGAGTGAGAAATCGGATTCACTTTGTCAATGGGATTCCTATGGTACATCATGGTGGCTCTGTAAGAGGGAATACTGTGGTGAATGATAGCAAGTGTAGTCCACCTAGGGAGCCTGGCCTATAGAGGAGAGGTGAACGCATGAGGCACCCAAACTACAACTCCCATGAGATATTGCACTGGCATTTCTGAACGGACATTTTGGATTTGGGCTGAAATATTTTGATTTTTTTTCACCACAAAGCTGGAGTTTTGCATGGAAAATCTCAACAAACATGAAATAATTTTCCTTTTGGGGCAAAATATACCATGGGGAGCAAAAAAACATTTTCCAACCAATTCTCGTTATGACTGAGGTGACACTTACCAATAGCATTTCTGCCCAACGGATAAGGCATTGGCTTCCTAAGCCAGAGATTGTGGGTTCAAGTCTCACCTGGGGTGAAAAACCACCTTCTTGGGGGGGAGGGATAGCTCAGTGGTTTGAGCATTGGCCTGCTATACCCAGGGTTGTGAGTTCAATCCTTGAGGGGGCCATTTAGGGATTTGGGGCAAAAACTAGGGATTGGTCCTGCTTTGAGCAGGGGGTTGGACTAGATGACCTCCTGAGGTCCCTTCCATCCCTGATATTCTAGGATTCTATACGTTTGACAACCTTCACCTTCTTGTGAACCGAAAAGCAAACCTGACCAGCTTTGAAACTGTTTTGCAGGTACTTGGGGATCACACGGCCGCTGACATACCCTGTGAGACAAAACGGGAAACTAATGGCCAAGATGGTGTTCATAGTTTGGCTTCTTTCTGCCTCCATAACTCTTCCTCCGCTGTTTGGCTGGGCCAAGAACGTCAACGTTGAAAGGGTCTGCCTCATCAGCCAGGACTTTGGATACACCGTCTACTCCACTGGGGTAGCCTTCTATATTCCCATGACAGTCATGCTTGTCATGTACAGCCGGATCTACAAAGCCGCCAAGGTCAGTGCAGAGAAACACCGGTTCATGAACTTCCCCAGACACCAGGAGAAGGAGGGGGTGTACTGCATGGATGTCAGCGTCCGAGGCCATCACAGCTCCAAGCGCAGCAAGGCGGTGGAGGAGTGCGCCACCTTGTCCAAACTGCTCCGGCAAGATCGAAAGAACATTTCCATCTTCAAAAGGGAGCAGAAAGCAGCGAGAACCCTCGGCATTATCGTGGGGGCCTTTACCTTTTGCTGGTTTCCCTTCTTCCTGATGTCCACGGCCCGGCCTTTCATTTGTGGTATCCAGTGCAGCTGCATGCCCCTGCGGCTGGAGAGGACCCTGCTGTGGCTGGGTTACACCAACTCCCTGATCAACCCCTTGATCTATGCTTTCTTCAACCGCGATCTAAGGACTACTTTTTGGAACCTTCTGCGGTGCAGGTACAGGAACATCAACAGGAGGCTGTCTGCAGCCAGCATGCATGAGGCCTTGAAAGTCACAGAGAGACATGAGGGCATCTTGTAAATCTCCAGGAAGGTCACGTTCCTTAGCCTACTGCAAGCGCTGAGTGCCTAATTAAAGAACTCCTGCTCGTCCATCTAGCCTGTTGCAGGGTTCCCTTTTCGATTGCCTGTCCGGCTTGGCAAATATGTGCATTGTTCCTCTGCCAGAGTTAACCATCGCCAAAATTGCACAAGTGCTTGTCACCCAAGAGGTGTTCAAGGTTGAGTAGCTGAGGGCCACACCTACAGCAGAAGAAATCATAGCCCTTCCTTTTTCCTCTTTGATAGGAGGATGCAGCCCATGGAGACAGCAGTTCACGCCAATGTGTGGTGCATGAGAAGGCAAGTCAGGATCTCCTGGGTTCTCTTCCAAGCTCTGCCACTGACTGACAGTGTGACCTTGGGCCAGTCATTTATAGCTCCGTGCCTCCGTTTCCCAATCTGTAAAAACAGGAATACCACTCACCTTTGCAAAAGGCTTTGAGATCTGTGGAGGGGGAAAGCACTATGTGCTATTCTTGGATAATCTCATCGGCTGCATTTCCGTAGCAAACAGGAGAGCAGCGTTATAGATGTCAATGGAACACATTGTAAGCCCTACACTTTGCATCCCTGCTTATAAACTGTTGCAACTGATTTGGTTCCATTGTGCACTCTCAAGCCAGTTCTAAGTTTGCATGGCAGGGAACGATGCCAATGACCCTCTTTCCGCAAGCCCTTGTGTTACAGTACCTGAAAGTGGCATGCTTAAAAATAACAGTGCAAAACCTTGTTTAACAGCCTATTTATAGCAGAGAAGTGAGGAGCAAGTAAAGACTGCTGTATTTACTGGGATATATTATATAGTTCATTCACAGCCTAGTGATGTGCTTTCCTAATTTTGTGGCTAATTGATTAATCAAGGCAGTACATAAAAGCACGCTTTGGTTGACAAGAGACAAAAATGTATTATTTCACTGACTGCTTTACAGTGATGCATCATAATGTACAGAAAACGTGAAAAATACCATACTGAACAAGGTGTCATTCTTTTACAAAGTTTCTTTATTCCTATCTAGATTTTTTTTTTTTTTTTACATATTCAGACTTTTGGTGCATTTTTTCCACCCTTTGACATAGCTCTGTTTGGCCCTGATCCCAAACCTACTGAAGTCAATAGAAGGAACATCCACTGATTTCTGTGGGCTTTGGATCAGGTGCCCTTGTGAATTTAAAACTTAAGGCACTGGCCTCCTAAGCCAGGGATTGTGGGTTCGTGTCCCATCTGGGATGAAAAACTTCTAGGGGGGGGGGGGGTGGGATAGCTCAGTGGTTTGAGCATTGGCCTGCTAAACCCAGGGTTGTGAGTTTAATCCTTGAGGGGGCCATTTAGGGATCTGGGGCAAAAATTGGGGATTGGTCCTGCTTTGACTCAATGGCCTCCTGAGGTCCCTTCCAACCTGGATATTCTATGATTCCAAGGCTGAAGAAGAGATTGTACTAACACACGGGGGGTCATGGTCTCTTCTTTCCCAGGGATTTTGGTCTCTTCTTTCCCAGGGATTTCCTTTGTTAAGCCCTATGAAAAGGCAAGGCTGAAGTATGAAATAAAGGCCCTCCTATTACTTTGAGAGAGAGAAAATATCTCAAAAGTTCTCCTAAGTCAAGATGAGTTTCCTTTAGGCTCATTGCCATCCTAGCTGTTAAACCTCAAGTCAAGGGAAATATAGTCAATGGACTTGATGGATCGTTGTAGCACATTATCTGCTCTGAGCACGACGGGCGTTCACAGCTGGATTTTTCAGAAAGTATCCACAAAATGCATTGAATGATATCCTGGCCCAATTGAAATCAATGGGAGTTTTTCACTGATGGGAGGTGGGGGGAAGCAGAGTGTGTGTGTGGGGGGGGGGCAGGGTTTGAAGGGAAAGTAGTCCTCCCCCACTCCACCCCAATACCAGGTCAAATTACCAGCCCCACACATTCCGTGTCCAGCCTCCAGCATTTGCTGATCATTATTTAGAAGTTGGGAGCTCCCAAAATGGGCTAGGCACTTTCCAGACATGTAAGCAGACTCAGTCCCTTCCTCAAGAGCGTACAGTCCACAATGGCAAAGGTGGATGAAGGGCAGAGGAGACACAATATACAAATGAAGCCTTGTGGTTATTCACAGGCAGGTGGCGAATTAGTTACACGTGTGAGTTTCTTTTAACATCCAATGTATTGTGCTCTCTGCTCAGCAACGACACTCCACAATTTGGCCCGCTTATCTTCTTGCTCCCCTGCCCCCCATGCATCCTTACATGTCTTACTCCTTCCTTCCAGCAGTTCACTCTCAAGATTCGTACATGAAATAGCTACCGAGATGACTTGCTGATCGAAGATGTGCAAGTCCCCCTATGATGGGCACCAAAGTAAGGCCAAGATCCAGCTCTGATGTGCGTGTTCTAGGGCTTTAAAAAGACAAGGGATCCTCTTTCATTCTAGAGCCACATGGTACATCATCTTGACTGTTATGCAGATGTGCTGGCTGGGATGTCCAGTGGTGTTTTATGGTACAGTAGGGTGTATAGTATAATAAGGGGGTGTGGCCAGGCCCTCAGCTCAACTGCGCGCTTGGCTTAGAATGTGTGGATGGGTAAAAACACAGCCTCACTCCGAGGTTTTACAATCTCATCCAGGCAAGGACAGTACAATCCACACACGCCCAATGCTATAATTTGGCAGCAGACTCCGAATAGAAAAATAAATGTGATGTAACGGACGGTTGTTTTCTGTTCTGCTTCTTTCCTCCTGAATCTTTTCCACACGTTGTATTTTCCTTGCCTTACAAAACATCTCTGAAAACTTCCCTATGTTTCTTCCAGAGAGACACAGAGCAAGAATTCATTAGGCTGGAGGTTAACATGGTCTCCACGCTAACAGGAGTGGGAGGTATTCCCTTCATATCTCTTCCCAGCACTACCCGTTTCATGCCATTGTTTCTCGGATACGAGGGATTTTAGAGAGGCAGAGTGGGCTGTGAATGCCCAAATGGGAATTGGTTGCAATATCAGTGACACCAACATGCCAATTCTGGGAGAAAATAAAAACAGTAATGGAATTTTCAGTGATCATAAATATTCAGGTCCTTGGTTTTACATCTTACCCTGGAGATGACCCCGCCAGCCAGTGAAGTGATGCAACAATTTTAACACAGAGTCCGTTATTATTAATTATTTTTATTATGATAGCACTTAGTCATGTATCAGGACCCAGTTGGGCTAGGTGTGGTACAAACCCAGAACGGATGGTCCCTGCCCCATAGAGCTCATGATCTTGGACAAGAGCCAGCAGATCGAGGGACGTGATCGTTCCCCTCTATTCGACATTGGTGAGGCCTCATCTGGAGTACTGTGTCCAGTTTTGGGCCCCACACTACAAGAAGGATGTGGAAAAATTGGAAAACATCCAGCGGAGGGCAACAAAAATTATTAGGGGACTGGAACACATGAGTTATGAGGAGAGGCTGAGGGAACTGGGATTGTTTAGTCTGCGGAAGAGAAGAATGAGGGGGGATTTGATAGCTCTCAACTACCTGAAAGGGGGTTCCAAAGAGGATGGATCGAGACTGTTCTCAGTGGTAGCAGATGACAGAACGAGGAGTAATGGTCTCAAGTTGCAGTGGGGGAGGTTTAGGTTGGATCTTAGGAAAAACTTTTTCACTCGGAGGGTGGTGACGCACTGGAATGCGTTACCTAGGGAGGTGGTAGAATCTCCTTCCTTAGAGGTTTTTAAGGTCAGGCTTGACAAAGCTCTCGCTGGGATGATTTAGTTGGGGATTGGTCCTGCTTTGAGCAGGGGGTTGGACTAGATGATCTCCTGAGGTCCCTTCCAACCCTGATATTCTAGGATTCTATGGATACAGGCAGGCACCTGCGGGGAGTACAAGGAAGTCACTGGTGAGCATGATAGTGAGCGGTCTTAGCACACCAGCAGCTTAAATCTTGTCATTAAAAACATTGCCTTGGTCCTGAGCCATTCTCTGACTCTTTCACCTCTCAAAATCCATCAGTTCCAGACACTCCCCAGTCCATAAATCCTGTTCCCATCTAACCCCGTCTCAAGCGGTTTCCTCTTCTCCAGCACCGCCTGGGAGATCCTCTAGGGGGCAGCACAACCTGGCAGCAGTGCCCTCTGGTTATGGGGTGGTGGGTCAGGTATGACTCTCATCTCCTGTGGTGATGAGCTGAATGGGAAATGGATTCCCTTCAGCTCTAGAGGTGGGTAGGTCTCCACTGAAGGTTTCTCCTAGCTGGTGTGGGGCAGAAGGTCTTGCCCTGGATGGGAGGGAGGGAGTTTGGAGGAGTTACAAGTCTCTAGCGAGTGTAGGTGAACAGGGCCATCTGTAAGCCCCTTCCCAGAACCAGCTGGGCTCGCAGGCTCTGGTAGAGAGCGGCAGGCTGCCAGCCTCTGGCTCTCTCTGGCTCCTGTGCTGTTGGAGGAGTGGCACTAGGGTGGTGGGTGGGAGAGGATGGGGGGCACCCCTACTGGCTCTGGGGTACATGACATTCAGATACAATCACAAACGAATGGAACGGTCTGTACATGTCTGTCGCGCACACATACACACTCACTCTGCTGCCTTGGTTAGGTGCCTATATTCAGGAAGTGATTAATTAGCAAAATAGCACGGTCCTCACCCAAGGGCAAGATCCCAGTAACCCTTCACCACAGGCTGCTGGCTTTCAGATTCACTTAGCACTCCGCTGCTCACACCTGGAGTCAGTGCTGCAAACACAAACGGAGCTGATAATTATAGTCTTTATGCGGGCATCTCCAGTAGGCATTGCTTATAGGCAGGAAAATGAAGAGATCAGTTAACAAGAACCTATTTGAGATGAGGCCTTGATGCTAATCTGAAAGAAACCAGCGGGAGACCACACCAGAAGGGTCCAATGTCGTCTGATTGCCTATCCAGATGTTCTTTGGATTACAGCAAGTGATTCTGCAGAGCTGGCCCAGGTTTTCTGTTTGATCACTGTTACCTGCAGCTGTAATTCACTGATTAGCATGTTCTACACTGCACCAGGATATGAGTCTGTTACAGACTCTGCTAGAGAGCTAGGATCTTTTGCTGGCGCTGTAGAGTCTTGTGTCTTTAGCTGGAAGAATTCCCAGTTTGATCCCTGGTGTTAACAAGATTTGTATTACTGTAGCAGGTAGGAGCCCCAGTCAGAGACCAGGATCCCAGTGTGCTAAACACCCGTTTCCACTAAAGCGGGGCAAATACTGGATTCTTTTTGGGTCACTGGAAATTCCAAAAAATCAGGGGGGTGGGAGGGAGGGGGAAGAAATCATTTGGGTTGAATCAAAACCAACCTGTTTTGCACTTTTCAGCAAAGCAAAAAGTTGAAAAATAAAAAATTGTTTCAACACAAAGCAAAAACACTTCCTTTTGCTTTTTCAGCATTTTTTACATTTTTGAACCACATGGAAGGAACTTTCAAAACAGTCATTTTGCACTGAAAAGTCTGGATTTTGGGGAGATTTTTTTTCCTAGAAAGAATGCAGTGAAATATTTGTGTGGCCAGATCTGCATTTTTTCCCCTGAAAAAAGTTTTTTTTCCAAAAAAGCTGCCATGTTTTCTCGCAGATGTTAATATAACAATTATGCTTCCTGACCATGTTTCCAAAGTCCCCTAGACAAGCAGGACTAGCGTGACCATGTAATGGGTTGTGTTTTACCCATGGGTTGTGTTCAGGGCCTGTCCCAGTTACTTCTGTCTTTAAAGCAGTCTTGCCCTGGTTCTGTTAAGCCCCTGAACCCCCATGAGGGCCCCTTGTTGAGCTCCCCTCAGTCAGCACAAATCCGCCAGCCTGTCCTCCTCAAGTCACAAGGTGGAAGGGGAGAGAGCGGGAGGCATGTGCATTGCTTCTCTTGCAAATCTTTTTGTAACCCCTTCGTTTCCCCACTATCACCCCTCTGGCAGCTGCACTGCTCATTTCCTTTGAATACCAGCTCACCCTAAGCAGGACAATCACTTCGTGGGGGTTTTTGATAGAAGTTTGCCTTTTCCAGAGCAGCTGCACCGCAGTGAATTGCTAGCATCTTCACTGCCAAGTGAATTTCAATAGGGTTTTTTTCACTCCAAATTTCTCTCGGGCCACAAGCCAGCTGCTCATCTTTGGACCTTCTTATCAAAAACGGCCTCTCTGCTTGGCTAACATAGTGCTGACCTTTCACAGCGTTTTATCAGATGCTGTCCTTCACTTCCAGCATGGTGCAGAGAAGCCAAGTTGTTTTTGGCTAACACAGCAAACACAGCATATGTTATGCACAGTTATGCAGCCCTTTGGTCCATTTTTCTTTCAACGGTGTTACTTGAAATTGGACTTAAGGGCTACTGCTTTTGACAGTCGCTCCAAGATGCAAAAGGGCCAAGCTAAGACGTTCAACACACACTAAAAGGCGCAGTTGTTCTGAGATGCTGTGTGCACACATGGCTCTGTTGATACAGTTTTCTTATGTCCCAGGGTCTTTATTTACCTTTGAAGCGTGTCACGTTTTTAAATGCTACTTCACATTATTAACATCCATCCAGATTTTGTTGGTGTTTCGCCTACAGCCCAATGGCAGCCTAGAACACAGCTGGGACCAGACCTCACATCTCCGACAGGGTAGGGTAGGGCTGTCTCTTAGCCCCAAAACCATTCAGCCTTTTGCGATTAGGTTAAGTTTAGAGAAAATGAAAGCTACGTCCTCAAAGAAATGAACAGCTTGTCCGCACCCAAGCTAGCATCTATCGATTAGTTGAGGCTATGAAAATTTGAGTCCTTACCTTCCATGCAAAGCATTTTGAGATCTAGTCTTAAAAACTGGATGAAACAAAATAAGAATTAACCTGCAAAGGGATTGCATTCCTTTCCTTTCCAAAAACCTGAGCCCTGCAACACAAGCTGGGGCGTCCGTGCATTTGGCCTGAGTAACTACTGCAGTGCTACTTCTTGCCTGGCTTGAAATGTCCCACAGCAATCAAATCAAGCACACAGTTTCTAGGCTGGGAAGTTGGCAGACCGGTTACAGGAACAAGGGGGAAACGGCACCTGTTGCTGCTGTGGAGAATGACACCGATGAGAATTTCTGTGAGGCCCCCTCCAAGACGGTGGAGTCAGAGAGCAGTGTTTAAAGCAGAGGACTGGGAGCCTAGACTCCTCAAGACAGATTCGTCTACCACAGGAGATGAGTAACTCCCATACCTCCAAAGGACATTATATTGTCTTTGATGGAAGTTACTCGTAAATTGCGGAAGCCGGATTCTTTTCCCAGTTCCCACTTAGCCTTTCTGTGTGTGTAACTGACCGAAAGGTAGAGACTCCAGCCAAAAGCTGGAAGGTAGGCAAGGGCTGGCCGTGAATCCCCTCAACTCCCCACTGCTGTCAAAGGCAGCTAAGGATGCTTATCACTTATAGGAACAAGTCCTTGGGTCCTTATCTACTCCCACTGAAGCAAAACGCCCATTACTAGTAGTGGGACAAGTTCAGCCCTTAAACTCTGTGAGTAGGGTGACCAGATGGCAAATCTGAAAAATCGGGACAGCGGGTAGGGGGTAAAAGGAGCCTACATAAGAAAAAGCCCCAAATATTGGGACTGTCCCTATAAAATTGGGACAGCTGGTCACCCTATCTCTGGGGAATGGGGCCGATTAGCTCCTTGGTGTTGATTCCGCTCTGTCTAATGCCCCCTAGCAGAGATGACCCGTACCTGCCGATAGTGGGCGAGCGGAGTGAGGGCAGCAGCTTCAGCAGATGTTGCTGAGCATGCTCAGTACAAGCCAAGCAGGAAATCTGGGGGAACAAGTAACCCCGCCTCACCCCCACCACAAGTCACCTCAGCTCCCTAGCTTCCTGGCGACCATAATAATTCTGCCTCTAATAAAAAACGAGGATCCATAGCAGTGCAGGTAGGCTCGAATTATTGTATTCATTGTTTAAATACTGGTGGCATAAGTATTTCTTGTTAACTGAGAACAAAGACAGGGCCTCCTCTTTCTCCTGGCTGTATCCTGTATGCCTATCGGAGAAATAGCCACAGTCACCCACAGCACCTGTTCCAAAGTCCTTCCACTTTGCTTGAGCAACATTCCTCTTATGCTAAGCAATGAACTACAGGCTGGTCTGGACATAGCGATCAGAGTTGGGCACCAAACTTTCCCAGGTTCCTTTGCAAAGCCCTAAATCCCGCCCCAGTCGCCTCTCCCAAACTTGAAGCAGGATCCTGCAGAATAGCGTTTAAGGGTAAATCATGCTTGACCAATATTGTCTCCTTGTTTCCTTGTACTCCCATCTCTGTCTGGCGCCACCTGTCGTCTCTTGTCTTATACTTAGATTGGAAGCTCTCTGGGGCAGGCACTATTTTATTTTGTTCTGTGTTTGTACTGGGGCTCCTAGGTGCTACAGCAATACAGAGAAATTGTAACATTTGTTACATATGCTGAGTTTGGAAGCCAAGATGGGCATGTGACGCTTCCGGGGGGGTTCTCAGGGCTCCCATGGGCCTTTAGCAGGAGGAAGCCATGTTTGTGCCTGCCAAGGGTCAGCTCCCCGACTTCACTGGCCATGGGCAACACAAGCATGCCCCTCTAGGCCCCTCTCTCTCTACAGGTTAGCGATAGGCATGCTCCAACCCCCCGAGCTCTCTGACCATCTCCTTGGGGAGTCCAGCCCCTGCTCACGTGCAGCATTCCCAGAGTTGCTGCTTCCAAAGAAGCCCTACACCCCAGTGTACCCGTTCCACCTCAGACCACCACTCTGCTTAACACACAGCGCTTATCCGTGTATTTAGCAAAGCAGAGAGATTCCAGTAATAGCAAGCAGGAGTACTAGAAACAAATGGTTACATGTCAAAGAAAGAAAATCATAACATGCATGCTACAGTCTAGACTTTATTAACTAGATACTCGCATGTCTTGTGGGATAAGTTCACCTGAAAGCCTTGTAGCGTTTTACAGTCAGTCTGGCTGGGCTCCTCCTTTCATGAGACAGGAATGCTGTCATCTGGCCTCCCTGGTGAAGGGTGCTGCGTGTGTGCCTCTTTACCCCACAAGACAGACCAGTTCCAGCTTTTGTCTTTATTTTTAATCAGGACACACCCCTGCTGTTTGTTTCAGCCTGTGAAGTTCCTTGCGAGCGCCTCTTTTGCCTGGAGCTCAGCGTGAGGAACACAGTACACAGCCACCAATGACCAGACAAGGAGCAAGGTGTCTGGTACCATTGGCCTGTAAGAAACAGTTCTGAGATCACAATTTTCATAGAGAGACATCGCTCCTTAAATAGTCCCTGTCCACACATTGTGCAATGATTATGATGCCCAGTGGGCTACTGGCTCTTGGTACCGACAGGCACCGCCTGTCGGTGAACTATGATGCCTACGTCCAACTTAGGCATCCCCATAAAACTCCTGCACCCGCTGTGCCAGTGCCAGTTGGCACCAAGGGGTCGCAGGGCCACAGCCCCCTAGGTCCCAGGGCAGAGGCTGCTAGCTTGCACTCTCCGCTCTGTTCCTAAAGGCATATTGCCCATCTCTCTCTCCCCCTCAGTTGCTGCTCTTGGGCTTGTACACCTTCGTTTATTCACCATCGAATGTCTCTGTAGTCTCCAAGCCGACTACCATCCATTGTCCACTGTCTAGTCCATAATTCGGTGACGCATTCTGGGCTATGGTTTCTGCAAAAGATAATAACACCAAATAAATGGTCAAGCTCCCGTCATCCATTTGTCTCGTGGCGAACTATTAACTTAATGAGATGCTGCTCAGCGCTGACATATGGGAAGGAAATGGCCTGTGCGCAGAGGTTCCTTGATCCTTTTTTTTTAAACGGGTGCTAATGCTTTTATGCATCACATAAAAGGGAAAAAGTAAGACGCTGTACAAATGAAGGGTCAGATCCGGGGGAATTGTGTGTGTGTGTGTGGGGTGGTGGGGTGGTGCAGAAAGCCTCTTGTGAGAGGCCAAATGCCCTCAGCGTGCCTTGAGATTAGTGGGAGTGGAAGGAGCTCAGTGCCTTAAATTCAATTGTATGATTTGATTCGCAGCATTACTAATCCCATCAGGTAGGTACTACGCAGGGAGATGCATGTTTCCTAGCTACAGTACCCTGCTATGGACATATGGTCCTCACTACACGAAGAGGACAGTCCAGTGAAAACAAATCACTCTATATAAAGAGAGACAGAGACTGGGCACACCCAACCGCCAGCAAGCAGGGTAGTTTAGGAGTGGTGGGGCCTAGCTCCTCATGTGCCCAAGATCTGGCTTTCAGCCAGCACTATTATTTGGTTTAATTAAGGTGACCAGATGTCCCGTTTTTAAAGGGACAGTCCCGTTTTTTGGGACTTTTCCTTATATAGGCGCCTATTACCCCCCACCCCCCGTCCCGTTTTTTTCACAGTTGCTATCTGGTCACCCTAGGTTTAATGCCATTGCTTCCTTGTACGAGCGCTCCTCTGACCCTTCTGCCTGACTAATCACCAGCTAGATTTTGAAAATAGAGTGGATGTTTATTCTGAGCCTTTTGCAGCGCGGCTCTCCCAGCTTGCTGAACAGTGATTCTATTTCTGGATCCCAGTTTTGGAGAATTTAAGGTGGTGTCTGTGTTGCTGCAGTCAGGGGCAGTACATAGGAATTGCTAGACTGGCTCCGACCAGTGGTCCATCTAAACAGTGGCTGGAACCAGATATTTCAGAGGAAAGGGTGTGAAACAGAAGACTTTGCCCCTCATGAAAGTCTCATTCTAATCGTTAGGTACCGATTGAAGATCTGAAGCATATTTTTTAGCTTCCTTCCCCCCCCCCTTTTTTTTTAATCTACAAGCATTTACTGTTTTAATTCTGGTTATTCTTGTTAGCCAGGGACGTGTCCAATCCTCCTTTGATCCTGCTAAGTTCTTGGCCTCAATGACCTCCTGAGGCAATGAGTTTCGCTGTCTAATTTTGCACAGCGTGACCTGGTATTCCCTTGCATCGGTTTTGCATTCGCCATCTTTCAGGTGAATTGCATGTCCCCTTGTCCTTGTGTTATGAGACAGGGAAAACAAAAGCATCTCTCGACCATTCAGCGTTCTATTCACTTTTATCACCCCTTATTTGTTAGCAAAGACAACTTGGTTATGTGGGCATTGTGTGCCTCACGTCCACTTCCAGCCGCTGTTGCAGCTGGAGTCATCACCTGAAAAAAGAATATTAATGTCTAATATTTAAATGCAGTGGGCCAGATTCTGTTCTCAGTTACTATCCCCCAAGAGAAGCATTTGCCCATTGTTTCAAGTTCACACGGTAACATTTTTCCAACATTCAGCCTGTGCTAAGGCAGGCTACAAACACCTTTACAGTCTCTGACACTGGGCTCCCCGGAGAGCTCTTGGCTTTTCTTTACAAGGCCAGCAGCCAGTTCAGAAATGCCAGCTGCAGAAGCCTTGTTTCTCAGGACATGCCATATTTTGGCCAGGACTGGATGCTCATTTACTTTGGTGTCAACTTTCCAGCTGCTGTGAGGAGTAACAAGGAAAGGACAGAGCTTTCCCGTCCGCTGAACTCTGCTGTCTTCTCACCACGGTGTCAAAGGAGGATCCCACAGGTTCCTTTAAACGCTCCAGCCTTGGCTGTGCAATTGCCACAATGGCATCCACAACATAATCACATGTGTTGGACTGTGTGAAGGCCAAAGAAGCACCTCAAGGTGTAGCTGGGACCTGCACACATGCATCCGTTGGATGTGTAGTGACTGGCATATTGGCTGATACGGGGGATTGAACCAGGGCCCTCAGATGCTAAAGCACAAGCTGCTATAGCTAGCGGTAAAGCTCTTTAGGTGGGGCTGTTATAAAGCAGGATCAGGCAACCAACGAGACCCATAAACTGCACCCACCACTGGGTTCCAGGTTTGGAAATTCCTTTTTCTAAGCAGGCCAGAGAGAGTGTGAATTCCTCCCTCCCCCACTCTAATGGGACGATAAAGAGAAAAAGGACAGGCTGTTTCTTTG
This sequence comes from Natator depressus, assembly GCF_965152275.1. Lineage (NCBI taxonomy): Eukaryota > Metazoa > Chordata > Testudines > Cheloniidae > Natator > Natator depressus. Next base: position 134,005,730 of record NC_134237.1, on the reverse strand, counting down.
AAAGATCACCTGCAATGTGCAAGCAGGGCTAGAGCCTCTCCAACTCCGGCTACACTTAAAACACTACAGCTGCTGTCCTGCCGCGGCTGCCAATGTAGCTTCAGTGTAGAAGACACTTACGGCCATGGTGGGAGGGATTCTCCCTTCCCCTGCAGATCATAGAATCATAGGCTATCGGGGTTGGAAGGGACCTCAGGAGGTCATCTAGTCCAACCCCCTGCTCAAAGCAGGACCAAGCCCAACTAAATCATCCCAGCCAGGGCTTTGTCAAGCCTGACCTTAAAAACTTCTAAGGAAGGAGATTCCACCACCTCCCTAGGTAACGCATTCCAGTGTTTCACCACCCTCCGAGTGAAAAAGTTTTTCCTAACATCCAACCTAAACCTCCCCCACTGCAACTTGAGACCATTACTCCTCGTTCTGTCATCTGCCACCACTGAGAACAGTCTAGATCCATCCTCTTTGGAACCCCCTTTCAGGTAGTTGAAAGCAGCTATCAAATTCCACCTCATTCTTCTTCTTCTTAGATAATCCACTTTCCTGGGAAACAGTAACTAGGTTGAGGGAAGAATTCTGCCGTCAACCTAGCACTGTCTACACCAGGGGTTAGGTCGGCTTCACTCCATCTCTCGGGGGTGTGGATATTTCACATCGCTGAACAACATCAGTCACTAAATCAATGTCACTTTTCAGTGTTAACCAGTCCTCATTGTTTCTGTAGCCCATCCCCACCCCCACGGCATGTCCTTCCAGCATTGCTATGCCTCACGGGCAGAGAGGTAACTCCGAGCATGGTCAGTCTTTAAAATCCCCTGGCATTTGCCACAAGGGCCTAAAGGGCCTCATCCCAGTGAGCTGGCTAAATTCCTCTTTGTACAGTGTTTAGCACAAGGGGGGAACGGGCGCAGTCCTGAAGGTGGCCTCTAGCCCCTCCCATAATGCAAATAATAATATGTTCTGACCACCAAGAAATCCCCGTTGTACTTTCAGACGAAGGAGATCACTCCAGTTCCCCTTCTAACAAAGCCCTGTTGTGTGTCATTACAGTGCACTGTTAAATGGCTGCAGCATGCCACCCCCAGAAGTGTCTGCATTTGAGATGGGGGGGCACTGTGATTCCTGGTCCGTGACTGCGGCTCCTAAGTGCTACAGCAATACGAATAATAACCACAAGGGCAGATCAAGGAATGACCTTAAAATGAGCATGACACTGCCCAATACCTTCAGACAATTTTGATCTCTTGTTGCCATGCATGGTCCATGCACCTCTGGAGAAAAATTGTCCCCAGTAAGCTCCCTTGAAGCAGAGTTACACCAGCCGTGAATTTGGCCCCTGGTGAGTACAGCCCTTATTCTCCCTCATCCCTCAACCTGTATTGGTGTTTTGATGCCAAAGTGACAGATTTCTCCAGCAGTGTGCCATCTATGCATGCAACACATTCACTCTTCCTAACAGGCTGTATCCAGGGGAAGATTGCATGTAGCCCCTGATCACATATGGAGGACACTATTCTGTAGAACAAAATAGCATCCTCCCCACAGCATGATCCCGCAGTCACTGTACGTGCAAGGTCATGCCGCATGGAGGACACCCTTTGGTTCTACAAAATGGCCTCCTCCTCCCAGCGTCCCCTCACATGTACCAGGCCTTGCGTGCAAGGGTAGAATTGCACACCTACTAAAAATGTCACAGTACACCACTGGATTGCTCATAAATACCATAGAGAGACAGACAGACAGACAGATATCTACCCAGGTATTCGGCCATTACTTTCCCCACTTACCTTAATGGCACAGCGGGTGATGTTCTAGGTGAAAGGGCCCAACTGTGCCTTTTCCAAGTAGAACCTACAGACCATATTCAGATTAGTTGTTATTGACTGGAAGTAAACCCGAAATGACAATGAAGTTCAGTATTGTGAGAACCAAATTACGGGACGCTGGTCAGGCTTTTACGGTGACTGGCTCATATTCATCCAGGCCCTCAGGGGATCTGGACCCACATTGCTTATTGGAAGAGGGGTGATTCTGTAGCTTTTTATACATTTTATTAAAGCTATTAAACAAAAATAAGATCAAGAAAACATACCACCACAGCTAAGCTGCCGCTAATGATAATGTTATAAGAAAGGGCTGATCTGGCTTAGGGGCCTAACTCCCGGAGAGGGTTCAACACTTGCAATGTCTCACTCCCTTTGGGGAGGGCAACACTTAGGGCAGCCTGTAGAGGACAGATACTGCACACTGAGCTTGCACAGGTATAAATAGCAGCATAGATGGTGAGGCATGGCTTAGGCAAGGTGCCCTACACACCTGAACCCCCCCAGAGTATATAGCCGACGTGGTTCTATACACACCCAAGCAGTTCCTCCTATATCTACACTGCTATTTTTAGGAGTGTCGTGTCCAGCTGCTAGTCCCTTTCCTTGTGAGAGTGAAAGGCTCCAGTGGTGGGCAGCTGCCAGAGCCTTTCCCCTCCATCAGAGCCTTTCACTGCTGGGTGTAATGCCACACCATAGGGACCATGGATGCAGCCTGCCTTTCACTGCAGTGTGTAGCTACCCCCACCCTACATACCACTGCAAGTGTGGACAAGGCCTCTGTGGATCTAGTCCTAAGCGATTTGCCCCCAGTCATACATAAGGCCTGGGGTAGAGGGGGGAATTGAAGCTCGGTTTTACGAGTCCTAAGCTACCGTCCTAACGGCTGAACTAGCCTTCCTCCTCACACAGTCAAAAACAGGACTGTTTCCTGAGCTCAAGGAGCCTGTTTTGTCCAGACCAGCTGTCGTCTGTCATCACCTACTTTGGCTTGGATTGGAAGGTGGCACAACTGGATTAGTTCCCGAGGCTAGTGTTCGAGTACATAGATTTGGATGCAAGGTCATCCTTTCATTTTAAGATGCCCATGGACTTTTCATTTAAACAGTATCCCGTGTAAAGCATCTTCCTTTCCTAGTGTGTTTTTTCAACCAGGAGAACTGCAGGAAAACATGCCTAATTTCCAACTAAAACCCTTTGCCTCACTGAAGATTAACATGTAATTAACACCTTTTAGGGAGAGTTTCATCGATATGCAAATGAACAGCTCACCCTGTTCTGTGATGCTGGGTCTCTAGCGCTCACTCCCATCTGTGCTGTGAAAAGAACACCTCTTACAGAGCGAAGAAATAGACAATTAAAACTAATAAGCCTAGTTACTAAATAAAGTGCCATCAAACTAGTGTGTGGGCCAGTGGCTAGGTCAGAGAGCCGCAACTCAAGACAGCTGGGTTCTAGTCCTGGTTCTGCCACCAACCTACTATACAGGGTGGGGGCCAGTCCCTTCTTCCTCTGTTTCCCCTTGCACCCTTTATCTGTCTTTTCTATTTACACTATCTGCTTTCCAGGGCAGAGACTGTGCTTGTACAGTGCCTCGCACAACGGATCCCAAGGTGCTATTGACATGGACAAAATAATGTGTGATTAAATGGGAGTTTGGGGACCAAAAGGAATCAGGATCAGACCCTAAAACACAAAGTTCCAAATTCATCCCTTGTGTACATTAATGGAGTTACATCCGAAGCTAATAGAGTTACCGCAGGGATCCTTTTTCCCACACCCCCATCTAAGCATTCCTCGTGATCACCAGCCCGGGTACCCTCCTTTGGCCTATTAGTTATGTTATAGTTGGGACATGGGGACAGAATCATTACTTTTTATAAAAAGAAAAGGAGGACTTGTGGCACCTTAGAGACTAACCAATTTATTTGAGCATGAGCTTTCGTGAGCTACAGCTCACTTCATCGGATAAATTGGTTAGTCTCTAAGGCGCCACAAGTCCTCCTTTTCTTTTTGTGAATACAGACTAACACGGCTGTTACTCTGAAACCTACTTTTTATAACATATCGCTACATGCAGATGACATGCTGAGATTCAAGCCGAAAGATAGATGTTTTAAGAACAAGGGTTACATTAATCGGTAAGCAGAATAATCGAATGGTTTTGCTAACTAGTTAAAAAAAAGAATAGAAAAATTATACACTCTTAAGAGAGCAAGACACCGCAAAGGCAAAGCTCAGCATCACCCAGCCTAGATGTAGTTCTGTATGGCCAGATTTTTGCATGCATTCGTTTACTTTGCTGTATCATAGAATCATAGAAGATTAGGGTTGGAAGAGACCTCAGGAGGTCAGCTAGTCCAACCCCCTGCTCAAAGCAGGACCAATCCCCAACTAAATCATCCCAGCCAGGGCTTTGTCAAGCCGGGCCTTAAAAACCTCTAAGGATGGAGATTCCACCACCTCCCTAGGTAACGCATTCCAGTGTTTCACCAACCTCCTAGTGAAATAGTGTTTCCTAATATCCAACTGAGACCTCCCCCACTGCAACTTGAAACTATTGCTTCTTGTTCTGTCATCTGCCACCACTGAGAACAGCCGAGCTCCATCCTCTTTGGAACGCCCCTTCAGGTAGTTGAAGGCTGCTATCAAATCCCCCCTCACTCTTCTCTTCTGCAGACTAAACAATCCCAGTCCCCTCAGCCTATCCTCCTAAATCATGTGCCCCAGCCCCCTAATCATTTTCATTGCCCTCCACTGGACTCTCTCCAATTAGTTCACATCCCTTCTGTAGTGGGGGGCCCAAAACTGGATGCAATACCCCTGGTGTGGCCTCACCAGTGCCGAATAGAATAAAACAAGAAGAAAGAAAAAACATTTTACAATAGTCATATAGCAAATGAAGAAAGGCTACATCCCTCAAACCAGATGCAAGTGAATGTGTTGTCTGGGGCTAGGTGAAAGAGAACCTCTCTGTTTTGTGATTAAAACTGCTCCCTTGATTGAAGCTTGCAGTGACTGATGTGTTAATTGACTGGCACAATTTCATGCCGCAATAACTCTAAGCTCTTCAGTTCAGCCATGAATAAATTAACCATTAAGTCCTTGTGTATAAATCCTTAAAGTTCCCAGCCACCGTTTAAAATGGAAACATGGGTTGGAGAATCCGGATAATCCGTCATGAGCCCAGCAGTTCAATCTACACAATCCACGCTTGAACATACAGAGTAGCTGTCATACACCCCATTCAGCTTCCATCATTTACCATCTCCTCTGGCTCAGATACAGCACTATGTGGGTTTTTAGCTGCATCCCTGCCTGACGGGTACTTCCATGCCACATGTCGAACACCAGATTGATAGCTAGATAGAAACTAGTAAAAGAAGTGTGCACACCCAGAGGCAGAAATTTAGGCATCTAGGGGACTTTTATAGTGAAAATTTAGGCACCTAATGAGTTTAGGCACCTATAGGGTTAGGTATCAGCCAAGTGGTGGTTTTATGGATCGCAGCGGTGTCTAAATCTGGGGTTTGGGTGTCTAAGTCCCTTTGTGGATCTGGGCCATAGTCAGTATATAACTATAATGCTGCTAAGCCCAACAGCAAAGCAACCTCCTGCCCAAAACATCTTTGTTGGGGAGTTTTAGGTCCCTGTGTACTCTTTCCAGTACAAGGATAAGCATTCCCCCCCAATCTCCCAGAATGCCTTGCTGGGTCTGTCCCTTTAAATTTGACAGTGCCGAACAGCTGCTGCCCTAAAGTGGCCATTTTGCAAGCAGCACTTGTTGGCTCTCTCTCGTCTCTTCCAGATGGTAAGTCCTTGTTATGTTTTTCCTTTCTTATTGTTGAGGAGATGGTACATTCTCACAGATATCTCCTAGTAATTTACATGGGTTTTATTTAAGCCCTTGTGGGCTGTCTAAAGGGTAGTTATATGATTTCAAACTGGTGGCTGCATCCTGTCCAATTCATTCCTCTTACTCGGTTACCGCAACTGTGTGTGTCCAATAACTGATGTGATTCTGGACTAGAGGAGTATGAGGTCTTTCGATTCAAGGCGCTGATGGTTGTGAAGAATATATTTTTATCCTGATCCCCACATCGGTAGGGACATGGGATCAGCCTCAAGATTGTTTGTACACTCTTAACTCTGAATTAGCAGACTTTCATAGCTATGGTTTTATAAAAAAATTTAAAAATCCAGGTTTTTGAAACATTTGTGTTTGACTTTAAATTGCTATGTTCTAATTATATTTTTCCTGGAGCAATTGGTGCTGTATGTATTTATAACCTTATCTCTCTCTTTTAAAAGGGCTTTGTCTGAGAATAATCTCTGTTTAAAATGTTAACATAGATCATAGTTAAGCAAAGATGCAGCCTTACAAACTATAGTTAGGTTCTGTGGTTCAGGCAGCCATAGGACAGCGTTTCAAGCTTTCTCAGCCTAAATCTTTGCACATGCTCAATCACTTAGTCTAATGTGGTGGTCCCCAAATGCTTCCTCTTGTGCCCCCCCTTACCAGTAATAGAATGTGTTTGGTCACCCCCCAGGCTGTGGAGTGAAGTCGCGGCGGGGCTGCGACCAGGAGCAGGGGCCAGGAGCAGGGACCACAGCTGCAGCTGGGGGCTGGGGCCGGGGCGGAGCTAGGGACAGAATGGGGCTGGGTGGTGCTCCCTCCTTGTGGGGGCTGGCCTGGGCCCTGCTGCCCCTCCAGACATTCTTCTGCACCCCCACTAGCGGGGTGTGCCCCACATTTTGGGGACTACGGGTCTAATGAGTGCAGCTGGTCTGTTGCTTTCTGACTTCCACTGCAGCTTTTTCCAGAAATGTCCACTGCTCCCCGAGCTCAGCGAAGGATTTTAGACTCCCTCCAAGCCCAAAAGAAAAGAAAACTCCAGCCAAAAATTTAGGCAAGGTTCTGAGTCCAGTCATACTGGTGTAAATTCATTGATTTTAATGGCGTTTCTCTTGATTTACACTGGTGTTGCAGAGAACATATCCTGATCCCATTTTCAAAAAGTGCCTAGTGATTTTGGTGCCCAATTTGAGAATCCTTAACAGGATCTAATTTTCAGAAATTTGCTGAGTGCCCACCCTCTGAAAAGCAGGCCCTTTCCAGGGTGGCACCTTTTGAGTCACCCAAAATCTTGAAGCATCCAAAAACAGCTAGTTACTTTTGAAAATCTTGGCCTATGCCATTTAGCCCCAACTGTAGAAACACTTGAGCCCATAAGCAGCTCCACCAAATTCAGTGGGACTTCTCAGGCACATAAAGTGAAGCACAAGCCTACCAGCAAGAGTTTGCAGGATCGGAGTCTTAGTTTGGAAAAGTCGCAGTGTGCAAAAGACCTTCACAACAAAAATACAACCACCCCACCCTGCAAGATATTTATTGGCGCCATAACCCGCCTACGTTTATTTAGAATGATAGCACCAACGCTTCTGCTTCCTTGCATGAATTCCATCAAACCGGGGATGCTTTCCGAGTCCTCTCCCTCCAAAGTGCTCTCTTCGATGCCATATCTTGTATTGCATGTCTTTCTTTATGACTTCCTACCACAACTACTCCTTGGGTCAGCCTCTCTGTCTTTCCCCTTCAGTCTCGATCAATTGGATTCTCATCCACATAGCTGTCAGCATTGTGCTTTATATTGACCAGACTATCTGACCCTGCATGCCCTCATTTTTTTCTATTTATGGGTGTTACTTTGAGCATGTCTCTAACATACACATGCCTCACATGATCCTTCTTGCTTACACCATTCATCCATTTCAACATTCGCATTTCTGGGGAACTTTTCATTTGCTCATGTTTCTTGTTTGTTACCCAGACGTTCGAACTGGACGGACCTCTGTTTATAGACTTTCCCTTTAAGTCTTAAAGGTATCTTCCTGTCACATAGTATACTATCTCACTCCATTTATTGCCCTAGCTCCAATTTCATGCTCTGTTTCCCCATTTTCCTGGATTCTGGAGCCCAGATACCTGAAACTCTGCATTTTCAATCATGTCTGCCTACCTAGTTTCAAGGATAATTCTTCAGTGTTCACATTACTGAAATTACATACCATATACTTTGTTTTTCCTTTGCTTATTTTGAGCCCATATCTCTCCAACACATCTCCCCATTTATCAAGATCCTTTTCTAGGTTAGCTTTCTCCTCACTGCACAGAATGGTATCATCTGCCAACAACATGCTCCAAGGTGCTTCCTCCTGTATGTTCCTTGTGAGGGAATCCAGGACGAGGCTAAACAAGAAAAGGGTCAGTGCAGATCCCCAATGCACTCCCATCTTTACCAGTGGTTCATCTGTTTCACCACTAGAAGTTCTGACTACTGATGCTTCGTCTACATCCATGGCTTGAACCTCTACATACATGGCTTGATTTAGCTGGGGTTGGTCCTGCTTTGAGCAGGGGGTTGGACTAGATGACCTCCTGAGGTCTCTTCCAACCCTGATATTCTATGATTCTATGAAACCGCACATAAAGTTCTGGTGCCGTTTTTTCTCCCTCATATCTCACCAGATGACGTCCCTTGGAATTTGGTCAAAGGCCTTTTCCAGATCAATGAACACCATGTGAATGTGTTTCCTTTTCCCATCTCATAAGTTAATTGAACAGAGAAGTCAGCAGATGGATGCCTCCTATTCCAAGCTTTCCCTATGCCTCGGTAGGGAGGAATAGCCCCAACTATTAAAGTTAATCTCCCCCCATGTCTCAAAGTGCAGGTGCTATCTCGTTGATAAAGTCCTGAAGGCTTATATTCATCCAGTAGTTTTCTTCCAAGGCTTTCCATTCACCCTGGCACGGTGATTTCTAATTATATTGCACAACATGCGGTGCTTGACATTTCATCATTCTTATTAAGCGTCAGGCTTCCTGCCATACTCAAGGGAAAAAACCAGCAATAATGAATACTCATTTGGGAGCCAGCATTAAAACCCCAAAAAGGACTAAGGCAAAGGCCCTTTTAAAATAAAGTTTTTAGGTTAATAGGGCCTAATCTTATTTCCTTGTTTGATCCTTTATTTAGAAAAAGGATTTCCAGCAGGGAAGCGCATATTAATGAAGCACTATGTAGAAACTAGCACGAGGGTTGTGGGAATAGAGATGTATTGCGGATGGGAAGGAATTAAATGATATAGGTACTGAACGTTCCAAACTTTGATTTCTATGAGATCTCGGAAGCAAGAGTCATAGAGTATTCAAATCAACTGGCTAGTAAGTACATCTGTTTCTGCCCTCTACTGGATGGACACAGAACTGTACAGTGGTGTATTGGGCCCTATGGGTACATCTACACTAGAATAAAAGACCTAGAGCATGGCTGAAGCTGGCCCAGGTCAGCTGACTTGGGCCCATGGGGCTCGGGCTGTGGGGCTAAAAATTGCTGGGTAGATGTTTGGGCTCAGGCTGGAGCCTGGGATATGAGACCCTTCCTCCTCACGTGGTCCCAGAGCCAAAGCTCCAGCCTGAACCCAAATGTCTACACAGCAGTTTAACAGCCCCAAGGCCCGCAAGCCTGAGTCAGCTGACCCGGGGCCAGCCACAGGTATTTAATTGCCATATAGACATACCCCATGTGACTAACAGAGATTCTTCTTTAGTGCAATGGTAGAGGGTCTCAGGGTAGACCCTGAGGGCTCTAGTTCTGTTTCTATTGCTGCTGTGCAGATATTGTATACAGCACAGTGAGAACAATGAAATCTTAGGTGGCTTGGTTCAGTTTGCAGAAGGGTCAATAGGGCTAGAAGGGCCCAGGCCAAAATTTTTCATTTGGAATATTCCTCCCCCTCCCCACTACTTGCATGTTTGTGGAACCCAAATCTCAGCCACTCTTAAGAGAAGAAGGATGACCTTGCAGGTAAGGTACTGCCCCAGGACTCAGGAGACATAGATCCAATTCCCCATGTGAGCTTGGGCTAGTCACTTAGTCTCTTTGTGCTTCAGTTCTCCATACAATGGAGATGATAATGCTCCTTTCTGTTTGTCTCACCTACTGTACAGGATGTGGAGGAGGGGCTTTGGGCGTAGGCGGAGCTGTGCAAAGCCTAACGCCCTGCTGCCAAGTGGAATTCGCAAACTTGAGTTGGGTGCCCAAGCTCCCTCTGTGCTACATGAGGAGAGTTAAGCACCTAAGAATGGGATTCACAAAAGCCAGCATCCTGAGCGGGGGGGCTGCCTAAACAAGTTATCTGGCAATGCCGAGGAGAGGGGTGAGGCTGAAGTCTCAGCCTAGGTGCCTGCATCCACTAGAGAGTCACAGCCATGATAAACCCGCTCCAGGAGTTAGGGGCCTATGCCAGGTCAGCCATTTTTCAAGAAAAATAATGGTATCCCCCCCCCCCCCCCGGCTAATAACTTTTTAGCACACACCTGGGATATGCAAACGCCAGGTTCAGTTCCCTCCTCTGCCTGACATGGAGCAGGGATTTGAACTTGGGCCTCCCGCCTCTCCGCGTGCCGTAACCACTGGATGATGGGTAAGGCTACGAGTCATTCATGGAGATCATGGCTTCCGTGACTTTCCATGACCTCTGTGAATTTTGCAGTGCTGGTGCGGCTGATCCCAGGACCACCCTAGCAGCTGGGGAAGCCCAGGGGCCAGCCCCATCAGCCGCTGCTCTGGCAGCCCCAGGCAGCTGGTCCACGGCACTGCCCTGAAGCCGTGGTCCGGGACCAGCGGCGGGGTCCTGGGCCGCCCCTTCCCGGACCAGTGGCAGTGGGGCCGCTGGCCATCCTCCCCATCCCCTCCCCCCAGCACTGGCAGGGGGCCCCGGACCACCCCCAGCTGTGGCAGGGCCCTGGGCTGACACTCCCCCAGCAGAAGTGTTGCCCCACACTGCCCCCCCCCCCAGCAGCAGACTTCAGGAGTGCCCCCCTCCCAGCAGGTAAGATTTAGTCACAGATATTTCTAGTAAAAGTCATGGACAGGTCATGGGGCCATGACTTACTGTTTGTTGCCCAGGACCTGTCCATGCCTTTTACTAAAATACCCGTGACTAAAACATAGCCTTAGTGATGGGGTATTTGGGGTCAGAGCTTTCTCAGGCTCTCCCGATGAAGCTGTTCTACTGTGTATAAGAACTTAAATCACCATTGAGTTGCAGAGAGTGAGCATGACTTCATAGCCCAGCGGTTTGGGCATTCAGTAGGAGTTAAGGAGTTATACAAAGTGGAACAGCTTCATCAGGAGGGAGTGAGGGAGTCCTGCCCCAGAATACCACCGAGCCAATCAGTTGAGGTCCTCACCCAAACGGTGGGAGATCTAAGTTCAAATCCCTGCTCCACTTCAGGCAGAGGGGGAATTGAACCTGGGGCAGTGCCCTAATCACTGGGCTAAAGGTTATAAGGGCTCCTCCTGCAGCATATTTGGATGGGTTTGGCCCTCAATGCTCTGAAGTACTGGCATGAGTTGGGGGCTGGGCAGCGTCAGGACTGTGTGCATGCTCAGCTGCCAAAATGTAGGGGCCTTAGGGATTTTAAGGGTGGAACCTTAGATGCTTCAAGGTTAGGCGGCAACAGAGCAGGGTTTTGTGAATGCCAGCGGCACTTAAATGTTGGATGTAGACACCCAGGGCCCTTAGTGAACCTAGCCCTGTGTGTTTGTATAGTGCCTAGGACAAAGGGGTTCTGATCTCAGTTTGTGCCTCTAGGGATGTTTCATGGGATTTCATACAGCACATAAAAAAATGTTTGGAGTATACCGGAGATCCAGAAGGAAAATGCTAGTTGCTGAATTGCGGACGCGAGAAAGAGGAATTTAGTCAAACTTGGGTTATGGGTGAAGGTGGCTCAGAGCACCACCAGAGTTCAGGCTCTCTAGGCAGGCTTGACACTGGAAATACATTTTGGAGCTACTCATTCCTTTGCCTCTTGTTCCAAATCTAGGTCACATTTTTTCTTAACCATGTAGACATGGCTATGCAGTCGTGGAGAGCAAAGTCTTTAGAGAAGATTTCAAGGCACAGTATGCTGAAGGCCAAGACCTAATCGTTCTATAGCTAAATACATCACGTAAACAAGTTGATCTTAGAGACTTAATTGTGCTTTGTTACACCATTTTCACTAAACACGCAGTTTGCAGCAAAAATCCCCCAAACATTTTAAGTGGGATAATAAATCTGACTGTGTTATGAAGTGTGTCCAAAACATACTAAATATTTGAGGGGAGCAGTGGGGTTGCAAGAATAACTGAGCAAGCCATGTTCCTCAGAGATGTTATGGGGCTTTCCCTTCATCCCCACCCCTGGTTCTTGTCACACAGACAGAAAGCAGAAGACCAGAAGTTGGAAATGCAGGCAATGCCATGTTTATTGGGGTTAGTTTCAAGCAAACATATTCATAGCTCTGATACTGCAGAGCCTTTACCCCGTGTCCCTGTTCCCAGCTCTGACGCCACAGAGCCTTTACCGGTGTCCCTGTTTTCCTATTCCCCGCTCCTCCTGTTTAGGAGGCCCAAATATACCTGCAGTACACACGCTTAGTCTCACCCCTTACAATTTATGGTCATGTTCCATTTTGGGGAATCGTGAGTCTGGTGGCTTTGTTCCACCTTTTTTGTATTCCATGAGAGGGGTAAAGAGTGAGGTATTTCGGTGAGGGACAGGCATTTCTTTGGCCTTAGTGTTTCTTATACCTTCCCCGCCTCCATCCCCCTTGCCCCACACGACTGGTTGTTTGACCTTGCCTTGAGATAGGAGTTGAGGCAGTCTTCAAGTGTGCACTCGTATATTATACTATCACCGTGCCCAGTAACACTTTAACTCTTTTTCTGTTCCCATTATACTAACAAACCCATGTGGCTAGGCAGAAGCGACAGACAATGTCTTTGTTCTTTGTTCACACATATTAGTAAGGACATAAGTGTACCAAAAATCAAACCCAAAATTCTATCTCAGGCTAACAAACAGGCCTATATACAAACAAGAGAGAACCAGAGAGACATGTTTCTTGATAATACAGTGTCAAATTCTCATGTGTTATACCACTGTGTAGCAGGGTGGTCACCCACTCCAGGCCTGAAAGGGTTACAGCCAGCCCTGGGAGAGGACTGGGGCTGTGAGCCAAGGGCTAGGCTGATGGGGAAGCAGCCACAGCTGGGGTCATGCCCCAATCAGGCCACAGCTGGCCCTATAAAAGGCTGTGAGCCAGGCACTCAGGCAGTCTCTCTCTAGTTGTGGAGAGAGTTGGGCCTGGTGGTTCACCAGGGTGACTAGAGTGAACCAGGGCTGGGGAAGCTCCAGGCTGGAAAATCCCCAGCCTGCAGGCCTTGCTGAAGGCCTAAAGCAGGTACTAGGGCTGCAGAGGGGCAGACCAAGGTTAGGCAAAGGCAGCAGGTCCTAACCCTCCTTGCCGATGATGAGTGGTACAGACTGTAGTCCACCCCAGTGTATGTGGGCTAGATGAGGACTGGCAGTAGCCGCTGAGGCAAGGTGGGGATAGAGGGAGGGGATTCCCCGGGGTGGGGAGACCCACTGCAGAGGACACAATCCCAAGGGAAGGGGCACTGGGTCTGGGAGGGACATGGGGGCCTGAGGCAAGTGGGACACCAGCCTGCAGAGGGCGCTCCGGAGGCTGGAGGGCGAATTCCCAGAACGACCAGCGGGAGGCACCACACTAGTGAGTCTCAGGCTCGCTACACAGTGTAAATCCCAAGTGACTCTGACTTCACTGGAATGCCTCACCACTTATCCCATTGTAAATGAGAGCAGAATCTAACCCACAAGCCCTTAATGGATCAATATAGTGCAGTCCGATGAAGTGAGCTGTAGCTCATGAAAGCTTATGCTCAAATAAATTGGTTAGTCTCTAAGGTGCCACAAGTACTCCTTTTCTTTTTGCGAATACAGACTAACACGGCTGCTACTCTGAAACCTGCAGTCAAGTAGTGGCTTTCAATTTTCTGTCTCAAAATCTGTCGTCATAACCGAGCAGATGCAACCTGTTGTAATCCATTAATGGGTCATTTCAATATAGCTGAGCTGTGGCTTGTAATTTCTGATTGGAAGTATCTGGCATCAAGCATAACCAAAAGGCTACAATACCCTGCCAGGAACGGAAACGCCCCATTCAGCATATTTGACTAATGAATGGATTCTAGTGTACTGCATTTCTTTGGCCATTCCTGATGTCAGAGACTTCCAGCCAAAATCTGTAAGTCCCAGCTCAGCTGTACGGTATTGATTTACTAATGCAGAGACTCTGCAGCATCCCTGGTTCCAGGGCCGTCCTGACCCATACACAAAGTACGCAGCTGTGTAGGGCACCAGGAAATTTGGGGCACCACCTCTTCCTGCCCTTGCTCTTCCCCGCTCCCCATAGCTCTGCAGTAGGGCCGGGGCTCCACTCACCGGTGGCGGGAAGTGCAGCGACCCGGCCCCAGCCTGCTCCACGCCGCTGGTGAGTGCTGGGGTGTGGTTCCCCCAAGCCAGCTCTGCTCCCCCCCTGCAGAGGCCTGCTCCCCCCCCCCCGGCGGAGGCCTGGGGAGCTTTCCCCCCTGCCCCCCCGTGCAGGCCTGGGGTCCCACACACCCCTCCCGTTGGGGGGAGAGGGGGGCTGCGTAGGGCCCCAGAATAGCTAGGGATGGCCCTGCCTGGTTCTCAACCTTTCCAGACTACTCTACCCCGTTCAGGAGTCTGATCTGTCTTGCGTACCCCCAAGTTTCACCTCACTGAAAAACTACTGGCTTACAAAATCAGACCTCAAAATACAGAAGTGTCACAGCACACTAGTACTGAAAAATGGCCGACAGTCTCATTTTTACCATATAAATATACAGGAAATCATTGGGCTATAAATATTGTACTTGCATGTCAATGTGTAGTATATAGTGCAGTATGAACAAGTCATTATATGGCATTTTGATTTGTACTGACTTCACTGGTGCTTTTTATGTAGCTCGTTATAAAACTAGGCAAATATCTAGATGAGTTGATGTACCCCCTGGAAGACCTATGCGTGTCCCCAGTGGTACCCGTACCCCTGGTTGAGAACCACTGCCTTAAAACACTTTAGTCTACATGGGTAGACAATAGGTGGGCCCTTCCTGTGAAATCTACGTACTTGCAAACGTGCCGTTGTCAGGGAACTTGTCAGACGTTAGAAAAGAGATTCTTAGCTTAGGAGAAGTTTTGAGACTTAGTGGATAAAAGTGCTTGCTGTTCTGTTCTGGAAAAGGGCAGTGGAAATGACTCCCCCTTACCTGGTGAATCTGTCCCCTACGAGTCTTTGTGTTCTCTTGCTTTGCTCCTTGTAGCACTACAGAGCCAATGCAGAGAGCAAGCTGTCTTCCGGACTTCTACATACGTGTTCATCAGCCATGATCTGCTATCAGATCATGGCTGTCCCTCTCTCTCTCTTCTTTTTAACTGGGGATGATGTTGGAAGAAAAAACAAAATAGCTTTTTGGTTTCTTTTTTAATGTTAATCTCCGGTTGACTTTGCACTGCAGGCAGTTAGAAAAATACACCCCAGTTCAGACCTGATGTCAACAGATCTGGGCCTGCTTACACCAGGCCTGAATTTGGCCCATGATCTCCTTGGCTTGTGAGTGTTTTGGGTGTCACTGATAGGAAACCTTCCTGTGTTCCGTCTAGAGGTGCTTTTCTGCTTATACCTTTCCTGGAATAGATTGTATAACGTTGCAGGCATGAAATTATTTTTGATCTCAAAGGGCCGAATGCAGACCTGTTAAAAGTGGGAGAAACTCCACTGGAGTTGCATTTGCTAACATCGTCAGATGACTTTTAGCTAGAGTCAACAGACCTAGTTCTTGTGTGGGCGGGTAGTATTCCCATTGAAGTCAATGGCAGTTGTGCTCCGTTATGCTAGAACTGAATTAAGTGCTCCAAGTCCCTGCTTGTCTGCTCTATATTGATCCACTAAGGATTGTGTGACAGGAACAGGTTGTATTTCTCTGGTTATCCCCGACAAGAGCTGCTTGGTTGGTTGAAAAGTTAGTCTCTTTTTTTTTTTTTTTTTAAGATAGTGTTATTTTTCTTAAACAAAAAGAAAAGGAGTACTTGTGGCACCTTAGAGACTAACCAATTTATTTGAGCATAAGCTTTCGTGAGCTACAGCTCACTTCATCGGATGCATACTGTGGAAACTGCAGAAGACATTATATACAAAAAGACCATGAAACAATACCTCCTCCCACCCCACTCTCCTGCTGGTAATAGCTTATCTAAAGTGATCACTCTCCTTACAATGTGTATGATAATCAAGTTGGGCCATTTCCAGCACAAATCCAGGTTTTCTCACCCTCTGCCCCCCCCCACACACACACACAAACTCACTCTCCTGCTGGTAATAGCCCATCCAAAGTGACCACTCTCTTTACAATGTGTATGATAATCAAGTTGGGCCATTTCCGGCACAAATCCAGGTTTTCTCACCCCCTGCCCCCCCCTTTTTTTTTGTGTGGTTTTTGGAAAAAAGGGGCGGGGGGTGAGAAAACCTGGATTTGTGCCGGAAATGGCCCAACTTGATTATCATACACATTGTAAGGAGAGTGATCACTTTAGATAAGCTATTACCAGCAGGAGAGTGGGGTGGGAGGAGGTATTGTTTCATGGTCTCTGTGTATATAATGTCTTCTGCAGTTTCCACAGTATGCATCCGATGAAGTGAGCTGTAGCTCACGAAAGCTTATGCTCAAATAAATTGGTTAGTCTCTAAGGTGCCACAAGTACTCCTTTTCTTTTTGCAAATACAGACTAACACGGCTGCTACTCTGAAACTTTTCTTAAACACTGTGCTTTGCAGTGTTTTTGCTGCTGGGAATTTTTTGTTGGTCAAAAACCTACTACAGCCTTTTACCTGACTGCATATCATGGATGGATTTTGCGTATAAAGCCCAGGCTTTAACAGCAGATTAGCTGTCATGGTTATAACCACACATCTCATCTTGAGTCTTTGCTTCTACAAAGAGCATTTGGGAATGCCTGCTGAGAACTCGGGAAGGAGAACGTTCTCCTTCCAATCTGTGGAGCCTGTTTGGGAATGTTCCAACTCCAGCACAAGACAGGAAGGAAGGGCTTGGGGTTAAAGCTCTGGAGTAGAAAGAAAAAAGAAAAGGAGTACTTGTGGCACCTTAGAGACTAACCAGTTTATTTGAGCATGAGCTTTCGTGAGCTACAGCTCACTTCATCGGATGCATAGCATATCGTGGAAACTGCAGAAGACATTATATACACACAGAGACCATGAAACAAAACTTCCTCCCACCCCACTGTCCTGCTGCTAACAGCTTATCTAAAGTGATCATCAAGTGATCATCAAGAAAGGCCATTTCCAGCACAAATCAAGGTTTTCTCACTCTTCCCCCCCCCCACACACACACACACAGACACACATACAAACTCACTCTCCTGCTGGTAATAGCCCATCCCTCTTTGAAACCTCTCTTTAGGACTCAGGAGAAATCTGGGTTCAGTCTCTAGCTCTGGCACACGCGATCTTGGCTAAGTCACCGCTCTTCAGGTCAGGCCAATCTTACGAGGTGTGTGTTCAATACCTAGCTGAATGGAACCTCTCTTCAATACGTTAAAGGGATGCTGCCAAGTAGCTTTAAGCTTTGTTTTTTTTAAAAAAAAAACTTACAAACCCTCAGGAGTTAGTATAAAATATTTTTAAGAACATGGGACTGGACACCTGGAGACCTGTTTCTTTTCCTGCTTTCTCTGTCTTGCTGAGTCATTTGATCTTGAGAAATTCACTTTGCCTGTCGGTGCCTCAGTTTCCCCATCTGTAAATTGGAGTCAGTGCCAATTCACAGAGCCATATTTAATCAGGTGTTTATATGAGACATTGGCTTCTTCACAGGAAAGACCCTATGAAAAAAACCAAGTCCTGGAGAGCCAGTTCCTGAGAGTGTGCTGAGCACTGACAGCTCCCATTGATTTCAGTGACATGGAGTGTAGTTCTGACTGTATCCAGTAGAGGGCAGTGGCATGTGTGCGCACACACACAAACATGAGTTCATTCCAATATTTATACAGAACAGACCTTGTTTCACTTCTCGCTGATCAGACACATTCCAAGCACACTAATTTTGCAACCTCAAAAGCCCCTCACAGCCAGCATAGGGCTGATCAGAGTGGGGTACTGATGTCAAGGAAGCAAGCTACTAGATGCCTGTAACTAGATTAGCAATTACCGTTAGTTAGTGATCTTTTCGAGGTAATGGATGAGGAGAGGGGATTGATCCTTCGATCAGCCCGAACCTTTGGAGAGTGTAAAACGGTAGGCTGTAATTAAGTGACATTGCACAGCATTCTGTGCGCTCGATCAGCTGGCAGTGCTCTGAGGTCTCACAACAGGGCTGTAAATAAAGTTGTATCAGGTGGTGTTTATACACGTGCTAGCACTGAAGAAGCTCAATATGAGAGAGAATGGGGCCTAGAGGGGAGATCTGTACGCTCACTTTATTGGTCGAAAACACAGACATCAGACTGACCTAGCTTTCTAGGAGTCCATTTGTTTGCAGACTGACGTTACACCTGTTAACAGAGGTACTATTTCTCTTTCTAAGGCTTCCTCCTGCTATCTAGGAAAGCAGCACAGTGGGATAAAATCCCTGCGTGCCTCTTAGCCTGGAGATGCCACCTGGTAACCAGGAGCAGTTAACCCTTCTCAGACAGCGTCCTTACCGGGAAAGCATCCAATTAAGGTTCACTTTAGCAAATAGGGTTTGTCTTCCATGTACCTGGTTCCATTTAGAACCACCAGGGACAACCTTGGATCACAGAGGACAGCAAGCTATTGAACATCCTGACCTGTAACTGCAATCATTACAGATGGAAAAGAGTGGCCTAGATCATGTTGCTGTTGACATCTTAGCTCAAAATGTTCAAACTGAGGTACCTAAAGCGAAGCGTCTAAATCCACATTAAGGCACAAGTGATGTATTGGCAGAAATCCTGAGCGTCTACAACTCTTCTGGCCATCACTGCGTCTGACTCTACGCCTCTGTCTTCTCACTGTCTCCCCCCGACATCCTTGGTGACTTCACCTTCCACGTTCATGACCCGGCCAACCCCTTCACTCATGTTCCCTTGCCCTCTCCTCTTCTTTCGACATGCCGCCCTGGTTCAACTGCCCCACTCATCAAATGGGTCGTTCATGCGAAATAATCTGCACTAAACACTCCTGCCTTTCTGGTCTCTCTGTTGCGGAGTTCCCCCTCTCCAGCCATCACCTGGTCTCTTTAGCATTGCCCATCAGCGCCCCATGCCGCATTGCTCAGCCTTTCCATGACTTCCTGTCCACCAGCACTGGTGACTTCTCATCTGCTCTCACCCATCTTTTCTCTTCCCTGTCTTCCATCAAGATGGTGGTTGATTCTCTCCATGTTTCACTCTCCTCCACCTGTGACTCTTTGCATTGCCCCTCTTCCTCATCGCAAGGTCCACCCTGCCAATCCTCCCCCAGCCCCGGATCAGCAAATCTTCCTCTCTCTTCTCGCACTGCCACATGTCTCCGGCAGAAATCCCGTCATCAGGTGGGCTTCGTTCTCAGCTGCCTGTCCGCCACCTATGACTTTCTCCTCAAATCTTCCCCTGCTCCTGCCTCCTCTTTTATCTCCGCACAGGATCTCACTGATTTCTTCCAAGATAAAACTGACAAAATACAAGGTGACCTTCCTTTCCCTCCCTACGACTCTCCTCCTCGGTCACAGATGCAGACATTTCTCATCTGGTCTCCTCATCTAAATCCTTCACGTGCCCCAGGGACTCCATCCCATCTCCCTCTTGTCCACGCTCATCCCCACAGCTAAAACGCCTGCCCATGCTCTCATCCCCTCATTACCGAAACCATCTTTCTGTCTGGCCTTGACAAATGCCATCTTGCCCCACTCGTAACCATCCAGAACGCTGCTGCAAAGATCATTTTCCATGGCTTTGACCATGTCACCCTTCCCTTTGAATCCTTCCTCTGGCTACCCCTTCTCGATCTCATTAAACATAAGCTTCTTGTCTTCATTTTTGAGGCCCTTTATGGCCTATTCCTTCCCCACCTATCAGCTCTCATTCAGTACTGAGAGGTCGGCTCCCACCTCCGGTCAGCCCACAGTCCCAGCCTCCACCACCTACGTGTTACATTTTCAAACAAGCACCTTTGTGCTTTCTCCCATGCTGCCCCTCACTCTTGGGAGGAGCTCCCTGTAAATGTCCATAAAACTAGTTCATTATCGTCCTTCAAATCCCTCAACAAAACTCTCTCTTGCTGTGATGGGTGCAAAAAACTTGACAATGGTTAAGTGCTGAGAGCACTGGCTGTTTTGCTGACCAATATTGTCACATTGTTTCCTTGCGCTCCCCCATCTATCTGTCTCTTGTCTTATTCTTAGATTGCAAACTCCTTGGGACAGCAACGTTCAGTTTGTACAGCACCTATCAAATTGTGGCTTGGTCCATGCTTAACAACTCCTAGGTGCAAAGTGTAATACAGATAATAATTAATATCTCCTGTGATGTACCATGATCTCCTGTCTTGGAGATGGGAAGTGGTGCATCCTGGGAGTCACTGACCATTGTGCATCATGGGAGATGTAGTCTGTCTGGGGAACCCAGCCCATGGAGCAGATTGGAGACACAAGGCAACCAAACTTTAACTCCCAGGAGGCACTGAAGCAGCATATCCAAATTGAACAAAATATTTAGGTTTTCAGGCATTGGCCATTTTTATGAAAAATGGAACATTTCTGAGGAAAGCAGACACTTTCCCACCCAAAAATGTGCTGAGTGGAAAACCCAATTTTCAATCAAAAACAGTTTTGATGGGAAAATTTTGACCATCCCCATTCACTTCACCTATTCTTTGTATTACTAGTTTTGCAAAAGCACCTTCACAGTTTAATAAATATATATTTGTGCTAAGAGCTTGTGGGGTCTGATCTTTTTTGCTTTCACACAACCCACAGGAAACGGAAGATTTCAAAGTGGCCTCTTATTTCTGTTTAATTGCTCATTTACTGAAAGAGAAATAGACAAGATCAAACACAGCTTGGCTTTATCTCTCTTCTTCTCTGCTCTCGGCCCAGAGGTGGCTCCTGGCGCCCCAGTCTCTTGCATCCTGATGTTTAGAATACATGTCTTCCAAGCGATGAAGTGGCATTCGTCTTCTGCTAATGCTGCAATGAAGGGGCAATGGGAACTTGATAGACTGTTAACTGAGAATGTCCCACTTGGCTTATTTTACAAGTGCCTTTATCTCCTTGCTGTGCCTGTTCTCTTATTTCTGCTCATAATGTTGCTAATTTCAGATGCCAAGGAGAAATGCCAGGAATGTTTAAACAAGATCTATTTTGTTTCTCTCTGAGAAACAGAAGTGTCAAGGATGGGAGAGAGAAAATTCCATGCTTACAGGTTAAAGGGGATGCCATGTGGTCTAATGGGTAAAACACATAACTAGGGGTCACAATTCCTGGGTTCTGTTCTGGACTCTCCCAATGACTCACTGTGTGATTTAGGGCAGGGCACATCCCCTCTTTATACCTCAGTTTCCCCATCTGCAAAACCAGGGTAGTAATAATTCTCACCTATATCATGGAGGTACAGGGCCTAGTCAAGTACATCCTAGACACCCTTCTGGACCTATACAACCGGAGCCTACCTTTCCATATCATGATTCAATAGCCTGTGTTAATAATCAAAATTGTGAGAGGCCGACATGGGAGGAGGGAAGAAGTAAGAATCTGAGGCAGAGATGGGAAGTTGTCAGCTTGCAAAAGGGGAAGGAAAGTCCAGTGATTAGTGTTCTGGCATAGGATGGGGGAGACCTGTGCTCGACTCCCTGCCCTGCCATGGACTTCCTGTGTGACCTTGGGCAAGTCACCTAACCTCTCTGCCTCAGATCCCAGTCTGTAAAATGAGGATAACAACACTTCTCTACCTCACAGGGTGTTGTTGTAAGGGTACCTACACTAAAGATTGTGAAGTGCTATATACGCAATAGACATTATTAATTGCGTTCAAGCAGCAACATCCAAGCCAAGGGGATCTTATATGCCTCTTATATGAATTCTCCTGATGCAAATGTCCTCTTCCAAACAGCTTCTGGGCATGTTAGAGTCCCTTTATTGAAGCAATTGCCAACATGCCTGCAGATATAACAACCACCTTGATCCCACTTGGAACTGCTGCGCTTAGTTTTCATGTTTTATTTATAGACCTCCAGTGTTCTCAGCCGATCACAACTGACATTAAAAGCTCGAAAGAGCAATTGCTAATTTTATTCTGTCTTGACATTCACAACACTCCCATAGAATCCAGGAGAGGCAATGTTGAAACATTTCTGTCTCGGAACCAGATTTTTGAAGAGGGATAGGCAGCCTTGGGGTGGGAACCTTGCCCTTATCTGGAAGAATTCAGAGGAAAATCTCTAGATTGGATTCACACCGAATTTTTTCATGCTTGTATGGGTTTTTCTTTGTCAGAGCACAATTGGGGGCCTTCTCTTAGGCTGCCTGGAAAAATATCTAAGGCTTATTGGGGCTAGGAAAACATACATCAAGTAGTTACATCAGTGCAAACACTAGACACACTGGTCCAGTGCAAAATGGGGCTTGCACTAGTACAATTTACCTGTGCACGTGGTGTCTTTCAGCAGTGTATCACATCTTTCCTGGGGGGATTGCACTGATTGTAGCAACCTGCACGGAACTTGGAAGGTGGGGCACAGGTTTCAGGAGGGAAGAGTCTGGAGGAGGCACGGGGATGTCAGTCTGTGTGCACATGGTTGGAATGACAGCTGCAGATGCAGAACCTCCATATGTCCTCTTATGTTATTACCCAGCACATGGTACACGAAACACTGGTGCAATTTAGTGTAAAATAAAAAAGCATAAACAGGACCCTATTGCTGGCTAAGTCCACTCTTTAGAAGGGCTTTGATCAACTTTAAAAACAGTAGAGGACCAATATGCCATTCCTTGATTCAGTTTCTTTAGCACCCTTGAATGTCCTTTGGGATTTGGTCAGAATCCCATAAGGTGTGCAGTATCTGCCCCCGTCACATGGCTTCTCCTCCAAATCATAGAGTGTCTGTTTCCCTCTCATGATCAGTTACCAGCCCACTTGGGCAGAACCAGATTTCTTGATTTGGCCACCTTCTTTAGCATATCCATTGTATTGCCCAGGTAGACCTATTCAAATGTCAATGAGTCTGGATAGTCCACTCAACCAAGCAAGACAAGGCCACATGACACACACACTACCCATTGGCTGCCTGTTTCCCACTCCTAGTGTCTCTGGAAAGTAGTTTATGCCTTGAGATCAAGTAACAAGGCACGCACAATTAAATAGATAACAGAGTAATGCATAATATTTCATAAAAGTAGCGCAGAAATCTTCCACATCCTTCACAGGGCTATTTTTCTTACTGCTGTAAACTCTGCTGAATCCCATGGAAGTGTGAAACTTGAAATCTATTGTACTGTATTTTATTCCATTGTATTCACATATATTAATTTGTTGTACCTTTAGGGCCAAAAGTTGGAATCCCAACCAAGCCAATTAAACTCTACAGCAGGGTTGTCGGATCCTTTTTGTGGAAAGTGTTTTGATAATAACAAAAGGGTTTTCAGAATGGAACTTTAGATTTTTAGATTTTTTTTTTTGTTTCAAAAGACATTTCTATTCTAAAAAGTCTGAACTGAAAGAAAATATTTCTGTTTTATGAGATGTTTCTGTTAACCCAACATATATTTTTTTGTGGAAAATTTTGAAATTGGAAATGAGATGACGGAGGAGGAATATGATAGAGGTCTATAAAATCATAAGTAGTGTGGATAAAGTGAATAAAAGGAAGTGTTGTTTACCCCTTCACATAACACAGGAACCAGGGATCACCCAATGAAATTAAGAGGCAACAGGTTTAAAAGAAACATAGTACTTCTTCACACCATGTACCGTCACTCTGTGGAACTTGATGCCAGGGGATGTTGTGAAGGCCAAAAGTATAACTGGGTTCCAAAAAGAATTAGAGAAATTCATGGAAGATTGGTCCATCAATGGCTATTAGCCAAGATGGTCAGGGATGCAGCCCACTTAGTGGTTGTCCCTAAACACCTGACTGCCAGGAGCTGGGAGTGGACAACAGGGAATGGATCACTTGAAATTGCCCTGTTCTGTTCATTCCCCTTGAAGCATCGGGCACTGGCCACTATCAGAAGACCTGATACTGAGCGAGATGGACCATTGGTCTGACCTAGGATGGCCGTTCTTATGATGTTGTGTTCCAGTTTGGAATGAAAACAAATTTTGAAATGACGCAATTTCTGCAAAACAGAAATCCTGGCTCCCCGCACAGCTCTTGTTAGCAATATATGCTCCCCTCAGCCCACCACAGGTCTCCCACTGATGAGAACGACTTCAGAACCTGAAATTACTATTCAGTCTTTCCACCCACAGGCCACTCTCTAATAAGCTCCCAATGAGAGTTTTCCCGAGTAAGGACTAGGTAAACACTGGTCTATACATTCTCAAGCACTTCAGAATTCTTTAGGATATGCTGAATATATATAATAATAATGCAATATGTCTCATACCACACTTTTCATCCATAGATCTTACAGTACTTTACAAAGGAGGGGATGTGCGATTATTTCCATTTTACAGCTGGTGAAATTGAGGCACAGAGCGGTGAAGGGACTTGCCCAAGGCTACCCGGCAGGACAGTGCCCGACCTGATTGCCAGTCCAGTGCTCTACCCACTAGGTGACCCTGCCGAATAAGACATTACTATTTCTTTGTAAGACTGTCAAAGAGTGGGAGGCCAGAAGGGACCACCAGGTCACCCCCAAGACATTTTTCACGTAGGTATGCACCTCCCACCACCCTGGGCCCTCTGGCCCATGAACCTCTCTCCCCACTCCCTCCCAGGAGCCTCAGTCCAGGGAGCCCCTCTACTGGTCCCTCCCAGAAGCCTTCATTTTCCCTCACCCCTGGTCCCCACTCCTTACCCTGCCCTGTTGGTGAGCCTCAGGGCCATCCTGCTTTCCAGTGCCTAGAGAAGCAACAGCCTCAAATCACTGACAGGGATGCTCTGCAGCCAAAAATCGGGTGAGTGGCACTGCAACCTCGTGCACAGGGGTCACCGTACAACTCAGTTTTTGCCCCACCACACCACTCCCCCCATCATGATGGAAGGTGCCACAGACCAACGCTAAGAGGGCAGCCTACATCTGCCTGGGGATCTCAGCCAGACAACCTTGAGGAGCCACTGGCGGGCAGGGCATGACAAGTAACATGTGTATGCAGGTGCCACTAGGGACCATTAGGATTGTCTCGCCTGATCTCCTGCATAATACAGGCCACAGAACTGCCCCCAAATAATTCCGAGAGCAGATCTCCTTGCAAAACACCCAGTCTTGATTTTAAAATAGTCACTGATGAAAAATCCACCAGAATCCTTGGTAAATTGTTCCAATGGCTAATTACCTTCACTGGTAAAAACTTATACCTTATTTCCAGTGTGAACTTGCCCAGCTTCAGCTTCCAGCCATTGACTCATGTTCTGTTGTTCTCGGCTAGACAGAAGAGCCTGTTCCTGTTCCCGTGCAAGTACTTACAGACTGTAATCAAGTCACGCCCCCCCCCCCCTTAACTTTGGGAAGCTAAATAGATTCCAGGAGCTCAATCACTATTTGAGGCAGGTTTTCCAATCCTTTAATCCTTCTCGTGGCTCTTCTCTGAACCGTCTCCAATGTATCAACAGCCCGCTTGAAGCGTGGACGTCAGAACTGGACGTGGTATCCGAATAGCAGTCACACCAGTGTCAAATACAGAGAGTGCTATAACTTCCCTACTCCTTTTCAGTACTCCCCTGTTTTACGTAGGCTTTTGGAAACAAATGTGGTGGTATGGGGAGGAAAGGTCTATCAAATTAGGGCCTACGAACCTCGGCAGTGTCCCTTTAAGATCTCCTAAACTTATTAATATTGACGTCTTCCCATGTCAGCAGGATTTTCTGTACATCGCGAAGATGTGGTTGGAAGGGTCAAATGATTCAGAACTCCCCTTAGAATTGGAAAGTATTTTCCCTGCTACTTGAAGCCAGCTGACAGTGAAGAAGTGAGAACGTTGCCCTAGGAACTGCTTGGGCAACATTCTTTTCTTCTCCTCCCATGTGTGACAGCCCATGCGGAGAGAGGCGGGCTGTGCGAGCTGAGAAGGGAAGCGTTTGCTGACGAAGTTTGTCAAAAATCCCATCCGCTCGTGAGCGGTGTGCACAGAACCCTGAGAAGCGAGTCATTTTCTGCCTCCCGCTCAGCGTGCTGCAGCATATTGCTCAGGGTACGTTTCAATGGTGTGTGCTCGGCAAAGACGCATGCAGTGAAATCGGGAATGGATTTGTGGCGCCGGGGGGGACATTACAGTTTGCAAATGTTTGCTAGAAGTAGAAAATTATTACTACTGTCTATTTGCATTACAGTCCAGCTTAGATGCCCCAACAGAGATCAGTGCCTAGCACAAAGGGGACCTGTACAGTCAAGCTGTAAGAGACAGCCTCTGCCCCAGAGAGCTTACAATCGGCATAGACAAGACAGTACAGACACATCGTAAGCTCTTTGGGGCAGGGGCTGTCTCTTTCTACATGAATAGACAAGGCGGACAAAGTGTGGAGGGAGTGCTGGCCCCATTTTCAGACGGAGAACAGAGATGAAGTGACATGCCCAGGGTCACACAGGAAGTCTGTGGCAGAGAGGGGAATTAAATTACTAAGTTCTAGATCAATGCCTTAACCACAGGGCCATCCTTCCTCTGTCTGTCTCCAGCTTTGCTCACAGATTGTAAAGCCTTTCACTGCTGTGTTACTGGCTCAGTTCCCAATTCACTGGCAACTGAATGTTATCATCTAGCAGCCGTGTGATGGTCTCTGTGGACTGAGTGGGCTCTCTCAGCGCAGTCCTTAGCAGAGACAAGCAGCCACAGCTCACCAAAAGCCCCCCAGCACTTCAGCACCAGTTGGCCCCAGGGCTGACAGGCTCAGCAGGGAGGCCAAGGATTGAGGGGGCCGTGGATGATGGGTCCCTTCTCAGCCCTGCCTCGTTGTCAGAAGTGAGGCACGTTAGCAGGGCAGTGTGGAGGCAGCTTGCCCTACCACAGCCCTGCTGCCCTTGTTCGGGGAGGGAGCGGGTGTAAAAAGAGACAGTAGTCCTCAGGGTGTCCCACATAATGAGTTGAGTTCTGGGCTCTGTGGCCCCTCCCTTATCCGAGGGGAGTGGGCCTTTCATTAGGGTAGGCTCCGCTCACCCCCCCCCCCCCCCAGGATATAAGAAGGCCACCACCTTTTACCAGAAACCTTCCTTTTAAAATTAAGGAACAAAATGGTATTGAAGTCTCTGGTGGAAAATAACGGGAACGGTTATAGCTGTAGGGCAGGGTAGGTGACTTAGCCAAAGTTACACAGTAAGGCAAGCATTTGGAGCCCTGTGCTGACTTGGAGTGCTCTGCTCTAACCATTAGACCACTCTACCACCGTAGATACAGAGAGTAAAATTTCCTGAACTAGGTGAGCCCGTACCTTTCAGAAATCTTTTCTTTTTCAGGTTTTGTGTGTGTGTGTTATAATATATGCTGCCATTCACCCTGCAGGATGCCAGTGAATGTGAATATGCTACTTTGGTGCTATCCAGATGGTTACGGATATGCATGAGCCATAATGGATTGCTTTGTCTCTCATCTCAGTACTTCCTTTTCTTCTACCCTAAAATGTGAGGTGGTGTTGTCATGACTACTAAAAAGTGAACTAGACTCACTTTGGCAGCCTTTGTTCCTGGGAAGAGTCAGATCTAAAAATTGTGAGTTCTCTTTTTTGTCACTGATTGCAGAAAATTGTGTGTTCGCGTGTATATATTTCTATCTTTCTCTCTCTCTTTTTCTTTCTTTGTTTTTTCCATAATGCCCTCTCAGCAGGTGCATGCAAGGGTATAATGTCATTCTGAGCTTACTACAATGTGGTAATTTTAATGTACCAGGATAATCTAAATTAATAACTCTTTCATTGCTCCAGGTTTCCAACAATCTTTCTGACAACTCAGAAGATCAATCTTTTCTAAGATCTTTTGTAGTCTACAAAGCCTTCCTGTACGAATGTATCACAAAACATTCTGATCTGTGTTAGGATCAGGGTCTTTTATTTTAATAGGACCTCCATGGTAGGGTATTTTCAAAAGGCGATTGAAGAGGATTGTCATCTATATTCCGTTATCAAATTAGATTAACGCTTAGTGTAAATCGATTGAAGCCAATGGAATTCTACCAGGGCATGACTCTGGACTATTGATGTCAAAGTTCTTTTCTTTTTGCGTAAGAGGACTTGTGGCACCTTAAAAAGAAAAGGAGTACTTGTGGCACCTTAGAGACTAACCAATTTATTTGCGCATAAGCTTTCATGAGCTACAGCTCACTTCATCGGATGCATACTGTGGAAACTGCAGAAGACATTATATACACAGAGACCATGAAACAATACCTCCTCCCACCCCACTCCTGCTGGTAATAGCTTATCTAAAGTGATCACTCTCCTTACAATGTGTATGATAATCAAGTTGGGCCATTTCCAGCACAAATCCAGGTTTTCTCACCCTCCGCCCCCCCACACACAAACTCACTCTCCTGATGGTAATAGCCCATCCAAAGTGACCACTCTCTTCACAATGTGTATGATAATCAAGGTGGGCCATTTCCTGCACAAATCCAGGTTCTCTCACCCCCTCACCCCCCTCCAAAAACCACACACACAAACTCACTCTCCTGCTGGTAATAGCTTATCCAAAGTGACCACTCTCCCTACAATGTGCATGATAATCAAGGTGGGCCATTTCCAGCACAAATCCAGGTTTTCTCACCCCCCCCTCCACCCCCATATACACAAACTCACTCTCCTGCTGGCAATAGCTCATCCAAACTGACCACTCTCCCCACAATGTGCATGACAATCAAGGTGGGCCATTTCCAGCATAAATCCAAGTTTAACCAGAACGTCGGGGGGGGGGGGGGAAAAACAAGGGGAAATAGGCTACCTTGCATAATGACTTAGCCACTCCCAATCTCTATTTAAGCCTAAATTAATAGTATCCAATTTGCAAATGAATTCCAATTCAGCAGTTTCTCGCTGGAATCTGGATTTGAAGTTTTTTTGTTGTAAGATAGCGACCTTCATGTCTGTGATTGCGTGACCAGAGAGATTGAAGTGTTCTCCGACTGGTTTATGAATGTTATAATTCTTGACATCTGATTTGTGTCCATTTATTCTTTTACGTAGAGACTGTCCAGTTTGACCAATGTACATGGCAGAGGGGCATTGCTGGCACATGATGGCATATATCACATTGGTGGATGTGCAGGTGAACGAGCCTGTGATAGTGTGGCTGATGTTATTAGGCCCTGTGATGGTGTCCCCTGAATAGATATGTGGGCACAGTTGGCAACGGGCTTTGTTGCAAGGATAGGTTCCTGGGTTAGTGGTTCTGTTGTGTGGTATGTGGTTGTTGGTGAGTATTTGCTTCAGGTTGGGGGGCTGTCTGTAGGCAAGGACTGGCCTGTCTCCCAAGATTTGTGAGAGTGTTGGGTCATCCTTCAGGATAGGTTGTAGATCCTTAATAATGCGTTGGAGGGGTTTTAGTTGGGGGCTGAAGGTGACGGCTAGTGGCGTTCTGTTATTTTCTTTGTTGGGCCTGTCCTGTAGTAGGTGACTTCTGGGAACTCTTCTGGCTCTATCAATCTGTTTCTTCACTTCCGCAGGTGGGTATTGTAGTTGTAAGAATGCTTGATAGAGATCTTGTAGGTGTTTGTCTCTGTCTGAGGGGTTGGAGCAAATGCAGTTGTATCGCAGAGCTTGGCTGTAGACGATGGATCGTGTGGTGTGGTCAGGGTGAAAGATGGAGGCATGTAGGTAGGAATAGCGGTCAGTAGGTTTCCGGTATAGGGTGCTGTTTATGTGACCATTGTTTATTAGCACTGTAGTGTCCAGGAAGTGGATCTCTTGTGTGGACTGGACCAGGCTGAGATTGATGGTGGGATGGAAATTGTTGAAATCATGGTGGAATTCCTCAAGGGCTTCTTTTCCATGGGTCCAGATGATGAAGATGTCATCAATATAGCGCAAGTAAAGTAGGGGCGTTAGGGGACGAGAGCTGAGGAAGCGTTGTTCTAAATCAGCCATAAAAATGTTGGCATACTGTGGGGCCATGCGGGTACCCATAGCAGTGCCGCTGATCTGAAGGTATACATTGTCCCCAAATGTAAAATAGTTATGGGTAAGGACAAAGTCACAAAGTTCAGCCACCAGGTTAGCCGTGACATTATCGGGGATAGTGTTCTTGACGGCTTGTAGTCCATCTTTGTGTGGAATGTTGGTGTAGAGGGCTTCTACATCCATAGTGGCCACGATGGTGTTATCAGGAAGATCACCAATGGATTGTAGTTTCCTCAGGAAGTCAGTGGTGTCTCGAAGGTAGCTGGGAGTGCTGGTAGCGTAGGGCCTGAGGAGGGAGTCTACATAGCCAGACAATCCTGCTGTCAGGGTGCCAATGCCTGAGATGATGGGGCGCCCAGGATTTCCAGGTTTATGGATCTTGGGTTGTAGATAGAATATCCCAGGTCGGTATGATAATCAAGTTGGGCCATTTCCAGCACAAATCCAGGTTTTCTCACCCCCCCCCCTTTTTTTCCCAAAAACCACACACACAAACTCACTCTCCTGCTGGTAATAGCCCATCCAAAGTGACCACTCTCTTTACAATGTGTATGATAATCAAGGAGACTAACCAATTTATTTGAGCATAAACATCGGCTGCATCCAATGAAGTGAACTGTAGCTCACGAAAGCTTATGCTCAAATAAATTGGTTAGTCTCTAAGGTGCCACAAGTCCTCCTTTTCTTTTTGCGGATACAGGCTAACACGGCTGCTACTCTGAAACAAAGTTTTATGAGAAGTTTCCACATTGACTTTCTGCTCAATAATTATTGCATTGGAGTACAGTATATTTTGGGTGAGAATTTCAGAAGCTGGTCCCACTCTGCCCATTGAAATCAATGGGCATTTTTACCATTGACATCAGTGGAAGCAAAGTTAGACCAATGCTGAGTGCTTCTGGAAGTTATTATTTATTAATATTACGGTGGTACCTAAATGCCTGATCCCCATTGCGATAGGTGCTTAACAAATAGAAAATGAAGTGATGCCCCTCTCCTGAATGACTTTCCGATCGAAGTATAAGATGAGAAGCTGTGGGTATTAGTGTAGATGTTTCATTAGACACTGACTTTAACAGACTATATTGTGATGCACTAAACCATAAAAGCTATTTAGGCTACAAATCACTTCATGACAGATGTCAGTGACATAATACAACATCCATTACTGCTCAACATTGGTTACAGCTCTATCAGTAAATAGCAGCCACTGAATTCAGGATGGAACCAGTCTGTGGGGATACAAAAGCAGGTGGATGAAGGGAAGAACGAGGAAGGAGGCACATGATGAAAATCATATGTTCATAGATTCCAAGGCCAGACAGGCCCACTGTGATCATCTAGGCTGACTTCCTGTATACACCAGCTATGGAACTTCCCCAAAATTATTCCTAGAGCAGATCTTTTAGAAAAACATCCAGTCTGGATTTTAAAATGGTCAGTGATGGAGAATTCGCCATGACCCTTGGTAAATTGTTCCAATAGTTAATTTCCCTGACTGTTAAATTCTTTTTGTACCCCTTATGTCAGAATGATATGAGGAGGACTGAGACCTTGTAAATTACAAGAGTGAGAAGGAATAGCTGGCTATCACGAGGAAGCTGCGGTTCCTCTTTCCAGTGTTGCGGCTGGCATCAGTTCTTGTTGTAAAGTTGCTTTGGGAAATACCATACCTTAAGAGTCAATAGTCCCACCCACTGTGGGTAAGTCAGTCTCAACAATTCCCCTACATTTTAAAAGGGAGTTGCGTGACTTAAATCCCAGGCTCCAGAAAAGAAGGTAGAAGGACACGAACATTATCTAAATTGTTTCTCTCTCAATTTTAGTTCTTATTTACTGACCCCCTAGAGTACCCCAAGTTCCTATTTCTCCATGGTGGTCACATCCTGTATGTATGTATGTGTATTATCATCGCGCGTAGAAGCCCCAGTCATGGACCAGGACTCCATTGCACTAGGTGCTGTACAAAGACAGTCCCTGCCCCAAAGAGCTTATACTCTAACTATAAGACAAGAGACAGCAGATGGATATAGACAGACCAACAGGGGAGTACAAGGAAGCGGTGAGACAATATAGAAACAGACAAGACACATTTACATGGGCACCGGGTTTGTATACTTGTTGGTGCTGCCCAGAACAGGTCCAAGCAGAGCCGTCCTGCCCATAGGACAGACTGGAACAACCACCCCAGGCCCCGCGCTTTGGGAGGCCCCGCTCTTCAGGGGGACATGGGGTCCAGGGCTGCCTGGGGGATTAGTGGGGGGCCTGGCACCGGCAGCAGCAAGTGACCTGGCTCCAGCCCACCCCACTCCACCCCTCTGGCTCCTGGCATTGCTCAGGGGAGAGGATCGAAGCTGGAAAGAAGCAGGATGGGGGTTTGGGGGAAGGGGTGGGATGGGGGTGGAGCAGGGGCAGGAAGAGACGAGGCGGGGTCTTGGGGAAGGGGTGGAGTGGGGACAGGGCGGGGGTGGAGCAGGGGTGGGAAGAGGCAGGGCAGGGACTTGGGGGCAGGGCTGGAGTGGGGGCGGAGCAGGGGCGGGAAGAGGCGGGGCGGGGACTTGGGGGCAGGGCTGGAGTGGGGGCGGAGCAGGGGCGGGAAGAGGCGGGGCGGGGACTTGGCAGGGCTGGAGTGGGGGCGGAGCAGGGGCGGGAAGAGGCGAGGGGGGGGCTTGGGGGAAGGGCTGGAGTGGGGGCAGGGCAGGGGCGAGAAGAGGCAGGAAGAGGCGAGGCGGGGGCTTGGGGAAGGGGTGGGGCAGGATGGGGGCAGAGCAGGGGTGGGAAGAGGCGAGGGGGGGCTTGGGGGAAGGGGCAGGAAGAGGCGGGGCAGGGACTTGGGGGAAGGGGCAGGAAGAGGCGGGGCAGGGACTTGGCAGGGCTGGAGTGGGGGCGGAGCAGGGGCGGGAAGAGGCCGGGGGGGGGCTTGGGGGAAGGGCTGGAGTGGGGGCAGGGCAGGGGCGGGAAGAGGCAGGAAGAGGCGAGGCGGGGGCTTGGGGAAGGGGTGGGGCAGGATGGGGGCAGAGCAGGGGTGGGAAGAGGCAAGGGGGGGGGCTTGGGGGAAGAGGCGGGGCAGAGCAGGGCAGGCTGGGGCTGGGTTGCTCGCTGCTGTTGGCACCAGGCCTCCCACTAACCTCCCAGGCCTCCCTGGACCCCATGCCCCCCTGTCCTATGGAGGGGACGGCCCTGAAAATATAAGGCCAAACACTGGTGGAGCCAGGCCCATGTTCCTGAATATTGGTGGAGCACAGGCACCACGGGCCCATATAACTTTCTGCCTGTGCACATGTATTCTATCCCTCTCCAGCCCCTTCATAATTCAGTCTCTCCAGCTTCTCAAGCTGCTTTTGTTGCTCTTCTCTAAATCCCCTCCCATTGTCTAAGTATTTTTGGTGCCCTGAACTGATCACATGTGGTCTTACCAGAGATGTATTAAGAGGGCATCTCTCCTGTGTGACATAATGCCTCTGTGTGTTCAGTCCCAAACTGTGTTGGCTTTTTTGGCTCCTGTATTTACACTGCAAACTCCTATCCACCTTGGTGTTTGCGGTCACCGGTCAGCATTACATGCTTTCTAAGAGCCAGATTCCAGTGCCCACTGAAGTCAGCGGGCATTCTGACACTGATATCTGATTTGTCCTTAAGTGTCCCGCACTCCCCAGCCCCTTTTGAATATCAACAGGTCTGATCGTTTCCCCCCCCCCCAGCGAATGGAATTGTACGTTTACCAGCTGAATCTCATTTTATTAATCCCTTCCAATATCCCTAATTTCTCTAGATGGGAGAGGAATTATTTAAGCTCAGTACCAATGTGGACACAAGAATAAATGGATATAAACTGGCCATCAGGAAGTTTAGACTTGAAATTAGACGAAGGTTTCTGACCATCAGAGGAGTGAAGTTTTGGAATAGCCTTCCAAGGGAAGCAGTGGGGGCAAAAGATCTATCTGGCTTTAAGATTAAACTCGATAAGTTTATGGAGGAGATGGTATGATGGGATAACATGGTTTTGATAATTAAATATTCATGGTAAATAGGCCCAATGGCCTGTGATGGGATATTAGATGGGGTGGGATCTGAGTTACCCAGGAAAGAATTTTCTGTAGTTCTGGCTGGTGAATCTTGCCCATATGCTCAGGTTTTAGCTGATCGCCATATTTGGGGTCGGGAAGGAATTTTCCTCCAGGGAAGATTGGAAGAGGCCCTGGAGGTTTTTCACCTTCCTCTGTAGCATGGGGCACGGGTCACTTGCTGGAGGATTCTCTGCTCCTTGAAGTCTTCAAACCACGATTTGAGGACTTCAATAGCTCAGACATAGGTGAGAGGTTTTTCGCAGGAGTGGGTGGGTGAAATTCTGTGGCCTGCATTGTGCAGGAGGTCAGACTAGATGATCATAATGGTCCCTTCTGACCTTAGTATCTATGAATCTATAAAACCTGAATTTAGGTCACACTCAAAGTAACAGTGGATCCAACAAGCTGTCTCTTATGATCTATTGTTCTGCCTTTGATGAGCCATTGTTTTTCTAAGCGAGGGGGTTAGGTTTTCTATCTGCAAAGTTCGGAGCCGATAGCATTTCTTAAAACTGGATACTAATGTAGCTGGAGGAGTTTAATTCGTCTTTAACACCACAGCTACAGCACAACTATTGCCAAATCAGGGAACCCATTAACAGCACAGTTGCCCCTTGAGCTGCTTGCCACATGGCTAAAAGTTTTTGCGTAGACAGGACCTAACCTCATCTTGTCACTTGTTCAAATCCTGGGCAGTAGCATCTTTCATTGGCACAATTTCTGTTGGTGAAAGAGACAAGCTTTCAAGCTCCTCAAAGCTCTTCCTCAGGCTGAGTGGCATGGACAGAGTTTTAGAAAACTGCCATCTCTAATCCTAAATTCTGAAACATCACTTGCTCTCCGACATGCTACCAGGCAAGACTTTGCTTGGACTTGCGGGGCCAAGACGTTGTGGAAATGTTCTTTAATAACTGTGGCCATTACAAAGAAGAGGGCGGTAACTCTGTTGTGATCTTTAGATAGAATCATGGAAGGTGGGGCCTTTCTGCAGGTTTGATCACTGATCATCTTCTCAAAGGGCTTATTCTATCTGTACTCGGATCTCTGCAATGATCTGAAATGCTTCTCTTGGAGATTCTATTCCAGTGGTCCCCAGTGGTGCTTAATATTAAAAGCTATCCTCTAAGATCCACTCTAACCTATTCTCTCTCTCTAGCTTTGGACCATTGCTTCTTTCTCTGCGATCTCTATGCAAGCCTTCTTTTATTTCCTTGAGAAATGTCTATAGTGGTAACGCACCCCTGCTGACTACTTCTCTCAGTCCCAAGTCCTGCCTCGTCTCTGGGCATGGGGGCCTTTTCCTGCCACACAACCATAGGATTTCTCGAGGATTATGAAGAGTCCAGCTCTGACAGAGTTTCCTTGGCATTCACATGCAACAGTGGTGTGTTTTGCGCCCAGACTGACAGGGGACTGGGTGAAGGTAGTGTGACGTTGCACTCCATACGTTTTATGGAAATATGCTAATGAGTGTAAATATGATGTAACTGGAATATGCTTTAAGCAAAAGAT
The DNA here is from genome assembly GCF_965152275.1 of Natator depressus. Classification (NCBI taxonomy): domain Eukaryota; kingdom Metazoa; phylum Chordata; order Testudines; family Cheloniidae; genus Natator; species Natator depressus. The sequence goes on along the minus strand of NC_134237.1, from coordinate 133,970,118 downwards.
CTCTTGTAAGGTATCATTGCAAAGCTTATAATCTACTGAGTGTGTTCATCCTATTTGTATGAATGTATCATTCTTGTATCTGAAAGTAGTAATATGTAGCATAACTCTGAGGTCCTATTGTAATTATGCAAACTGTGGGCCACTAATGGTGGTTTAGAATCTTGATGGCTTCCATTGACTAGAACAATTGGTTGTAGATGGCTCTGTTTACTTGTAAGCCTTCCTGTACACATGTGTGCCAGCGAGTGGGTAATGAAGTCTCGCAGGATATGTGAACATGTCACATGATACTGGAATCCATCTTAAACCTGGTGCTTTTCCATTCAGAAGGAAGGGTGGGAACCCAGAGAAAGACACAGGATTCCCGCCTTGTGCAAAAGATATAAAAGGGGGTGGAACAGAACAAAGGGGGCTGCCAGTCATGAGAAATCCCCAAGTTACCATCTGAGCTGAAACTAACAAGGGCTGTACCAGGGGAAAGGATTGGGCCCAGACTAGGAAGGAGTCTAGTCTGTGAAAGAAGCTTATTGGAACATCTCTGAGGGTGAGATTTACCTGTATTCAGTTTCTTAATGCATTAGGCTTAGACTTGTGTGTTTTGTTTTATTTTGCTTGGTAACTCTACTTTTTATACTTTTTGTTTATTAATTAACCTAGAGTAAGCGATCAATACCTGGAGGAGCAAACAGGTGTGCATATCTCTCTATCAGTGTTCTAGAGGGCGGACAATTTATGAGTTTACCTTGTATAAGCTTTATACAGAGTAAAATGGATTTATTTGGGGTTTGGATCCCACTGGGAACTGGGTGTTTGGGTGCTGGAGATAGGTGATCTGCTGAGCAGTTTTTGGTTAAAGTTTGCAGCTTTGTGGGTCGTGAACCAGACCTGGGTCCGTGTTTGAAGCAGGCTAGCATGTCTGGCTCAACAAGGCAGGGTTCTGGAGTCCCAAGCTGGCAGGAAAAATGGCTCAGAGGCAAATTCAGCACATCAGGTGACCGTCCCAAGGGGGTCTCTGAGACCGAACCCGTCACAGGTAGGATCAGGGGATCTGCCAGCTATTGGCACACAAATAGGGTGGCACTAAGTGGACTCCAGCATTGTGGAGAGCACGGCAGTCCTCATTCTGTTATCATGGCCACAAGGCAGCTCTACAGCTGCACCCCTGCCTGGGAGGAGGCTGCCTCTCTGCCAGTCCCAGCATATACAGCCCAGTGACTGAGCTACCTCTCTTGCTCCTATGCCATATCCTCCAATCCTTGGGTCATTTCTGTGGCCCTAGTTGGCACATCTACACTATGAGTGTGTGATGGGGTGTGCATCCCACTCCAGCCCGGATAGGATTAACAAGGGCTGAGAGGCCAATTTGGTTACATGGAGTCATCTGAGAGAGGGAGGGCCCGGGTTAACTGAGAGTAAAGCCCAGCTGGGGAAGAGCAGGGCCAGCACTATAAAGCCAGGAGGCTGACAGCAGAAGAAGGCTGCAGGGGAAGGGGGCTGGAGTCACTCCTTGGGAGGAGAGAGGATGTCAGGGACAAGGAGAAAGTCCGGTGCAGAGTAAGCCCTGCAATCCTGCCCTGGAGTAAGGAGTCTAGCAAAAGGCTAAGAGGGAGTGAAGTAGCCATGGGGAGCAGAGCAGGCTCCTGTGGTAAATCCAGAAACAGGAAGGCAAAGAGAGAGAGAGGCTGGGTGTGAAGGAGCCCATGGAAACAGCAATGGGACAGAGAAGAGCTGGATTTCAGGTTGTAGGGTTGCAGGGCCAGAACCTGGTGTAGTGGGAAGGCCCGGGTTCCCCTGCCAGCCACTGGTATGGTGGCACCAAGCCCAGAGTGGTGGCTGTAACAATGTCCAGAGAAGGCATTTGGACAGTGTCCTGTTGGCCTTTGTAACCCCAGAAAGGTGCACTAAACGGTGACCTGGCCAGGGGGCCAAGTTACCAGAAGAGAGCCAATTGCAGAGTGAGCAGAGGGCTACAGAGATGCTGCGAAAGCATGAGGAGGCGTACTAGCAGGGAGCGGGAACGCTGGTCCAGGGCACTACACTGCAGCACTGCCACTGTCACGCCGTAGTGTAGACTCTTCCCAAGGGTTTGTCCGCTGATGTAGGTAATCCAGCTCTCCAGGCGGCAGTAGCTAGGTTGACAGAAGAATTCTTCCATTGCCCTAGCTGTGTCTACAGCAGGGTTAGGGCGACCTAACTACAGCCCTTAGCACCACAGCTAAGTCAACCTAACTTTTAAGTAGACCAGGCCTGTTTGTATTTTGTATATTGCTCCTAAAATGCACTGACTAGAACTCCATGTAAAGTTCCAGGATCGGTTGGTGTGGGAAGGGCATGGGATGAGGAATCAGGAGACAGGAGTTCTATTCCCCTTTCAGACCCGCTGGATGAACTTAGTAAAATCACTTAATCACCTCTCTGGGACTCTGTTTCTCCTCCCAGTTTGTTCTATTTAGATTGGAAGGGATGGTCTCTTCCTACGTGTTTGTACAGTGCTTAGTGGGACTGATCTACAGTAATAACATTAATAAATATGTAGGTTGGCATTATTTCTTCTCTTGTTTGCACTTTGAGCCCCATGGGAGTTACTCCTGCGATGAATTTGATCTTTGATCTCCTCCTGCCGCTGAGAACAGGTAGTCATTCTCCTGCCCCATATTTCCGGATATGTACTAAAGCCCTGTGGAACTTTATCTGTGTCTGTTAATCAATGGAGCTGGAGCAGTCATTAGCTAATAAATTTTTTTTCAAACTTCTTCCAAAAAATGTGTCTGAAAAAATGAAAGGCAGGGAAGAAATAACCTAGATCTTTGTGCGATACTTCCACAAAGCCAAGGACGCTGAAAATGGCTCTTTTGCTGCTTTGGAGAAAAAAAATATATACAAAGAAGGATTCAAAGGAAAACAATTACAATCATTAAGGGGATGGAAGGATTGAAGTACGGCATGAGGAGAGATGGATGTGTTCAGTCTGGGAAAACAAGTGAGGAAGAGGGTATGAGGTGCTGTCTACATAGCTTGACTGTGTAAATAACATGCAAGGGAGAAGCGCTGTTTAAAGAGCTCTAGCCAAAGGGGGCATAATGTGAAATGGAGTGGAATTCAGACTGGGAACATTTAGGATGTGGATCAGGAGCATCACATGGACAGTAAGAGCTACCTGAGTGCAGAACAGCCATCCAAGGGGAGTGAGGGAAGCCACATTGCTTCGGGGTGTGGGGGGGATGATTTTGCCCGTTTTTGAGCCCACTTTTAACAGTGGAGTCAAAACCCAGACTAGGTATGTGTTCTGCTGGAGTTACCTCTTCCTCCCGTCTACACTGCGAGCTGGGGCTGTGATTCCTTTGCTCGTGTAGAGTCACACACTCATGCTAGCTCTCCTCAAGCCAAGCATGCCTGAGTCGAGTGCTGACCCTTTGTACTGGGCATGGCTCAGCCACACCCCCGCTACACCCACTGCTATTTCAAGCAGGAGAATCATGTCCCTAGTCCTAGGTACCCTCCTTTGCCACAGAGACAGACAATCTTTACTGTTTAGCCTCACTGCATCCCTGTTAGGTAGGGCAGTCCCATTATCCTCATTTTACAGATGGGGAAGTGAGAACTAGAGAGACTGAGTTGCCTAAGGTCACACAGGAAGCCTGTACCAGAGCAGGGAATTGAACCTGGTTTTCCTGAGTCCCAAGCTGTCAGCCTAACCAGTGGACCATCCATTCTCCTATGAAGAAAGATGTAGGAGGGAAGCCTAGGACTCTGTAAGTTGCCCTTCATTGCAGTCATGTAAATCTTGCTGTAAAGGAAAGTGAAATTCCCATCACACCCCTCCTGGGATCAGCAGTTCAGCTCTCAGATATAAGGAGAAAAGCTGGAGGCAAAGGCCAATCCTTAGGGAGATCTCTCTCCAGGATCCTTACCTCCACTCCAGTTCCGTGGCAGGGCTTTCCTTGCTGGGTGGGTGTCCCAGACCTCCCCATTCTCCTGAGACGACATTAAACATCTAAGGATGATGTGTACAGTCAGATGCTGCCCTGACGGTAGGAGCTGATGTACAGGCTTTGTGGGAAGTTCATGAATAAACAAAGTGTAGTAATTGTACAGTGAGCTCAGCATACTTGTGTAAAGTGCACAAAATCAAACCATTCTTCCACACCTCAGAAACAACATGCAGAACCCCCAGTCCCACCGGTATGGGCACCCCGAGTATAGACATTTAAAGGGCCCATTCCTGAGGCTGATTCTTCCCCTCCTCCCCAAGCATATTTACTAGGTTTTACTATGATCCTCTGCTGGTTGAATAGAGCCCCTGAAGATCCTGCCTTGGGCAAAAACTCCCACTGAAGTAATTAGAAATTTAGGCCTCTGCAAGAATGGGCCTTAAAACTTATGCAAAGATTGTAGGATTGGACCCTAAAACTAGACTGGACCAAACAATTGAAACTGCAGTCAAGCACTGGCAGAGGTATCGGCTAAATGACCCAGTAGGTCTCCTCCATCTCTAATTTCTGTATTTTTTATGATCGCTCAAAATAACGAGAGCAAAGCAAAACTTCAGCTGTGTAGAATTTGGCAGGCAAGATGAACTGGCTGGACGTGGTCTGTTCTAACTCTGGCTGTAGGAAGTTATTTTCAAAAGCAGCCACTGCAGCAAATTCATTGTAAGGAGCATGATAGTCCCTGCAAGCACTGCTTTGCTAACTGTTATACCAATAAAATAAAAACCAGCAGGATCTTATTAAAGGGGAAAAGGCAAAATGCCACATTTATTGTGAATACAGAAAGAATCATAGTAAGCAGTTAGTTATAGCTATAACATTCCATTCAATTTCATATTTATTCACACACACACACACACACACGTACGTGTTCTGCAAGGTTGTTATCATAGTTACCAGCCTTAGAGCTGCTCATGCCAAGCCACTGGCCAGGTGGCCTGGACATGAGGAGGGAGCAGGGCCTTGTCAGATGCTCATCTGATGCTCCTGGAAGTTGGTTTGCAGAATCAGACCCCAAAGTTCTCACTTTCTAGAGTCCATTTTTATAGGAATTTCTTCCTATGCCAGTCTATGGGAATTGCTTCATCATGCTGTTGCTGAATCAATCAGCAGATGGCACATTCCTGACGGCTCCATGCTGCCAGATGTTATCTTGTTCTTTGGTTCTCCCATCCTTGAGGCTGTTGGATGGATTCCAGTCTGCCCTCCGGGGGTCCTCTGGTTATTTCCACTTGATGTCTTCTTCAGCTGATGGACACTGGATTCTTAGGCTGGCACCTCCCTGATCATTCAGTTATTATCCACACCAAGCATCCATCCACATACATCCTCTATCTCTATTTTAATCACAATTGTTAACAAAGCGAGATGAATACAACAAAAGGGCGGGGATTCTCTGGGTGCTGTTTCTGTTGTTACAAAGTATTGCTTTGAGTCTCTCTCTGTGTGAGTAGTTGTTACAAAGAATTGCTTTGAGAACAGACTCTGTCTTAGAATGTACTAACGCAATTAGCAGCTTGCAAGTTTCACACATAGAGGGAGAGAAACAGGACCAAAAACCAAGAGACCTCTTAATTAGTAATACCCTGGAATTTAAACTCTGGGGAATCAAACTCATTTGTGATTTTAATACAGAACTTCTTTAATATGATCCAACATAACCAGCCTATGGAGAATACATAAATTAACATAGGAAAGACTGGATCATGTTTGCAAGTTGTTTCTCTCTGCCTTTTAGTGCAACAGTGGGATAAATCCGTTCAGATATAATAAGACTCAGGCTTCATTTTCACCTAAAACTTGAATCTAAACCAACCCAAATCTTTAGAGGATCCTGAAAACCAGACTCCCCTCCTGGCATTTCATGCACCACTGAATTCTTGTCTGCTCTGAAAGCAAGAGCGCTGACATACCATCAGAACACCTGCTCTCTTGGGATTTCCAACACTATCATATCAGAAGCGTTAGATAGTTCACAGGAGCGTCTGCGGCCTACGCTTCAGTTTTGAAACATCTAGCCTCCTTGGTTGAAACCAGTTTCAAATTCCCAGCAAGGCTGACTCAGCCCTACCTCTTTTGGTAGCAAAGAAAATGAGCATCATGCATATTCATGTGCATGAGGTTTTCAGAGGTGATTTTAAAATTCAACATCCTTTCCCACTAATTAGTATTTAACATTTTACAGTAGAACCTGGATGCCCTAAGCAAGATCAGGGCCCCTTTGTGCTAGGCACTGTGTAGACTCGTTGTACGACACATTCCCTGATGTGAAGAACTTGCTTGATAAGTAGACAAATGGTGGGAGAGGGAAACAAAGAGGAAGTGACTTGCCCAAGGTCACACAGACAGTCAGTAGAAGAGCTGAGAATAGAACCCAGTGCACTGTCCACTGGGCCACAACACTACCGTATATGGATATTCAGAGAGATTTTCTCTCGTGCCCTTAGCTTACATTTTCCCTCCCTTTCACTGTTGTGAAATTTCTTCTACCTTCAGTAGCAATTTACAAATACTGCAGTGCTTTGCAACCTATGTCTCAGCATGTGAACCGGCTTTTGAACCTCCTGCTAAGAAAAGTCCTCACTGCAGAGCTAACTTGGGCGACTGGAACCCAGGTCTAAGGACTTGGCTTGGCCCAGCTCATGTGAGAGCGGCCGTGTTGCACAGCCATACTGGAGCGTGTCCACTCAACTGCCTCCACGTGGTGCTGCACCATTCACCATGTGATGCACTAGGACTTCTGGGGGGCACATCCCATGATTCTTTGCTGCGGAAAGCTGAGCCGCTGTATCATTCTTTTCCAGTGAATTGTGGGAGACCTTGTCTGCCCTTCTGGGGCAGGTGGGCGGGACTGTGGGAAGGCGTTGGAGGGCTATCACCACACAAGTGATTTAGCTTGCATCCTCACAGCAAAGTGGGTAGGCTACCGGGCCAAGTCATAGCCACACTCAGGCTTTAGCCCATAGCCCAGCCAGCCAGTTAGCCCATGTTTAAAGTACCACTAGACTTGGGTGAGCAACCTTGGTGTGTGGATGGGAGTAGGGTTAGGGGCAACATCTGAGTAAGAGGCTGATTTAATTCTGCAGTAAAGACAGAGCCACAGGCTTGACTCAGACTTGGGGCAGAGACTTTACCCTAGAACCAGCAGGAATCAGTGGAATTAGATCTATCTGCACTTGAACAAAGGGCTAGAGTTTCACAGGCCAGGGCTCCTGACTGAACAGGGTTGGGCTAGTGAGATGGGACTCAGTGAGGAGCAAACAGTGTGACTTTACAAAAAAGTTCCCTGGTAGACAGAGAGGGGCAGAGACTAGCTGTTCTCCACATAGCCTCTGAGAAGGCTTGTTTCCACGTCAGCGTGCTAAAACAGTTTGGACTTGATCCTGCAACTAGGGGGGGTTGACAAAATGCAGATATGGTAACACTGGGAGGTTTTGTAAATTCATGTTGGTTCTCCCAAATTTTTGAAGAAAGAAAATCCTAAGAAATCAAAGTCATAAACCTTTTGTCTTGACATTTTCAAAAAGAAACATTGATATTTTAGTTGGAAACTATCTTTCTGTTCAAAATTGCTTTTTGTTTTAGTTTTTTTAAGAAATAAATGTTTACAATTTGAAATCCAATGTTTAAAAACGTTTCAATTTGTTGAAACAAAATGTTTCATTTGACCCAAAGCCAATTTTTTTTTTAACTTTCTGGTCTGCCAAAAAATGTGGAAAATTTTAGTTTTCAGTCTGCCATGAAACAAGCACATACATTTACTTGACTTTTCAACATTGCCAATGAATTGATAAATGTACTATTCACCCAGTAATAACTGCAACCCTTGTTCATGTGCATGTTTCCACTGCAATCACGGAGGCTACTTTCATGAGTAAGGACCACTTTCAGGAGTCAGGGTTGCAGGATCAGATCCCTTTTGCTTTAGAGCTTGGCTTGGAGACTGGCTTCTGTGAGACCATTTCCTGAAATCCGTTTGTTTGACCTAGATTTGGCAATGATATCTCTCCATTTGGGGATTTTTTTTCTTTTGATTCTGATTTGATTCTGGTTTTCATCTTATCTTGAAGGGTTTTTTTAATCTATCCCTCATATCCTTAGCATTCACAAACCCACTTATGAGCTCTCCTTAGCTGAGGCTGCAGTATAAGCAACATCTAGCAAATATTTTTTAAAAATTGGAAAGGCCAGTTTCCAATTCCACTTATTTCTGTCTACATTTACCTCCACTTATTTTAATGGGAGCACTTCTGAAAAATCAGGTGACTTGTGTTTTAAGTTCCTACCTGTAGTTCCCCAAGTTTGAAAAGTTTGGCCTGGGGTTTTGGATGGAAGAAGTGAATTTCACCCTTAGCTTGCATCTCTCTTCTGAGCACTTAGCAGGGATGATCCACTGGACTCGGGTGTATTCTATACAAACGCTGCACTGGGAATCCTCCATCCAGGTGTTGTCTTCAGTTCATAGTGACTACAAAAGTTCATAGATTCCAAGCCTAGAAGAGACCGTTGTGATCATCTAGTCTGACCTCCTGCATAACACAAGCCGGAGAACTTCCCCAAATAATTCCTACAGCAGATCTTTTAGAAAAAATATCCAATCTTGATTTTAAAATGGTCAGTAATGAAAAACCCACCTCAACCCTTGGGAAGTTGTCCTAATGGTTAATTACCCTCGCTGTTAAAAAATTACATCCTATTTCCAATCTGAATTTGTCTAGCTTCAACTTCCAGTCATTGGATCATATTAGACTTTCTCTGCTAGACTGAAGAGACCATTATCAAATATTTTTCTCATGTAGGTACTTATAGACTATAATCAAGTCACCCTTGAACCTTGTCTTTGTTACGCTAAATAGACTGAGCTCCTTGAGTCTATCACTATAAAGACATGTTTTCTAATCCCTTAATCATGTCTTGTGGCTCTTCTCTGAACCGTCTCCAATCTAGCAACGTCCTTCTTGAATTGTGGACATCGGAACTGGGCACAGGATTCCAGCAGTGGTCACACCAGTGCCAAATACAGAGGTAATATAACCACCTTACTCCTACTCGAAATTCCCCAAATTTATACACACAGGATTACATTAGCCCTTTTGGCTACAGTGTTGCACTGGGAGCAAATGTTCAGCTGATTATCCATCACAACGCCCCAATCTTTTTCAGAGTCACCACTTCCCAGGATAGTGTCCTCCATTCTGTAAGTGTGGCCTGTATTCTTTGTGCCTAGATGTGTACATTTACATTTAGCCATTGTGATGCTCCCGGGGGTATCCAGGGCTTGGAGGCACCTTGCTACCACCTACCCTTAGTGTGAGGGAGCCTTGTCTGTGCCTGCCCAATTTCAACTCCCTGACACCCTGGACAACACAAACGTTTCCCCACCAGGCCCACGCAGGCCTCCCTCTCTCTCTACAGGTTAGCAATAGGCGCAGTTCTGCCCACAAGCTCACCAAGCATCTCCCTGGAGTATCCAGCCCCTGGTCCATGGGACACTTGTCCTATTCACAGATTTGTTGCTTCTAAAGAAGCCGTAACATCCCGGCTTACTAGTTCTATCTCAGATCACCACTCTGCTTAACACACAGCACTTAGATATGTTGATAGTGAAAACAAGTAAAAGTTTATTTAACAAAGAATGGGGATTCAAGTATTTTGGCTCCCTGGCCCCCACTGCTTCCCCCAACCAATGTCCCTGCCTCCCCCCCACTGCCTCCCCAGACTCCTGACCCACCCCCCATCGCTCCTGGCCCGCGCTGTTTCCCTGGGCTCCCCACCCAAAGCCCGGCTCCTGCTGCCTCCCCCGCATTTTCCCTACTGACTCCCCGAGCTCCAGGCAGGCTAGTCGAGACCCATACTCGAGCAGGTAGCTGCGGCTGCCAGTCGGCAAGGTAGGCATGTGACCTAGCAGGTTTCCCTGGGCCCCGTCTGGCGCAGAGCTGTGCTGCCAACCCAGTCTCGCTTCCCTGATCTGGGCAGCACCTACTGGCGCCTTTCTCAGGCATGTCCCTTCAGCCACGCTCAGCCTAACTCCCACCCTGGCAGAAATCTGGAGGGGCATGTGACTCCCGTGTGCCCCACGCATCGCCTATAAAATCTTGACTGGGGTGGAGAAAGTGATTAAGGAAGTGTTATTTTATCCCTTCCCATAACACAGGAACCCAATGAAATTAATAGGCAGCAGGTTTAAAACAAACAAAAGGAAGTACTTCTTCAGACAACGCACAGTCAACTTGTGGAACTCATTGCCAAGGGATGTTGTGAAGGGCAAAACAGTAACAGGATTCAAAAAAGAACTAGATAAGTTCATGGAGGATAAGTCCAACCATGGCTATTAGCCAAGATGGGCAGGGATGCACCCCATGCTCTGTGTCCCTAGCCTCTGTTTGCCAGAAGCTGGTAATGGACGACAGGGGATGGATCACTCAGTTATTGCCTTTGCTGTTTACTCCTTCTAAAGCACCTCCCATTGGCCACTGTCAGAAGACCGGATACCGGGCTAGATGATCATTGGGCTGACCCAGTATGGCCATTCTTACGTTGTTACGGTGATCTTCCCACTGATATTTCCAGAACTCCCATTATCAACCCTCATAGGAAAAGAACGGTGCAAGTGATACTTCCAGATCAAGGGGGAAAGCGTTTGTTTTCCTCTCCATCTAAGCAACACGCCTATTTTTTGTTGTTAATTTTCATAAAGAAACAATAAAAAAAATACCAAAAGGTAAACGACATGCAGCTTTGTAACATGCCCATTTAATAATAATTCATCTTTAAACAGCACATCACCGCCCCTGCGTGAGCTGCAGGCCTGTCACAGAATCAAAAGGTAGTCTGCTTGTTTGCGTTAGCTGCAAGACATAAAACTCGGGTTACATAGGTAGTGATGGGCCTTGATTAATCTTGTGATCTTTGCTCTGATAGGCTGATATCTGTAGAAAGACGAGAGGCTATTTGATACCTTATTACACTCCTGATCAGTTCCCACTACAGAAAGTGGCAGACAGACGTGTAGCCCAGGTGCCCTATACATAATACCTGGGGACACATAACACAGACAGCTGCTATCAGTACGGCCAAGGGGCTTCATCCTGTGCTGTGTTGGCACTTGAAGCTGCTCAGCACCTCACAGGACTGGGTTCAACGCTAGATACACTTGCTTCTAATTATGCAGCACATGCCCTGTATCGTGATCCTGCTGTATCTATTCCCCTGTGTACAGTATCTTGCATACCGTTCTGCATGATGTTCGGCTTTTCATGCTTAGTAGCTAGAGCTGGATACAAACAATTTTGACGTCGTGCACGATGGAACAGTTTTTTGTCAGAAAATAGAGTTTCATAGAAATCTAAACGTTTTGCAGGAATGTTTCAATGACCACATTTTTGATGGGAAGAAGTCAAAATGAAATGTTTAGATGATTGTTTCTATAAGAAAAAACATGTTCTTTTGACTTTATCAATACAATTCATTTCATTTCAACTTTTATATTATATTAAAATATTAATGTTAATAGTCAATTACATTTGCAATTTAGCGTATATGTCCTATTTAATATTTTATATACTGTGATAATGGTTCAACATTATCACAATATTTCAATGATTCCAAATAGGAATTTTTCAGACCCTTAATTCTGCAGGAAATTTAAAAACATTGGGTTTTCATTCGGATTTAGAACGAGGTTATTTTTTTTCAGATTTCCCAAGGAATAGCTCTGTTGCTAGTTCCCAGTGTTGCCGACTCTCATGCTTTTGTGATGAGTCTCATGATAATTATTGTTTTCCTTAAATCCCCAGCTCCTGGAGTCAAGTGGAGATGGGATGCTTTCAGCCTTCATTTTTAAAGAAAAAGTAAGTTTCTAGCCCTTGTGGCTGTGGAGAAGGCTTCAACATGTGACCCCTAAAGGCTCAAAAAGCAGAAGGCAAATAAAAACCCCAAATCTATTATTTTTACATAATCTCATGATTTTTGGGGAGCCTGGTTCATGATGTTTGACCATTTGGGGTTGGCAATACTGGTGATAGGATGGGGGGGGCTTTTCTCCAGTTGCTGAAACCCTCCCTTACCAAAGTGTGTTTGTCCCAGGCACTGTGAATAACCTGCAGGCCTAATAGCTTCTGGCAACCACTCCTCACGTGGTATCCCAAGAGCATTGCTGCTTTTTTGCTGGTGAAGACCTTGTACTAAATAAGACAACAATTTTCTGGAGACTGTGTGCCACGGGGAAAACGTGTTAACAAAAAACAGGCCCTGAGAGAATTACACAATACCAGTTATGATACTTTTTCCTACATAGGCTCCCATCCCCCGACCAGGGACTCTTGCATGTTGGGGAATTTGGGAACTTTGCTGCAGAGAATTTTGGATGCACCTGCTGTTGCTTTTGATGTGCAAGTCAGCAGTTCTCTCTCAAGGCCCGCACCCTGACATTTGATGCTGTGTGCTTTTGTGAGCCATGTAATTCTAAATCTGAAGGGCTTGCACTGTATATGAAAGCGTTGTCCAGGGGCTCGGCGACAGTGCGTGAAAATGTTTGGCTGGAGCAAATCGTGTGTATGAAACATGCTCTTCGTTGCCAGTGTATGCCCACTCACCAACCTATCCGCTTACCCATTTGACCTGGGACCCTTAAAGGGCAGGTCATCGATTATAGGGTAAGAAAGGACCACTGTGATTATCCAGGTGTAACTTCCTGTATAACACTGACCATAGTTTGAACATGAGCAGATCTCTTAGAAAAACATCCAGTCTTGATTTAAAAAGTGTGGGTGATGGAGACTCCACAACAACCCTTGGTAAGTTGTTCTCGTGGTTAATTACCCTCCCCGTTGAAAACCTGTGCCCCATTTCCAGTCAGATTTATTTGTCTTCTGCTTTCTGAGCCTTTAGTGCCCACTTGTCACATTTTCAAGCTTTTTCTATGCAACCATGGGGGCTAGAAACATACTTTTTTAAATCAAGGCTGATAGTCTCATGTTATCAGCAGAATCCAGAAGTGGGGCTTTAAGAAAAACACGAACGATCATGAGACTCGCCACAAAATCGTAAGCGTTGGTAATGCCGCAGTGCCAGGCTGTCCCCAATTAATGCAGATGACAGAGTTCTCAGAGATGTCAGTAAAAAGTCACAGTCAGGAGGGGTGGTTTTGTTTTTGTTTTTGTTTTACGTATTGTAGACTGATGTCCAAGCTGTTCTCTACGTCATACTCTTTGAAAGGCAGCCAAATTCCATCAAACTATCCTGATTCCTTCCTGGATTTCTATGCTGCTGAGAACGTCTTTGAGATTTTGGAGCCATCTGCAAGCCTGTGGAAGTGATCCTTGCCTTCTACATTTAGGGGCTGCTCCTGACCTAGAGCAAATCTGCATCGTAGCAATCTATTGCTCGATGCGATAAACTATTTATAGTTTATGCAATAAACTGTTTTTGCTTGATTAAATTTCAGCTGGAGTGCCTAGGATAGCAGCACACAAAATAAATTCAAGTACAAAGCCCAGAAACGTTGGGGCGGAAAGAGGGGAAAAAATACTATATGCAAAAACTTAATCATTCAGACAGCTACAAACATATTATTCCTGGCCATCATAGAATCATAGCGGGAATCACATTATAGCAATAATCTCCGATTTGTAAAGAATAATGGCTTAAGGAGCTTATAACCTCAGGTTATCACCATGTCACACACGTTCCTATCATTGTAGTCAGTCAGATGAAACACCATCATTTGGGATCCCAGTTTACAGAGTGCACAGAAATGACCCAGCTCGAATGCCATTTTCCAAGCGCCGTAGCCAGGCTTTTTTAATCTCTCTGACACAATGAGAGACCGTGTGTTGCTCATTAACATAGAGGGAATAGGCTGTACTAAACCTAAGGGTTCAATTCGTTAACAATTAAAAGCATTTAGTCAAGGCCGTGTCCCCGGCAACACATTATTATTCGTGATCAACTGGGCAGATTTACCACAAGATCCATGGAGAAGGATTAAATATTGCAGAAAGATTAGTATCTGCTTGCAGCTCGTTGAGGCGGGCTTTTAAATGAGGCCAGTCCTTTTGGGAATGGTACGAAGCAAGCCTAGCACTGCTCGATGCTACGGTAGTTATTGTTTGGCTTGGCAGAATTCGATTTTTATTTTTTTTATAATTTTGACAGATATCAATGTTTGTTTTTAAGCATTTTTTTCATTTTCATCAAAGTTACCTTTCCACCATCGTGGGAAATTGGGTGGGTGGGGCAGACTATAATTTAATGACAGCAGACATTGAGATTCAAAAGGTTAAAGATTTATAACTGATAAAACACAAATTGTTGATGTCACATGTCAAAACAAACAAAGTAAATATCTTTAAAACAAACTCTAATATGTTTTCTCAAGCAGCATTTGTCATACTTTCCCTATCTGTAAATTCTGATGATTTCCAAAGGAAATATTTTTCCGTCAATTTGCATGCGTATGGTGAAATTGACACGTACCGAGAAAAATCTAAACCTTCCAAACCTAGCTATGATGTAACAAATCACTGGCCAACTATACATGCTGTTGCTGTGCTCAACTTATCTGCAAGTGTGCAGGCCGGGGGGCAGAATTACCTTCTGCTAAAAGTTTGCTGATCTCTACCACTTGAACGAAAGGAAAGTCTCCAGTAGCTGTCAGAAGCAATCAGATTTTTGTATGGTTTCTCGTGACCAGCCAGTAGAGGGGGCATAATCCTAAACACACAAGCAGATCCGATGCCTGCCAATGGAGGGCAGTGGGGAGCGGATGCTCCTGGGGTTTCAGACAAGTGTCTGGTATTGACACTAGTGACAAATTGTGTGCACATCATAGTGGGTGGTTTTACACCCATTTGGGATCATGGGAAGCATGCTGTTTTGATCGGTCCAAGCTACTAGTGGGTTCCCTTCAGTGACACTCCTAAATCATCCTTGTTCTGAGTTCCTCTCCCCGTGGTCAGAACTGTGGAATAGACACTTCCACCTTGCGTGCATTCTACTTGTTGATGGTAGGACTTGCAGCTTCCTGCCTTTTCTTCGCATTAATCAGAGTCTTGTTAAGTTTTTCTTTCTTATTCCTGCCCCTCTGCATTTCTGAGTTCACCAAGAAGCCGTAGGAACAGATCACAGTGAGAGATGCTACTCGCATGGTATGTTGAACCCGGGCAGCAGCAGGAGCAACCTAGTCATTTCATCCACAACAGAGGCTCATGCAAGCACCTGGATTGAACCGCCGGATATTTTTGAGTTTGAGGCTCATCAGCAGGAACAATATTTGATTCTTACACATAGTATCTGAGCATGTGATGATCTTTAACATATTTATCCCCACAACATCCCTGTAAATTGAGGCAGTGCTGTTATCCCCATTTTACAGACACAGAGAGATTAAGTGAATTGCCGGAGGTCTTCTGAGTCCTAGCCTGCACCCTGACCTCTGGACCAACCTTCCTCTCCTTACGTTGGATACCTTGAATTTCCAGCTGTCTGGCAGAGTGCATTCCACAGACGAAAAATGCATTCCTGTAATAAAAAGGAACTACTTTCCTGGAGGGCAGGAAGGCTCTAGGACAGCAGTTTCATAGGGACTAGAGCTGGTCAGGAATGCTTGGACAGAATATTTTCCATCAGAACATGTCGATTTGTCAAAAGCAAAATGTTTTGAGGACATCGTGTCCATTTTGATAACTTTTTTTTGGAGGGGGAAAGGGAACAGGCCTTTTCAGAGCCGAATGTTTTAATTTTTCCATTTCAGAGAGTCCTTTTGTTTCAAGTTTTATTTCTATTTTCTATTATAGGGTATATAATGTAAAATTTAAGTAAAAAATGGCATGAAAAATTGCAATTTTATCAAAATGAAACATGAAAAAATGTTTTTCCCCAGAACTTTGTTTCATGGGAAATTTGTTCTTTAGATTTTCCCTTTCTGAACGTACAAGTTTTTGCAATTGTGAAATTTCCCGCAAAACGGAAAATCCAGTTCCTGCCCTGCTGTAATAGAGCCCTTTGCTGTGCAACCACCAGTGAACACTAGAGGCAAATTAATCTCTGGCATACTCCGCTTCAGTCAATGGAATTACACCAGGGACGAAGGTGGCCCAGTGGAAATCCAATAGTATAAATTTGTGCTTTTTCTGTTACCTGTTAATTGTACATCTGGAGAACAGAGAAGCATTTAAGTGGAGCAAAGGGAGACAGAACAGAGACTGAAATGAAGTTGGCGATGCAGAAGTGTGGTTGTCATACTGCTAAGTGGGACTCATCACCAGATAACAGGGCTAATAAAGGTGTATTCTGATTGAACTAGTAGGAGGCATAATAGAGGAAAGCAATTTGTGTATATTTTTAAAGGTCACCTTTTCAGTAAGTTTCTGGATTTTCCCACTGACAAAATAGGTTTATTCACTGAGCAAATATGAAATTCTGCTTTTTATAACCAGCTAATCAAAAAGGGCCGATCCTGCTCTCATTTGAGGCAATGACAAATGTTCCATAGATGTAGCTGAGAGCAGGACCCAGACCAGACATTATATATATATATATATATATATATATATATATAAAATATTCATTTATTTCTTAACTGAATGGATCGTTTATTGTGTTCAAAATGGCTAGCTGGTTACAGTGGGTGGTGATTTTCTCCGGATGTTGCCTCTGGGTAGCTATACCATTTGTACAGTGCCATTGGAGGACCATTTACTCACCCAACCAGTCCACTCTGCTCAATTCTGATTTTCCTCTTTTCAGTTTTGGAAGTAGGGGCCAAATGTCCCCGAAGTGACAATTCTGAGGTTTTACCCCACAGCTCGCTGAGGATGACCAATGAAAACTCAGATGCGGCTCTCCACCTCGAGCACAGTTGGCTTCAGATTCTCTCCTCTAAAATCTCTAAGGGTCTGGCAAGAGAGAAAGTGGAGTCCTGGGGGCTGTGGTTCTGACGCAAAAGCCAACGTTAGACAAGAGAAGCAGTTGTCAGTGT
This sequence comes from Natator depressus, assembly GCF_965152275.1. Classification (NCBI taxonomy): domain Eukaryota; kingdom Metazoa; phylum Chordata; order Testudines; family Cheloniidae; genus Natator; species Natator depressus. The sequence goes on along the minus strand of NC_134237.1, from coordinate 133,953,150 downwards.
AGCTCCCTCGGCGTTTGTGCTAGAGCCGATGGATGAATGGAATAAGCACAGCACATTGTTCGTTGCTCGTCAGGGGTAACCTTTACTCAGGATTTCGTTAAGTGACTTTGGTGTAGATGCGGGGAGAGGAGAAGAGTGACGTTGGCTGGAGCCAGGCATAGCGCGGTAACAACTGCCAGTGCTCCCTTCACTGACACAACCACCCACATCAGCAGAACGTAATGGCTCCTCAAGGGGGAAATCCCTCTGTTTTTTTCAGTCCAGGAGCCAAAGCTTCCCTGGTGACCAATGCCAGCTGGTTCACTGACCACTCTTCCAGTAGCAAATGGGGGTCTCCTCTCGGGGGCCAGCTGACCTAGCCTCAGGCTGGCTGCAGCTCCCTCCACTCTGAGTATAATTGACGGGGCGGAAGCTGGAACAAACTCAATTAAGCAGCAATCTGACTGTTAATTACAGAACAGAGTAGTTATTCGTGTATCCCAAAGATGGCTAATGGCTTTTGAATTTCTTAGCACTTGGGAAGCTGTATTATTTATTTAGAGAAGTGCTTTGAGATCATTGGATGAACAGCACTCTATAATCCTCAGATCAATGGAAGATTATTATTACTCAGAATGTGGGGCAAAAGAACAGATTGCTCGTACTCGTTATTTGTTTTAGCCTCAAGAAAATAGATGAGGAGGGGAAAATATCTGCGAGGCATACCACTTAAGAAGCTATGAAATCAACTCCAGCCGTGAAGTTTCCAGGCCATGGATAGCTCTGGGGTTTAAATGTGTTAATGCCGCATGGAGGGACATGCCCTCGCCCGCTTCCCCTCTGAGACAAACACTCCATGCCCCCTTCACGCAGCGAGGCAGAGTGTGTCGAGGGAAACGGGCCTCAGACTTAAAAGAGAATTATGTATTTATCCCGGTGTGAGAGGCATTCATTAAGGCTGTAGCCGGAAACCAGTTTGGCATTTGTAAACTGAGTTTAGAGGCTGCTGCTACCGCTCCGGAAGCCGATGAAACGTGGGTGGGATGTTTTACAAAGTGCTGCGGTTGTGGGGTTGAAACCAATGAGTGTGAAATGCCTGGGGTGACATTCTGGCAAATGTCTATCACTGGCAAAACTTCCATTGGCTTCAGTAGGGCCAGGATTTCAGCCTCGGCCTGCTTCAGTGCTTCCTAGCGGATCTGTAGCAAAATGCACCTGGCTCCAGATCTATCCCAAGGGAAAGGCAGTTGGGCAGCTACCTCTGGCCCCACATTGTCTGCGGCTCTTGTTGTCAGCAGCCACTTGTAACTAGACAACGCCTGTCCTGCGCTCTGGAGGCCCCTCCACTCCCTTGCCTCTGCAGACGGGCCACTCTTGTAGGCTGAGTAGCTGGGTCTGTTATAAATAGGTCATCACCGGGGACTAGGAGACATTGGAGCCCAACGGGGAAAGGCTGCGGCTAAGCAGAGCCAGCTAGCCTGGAGCAGGCTGTGTCACCACATGCCTTTCACACAGGCCTCTGGACCTGAGTGGCCCTGGTGCCTGTTAGTCCCTGTGGAAACTGTAGTGTCCCAATGAGCTGCTGACCCTCAGGTCCTGGCTTTCAGTGGTGGGGGCTTCTAATTTGCACATTGTAGGCCCTTTTCTCTATGGCGTGACCCCTATTATTTATATTGCCGTAGCACCTATTGTGCTAGGCACTGTACATGCCCATAGTAACAGACCGTCACTGCCTGGGAGAGTTAACAATTGACACAGACAGGAGAGATGAAAAAGATGGGAGGAAACCTGTATTAGTATCCCCATTTTACAGATGGAGAACTGAGGCATAGAGAGACTAAGACCTGTTCTACACTTAAAAACAAGATCAACCTAGCTACGTCACTCATGGCTGTGCAAAATCCCCTCTTCCCCTCCAAGTGCCATGATCAGGTCAACGTAACCCCTAGACATGGCTAGGTCGATGGGAGAATTCTTTCATCACCTAGCTACTGTTTCTCAGAGAGGTGGGTTAACTATATCAACCAGAGCCAACAAACAAACAAACAAACAACAAAAACCCCAACACACCACAACAGCCACCTATCTACATAGGAAGTGTCTATGCTATGGGATTACACTAAGATTTTTCATCTACCAAAAAACTGAGTCATAGAAAAATTTGGGGAACGGTTTCCAATCTAAAAAAAATGTGGGAACCCCCGCTCCCCCCCCAAAAAAGGTTGAGAAAGCAGAGTTTTTAATGTTAAAAAAAAATCTGGGTTTTGGGTGGAGGACGACAGGAGGAAAAGATACTTTGCAACAACAAAATATTTTATTCAGAAGATTGACAGCTGAGCACCAAACCCACCCAACTCATCACAGGGGGACGCTTGGTATGTATCGAATGGGGCAGCAGGGGGCTGAACAGTATTGGAGTTGGAGGGCAAGGGCAAAAATTCGTTGATGCTCACAGGAGGAGGATTTCTGCCTACTCTGTGGCAGATTGCACCTGAATTCTGCAGCAAGATTCTGAAGCAGCAGCTTCTGTCTGTTAAAAATTGAGGTTTTCATTGAGGACATGGCTATAACTAGGTTTGAAAGGATGAGCTTTTTAGCAGTAAATGTCACGCAGACTGACTGAAAAATGTTTCCGTCAATAATAATCCAAATTTACAGTAGGGAAAGGAAGAAAAAATTGCGTATTCGTTTGATTTGAAGAGATTTACTTTCTGTATTTTGACAGGTGATGCTGACGGTTTCTGTTTTAACGATTATAAAGCCTTCACTTTTCGAATCTCATTGCCTACTGTCATTGAAATAATTGTCTGACCTCCTCCATTGTCTGCCCCCCAGAATTTCCTGTGAAAATATAAATTGATAAAAATAAAAAAGTTTAAAAATAAACAGTGATCTTCTCCACTGAAATAAGAATTGAATTCTGACAAACCTATATATAGTTTGACTCCCCCGGCTGGGTTGGTGGCAGAAAGAACTGAATCCCAGAGCCGTAGATTTAAAAGCATGAGCCTCTACTACCTGAGCTCAAACCATCACCTCTCTTAAATTCAGGCAGAAGGCCAATCACAAACCTCGGTATGGTCGAGCTGCAAGAGCAGGACTGAGAGTCACCCCGTGTGAGCCTGGGTTTTAAGGGGAAAATGAATAATGCACAAAGCATAGAAGGCCCTGGATCTTGTTTGCTGTTGAATTCAATTTATTTTACCTTATCCTCACAGTTTCAATTTTGTATTGGTGCATAAATGCTTCTTAGAAGTTGTCAGGAGGTGAAAGCTACAGGATTTAATAGCTGGATTAGAGATGGATTTCAGCTCCTAGGAAGGGATTGGAGACAAATGGGGATTGTGGACTAAAGCACCATGGCTAAATGTTTCTGTTAAAATGATCAGCGGTGAAATAGTCAATGGTGTTGACATTTGAGCTACCATCCTTAGGTTCCAGAGTTATCAACCCATTCAGATAAATAATACAGTTCTCTTTTGCAAAAGCTATTGTTTCAGGCTCCTTTACAGACTCAGGAAGACAACACTGCATTAGTAACATGAGGGTTAGATTTTCAAACATTATTCACAGCCATAAGTAAAGATTTTTTTTTTTTAAGCAAGCTTGGATCCTGGAGGACAATTCAGAGGCAAGGGGTGGATTCCATGGCTACTGAATGCACAGGGTCTTGGGTTTGGCTAGAACAGTGGGATTAACTCAGTGACCTATAGAAAGTCAATCATCTGCTTAGTAATTGTTTCAGGTTTTTTTCAGATATGAAAGAGGAAAAAAACCTCTTTGTACAAATGATTGTTTGGAGAAAGGTCACGCCAATTTGTACATGCTAATCAGTGGTGCACACATCAATTATATTTTCTTCTTTTCAGTAGTATCTGTGTCTTGCAAATGCACCAAAACTGAGCAGGGTACCCCCAAAGAAATCACAAGCCAAGATGGATTTGCCTTTTTTGATCGCTCTGACCAAAGAGAAGATTTTTTCCTTGGAACTTTGCCAGTACCAGCCAAAACAAGGCAGCCCTCCTGAAATCTCTCTAGGTCCTTTTGAGTCTGGCGTTTATTTTTTCCTGGGATGTCTTATAAATCCATCTATATGAGGGTGTGCTGGGGCAGAAGCTGGTTTAGCACCCCGTCATCCAAATCCCCTCAGTATCCATCAACGGAGACCTGTTTGCAAGACAGGCAGCGGATGCCAATTAACTACATAGAGATGCAGCTGAGGAGCTAATTGGATGGCAGGAACCCCAGCAGCTGGGACTATATAAGCAGACAGGAAGGAGGTGCTAGGGAGGAGAGTATACTGGCTGCTTTTCCCAGAAGTGGAAGTGGAAGTGGAAGTGGAAGTGGAAGTGGAAGTGGAAGTGGAAGTGGAAGTGGAAGTGGAAGTGGAAGTGGAAGTGGAAGTGGAAGTGGCTAGCTGCTGACTGTAAGTAGTATGTAAATAACACTCCAGGCTGTGGGATGTAATAAAGCACAGGGGTGATTAAGACCACGGGGAGTTGTGGCAGAGTCAATCACTGTGGCTGAAAAGACACTCAGGGGACCACACCCTGGTGTTTGCTGCACCACGGTGAAAATAAGAAACGTGTTCATTTGCCCCACGGGAGGTAAAGTATCTTTGTGCACTATCAGTCATGTGAATATGATAATGTGAGAGACCAAAAGTAATATCAAGGGAGAATGGTCCCAATCTTCAAAAGCGGGCTCTGATTTTGGTGGCCTCGTTTTTGTGTGCTCAGCTTGTGAAAATCTGTCCCATTTAAGGCATCTCAAGTGCTGAATGCCAGCATCTCCTGCTGACTTCAGCAGACTCTGCAGATTCTCTGAAAACCAGTCCCCAGGCTGTCAAGTTGAAGAGCCTGAGAAAATTCTTGGATTCTCCTGGGCCTCAAATGGTGCCACATATCAGCCTTCCCTGAGGGCTAGTGAAATTTTTCCAGTAGCTTTGCTAGTTGCTGAGTTGGCCACCGCAGCACTGCCAGACAGCTGGGGACAGGAAGTGAAGAATACAGAGCCCCTTTGCAGAGGTCAGTGCTGTCAGTGGTGCTAGCTCTTAATCTTCATTAGATGTTGAGGAACCAAAGCAGTGGGCTTGGGTAGGTGCCCTGTTCTAAACAGGATAGAACAGCAAAACCAAGGGAAGAGATCTGTCGCCAGATCTTTTGACCTGAATGTTTTACACAGTGTGTATCCAACTGTTGGCCTCCTCCTGGGCCTTTCTTGCCAAGCTAATATCCCTTAGGGCAGTGGCTCTCAAACTTTTTTAATGGTGACCCCTTTCACATAGCAAGCCTCTGAGAGCGACCCCCCTTATAAATTAAGAACACTTTTTTGTATATTTAACACCATTATAAATGCTGGAGGCAAAGCGGGGTTTGGGGTGGAGGTTGGCAGCTCATGATCCCCCAAGGAATAACCTCATGACCCCCTGAGGGGTTCCAACCCCCAGTTTGAGAACCCCTGCCATAGGGGAATCCAAGCAAGCAGTGTGTGATTCCCCCAAATTTCAGCCTGGGGATGGGAAACCTAGGAAACATTTGCATGCTAATACAGAAACAGGTTGGAGGGCTCCTTGAAGGATTCAGTAACCAGGCCTGGCTTTGCAGAGGCAGCAGGCAGTGTAAAACGTAAGGGGAAGCAGGCAAGATGGCTGGATGTGAAAAAGAAGGGCATTTAGTGGATGTTTCAGAGACACTGTAGTCCAGAAGCCTGAGCATGGGATGGGCAGCCAGGAACTCATCTTGTAAGAGACTATCTACGGAGCACCTGGGAGGTGCGATTCCCAGCACGGGTAGAGAGATGCGTGCTTGCTTGATCCAGCTAGCATGCTAAAAATAGCAGCGTGGCCATGGTGGCCCAGGCAATAGCGTGGGCTAGCTGTGCCAGTACAATCCCACCCAAGTCTCGGGGTACCTACTTGGGCAGCTAGCCTGCATCGGCACTCACGCCACTGCATCCCGCTGCCATTTCTCGGGTTAGCTCGAGCAGCCCTGGCAGGTGTCTGGCTTCACCTCGCAGCTGCTGTGTAGACGTATCCTAAGTGACTCCGTGTGATGCTGGGCAAATCACTCCACCTTTTGGTTTCCTCAGTTTCCCCTCTCTATAAAATGGGATCAGTGCTGCTTATTCATCTCACCAGGGTGAGGCCAGGGGTTGTTAGAGCCCAATCCTGTGAGCTGCTGAGTCTTACGCTGAGATCAGTGGAAGCTGATGGTGCTTATACCCAATTTAAGTTCTTTGGTATATATCTGATCGGTGGCTGTAAAGTAACCTGTCAATATGCAGCATTATATATGTGTTTATGAAAAATACCCCATTCATGTCTGCAAAGTGCTTCGATACCTTCTTTTGGTGTAATTGTGATTTATTATCATTGTTACTCATTTGCATTACACTTTGGGATGTGACATGACCTGGGTAGTAAATGTATGTATTGTTACTGTGAGAGCCTGTTCCAGAAGCACATTTCTCTGAGCATCGGGGACTGTCGGCTCTGCAGCCAGGGAATATTTGCATTCTACAGCCCCGCCGCACCAGCACACCAAACATGAGACTGTTTTTGTCACACCAAGAAGCTTAAGTTGTCGTCAGCTGATCACGCTGTCAGCTAAAGAATTTGAGAACTCCCCCCTAGAGTGCAAGTGAGGGGAAATTATGCTCAAGTAATTGTGCTCGGTTACATCTGGAGATGGTCTAAGGAGTAAGTTAGAATGATAATGTCAATACTTATTGCCTGTATGAATAAATCTCATCACATTTCCTTAACATTATCTCCTGTGTGAGTATCACAGAGGAATAGACAATTTATCCTGAAAGTGCCTAACTGGAAACATAAGGCTGTTCCGATGCCTATTGGTAGTTGTTAGGATATAGATATTCCAGCCTGTCTGTGAAGGCCTATACTCTAAGAATTTAGGTGTATTCTTATCACTTAGCTAGTTACAGAGGTATAAAAGAGAGAATCAAAATCACTGTCTGCCGGTGTAAGGGCCATCTCTTACTGTGATAGTCTGAGGCCCTGTGCTTAGGCTCAGATCTCTGGCTAAGCAGCAGAGGCAGCCATAAGCTGGGAAGTGACCGGTCACATCCTCACATTCCAAACTAGTCACATTGAAATAAGGCAATCTGGGGCTGTTAGAAAGGTGATCTGATCTATCCCCTCCAGAGGAAGGGAAGAGCCTAGAGGATGTAAAAGGAAGTTTAGTTTGATAGTTTTCTGTTTGGTAAGAAGTCACTTATCAATAGACACAGCTGGGAAACCCTTATGTCTTTTTTCAGAGTAACAGCCGTGTTAGTCTGTATTCGTAAAAAGAAAAAAGAAAAGGAGTACTTGTGGCACCTTAGAGACTAACCAGTTTATTTGAGCATGAGCTTTCGTGAGCTACAGCTCACTTCCGATGAAGTGAGCTGTAGCTCACGAAAGCTCATGCTCAAATAAACTGGTTAGTCTCTAAGGTGCCACAAGTACTCCTTTTCTTTTTTCTTTTTCCTTATGTCTTTATAGATGTAGTTGTGAAATCCTCACTTCTGTATTGTTTTGTCATTATAGTTCCCACTTTGCTATTCTTTATTTGCATGGTCTCTGTCTGGTTCTGTGATTGTTTCTGTTTGCTGTATAATTAATTTTGCTGGGTGTAAACTAATTAAGGTGGTGGGATATAATTGGTTAAATAATCATGTTACAATAGGTTAGGATTGGTTAGTTAAATTTCAGGAAAATGACTGGTTAAGGTATAGCTAAGCAGAACTCAAGTTTTACTATATAGTCTGCAGACAGTCAGGAAGTATGGGGGAGGGGGGGAATGGAATCCTGTTTTGCTAAGGGGGGGAATGGGAACAGGGTCACAGGTAAGGCTCTGTGGTGTTAGAGCTGGGAAGGGGGACACTAAGGAAGGAAACTGGAATCATGCTTGCTGGAAGTTCACCCCAATAAACATTGAATTGTTTGCACCTTTGGACTTCAGGTATTGTTGCTCTCTGTTCATGCGAGAAGTAAGCGGGTGAAGGAAAAAGCCCCCTAACAGTAGTGGGTAAAGATCTGGGCTGGCTGATCTGCATCCACCCCAAAGGAAGAGAGCAATAACATTTTCATGGCTTAGCCAGATCAGGAGCTAGCAATGGGTGAATTTCAAGAGGCTGACTAGAAGTTCAGATCCCTAGCTGAAACCCTTTGGCCTGGAAAAGAGGGTATCAGGTCCTGTGGTGATGGGCAGCAGTACAGAACTGTGAGATAAGAGAGATCAGTTTGGGAACTTTCCCAGTAAAAGCTTTCTTAGGAGAAGAGTAGTGAGAGTTCAGACTGGTTTCTTCCCCGTCAGAAGTATATATTGCATCTAGTGGATCTAGTGAAATTTATTTTTTTCTATACAACTTTGCAAGTAGCAAAGTAGAGATTCATTATGGGGACAGCCCTAAAACCTACTTGCTTCAAAAGAATTCATTTAGCTCAAGCGATAAAAGCCTGTGTGTTTGGTGCTGAAGGACCCCAGTTCTAATGCTGACTCCCCAGTTAAATCAGATCCACACATATATCTACCTTAATAATTAGGTCTGTTTGCAGCATGTGATTTTGTTGCGCGTTGGGAGATTTTATGGTGTCCCAAGTAGGGCACCCAAAATCACTAGGTCACTTTCAAAAATCTTGGCTTAGATTTTAAATCCCAGCTGGAAAGCAGCACCTCCAACAGGCATAGGATAAAACCCCAGTGTGTGCTAGCCGCAGAACAAGTGTTGGGTCCCTTTCCGAGCAAAAATGATTTACAGGCACATGGGACATCCTGTATGTAAATATTGCTATCAGAGTGGGCTAGTCTGGTCCCTAGTCTAGTTTCCAATCATTATTCCCATTGCCAAAGAAAAACCCTGAAAGCCTGTATTAAAGAGAAGGTTATTGAATGCGGACTATTACCACTTGCACAATGCGTGTAGGCTTTTGTGCAATGAGTTCGGGGATTCTTAGCCTAGTTCCCACTGAGCAAGTGCCCACATCATACAAAACATTGTCACTGGGCATCTCAGCAGAGAGGTAATGGGTACCTGTTGAGAGCTGGGGGAGAAGCACATCAGCTGACGCTCTCAAGAAGAAGTCAGAAGTGCAGAAGACACTAAAGCTGCTCCCATGAATCGAGGACGTCTCTCACCACAGCTGTTCAGCCGAGCACTTCCCCCCTGTAGGCAATCAAAAGCTACACTGAAAGCCCCAGTCAAAGAGGAGTTGTTCCTCTCCCCTCTTATATTTAGGACATATGGCTAGGCCTGTGTGCCCGCCATGTCCAGGCCAGCATGCTGAAGGGCAGCTCTAGGGCTGCTGGAATTCCCCATCAGACAATTCCTTCTGTCTTAGTCACGTCTCCTCTTGAACCAGCATTACCCTCCTCTCATCCCTTTCAATTTAAGCAGCAACGTCAGGGTCTGCAGCAATATCTAGGCTTGAGCATTTTCTGGAGGAGAAGGCTCCATTGTGTTAATCTTTAGGTTGTCTCCCTGCCCTTCCCAGCACTCAGATGGGCTTGTCACTTAATGGCAACCTTCCCAGCTGCATTGAATGAAGTGTTCTGAGCAGACACAGGGAGGATGCCAGGTGTGGGGGATTTAACCACAGGACTGTCCCAGGGTGCCTGGGAACCTGGAATCATTTTGGCCTGTCTGGAAAATGGTCTGTATTTTAGCCTGGCTGGACACACTTACAAAAAACTGTATGGGGTGCATGTACCATAGTAAGGGCTGGCCACTGCCCCTTTTAATGCAGAAATGGGGAGATCTGCATACAGATGAGACTCAGGCCTGGTCTACACTTAAATTTAGGTCAGCATAACTATGGCATTGAGAGGGGTGAAAAATCTACCCTCCTGAGCGCTGTAGCTATGTCAGTTTAACCCCAGGTGTAGACACAGCTATGTTGGCAGAAGAATCATAGAATTGTAGGACTGGAAGGGACCTTGAGGTCATCTAGTCCAGTCTCCTACACTCAAGGCAGGACTAAGTATTATCTAGACCATCCCTGATGGGTGTTTGTCTAATCTACTCTTAAAAACTCGATTCCACAACCTCCCTAGCCAATTTATTCCAGTGCTTAGCCACCCTGATAGTTAGGAAGTTTTTCCTAATGTCCAACCTAAGCCACCCTGGCTGCAATTTAAGCCCATTGCTTTTTGTCCTATCCTCAGAGGTTATGGAGACTGTTTCATAGAATCATAGAATATCAGGGTTGGAAGGGACCCCAGAAGGTCATCTAGTCCAACCCCCTGCTCGAAGCAGGACCAATTCCCAGTTAAATCATCCCAGCCAGGGCTTTGTCAAGCCTGACCTTAAAAACCTCTAAGGAAGGAGATTCTACCACCTCCCTAGGTAACGCATTCCAGTGTTTCACCACCCTCTTAGTGAAAAAGTTTTTCCTAATATCCAATCTAAACCTCCCCCATTGCAACTTGAGACCATTACTCCTCGTTCTGTCATCTGCTACCATTGAGAACAGTCTAGAGCCATCCTCTTTGGAACCCCCTTTCAGGTAGTTGAAAGCAGCTATCAAATCCCCCCTCATTCTTCTCTTCTGCAGACTAAACAATCCCAGCTCCTTCAGCCTCTCCTCATAAGTCATGTGCTCTAGACCCTTAATCATTTTTGTTGCCCTTCGCTGGACTCTCTCCAATTTATCCACATCCTTCTTGTAGTGTGGGGCCCAAAACTGGACACAGTACTCCAGATGAGGCCTCACCAGTGTCGAATAGAGGGGAACGATCACATCCCTCGATCTGCTGGCTATGCCCCTACTTATACATCCCAAAATGCCATTGGCCTTCTTGGCAACAAGGGCACACTGTTGACTCATATCCAGCTTCTCGTCCACTGTCACCCCTAGGTCCTTTTCCGCAGAACTGCTGCCTAGCCATTCGGTCCCTAGTCTGTAGCGGTGCATTGGATTCTTCCATCCTAAGTGCAGGACCCTGCACTTATCCTTATTGAACCTCATCAGATTTCTTTTGGCCCAATCCTCCAATTTGTCTAGGTCCTTCTGTATCCTATCCCTCCCCTCCAGCATATCTACCACTCCTCCCAGTTTAGTATCATCTGCAAATTTGCTGAGAGTGCAATCCACACCATCCTCCAGATCATTTATGAAGATATTGAACAAAACCGGCCCCAGGACCGACCCCTGGGGCACTCCACTTGACACCGGCTGCCAACTAGACATGGAGCCATTTATCACTACCCGTTGAGCCCGACAATCTAGCCAGCTTTCTACCCACCTTATAGTGCATTCATCCAGCCCATACTTCTTTAACTTGCTGACAAGAATACTGTGGGAGACCGTGTCAAAAGCTTTGTTTCTCCCTCCTCCTTGTAACAACCTTTTATGTACTTGCAAACTGTTATCATGTCCCCTCTGTCTTCTCTTCTCAAGACTAAACAAACCCAATTTTTTCAATCTTCCCTCATAGATCATGTTTTTCGAGACCTTTCATCCTTTTTGTTGTTCTTCTCTGGACTTTTCCAATTTGTCCACATCTTTCCTGAAATGTGGCACCCAGAACTGGACCCAATACTCCATTTGAGGCCTAATCAGCGGGGAGTAGAGTGGAAGAATTACTTCTCATGTCTTATTTACAACACTCCTCCTAATACATTCCAGAATGATGTTTACTTCCCCCCCTCCCCCTAAAAACATTGATTGCTTACCGTAATTATTTGCTCCATTATCTTTCCAGGCACTGAAGTTAAACTAACTGGTCTGTAATTCCCCAGGTTGTCCTTATTTCTCTTTTTATAGATGTGCACTATATTTTCCCTTTTCCAGTTTCTGGAATCTCTTCTATTTTCCATTACTTTTAGAAGATAATCACTAATGGCTCCAATATCTCCTCAGTCAGATCCTTGAGTATTCTAGGATGTATTTCATTAGGCCCTGGTGACTTGACATCTAACTAGTCTAAGTAATTTTTAACTTGTTCTTTCTGCATTTTAGCCTCTGATCCTACCTCATTTTCACTGGCATTCACTATATTAGACGTCCAATCGCTACTAACCTTTTTGGTGAAAACTGAAACAAAAAGGTCATTTAGCACTTGTGCCATTTCCACATTTTCTGTTATTGTTTTTCCTCCCACGCTGAATAACGGGTCTACCCTGTTCTTGGTCTTCCTCTTGCTTCTAATGTATTTGTAGAATGTTTGTTACACTTTGTCTCTAGCTCATTTAATCTCGTTTTGTGCCTTGGCCTTTCTGATTTTGTCCCTACATACTTGTGTTATTTGTTTATATTCATCCTTTGTAATTTCAGAGTTTCCACCTTTTCGGAGGACTCTTTGTTTGTTTTTTGTTTCAGATCATTGAAGACCTCCTGAATAAGCCAGGGTGGTCTCTTGCCATACTTCCTATCTTTCCTACGCAGTGGGATAGTTTCCTTTTGTGCCCTTAATAATGTCTCTTTGAAAAACTGCCATCTCTCATAGAACAGAGGGAAGAGAGACAAGTGAGAATAAGGAGGTGCCCAGGGCAGTTATTTATATTGCTTATCAGATAGCAGCAGCTCCACAAAAGAAACATTTCTGTCGCTTTGAGGACAGAAAAAAGCAAGAGAGGATAATGATCTGATAGCTAACCTGCCCATGAAGGAGAAAGCAGACAATGGTTGCTTGATTTTCTATTGTACTACTTCAGATTGCAGTGTCAGATCTGGGAAAGAAGGAACATGCTGCCTGGGCTAGGGACAGGCTGAAATCATACCAAGGATGGGAGAGGAGTTAGATGCAGGTCTCTGGCATCTGTAAGGCCCAGCAGGTCTCAAACTGTGGCCTGCAGACATGGTAGGCAGCAGACATCTCCATGCTGCTACAGCTAGTTTGCACTCCACTCTCTACAACCTGGTGAGGACATAACCCACAGGAAGTCCCGCCTCAAGGTGTCTGACAGGCAGCAGCCTCATTGCTCCTGATTGGCTCTCTGCCCTATATAAAACCAAGGGGCATTCTAGGAAGTGTCCAGGTAAGAGAGTGGAATTTTTTTTTTGGTGTAGTGGCCATGACTGTTCCTGTTCTTGAGCTCCTGGTATTGACCTCAGCTTGATTTGGACCTTGCCTTAGAATATCATAGAATATCAGGGTTGGAAGGGACCTCAGGAGGTCATCTAGTCCAACCCCCTGCTCAAAGCAGGACCAATCCCCAATCAAATCATCCCAGCCAGGGCTTTGTCAAGCCTGACCTTAAAAACTTCCAAGGAAGGAGATACTACCACCTCCCTAGGTAACGCATTCCAGTGTTTCACCACCCTCCTAGTGAAAAAGTTTTTCCTAATATCCAACCTAAACCTCCCCCACTGCAACTTGAGACCATTACTCCTTGTCCTGTCCTCTTCTACCACTGAGAATAGTCTAGAACCATCCTCTCTGGAACAACCTCTCAGGTAGTTGAAAGCAGCTATCAAATCCCCCCTCATTCTTCTCTTCTGTAGACTAAACATTCCCAGTTCCCTCAGCCTCTCCTCATAAGTCATGTGTTCCAGACCCCTAATCATTTTTGTTGCCCTTCGCTGGACTCTCTCCAATTTATCCACATCCTTCTTGTAGTGTGGGGCCCAAAACTGGACACAGTACTCCAGATGAGGCCTCACCAATGTCGAATAGAGGGGAACGATCACGTCCCTCGATCTGCTCGCTATGCCCCTACTTATACATCCCAAAATGCCATTGGTCTTCTTGGCAACAAGGGCACACTGCTGACTCATATCCAGCTTCTCGTCCACTGTCACCCCTAGGTCCTTTTCCGCAGAACTGCTGCCTAGCCATTCGGTCCCTAGTTTGTAGCTGTGCATTGGGTTCTTCCGTCCTAAGTGCAGGACCCTGCACTTATCCTTATTGAACCTCATCAGGTTTCTTTTGGCCCAATCCTCCAATTTGTCTAGGTCCCTCTGTATCCTATCCCTCCCCTCCAGCGTATCTACCACTCCTCCCAGTTTAGTATCATCCGCAAATTTGCTGAGTGTGCAATCCACACCATCCTCCAGATCATTTATGAAGATATTGAACAAAACCGGCCCCAGGACTGACCCCTGGGGCACTCCACTTGACACCGGCTGCCAACTAGACATGGAGCCATTGATCACTACCCGTTGAGCCCAACAATCTAGCCAACTTTCTACCCACCTAATAGTGTATTCATCCAGCCCATACTTCTTTAACTTGCTGACAAGAATACTGTGGGAGACCGTGTCAAAAGCTTTGCTAAAGTCAAGAAACAATACATCCACTGCTTTCCCTTCATCCACAGAATCAGTAATCTCATCATAGAAGGCAATTAGATTAGTCAGGCATGACCTTCCCTTGGTGAATCCATGCTGACTGTTCCTGATCACTTTCCTCTCGTGTAAGTGCTTCAGGATTGATTCCTTGAGGACCTGCTCCATGATTTTTTCCGGGGACTGAGGTGAGGCTGACTGGCCTGTAGTTCCCAGGATCCTCCTTCTTCCCTTTTTTAAAGATTGGCACTACATTAGCCTTTTTCCAGTCATCTGGGACTTCCCCTGTTCGCCACGAGTTTTCAAAGATAATGGCCAAGGGCTCTGCAATCACATCCGCCAATTCCTTCAGCACTCTCGGATGCAACTCGTCCAGCCCCATGGACTTGTGCACATCCAGCTTTTCTAAATAGTCCCTAACCACCTCTTTCTCCACTGAGGGCTGGCCATCTACTCCCTATGCTGTGACGCCCAGCGCAGCAGTCTGGGAGCTGACCTTGTTTGTGAAGACAGGCAAAAAAAGCATTGAGTACATGAGCTTTTTCCACATCCTCTGTCACTAGGTTGCCTCCCTCATTCAGTAAGGGGCCCACACTTTCCTTGGCTTTCTTCTTGTTGCCAACATACCTGAAGAAACCCTTCTTGTGACTCTTGACATCTCTTGCTAGCTGCAGCTCCAGGTGCGATTTGGCCCTCCTGATATCTTTCCTACATGCCCGAGCAATATTTTTATACTCTTCCCTGGTCATATGTCCAACCTTCCACTTCTTGTAAGCTTCTTTTTTATGTTTAAGATCCGCTAGGATTTCACCATTAAGCCAAGCTGGTCGCCTGCCATATTTACTATTCTTTCGACTCATCGGGATGGTTTGTCCCTGTAACCTCAACAGGGATTCCTTGAAATACAGCCAGCTCTCCTGGACTCCCTTCCCCTTCATGTTAGTCCCCCAGGGGATCCTGGCCATCTGTTCCCTGAGGGAGTCGAAGTCTGCTTTCCTGAAGTCCAGGGTCCGTATCCTGCTGCTTACCTTTCTTCCCTGCGTCAGGATCCTGAACTCAACCAACTCATGGTCACTGCCTCCCAGATTCCCATCCACTTTTGCTTCCCCCACTAATTCTACCCGGTTTGTGAGCAGCAGGTCAAGAAAAGCGCCCCCCCTAGTTGGCTCCCCTAGCACTTGCGCCAGGAAATTGTCCCCTACGCTTTCCAAAAACTTCCTGGATTGTCTATGCACCGCTGTATTGCTCTCCCAGCAGATATCAGGAAAATTAAAGTCACCCATGAGAATCAGGGCATGCGATCTAGTAGCTTCCGTGAGTTGCCGGAAGAAAGCCTCATCCACCTCATCCCCCTGGTCCGGTGGTCTATAGCAGACTCCCACCACTACATCACTCTTGTTGCACACACTTCTAAACTTAATCCAGAGACACTCAGGTTTTTCCACAGTTTCGTACCGGAGCTCTGAGCAGTCATACTGCTCCCTTACATACAGTGCTACTCCCCCACCTTTTCTGCCCTGCCTGTCCTTCCTGAACAGTTTATAACCATCCATGACTGTACTCCAGTCATGTGAGTTATCCCACCAAGTCTCTGTTATTCCAATCACGTCATAGTTCCTTGACATCACCAGGACCTCCAGTTCTCCCTGCTTGTTTCCAAGGCTTTGTGCATTTGTATATAAGCACTTGAGATAACCTGCTGATCGCCCCTCATTCCCAGTATGAGGCAGGAGCCCTCCCCTCACAGACATTCCTGCCTGTGCTTCCTCCCGGTATCCCGCTTTCCCACTTACCTCAGGGCTTTGGTCTCCTTCCCCCGGTGAACCTAGTTTAAAGCCCTCCTCACTAGGTTAGCCAGCCTGCTCGCAAAGATGCTCTTCCCTCTCTTCGTAAGATGGAGCCCGTCTCTGCCCAGCACTCCTCCTTCATGGAACACCATCCCACGGTCAAAGAATCCAAAGCCTTCTCTCCGACACCACCTGCGTAGCCATTCGTTGACTTCCACGATTCGACGGTCCCTACCCAGGCCTTTTCCTTCCACGGGGAGGATGGACGAGAAGACCACTTGCGCCTCCAACTCCTTTATCCTTCTTCCCAGAGCCACGTAGTCCGCAGTGATCCGCTCAAGGTCATTCTTGGCAGTATCATTGGTGCCCACGTGGAGAAGCAGGAAGGGGTAGCGATCCGAGGGCTTGATGAGTCTCGGCAGTCTCTCCGTCACATCGCGAATCTTAGCCCCTGGCAAGCAGCAGACTTCTCGGTTTTCCCGGTCAGGGCGGCAGATAGATGACTCAGTCCCCCGGAGGAGAGAGTCCCCGACTACCACCACCCGCCTCCTTCTCTTGGGAGTGGTGGTCATGGAACCCCCAACCTCAGGACATTGCATCTCATGCCTTCCAACCAGCGGAGTCTCCTTCTGCTTTCTCCCCCCAGACGTATCATCTGGTCCACTCTCCGCAATGGTACCTGTGGAGAGAACATGAAAGCGGTTAGTTACCTGTGTCTGCGTTGCTGGAACCCGGACATTCCCCCTTCTTCTGGAGGTCACATGTTGCCAAGCTTCTTCACTGGCCTCTTGGCTCCACTGTGCAACCTGCTCTAAATCTTTAGAGCTTTGCGCCCGTAGAAGCATATCCTGACTTTTGTCCAGAAAATCCTCAGATTCTCGTATGCAACGCAGGGTCGTTATCTGTTGCTCCAGACCTTCAATCTTCTCTTCCAATATGGAGACCAGCTTGCACTTTGTACAGACAAAGTCGCTTCTGTCCTGTGGAAGAAAGACAAACATTGCACATCCAGTGCAGGTCACAACAGCTGACCCCCCCCCCCCCTTCCATATCACTTTCCTACTATGAGCTTCCTCAGAAGTTGGCAAGATGTAAGCCTCACTGGGCTCACTCCAGGCGAACTCCCAGGCAAACTCCTGCTGTGTGCTGCTCTGCTGTCCCCCGCTGCTCAGCTGGTTTGCCGCCGCTCAGCTGGTTCGCGAAGCTCTGGCTATTTTTAAACAGCCAGGCTTCCCTGAAACAGACAGCCCCAATGCCCACCCCCTGCAGGCTACCAGCCAATCAGGCACTCGCTCAGGCTCTCACACTGCCCTCCCAGCAAACACACACTCGGATACTCACCAATCCCAAGCCTGCTGACCCAGACCCTGAAACCTGTCTTGGACTCTGGTCCTTCATATTGACCCTGGCCTGGAACTTGGCTACAAACTCCTCTGTGACTCTTAGCTGCAGGTTTGACAGTTATTTTACTCCAAAAGGAGCTTAACTGCTTCTTACATGTATCTTGAATAAAGGTTGATGCCATGCCCACTCATGTTAGCAAGGCTGGAGATCAAGGCCATGCTTGCTGATAGACCCTAGCACCATTGGCATAATAGTATGATCCCTGCTACATCCTTGTTTTCATTCTCTGGGCAATATTTGCAATTGTCCATTTGACAGATGCCTAGGGAAAATACCTCTATGGAGAGAAGGTTTCCAATAGGAGGGCGCTCCTCAGTCTAGCAAACAGTGGCATAACAAGATCCAGTGGCTGGAAACTGAAGCTAGACACATTCAGGTTATAAATAAAGGCAGACATTTTTAACGGTGAGAGTAATTAATCGTTGGAACAACTTACCAGGGGTGTGATGGGGTCTGTGTCATTTGAAGTCTTTAAATCAAGACTGCTATTTTTCTAAAAGATTTGCTCTAGCTCACCCAGAAGTTATGGGCTTGATGTAGAAAGTACTGAGTAAGGTTCTATGGCCGGTATTATGTAGGTGGTAAGACTAGATGATCACACATTTGGGCCTTTTAAAATCCATGAAAAGCTTGTCCAGATCATATCTGTTCTGGAAAGTTTACCCTGATTGAGCACATGTGATCATGTCTCTTTAGTGCCTGGCTAGCCAGAGCAAAGATAAATGCCTATAACTGAGTACTGACTAATGATTTCCTCCTTTAACTCAAGGAGTAGAAGCTTGTGCTTTTGATGCTGAAGAACATAATAAGAATGGCTATACTGGGCCCCCACTACAGAAAGGATGTGGACAAATTGGAGAGAGTCCAGTGGAAGGCAACGAAAATGATTAGGGGGCTGGGGCACATGAATTATGAGGAGATGCTGAGGGAACTGGGCTTATTTAGTCTGCAGAAGAGAAAAGTGAGGAGGGATTTGATAGCAGCCTTCAACTACCTGAAGGGGGGGTTCCAAAGAGGATGGAGCTAGGGTGTTCTCAGTGGTGGGAGATGACAGAACAAGAAGCAATGGTCTCAAGTTGCAGTGGGGGAGGTCTAGGTTGGATATTAGGAAACACTGTTTTGTTAGGAGGGTGGTGAAGCACTGGAATGGGTTACCTAGGGAGGTGGTGGAATCTACATCCTTAGAGGTTTTTAAGGCCCGACTTGACAAAGTCCTGGCTGGGATGATTTAGTTGGGGTTGGTGCTGCTTTGAGCAGGGGGTTGGACTAGATGACCTCCTGAGGTCTCTTCCAACCCTAATCTTCTATGATTCTAGAACGATGGTCCATCTAGCCCAATATCCTGTCTTTGGACAGTGGCTGGTGCCAGATGCTTCAGAGGGAATGAACAGAACAGGGCAATCAGCAAGTGATCCATTCCTTGCCATCCATTCCCTGCTTCTAGCAGTTGGAGGTTTAGGGACACCCAGAGCATGGGGTTGTCCCTGACCATCTTAGCTAATAGCCATTGATGAGCCTATCCTTCATGAACTTCTCTAATTCTTTTTTTAATCCAGTTATAGTTTTGGCCTTCACAACTTCCCCGGTCAACTAATTCCACTGTGCACTGTGTGTTGTGTGAAGCAGTACTTCCTTATGTATATTTCAAACCTTGTTGCCTATTAACGTTGTTGGTTGACCCCTGGTTTTTGCATTATGTGAAGGGCTAAATAACACTTTCACTTTCTCCAAACCATTCATTATTTGATTCTCTGTCATATCTTTCTCCCCCTTAGTCGTCTCTTTTCTAAATGGAACAGTCCCAGTCTATTAGATCTCTCCTCAAATGGAAGCTGTACCCTACCCTCAATCATTTTTGTTGCCCTTCTCTGTACTTTTTCCTATTCTAAAAGATCTTTTTTGAGATGGGGTGACCAGAACTGCCTGCAGTGTTCAAGGTGTGGGCGTACCATGGAGTTATATAGTGGCTTTATGGTATTTTCTGTCGTATTATCTATCCCTGTCCTACTGGCTCCTAACATTCTGCTAGCTTCTTTGCTGCTGCACATTGAGTGGATGTTTTCACAGAACTATCCATGATGACTCCAAAACCTTTCTTGAGTGGTAACAGCTAATTTAGAGCCCATCATTTTGTAGGTATAGTTGGGATTATGTTTTCCGATGAGGTCTCTTCCAGCCCTAATCTTCTATGATTTAGTGTGGTGACTGAAATGAGTGTTTGCCATACCCCAGTTAAATTAATTAGCTGTAATTTATTGTCCCTTTAAAGAAGCAACGAATATAATAGCTTCTATGAGTGTTGCAGAAGAGGGCTGCATACTTCAGGGAGACTTCTCTGGGGAACTTGGGAGTTGCAGCGTGCTGTTTGTTACCTGCAAGGCAAGGTTTCGACTGGCAGAGCCCTGAAGAGTTTGTTGGCAGGGCAGACAAGCGGTGTGTCAGGGAGTTGTCACACCATTTAAGAGTAGCAAAACTCTCATTTCCTCAGGCTGGGAGGGATAACACCGTACCTCACAATTTTGGGAACGCCAGTAGATTGTCAAACTGGCAGACAATTCTGGGGAAAAGTGGGACTGGGAGGGTGTTGGGGTCACTCAGCAAAAAGTAATTGGGCAGGGGAAGTCAGGGTGTGACTTGGATGCTTGTCAGCTGGCTGTTGATGCTGTGGCTCATACCCTTGACCACATAGCGCGTAAGGGTTGCAGAGCTGCAGGGCAGGTGATGACACAACCCCTTATTGGTCTGAGTTGAACCCCACAGCATCACAACCTGTCAGCTGGATTTTGCTTGCCACAGCACAAAGTCCCCCTCTGAGGACTGAAAATAATAATAAAAAACCCAGCATGGGCCACTAATGCTAGAGGGCAAAAAGCAAAACTAAGAGAGGAAAGTTTCTTTCCCTTTGTTTGTCCAGAGTTAGTTTAGTTATTAGTTCTGCTGCAGCTTGGCTACCCAGGATAGGGGCCTATCCCCAGAGGGTGGAAAACGGCCAAGCTGCAGAGTCAATGGAGCTAGGCCAATTTATACCAGGTGAGGAGCTGGTTCTTCCAATTTTGTGTCTCTCTCTGACCTCTTTGGTGTTGCCTGGTATTCCAGGCACATGGGGCAAGAGGAGGAGCCGGGGAGCTTCCAATTGTCCAGTACATCAGATGAGCACCCACAAGTTTCAACGCATCTTTGAATGCTCCAAAAACTGGTGAGAAGGGGCCACTCCTCAGAGATTCCTGGTTCTGGAGAATGCCTCTTGAGTATTTTGCTCTGCTGATGTATTTTGGCACTTACCACTTCAAGGACTGACCCGACCTGGGAAGTTGGGGGAGGTACTGACAGGACCTAGGAAGTTGGGGGTCAGGAGGGGGTATGTGGCTGGGAAGGTGTGGATGAGGAGAAACAGGGAGGGATCAGCAGGCACCTCCCCTACAACAAGTCCCTTCTACACAACTGCCAGAACATTGCCGGAGAATACATCACCCTAGGCTTTGAGATCTATACTCACCCAGAGCAGCGCTGCTGTCAGAGTGATTCATAGATTGAAACTGCACCTGTGGTGTAGCTGGGGCGTGATCCATTAGCTGCTTTGAAAGTTAGGACCAAGGCCTGTAGCTGACTGGGAGCCAGTGGAAGGACTTGAGGCCAGGCTTGATGTACTCATGGCGGCCTGAGCCATGGAGGAGGGTGGGTAGCTGCATTCTGTACCAGCTGGAGCCTGTGCATCGTCTTCACTTTCGGCTTGAGATGCTGTGAATTACAGTGTTCCAAACGGAAGGTGACAAATGCCTGGATTACTGGGCCGGATCTTTGTTGGGAGGAGGATTCCTAGTGAGCGGGAGATGAAAGAAGGTCTTTTTGGGGGTCTTTTAGGGGGGACAAAAGGCTACCCGGTTCTCCAAGCTAAGCGAGAAGTCAAACCAGTCCTGGAGCCTTTGACCCATGTTGATGAATGGAATCTATGCCTATGATGGGAGGTGGGAGACATCTTGGCAAATTCTTTGAAGTGTATCTCCTTTCAGCATCGCTTTGGACTTGCCTGGATTCAGTTTGAGTCAGCCGCTCTTCATCCAAGAGCTCACTTCCTGTAGATACATTGACATTTTAGCAGAGGCAGTGGCTGCATCTGCTGAGAGTGAATTACATAGCTGAGTATCATCACCATCCTGTCAGCAGCAGAGCCCATGGCCTCTCACTTACTCTCCCAGGGGTCTCCTGTAGATAGTGTAGAGAAACAGGGATAGTATGGATCCCTGCAGGACCCGGGAGGGCTCTCGGAGGAGATGTTACCCAGCACCACTCCAAGCTCTACTGGAGAGAAGTGACTGGACCCACTGCACTGCTAGGCCATCTACTGCTGTGTCACGTAGGTGGATTGGTTAATACGGTGTGGTCCACTGTGCCAAAGGCTGCAGAGAGGCCCAGCAGTGTGAGCACGGAGATCTTATCTGCATCCATGGCCACAAGGTGGTCGGTTTTAGTGCCACGAGAACCTTCTCTGTGCTGAGCCCTGGTCTGAAACATAATTGTGAGGCATCCAGGATGTTGGCTGAATGTCATATATCACTGCAGCTTGGTTCTACCACACAACTTCCTTCTCCTTTTTAACTGAAAACCTTTGTGCAAACCTTGAGTTGTAGTGCCAGACTGAAAAATTTGCTTTGCATCTCAATGTTTCACTGTGCCTCAGTATCCCTGTGATGGGGTGAACCTGGCCCTTCGTGGCCCTCTGCTGGAGGCCCCACAGTACTACCACACCCTACCCCAGAAAGGAGCAGCAGAGGTGGGTCTTCCAGGCCTACATAAAGGGGCCTTGTGGAAACAGCCAATCAGAGAAACTCAAGTGAAGAGTTGGATTTATAGGGCCCAGAGATAGGGCTAAAGGCCATGGTGAGGGGAAGACAGACAGTTTGAACTCTTTAGTACCCAAGAAGGGATCCATTTTTGACTGTGACTCTGCCAGAGGTGAGTGCCCCTGTTACAATCCCTGATTTTTCATCTTCTCATTCTGATCATATTTATTAAGAAGCACAAGGGAGTGCCAGTCATGGCCCAGGGACCTATTATGCTTGGTGCTCTACAAACGAAGAACAAAGAGTTTACCTTCTCCCAGTCCTGCTCCTTGTCCTCTTAATCAGCCACTTTTGCCATGACAAGCGATGAGACTACCATAAATTGAAACCAGGTGAGTTGTTTCATGTGTGACTGGGGCCAGTTCAGAATCTTAATCCCCATCAGCTGAAAAGACTAGTGGAAAAACAATCACATCATATGCAGCCCTGTATCTTTAAGCGTAATCCGTTATTGTGTTTGCCTTCTAATCTGAAGAGGGTGGGGGAGGTGGGTGTGTATGCACCGTGCAAACTTCCTGCCGGCCAAGAAGAATTTAAAGGAAAGTGAATCTCTTCCCCTTACATTTCTCTGAAGGAAAGTGGTAATCTTTTTAAGGACTCACTGGTTCAGCTAGGTTCTCATAAGTCTTTTCTGGTCACAGACCCCTGCGTCCATCCTCCCCCAAACCAGGACATGACATTTCAAGTTTAAATAAAACAATCCAATTTCACACTTCTTAGACACTGCAATTACCACAGCTGCTGTCTTCCGGAACTCAACAAATTAATAGTCAGTAGCTGTATTTTCCTCTCTGCTGGGATTTTTAGTAGATGTGAGTTCAAGACCTGATCCCATCACTCCTGAATCTGGATCCAAACAACCCATATCTGGGGGATCCAGATTTTTTTCCAACCTTGATCCCTCTCTCAATAACCACCCAAGACCACTCCATGGAAACACCACAGTCATCAGCAGGGAGTGAACGGGGATCTTCAACCACCAGATGGTAAGTGAATTGGGATTGGACAAGATCTAAAATTTTTAAAAATCAAACTTGTTTTACTCTTAACCCTTTGCTATACCATGCAATAGGCCCCAGACAAAGTTTGGCTCAAATCTGGGCTATCCCCACGTGTGGAGGGCTCATATTTGGAATTGGGGGTTAGAATCATGGATATGCCTTCCCTTTCACATGTCAAAATAAAGACAATGGTGGTTCTGTCTGGAATGAAAAGGGCCTTTGCTTGGCTGTTTAACTACTCTTGAAAACCAATTCCATTGAAAACCGAGTGGCTCACATGCACAAGAGACCAGATGGGGCCTGTTTCATGCAATTTTAGACTGAATCTAACCAAGAAAAAAGGAGGGTGTGGGTAGGATGAGACCAAATATTGTAACACCCCAGTCTGTGAGCTGACCATGGTTGGATATGCTGCATGCTGTATTTTGTATACTTTACTGATCAGTTGTGTGGTATAACAGCTTAAGCACGGAGCCTTTATAATTTTAAATACATGATCCTCATTCCCCTCTGGAGCTTGATATCCCAGTGATTACATTCTCCTAATGTCAATGAACATCTTCCGAGTGCCTCCCTGTATTGTTCCTTAAGTCCCTGCCAGACAGGGCTTGTTAGCTAGTTTATCAGCTAGCTACCGGGTTAAACCCAGCGGCATGATAACAAGATGATGATTTGGACAGCAGTTCATACTACATGGCTAAGTATTAAAAATGCCATTGGTATTCTAATGGAACAGATGGTGAGTTCCTTTGCCGTACGTCGCTGTGTCATAGCATTGGTCAGGATGAATTCAGCTGCTACCCATACGAATGGAGTACGCACCCCTCTGTGGGAATCTTGTTAGCTCGTCACTGGTTACTGTGCAGCATGCACTTTGATCTCTTAGAACAGTGCTGTTCATTGGCTTTGCCAGTCTACTTTACTAAATTGTTTTGTACTAGGCTTTGGCATATTGGTTCAGATAAAACAAAAACCTCCAGGTCATTGCCCCAAACTCAAATTGCTCTGACCTAGTTAGGTAATTGTCCCCTATGATGCTTCCTGGGGGTCCCCTGATTTGGGAGGCACCTCACTATCTCCTGCCTGTAGCCTTGTCTGTGTCTGCCGGGGTCAGTTCCCATTTGGCTACCCTGTGTCCAAATTATCGCCTCTGAGGCCATCAATATATCTACTTTCATTTCCGTTTCCTCCACGGGTTTCCTGTTGTCTTGGACAAGTTCACCTACATCTCTGATCTCATGTCCTGCTGTAGTAGTAGGATTTTATGTTTGTATTTGGTATAATTCTGTATCTGAGCTGATTTCAAGGCAGTAACAGGCCTTTTAGGGTCACCACTTTGTTGTAGGTTTAGTATTTTAAAATAAGTAAAAGAATGCCATGACTGTTTTCTCTTGCATTGCGATTTAATGTTCCTGTTCAAATGCTCTGTGTAAATCAGTTCTGTGTTGTGTGTAAATGAGAAATGTGTATGTTAGAAGAGAAGTCTAAAGGCCATTACCGGACCAAATGTCCTAGGAAGGAACTGAAGACCGACACAAGGGTGCCAGAAGGTTGCAACACCTTCAATGTTCAAATGTCAGAGGAGGGCAGATTAACTACTCTAAAAATGAGACTGGTACCTATCAATGGGGACAAAATAGCTTTAACTAAAAACGAGCATGGGGTAACTCCCTAAAAAACTTAATTAAAAAAACCAAAATAAATTTTAAAAAAATTTAAAAAAACAAACACTCATCAAACAACGATTAATTACAGCATGACGGTGCAAAACTCATTGGTCCCAATAAAAAAAAAATCACTATATAAACAGGGTGCCTTGCCATGAAACTTTGGGTTGTCCTGCCAAGTCTTCCCTGGAGCATTGTGTCGCGACCCACAGAACCCGACTCCTACCTACCCATGATCAACCTAGCTGGCCATTAGATTGATCCGGACTCTGGACTAGTAACTCTAACATCGACTGGCGGGACTGTGTGTGTGGATGTGATGTGATTGAATGCATATGCTAATTGTCATATCTTCAGTAAACGTAGCATATTGCCTTTTCCCCTGAAAAAGATCCCGTGTGCTTCTTATAAGCATAATGCTGCCACCCCTTTCTCTGTTCCAGTTACACTTCCATCCCCTTGTCCTACTCTCAACTCCCCACTTCCTTTCATGCTCTCCCTTATTCCTGAAATGCCCTCCCCATCCTGGTGTGGCTGCCCTACCTTCATACTTCAGACCCCTTCTGAGACCTTACCTCTTCCTTGTAGACTGTCAGTGCCAACCACTTCCATAAAGTGCCTTCTCCCACGCACTGTAATAAATGCTGAAGCTTAGACCCACCCTCTGCTTTCCCATCATGTCTGATCGGTGTCATCTGTCTAGTTACATTGAAAATGCATCGGGACAGCTGTCCTATCTTCTACTTTGCCTTGCACTTAAGAAATAATAGCAGCTGGAAGCTGATGTGCCAGGATGACGTGAGTTCTCAGTGGATTGGGACTGATGGGGAAGCAGAAAGTATCAGAAATCCCAGGAGAGAGCCTGTTCTTGCAAGGCTTCCATCTTAACAGGGCAGATCCAAGGAACTTAGATAGTTCAGACAAGCATCCAAACTTCTGAGCATTTAACTAAGCTACTGAACCTTATGATGCTTCCCTGCCATGAGCCTGTAGGTCTGAGGAAACCAGCTTGAACATTCAGCAAAAAACTCAGGGAAAGTTGAGGTAAGGGGTCAAAATGCCATTTTGCACATCACCACAGGCCTTAAAGCCTTAACTGCTGAATTTTTAATATACAAAACATGCCCATCTCATAGTCCGTAGGTCATGATGTTCTATATTTAAAACCAATGCACGGGTGTCATTGAGCAATGACTAATTCCTACTTCTTCAGGGAAAAGTCTGAGAGAAAAGGGGCCTTATACCATGCCCCACTGGCTGACTGTATTCCAGCCAAATTCAGTGCTAGGGTAAGCAGGTGCCAATGTGCTAACACGAATGGAGGTGCACCTGTTTACACCAATGGTAAGGTTGGCTCCAACTCTGTTGGTGCAGCAGGAATGCAAATTCCAAACCTGAGGGTGCTTCGTTGAGAAAGATCTTCCCCCCAGGCCACAGATTCTCCAACTCTTGATATCTTTGGTTCAAGACTGTCTGCCTTTTTTGGGTGTTATATTTCAACCAAACACAAGTATTAGGCTCAATACAGAGGTAACTTGGTGAAATTTAATGGCCTGTGATATGCTGGAAGCTATGTTAGGTGATCTAATGATCCTTTCTGGCCATAACCTCTGTGAACCTGTAAATACTCAGATCTAGGGACTGTTAGCAAGAGCTCCTCAAGTGTCCTGGGTAGATAGGTGTCATGCTGCAGTGATGGGAGTGACTATGCTAATACAATAAGAAGGTACCCTATATATTTCTAGCGAGGACTCACTGCGCCAGTGTTCTCCAATCACCTTCTGTGTGTTCATTCACCTTTCCGCTGGATACAAGAGGGACAGAGGCTTTCTCTCTGTGGGAGACCACCCTATATCTTATTGATCATAAGAATGGCCATATTGGGTCAGACCAAATGTCCATCTAGTCCAGTATCCTGTCTTCTGACAGTGACCAATGCCAGGTGCCCCAGAGGGAACGAACAGAACAGGTTATCATCAAGTGATCCGTCCCCTGTCGCCCATTCCCAGTGTCAGGGAGTCAGAGGCTAGGGACACCATCCCTGCCCATCCTGGCTAATAGCCATCAATGGACCTATCCTCCATGAATTTATCTTGTTCTTTTTTGAACTGTGTTATAGTCTTGGCCTTCACAACATCCTCTGGCAAAGAGTTCCACAGGTTGACTGTGCGTTGTGTGAAGAAATACTTCCTTTTGTTTATTTTTAATACCCATTGCCTTTTAATTTCATTGAGTGACCCTAAGTTCTTGTGTTACGAGAAGGAGTAAATAACACTTCCTTATTTACTTTCTCCACACCAATCATGATTTTATAGACCTCTATCATATCCCCCCTTAGTTGTCTCTTTTCCAAGCTGAAAAATCCCTGTGTTGTTGTCTCCTTATAGGGAAGCTATTCCATACCCCAATCATTTTTGTTGCCTTTTTTTCTGAAACCTTTTCCAATTCCAATATATCTTTTTTGAGATGGGGTGACCACATCTGCACGCAGTATTCAAGATGTGGGAGTACCATGGATTTATATAGAGGCAATATGAGATTTTCTGTCTTAGAGAGAGGGTCAGATTCTGCGCTCAGTCATATCAGGGTAAATCTGAGTGATTCCATTCACTTCACTAACTTCAGCGGTACGTCAGTGTGGCTGAGAGAAGAATTATGTACCCTGTGGGGTGGGGGCATAAATTCAGACAACATAAATGTAGGTTCCTTTCAACTGAAATCAGTTATATCAAGTCTGAACTTTGGCTGGGGTGTCTGCTCAGAGCCAGGGAAAGAGAGCAACAAGATTTTTTTTTTTTTCTTTTGACCATTGAGACCGCTTGAATCACAACTGAAATACACTGGACAGAGATTGTATCAGAACGGCTAGATACTGCTGCAATGTGCTTTGGAAATGTGAGTGACAAAAAGAATTTCCAAACCACAATAGAAAGCAACTACTTGGCCATCAATGCAAACAAATACTGTGGCCCAAGTCTCTGGAATGAGAGGGAACTTTCTAATCTAGGCAGTACGTTTTCTCTCTCCTTTATGTACAGATGTTAAAGATACTCTGCTTTATCCTCTCTCTGCAGTGGAAATGAGCCAAATTCTGCTCTGTTATCTTGCTGAAAATCGGGAGAGACTCCCTGGATTTCTTTAGACCTTCACCAGTATGAGCTGGAGGTACTCCATTCTTAGCGTGAAGCTGGAGGGAAGCTCATGTAAACAACAATAGGATGCTTCAGGGCACTAGTTCATGAGCCCCAAATGGGACCAGGTAGTGTCTATATTGTGTCTTTACATAACAAAATGATATGAAGAAACAACACATGCAAAGTTGGGTCCCAAACATCTGTATTTACTAACTGTACACAATCATAAATGGCCTAGTCACATAGATACTGCTTCTCTGGTTGCTGAAGGCTTCTAGAAACAGAACACAGTGAGCATCAGTGGAGGGCTCACAAACTCCTTAAAGGATTCTACCTGATTTCTATACACTACAATGTACAATTAAGGAATTCATGTATTTTAAAGCCAGGAGGGATCATTGTGATTGTGACATTTCACTCCATATTCTTTATGAAAATATGCTTAAGATATGATTATGACATCACTGAGTTGTACTTTATGCAAGATGGGTCTTGTAAGATATCATTGGAAAGGTTATAATTTACTGAATGTGATTATCCAATTCACATGCCTGTATCATTTCTGTATCTGAAGTTAGGGATATTGAATATGTATCTGTATTTCAACTATGCTACTTTGGGTGACTCCCACTGCTAACACTTCAGGTACAACAATGGAAAAGCCTGACAGGGCTGATGACCCATCAGCAAGGACAATGGACTGTGAATGCTCCAAACTGCCACTGACTCATGGACTCTGATACTACAGAGTCAGGTGGTCTTGTCACCTAATTACCTGGGGCTTCTTGTAACTTTCCACTGGAAGGGAAGGGGGGGGGGGGTCAAGTTTGGGAAAGAAAGGATTCCCACCTTATGTAAAGCCTATTTAAGGCTGGGGAGGAAGGCAAACAGACTCCTCCTCTCCATGGCCTGTCTGCCCAAGAAAAAACTTCTAAAGCCACCGGAAGGGAAGGCAGAGGGGTGTCCAGACTGAGACAGAGTCCAGTCTGAAAAGAAATATAACTGGAACTCTGAACCACAGAAACTTTGCAACCTGCCTAAAATAATATTTAGGGTAAGAAATTAAATTTCATAATCCATTTCTTAAGTATATTGAGTTTAGCTTGCATACTTTGTTTTATTTGGTCAGTAATCTGCTTTGTCCTATCTGTTATCTCTTATATTCACTTAAAATTCACCTTTTGTAGTTAATAAATGTATTGCTTGTTTATAATATAATCCAATTTATGTAATTTCTAACCTGGGGGCAGGGGGCAAGAAGTTGTGCATATCTCCCTCCACATTGAGGGAGGAGGCAAATTTTATAAAACCTTTGGGTTTGTACCCCTTAAAGGGAGTGGGCACCAGGGTGTTGGGGCAAGCCCCTAAGGCTGAATCTTTCCAGAGCGGATCTCGATCTCTCTGTGCAGCTGGGTGTGGCCCTGCCTGTGTGCTTTATTGGAAGAAGCTTGTGAGCCTAGCCCAGCAAGGCCAGGTAAAAGGGACCCAGGCTGGCAGAATAGTCTAACTCAGTGACACCCCAAAGGGCCCAAGCCGTCACAGTGATCATCTAGTCTGACCTCCTGTAAAACAAAGACCATAGGACTTCCCTGAATTAATTCCGGTTTCCTGTTGTTAATTAGGGCAGCTGTGGGAGGATGGAGAGGAAAGTGGGGTGGATGCGGGTGCTTATACATTTTTCCCCACAAATTTTCTGATCCTAACCACTGTCAGAGATTAAATGAATCATTGTTCTGAGTTGGGATAAATTATATGATCCTACATGATACTCAAAACTGAAATGCAAAATGTGTGTCCAATTCCCAGTACTGTCCCATACCTGCTCAGCTCTGTCTCCTGCAGCAAACACCTCTCCAATAAACCCTTTACCTATGGCTGTGATACAGACTGTATAGAAAACAGCACATAAAACGATTTGGAGAGAGCAGGACAAGACTTACTCTGGTGGGTTAATTTCCACATCTCCAGAGTAAAAGGGAGAGCTGTTCCCTGAAGCTTGGATATTGTCAGGCCCGCACATCAATATTAATGCTAACTTTTTAATCAGCATCGTTTTTAACCACAGAAATAAAAGGCAGCATAATTACAGAGTTTGCTTCTAATCACAAACCACAAGTGACAGGCTGTAGCCTGCTACGCTGTTGCTGAATGTAAATACAGCAGATTAGAGAGGATGTTTGCCCAACATTGTCATGTGGTAACTAACAATGAAAACATGAGTCTCCCCAGCAAATTCTGGAAAAGGCTAAGATGGCATTTGTTACTGATGACAAGATGGGTTTACAGCTATCACCTCCATCACTAATTGTTTTATGAAATGTCACCACTTTCTCTTTGGGATTATACTAAGTAGTCCCACAAGGTCAATAGACTTGACAGAGATCTATGTAACATCTAGGTCATATATAGTGCTTTTTATCAGCACTTTACAAAGGAGGGAAGCGTCATTATCTCCATTTTACAGATCGGAAAACTGAGGCACAGATTGCGGGAAGTGATTTGCCCCAAAGTCACCCAGCAGGCTCGTGCCCAAGCTGGGAATATAGCCTCAGTTCCCTGAGTGTCAGTGCAGTGCTCTATCCCCTAGGTAACGCTACCTCCCTCCACTATGCCATCTCTACCTAAATAATAATATATGTCTCTAAGAACGCATGCACGATTATCACAGTAGCATGTTTACGATATGCTGTCATCTATATTACAATAGCATGTAGAAGCCTCAACTCATCTTGGGAGCTCCACTGTGTTAGATTGTCTCTAATAAGGTGTTTGCAGAGCACCTATGTCCTGAAGCTCTTACGATCTAAATAGATAAAGGATGGAGAGGGGACATAGCATGTCCGTGATTTGCCCAAGGTGTCACAGCAGTAGCAGAGCTGGGAATAGAACCCAGGTTGTCTGACTAGTCACTGGGCCACACGGACACCCTCTGTGTTCCAGGCAGGGCTGGCGACATTAGCTGGTGTTGCCCCATTTTACAGGTAGCAAAATGAGGCGCAGCGAGATTAAGGTGAAAAGTATCCCCCTCATTTTGGGTGCCCAATGTGCGATGCCTCACACCTGATTTTTCAGAGTCCTTAGCAGTCCATAGCACTTTAGACGTTCAAAGCGCAGCTCCCATTGACTTTGGGTGCAGCTGTGAATGCTCAGCCCTTCTACAAATCAGACCTCAAGGTCTCAAGGCTGGTAGCCAGGAATATGTCGTTAGTGACCACCTGTGAAAAGTGCTCCCCCATGCAACTTTAATAATAATCTTTCACCATAGGGGTTTTTTTTCTATTTACATTGGCTGGTGAACTCCTCAGGGCAGGGATTAGATTGTACACTCTCTGGAAGGTGTCGTGCACACCTATGTCAAATTATAATAATGTAACCATTGCCATCCCAAAGCACGTCAGCCAAACTCCCAGACTGGGTTAAATTTCCGTCCTGATTTATGTGCAACGAGGGTATAAAGCAGGACAAAATCTGGCTTTTTTGCAGATTCGACATTGGAATCATTTCTTGTGCCAGAGAAAAACGGCCACCTCTGGGGTAGGATGCGGCTGTGGGTTAGACTGCTGTTGCCAAATGAAATGGCACAGGAAATGTAGGCAGGTAGAACACCTTTTATCCAAGTCAGAACCGCCCATTTTGAGGTGTCTGACACCGTCCTGTGACTCAGCTGGCACTGGAGGTGGGATGCCGGGCTTCACAGACTCCTACTCCAATCCAGGATAGCAGTTGCTATACCTCTCTAGGGAGTTGTCCAAGAAACTGCGTTTCAATACTCCATCTCCTGAGAAAAGTGCCTAGGGATCTTTATGGATAACAAACAGCCAGGACCTTGGTTTTATGGCAGAGGAAAGAAGATGGAGACAGAGTGGGCAGAAAGCGAAGCAAGGCACAGCTTCTACAGAGAATGTTTCCCCGAATACAGGATGCAAGCAATAGCAAGGACAAGATGCCAGCTACAGCTGGCACTTCTGACTTGCCAGTTGCTCCGCCTAGAAGCTGACCGTGACCTGCTCTTGCTCATCATGTAAACATAATCAGCATGCTTCAGAATGCTAATGTTATTTCCCTGCTCCATTTGCAGGCTGACGGGGGATACTTAGCAATGCTGTTCCCACGACAACCCACATCCAGTTCTCGCCACTTGTGTTTGCAGCAAGGAACGTTTCAGCGAACACGTGCATCTCTGATGTGATAGTCAGTCTTCCCTCGTGTCCGAGGGAACTCGTGCAAGTTCTCACAGGTAGGTGGGTTCTGATCTCCCCCTGCATCTGCAGCGCCTCCCGAAGCTCTTTATGGTGGTGGACCAATAGGTCTACTAGAACTCTGGTTTAGACCAGCTTTCTGTTTAAAGATTGACTCCTAAGTGCTCTAAAAATCCACACTGCATATATTTGAGGCATGAATCCAGTTTGTTTAGCAGACACATTTGGGTAGCTCTCTGTAAATGCCTCACTTATTCAGCTCACTTATAGAAAGCAAACAGCTGGGCAAGAAAAAGGGAAGTTGTGATCCCAGATGGTTTAGTGGCTAGTATTCAGATGCTATGCAGGAGCGGTGGCTGCTATGTAAGGATGTGTAGCTGCAGAGACCAAAGGTCATCTGCCATTTTGGAGGGAAGGTGGGGTCACTGTTGCCAACTCTTATGATTTTTCTTGTGATAACTGGCAGGTTTTTTAAAGCCCCTGCTCCTGGAGACATGTTATTTTGAGAGAATGTTAACGTTTCTAGCCCTCCTGATTGTGAAGAAAGGGTTGAAAATGTGACCACCCAATGTATCCTCAAAGTTCAAAAATCAGAACCAGGCAAGAAAAAATTAAATTAAATTAAATTCCTCATGATCTGGGGGGGGTCCTGACTCGTGATTTTTCAACAGCTGGAGTTGGCAATACTAGCTCTGGACTGCAGGGGGCAGAACATTGTCGTAGGCGGCAGTTTTTACTGTAGATTTTTGTTGCTGTCCTACACAATGTTGAAATAAAAATAACAACCAAACAAGAGCTCTCCATGTCTTCAGAACAACTCAGACACCCTGGTGATGGGCAACCTTAAAAATAGAGACAGGATTCCCGGGTTCTATTTTTGGCTCTACTGCTGTCTGGTTTCAGAGTAGCAGCTGTGTTAGTCTGTGTCCACAAAAAGAAAAGGAGGACTTGTGGCACCTTAGAGACTAACCAATTTATTTGAGCATAAGCTTTCGTGAGCTACAGCTCACTTCATCGGATGCATGCAGTGGAAAATACAGGAGGGGGATTTTGTATACACAGAGAACATGAAACAATGGGTGTTACCATACACACTGTAAGGAGAATGATCAGGTAAGGTGAGCTATTACCAGCAGGAGAGAAGAAAAACCTTTTGTAGTGATAATCAAGGTGGGCCATTTCCAGCAGTTGACAAGAACGTGTGAGGAACAGTAGGGGGGAAAAATAAACATGGGGAAATAGTTTTACTTTGTGTAATGACCCATCCACTCCCAGTCTTTATTCAAGCCTAATGTAATGGTGTCCAGTTTGCAAAGTAATTCCAATTCAGCAGTCTCTCGTTGGAGTTTGTTTTCAAAGTTTTTTTGTTGTAATATTGCAACTTTTAGGTCTGTAATCGAGTGACCAGAGAGATTGAAGTGTTCTCTGACTGGTTTTTGAATGCTATAATTCTTGACGTCTGATCCCTGTAACTGCTCTGTGCCCCCGTTTCCCCACCTGTAAACCAAGTGCTATAGTACTTATAGACTGGACCTCACAGGGGTGCTGTGAGGGTTGAACATTTGCAAAGAGGGGCAAGTGAGTTTTATTGTATTGCACTTACGCTCTTTTAACACAAGCGACGGTATCTGGCCTGACCACCGTAGCCCATAGAGCCCAGTCATTAATTGGAAATCAGTAATAGAATCAGTCACCACTTAGAGAAATCGGGCAACACCACACATCAGAATAGATCGTGAGCTTTTCAAGATGGGGACTGCGTGTAAGTGGACAGCACCTTGAACCTTAGGTCCGTCTACACTGCAACTGAAGGTACGATTGTAGCACCAGTTGGCATACCCATTACTAGTTTTAATCTAGCTGTCATGGGTTACAATAGCAATTAAGATGTAGCAGTACGGGCTGCAGCATGGGCTAGCAACCAGAGCACATACCCAGGGTCCCTGACCGGCTTGTACCCATGCTGAAGTCTGTGCTACCACATCTGCACTGCTATTATTACCCGCACTAGCTAGGTTGAGGTTAGCATGGGTACACAATCACACCTGGATTTGCAGTGTAGACGCACCCCTGGGGCACTGCTATAATAATAATGAGATGATGAAAAGCAGAAGACTCAGCAATGGGACCGCCTCTGACATCCCTCACCACAACACAGTGCTGAAGGGCCTCCCTGGGATGATGTACGGTCTTAAAAATTATGTATGATGAAAAATTGTGGAATTAAAAATGAAAACATTACAGCGCTCTCCGAGGGCTTGTCCACACAGGGACACTCCGGGTTGTAGTAGAAAGAAAGAAAGCCTGAAGCATGGGCCTGGTGCGAGGCCTGAGGCCTGAACCAAAGTCAGCCAAAGTTACGCTCTGCGCACAGACAGGCCCTGTCAAGAGCAGATGCTCCCCTGCAAGCCAGTGTCCAGTACACGAACGCAGCACTAGCATTGCTAAAACACACTGAATATGTCAACACAGCATAAGAACCCCCCAGCCTAGCACACGATAAAATGGTTTGACAAAAGTGATGAACGGTGATATTTTGTCTGAAACATCAGGAGTGAAAGGACAAAGAGGTGGTGAATAGGGATGTTTTGTCTGAAACATCAGGAGGAAAGTCCAAGGGGAGGTAACAAACATGTCCCGAAACGCGTAAGGTGAGACATAAATTGTTTATCCCAGATTGTTTGTCTCAGTCTATAAATGTTGGGCTATCTCGCCTTAACCCTCCGTCTGGCCTTAGGGGGCAGTGGAAACTCCCGCCACTGACTGAGCTGCATCCATTGTCACGGACACACATGTGCTAGTGTAACTGTAGACATTGATCCGGGGAGCTAGGACTGTGCTTCGTCGGCGGTAAACCTGGCCGGGCACTTTCGCTATTAAACCAAGGCTTGTGCTCGCTGGGCAGTTAGCCCGTACAGCAGGCTTCAATCTATCTGGTCAGAGCCAGTGCAGCACACAGAGAGAACACATGCACACAGCTGAACATCTGACGACACGGGTTGGTCTATCCAAACGGTTCGCAGCAAGCCATGGTATGAACCTGCTACACACTTAGGATATGTCTACACTGCAAATAAAAACCTGCAGCTGCCCCCTGCTAGCTGCCCCGGGCTGCGAGCCTGTTTCATTGCAGCGTAGACTTCCCTTCCCTGGCTGTGGCCCGAGCTCTAGGACTCTCGCCTCATAGGGTCCTACAGTCTGACATCCAGCCCAAGCCCCGAAGTCTACACTGCAGTGAAACAGCCCCACAGCTGAGCGCTGTGTCTAATTGCAGTGTAGACTTAGCCAAGAAGGCCAATGGCATATTGGGCTGTATTAGTTGGAGCATTGACAGCAGATGGAGGGAAGTGATTGTTCCCCTCTATTCGGCACCGGCGAGGCCACACGTGGAGTACTGTGTCCAGTTTTGGTCCCCCCATTATAGAAGGGATGTGGACAAAGAGGAGAGAGTCCAGCGGAGGGCAACGAAAATGATTAGGGGGCTGGGGCACATGATTTATCAGGAGAGGCTGAGGGAACTGGGGTTATTTAGTCTGCAGAAGAGAAGAGTGAGGTGGGATTTGATTGCAGCCTTCAATTACCTGAAGGGGGGTTCCAAAGAGGATGGAGCTCGGCTGTTCTCAGTGGTGGCAGATGACAGAACAAGGAGCAATGGTCTCAAGTTACAGTGAAGGAGGACTAGGTTGGGTATTAGGAAAAACTATTTCACTAGGAGGGTGGTGAAGCACTGGAATGGGTTACCTAAGGAGGTGGTGGAATCTCCATCCTTAGAGGTTTTTAAGGCCCAGCTTGACAAAGCCCTGGCTGGGATGATTTAGTTGGTGCTGGTCCTGGTCCTGCTTTGAGCAGGGGATTGGACTAGATGACCTCCTGAGGTCTCTTCCAACCCTAATATTCTATGATTCTATATGCAACCTGGGAGTGTTTCTCAGAGCCAGCTTAATTTCTGGTATCTCCTAACATCTGAACACTTGTGCTCCTGTTCCTGCCAGTGTCCCCATTTCATCCTCCCCTCCCTCCCACCCCCATTTCTGGCTCCTTCCCTGCCCTTCTGCCTTTGCACCCACTGCAGAGCACTGAGAGCACCAGTCAGTCTCCCTGTGCCTGGTCCCACAGTTGTCCCCTAGGGTGGGAGCAGCAACTGCAGGGAAATTCCCACTGATCTCCTGTATCCCTGGGCTGGAGCATGTTCAGGTGCCGCCTAGTCACACCTAGGAGCTGAGAGATGCTGAAGCATGCTCAGTGCAGCTGGCATCTTCAGTGAATTTAGCAGCCAAACGCCAACAATTCTCTACTGAGCATGTGCGAAATGAAAGGGGGTTTTTTGTTGTTTTTGTTTTCAGAGGCTGATCATGTGGCCACACTTGTGTACATTTTCATGGGGACAATAAAGGCGGATCCCAGGGTGCCCCCCTGCCAAATTCCAAGTCCCTGTTCTAAAGCATGGAGATGTTAGAGGTTCTCAGTAAAATGGTAAGAGGTTTTTTGTTTTTTTTTAACTTGGGCAAAACATAGAATCATAGAATATCAGGGTTGGAAGGGACCTCAGGAGGTCATCTAGTCCAACCCCCTGCTCAAAGCAGGACCAATCCCCAATCGAATCATCCCAGCCAAGGCTTTGTCAAGCCTGACCTTAAAAACTTCCAAGGAAGGAGATTCTACCACCTCCCTAGGTAACGCATTCCAGTGTTTCACCACCCTCCTAGTGAAAAAGCTTTTCCTAATATCCAACCTAAACCTCCCCCACTGCAACTTGAGACCATTACTCCTTGTCCTGTCCTCTTCTACCACTGAGAATAGTCTAGAACCATCCTCTCTGGAACCACCTCTCAGGAAGTTGAAAGCAGCTATCAAATCCCCCCTCATTCTTCTCTTCCGTAGACTAAACATCCCCAGTTCCCTCAGCCTCTCCTCATAAGTCATGTGTTCCAGACCCCTAATCATTTTTGTTGCCCTTCGCTGGACTCTCTCCAATTTATCCACATCCTTCTTGTAGTGTGGGGCCCAAAACTGGACACAGTACTCCAGATGAGGCCTCACCAATGTCGAATAGAGGGGAACGATCACATCCCTCGATCTGCTCGCTATGCCCCTACTTATACATCCCAAAATGCCATTGGCCTTCTTGGCAACAAGGGCACACTGCTGACTCATATCCAGCTTCTCGTCCACTGTAACCCCTAGGTCCTTTTCCGCAGAACTGCTGCCTAGCCATTCGGTCCCTAGTCTGTAGCTGTGCATTGGGTTCTTCCGTCCTAAGTGCAGGACCCTGCACTTATCCTTATTGAACCTCATCAGGTTTCTTTTGGCCCAATCCTCCAATTTGTCTAGGTCCCTCTGTATCCTATCTCTGCCCTCCAGTGTATCTACCACTCCTCCCAGTTTAGTATCATCCTCAAATTTGCTGAGAGCGCAATCCACACCATCCTCCAGATCATTTATGAAGATATTGAACAAAACCGGCCCCAGAACCGACCCCTGGGGCACTCCCCTTGACACCGGCTGCCAACTAGACATGGAGCCATTGATCACTACCCGTTGAGCCTGACAATCTAGCCAACTTTCTACCCACCTTATAGTACATTCATCCAGCCCATACTACTTTAACTTGCTGACAAGAATACTGTGGGAGACCGTGTCAAAAGCTTTGCTAAAGTCAAGAAACAATACATCCACTGCTTTCCCTTCATCCACAGAATCAGTAATCTCATCATAAAAGGCGATTAGATTAGTCAGGCATGACCTTCCCTTGGTGAATCCATGCTGACTGTTCCTGATCACTTTCCTCTCGTGTAAGAGCTTCACGATTGATTCCTTGAGGACCTGCTCCATGATTTTTCCGGGGACTGAGGTGAGGCTGACTGGCCTGTAGTTCCCAGGATCCTCCTTCTTCCCTTTTTTAAAGATTGGCACTACATTAGCCTTTTTCCAGTCATCCGGGACTTCCCCCGTTCGCCACGAGTTTTCAAAGATAATGGCCAAGGGCTCTGCAATCACATCCGCCAATTCCTTTAGCACTCTCGGATGCAACTCGTCCGGCCCCATGAACTTGTGCACGTCCAGCTTTTCTAAATAGTCCCTAACCACCTCTTTCTCCACGGAGGGCTGGCCATCTACTCCCCATGTTGCAATGCCCAGCGCAACAGTCTGGGAGCTGTCCTTGTTAGTGAAGACAGAGGCAAAAAAAGCATTGAGCACGTTAGCTTTTTCCACATCCTCTGTCACTAGGTTGCCTCCCTCATTCAGTAAGGGGCCCACACTTTCCTTGGCTTTCTTCTTGTTGCCAACATACCTGAAGAAACCCTTCTTGTTACTCTTGACATCTCTTGCTAGCTGCAGCTCCAGGTGCGATTTGGCCCTCCTGATTTCATTCCTACATGCCCGAGCAATATTTTTATACTCTTCCCTGGTCATATGTCCAACCTTCCACTTCTTGTAAGCTTCTTTTTTATGTTTAAAATCTGCTAGGATTTCACCATTAAGCCAAGCTGGTCGCCTGCCATATTTACTATTCTTTCGACTCATCGGGATGGTTTGTCCCTGTAACCTCAACAGGGATTCCTTGAAATACAGCCAGCTCTCCTGGACTCCTTTCCCCTTCATGTTAGTCCCCCAGGGGATCCTACCCATCCGCTCCCTGAGAGAGTCGAAGTCTGCTTTCCTGAAGTCCAGGGTCCGTATCCTGCTGCTTACCTTTCTTCCCTGTGTCAGGATCCTGAACTCGACCATCTCATGGTCACTGCCTCCCAGATTCCCATCCACTTTTGCTTCCCCCGCTAATTCTTCCCTGTTTGTGAGCAGCAGGTCAAGAAAAGCTCCCCCCCTAGTTGGCTCCTCTAGCACTTGCACCAGGAAATTGTCCCCTACGCTTTCCAAAAACTTCCTGGATTGTCTATGCACCGCTGTATTGCTCTCCCAGCAAATATCAGGAAAATTAAAGTCACCCATGAGAACCAGGGCGTGCGATCTAGTAGCTTCTGCGAGTTGCCGGAAGAAAGCCTCATCCACCTCATCCCCCGGTCCGGTGGTCTATAGCAGACTCCCACCACTACATCACTCTTGTTACTCACACTTCTAAACTTAATCCAGAGACACTCAGGTTTTTCCACAGTTTCGTACCGGAGCTCTGAGCCGTCATACTGCTCCCTTACATACAGTGCTACTCCCCCACCTTTTCTGCCCTGCCTGTCCTTCCTGCACAGTTTATAACTATCCATGACGGTACTCCAGTCATGTGAGTTATCCCACCAAGTCTCTGTTATTCCAATCACGTCATAATTCCCTGACATCACCAGGACCTCCAGTTCTCCCTGCTTGTTTCCAAGGCTTTGTGCATTCATATATAAGCACTTGAGATAACCTGCTGATCGCCCCTCATTCTCAGTATGAGGCAGGAGCCCTCCCCTCACAGACGTTCCTGCCTGTGCTTCCTCCCGGTATCCCATTTTCCCACTTACCTCAGGGCTTTGGTCTCCTTCCCCCGGTGAACCTAGTTTAAAGCCCTCCTCACTAGGTTAGCCAGCCTGCTGGCAAAGATGCTCTTCCCTCTCTTCGTAAGATGGAGCCCGTCTCTGCCCAGCACTCCTCCTTCATGGAACACCATCCCATGGTCAAAGAATCCAAAGCCTTCTCTCCGACACCACCTGCGTAGCCATTCGTTGACTTCCACGATTCGACGGTCCCTGCCCTGGCCTTTTCCTTCCACGGGGAGGATGGACGAGAACACCACTTGCACCTCCAACTCCTTTATCCTTCTTCCCAGAGCCACGTAGTCCGCAGTGATCCGCTCAAGGTCATTCTTGGCAGTATCATTGGTGCCCACGTGGAGAAGCAGGAAGGGGTAGCGATCCGAGGGCTTGATGAGTCTCGGCAGTCTCTCCGTCACATCACGAATCTTAGCCCCTGGCAAGCAGCAGACTTCTCGGTTTTCCCGGTCAGGGCGGCAGATAGATGACTCAGTCCCCCGGAGGAGAGAGTCCCCGACCACCACCACCACCCGCCTCCTTCTCTTGGGAGTGGTGGTCGTGGAACCCCCCATCTCAGGACAGTGCATCTCATGCCTTCCAACCAGCGGAGTCTCCTTCTGCTCCCTTCCCTCAGACATATCATCTGGTCCACTCTCCGCATTAGTACCTGTGGAGAGAACATGAAAGCGGTTAGTTACGTGTGTCCGTGTTGCTGAAGCCCGGACATTCCCCCTTCTTCTTCTGGAGGTCACATGTTGCCAAGCTTCTTCACTGGCCTCTTGGCTCTGCTGTGCAACCTGCTCTAAATCTTTAGAGCTTTGTGCCCGTAGAAGCATATCCTGACTTTTGTCCAGGAAATCCTCAGTTTCTCATATGCAACGCAGGGTCGTTATCTGTTGCTCCAGACCTTCAATCTTCTCTTCCAATATGGAGACCAGCTTGCACTTTGTACAGACAAAGTCGCTTCTATCCTGTGGAATATTTTCCTCTAACTTTGTTCTTGGGAAACAGCTGAACTGTTTTAGCTGAAACTTCTCAGAAGAATTCATCCTGAGGCAGACAGCCGGCGTGGGAAACGTCAGCCTAAATGGGTTTTAAGTTTGGCAATATTGTCAAGCAACTGAAAACAAGG
Organism: Natator depressus; assembly: GCF_965152275.1. Classification (NCBI taxonomy): domain Eukaryota; kingdom Metazoa; phylum Chordata; order Testudines; family Cheloniidae; genus Natator; species Natator depressus. The sequence continues at coordinate 133,912,310 of NC_134237.1, read as the reverse complement.
TTAAATAATGGGAAATGTTGAGCTCTCTTAACCATAGGGGATGCTGTTTGTCTCACCTATACTATAGCAGTCTGATCAGAAAATGCACACTCAGCCATGAGTTTGGGAAAGCTTGGACTTGGGGCTGCACTGCAGTGGAGGCCTGCACACATTTAAAAAAAAAAAAAAGATTGCAATTGAAGACCTCTAAGAACCGGAACTCACTCAGCAGCAAGCATCAGAGAGTGAGCGAATAGATCTCTTCCAAATGGACTTGAAATGCTGAAATGGAAGTAGACAGGCCCCTGGAGAACTTTGAGGCGAGGCACCAGAAATACCCCAGTGGCTGCCATTGAATTTTGATGAGCCTCATGCATTACGGATGAAGGGGGTTACGTAAGAGCCTGTCGGCCGTTCACTCGAAGCCAACCCACCAAGTGCTGTGGGTGTCAATTTGTAGCATGTTCTGCTTTAGGGGCCCTCGCTGCAAATCGCTGTGGCACAGTCTCTCTCTGAACGTGCTGCTGTTCTCATTAAGGGCAAGGCTGCTACATTTTGTTTTGGCTTCGAGGCGTGGGGCTTCGGCACTAGCAGCAGCCTTGTCGCTTCTCAGTTTTAAAGCCTGGAAATGAAAAATGCATTTGCAATGAATATTTTAAGATGAATAATCCAGTGAACTCCCCTGTAGGTTTTAGCGAGGCAATCACTCCTACTATGAATTAACTTCCCATTGAATGGAAAGGAGTCATTTGAAGCTATGATCCACCTAGCCTCCTCTGACTTTCTGAACACATTTCACCTGAAATGAATTAGATAGCTAAGCACAGAGAGCCAGACTCTGTTTCTGAGCTCCTTTAAGTGAGATTTGATTGATTAACCCGTTACTAGATACTTAGATCTGACCAGAGTTGATGTGCGCATTACTGGCTGCAGTTTAATACAATGTCTAAGCAGAGCTCACTGGATGGATCATCGCTGACTTTCACGTCCAGGAATGGGATTGACTTACACATTTCGTTGGGGATTGGTCCTGCTTTGAGCAGAGGGTTGGACGAGATGACCTCCTGAGGTCCCTTCCAACCCTGATATTCTATGAATCTATGATTGAGCTACATAAGCTTGTTAGATTCAAAGCATCTTACATCTTTCTGTCTCTCTGCCTCAGGTGTCCATCCTGGTGTATTTCCATGTAGTCATTCCCTCTTGTACAGTAAGAACAAACAGATAACTACACACACAATGTGGGGAAAGCTGGCATAGTAGCTGGTATTGGCATGGCACCTTTCATCCAAGGGGTATCATTGCACCCACTACTGAAATAATCTGCCTCTCTTGCTACCACATAACACTTAAGACAGGACATGAGAAGAATGCAATTCCCAACTGGAGCTTCAGTGCAAACAGGCAGAACATAACTACCCTGTAACCCCAGAGCCAAGACCCTTGCTCTTGCAGGAACTGCTGTGTGATTAAAGCTGTGCAGTGTCATTACCCCCATTCCAGAGGTTGGGGGACAGAGAGGGAAAGTGACATGACAAAGGACAAACAGTGAGTCTGTGTCGGAGCTCTCAACAGTACCCAGGGATCCTGGCTCCCAGTCCTGTGCTCATCCGATGCCAAATTGAGCCCTGCCATAATATTCTAATCCAGCAAGTACTTAAGCATATGAAGTCAATAGGATTGCACCATGTGCTTAAAGTTAAGCATGTGCTTAAGTGCTTTGCTGGAACAGGGCTTGAGCAAATGCAACTGCCGTCGGCATCAGCCACTTACATCAGGGTTGCATCTGATCTCCTCCTCCTAATGTCCAATTTGATAGGCCAAAGCTGGTAATCTTATTGTTTGGTAGAGCCCTTCTGCCCATCTTCTGCTCCTCTAACAATCGTCGTCCTGGGTGAGCTCTTTCCGGGCCTGCTATGGCTGGTCTTTCTGACATGCAGTGACCCAAACTGAACACATTGCTCAAGGTAATGCTACCCTATCCATTTGCCCAGGGATGCTGTACTTTCTCAGCCGGTTAGTCGCTTCCCTGAAAACTCCCGCACATTGAGCTGATGTCTTCACTGAGCTCTCTGCGAGGACAGCTAGATCATTTTCCCAGAGAGGTTGGGACTAATTCAGAAATCATCAGCGTGTACAAATAGCCTAAATTGTTCCTTTCAGTTAATGTTACCCTATGTTCAGCTGAATCTGTCGCCATGCTTAGCCCCAATGGGTCTCCCATCTTGCTTGGGATCTCCAGGCACTATCGTAATACAAACGACAACTAATCATCAACTATAATGCTGATGCCCCTGGGTGGATTGTCGGCAGCGGGGCTCAAACCTGGACCCTCTGGATCTGAATGCACAAGCCTCTACTGCCTGAGCTAAAAGACCCTGCTCTGTTAGCCAAAGCTGTAGCAGGCTCATTAATCTCTGGTTGGTCTAGTCACCACCAGAGGGGGACAGAGCAGGCATGGCTTACACAAGGCGAGCCACTTCTGTGTTCTGAAGGAGCTTCTGGGCTTCCTCCCAATTCCGCGTCACTTCCTTGTTAGTCAATCCTCTTTTTTACCTCATTAGTGTAGGTACTGAACACCGTGTGCCAAGGTGGCTGGCCCTTTATGGGGAATGGAGCCTAGCCTCTCTGGTGGCTGATCAACTGCATCTCGGCTGAGACGGATCAAGGGATTGTAAAAGCCAGCAAGTGGCTCAGGTGAGGGAGAATTGCAGGAGGAAGATTGCTCCTGTGGCTGGCCTTGGAGCAGGGACAGAGACACGCAAGGGGACAGGTCTCTGGGCTCCTGCAGAAGACCTCAGGTCAATGGGGTGGGGGAGACTAAGTTTATATGTGGAGTTTACACTGAACTGTTTTACTGTGTCTGAAGAATAAGCTGTGCCCCGAAAGAAAGGGCTGAACAGAGTGCGAGCCCAGTGTCAGTCTTTCCTGGGCTGGGGAGCCAGGCCAGAAACCCTACCCACCATCATGTGTAGTTCAAGCCCCAGCATGCCCCAATATTAACCCCGTTCCACGTAGAGCCGCTTATTTCTCCTCTTTGTCTCCAGTCTCTTAACCAGTTTTTTACTCCCAGGACAGGTGCTCTAAAGGTACAAGCCCTGTTAATTGCGGGCGGGGGGTAGACTCATTCTAGACCTGCACGTAGCTCTCACTCCCCTGTAGGCACAAGAAATCTGCATTCTTCGCAGTATTGACCCACCCATCCCCTTTTGCCCTGAACTGCACAGCCCCTTCAGAGGGTCTTGGGCTCCATATATGGAGAGAGGGCCAGGGAAAGAGTCAGAAGAGGGATGGGGCAAAGGTGAGATGACGTTGCGACGGAATGGAAATGAGGTGTTGTGCTGGTCTTTGGGTAGCCCCCCTCCCCTCCCACCATGGGAGTGCATCTCAACCCTAGCCCCCAGTTGTGCCCCCCTCACTCGCGGTGAGTTGTGACGTACATCAATGTGGCAGGTGTGGGTGTAGTAAGGTACTATTCAATGTGAGTTATGATAATACCTACTTTTTACATAGCACTGTTCAGCCACAGATCTCAAAGCAGTATACAAAGGAGGTCAGTATTGTTATCCCCATCTTACAGCTGGGGAAACTGAAGCACGGAGAGGGGAAGTGACTTGCCCAAGGCCACCCAACAGGCCAGTGGCAGAACTGGGACTAAAACCCAGATCACCCGAGTCCCAGCCAAGTGCTTGTTCCTCTTTAGGGCCCAATCTTACTCCCACTGAACAGCAGGGCAATAGCCTGGTCATTCCTAGTTCTGTGGGGAGAATATATTTGGTATTCTGTTTGTTTCCCTTGAGCACGAAGCAGACTGACTTCTCTGGGTTTGTGTCCTTTACGTCTGTTCATCTATTGCAGCAATCTACCTTACACCTGCCACAGTCGGTGGCCACGCAGAAGGATGATGTATCTCCATTCTGGTTTTCCAAAAAGACTAGAGATTATCTGAAGCAGTCACATGAGCAGCCGGCTATTTCACAGGCTGGGATTTGAGGGGACTGACACATTTGATTATAAAGGAACAATGATCGATGAGCCATACACAATGGCTGGAAGCAAGCGTAGATTGATGATAGGGATGAAGGCTGATCCAAATTGATCAAGGAGTCAAACTAGACTTGGAAGCATCATTCCTGAGCTCGATAGCCATCTAAATAAATAAATAGGAAAGCACAAGGAGGAAGGCAAAGAAGAGAGTGTGTGCTGAGCCACTTGTGTGGCTGGCAAAGGAAGGGTGTGGGGCTCACACATAAATCATGATTACAGAGGAACCTCAGAGTTACGAACACCAGAGTCATGAACTGACCAGTCAACCACACACCTCATTTGGAAGTGGACTTCCACAATCAGGCAGCAGCAGAGACGAAAAAAAAAAAAAAAAAAGCAAATACAGTACAGTGCTGTGTTAAACGTAAACTACCAAAATAAAAGGGAAAGTAGCATTTTTCTTCTGCATACTAAAGTTTCAAAGCTATATTAACTCAATGTTCCGTTGTAAACAGGTAGTGATAGATGGCTCCATGTCTAGTTGGCAGCCAGTATCAAGCGGAGTGCCCCAAGGGTCGGTCCTGGGGCTGGTTTTGTTCAATATTTTCACTAATGATCTGGAAGATGGCGTGGATTGCACCCTCAGCAAGTTTGCAGATGACACTAAACTGGGAGGAGTGGTAGATACGCTGGATAAAGAGGGACCTAGACAAATTAGAGGATTGGGCCAAAAGAAATCTGATGAGGTTCAACAAGGACAAGTGCAGAGTCCTGCACTTAGGACAGAAGAATCCCATGCACTGCTACAGACTAGGGACCGAGTGGCTAGGCAGCAGTTCTGCAGAAAAGGACCTAGGGGTTACAGTGGATGAGAAGCTGGATATGAGTCAACAGTGTGCCTTTATTGCCAAGAAAGCTAACGACATTTTGGGCTGTATAAGTAGGAGCATTGCCAGCAGATCAAGGGACATGATCATTCCCCTCTATTTGGCGTTGGTGAGGCCTCATCTGGAGTACTGTGTCCAGTTCTGGGCCCCACATTACAAGAAGGATGTGGAAAAATAGGAGAGAGTCCAGCGGAGGGCAACAAAAATGATTAGGGGGCTGGAGCACATGACTTATGAGGAGAGGCTGAGGGAATTGGGATTATTTAGTCTGCGGAAGAGAAGAATGAGGGGGGATTTGACAGTTGCTTTCAACTACCTGAAAGGGGGTTCCACAGAGGATGGATCTAGACCGTCCTCAGTGGTAGTAGATGACAGAACAAGGAGTAATGGTCTCAAGTTGCGGTGGGGGAGGTTTAGGGTGGATATTAGGAAAAACTTTTTCACTAGGAGGGTGGTGAAGCACTGGAATGCGTTACCTAGGGAGGTGGTGGAATCTCCTTCCTTTGAGGTTTTTAAGGTCAGGCTTGACAAAGCCCTGGCTGGGATGATTTAGTTGGGGATTGGTCCTGCTTTGAGCAGGGGGTTGGACTAGATGACCTCCTGAGGTCCCTTCCAACCCTGATATTCTATGATTGATTTTCCTATGATTCCCTCAAGGCTACAGTCAGGGGGATGGTTAGAAAGAATAATTCTGGTCTCAGTTCTGTTGTAGACCTTCACGGGATCCCAGAACCTGTGGTACATTACGTTACTGGGGAGGGAAGCCCACCTCAGAAAACCACTTTAACACACTGGTGGGAGCAGAGTGTAGTGATCAGACGAGGGACTGTAATCATTTGGGAAATTATTAGAGAGAGTCCAGAGGGGAGCAAAAAAACAATAAAAACGAAAGTTGAGAAAACCTGACCTATGAGGAAAGGTTAAAAAATGGCATATTTAGTCTTGAGACAAGAAGAATATGGAGAGACCTGATAATAGTCTTCAAGTATGTTAGGGACTGTTATGAAGAGGATGGGGATAGATTGTTCTCTGTGTCCATGGAAGGTAGGAGAAGTAAACAGCTTCATCTGCAGCAAGGGTGTTTTAGTTTGGATATTAGGAAAAACTTTCTAGCTATATGCGTAGTTAAACTCTGGAACAGGCTTCCAAGGCAAGTTGTGGAATCCCTGTCATTGGAGGTGTCAAGGTTCCTCCCCCACTCTGAACTCTAGGGTACAGATGTGGGGACCTGCATGAAAACCTCCTAAGCTTACTTTTACCAGCTTGGGTTAAAACTTCCCCAAGGTACAAATTAATTTTATCCTTTGTCCTTGGAATATCCACTGCCACCACCAAACTCTAACTGGGTTTACTGGGAAACGCAGTTTGGACACTTCTTTCCCCCCAAAATCCTCCCAACCCTTGCACCCCACTTCCTGGGAAAGGTTTGGTAAAAAGCCTCACCAATTTGCATAGGTGACCACAGACCCAAACCCTTGGATCTGAGAACAATGAAAAAGCATTCAGTTTTCTTACAAGAAGACTTTTAATAGAAATAGAAGTAAATAGGAATAAAGGAATCACCCCTGTAAAATCAGGATGGTAGGTACCTTACAGGGTAATTAGATTCAAAACATAGAGAATCCCTCTAGGCAAAACCTTAAGTTACAAAAAAGACACACAGAGAGAAATAGTCGTTCTATTCAGCACAATTCTTTTCTCAGCCATTTAAAGAAATCATAATCTAACGCATATCTAGCTGGATTACTTACTAAAAGTTCTAAGACTCCATTCCTGTTCTATCCCTGGCAAAGCAGCATACCAACAGACACACAGACCCTTTTGTTTCTCTCCCTCTTCCCAGCTTTTGAAAGTATCTTGTCTTCTCATTGGTCATTTTGGTCAGATGCCAGCGAGGTTACCTTTAGCTTCTTAACCCTTTACAGGTGAGAGGATTTTTCCTCTGGCCTGGAGGGATTTTAAAGGGGTTTACCCTTCCCTTTATATTTATGACAGGAGGTTTTTAAGAACAAGTTGGACAAACACCGGTCAGGGATGGTCTAGGTTTACTTGGTCCTGCCTCAGCACAAGAGGCTGGACTTGATGACCTCTCAAACTTCCTTCCAGCCCTACATTTCTGTGACGAAGCAGTTGTGGGGCTGTGTGTGCATGAGACAGGAGAGAAGGGGAATATGACTAAGGCCATGTCTACACTACCAATTTGTGTCGACAAAAGTGACATAATAAAAATTGCAATTTCCTGTTCACGCTTGCTCCCTCTGTCAGCAGATCTGATTCACAGTGGGGGCACCATCATCAACAGTCTGAGCAATGCACTGTGAGTACCTATATCACAGTCCTTCTGTTGCTAGGTGTTGCGGGATGACGGAGTGGATCACACCGCATCTTGGGACAGTGCTAAATGTCCCATGATGCATTGCTTCCTGCCCCAGCACTCCCTGGGCTTCCAGCTTTCTTTTGTGGCATTTTTTCAATGGCCCTCCTTTGCTGTGCACCCCGGAATTTTTGTGGGAAGGGATGGATCCCTCACTGATCTCCTATGCTCTGTTAACTGTCATGAAGACATTGTGGATGGCAGTGCAGTTAATCATGAAGTTCCTAACTGAAGACGACACGCATGCACCCAACATTCTGCATGACATGGATAGGAGGAACTTTAGATTGTTTTTGGATTTCATGGAGCAGCTATATAAGGTAGACCATCACTTTTGGGCTCGTGAAACAAGCACTAAATGGTGGGATCATATCGTCACGCAGGTGTGGGATGATGAGCAGTGGCTACAGAACTTTCGGATGCGGAAAGCCACCTTCCTGGAACTGTGGGAGGCGCTCACCCCAGACTTGCAGCACAAGGACACCAGAATGAAAGCTGCCCCCTTGGTAGAGAAGCATGTGGCAATTGCTATGTGGAAGCTTGCAACTCCAGACTGCTACCAGTCGGTCGCGAATCAATTTGGAGTGGGGAAATCAACCATAGGGGCTGAGTTAATGCAAGTGTGCAGGGCCATAAATCGTATCCTGCTGTGAAGGACCATGAATCTGGGAAATGTGCTTGAAATAGTGGACAGCTTTGCAGAAATGGATTTCCCTAACTCTGGAGGGGGCGATAGATGGCACACACATTCCAATTTTGGCACCAGACCACCTTGCGACAGAATACATTAGTAGGAAGGGGATTTCTCCATGGTGTTGCAGGTGCTTGTGGATCATCATGGATGTTTCACTGACATCAACGTGGGGTGGTCTCGGAAGGTGCATGACGCATTCATCTTCAGGACCACCGGCCTCTATAGAAAGTTGCAAGCAGGGACTTTCTTTCCTAAACACAAGATTACAGTCGGGGTGTTGAAATGCCCATAGTGATCCTTGGGGACCCTGTATACCCCTACAGCCGTGGCTCATGAGACCTTACACGGGACACCTGGGCAGCAGTAAGGAGTGGTTCAACAACAGGCTCAGTAGGTGCCGGATGACAGTCTAATGTTTGGCAGATTAAAGGTGCGCTGGTGATGCCTTTATGGCAGGTTGGACCTCACTGAGGATAATATTCCTATGGTCATAGCTGCGTGCTGTACGTTGCATAATCTCTGTGAAGCTAAGGGTGAAAGGTTTGCTCAGGGGTGGAGTGCTGAGGCAGACCGCTTGGCCGCTGATTTTGAGCAGCCAGATACCAGGATTGTCAGAGGAGCCCAGAGGGGAGCTATTCGAGCCAGGGAGGCTTTGAGGCAGCAGTTTGAAGCAATTCAGACGCAGATATATGTTACTGAAGGTCACTGTCAATGTTACATGCATGTAGTTTTCCTAGGGGGCAATGGTGACATTTGGGACCTTATATTCCTGTAATAAAGTGATTAAAATGCCTTTGCACGTATTGATAGTGCCTGTAATCTCGCCATGTAGAAAAAAAATCAAGACGATTTACCATTATAAAAGTTTGCTTTTATTGCACAAGAAACAGCACAAACAAACATACAGTTGCTTGGTGAGAAAGGAGGAACCAGGGAAGGGCAGATTCTCACAGCTGTGTGTAGGTCCAGCTATCATTGTGAAATTTGTCCGAGGGGGTGGAGTGAAGGGGAAACCGAGGAGTCCTGGAAGGTGGGAAGGAACGTGCAGACGGAGTTTGGGAGGAGAGCAGGGAAAAGGGTTCTGAATGTGCTGCAGTGGAGGTTGATCACTGATCAGCTGATTCTGCATCATTATTAAGGACTTTAGCATCTGCGTTTGCTCCTCCATTACTTTAAGCATCCGCTCAGTAGCATCCCTAACAAACATGTGATTCTCTTTTCTGTCCTGCCTTTCGGCTTCTCAGCATTCCTTTCCTTCTCTTTTTTCTGCATTGGAGCACTGCAGGACCTCCTGGAACTTGTCGACTTTGCTGCATCTTGGGCACTTTCTTATCTGGAGGAGATGCTCGGCCAGGGTGCGTGTGGTGTTCCTGAAGGCCACATCTGGTGAAGCACAGGGGACAATGCACAGAAGCAGGATTGTTAAATTGACGCACAGCATTGAAACATTTCTTTTGCAACATTGCCATCACTTTCTTGCTGACCCTAGCCAGGCACCCATCTCTGTGAACACCCAAAGCATGGTGAGTGTTGGCAGGGGATGGTGGTGGTGCTTCACATGGGTAAAAGAGCACACGCTCTTTGCAAGGGTTGTGGTGCAGCATTCTAGGGAACAAATTCTAAAATTCTCCCACACTTTTCCACAGGTGGGGGTCATTCTAGCAGACATCTCACTACTGAGGGTAAGGGGGGAAATGAGGCTACATCGACTCCATGCTTGTGGCTTCCGCCCTGCTCCCAGTGCTGCTCACCTGTGTGCCACTTTGATCTCTGCAGAAGTGATTGCCGAATGGCGTGGAAAGTTTTCTACAATGGGGGAAGGAACAAAGCTGCTCTGCCACACAACCTTCAGCAGCGGATTACCGAGTACCTCCAGGAACCTTTCCTGGAGATCTCTCTGGAGGATTCCCATGAGATCTCGGCATGCATCAACACCCTGTTGCACCGTACTGATTAGCTAAACAGGGAAATGTCCGGCTCACAGAAACACACAGCCTCCCACATTTCTATGCCCTGAACCTATCTCAGCACTACACAAGTCACAGACACTTACCAGGCTTCTCATCTCCTGCTTCTTGCTCCCCGGAGAGTGACTGCTGAGACTGGCGAGCCACCTCTTAAGTGCGGAACAGTTCCTGGCTGCCTGCCCGTCCTACCGGGTGACTCTGCTGGGAGCTGCACATCGTCATCTAACTCCACCTCTTCATCTAAAACTTCTTCCTCTGGGCTAGGTCTTCTTTCCGTCACCTCTGTGCCCTCCGAAGTATCCACAGGACTGTTCGTGATGGAGCTGGGGTCGCCACCGAGGATAGCATCCAGCTCCTTGTAGAACCGGCAAGTCTTAAGTGAAGCGCCAGAGCGACGGTTTGCCTCCCTCGCCTTATGGTACGCCGGCCTCAGCTCCTTTATCTTTGCTCTGCACTGCAGTGTGTCCCGATCATAGCCCTTTTCACACAAGCCTCGAGAAATCTGCCCGTTGGTATCCCAATTCCTACAGCTCAAGCGCAGCTGGGACTGCACAGCCTCCTCTCCCCATATACTGAGAAGATCCAACAGCTCTGCAGTGGTCCAAGAGGAAGAGCGTTTGCTGCGATAACCCACCATGGTCACCTGGGAAGATGCGATGAGACCTCTCCATGCTGAGTCAGGAGGAAATGGAATTTCAAACATTCCTGGGGCTTCTAATGGGGAGGGTCAGATGGTTGTTTACCTGGCTGCAGGGCAGTGGAGTTCAAACTGCTGACCAGAGCAGTCAGGAACAGCATTGTGGGATACCTCCTGGAGGCCATTAAAGCGATGAAATGAAGCGTGGTGTCTACACTTGCACTTTGTCAAGAAAAATGTAGAGGAAAAAGATGTAAATCTCTCTTGAGGTTGGATGTATTTTGTCGCCAAAACCAAGCATTTTCCCCAACAAGAGTCGCCTTGCATTGTATACGCACTCACTGTTTGGGTCGACAAATGACAGTTTTGGCGACAAAACTTGGTAGTGTAGACAAGGCCTTAGTTAAGTTTCTGGAATAGTAGGCAGCTTAATCCAATGGCTAGAAAATTGGACTGGGAATCTGGAAACTCGGTGTCTGTTCCTAGTTCTGCCCTTTAATCCAGGAGACAAAGGTATAACAAGCTCCAGTGACTGGATATTGAAGTTAGAAACATTCAAGCTGAAATACGATGCAGGTCTTTTAACAGTAAGGGTAATTGGCCAGTGAACCAACACATCAAGTGTTATGGTGTTGTCAAGGTTCCTCCCCCACTCTGAACTCTAGGGTACAGATGTGGGGACCTGCATGAAAACCTCCTAAGCTTACTTTTACCAGCTTGGGTTAAAACTTCCCCAAGGTACAAATTAATTTTATCCTTTGTCCTTGGAATATCCACTGCCACCACCAAACTCTAACTGGGTTTACTGGGAAACGCAGTTTGGACACTTCTTTCCCCCCAAAATCCTCCCAACCCTTGCACCCCACTTCCTGGGAAAGGTTTGGTAAAAATCCTCACCAATTTGCATAGGTGACCACAGACCCAAACCCTTGGATCTGAGAACAATGAAAAAGCATTCAGTTGTCTTACAAGAAGACTTTTAATAGAAATAGAAGTAAAGGAATCACCCCTGTAAAATCAGGATGGTAGATACCTTACAGGGTAATTAGATTCAAAACATAGAGAATCCCTCTAGGCAAAACCTTAAGTTACAAAAAAGACACACAGACAGAAATAGTCATTCTATTCAGCACAGTTCTTTTCTCAGCCATTTAAAGAAATCATACCTAGCTAGATTACTTACTAAAAGTTCTAAGACTCCATTTTTGTTCTATCCCTGGCAAAAGCAGCATATAGACAGACAGAGACCCTTTGTTTCTCTCCCTCCTCCCAGCTTTTGAAAGTATCTTGTCTCCTCATTTGGTCATTTTGATCAGGTGCCAGCGAGGTTACCTTTAGCTTCTTAACCCTTTACAGGTGAGAGGATTTTTCCTCTGGCCAGGAGGGATTTTAAAGGGGTTTACCCTTCCCTTTATATTTATGACAGTGTATTCTCCACTTGAAGCTTTCAAATCAAAATTAGATGCCTTTCTAAATGAGATGTTCAAGTTCAACCACAAGATATTGGACTCAAAACAGGAATTACTGGGTGAAATTCTCTGGCCTGGGTTAAACAGGAGGTCAGACTAATGGTTATGATGGTCCCTTCTGGCCTTTAAAAGTATGAATCTATTAAGATTCCTGAGTTTTCTTCCTTGCTTTGCCACTGGGAAGTGTGTGACACCTTGGGCTAGTCACTTAACTGCCCTGTAACTCAGTATACACATTAATAAAGTGGCTGCAGATTAATCCCTAGCTCAGCAGAGTATAAACATGTGAAATAGCCTCCCAAAAGAAATGGTGGAATCCCTGCCACTTAGGGTATTTAAAACTACACTGGGAAAAACCACTAGGATATATTTCCACAGGGAACAATCCTGTGTTTGTTGGAAGAGCGCCTAGATGAACTCACAGATCGTCTGCATTTCTAATTTCTATCACTTCGTAAGAATAAGGAATGATGCTTCCCATTTCTTTTTAGCCAAGGAGAAAGGAGGACAAATTCATTTTATTTGCGAACTTTATCAACCGGCGTGTGGGCGACATGGTGTTCAGAGTTTAATTCAGATACTGAAGGGCTCTTCTGAATAACAGAGAAGCTGCAATAGGATCCTAAACTCGTATGCCAGCAAGGGAGGCCTGAGGATGAAGGATCAGCTGTCCTGGAGTTAATGAGTAGGAAACCAAGCTAACCATAGGGGAGAGGACGTATCTTGCCATGAAATGTGTTTGCCCAGTGGTCGTTCCCTTACTGTGGAAACGCTTGGCTGGAAAGGCAGATTACGGCCTCTTGCTTGCAGCAGAAGGTTCATCATCTGTCTGGTGGGCGGCAGCAAACCCAGTGTGTTTGCTCCTAGGTGGCAAAACTGCCATGGGTAAAGACTAAAAATAAAGGCAAGAGGTTCTGGCTTTTCACACTTGAGTGCGGGGGCTGGAATGCCATCAGGGGAGAGAGCAACTTGCTTTTCAGAACACTAAGAACACTTCCTTTCTCCTGGTAGGGCAGTGGTGACTCCCAGATCTACCTCTCTACTCCAGACCTGTCTCCTGTCCAAACTAAAACCTCTGCCTGTCTCTCTGACATAGAATCATAGAAAACTAGGACTGGAAGGGACCTCAATAGGTCATCTACTAGTTCCCTGCACTGAGACAGGACTAAGTATTATTTAGACCATCCCTGACAGGTGTTTGTCTATCCTGCTCTTTAAAATCTCCAGTGACGGAGATTCCACAATCTCCCTAAGTAATTTATTCCAGTGTTTAACCACCCTCATGGCTAGGAAGTTCTTCCTCATGTCTAACCTAAATCTCCCTTGTTGCAATTTAAACCCATTGCTGCTTGTCCTGTACTCGTGGTTAAGGTGACCAATTGATCACCCTCCCTTTTATAACAATCTTTTGTGCACTTGAACTTGTTATTGTGTCCCCCCTCAGACTTCTCTTCTTTGCAGTAAACTAACCTAATTTTTTTCAATCTTCCCTCATAGGTCATGTTTTCTAGACCTTTAATCATTTTTGTTGCTCTTCTCTGGACTTTCTCCAATTTGTCCACATCTTTCCTGAGGTGTGGTGCCCAGAACAGGACAAAACACTCCAGCTGAGGTTTTATCAGTGCTGAGTAGAGAGGAAGAATTACTTCTTGTGTCTTGCTTACAACACTCCTGCTAATACATCCCAGATTGATGTCTGCTTTTTTTGCAACAGTGTTACACTGTTGGCTCATATTTAGTGTGTGATCCACTAGGACCCCACGGTACATTATTCAGCCAGTAGATGTCTCTCTGTGCTGCATACAGTTCCACACTGGGTGTGGTCCCTGGTAAACAAGGGAGACAAAGCTGGGACCCACTCTGTGTGGAAGCCTGTTTTATTTGTGTCTATAATAAATGTCTGCTGTTTAACAAGATTTGTGAACCCATAGATAAGGACAGAGGCACCGTTCCATCTGTGCATCTTGAGCAACGATAAGTAGCAGTTGGAAGAGAATTATTATTTGCTTTGCAGAACAGACTGTGTTGATGCATAGCAAAGACAACGCCTTCCCCAAAGAGTGTATCATCTTGGTGTAGAGAAAACCATTAGAGGGATAATAATAAAAACAATCGCGTGAAAGATAACTGGTCAAACTGCTGCAGGAGTTAACTAAACAAAGAAAAGGATGGCAGTGTAGAGGGAGCAGGTGTGTGAAATCTGTTCAAGAATGACAATAGAAAGGTGAAAGAAGGTCCCCCCATCCCCATGTGTTAAAGCGATTTTAGAAGCTAATTATCTTTGTGCTTGGCATGACGCAGGAAAGACATTCTAGGTCTTCAAAAATTTGGTAGATAATTAAAACTCATCCTTTGTCTTGGCCATTGGAGGTCTGAATACTCCAGGAAGTCAATTAAAAGAGAGGGTTGTGGGGGGGTGTCAACGGCTGTGAGGAAGTTTACAAATAAAAGTCAGTGAATGACTTTTTTTCAAATTGCTGTGCACCATCAGCCTGAGTGATAGAGAAGATAATTAAGCAATTGATTGCTATGCTTGTTGGTGTTTGGCCACGCCCCGCCCCCAAACATTCCTCTGTGACGCCCTAGAGGGGGGCGGTCCACAGTTTGGGGACCTCTGGTCTACGCTATACTGCTACGGCAGATTTGCTGCAGCCCCATATCTGTGCCTCTGTAGCAGGGATAGGGAGACATACCCTACGGCCCGGCATACGCACAGATTTTGTACTGGCATCACTGTGTTGGTGAGAGGGTGATTCCCCCCCCCTCGACCCGTGATCCAGTTATACTGGTACAACCTCTAGTGTGGATTCGGTTTTACCGATAGAAAGGTGCCTAATACCAATCTAGCCTATTCCCCTTCCCGTATGGGAATGGCTATGCTTGTGTAAGAACTTTTATTGCAGGATAATTGTGTCCATACTAGAGGGTTGTTCCGCTTTAATTCTATCAGTGCAGTTAAAGAAGCATAACTTTTGTGTAAACATCAGGCTGCGTTTTGCTATCAAAGTGACTCAGGTCTGGTCTAGACCCACACCTGTACCGCTATAACTAATGCTGGGATTTTATACCAATTTAGTTAACCTGGTACAACTTTTATGTGGACTCTGGTATCCGTATAAAGTTGGTTGTGTCAGTGTGATGTGCAAGCTAAACTCCTACAACCAATTTGAAACCAGTCTAAGGGCATGGCTACATTTGCAAATGTAGAGCGCTGGGAGATAGACCGGCCTTCAGAGACCGCAGCAGGGAAAACGCTGCCGTGTGTTTACACTGACAGCTGCAAGCGCACTGGTGTGGCCACATTAGCCGCTCTTGCAATGCCACAAAGAGCAGTGCATTGTGGTAGCTATCCCAATGTGCAAGTGGCTGCAGCGTGCTTTTCAAATGGGGGGGAGGGTGGAGTGTGACAGGGAGTGTGTTGTGTGTATGTGGGGGGAGAGACTGTGTGAGCATGCTGTCTTGTAAATTCAGACAGGAGTAGACCCCCCTCCCCAGCCCCCCTTTGTCACACACACTCACAACAACAGCATTCCACAGTAATGGCTTGCTTTGTCCCAGAGCAGGTAAGCATGCCAGCTGTCAGACACGGAGCTTTGAAGGGGCATATCCGCATTCCTGCAGCCGAGTTCAAAACAATGACAAGAGTGGCCATTTGACTTCAGGGGATTATGGGACGTTTCCGGAGGCCAATCACAGTGCAGTAATGCAACACCTCGTTCACACTGACGCCCGGGCATTTCAGCCGGGGCACATCAAGCGTTATGCTTCTCGTGGAGGTGGATTACCAGGAGCGCTCCAGCTGCAGAGTCCAGGCACTCTACATGCCTTGCCAGTGTGGACACAGGGGGAGTTAGGGCGCCCGGGGCTGCTTTAATGCACTGTAACTTGCAAGTGTAGCCAAGCCCTCAGAGAGTCCATCCACAATAGTCATTACAACTGAACTTGATTTAGTTGGGGATTGGTCCTGCTTAGAGCAGGGGGTTGGACTAGATGACCTCCTGAGGTCCCTTCCAACCCTGATATTCTGTGAACTGATTAAATTAAACCTGTGCAACTTCTGAGTGTAGACAAGGTCTGATTTTGATGTAGCTGAAACTTGCTCCCACAGGACTTACACTGAACTGGAAAACGCCCCTCCTCTGAAACGGAAATCGGAGCATCCATGCAGGGGTTTGCACCTGTTTAACTACATCGGTTTCAGTTCATGCCATAGGTGAACCGGGCGCAACTGTCCGTGAGAGTTACAAGACCTTCGTCCAGATCTCACATTTGTTAGGCCTTGGGCCTCTGAGTTTCTTTATGATGAGAGAAGCGTGCATGAGGGAATGGAAAGAAAACCGGGTGCCTTGTGGATGAACATGCTCCATAACATTCGAGGGGTTGGAGGGAGGCAGTCCGGGGAGGTGCACCAGACCAGCACCCCTCTCAGGGCCCCAACAGTGTCTCCAGAATCTAAACGTCAAGGTATTAAGAAACGTAAAGCTCCTCACCACCTGAATACCTCTTAAAAATCCATCCCTAGCCCTTAGGCTGGTGAAGAGGTGAGTCAGGGCGTGACGCAATGCAGTACTGATTACACAGACCGACACCTGGTTTAAGGGGCAAATGCTGCTTCCCCTCCCCGGCCCAGGCACCAAGCCCCCGCAGGTAGCAGAGCTGTTAAGGTTTTGCCGGGGGACGGGGCATGGAGGAAGGGTCTGTTGGAGTGGCAGGGCAGATTCAAGGCTTCATACCCCTATGGAGGGACAAACAGGGTTCCCAGCTGCTACTGCAGCCCATAGACCATAGTAATGATAGTGAAGCTGGTACATAACTGCTCTGCACCAAGCTGCTGGGCTGGAGGAAGGAAAAGATTCTTTTTCCCCTCTACACTGTCTCTTAGAGCCTTTGTGGAAAGCCCCTACACTCCGAGATTGTGCTAGGGACAGCATTGGGTCCTAAAAGAGGGATGTATTACCGGGGCTGTCTCTAGACATTTTGGTGCCCTACGCAGCCCCACCCCGGGAGGGTGGGGGGTGGGCGCTGGGCTCTGCAGGGGGGCAGGAGCAGGCTTGGGGGGCAGGGGGGAAACCGCCTCCCAGCACGAGCCAGTGGAGCAGAGCGGGTTGGGGCCGGGTTGCTCCACTTCCTGCCGCCCGGTAATTGTAGGGTGGGCCCGACCACGCACTCACGGGGTGGCAGAAAGTGGAGCGACCCGGCTCCAGCCCGCTCCGCTCTGCTCCCCTGGCTCCCAGCCTTGGGACTTGGGGGGCAAGGGGGAACTGCCCCCCAGCACTCACCGGCAGCACGGCTGGGAGCTGGCGTAGCAGAGCAGACTGGGGCCTGGTCGCTCCACTTCCCGCCACCCCGTGAGTGCGGGATCAGGCCTGACCCCTGCTGCAGTCCCCCGGGATGTAGGTCAGGGGAAGGGGTGATGTGGGGGCAGGGCTGGAGCAGAGCAGGGGTGGGGGCTTTGGGGAAGGGGTCGAGTGGGGGTGGGGCTGGAGCGGAGCAGGTGTGGGAAGAGATGGGGCTGGGGAAGGGGTGGAGTGGGGGTGGGAAGAGGTGGGGCAGGGGCTTTGGGGAAGAGGCAGAGCAGAGGCGAGGATTGGGCTGGCCGCTGGAGCAGCATGCAGCTGCGTAGGGCACCAGGAAATTTGGGGCAATTTGGTGCCCCAAATTTCCTGGTGCCCTACGCAGCTGCGTAGTTTGCATGTGGATAAAGACAGCCCTGTGTATTACCTCCATTCAGCTTAATCATGTTAACTCTGGATCCTAATAATGGATTTTTTTTTCAATGTCAACTTCAACTGCTTCACTACCAAGCATGTTTGCAGCAGCATCCAGCTGCGATGACACTGCGGGTGGTATTTAGGATAATGGGCGGAGCCTGAGTGCCAGCCCTTTTCTTCCCCCAGCCTGACCCTAATAATATACCTCTCAATTTCATATTGCTGCGTGTTCCCCTTGTACCTAGCATGGAGGCTGTAGCTTTAACAGCGCTAGGAGCCATTCTGCACAATAACACTTGCATGCTAAATGCACAATGTGGGGTGATGATATGGGGACTGAGCTTTCTAGTTAGAGAAGGCACCTTGCCATCCTGAGCCACTGCGGCGCTGAGCCAAGCTTGTGACATGATCAGCAGATATCACAAAGCCGACAGTTACGGTGCATGCATTAGCCCCAGATATGCCTCCATCCCAAACATGCCGGCTGTCCTGTTGCTGCTCATTGCTGCCCAAGGGTGCTGCCGGATCAGCTTGATGCCGAAGTTAAAGAAAACTTTTGAGCCCCTGAGCAGTGTCTGCAGCCACTCCAGCTCCTCCTGTTAACTGCCGCAAGCAAAGCCGGGTTAGGAAGGTGCCAGGATGGGAGACTGCCAAGGAGACAGAGGGGGCTGCAGGCAACGGTGCTGGTGGCTCCGTAGGGGTTGCTCTTCCCTCTGATTTCATAATGAAGCAATGCCCCGGCATGGTGCTGCAAAGCCCCTTGCTGTCGGAGGCCTTGCCTTTTGTATGAGATGTAAAAGCAGAGGTCCCGAGCGCTTCGTGATCAAAGATCCTTTTTTTATTTTTTTGCAAGCGTATTAGCCCTTTCTGCTCCCCACGCTTTGTCGGAGGTCATCTCAGTCTGCTTACTTAAAATCCTCCCTTCGCTTTCATTTCATAAAGCATTCTGTATTTCTTACAGTCAGTTGTTCTTTGCTGTGCATTGTCGTGACCCACCCCAGAGGTGGGCGCATTCCGGCAGGGGTGAAGTTAGTTCTGTACGCCTATCATTGGTAAAGTGCTTTGGGTGCTTTTGAGATCCAGGTACTTTGGAAGTGTAAGTCACTGTGTAAGGGCCGGCGGCCTGGAGCTGGCCAGCCCTCTACGATTAACCCTGCCTGCCACACTTGGGCTGGGGTGTGGGGTTTAATTAGGAGAACCAGCTGAGTGTGGAGAAGCTGATTATGCTATAAAGAGCAGCAGGGAGAAACAAGTGGTGGGAAGTTGGAGTGAGAGACTTCAGCAGAGATGCACCAAGGCAGAGAGGGGGTGCTGGGAGTGAGTAGGCTTCAGTAGGGAACCATGAGGAACCAGGTAGGAATTTAGAATGACCACAGAGACTGCTAGGAGTTCAGCAAGGGAACCTGAGTCTTCAGAGAAAAGATTGCAAGCAGGAAAGGCCCAGGAGACCCCAAAAGGAAAGACTGGGTGTATGGACTCTCCGAAGAAGTGAGAAATGGGTGGGGGGAGTTGATTTTTGTTATGTTAATAAATCCAGCCCCTAGGAGGCTGAAGCAGAGAAGAGTTTGTTTTGGGAGTCTGATTTGAGAGAACCCTGAAAAGGGGGGAAACTGAGGCAGGTTGGCTGCAGTGTAGCCTCGGGACATGAAGCCACGTTTGGGAGGCAGCTGGCCCATGGACACATTGTTGTTACAAAGATCACCTGTCACTTCATAGCTCCTTATTCTGCTGTCTTTCTGTGTGTGTTTTTAACTATGGTACCGTAAGATCTGAAACACTCATGTGTTACGGCTTGTAGGAGGGAATGCTTTCTTGTATCCTCCTGGGTTTGCATTTCCCTTAGTCTGAACTCCTTCAGAGTGCAGTAAGGTAATGTAGCAGATCATATCCTGCAGATTGGGAATGACAGACTGGAGCGGCTGACCTGAAACCAAAATATTTATTGGCCACAGGTTAAGCAAGCAAACAAACAAACCCCACAAGCCCACTGATGTTGGATATATTGTGTCTTGCACAAATGAAAGTGTGTACCCCTGAATTATGGAAATGCTTATGTCATTACAAGAGCGGTTCTCTTGCAGCAAAAATAGCCGTGACCCCTTCAGAGGACCTGAGCTCATCCCCTCGTGTGCCAAGGAGAGGACTTGCCAGGCTGCCTAATTGTCATGTTAAAGGGAATTCTTCACAAGGAAGGTTTCAGAGTAGCAGCCGTGTTAGTCTGTATCCGCAAAAAGAAAAGGAGGACTTGTGGCACCTTAGAGACTAACCAATTTATTTGAGCATAAGCTTTCGTGAGCTACAGCTCCCTTCATCGGATGCATACTGTGGAAAATACAGTGGGGAGATTTATATACACAGAGAACATGAAACAATGGGTGTTACCATACACACTGTAATGAGAGTGATCAGGTAAGGTGAGCTATTATCAGCAGGAGAGCGGGGAGGGGATGGGGGGGAGCCTTTTGTAGTGATAATCAAGGTGGGCCATTTCCAGCAGTTGACAAGAACATCTGAGGAACAGCCGTTCTTGTCAACTACCACTGAAGGTCTCCTTGTGCAGGGGAGCTGCTCCAGCCACCAGAGGCTGCAGGCAGCGGAGGGAGCAGGCAGAGAGCAGGAGCACAGGTTTCTGTGGGGCTATGACTAGTCCAATCAGCCCCACGGAGATGGTCTCACAAGCTCTCTGCTCCTGCCTGCTCCCTGTGCTGCATCATCTGCTCTTTGTCTTTCAGAGTCTTTGGAGCAGGGACTGTCTTCCTTGATATGTCTGTACAGCACCTAGCACATTGCGGGCTTTGCCACAATATGGATAACGATGGTATGCTGAAAGCCAGGGAAATGCGTACACACAAAGTAATTGGGTTGGCCAGTTGTTTTCTGGTAAGTTAAGAATTGCGGCATCAGCACTGATTAACTGTCAGTCTAGTACGATCTCCTGTCTTTGAGCATGGCCCATTCTTGATAGTGCAGCACCCAGCTGTCCTAAACCATGACCCCATATGTGCGGATACCATGGTTAGCAATGAGGACAGAACCTGGGATCTTCAGGGGCAAAAACACAGGCCTCCACTCCTTGAGCTAAAGGAGAATTCCTTGAACCATGGGTAAGCAGCAGGCTGTTGCATCACGGGGCCAGCCACTAGAGGGCAACATGATTACATATACTACGCCAGTGTATTTCACACACCGTACATGCACCTCTCTGTATGAGACTTTGCAATCCATTGCCCTCCACTACCATGCACCCCAGATCATGTGCAGCAATCCTCTGCCCCGCTAAAGATCCCAGCTTCCCAGCATCCTCTTTCTCCACTCTTGCACACACAACCCTTTCCCAGACTACCCTCTCCCAGCACAAACTACTCTGCCAAGCGCCCACAACTTCAGTAACGGGGTGGGGGCAGAGTTCAGGTTGCGATGGGCGGTCTGTGGGGTTACGTATGTGTGGTCATGCTAAGGCAGATGGAGGAGCAGAGGATATGTACTGCTGGGTGCATTATCTTTTCATTTCCTTGCCTTTGTGTCAGGTATGTTGTATGTGTAGCAACCCTTAAGGCCTCACTGCAAAGGTGTTTTTGTGCATTAGTGGTTGGGTGTTTGTAGCCAGACAGCCAGCCCCCCCTCTCAGACCAGCATTGCTGGAAACACACGGGAGCCAAAAACCACAGGGCACTTAACATGAATTCCAGCACAGCCTTTGAAGCTGAGAGAAGCACAGGTGTGCTGCTACAATGTGCCACTGGGAACATATACAACGATTGGGCTCACAGCAGGCAGAGGCGCTGTGACAGACATGGCTCTTAGCCCCTACTAAAACAGCATGATGCACACACACCAACATCCTAGGTGGGAAAATATTTACCCTGATAAAAGAAGTGTCCAGTAGTCGAAACTTATTGTTTCTCCCTTGCAAGTGTGAACTACTCTTGCGAGAGCTGGCGTCACCCCGACAGACCAGCCCCAATTTAGCATAGAAAGGAGAAAGAGAATAAAGGAGTACAGAGGTATAAGTAGGGGACCTACAGCACCATGATTTTTGAGTGCTTTTCACTATCTATCTGCTGGTCAGATAAGTGACAGCCTCCCAAGGCTTCTGCAGCTAAGAGGGTCCCTAAGCCTTGTCCCTTATTCGTCTTTCCGCGGAATTGAGTGACCGATCCTGGCTTGGCACCGCTGGAATCGAGAGATGCAAGGAGGGTAAGAAGCACCCACACCTGATCTCCTATCTTTAGTGTACACATATTTTGAAATAGAGCTCTATACTTTGTTTTCTTTCTTTGGGATTGTAGCTTCAGTTTTGTAACTCGTTTGTGTGTGTGTAACATCTCTACATTTAAATAAGTAGGCACTAGCAATTTTGTAACCACATGATTAGAATCTAGTTTAATAAATTTTGGTAACCATTTGTGCATAAGCCTGACTTGTTTCTCTGGTTTACTGTAAAGCAGCCAACACAATTAAAGAACCTCAGCCGTTTTGGCTATAAAGCCTGGCCATTAGGTGAGAGTACTAAGAGCCTAGCGTTGAGTTGTGCCGCCTCCACGGGGCAAACTCTTGGGGCACCTGTCAGTCAATCCTGACTGCCCGCTGCGAAGGAGCTCTGAGCTCTAGCAATTAAAGTCACGGGTGGTTAGGACCTTGGGGCATCTGTCAGCCTAGCCCGGGCTGCCCGCCGCGAAGGGACAGTGCGTCCTAGCGGTTAAAGTCACGGATGGTATAAACGGGCATAGCTGGCACCTCACCAAACATCCTGGCCATCGGCTAACAGTGTTCCATTTTCCTTGTCACTAGGCAGGTGCCCTGTGATCTGATGCTCTCAGAAGCTTTCCACTCCGAAGCATGATGTTAATGGCCCAGTAGCACCACTGTGATGAATCACAATGCTCATCTGAGCACGCAGGACTATTATCTGGTGGTTAATGGATATGAGCCACCATGCTCTGTCTGAGTGGAGACAGCTTTAATAACATGTTTCTAATTCTGTTCCTCTGCCTTATCAAATGCAATCTGTCCAGGAGGGGCCACCTAGGAGGCTGGCAGGGCTGATAAAGGCACCCCTGCTGAGTTCATTACCCATCTGTCCACCTACAGCATTGTCATGTGAGTGTGACGGGGAGAGAGACTGAGGCTGTTCTCAGCTCTTAACCGATTTAAATGTCAGATTGAAGTGTGATTAAATCAACCCACTGGAGGTGAAGAGAGAAATGGTTCACCGGCTTCTCTTTGGTTCGTAATCTGTGTGTGTCTTTAAATATGGTGCAGTGTTCAGAAGGGAACTTCAGGGCTCTCTCCTCACACAAGCAACCCCCTCCCTGGCAGCTGAGTTGGGACCTTTAGTGTCTGCTTCACAGGAATGAAATTATGCCAGGCTAAGCTGCAGACTGTTTCATAGGCTTAGTCTAAGCTAGAAAAGGTTTGCTGGTCTTTTTTGTTCACAGTGTACATTCAGACCAGTTAGGTAAAACATAAAATACTCTACTTCTTAGAATCCAGAATCTTAACACAGAAGAACTAAAAACAGAGAGAGACAAAGCAGGCTGCTCCCTAAGGCAGCAAGTTATAACTCCCCCTACCTTGCTCTGGGCTGGCTCTTTGCAGACTGACTGTTGAAGACACAGCATGCATACTTGCCTAGCCTGCAAGCAGAACTAGGAAACCCCCTTGGCTTAAAGTGATAGCTTGTAATTTTTAATACACCACACTTTATACCAGCAAATCCTCCTAATAGAGACACATCTTATACCAGCAAAAAAAGTACTTCTGCCAATTTAACTTGTGCCAGATGGTTCTCCGGGTAGCCAGGACTGTGAGTCACTTTGTTACCCCTGCCTCCAGTGTGAGGGAGTCCTATCTGTGGTAGCTGAGTGTCAGTACCTTGCTACCAGCAGCCTTTCAGGCACTCTCCTCTGGGCTATGCCAGCCCTGACTTTGACTTACAAGTTAACAATTGGTGAGCCCCTTTGAATCGTTCCCCTGCAATATCCAGCCCCTGACACTGGCTACTCAGAGAAATACCAGATCCTCTGAACCCATAGGTGCAGTGTACCCTCGTTTACTGGTTTGACCTTAAATCCCTGCTCCTGTATCACACACACCACTTGTGAGCACTTATGATAAAACAAAAGGAGGTTTTATTTTAGAAGGGATTGAGGTTCCACTAGAAACAGAAGAGGGTGATGGAAACAAATGGTTGCAATATAAAACACGAACCAGGACCTACACTTACCTGCACATCTACCACTGTGATATATGCCATCATGTGCCAGCACTGCCCCTCTGCCATGTACATTGGTCAAATTGGACAGTCTCTACGTAAAAGAATAAATGGACACAAATCATAACATTCAAAAACAGATAGGAGAACACTTCAACCACTCTGGCCACTCAGTAAAAGACTTAAGGGTGGCAATTCTGCAACAGAAAAGCTTCAAAAACAGACTCCAACAAGAAACTGCTGAGCTTGAATTAATATGCAAACTAGATACCATAACTTGGGTTTGAATAGAGACTGGGAGTGGCTGGGTCATTACACGTATGAATCTATTTCCCCATGTTCAGTATCCTCACACCTTCTTGTCAACTGTCTAAATGGGCCATCTTGATTATCACTACAAAAGTTTTTTTTTCTCCTGCTGATAATAGCTCATCTTAATTAATTAGCCTCTTACAGTTTGTATGGTAACTTCCACCTTCTCTGTGTGTGTGTATGTGTATATATATGTGTGTGTATATATAATAAAATCTCTCCAAGCAATTGTTCCAGGCTCTCTGCAAACTCAGGTCAACCTTCTGCTATTGGGTACAAGCTGTTCCCATTTTCAGGGTTCTCCTTGGCACCATAACAGCTACGACCTTTTTTTTTGCTTTATATGAAAGCTGATATTCTGAAGAACAAGTCTGCAACTTGAGAGAAGTGCCAATGCACCATCCCACTGTGTACCAGTACAATCCGAACCCTGCTCAGCTGCCTACCTCCCTGTCATGGGGGTGTCTGACTTGATTAGTTCATATTTGTCAGGCATTACTATACATTATTAATAACTGCAGCCAGCTTCCTCAGCATGTGGTCTCATCAGCACTGACGAGCTGAACAGGGCCAGGACTGGTTACTATTTGGATGATGAGTCTTCACAAAAGCCAGGCTCTGCAGGAAGTGATGTTGGTGATTTAGGAGCTCATGACCTTTCATCCAAGTCAGAATTGAGCCAACCTCCCACCCTGCTGTCAAGGGAAACCGGGCTACTGGTGATGCTATCTTTTGAATGAACCATTCATCTGATTGCCAGACCCCACCTGTGATCACTTCAGATGATGCGCTTTATGCATGTAACGCTGATGCCCCTGAGTGGGTCTGTAGCCACTGGAATCGAACCTGGGACCTCTGGATCTTAGTGCATGAGCCCTGTGACACATTGTACCTCAGAATGGCAACCTATAATGCCCGTATTCATCCATATATGGTTGTGATATGTCATTCAAAGCATGCCATATAAGGTATCATATGAAAGGTCATTTATACCTATTTGGTCAGAACAGGTTTCAGTGGATATCATTCGTGTGTATAAAGTTATGAGATTTTTGCTGTATAGTTGTTACTGAAATATGTAAGTTTGCTAGTGACATACAAAGGACCCCCGCCCAGGAGGGTGCTCCACGACCATTAATCAGCAGCGGAGTTGTAATCAAGCCATTTACAATTCAGTGACAGTTGCCCAAGCCCACACAATGGGAGTTTACTCCATCACTGTGGCTCAGCAAAGTTCACCGGGACACGTCTGGACAAGTGTCTCCCAGGCCCATGGATAGAAAGTATAAAATAAGGGACAGTTGCAGCATGCCTTTGCCTTTCTCCTCCCCCACCTACACTGGAAGCAACTGGAATGCTGAGAAGACGAAGGGCACCTGAGGTGACTGGCCCAGGCTTAAGGGGAAGCCTGTGGATTAAGAACTGTAACATCCATTGGGGTGAGAAAAGTGTTGCTCTAAATACTGCCCAATGTAATAAGGTTTGAGATTTAGATTGTGTGTTTTTTTTTCTTTTATTTGGTAACTTCCTCTAATCTTTTATGCCTGCCGCTTATTATCACTTAAAATCTAGCTTTCTGTAGTTAATAAATCTAGTTTTATGCTTTACCTAAAACAGTGTGGTGTGCTTGGGGAAACCTCTCCTCAGGTACAAAAGCTGCTGCCTGCCCTCTCCACATTGGTTAACTAGTCAAGGTCACGCACCCCCATGGCAGGGAGGCAGGCAGCTGAGCAGGGTTCGGATTGTACTGGTGCACAGTGGGATGGTGCATTGGCACATCTCTAAAGTTGCAGACTGGTTCTTCAGAATATCAGCTTTCATATAAAGCAAAAAAAAAAAAGGCCGTAGCTGTTATGGTGCCAAGGAGAACCCTGAAAATGGGAACAGCTTGTACCCAATAGCAGAAGGTTGACCTGAGTTTGCAGAGAGCCTGGAACAATTGCTTGGAGAGGTGTGAGCTGCCCCTTTCATCTCAGTGAGAGATGGGGCGGATTGGGTCATAAACTTAAGCTGATCGGGCATTTGACCAGGGCAGGAAGGTACAGCTCAGGAGTGCAAGGCTAGGGAGCTGGGGGAAATTGGCTGAAGCCTCTCTAGTGATAGTTCCTGAGTGGCTGGGAGAAGCATTCGCGTAACTCAGCTGAGTGTGTCCCTGACTGTGGATGTCTGTGTAAGTGCAGGACCTGCCAGAGGTTTGCAGCTTGTTACAGTGTGAGAGGGAGCCCAGGCTGGTGGGACAGAGGGCTCAGGGGTGCCCCAGTTCTAGGTTACACCCCAAGGACCCTGTCACAAGCCCTACTAGCTGAGCTAAAAGACCCAGTCTCTCAGCCAAGGCTGTAGTAGGCTTGTCAGTCTCTAGGTGGCGGGGACAGAGCATCACACAAGTAGACATGGCTTATGTCCACAAGCAGGTGCGTTTTTCCAGGTGTCCTGAGCAAATTTCAGTTTAGGTAATTTTGCAATCTGTCCACCTAATTTTCCCTTGCATGTTTAACCACCTCCTGTATGCTCCACGGCCTATCCTCAGCTGTTACTGTGTGTTGCTGTTCCACACCAGAGATGGCTGCACTGCAGGGCTGGGAGAGAAGTGTTATCTGTATAGCTTGGCAGATCGCTTTGGGGAGCAAGGTGTGTGATATTTACATGAGTTCATTGCTCCTCTCTGCTGGTGAACATCACATTTCTCACAGCCCTGGCTTGAGGCAGGCCTGACAGCTCGCCTGGCTGAAATATTGGCGAAATGTGAAGTGGGGGTTTAAGCGCCGCATTGAAACATGCTGCAAAAAAATCCTTCACAGGGGGAGAGTTTTTAAAAACTGCTTTAAAAATTAATCTAAATGCGTCTCTCATCCAAGTGAGCCAGAGTCGTGGTGGCAGGTCTGGAGGCCTCCATCACCGGCTGTCCAGCTATCCTGGCTGTCGCAGCAGTGTGCTGTGATATAAAGGGATGTTACTGAGCACAGAGCGATGAACGAAGCCAGCCCCATGTTGCTCTTTGGTAGAAGGGCCAGGCGCTGGGGTGCCCGTGAGCCACTGGTCATGTGCAGCTATCCCAGGAGCTTTGGGGGCAGTGGTGGCTGGCCCGGGTCATAGCTCTCAAGCTCAAGGAATGAAAAGGCTTGAAAGGTCTGAGCACAAAATGCCTGGGGACACTGAGAAGTTCCCGTTTGTGGGGAAGGTTTGACTTCTACCCTGGGGGTGTGGAAAGAAGAGACCTGGTCTGGGGTTGAGAATCTTGGGGTCGAAGGCTGAGCAGGACACTAGGTAGTGTTAGAAGCTTCGTTGATTTCTTATCTCCTTTTGGGCAATAGGGCAAATCCTCCCACCTCCCTCAGGGCAGCTGTTCCGTACAGCAACAGACCCTGAGTGCATTTCACTGGGGCGAGGCAGCGGGAGAGTACAGAATTGGATCGGGGTGACCCAAGTACTGGATCCCAGGGCAGAAGGTCCACAGCCACTGAGCTGTGCTATGTTGCATCCCTGTCTTGAGGGTGGGACTTGGGGAATAGGTCAGGGGAGAAGCTGGGACATCATCCCCCACTGAGCACTCCCCTCCCTGCACCCCCGAATAGGCACTAGAGCCGGAGAGGCTACGGCAGCCTGGAGGGCACCTCAGCTACCTTGCGGTGTGGGGATGAGGAGCCCTGACCCATGTGAGCATCCTCAGCATGATTCCTGCTGGCTCAGCGTGAGCACCAGACCAGGATCTTACCCAATAAAAGCTTTAGTTGTCTCGGTATTTTGCTGCCGGTTCTGCCCCTGTGGTTGAGCCCCTCCTGGACTACATGGGACATAATGGAGAGGAAGGATAGGCCTATGCTGAGGGTGTCAGCTGAAGAACATAAGAACGGCCATACTGGATCAGACCAATGGTCCATCTAGCCCAGTTTTCTGACTTCCCACAGCGGCCAGTGCCAGGTGCTTCAGAGGGAACGACCAGAACAAAGCAATTTCAAATGATCCATCCCCTGTCATCCAGTCCCAGCTTCTGGCAGTCAGAGGTTCAGGGACACCCAGAACAAGGGGTTGCATCCCTGACCATCTTGGCTAGTAGCCATTGACAGACCTATTCTCCATGAACTTAGGATTTGGGAGTCCCTGTTCTGCCACAGACTGCCTGTGTGACTTTGGATTAGTCTCTCCGTGCCGCTGTAAACCAGGGACTGTAGCACTACCATGAGGAGGCCTTCATATGTCTTCACTTAGCTCCACCCAAGTGGGAGCAGCCATGTTGGAAAGCACAACACAGGCTACTGGGTCCTCACTGGTCCTGAGCTCCCCGTCTCTGTTACTAGGGCTTCTGGGGCACATCTCATGGGTCTTTGTGGGACAGTAAGCTGAGCTGCTCTGTGATTCTTTCCCACTGAATTGTGGGAGAAGGTGTCAGTTCTCCAGGGCGCCAAGAAGGACAGTCGGCACTTGAGTAGTTTAACCTGGGTCCCCACTGCAAAGTATCTAGATTACCAGCCTATAGGTTACCAGTACCACCTGGGCTTCAGCCTATACCCTACCTAGCCTGGGTTGAAAGCACCTCCATACACAGGTGAGAGGATATTGTGTGTGGATGGGAAGGGGGTTTGGGGTAAAACCCATGTTTACTCAAGACGCACACACAGATACTACAATAATGATGGCCATCTAAAGACCTGACTCATTCTATTCTAGTTATGGGACACTGAATTGGGTCCTCACGCCAAGCTCTGGTCAAACCTGGTGCAAAATTTCACATTCAAGCTGGCCCCGCAATAAAGTCGAACTTCCAAGTTTGACGCTGGTTATCTCCTTTTCAGAGACTCTAGGTGTTTCACTGGCAGGCTTGCTAGATGCTGCTTTGCGAATTTACTCTGAATTTCTACTCCAAGGAAAACATATTGTGGTAGATAATGTACTCGGTGACATGCCAGATGTCAAAACAACCCAGGATAGTGTTGCTGAAAGCCTCCACTGCTACGAAAGGCAAGTACAGGGATCACTGTTCACTTATTCGCAATCAAAGTTTGGTGGCACACCATTGTAATTGAAAGGCTTGTGAGCATTCAAAATACAGGGGGGTGAAAGATCTCCCCTGACGTTTTGGGGTACTGTTTAACGGGAGAGGACTCCCCATTCCTGTCTGCTTTCTCCTTGAAGGTTCTGTTTTAAACAAGGTGATGTGGAGCGTTGTCATGAGCCCTGCCTACCTTCGTGAGAGCCTGGAATGGTAGCTTGGGAAGTCACTCCTTTCACCAATGCTGTGTGATGTAAAAGATGCCAGGTGGACAGTTGTGGTAGCAGAAGATGATCTGTATCAGACCATCGTGTCTGAGCACCTCACAATCTTTAATGTATTTCTCCTCGCAGCACCTCTGGGAGGGAGGGAAATGCTATTATCCCCATTGCACAGATGGGGAAACTGAGGCACAGATCCACTGAAGTTTTGTCTTCACTAAACAGAAAAAAGGGTGTTCTTAATTTGCATTAGCTAACTGTGGTTTTACTTTGGTGTGCTAACTGGTGCAAAAACAACAAACTGCCTTGTCATCACTAAAGTTTAACCTCAAGGGGGTTTTTTTGGTTTATTTTTTGGATTTTTTTTTTTAAGTGAAGACAAGGGCTTATCTACACCTCGAAATTTACCAAATTAGCTATGCTGGCATAATTTCCCATGTAAATTCTTAGTGGAATGGCGGGGGTGTTATACTGAAATAACTATTGTGGAATTTTGTTTGCAGCGTCACTGTAGCTGTGTTGGTCCCAGGACATGAGAGACAAGGTGGGTGAGGGATATCTTTTATTGGACCAACTTCTGATTGGACGGGACAAGCTTTCAAGCTCCACAGAGCTCTTCTTGAGGTCTGGGAAATGGAACCAGAGGGTCACAATACAAGGAGGGACTGGTTGTTATGCATAAGGGGTTAATACATGTTGCAAGAAACCACTTAAAATGAAATGGGCAATTAACACCTCTTCAGTCATAAGTAGGGTTGCCAGGCACTGCTGACTGGGCCACTAAAAGTCCAGTTGGCAGCGCAGCGGGGTAAGGCAGCCTCCCTACCTGCCCTGGCTTCGCACGGCTCCCAGAAGCAGCTGGCATGTCCGGCCCCTTGGCATAGGGGCAGCCTTGGAGGCTCAAAGAGCTGACCCCACCCCAAGTGCCGGCTCCGCAGTTCCCATTTGCCGGGAACCACGGACGTTGGGAGATGCAGGGGTGGTGCCTGCGAGTGCAGGCAGCGCAAAGAGCGCCCCCGGTCCCTCCACCTAGGAGCTGGACAGGCCGTCTGCTTCCGGGAGCCGCACAGAGCAAGGGCAGGCAGGGAGCCTGCCTTAGCCTCGCTGTGCTGCCACTGGGAGCTGCCTGAGGTAATCACTGCCCAGCTGGAGCCCAAACCCCCTCCTGCATCCCAAACCCCAGCCCTGAGCCCCCTCCCGCACCCCAAACCTCTTATCCCTGGCCCCACTCCAGAGCCTGCACCCCCAGCCGCAGCCTGTACCCCTATTGTAATTCAAGCTAGATAATCAAAGCTACATGTCTACACTGCTACAATTGCACCTCTGACTGCAGTGTAGACGTGATTCAGAATGGGGGCGGGGAATGAAATTCTAAACCAGTATCCCATTCAGGAGCTTTAGGAGCTCTAGGCATCATTGTTCAGCACAACATCACTTAGCACAAAAGGACACTAATGTTCTTGCCACCCGAGTAGGGTAGGCTACTATCATTCTCCCCATTTTGTGGACGGGAAAATTAGCACTGAGAGATTAGGTGACTTGCCCAACAGACCATCTGTGTCAGCCAGGATTAACTCTGGCATTACTGGCTTCCCATCCTGAGCTCAGACCTCACCTCTCTAGCATGGAGCTTGCTCTCTGCTGCAAGATTTTTAGATGTTAAGGCCAAAAGGGATCATTAGGATCATTGAGTCTGACCTAACACAGGCTAGAGAACTCCAGCCAGACTGACTTGTATAAAATCCCACCAGGGCTACCCAAGAGCATTCCAAGCAGCATTAGCGTTTGCAGTCCCAGGTGCTTGAGAACTGCCAAACAGAGAGTACCAAGGGGCAGTAATCATCCCTGTACTATTGGCTCGGCTCTAGCTCTCTTCTAGTGGCTGAAAGGGAATTGTATTCCACGTAAATATGCTCAAATCCAACGTGAATGTTGCCCACCTATATTATTAACCAACTTTTAATTTATATAGCGTAATGTATAGGAAACCACGTTAAAATTATAAGCTATCACTTTAAATTCTCTGGGATTTTTCCTGGCTCTGTTTACAGGCTAAGAGGCTTTGTAGGGAAGTGTGCAATCTGGGTCTAGCAGCAGTCAGACTGTGAAGAGCCAGTCTCGAGTAAGGTGAGGTGAGCTGTGCCCCTTTGCCTTAGGGAGCAGCCTGCTTTGTCTCACTCTGGTTTTGGTAATTGTGTGGATTTTAAGAAATAAAGAAATGTTCCACTGCAACCTTCCAGAAACCTAAAACCAGGAGACCGGACTAGATCTACTGAGATCCCTTCCAGTCGTATAACTCTCTGAAATTTGGTTCCTTTAACAAGCCTGGCTATTAACAAATCAAATCAAACAGCAGCACAAATGCACATCTTCTGAGGGGCTTTGTTCTCCTACTTCCTGAGTCCCTTTGTACCAAGTGGTGCTACCTTCTTTCTGAGGAAAAGGAAATAAAACACACATGTGATTTAAAAAATACAAACAACCTTAGCAGTCTCTTCGGCCTTTCTAAACTGAAATGCTTTGTTGGTACAGCTATACCAGCTTATTCCAGTTCCCTGAGTGAAATAAGCTATCCCAGCAAAAGGACTTGCTCATCATTTGACATTATAATATTACTATTTGTATGTCTGTAGCACCTATGGGCCTGGTGCAAGAGCAGGGCCCCTGTATAGACACAGAAGAAAAACACAGTCCATGCCTCAGAGTTTACAATCTAACACAGCAGCACTTTGGATCTCCAGCTTGGCTGAGGCCTCTTGGTGCTGTACAAAGAGGGTGAAATCCTGTTGCCAATGAAATCAGTAGTTCCCTCTAATTTCACTATGGTCGGGATTTCACCCCTGTATCTTGCAAGAGGATGGTTGATTCTTCCTCAGGGTTCTTCAGATTTGGCTTGTTCCCTTTGGTGTGGGTACAGTGATTCCCCACGTGACGCCTCTTCTGGATCATTGGAGGGAGTGGACAGACGATTCATCCCATGGGTCCAGGACTCCTGTGTGACCAGCAAGTGTCTCCGGTGGCACCTCGGTACGTGTTTCCCGAAAAGCACCTCAGGAGATCTTGGCGTGTCAGTTTCACTTTTGATGCTCGCTGGGACCCATATCCATTGCAAGAGCCTTGAATTCTCCACCACACACCGAGGCCCTTGGCAGGGTGGTCATGGTGAGACACCCTGCCTTGCCTTGGCTTCCACGGTTCTCCTCTTACCTCTCTGGCTGTTCTTTCAGCATCTCTTCTTCTTCCCCACTTTGGAGCCTCTTGGGGTCTTGCCCCCATATTTGTGTGGGCCAGCAGTCAGACAGCATCCGTTGGCGGGGTTAATTCAGAGGGAAGCACTCCACCTCCTAAGTCATCAGCATTGCCTGCCCGCAGCAGCTGACTTCCCTTGGGAGTCTCCTACTCCAGTGTTGACTAGGTTTGCTCCTGTTTAGCTGTGTAAGATCACAGGCAGGGTAGCGCAGCTAGGGACTGTGAGTGTGGGGGTGGGGGAATTGGTGCAGCAGGGCAGGGAGTTGAGGGGGCCTGACTGGGAAATAAACAGCTCTCTTCCCCTCTGCTGCTCTGACTTTTAAAACCTCTTCTGTGCGTAGCCTTCAGCACGTGTCACTCTTCGCCCACACAGCCCCAAAGATAAAAGCAAGTCGTCCAGATCATATTGAAAAGCCATTTCTCTGCTTTCAGAGACTGATAAATTAAAAGCTCCTTGGCCTCGGAGTGCAAGGAAGTTTCCCCCCACAATAGCTCAGATCACATTAAAGCATTGACAAGCAGCCACTTTGTGCTTCACTTAAAAATTAGCCAGGAGCAAAAATGTTTCTTAGGGTGGAGGAGGAAACTGCCTTTAATTGGAACTTGCTCCATGCTGCACTGCTGTTGACAATTAGTTTTCAATTAGCAGTTCTCTAGGTTTGGGTTCAGCTCTAAAAGACAGTCTGTGAAGCGAAAATCAAAACTTTTGGCCTATCTCGTAGACATTCAACTGGATTCAATTTTCCCATTATTGAATTTAAAAATAACAGTGCTTTGTTTTTCACTAGCATTCTTCCCACTAGGACTGTGAAGCTTTTTACAACCCTCAGCCAATTTAAGCCTCACAAATACCTCTTTGAGATAGGTAAAGAATATAGATAAACATTCGGATTACTTAACCTGCACCGACAGTGAATCCACTTCTGAGGTAGAAAGTGCAGCTTTTCAACCACTCACAGCAACACTGCACAACTGTTTAGGATAGGAAGTGAAGGAATGACTGAAACTGCAGGAGGAGCGTAATGAGGCCAAATCTGTGTGGACTCAGGCCATGTCTACACTACAGCGGCTACAGCGTCACCATTATGGCATTGCTGCTGTAGTGCTATAATATAGATTTCCACACACCCCCCCGCCCCCACTTGACAGAAGGGTTTTTTCTGTCGATGTAGGTAACCCACCTCTCCAAGAGGCAGTAGCTAGGTCAGTGAAAGAGTTTTTCCATCAACCTTGCTGATTCCACAGTGCGGGTTAGGATAGAGTTTCCATTGGTCCTTCAATCTCCATCCAGGCAGATTTTTGAAATACGAACAAATGTCCCTGATTTTTCCTTGCTCGTCCTTTTTCCAATGTTGACTTTTGTAGAACGGCCATTCCCGACGTGCCCTAATAGCGACGTGCATGTTTACTGGTTTGCTACCCCTACGTCTGTGCCGCCTTCAGAGCTGGGCGGCTGGAGAGTGGCGGCTGCTGGTTGGCCACCCAGCTCTGAAGGCAGCGCCGCTGCCAGGAGCAGCGCAGAAGTAAGGGTGGCCTGGTGTTGACTATTGAGTTGCAGAAAGGGATCCTGCTGGTACAATGCAAAATATGTGCCTGAAGTTATAATCAACCACTGCTGAGAAAGATACGTTCTACAGAGAAATATGCATGAGCACAGCAGGAAGAAGCGCAGTAGGAAAGGACTGACTGCAAGTGAAAAGGTCCATTTAAATTTGATATACATTTATTTTTGAGGCCATTACACGTGTTGTTCATAAATATTAGATATTCAAAGTAGAAAGAATCTGTCCCCTCTCCAACTCTCCCTCCCGCCGGCAGTGTCCTCTACTTGGGAACGTGATATATGGTAACCCTAGGTTAGGTCAACCTGTGTCACATGGGGATGAAATTTTTTAGAGCCCTGAGTGACATAACTAGGTTGACATAAGTTTTAGGTGGAGACAAGACCTCAGTTATATATTGAATCATAATATTATAAGATTGGAAGGGATCTTGAGAAGTCTTCTAGTCTAGTCCCCTGCACTCATGGCAGGACTAAATATTATCGAGACCATCCCTGACAGGTATTTGTCTAACCTGCTCTTAAAAAATCTCCAATGATGGAGATTCCACAACCTCCCTAGGTAATTTATTCCAGTTCTTAACTACCATGACAGTTAGGAAGTTTTTTCCTAATGTCCAACCTAAGCCACCCTTGTTCTTGTCCTATCCTCAGAGGTTAAGGAGAACAATTTTTTCCCCTCTTCCTTGTAGCAACCTTTTATGTACTTGAAAACTTATGTCCCCTCTGTCTTCTCTTCTTCAGACTAAACAAACCCAATTTTTTCAAACCTCCCCCATAGGTCATGTTTTCTAGACCTTTAATCATTTTTGTTGCTCTTCTCTGGACTCTCCAGTTCATCCACATCTTTCCTGAAATGTGATGCCCAGAACTGGACACAATACTCCAGTTAAGGCCTAATCAGTGGGGAGTAGAGAGGAAGAATTACTTCTCATGTCTTGCTTACAACACTGCTGCTAATACATCCCAGAATGATGTTCACTTTTTTTTTTTTTTTTTTTTTTTGCAACAGTGTTACACCGTTGGGTCATATTTAGCTTGTGATCCACTATGACCCCCAGATCCCTTTCCCAGTACTCCTTCCTACGCAGTCATTTCCCATTGTGTATGTGTGCAACTGATTTGTTACTTCCTAAATGAAGTACTATGCATTTATTTTTTCTTGAATTTCATTCTATTTACTTCAGACCATTTCTCCAATTTGTCCAAAACATTTTGAATTATAATCCTATCCTCCAGAGCACTTGCAACCCCTCATAGCTTGGTATCATCCACAAACTTTATAAGTGTACTCTCTGTGCCATTATCTAAATCATTGATGAAGATATTGAATGGAACTGGATCCAGACCTGATCCCCGCAGGACCCCACTTGATATGTCCTTCAGCTTGACTGAACCACTGATAACTACTCTCTGGGAACGGTTTTCCAACCAGTTATGCACCTACCTTATAGTAGCTCCATCTAGGTTGTATTTCCCTAGTTTGTTTATGAGACGGTCATGTGAGACAGTATCAAAAGCCTTACTAAAGTCAAGATATACCACATCTACCTCTTCCTCCCCTCATCCGCAAGGCTTGTTAGCCTGTCAAAGAAAGCTATTAGGTTGGTTTGACACTCTTTGTTCTTGGCAAATCCATGCTGACTGTTACTTATCACTGTATTATCTTCTAGGTTTTTGAAAATTGATTGCTTAATTATTTGTTCCATTATCTTTCTGGGTACTGAAATTAAGATCACTGGTCTGGAATTTCCTGGGATGTCCTTATTCCCCTTTTTATAGATGGACACTGTATTTGCCCTTTTCTAGTGCTCTGGGATCTCTCCCATCTTCCAAGACTTTTCAAAGATAATCACTCATGGCTCAGATATTTCTTTAGTCAGCTTCTTGAGTATTCTAGGATGTATTGTGAATGTAATTGTCTAATCTAAATATTAGAGTGGGGATTTGGCCAGGACTCTGTGATTAGCACCTTCATCTCTTGTAGAAAGGAGCACGCAATTTTTTTAAAGAGTCTTTAATCTCTCTGTGCCTCAATTTCCCCATCTCTATGTAACCCATGCCTGCTGGATGTGGTGCTCTGTCCCCCTCTAGTGGCACCTAGACCAGCTAGAGATTAATGAGTCTGCTACATCCTTAACTAAGAGCCACATGGCTTTTAGCTCATGCAGTAGAGACTCATACACTAAGCTTCAGAAGTCCCAGGTTCGAGGCCGCCCACCGATGACTGGGGTCTGTTGATGTTGCATATACATTTTGGAAACTAATAATTACCTGCTTCACATGGTTTTGTGAGGCTTAAATAATATATGGAAATCTCTTTGGCAGGCAGATAGGCGGAAGATGATATAGAAGAGCACAAAATTGTTGTCCTTCACTACAGTGTTAATGCTACAGGAGCACAGTTGGAGGGGTTACCACTAGCCAGGCAGTGGCTGATAAGGCTTTTCACATAAGGTAAGTCCACTGTAGCACCACTGACTTCAAAGGAGCGATGCCGATGGAGCCGGGCCTGTAACCTTCCTGTTGAAGGAGATCCAAGCAGCCACTGGCTTCCTTTTGAAATCTTGCTGACATTTATTATCAAAGAGAAATGGAAGCAAAGCCCAATTTCTTGGCTGAATCCCCCGTTCAGAGACGCTGATTGGTGAGATGTAGCTGAGCCTTTCTTAATCTCATCTGCAGCTCCGAGAGGGAACAGACCAGTTCTTTCGCAGCCGGCAGAGGCCTTTCATAAAACAAGCGGGAGCTTCTCTTTCATCAGGCTAGATCTGACTGCTGAAAGCGAAAGCCGTTTAAGAAGACAGTTTGCCTCCAATCTTTCCTCCTTTCCTGTCCCCCATCAACTCACCCACACAATACAAGCAGGTGCCTATTTTTAGTTTATAACTGTGTGAGCCAACGGCACCCCTCTTGCAACGCAATGGACTTCAGCGGAGATGAATTTGGCCCCGGCACAACAACGCATGTCCAGGGCCGAGACCAAAGCTGTGCGGCTGAGCGGTGCCAGTGCAAGCTGTCGGTGTAGCACAGGGCTCGAGCGATAACTTGATCTGCAATAATCCGGTTATCAGGCAGGGACAGTCAGACCCACTGGCTTTTTGCTTAAAGTGTTTTTTCTTCTCTCCACCATCCCAGCCTGCTGCCAGCCCTCACCCGCATCACTGCTGCTAATCCTGATGGAAGTGACTGGACTTGGCCCAGTGGCAGGCTTTCCGCTGTCCAGCGTGTCCGCTCTGGTTCCTGCAGCGTCAAGGACTGTCAGACTCGGGCTCAATTTACTGCAGGGCTCAAAGGTCAGAAACTCTTGCCGTAGGGGCCACCTGAGATGATGCTTCCTCCCAAGGAAGGCTTGTGGAGGAGGGGGCAGGATTCCTACAGATCCCTCCCTCTACTGCCAGAGGGACCCCTATAGCCACAGAGCTGGGGGCCAGATTTGCCCCTCTGTGGACAGGACACTTGGACTGGGACTCAGGAGACTTGCGTTCCTTTCCCAGTGTTGCCAATAACCTTCTGTGTGCTCAGGACCCAAGCCCTGATCCAAACTTTTGCACTTTAGACTCCTCTCTATATTGGCAATGGCCCAAACTGGCAGCCCTCAATTGCAACATTCCCACACTTTGATAGGCGTTCAACCCCAAATTCTTACTCTTCTGCCTATGTTATCTCGAGTTTTCAGGAAAAAACAATGTGGTGCATGAAACGACCCCCAAACAGGGGGTAGTACTTTGGCAGTAATAGAATCATGTATTTATATGCCGCACCTTTTATCCAGAATACTGTGAGGATGGGAATGCTTTGTGTAACCCACTCACCTTCTGGGTGTGGTGTTCAGGCCCATCTAGTGGCACCAAGACCACGGAGGGAGAGGGAGGTAAAATGAGTCGGCTCTACAGCCTTAGCTAAGAGCCAGTTGGCTTTTAGCTCCCGTGGTAGAGGCTCCTGCACTAAGCTCCACGGATCCCAGATTCGATCCCGCCCGCCGACAACCAGGGTCTGTTGGCATTCCACTTGCACTTATAAAATACCTTTCATTCAAGCTCCCCTGAGCACCTTGCATGTATTAGTAAAGCTGGCTTCCAAAAACCCCTTACCAGATCGGAAATATCACCACCACCTTCTTTAGAGATCGGGGGGTGGGGGAACGGAGGCAGAAAGCTTAAGGTCACATGGCTGAGTGTTGGAGGTAGAAAGAGAATGAGGGAGTGGTCGGGGGGGGGGGGGGTGGGAATAGTCTGTGATCATGTAACTAAAGACACATCATAATGCATATGCACCAGGGGGGCAAACGCAGGTTGCAAGGGCAATCTTAATTCTGGCATTTTGAATGCTTGACTCTGTAACCTTAAAGGGTTTGGCAGGTTTTGAATGTAATTTTCTAATTAAAAAAACAGAAAACTGAAATTCCAATAAGTAGAACCATATTGACGCCCCCCTCCCCCCCCCCCATGGATCGTTACCAGGGTTCAGACCTATAGCTCCACAACACAGACCTCTGCCACTTAGAATCATAGAATATCAGGGTTGGAAGGGACCTCAGGAGGTCATCTAGTCCAACCCCCTGCTCAAAGCAGGACCAATCCCCAATTTTTGCCCCAGATCCCTAAATGGCCTCCTCAAGGATTGAACTTACAACCCAGGGTTTAGCAGGCCAAAGCTCAAACCACTGAGGTAGCAACAGCAGGCTGTTAACATCTGCGTGGAGCAGGGAACAGATACGCACTTTACCAGTGGGTCTCTCAGATATTTGCTGGCAGCAGGGGAATGCTGAGACTCGGGTGTTCTCCTGGGTCCCTTCCAGATTCTGGAGGGACTGTGCTGTAGTGGGTGGTAGGCCCTTTGCCCTCAGCTTGTGACAATCCCATTCTCCTCCTTTCCAGTCACTGCCTGCTGTGTTCTGTATTCCTGTCCAACCTCTGGAGCCTGCATCACTTCCCCTCTCCCCACCTTGCTCCTATTTTCTGGCTGTCCTCATCTCCCCACTTCCTCCCACCTCTACACTTCCTCCCACCTCTCTCCTCCATGGGCAGCTGGAGCACTTAGCGCACAGGAGAGACATGGAACTGCTCTAAGTTGTGATGCCCAGTTCCACACCAGCCCCCGCAGCAACCAGGAGAAGCAATTGCATGGAAAGTCCTCGTCCATTCCTTGCAGCCTTGAGATGGAGCATGCTCAGTGCAGATAGAATCTTCAGCGACTTAAGCTTCTAAACTCTGACAAGTCTCTCCTGAGCATGTGTGAACTGTGATTTCCCCCCCCCCCCGCCCGAGGCTCACACCTTGGCAAAACTGGGGAGAATTTTCACAGAAAAACCAAAAGGCACCTCCCTGACACTGGGGGCATGAGCTTCTCAATGAAATCATGGAGATGTAAGAGCTTCTCCGTGAAATATTGTTGGAAGTTTTTTTTCTGTGGGCGAAACAGTGTATTTTCCCCTAATCTTGATCTCAGAAAAAGC
Organism: Natator depressus; assembly: GCF_965152275.1. Classification (NCBI taxonomy): domain Eukaryota; kingdom Metazoa; phylum Chordata; order Testudines; family Cheloniidae; genus Natator; species Natator depressus. The sequence goes on along the minus strand of NC_134237.1, from coordinate 133,872,603 downwards.
TGAATCATTTTAGCTAAAACTTAAAAAAAAAAAGAAAAAAAAATCACTGGGGCAGATTGCATGGAAAATTTTAGACCAAACAGGTAAAATCTGGCAAAGTTGATAAGCAACTAAAACCAGGGTCTTCTAAGGGAAAGCATTGGGCACCCTTAACTGTGGGCATTGATACCAGCTCTGCCTATTGGTATGGTAGAATGTAGGAGCCCTCATCAAGGATAAGACGAGAAACACAAAAGCCTCCGAATGCTCACAGTCTAGCGTCAGGCAGGAAGCCAGCGTGGGATGAACCAGATAAATGGGACGGGGGGCGGGGCGGGTGTTGCGAGGTGGTGTCAGATTGCTACATGCCACCTTCTCACTGTGCCTTCAGCTTAGCAGCGATGCCTCTCGAGTAGTTCAGTCTCTACCCCATCCACCTGGCCTCTTTGCTGATACTGCCACCAAAGATACAAATCAGGGTGGTGGTTTTTGCAACATGGACATTAGTCTAATGTAAAATGGGCCACGACCCATTTCATATAAGCAGAGGCAATGCATCAGGGGGGTATACGGGGTCACATGTCCCTCCCCCCCACCCCAGATTTGGTGCTTAGTTTGTGCTGAGCACGCTCTGCCCTCACTCAGTCCCTCCTCCCCCCACTGTCGGCCGGCACGGGTCGTCTCTGCACATCAGCCCCAGAATAGGCTTCTGATGCGGAGAGCTGCTGATCCTTGATCACTCTGGGCTTAATTCAAGACTGTGACCTAAAGGCCAAAGGCCCCGTATGCCATTAGCTTGAACCAACCAGCTTCCCAGTGCTGCAGAGTTGTTCCCACTTTGTCAATGATTCAAGGATGGGAAGGAACCTATCATTTTGGCAACTTTCACTTGTGTCCGTGAGGCCACAGGGCAGAGATCATAGGGGGGAAAGGGATTTTTTTTTTTTTTTGGTCTTGATTGTGGCTCCCTCCAACCATTGTGGGAGCCCAAGGGGAAACATGTCGTTAGCTTTCCTCCACCTGAACCTTTTGAAGTTTGTCTAAAAGGCAGCTGCAGTTGGACTAGAGCCTATTGGATTTGGAGCAGGATACATGGAAAACCTACGGCCTGGGTTATACTGGAAGTCAAACTAGAAGATCAAAGGGGCATTCTGGCCTATGAATTTAGTCCAGAGCCTCTGCTACTCATGGCTAATGAGTCAGAGCATGTGACTTGGAATCAGGTCTCCTGGGGCCTGATTCCAGACCTTCCCACTGTCCCAGGTTTCACAGGACTGTCTAGCTTTGGACTGTCCCCCAGAACCCTCTGTACCAGCTGAAGTGACCATCTCCCTCCTTCGGGGCTACCCAGCTGGAAGCAGTTTGTCCAGGGTTCCCTGTTTGATGGAGCCCCCAAACTGAGTGGTGGTGTGATCTGGCGCACAGGGTCGCAGTGCCACTCGGATTTGTCCGGCCCTGCTCCCCCGTCTCCAAACCTATGTGGCGCTGCATCCTGCGCCAGCCAAGTGAAATGTTGGGAGGTACGTGACTCTCCTTTGTCCCACACCTCACACGGGTGTGAGCAATTACGCAAAGAGGTGCTCGAATGCGATTGGATCAGAGCGGTAGCATTGGCACCCACGTTGCAGTGGTGTAAATGATTGCACAAGGTGCAGGGTAAAGCAGAGCCTGGCTCCCGGTTTCTGTCCCAACCAGTGCCACTGAATTGCGTGTGACATTGAGACAATTGCTCAGCCTCTCTGTGCCTCAGTTTCCTCAAAAGGGCTAAGGCTTAACTAGCTCGCAGGTGTTGCATGGCTTAATGAATACCTGCAAAGCCCTGGCATGAAACGTGCTTTAAGATCAAAGACGAATGATCTGGTTGGCTTTGATCTACTTCGTGCTTTGACCACAGATGTGAAATGTGGCTGGGTGCTTCTGAAACTGAAATTCCTGCCCGTGACCTTGAGAGCCTCGCTGAGTGCTCCGCCTTTTAGGCGCTAACCTGCTTTCCCCGCACCCCGCCCCCAGTAAGTAGGCTTGATTGGATGCAGCTGTCACGGACCCTCTCGCTTTCCTGAGAGTTTCAGTGCAGGTTATGCTTTTCTCCAACCGGAAAAAAATAAATCTGATTTGGATTTAGTTTCAATCTCCTGACACAATGGAAGGTGGGAATGAGACGACTGCTAGTTTAAGGGCCTTTGAGAGAGGTATTTATAGCCAAAGAGCACAGTGTAGGTGAGAGACACACATTTGGGAAACTAGGGCCCTGATCCTGCAAAAACCTAGACAGACGCTAATGTAACCGTTGTGCCTACTAGGGAGATCTCTCTTTAAGAGACCCATTGGAGAGAAGTAGGAGTGAGTTGTGTCTGGGTCACTGTTGCTAGGCAGATTTAGCACTCCACATCCCGAAGCTTCGGGAATTGGGTGTGGTAGTTTTGGGTCTGCTCCACTAGGTTCCCTGTGGCTGGGGTCAGACCCCATGAGGGTCAGCAGTCAGGGCAGCTGCTTTGCAGAAGGCCATGTGCCTGTGTGGGCTGGGAGACGCTGAGCCCAGGAGCGGGAAGCAGGCTGGTGTCCCTAACGCTGAAGCATTTTGCAGTGATACTGTTAACCCTGTAGCCGGGAAGCCTGGGCAATGCTAATTATAGCCAGGGGAAATCGGGAGGGGAAAATAACTTCTTCTGATTTAATTGTATGCTTTGAATGAGGTTTTGATTTTACCCAAACTGTAGTAGTTACATTGTCTCAGCTAGTCTGAGTCACCGACTCTTCTTTAACCGCAGTAATGGGGAACGAGTCATTTCTAGTTTGCTAGTCTCGGTTTTGTATTTTCTTGTAACAAGGTTTTCTTTAAATCGGTACACGGAACGGAGTGGTGGGTTAATCAGTTCGCTGGCTGGCTGGCAGTGATTTCGGCACAGGAAGAGTCTGCCTGGATTCCAGCTGAAGAGCCCTACAAGCAAGGGGAGGTTGGGGGTTTTTAGGCACTGGAGGAGGGCCGTGAAGTGAACTCTAGCCCACCCAAAGGTTACACTAAGTTTCACTTATGTGACTAGTTCTCTTGAAGTCAATGGCTCTCTCGTGTGTGTAAAGTGAAGCATGTGCCTAAGTGTTTGCACAATCATAGCTTCAAAGACAACTATATTTCACTGTACCTAAATCTCACACCTACACACAAATCTCGTACCTATATATCGTAGGCAGAGCCCTGCGTGTCTCACACATGTGAAGTAACTAGAAATAAAACCCAAAAGAACATAAAAAACGACATACAATGAAAAACTCACCCCACAGCAGCGGCTCCTGTCCCACGGAGGTGGGCCTGGCTCCCTACTGCAGGTCTTGTGGTCACAGCACCACTCACTCAAATTTGCCCCAGCCACCTCTCTGTCATCAAGATGGCGGGGCAGCTGGGTCAGACCCAAGAGGCACTGTGACCCTGTGTGCTAGGTCACAACGCCCGGAGCAGGGAGCCAGTCCCAGTCCTGTGGGACAGGAGCTGCCACTGTGGGGTGAGTGTGGGGCAGGCTCGCTCTGCAACAACTCCCCCCGGACCTCCACCAGGGGCAGGACCCAATCCTCCCCTCTCAGAGCCTCCCCTCTCCTCTGGGAGCAGGACCTGATTTCCCCATGTCCATAGGGCCTCCCACCCCTGGGGTCAGGACCTGATCCTCCCACGCAGGGCCTCCCACCCCCCAGGGGAGGCGGGGTTAGTGGAAGGAGTTGGGGATCAGCAGTATTGCCAAGTGCAAATGTTCAAAACTCATGAGTCAGGCTCATCAAAAATCATCAGATTATGTAAAAATGATAGTTTTGGGGTTCTTTTTATTTGTCTTCTGCTTTTGAGCCTTCAGGGTGCACTGGGGTCACATTTTTGAAGCTTTCTGCACAGCCACAAGGGCTAGAAACTTTTTTTTCTCTTCAAGAATGAAGGGTGAAAGCATCCCATCTCCACTTGCCTCCAGGAGCCGGGGCTTTAAGGAAAACAAGAATTATCATGAGACTCATGACAAAGTCATGAAAGTTGTCAACACTGGGAGGGAGGGTATGTAAGAATGGATAAAGGGGGGATTCCTGGCACTAAACTGGGGATCTGGGATGCTGGGGCTCAATGGGAGAGGGGAAATACTTAACAAGTGTTTCAATACCATGGAATAATGCCTAATAAAATGGTGCAGTATAGATAAACTTCCCCGTCGATGCCCGTCTGTTCATTGCATGCTTCCTGTGCATGGAGCTGGGTTCTGTGCCATGCAGGGATGCAGGACTCTTGCATACCACTCCCGTTATAAAAAGGTCTGCAGCCACAGAACTGGATGTTGGATTTGCCTCTCTAGAAGCCAGCAGACCTGGGTTTTAACCCCAGCTCTCCCACTGACCTCGATTTCCCCATCTGCGGGATGAAGATAATGACACTCGCCCTCTTTTGTGAAGCATTTTGAGCTCTGTGGATGAAAAGCTTCATCTCAAGGGCTCAGTATGGTTATTACTTCAAAAACCCTGCCATGTTTAAATAGCAGAGCCCACGTGCATAGTAATGAGAGGAAACTGCCCTAGCAAATAGTCCCAGCTCTTAGTTGATGATAAGAGTAAAATGCTGTTCTTTGCTAGCCACCATGTGAAACCCAGACAAAGGGGAACTGTACAGATATAAGTGCTCATGAAAACTGCTCCTTAAATGAGTTCTGGTAGCAAACGGCATAGTAGCCTGCAGCCCACAATGTCTCCCAAGGATGTTAATCTTCTCATTACAGTCTGATTCAAACTCTCTAACTTTTTTATTGTTTTATTATTTTGGTCCCTAAAGGTCAATCGGAATTGCTGCCAGTTTGGTGGGCAATTTATTTTATGGGCTACAATAACATTTAAATGGACCATAAAGACAAAACAAGAGGCTCAGTGTCTGAACATGTCTGGAGGCCATTTGTGTCTTTGGTAAGAAAGGCTTTGCTATTCCAGCCCCCTCCAGTCTCCTCACTTTAATATGTTATCAGCCAGCCTAGCAGGAGATAAAGTGCAGCTTTGTCTTTGAAGTGTGTGAGGGGGCTGGGGGGGGGGATGATGGCTGGTTGGTTTGCTGCCCTCTGGAAAGGAATTACTTTGTTCAGTCAGCCTTCGAGAATGTGCCATTAAGGTTACATACGGTTAGAAATGTTAATACTTAATATTGACCTTGCTATTCCTTGTACTTTTCATTTCTCACTGCATTGCAAGTGCGGGGAGTTCTGGGGGTCAGAGCGGGGGTCTGGGCATTAGCACTGCCGCGGGCTATTCCCAGTGGTGCCAGGTTTGGAGACTCACCGTCGAGTAGTACCTTGCTCTGTGAATAAAGCCATCCGACTCGGTGGAGCCATTTGTGGACTAAAGTGTTACTCTCCAGGAGTAAGGGCGACAGAATCTGGCCTCGAACCTTAATTTACCCTTTGTGAAATTGGCGTTGTCTTGATCCACCCCACAGTGGTGGTGCAAGGCGGAGGTAGCACTAGTAATGAGCTTTATTATTGCTGCAGATTGATAGTGATTGCACTGAAGGCACCATTCAAGGAGAGCTCTAGCGATTAGCGCAGGGGTTCTCAAACTCTTTTTTGCTGGCCTCCCCTTTGAAACTATTTTAGGCTGTGTTGACCCCCCCCCCCCCCCGCCCCTTCTATGCCACCCTTATTTCTCCGCTGCTGGTGGTGGTGGTGCTGTCTTCAGCTCTGGGCACCCAGCCAGCAGCCACCACTCTCCAGCCAGCCCGCTCTGAAGGCAGCGCAGAAGTGAGGGTGGCAATACCACGCCCCCCCTTGCAATCCCCTTTTGGGGACCCCCCCGTTTGCAAAACACTGGATTAGAGTGTTATCCTGGGACTTTGGCTATGTGGGTTCATTTCTCTGCCCCTGGGTGACCTTGGGTAAGTCACTTTAGCCCAGATCCTCAAAGGTATCCAGGTGCCCAACTCCCAGGGGTTTCAGGATCTGGGACTTAGCTTCTCTGTGCTTCGCTGGGGGCTGCCGGCACGCCCCAGGCTCACAGGGTATTGTGCAGTCAAGAGTGGCACTGCGGGCCATGTTAGTTCCCGACACAGACAGGAGCCTGTATGCTGCTTTTTGCACTTTGGGCATCATTTTAAAACGGCCACACAGCAAAACCAATCCCCAGCAGCACTCGCTCGGGGGGACTTCCCCCACCCATCCCCCATCAATAACTGCCCTGTCGGGCCCCACCCTCTTCAGTCACGTGGGCAGAAAATGGCCCTGCAGCAGGTGGGGAAAGTCAGCAGTCCTGGACCATTCTGAGCCAATTGCAGAAGCTTGTTCTAAAGCTGAGGGCACCTCACACAGAAGGCTCCGCAGCCCAGGTGCCGACTTTCAGCTTTCCCCGGGGGTGCTTCACCCCCACTTCTTCCCCCCCCACTTCACCCTCTCCCCCAAAGCTCCGCCCAACCCCTTCCTGCCCCCACTCTGCCCTTGCCCCCGAGCACGCCTTGCCCTCGCTCCGCCTTCCTGCTCCCCGCTCCTCCCTGTCCCCCCAGTGCCTCCTGCCCACCGCTGAACAGCAGATCAGTAGCTGGTGGGAAGAGCGGGAGGAGCTGATTGGAGGGGTCCACCAATCAGCTGATTGGCGGGTGCCTGCTGATGGGTGCTGAGCACCCACTATTTATTTCTGTGGGTGCTTCAGCCCCGGAGCACCCACAGAGTCGGCGCTTAGGCTTGCAGCACACCCCTCTCTGTTAACTCCAGCACCTCTGCTGAGCGCTGACTGCAGCTGCAGGGTAATGAATGCTTGGGTAACCCAGGCTAACGGTTTGTTTCCCTCTAGTGACTAGACCACACAGAGAGATTTCCAAACTCCTGAGCCTGGTCCTTTAGCTCAAGCAAAATTCATGCTCTTAGGTCCCACATTCAGTCCCAGCAGCTGATCCTTCCAGGAGTGTAATTATGTAACCCACTGCTTAGTGTGTGCCATGCCCTCTATGACCCACAAAAGGTCTGTAGAGAGCTAGCCTTTCAGCTGGGGAGGCCAATGGATTAATATCCCTTGGATTGCCCAAGATGGCGGCTGCTATAATTACATATGTGAAGTGCTCTGAGATTGTTGCTATTTACACAGTGTCGTAAGTGTGTGTGGTGTCTATAGGCTAAAAAAATATGTGTCTGATCTATGCTAAATCAGACAAGTGAGGGCAAATAAGGAAAGGGGGCTGTGGGAGAAGCAGCGTCCAGTGGAGGGCAACACAAACGATGGGGGGCTGGAGCACATGACTTATGAGGAGAGGCTGAGGGAACTGGGATTGTTTAGTCTGCGGAAGAGAAGGCTGAGGGGGGATTTGATAGCTGCTTTCAACTTCCTGAAAGGGGGTTCCAAAGAGGATGGATCTAGACTGTTCTCAGTGGTAGCAGATGACAGAACGAGGAGTAATGGTCTCAAGTTGCAGTGGGGGAGGTTTAGGTTGGATATTAGGAAAAACTTTTTCACTTGGAGGGTGGTGAAGCACTGGAATGCGTTACCTAGGGAGGTGGTGGGATCTCCTTCCTTTGAGGTTTTTAAGGTCAGGCTTGACAAAGCCCTGGCTGGGATAATTTAGTTGGGGATTGGTCCTGCTTTGAGCAGGGGGTTAGACTAGATGACGTCCTGAGGTCCCTTCCAACCCTGATATTCCATGATTACAAGGGTGTAAGATCATGAGATGTGTTTAATGTACAAATGCATCCAGTTATCTCCTATCAGGATATTTTCATTATGATCAATATAATATTGGTTTCCTTTGTTTAACATTCTAGGGTTGGTATCCAGAATGAGTGGGTGAAGGTGACAGGGATAAGAAGCTTGCAAAGCCAAATGTAAGTATTAGAACTGGTCCACAGTTACAATTAAATATTGTTCTCTTTGGAGCCAGGACAGCCCCATGGTTAAAGGAGCTGTGAGGTGTGGGGTCTGTTCCTGGCCTGGTCATTAACTCACTGTGTGGTTTGCACGTTGATTGACTCAATTTGTGCATCTGCAAGAATATTGCAGTTCCTCTGTACAAAGTCAGGCCAGGGCTGCTCCTGTATCTCTGAGATTTCTACTGCCCTGACTTTGCTGCCAGTAAAAGTTTGTTTTTAATGTGCCTTAAGCTCGAGATAATGGCAAACAACGGAGCAAAAGTTCTAGCACCAGTCAATGAGCTCGAATCTGTCAACCTGTGGGCGGACTAGACAATTTAATGATGGCTGCTAATGCATCACTACACAACAGCGAAGGTTGTTTCATCAGATCCGTGTTAGGCTCCCTGATTTTAAGGAACTGAGACCCAGAATTTGCTCTGAGCTGAAACTAACGCTGCTCACGTCATGGTTTCCTTTACAGGACACGTTTGTGTGTGTGGGCACTCGGCCATTGACTGACATTGACAGTGTTTATTCGAGCATCCTTCACCCAGGAGCACAGGGCACTAGGCAAACTCTCTTTTTGTTCAAACAGTAGCAGCGGGTGTTGTTTTTACAGCACCCAAAAGTGGACAACGTGTAGCCCACGCCGGGATCTGGCTCCCACTTCAGTGGCTAGCCTGCATAAGAGGGCTGAGTCTGTTAACTGCTTCCCCTCAACAAGCTTAGTCCTTTAGCTCAAAGGATAAAGGCTGGTGCTCAGGTTCCAGCCCTGTTGTTGGCCCAAAAGCGTAAGTTACGCAGGCGTTTTACTGAAACAAATAGAAATACCTGGCCCCTGCTTCCCAGAGCTGCCAATCTCCCCTGAGATGTGATGAGTGAGGGTAATAAACGGGAGGGGAGGTTTTGATGGTGAGGCAGGTTTTCCACCTCTTTTGGACACTTCCCAGGAGCAGTGGCCAAGCTTTGGGCATGGCAGGAGGACTGGGAGATACACTATGGTCACCCCCAGCCTCGTGCCAGGGCTTTACCCCCACACTGTTGGGCCACCTTTTCCCTCATTCTGAAAGATGTTCTGACTTAGATCAGATATGGAGAGAGCCAGTCCAAATTGCCACCTGTCTCTCCCCTCTGGGGTAACCCCTGAAACCCAAACCTGTGTTACCTGCTATTGCCTTCCTCCAGTCTCAATGGCCTCCTCCCCCTTTCCTCTAAGGCCAGGTCTACAGACCTATATTAATATAACTACCTTGGCTTAGGGGTGCGAAAAATCCACACCCCTGGGAGACGTCGTTACCTTCTCTGTAAGCATTACAGCGGGACAGCACTGTAGCTGAAGACAGCAAGCCTTAAAAGTCCAGCTTAGCCAGCCAGGACAGATCTAACCTTGGAGCACTTTGCTCGGTCCAGCATGGCAAATTAAAAACAAGTTCCAACAAGCCAGCTCTCAGTTGCAAAACAAGAACTTATCCCTCCCAGACGGACCGAGAGAAGTCAGAATATTTAAGCCTGGTGTTTCCCAGAGAGTGGGTGAGTTAAATCCAAGATGGCTAACAGACAGAAGCTGCATTTTCTCTTCTCTCTGGGTGGCGTGACAGCCACCCTCTCCGCTGACATACTGGGGACTGAACCAGGGACCTTGAAGCAGGAACTGCTATAGATTGAGCTGAAGAGCCAACTCTCTTTAGCCAGGGATTGTAAAAACCTCATACCGTCGTGGAGCAGCACAGAGGGTCCCTGTAGCACACACTCACCAGTGAGTTACATTGTGCATTTGTCTTGAGAAAAAACAGGATCGAACTTTGGCAGCAAAATCTATGACCTACCACCTGAAATTGACTTTTCCCCCCAAACAGGGACCTTTAACCCCATTTCAGAGACTGTCAGACTAGTCTATGTGGGTTGCAGAGCTTCTAGACAAGGGATTGTCTCTTACTATGGATACCTACAATGCCTGGCACAGGCCCCTGATCTCAGTTGGGGCCTATAGGTGCTACTGGGGTACAAATAATAATTACTACACCCGCTCCCCCAACAAGCTTCAGTCTCAAAAATCAAAGGACACTACAACTGTATCCACCTCTCCAGGGGAGCCAGACCTCTGCCAAGCTTCTGACTTAGAATTTGCATTTTACAAGGGCAAATCTCCCTGCTCTGTGCAAGTAACAGGCCTAAATAGGTCACCCTGTTCTCCACTTGCTTTTAGAGCCGTGGCTGTTCAAGTCACTTCACTTCAGCAGCAGCTTCTCATCAGGATGCCATCGCGACTGGCCTTCCGTGAAGCGTTCCCTGATCTTCCTTCTTCCATGGGCGATCTTCTGATCAGAAAAGCTCTTGGGAGAGAAATCAAAGAAGGCAGATGAATTCTGTCTTATTTAAGTGTGGAAAGATTTGGATTCAGGTCAGATCGCGTCCTCTATCACACACCCAGCCCCAGAGTGTGAGCTGGGTTGGCTTGTGTTCTGAATAGGGGCCAGAGACAGGCTGGAAAATGACAACTTGTTTTATTCAGAGGGAGAGATTAGTTTGACTCGGAGCAAACTGGGGACACTCTAATCAAGATGAGGGCACCACTCAGATATACTGCTATAAAATAATGCTCAGCTTCTCCTTGACTGGGCTGTTAAAGTGACCTCATGGAATGGGAAACTGAGGCAGGCCACAGCAGAGCCACACTCAGCTGCAAGGAGGGTGCTCAGGAGGTAAGAAGGCCTTTTAAAGGCTCGCGTAATTTAGGTTTGGGCCAGGCAGCTCCAATTAGGTTGAAAGTTTGGCGCCTCATTAATCTGGCAGGTTGAGTTGCATGCAATGATTTCACAGAGACAAAGGATTGTTAAATTGTATCCCAGGTTGAAACGGGCAATGAGCAAATCAGCAATTTGGTCCGGGCTAACACCCAAAAATTTGCATGCTGACTCGACCCATCTGAGCCTCTGGTGTCTGCAGATCTCTCTTAAATAACATTTCGTGCAGCATTTCTGCTTGCAATCCCAGCCAGAAACAAGCAGCACAGAAAAGCATACAGTCGCATTCAATCCCTGCAGAAGGCCCATCCAGAGATGTGCTTGCTTTTGTCAAGGGCAAATTCCAGACTTCTTTGCACCTCTCAGGTAAGGCTCTAATGTACTGGCTTTTTGTAAGTGATGTTGCCATCTAGTGGCCAGCCTACAGAGAGGCTGGGGCATTTATAGTTTTCCTTTTGTGCAATAGCAATCAGCCATTGACCTCAATGGAGCTGTATCTACGCACGCTGATTGAGGAGCTGACCCTTAGAGCTGAAGGATTTAGGTTCCAAGCCTCACTCTGTGTGTGAAAAGAACAGGAGTACTTGTGGCATCTTAGAGAGTAACAAATTTATTAGAGCATAAGCTTTTGTGGGCTACAGCCCACTTCATCGATGCATAGAATGGAACATATAGTAAGAAGATATATATATATCTATATATATATATATATATATATATATATCTATATATATATATATATATATATATACATACAGAGAACATGAAAAGGTGGAGTAAGAGGCTAATTAATTAAGATGAGCAATTATCAGCAGGAGAAAAAAAACCTTTGTAGTGATAATCAAGATGGCCCATTTAGACAGTTGACAAGAAGGTGGGAGGATACTTAACATGGGAAAATAGATTCAATACGTGTAATGACCCAGCCACTCCCAGTTTCTATTCACACCCAAGTTAAGGGTATCTAGTTTGCATATTAATTCAAGCTCAGCAGTTTCTCGTTGGTGTCTGTTTTTGAAGCTTTTCTGTTGCAAAATTGCCACCTTTAAATCTGTTACTGAGTGGCCAGAGAAGTTGAAGTGTTCTCCTACCGGTTTTTGAGTGTTATGATTCCTGATGTCAGATTTGTGTCCATTTATTCTTTTGCATAGAGACTGGTCAAACCGGAGAATGTACATGGCAGAGGGGCATTGCTGGCATTGTGTGGGAGACTTTTTTTTTCTGTTGGTTGCAGCGCAAATGCTTGATGATCAGTTTGACCCTAAACATGTGAGCTAGACTCATGAGCCTGGTAGGTAAGGCAAAGGATTCTCTGACCCACTTCAGAGCACTGGTCCATATGTAAGTATGGTGTTACCAGCAGGGAACCAGTATGTAGAATTGATTAAGAGACCTGGAAGGTTTTGACAAAAGGGAAGGAGCTGGGATTTCCATTGGTGGACACCTCTTACCTGACCTCAGATACGCTGATGACAATGATGCTCCTTTGCTACAACTGCCAATGAAATGCAATGAAATGCAATGCAAATGAAATGCAATGAATGCAATGCAAATGAAATGCAACTAAAAAATAGTGAGTGAGGAAATGGACTATCTGTGACCATGGCAAAAATGAACCACATGCATGTTGACACAGAAAACAAAGACAGGATGCAAGCAGACTCCATGATTAACAGGCAAGTTGTAGATGAATTCAATTATCTGAGATCATACATATCCACCCAAGGAGGCTCTTCCACAGAAATTGGAAGAAGACTAGGGATGGCTCGATCAGCCATAGACTCCCTTAGGAAAGTCTGGGAAAACTGTGGCATCTCAAAATGTACAAAGGTTCAACGGGTACAAGGCTCATTATTTTTCCACAGTGACGTATGGATGCAACATGTGGGAAATCCATGCTGCTGATAAGAAAATGGAAGCCTTTGAGATGTGGTGCTGGTGAGGACTCTTGCATATCTCCTGACGGAAAATAAGATGAATACCTACGTGTGATGGGGTGAGCTCCCCACACTAGCCCTGCAAGAGCTGAGTTGGGCCAGGTGGGCCCAATCAGCTAATTAGGCTGCAAACTGAGGAGCTTTAGGTTGGAGGCAACTGGTTGGAGAGAGACTTACCTCTGCAGGAACAGACAGGGCCTATAAAGCCAGGTAGTGGGCTACAGACTGGAGTGTTGCTGAGAAAGGGCAGTCATTCCCTGGGAGGAGTGTTTTGGGGCTGCTTGGAAAGGCTGCAGGAAGGCAGGCAGCAGTTACTCCTTGGGAAGAGGGTTTTTGGAGGTGGTACGAACCAGAGAGTACAAAGCAGTCCAGGGAAGGAGCAGTGAGGGCAGAGAGAGGAAGCCCAGAGCTGCTGAGCTGAGGGTCCATGGACTAGAATCCAGAGTAGAGCGCAGGCCCAGGTTCCCCTACCAGACACTGAGCAAATGGGCAGACTGCCTAGGACAGTTGATGGACTGAACCCTGGAAGGGGGAACACTGAGTGACCTAGCCAGAGGTCTAAGTCACAAAAAGGATGCTGTGGGTCCTGGAGAAAGAGGAGCTGCAGACCAGAGTCAGAGCGATGGCATGCAAACAGTGGACGGGGGCATTAGTCTTGAAAACTTTTATCCCAAAGTGACCAGGAGGAGGCCCCAGCGCAGTGGTGAGTGGAGCACCCCACGACACTACGTTAGAAATATTTTTGGAGAAGCAGACCCTGCTGTGGGAAATCAACAGGCATAAACTCATGTACTTTGGTCACATCAGGCATGGAGATGGAAATAACCTTGAGAAAGTGAACATGGCAGAAATGGTGGTGGGTCATTGTAGCAGGGGACAAGCAGCAAGGAGACGGATAGATGGTGTGCAGCAGATCAGTGGGAGGCCAGCTGAGGAATGCTTGAAGCTAGCAATGGATGGAGAAGGGTTCTGAAAACTATGCTATGATGACACCAAAATTCAGACATGAATAAATGGACTTTACTTACTTACTTGGCTCAAAGGCCAAGGATGGAGATGTTGCAGTGAAATGATCTGCGCTTAATCTTTTCTGTGCTCTACAGTGTGACCCTGTCTTGTGTTGGCCATTTGACATTATGAAACATTTTGATTACTTTCTAAAATTCTGAGATTTTGGCTTCTCGTCCTGATTTGGGACAAAAATCAAATTTCAGAAATCTCGGGATCACAGAATCTCAGGGTTGGAAGGGACTCCAGGAGGACATCTCGTTCAACCCCCTGCTCAAAGCAGGACCAATCCCCAATTTTTGCCCCAGATCCCTAAATGGCCCCCTCAAGGATTGAGCTCACAACCCTGGGTTTAGCAGGCTAATGCTCAAACCACTGAGCTATCCCTCCCCACAGGATGGAAATTCTGTTTTTTGGTGAGCCGAAATTGAAACCTTCAAGTCAATATATCGCTGGTGTAAGGTGCCAGACAGGACAAGTGCATCTCAGGCAACGACGGGGCAAACTCTGGCCACATCCCAGCCTGCCTTATCCTAACCTGGATGGATAAGCCACTGAGGGAAGTTCAGTCCCCCGGGCTCCCTCAGTCCTTGGACTCTCTACTGAGATTACCAGCGAGCAAAGGGGACTAATGAGTATCGGTTGTGTTGAACCTCTCTCTTCTTCCTAACTGAAGGCACCTCTGCTGGAAGGTTCTCTGTCTTCTTGTGATTAAACAATTCCGAAAGTGCACAGCACCACCTGACTGTATCTACCTCATTTGTAGTGGGCTGGGTGTGGGAGGATCCATTTTAAAAGCCCATTTTCAGAGCGGCTGGCATGGTCACTGTTCCCTGAAATTGACATCTGAGGTATGTCTACATCGCAATTTAAGCCCAGGGTTAATCGTACACAAGTAAGCAGATCCTGGGCTTGTTAACCTAGGCTTGAGTGTCTACACTTATTTGTAACCCCAGGTTAAGAATTGTTGAACTTTAGATCCCAACTTGGGTCTCCAGTGTCTACACTGTGTTACGCAGGCCTGAGTCCAACCACCGATATCCCAGTCTTCCCAATGCCCTTCCAAAATGAGGCCGCTCTAGCCCTTTATTTGTGGTGCCATGTGGGAAAACTTGGCTGTCCACCGAACTTGACTGTCCAGAGGACAAAGAAAGCCAGCCTGTGGGATTGTGGAATACTTCTGGCAGACTCGTAGAGCACGAATCTAGTGGTGCTGCGTCTACATTGCAAAGCGACAGGGTTCACTCTCAGACCCTCCCCTCCCATGGGGTCCTGGGACCCAGCCCTGGGTTAATGCAATTTGTGTGTAGATGAAAGGAGGATTAGGCTTGAGAAGCCACAAACTAATTCCCACAGCATCCTAATTAGGCAGGTGTTGTTATCCCTTCTGTAAAATGGAGACACTGAAGCACACAGTCCACTAGATTCAATTTGCAGGGCACTTTTTAAGACGTTCACAGGTGATGAATGTTTACAGGTGCTGGAAGGGAAAACTGGCAGGCAGAAGAACAAGAGGCAGAAAAAGATCTTGGATGTGGTATCCTGGGTGGATCAAAAACTATTTATCCCCAGCGGGATTAGCAGACAGCTGTAGAATGGGCTACCATGGTTGCAAATCTCCAGGAATGGAGATGCCACATAAGAAGAAATCACCCAGTCCTACAATCAGTCCACTAGATGTTGCTGCCCCTGGACCCCTCAGGCTGGATTTTTTAAAGGTATGTAGGTGCCTAAAGATGCAGACAGGCACCTAGTGGGATTTTGCAAAGCATCTCTGTTTCCCATCTGTAAAATGGGGTAATAACCCTTTCTTTCCTTCACTCTGTCTTGTCTGTTACAACCATAAGATCTGTGTTTGTTTGTGTGATGTTTGTACAGCATCTAGCACATTTGTGGGCCCCTGATCATAATTGGAGTTTATAGGTAGTACTGCAAAAAATATAATAATAGTTAATCCTAAGTATATTGCAACTTTAATACTGGAAATGGCCATAAGATGGCAGCAGATTCAAAGCTTGGGAATTCATAGAATATCAGGATTGGAAGGGACCTCAGGAGGTCATCTAGTCCAACCCCCTGCTCAAAGCAGGACCAATCCCCAATTTTTGCCCCAGATCCCTAAACGGCCCCCTCAAAGATTGAACTCACAACCCTGGGTTTAGCAGGCCAATGCTCAAACCACTGAGCTATTCCTCCCCACAATTGGGGGCCTCCATACTGTGCACAGATGGAGGAAGAGCTTGTCGCCATGTCTCCGGGGTGAGTTGCAGCACACACTCCAGTGAGGCACTGTAACTGCCCCGTGCAGGCCCTGCTAGCTCAAACTAACACGTACCAAGTTTAAGTTAACATAGTTACCTGAATGCAAGAGAAGAACTTTTTCGTGTGGGCTAGCAGGGTCTGCACAGGGCAGTTACAACCCAACACTTTGGAGCATGCTGCAATTCACACCCCTATCGTCCATGTTGACAAGCCCTCAGCTGCATGTGGCTGCTGAGATTCATTAAGGACAGAGGTCCTCACTGACATCAGCTGGGGTTGTAGGTGCTCCGCATTTCTGAATATCAGGCCCCAAGACCACCTCTTCTCCCCCCTCCCCCCCCCACCAACCACCACCACCACCACCCATCTTTCTACTGCCCCAACCTGTAAAGCTACTTTTCCGCTATCGGAATCACAGCAGTAAAAATCAAGTGTGACTCTGAAAAGCGATTGCATAAAAATGGGGCCTTCGTAGCTCTAGTGATCCGCTCTGGTTGTGCAGTGATAGTCCGAGTTGCTGTCGTTGATACAGGCAGCAGCTATGGGAAGATCACAGAATATCCACACCTAGGAGGGCAGAGAATAGCGTTGCAATTGTGGTTTCACTTTAGGGCCCAATCCTGGAAAGTGCTGAGCACTTCGGAGAGGTGCTGAGCTTCCCCCACTTGGGAGTTGAGGTCGCTCAGCCTTTTGCAAGAGTGAGTGGTAGAGAGGTGGTGTGGCCTAGTGAATAGCGCTCTGAACTGGGACTGAGGCTATATGGGATTCTGGTTCCAGCTCTGCCACTAGCCTTCTGGGTGACCCTGAGTAAGTGGTGATGCTGCTCTGTGCCTCAGTTTCCCCCTCTGTAAAATGGGGATAATGATACTAATTTCCTTTGTAAAGTGCTTTGACATCTGCTGAGGAAAAGCACTGTGTAAGAGCTAGGTATTATCAATCCTTTTTATTAGCATGGCTCCAATGACCTGCCCTCCACTATACCATGTCATGCCTGAGTCTAACCTCCAGTAGGACTGGGGATAACTGGTCGGGGAAAATAATTTCCATGGCACATTTCAGAGGCTACACAAATACACAGTAACAGACCATCTCTGTCCCCCCCTCCCCCCCCAAAAAAAAGTTTAGTCTAAATAGTCAAGACAGACAAAGGCTAGGAGGGGAAACAGAGAGGGATAGAGAGATGGCGCGACTTGCCCAGGTTCATATTGCAGGGGCAGGGGAAGAGAATCCAGGTGTCCTGGGTTCCAGTTCAATGGCCTGTCCACTGGACCATACTTCTTCCTGTGTCTTCATCGTGCTGTCTGATTAGCCCTATCTCCCTTTATTAAAATAGATTTTGGCTGCAACTACAATCCACCTTTTCAAAGTAATTCTCCCACCATTGGTCTTGCACTGGGGGATGGGGTGTGTGAACCCACACAGGGTAGCAGGGGGTTAAGGAGAAGCTGTGGTCACAGGGGGCCACCCAGAGGCAGAGATTCAAAAGGCATGTCACCATAGGCGTTGACTTCCCTGCTTTCCCCTAGGTGCTCGACCCCCAACCCCGGTCAGTCTCCGGCCCCACCCCGACTCCACCCGTGCCCTGCCTCTTCCCGCCCATGCCCCGCCCCCATTCCAACCCCTTCCCCAAAGTCCCTGCCCCAACTCCGCCCCCTCCCTGCCCCTATTCCAACTCCTTCCACAAATCCCCACCCCGGCCCCACCTCTTCCACTGCACGTGGCGTGTTCCTGCTCTTCCCTCTCCCTCCCAGCGTGCCACCAAACAGATATTTGGCGGTGGCCGGGGGGGAGCGCTGGGAGGTAGGCAAAGGAGTGGAGACGTGGCATGCTCGGGGTGGGAGGAGGAGGAGCAAGAAGTGGGGTGGAGGGTGAGGGGAGCTTGGCTGCCATTGGGTGCGGAGCACCCACTAATTTTTCCCCATGGGTGCTCCAGCCCCGGAGCACCCACGGAGTCGGCGCCTATGCATGGCACAGATCTGTCAGTGCAAGAGAGTAGACTAGCACTGGTAGCTCCTGCAAGAATCCAGTGGGAGTCCCGCTCCGCCTTGAAGCAGGCCCCAACTTGGAGCCGCACGCCACTGCAGATGACTCATGAGCAGGGAAGGGAATCTCCTGACCCCTTCCAGGGGGATTCATTGCAGTGTATCACACAGTCACTCAGTGCCCGCTTGTCTGCTGGCTGGGAGCATCCAGGTAGGGAGCTACAGCAGCAGAGCATTTTAAGTGCATCACCCTTCCCCAGAAGAGAGCAGCGAGATGTCCTCTAGGCAGGCTAGAGTGGCTGCAGAGGAGCGGCCAATCAAGAGGGGCTGCTGGAGCAACCAATAAGGGGCCAGAAGGGCCAGATAAAAAGCAAGCAGCAGAGCAGAGTCTTCAGTTGCTGTAAAAAGAAAAGGAGGACTTGTGGCACCTTTAGAGACTAACCAATTTACTTGAGCGCAAGCTTTCGTGAGCTACAACTCACTTCATCGGGTAGCTCACGAAAGCTTGCGCTCAAATAAATTGGTTAGTCTCTAAGGTGCCACAAGTCCTCCTTTTCTTTTTGCAGATACAGACTAACAGGGCTGCTACTCTGAAACCATTCAGCTGCTGTGTGGAGTTCAACCAGAGAGGATCGGGTGCCTGGGTGGCTGATGAGCAGCAGGACCACGGACAGCTCACTGTAGAGAGCTCATCAGACAGAACTGAACCCAGAGAAGGCTGCCAAAGACCAGGTGCCTGGCTGGCTGGGTAGAATAGCAGCAGGACCATGAAAAGGTCAGGGCATGTAGGCTGAGCCCAGGGGACTGAGCACAGAATCTGGCCAGACCAGATGAGGGTACCAAGATGGGCCCTGCTGATCTGGTTGCAGACTGAGCCCAGGGAGGGCTGTTGAAAAGGATACCACCTGTGGGTACCGAGATGGGCCCTGGCTGCGTGGTTAAAGAAGACAGTGCCTCTGGGAAGAAGCCTAAGAGCTATGGCCCCATACCAGAACCGTGATATGAACTCAAGACTGTATACCCCAGATGCAGGGACAGCGTATGCGGCTTGGCTGGATGGGTAAGTCACTGAAGACCTGCCGAGAGAACCATCGTCCGCGGGGCGCTCACGAGAGGCAAGTGCCACCCCATTGAAAGAACTAAAACCAAAAGCAGGCTCACACCCAACCAACCAGGGGGGCTGCCTGCAAGAAGTGGGAGCCACCCCATGAAAAAGACTGTGACTGCAGGCATATTAGCCAAAGAAGGGGGGTGCTCATAAGAGACAAGTGCCGACCCCCTTACACAAGCAAATAAAAGGGAAAACACCCATCTAAAAGTCTCAAACTTAATCTATTAGGGCACGTCTTTAAGATGTTTTTCCTCAGCAATTACTCTTAGTCCAGCATGGCTGACTGTCTGTCAATCAGAACCTCCCACAGAATTATCAGAGGCCTGTTTCCCTTGTCTTCTGAGGTGAAAGATCATTTAGGGGTTCATTGCCCCTCTCTGGATAGTCCAGTACAATTCTGAAAAGCATCTCTCAAAGTCTGACTCTGTTTCAAGAAGCAGGAAAGCTTCCTGGGAGCACAGCCTCCCTCTAACATTGATAGTTGAGTCATTACCTCCTCCCAGAGTTAGCTTGATGGCTTTGCTTCCCTTTTATGTAAACATACCTTCATTGGCTATGCCTGATGACGAGGTTGATTAGACAAGCAGTCTCCATGGGTCACAACTGAGAATACCAAATTCAGGACAAACTGCTGAGAAATAGGGCAGACACACCCCAAAACCGGTGGTTATTCTCCCATCAGATATACCAGACTAGCAACAAAAGTAAACTTCTGTTTCACCACACTGGCTGACAAGAAGACAGAAAAGCAGTCTCCTTAGGGATTCCAGTCCTTGTATCACCACCAAAAGCAGTAGACTTAATGATAAGTGGTTATTTAAAACCAATTTCATCAAACAAAGGGCTCTTCTGATCCCAAAGGAGCAGCCGCGTACCCAGGTCAATATATAACTTAGATCTTACCCAATAATTATGCTGTTGCCAATCCTTTAGTATCTAATATCTAAAGGTTTATTTATAAAAAGAAAGAAAGGTGAGATTTAAAATTGGTTAAAGGGATCAAATACAAACAATAAATGCCAGGTTCTTGGATCAGAGTTGTAGCAGTGATGGGATAAACTCTGGGCTTGTTAAGTCTCTGGTTTCTTCCAAATCATTGCAAGGTCTTCAGTCCCTTGGTTAGAATGCTCCCATTAATACAAGTTCATAGTGCAGAGGTTTGAGCAGGAAAGACGCCAAATGAAGATGTTTCCAGGGACTTTTATAGCTTCTGCCAAGTGAAGGGAAACCCATTGTTCTAGTTTGTGGAAAATTACAGGTAACAGGATGGTGTTTGGAATCACATGGGCAAGTCACATGTCCATGCCTGCTTTGCTTAGTCATAGTAGAGGCCATTACCCATACCCTGGTTAGAACATTCACATGAAAGTCCATCAGGTGTGAATGGGCATCTTCCATTGTGGTCCATTGTGAGTTAAGTGTACCCTGATGGGCCATTCAGCTGGAATAGTCCTTTATGATGCGCTGGCTAACTACCTTGTGGGTGTTACCACATGAGCAAACACATTTGAAAGACAGGTACATAGATAATATTAATAATTTCAGATACCAAAATGATACATGCATACAAATAGGATAATCATATTAAGTATATCATAACTTTTCCATTTACACCTTACTTGACACACTTTGTACAAGATTTGTTGTGATTATATAACAGTGGTAGCAACAATGATCTACATGGTCATATTTTAATCCGATACTGTCACACACGCAAATACACAATCCTTTATGATCCACACATGCTGACTCTCCAACCACCTTGTGAGCTTTGAAATATTGTGAGGCTAATGATAAAGTTGTATGAGAATTGGCAACAATGGGATTGGGCCCTTTGGACTTTCCCAGTCCATGTACTGACCATGTGTATGCAGAGCATGGATGCACTGTTGACACTAAAGCCAGGCAGACTGGCCTAAAGCACTGAGAACCACGGTGGTCTCTTTTTAAAAAAAAAGTCTGCCTTTATTCCTAGAAGTTTATTTTTATCGACGACATCCACAGAATTCCCACCTGAACTTACTAGATATTTTTAATAGGCCAGTAGAAACTTTCTCCCTTTAAACAATTTTTCTATTAAAAAATAACTTTTCAAACAAAACAAAACATTGCACTGCAAATTTTCAGTTTGGTTGAAATTTTGGATGAAAAACAACCCACATTGGGAACTTTCTGTCCTTTCCCACCCCTGCATTATATTTACCCACCACCTCCACCCCTTTTTCAGAGGAAAGAAAAGTTTGTGGGAAAGGGAGGGAAAAAACAAAAAAAAGTTGTTTTTCATTTGAATGAAAAGCCAAAAAAATCACCAAAAAACCTTGAACGAAATGAAAATGTTCAGATTTTATTTTTGGCAGCTGTGGCAGTTGGACCAAGCAATCCACCATCTCTTCAGTCTGTCTCCTACAACCAATGAACTGTTGCTTCCAAAGTAGCTGTCCTGTAAAGATGGTAATTAGTTGAAGTACCTTTGATATCCCAATGGTCTAGGACTCTTGATACAGCATAGATACGTGCCTTACTGCAGCTGTACACCAAACAGGTGTAATTCATAAAGTCAAAAAAGCTGAGAACTTAAAAATTGGATGGCAGCAGACCATAAATCCCAGCGATAAGAACATAAGGCCATACTGGGTCAGACCAAGATCCAGTCTTCTGACAGTGGCCAATGCCAGGTGCCCCAGAGGGAATGAAGAGAACAGGTCATCATCAAGTGATCCATCCCCTGTCGCCCATTCCCTGCTTCTGGCAAACAGAGGCCAGGGACACCATCCCTGCCCATCCTGACTAATAGCCATTGATGGACCAATTCTCCATGAACTTATCTAGTTCTTTTTTGAACCTTGTTATAGTCTTGGTCTTCACAACATCTTCTGGCAAGGAGTTCCACAGGTTGACTGTGCGTTGTGTGAAAAAATACCTCCTTTTGTTTGTTTTAAACCTGCTGCCTATTAATTTCATCTGGTGACCCCTACTTTTACTGTTATGAGAAGGAGTAAATAACACGTCCTTATTTACGTTCTCTACATCAGTCATGATTTTACAGATCTCTGTCATATCCCCCCCCCCTTAGTTGTCTCTTTTCCAAGATGAAGAGTCCCAGTCTTATTAATCTCTCCTTATATGGAAGCTGTTCCATACCCCAATCATTTTTGTTGCCCTTTTCTGAACTTTTTCCAATTCTAATGTATCTTTTTTTGAGATGGGGGACCACATCTTCACACAGTATTCAAGATGTGGGCATACCATGGATTTATATAGAGGCAATATGATATTTTGTGTCTTATTATCTATCCCTTTCTTAATGATTCCCAATATTTTGTTTGTTTTTTTTGACTGCCGCTCCACATTGAGTGGATATTTTCAGAAAAGTCTCCACAATGACTCCAAGATCTCTTTCTTGAGTGGTAACAGCTAATTTAGACCCCATCATTTTCTATGTATAGTTGGGATTAAAATGTTTTCCAATGTGCACTACTCCCCATTTATCAACATTGAATTTCATCTGCCATTTTGTTGCCCAGTCACCCAGTTTTGTAAGATCCTTTTGCAGCTCATCGCAGTCTGCCTGGGACTTAACTATCTTGAGTAGTTTTGTATCATCTGCAAATTTTGCCACCTCACTGTTTACCCCTTTTTCCAGATCATTTATGAATGTGATGAATACCCTTTGTTTCCTAGTTTTTAACCAGTTACCAGTCCATGAGAGGACCTTCCCTCTTATCCCATGACAGCTTACTTTGCTTAAGAGCCTTTGGTGAGGGACCTTTTCAAAGGCTTTCTGAAAATTTAAGTACGCTATATCCACTGGATCCCCCCGTCCACATGCGTGTTGACCCCTTCAAAGAATTGTAGTAGATTGGTGAGGCATGATTTCCCTTTACTAAAACCATGTTGACTCTTCCCCAACAAATCATGTTAATTTGTGTGTTTGACAATTCTGTTCTTTACTATAGTTTCAACCAGTTTGCCCACTTCTGAAGTCAGGCTTACCAGCCTGTAAGTGTCAGGATCACCTTTGGAGCCCTTTTTAAAAATTGGCATCAGATTAGCTATTCTCCACTAATTTGGTACAGAAGCTGATTTAAATGACAGGTTACAAACTACAGTTAGTAGTTCTGCAATTTCACATTTCAGTTCCTTCAGAACTCTTGGGTGAATACCATCTGGTCCTGGTGACTTATTGCTGTTTAGTTTATCAGTTTATTCCAAAACCTCCTCTAATGACACCTCAATCTGGGACAGTTCCTCAGATTTGTCACATGAAAAGACTGTGGTCAAGTCACCTCTTCAACCTTCTCTTTGTTAAACTAAACACCTTGAACTCTTTGAGCATTTCACTATAATGCATGGTTTCCAATCCTTTAATCATTCCTGTGGCTCTTCTCTGAACCCTCTCCAATTTATCAACATGCTTTTTGAATTGGGGACACCAGAATTGGGCACAATATTGCAGCAGCGGTTGCATCAGTGCCAAATCCAGAGGTAAAATAACTTCCCTATTCCAACTCAAGATTCCCCTTTTTATGCACCACAGGATCGCATCAGCCATTTTGGGCACCACAGATGATTATCCACCATAACAGTTGATTATCCACCATAACTCCCAAGTCTTTTTCAGAGTTGCTACTTCACAGGATAGAGTCCCCCATCCTATAAATACGTCCTACATTCTTTGTTTCTAGATACATCTCTTTACATTTGGCTGTATGAAAATGCATATTGTTTACTTGTGCCCAGTTTATCAAGCGATCCAAATTGCTCTGTATCAGTGATCAGTATCTGTCCCCTTCATTATTTACCTCTCCTCCAATCTCCGTGTCCTCTCCTAACTTTATCAGTGACGATTTTACGTTTTCTTCTAGACATTGGTAAAGCCGTGAAATAGCATAGGGCCAGGATCCTGCTACAAACACCTGCTCAGAGACGATGCCCCATTTACAGTTACATTTTGAGATCTGTCAGTTGGCCAGTTTTTAATCCATTAAATATGTGCCATGTTAATTTTATGTCATTCTAGTTTTTTAATCAAAATGTCCAGAGTTACTACTCAGATGAGACACAACAAGAGTCATAAATAGACAAGGGCATGGAATGAAAACAGATATTTCTGAAAATTCCTGGGGAAAAAAAGTGCCATGAACTTGTTGTTGTTCGTTCTGTTGTTTAAGAGCTTGTTTGTATTAGCTGTTATATTACCTCTGCAGGATGTGGACCTCCAGCTATCCTCCCCCCCCCCACCTCACATACACATACCTCACCCACTATTTGTCCCTATATAAGCAGAAGGACAGACACATGTTGAACTGCTTTGCTGAACTGGGACCGAAATGAAGTGTAGTCTGAGACTCCAAGGGCAAGTTACAACTATCAACACCACAGGGATGTTATGGTGTGAACAAGCTGGGCCAATGGCCTCGACTGGCTGTGGGATTTATATCGGCCCAGATGTCTGGAAGTGAAGTTCGCGTGCAGTGGTATGATGCCTAGATGGGTACCTGCTTGGGGTATTACTCTGACGCTTAGTGACACAGGCATGGGAATAATCAGGGGACATGATGCAGCTGACTAAATAAATTTGAATGACAAGAATGAAAATTGTTTTCTAAATGAACCTTTAGACAGTCCTAACGTATTAATGGAGTTTGGTTTGAGATTCCTTCAGGGCAAAGAACACACACTGAGGCATGTTCCCTGTAGTAGGCCAGTCTGTCCCCTTTCAGGGAGTAGGAGAGTTTGGGGCCAGCTGCCCCTGTTCCATGTCATGGCCCGTTTAAGGAAACAGGTGTGTAAGAGAGCAGCAAACAAGCTGGGAACGGGGGGGGGGGGGAGAGGAGGGGGAGGGGGGCAGGTGCTAATCAGGGAGCTCTCTCCTGAACAGGATGAAACCCAGCTTTTTGCTGACTTCTGGGGAGAGGAGAGAAGTTCCATGCAGTGGGCCTGCAACCTGCATACTGGTAGGTCAGGAAGCCTGCTTGAGTCAGTGCATGGCCCCATGAAGGAGGGTGTGGAATCCCTGCATCGGGGGAAGGAGTTGTGGGACCAGGGCAGGAGAAGACCTATGAAAAAGATTCTCCCGAGAGGCCTGGGGCTGTAAGGGGACTGGCAGAGCTTCCTCGCTCAGTGAAGGGAAAACCAGGAACCCGAAGCCCTGTATGGAGGATGAAATTGGAAACCCCGAGCAGGAAGGGTTTGGGCCTGAAAGGCCAGCAGAGACTGTATTTTACAGAGACTCAATACACTGAACCCCAGGAAGGGCACATTACTTAAAGTACTCTAGGTTGCCAACAAACTGTTGGGGAAATTAGGAGGGTACTGTGGGCGAGGAGCCGTGAGGGGGGTATGCCATGGGATGAGACGCTTCCACTCTCCCTTTCCATCAGTGTCTCCCTCAGGAATTGTTTGTACCCAGATGTCTTATGGAAGGTGTCATGGTTCAAAACAATCCTAAATCAATACTACTGAAAAGAGCTGTTCCACAGAGCCATGTTGGTTGAACAGGGACTGTGTGGACTGGATTCCTGGTTTTCCAATTATTAAAAGGGATATTTAGGGCTGACATCAAACATGATAAAATTTAGAAGAATGAAATAAAAGATTCAGCTGTTTGGATCTGAATTCAGTTTTTCCTCTCACTTTGATTAAAATAGCTGATTTTCTTATCCATAGGCCCAAATCCTGTATTGTTTATGCAGGTAGAATTCCCATTAACTTCATCTGACTTCTTTTGTCTGTAAGCAGGGTCTTAGCTAGACCCTGAGAGCTAGTTGGAGAGGGGGAGCGACTTCAGGAGCAAACTGTATTTACATGAACACACCTACTCTGCCTAGATGTCTAGCAGACAGGAGCTGTGTTGCTCAAAGTGGTCAACTTTGGCTGGTGTTGGTTACAGATCACGTTAGTACTGAATGCAGGGATAGTGAAATGTTATCAGTTCTGGTGTCTTTATTCTCTGAGTAAGGGGGAGCAGAACTGTGCTTAATTAACCTGTCCCAAATGGGGGGTCACCCTCAGCTGAAAGGACCTCGTTAAACCAGGGGCTCAAATGCCAGACCCCTGTGAAAGTAGAGAGAGGTGGGGACAGGTATCCCAGGTAAGAGGTGTGGACTCTCTTTAAGGATCCCCAGTCTGGTTTAACCTATTTCTCCCCACTGTTCAAAGATAGAGCTAAATAGGCTGCATTACGTGCATTCTATTATTATTAAGTACTCAATGAGAGCTGAAATCACTTGTGGTGGGGCAGTGTTTCTGCCCAGCCTGCTGAAAGCTAAAAATCACTAAGAGACCGACCTGCAGAGGTCACGGCAGAAAGGCAGGTGGCAGCATAAGGTGACTTGATGGGTGGCTGGTGGGAGAAAGAGGCAAGCAGTTGCCAGCAGGAGCAGCTGGTGAAAGTGGTGAGCAGTGGCTGGTGGGGCAGGCCAGGTGACGAGGAACTGCAGCTGGCAGGGCACGCAAGGTGCCTTCTTCCCCAGGTGAGAGGTGAACTCACAAAGATACACCTCTGAACCCTGGGTCCTCACTGACCAAGGACAACCACTGTGAGTGGGGTGTGGTGAGGGAGCAGAGGGGGCACAGAAAAGGAACTTTTGGTTGTAGAACTCAAGAACATAAGGCAGAAGACTCTGCCCCTCACACTCTGGGGTGGGTGTCCTGCTCACAGTTTTATGTTTATGAATCCTGCTTGTAGCATTTCCCCTAATTAATGTTGGATGACTTCTCTCCTTTCATTAAATTCATTCCTTTTAATGTAGTATTTTCTATTTTATTTCTGTAGTATTTTCTTTTAATGTAGTATTTTCTAGAAAATAATGTAGTATTTTCTACACTCAGACTCTGAGCTTGCAAATGGAGAAGTATTGCCTCTCAGAGGTGCCCAGGGGTGGTGTGTAATTCTCCCAGGTTACTGGGTGGGGGCTTGAGCCGGTTCTGCGTTATATTGTTGAAAAAGAACCCCTAGATATTGAATCCAGCCATGGTTGCTGCTGGCTTCACCTGGCAGAAGGGTTACATTTCTTATTAAGTGAGGATCATCAGGGTGCATAATATAGCTTACCTAGCACATGGTAGCTCTTATAATGTCGATTACATTATTTCAAAAATATATCATTAAGTTGTAGTCATCTTTACTATCATATGCGTGTTCCTGGGGATATTCTTCTGGCTCACAGAAGAATTTTGACCTTCATTTGTTAAATAGTAATTTTTCTATAACTGGTGATCAGCTTATCCAATAACTTCTGCCAAAACCCATCAAATGTTGATAAATTAGGCAGATCTTTGTTAAACAGTGTTTTAATAAAGTGGAAGTCACTGGAATTAGTACATCCACTGCTTTGCATTTTGTATGCAGCAAGGGTGAAATCCTGGCCCAATGGAAGTCAATGACAAAACTCCCACTGATGTCCCTGGAGCCAGGATTTCACTCCAAATGTTTTTTTGAGCATCTCTGATTCTAGAATCAATCTTTTCTAGAGGAACAAGTTGCTCTTTCAGGTGCTGCTTTGCTCTTGGTCCAGTGACGCATGATACACTTTCTGGCTACCTACAAGATGACGACAGCCTTTTTCTTTCAATCTGTCCGCTCGTGCATTATTGCCTTGCTACACTCAAGGCAGTTGCAAACCTCCAGCACTGACTCTTGCTGTCCTGTCATCTGACCACAGAAGTTCTAGGTCAATCTCTATGCCTACAGTTCACGACAGAAGGTTTCTATTTCAGATACTCTTAGTAGTTGTTTCTATTGATTATGTCATCTGTTGCTAATCTAGGATACCCATGTTTTAAAAATATATGGTACTTTTGATATGGCTTAACTCCCATTAAGTCTGAGATGCTATTACACATATGCTGAGAAAAGATTATCCCCGCTCATGTTAGTCTATGTGAAATATTCTTGATAATTTTTAGTATCAGAGTTCTCCAAGGATTGACAGTCTCCGAGGATCCTCTCCTTTGAAATATTTAGTCTCTGCTATGGTGGTTCATGTTCTTCTGGCTGGCCCCATATGCTTTTATTAAGCACATTTTGTTAA
The DNA here is from genome assembly GCF_965152275.1 of Natator depressus. NCBI lineage: Eukaryota > Metazoa > Chordata > Testudines > Cheloniidae > Natator > Natator depressus. Next base: position 133,844,710 of record NC_134237.1, on the reverse strand, counting down.
TTATAATCATTTTTAAAAATTCAGCATCACACGCTAATTAATGTCACATTTCCCAGCAGATCTTGACAAGATGGGAAGCACCTGCAGAGGTGGTGTGTGAATGTGTGTATTAAGTGGTGACTGGAGAGCCAGGGAATTGGGGCTCTTGTGGCTGTCTCAGGAATCTAATTAAAACAAATCCCAAAGCACTGAATTTTGAGGAGATACAAAAACTCTACATCTAGAAACAGGAGTAGGAAAAAGCCACCATCCATAACTTATTCAAACGCTTTCTAAAACATCCTTGGCCACAATTATGTATTAATTCTATGTTAGTGGCACATAGGCACCGCAATCAAAGATCAGGCCCCCATTGTATTAGGTGCTGTTCAAGCATGTAACAAAGGCGACAGCTCCTGCCCCGGAAAGCTCATAATCTAAGTGACAGACAAGATGCATCAGGAAGCTAAAACAGTCAAATACGGACGGAAAGAGTGGGAGGATAAGGCAAATGAACAGAGCTAAGCAGAAAGTTGTGTTCATAATAATTCTTTAAAAAAAAACTTTATGAAAGGGAGTTACTGGATTCCCCAATGCATGCTGGATTCTGTGTCTCCTTTATTCCACAAGTTCTCAAGCCAGGCGAAATGAATAGGTATCAGGAGTTATAATTCCCCTCTCTTTCTTTATGGGCTATAGGGAAAGGGATCTCCTGTGGGAGGGAGTTCTTGAACCTTTTCTCGGTTGTAATATGGGGTCATGGAGTGGGGAACATTGAAACTCACTGCTCGAGATAAGCTCTTGAGATCAGGGATTGTCTTTACCTTTGTGTCTTGAACAAGAGCAAAGCACAGTGTCAGTGCTAAAGAAATAAGTGTCTGGCATTTTAGTCATACAACTGCTGTTAAAGTGAGGGAGAAATGCAGAATTGAAGCTGGGCATTGCTCAGGAAATGGATGGAAAGCAGTCAGAGCCCTGGGGCTGATTATCTACTGTAGCAATAGCTCTAAAATGGGGCAGATTCTGAGCTGTTAACTTCCTCAGCACAGAAAGTGCAGCCCCGGGGCATTAAGGGCGAAGATGGCTTAGCCTCTGGGGCCTTAATTTATGGAAGACTCCTTGAATCCCCATAGTGTGTTCAGCACCATGGAGATGGCCACTGCTGCCATGATCCACCCAACCTCAACACTAGGCTTGCCACAGGGCAGTATTGGGCTGTTCACATCAGCCCTGTGTTGGGGGAATTCTCTCCCAGGCCATTGTGGCTCCTTTGCAGCGTGGCCTCGTCAGCTGGGCCTTACTAGGGCCGGGAGAAGTTGGTGGAAAATTGTTCACAGCATTTTGTTTTTAGAGGTTTGCCACATTGTTTCAGGCACCCATGGGGGGAAAAAAATTCACATAAAAATTCATACTTTTCTGCAGCTTAGCTGGCAAAATCCACTTTCAGTTGGAAATATCGGGTGTTGTTTACTTCCTACCTTGGCTTATACCGAGAAGTCATGGAAGGATAAATCAACACACACATCTGTCGTGTAGTATCTAGCCAGAAGCACACAGCAAATGGAGACAGCAATGGAAACAGCCAGGGAGTCGCGTCTCACTTCGAGAGCTGGCACAGGGCTCTGTAATGGGTCTCACACCCTCAAAGCCCACCCCACACTGTGGTCCAGCCAGGCCAGAGGGTAAGTCATGTTCAACAACATGTCAGCTAACAAGAATTAAATCTTATTGGGAGTAGGATGGATTTATTCTTGATGCCTGACATGTGGCCAAACTCCTTCCATGAGTAAGGCTGGCTTGTGTCAGTCAGGACAGGTAGAGTGGGTCCTCAGTCCTTCCCTATCTCATGTGGGTCACTGCAGTAAGCGACATCATGGGGAACAAAGCCGAGAGGAACAAAGCTATTGTGCTTTTTTGTATAATTTTATTTTCCTACAACTGCCAGTGCACACGTGATTCCAGTCCTGCTGGAAGGGGTACTCTGGGCACTCTGCAATGACTAACACAGTGGCCACATCGATGCCAGTGTTGACAAACCGTACTATACGCTTCCTATCCAAATGCAATGGCCGCCTGACTGCAGAAGACAGGCCGGTAACCGACAAACAAAACCCTCTCTGCCAGGGAAATCCTTTCCCCTTCACTTAGAACAGAGGAAGACTGAGTGCAGTGAGGGAGGGAAACAATGTGAGGAGAAGAGGTGGTTGAATCGTTTCCCTCAAAATGTTTGTTTGGTGGGGGAAAAAGAAGATATTTTTGACAAATGACTTTTTGATAAAATGGAAAATTTCACATACAAAAATTTGCTATAAGCTAACCCTGAAAGTATTTTGGTTTTTGACAACTGAAAATGTTGGGGGTTCAGTTTTTTCCAACAAAAACCTGAAACCTTTGGGAGAAGCTTCTCAGTTAAAATGGGAAGGGGGTGGATGGCTTCGTTGAAATATTTCATGGGGAAAAAAATATTCTCCTGGCCAGCTGAACTTGAGGTTCTGTCTTGCAAATGGAATGTACCACACTGGCCTTGTAGCGGGGCAGTGGCCCTGCTCCTGAAAAAGGTAGGCTGATTGGGTGTGGCTGCAGCTGTGGCCGCTTCACCAATCAGGCCACAGCTGGCCCTGATAAAAGGGCTGAGGGTGGAGCGGGGTCAGATCTCTCTCTCTCTCTCTGGAGTGAGAAGGATCTAGCTGTCTGAAGGAGCCAGGGTATCGGAGGCTGAGCAGGGCTGGGGAAGGGCAAAGGAGCTGGGGAGCTCCAGCCTGGCAACTCCCCAGGCTGAGGCCTTGGTTAAGGGCTAAGAAGGTACTGGGCCTGCAGAGGGGCAGCCCGGGGATAAGCAGAGGCAGCTGGTCCAACCCCCTTGCGAATGACAAGTGGCCATTATGGACCCCCGTGAGCAGGGGCTAGATGATGACTGGCAGTAGCCACTGAGGCAAGGTGGGGCTAGGGGGTTGGGGGTTCCCCAGGGAGGGGAGACCCAGAGTGTGGGGACTGCTGGGGCAGAACCCCAAGGAAAGGGGCACCGGGTTCTGGGAGGGACATGGGGCCTGAGGCAGGTGAGACACCAGCCAGCAGAGGGTGCTCCAGACGCTGGAGAGCTAATTTCCAAGACGACCAGCAGGAGGCATCATGCCACTGAGTCCATCATGTCGCTACAGGCCTGAAACCAGCTTACGTTTAGCCCTGACTCAGGCAAAGCTTCCACTAAGTACAGTAGGAGTTTGCTTTAGTAAGGTCTACAGCTGTGTGAAAAACCAATTTTCTGGGTCAGTGGCTGAATCGAAGGAGTCCAGAAAATTTCATTTCAGGTCAAACTCAATGTTTCATTTGACCCAAAACCTTGTTTCATTTTTGAAGGTTTTTTAATCTTTTTTAAAAATGAATAAATTTAAGTAGCATTCAAAATGAAAAGCCAAATGTTTTGTTTCAAAAATATCAATAAAAAAGACCATTTTTCCCCCAATTGAAACAATCTGGCAAATTCATCACAAATTATTGAAGTGTCTCGGTCAACCCACATCTGTATTGTTTGTCCAAAAAAAAAAAAAAAAAAAAAGCTTTGGCAGCAAAATGTTGCCTAGTTGTACAATGTCTAGTAGCTCTTTACAAAAAGGATTTAGGAGCAACCTAAATACTCCCACTATTGTTATCTGAATGCCAGATACAAAAGTGAGACTCACCTCTTTCCGATGGAGTTTGGAGCAGGGAGAAGTCAGAACATTGTGGGGTATTTACTCCTTTCTCGTCTTCACTGCCACGGCAGCTGGTTAGTGCGGGAAGGCTTGCATCTTGCACTAGGTCGAGGTTCCTCAAATGGATGGTGGTTCCTCTTCGGTGCTAGCGGGGGTTCTGCCTCTCTCTCCATATTTACCCATCTACTTACCTATGGTATCCATCACTGTATTATCTTGGTGCTTGTAGCTAAGAGATGTGGCCACCCTTGGAGATTGACGGTGAGGGACGGCCAGACACCACCGGGTGGGCGGAACCAGGAAGGCCACGCTCACCACGCCGGAAGATGAGGGGCGGGACAGGAACAAGAGGTATAAAAGGCGGGCCCTGTAGCTCAGTTGAGCACCAGCTGCCAAAGGAGAGGGATGCAGTCTCCCCACTGCTGATGTAGGAGCCCACAGGAGGCTTCAGTTACCCAGAGGACTCACCTGAGCTACCAGAGCAGCCAGACCCGACCAATGCTGAGGAGCTGCTGGGGTTGCCACTGGCGGTGTACCCTGAGGAGACACCAGACACTCACCGCACCGAGGTACCAAACCTGGGGAGAGTAGGAAGTAGCCCAGGGAAACTAGACAGCAGTCTGATACAAGGTCAGCGTGTTGCGGGCAGATCCCCACTGTTAGGGCCCTGGGCTGGGACGCAGTAGAGTCGGGTGGGCCTCTGTCCCCCAAACTCTGCCACCCCACCCCTGGGGAGGCAGCCTCCCCACTTCGGCCAGGAGGCCGGTGTGAGTCTACCGTCCACTGAGCTATGACGCTAGACTGTGTTGGGTCCCCATCCCTTGCCCGAGCCCCCTAGACTGTGTTGGACGTCCACCCCTGCCTGAAGGCCAGGCTCCTAGACTCTTACTTGCTCTACCCTGCTTGAGGGCTGGAGCTCTAGACTGCTGGGTGCCCTGCCTTGCCTAAGGGCCTGGGCCCCTGAACTGTTCACTGTTCGACCCGCCTGTGGGTTTGAGCCCTAGAAACAGCTACTATCCCCCTTGCACAGACTGCTGTTCCAGGTGCATGACAGCAAAGAAGCGTGGCCACCCTCAGAGATTGACAGTGAGTGACGGCCACACACACCTACCTACCTACAGTACTAATCGGGCAAATTCCTCAGGCATCAAAGTTCATGCTACTTTGATGCTTGAGCCAACTGTAATGAGGGTGGAGCTGGCTACTAAGATCCATCCCAAAAGGGACTGGCAGGAGGTGGGACAGTGGCCTATGTCACCTCCAGGCACTTCCCCAGCAGGTCACCCCGCAGCATAATTCCACATTGTATCTGGAAGCTCTGGGGCCCCTTGTGCTCTCTCACCCCACCCCCCCACCAGCCAGTGCAGCTGTTGTTATTGTTTATTGTATTACAGGAGCACCTAGAGGCTCCAACCAAGATTGGGGCCCCATTGTGCTAGGTGCTGTACACAGTGAGAGAGTCCCTTCCCCAAGGAGCTCACAATCTACATAGAGAAGGGAAGCCAAGGGGATAACTGTGCCACAGAGACGGGGAAGTGACTTGCGAAAGATCACACAGTAGGCCAGTGGCCAAGCAGGGAGTAGAACCCCAGTCTCCTGGCTTCTAGTCCTGTGCCCAAACCACTGGACCATACCACCTCTGTTCCACTGGACCCACGTGGTCAGGACTTCCCAGGAGAGGGGTGGCCCCTGGAGTCCCTCTATAAGTGGAGTTTGCAAGTGCAGAGGGGGCTCATGCTGGATCCTGAGTGCCCGTTCTGCAGGGCTGGGAATGGGCGTGAAAGCGTTTTTCCCCCATCTGCTCTGACACCTCTGGATCTCCGGGGAGTATCCCTTTTGCCCTCTATAGCCTTCATAAAGGCCAGGCAAGCATAGTGTAACCCTTAATTAACATTGGACCACATCTTAAAGGCAAGCCTGCCTCCTCTCTCTCACACAAACACCCATCCCTGTGCAGCTTCCCGTATAATTCTGCTTAACCTTTCGTTCATGATCGCCTCCCCTAGGTAACCAGTCACAGCCGGTCTCTTAGCTGGGCACATAATGCAGGTTTCACTCAGGCACAGTGTGAGCAATTTGGCTGTTCGTATCCCATCGCTCCTTGAAGTAGCCTTTTCATCCGAAAGCCTCTCTCATTACACAGGCAGGACTTTTTATCATGGCACATTTTCTATTAGTCATTGCTTAATCTATATTGCACCTGCCCTTTCTTAGCAGAATAAGATAACGGCGGGTAACACAAACAACAGAGTAATCACGCCCCTGAGCCTTTCATGAGAGGGACTATAAAACCGCTCGTCCATCACCTGGGATTGCGGGGGGGAGGGGAAACAGGCCTGCTGAAAAAATAGAGGCTTGGTAGGATTGCTGTATTGTGAACACACTGCAGAGGGCAAGAGGCAGAGGTAATATGTTAAAGCAGCCTAGACAAGAAGGGGGAAGGAAACAGGAGGAAGTTAAGAAACAAGCTGGGAAACTCAAAACAAACTCTTCTCTCCATTGGTATCATTAGGATGTGTAACCCTACGTATGTTGCGTCCATCCTCATTTATCTAGCGGCATTTATCGGCATGATCGGCAACCTCATCGTTGTCTTTGCCTTCGTCAGTAATGCTGTCCGGCACAGAGCCCTTCTACCCTTGGACAGAATCATTGTCAACATGGCCCTGGTGAACCTCTTACTCTGCTGCTATCAGGTAATCCCTGGGCTCATCTTCTTTGTCAGCGCCAAGGCTTTTGGAAAGCTGAGCTGCAGGATCCTCCTCTACACTTACCACACGCTGAGGCTGATTAGCATCTGGTCAGTGGAGAATTTAAGCATCCTTCACCTGATCAAGATCCGAAGACCTAACCACCGCTGGTCAAAATTCATCTACAGGCACCAGGGGCAGTATGTAAATAGCGTCCTTGTGGGATGTTGGATCTTTACCATCGTTTTCCATATCCCTTACCTTCAACATGACGGAACGGCGGAGAAGAAGATTAACAAGACCATTGAGTATCTGGCAATTACAACCTGCTTAAGCTACACAGGGACTTTCATCATGAAGTTCACCACCTACGCGTCGGTCAGTTTGGACCTCATCTTCATCGTCCTTGTGATTGTCTTAAATGGCTTCACCATCGACCTGCTCTGCAAGCACCGGAGAAAAGTCAGGGCCACTTGGACCACCGACAGCAGCTGGAACAAGCACACGGCCCAAGCCACAAAAATCTTGCTCTCGTTGCTGTCCATCTATGTGGTTTGCTGGATCTCTAATGACATGGTCTGGATTGCCATCATTTCTGGGTTGTTCAAAAGCGATTTTGAAAACAGCGTCCTCAGCGGTGTCTATGGAATTCTGTCCTCCATTTATTACTCTGCCAGCTCCTACGTTGTGGTGTTTGGCTACAGAAAGGTCAGAGAATACCTGGCTGAAGCTTGCTGGTGCCTGAAATGTGAAAGGCCCACAGTCATTCAGAGCATGGAGCTGTAGCCTGGATGTGGTATGAACCAGCTGCTGGCTCCTTCATCCTCCAGAACATAAACACAGTTCTGCAACCATGGCTTTCTTTGGACCTTTACAATAGCCCTCAGACCAGCCTTTTGAAAACCTGCCTTGGATATTGCTTGAAATTCAGAAGGTTCCCATTTGCTTTCCCCGCCCCTGACCTTTATAGCAATATTCATACTGAAGCAGTGTCAAGCAGGGTGGGGAACTATTCAGATAGCACGCCTATTAGGCACTACACAATGGATACAGCAAGGAGATCTGCCGCAGAAAACACCCAGCAGAAAGCGTATTTGAAAAGGCAAGCGGCAGGTAAACATTTGCCTTCAGTCAGCTGAAAGCAAATGGAAATACTCCAATCTTTACCAACCCACGGTGGCACCGATTTTAAACAAAAGACTGAGCGCACACATGACCCTGAGCGTTCAGGTGTTTGATGTTCATTATCTTTTACAGCTGCAAAGGTGGCAGGGGAAGAAAGTCCTGTTTTTTTTAAACATTGTCACTGTCACCGAAGCAGTCTCTTTTCTGCAATACATCATTGAAACAACAAATGCTCGCTGATGTTCCAAGCAGTCTCCGTGTACATGTTCAGCAAATGAAATAATTAAGGAAACTGGGGAAATTAACTGAAGAATTCTCTTCTAAACAGGTTCTTATACTGTGCTCATCAATGTAGTATCTTGAGCACCTTCTAGTGCTGTATTAAGCAACATGACTAACATCTGTTATGTGTTCGTTCTTTCATCCTCTCCCCAGGTGGAGAAGCGTGTGCCGTGGAGTTTCTTGTTTTGGTAGGGGTTTCTTTTTGGATGGGTGGAGAGTTTTGGGGGGTAGATTTGAAGTGGGAGTTGTTTTTATAAATATACCTGTTGCTCTGTATTTATGTTAGAGAAGGCAGATGAAAGCAATACACCTTGCACTTGCTGGTGAAGTCTACGATGGCCCTTAGTTTCTGGGGGAGTTTGTTCCATGGTCTCAGACTGGCCCCCAGGAAAGCTGTGTCTCCTGCACAGACAAGCTTTACTTTTATTGTACAGAGCTTCATTGTGTCAGAGTAGAGGAGCGGTCAAACACGGTCTTCATCCTGGAGCTTTAGGATGCGTCTACACTACAATTACACACCCATGGCTGGCCCGTGTCAGCTGACTCAGGCTTGTGCGGTCTAGATGTTCAAGCTGAGGCTGGAGCCCAAGCTCTGGGAACCTCCACCATCATGGGATCCCAGAGCCCTGGCTCCACTCCGAGCCCAAACATCTACACCATAGTTTTACGGTGCCGCAGCACGAGTCCCATTAGCCCAAGTCAGTGACATGGGCCAGTGCGGATGTTTAATTGTAGTGTAGACATACCCAGGGTGCAGGCCATGGAGCACTTTGAAGATAAGCAAACCTGGTATCAGATGATGCTTTACACTTGAGAAAGCTAATGTGCAAACAAGTACCATTTTTTTATTTCCCAAAAGAGTATAAAATGTGAAATGGCATCAAGTGTATTTTGTGCTTTTTTTCATTCCATGCTCGCTACATATGGACCAGAACCTGAAATCCAAACCCTCACTCCCCTTCGCGCTCCAGCTCTAATCCTGGCCCTGACGTTTTATATCTGAGATGGATCCCAAATTGGACGGGGCCTGTTTTCTTTATGCATTTAGTCATGGTCCAAAATGGCTATAATCTCGTGAGAAGAGGGGAATGTGTGGGGTTTTCTTCATTCAAATCCTTTCTAAAGACACCCTTCTCCCATGGTGTACCCAAGAAGAGAGTCAATATACAATCACAAAATAAAAATCCACAGCTGAGTGATATTCTCACCTCTGAGATTTGTGGTGCATCCTGTCTGCTCAGTGTCTGTCTAGATTATGTGAGACTGCCCAAGTATTTTTGTCTGAACAATTGTTGTCTCTTCATAAATAATCAAATCATAATGATAATCAACTGATCACTCAAGATTTCTGCCCATTTGAGGCCAGACTTGAGAACAGCTCACAAGAGCTCAGCACCATCAAATCCAAACCTGACTTGTAACCCCATTTGGTTCTCAAACCCCAAACTTGCCCTACACCTCAATCTGGATAAAGTTCTGGATTCAAATTCTGCTGCCCCAAGACCTCTCTCCCATTCTAACCCAGTGGAGCAAAGTGCCCAAAATTTAGCTAGTTGGTGGTTAACAATCTGTTGGTACCCATGTAAATATATGCTCACAGTAGTCATTAGTTGCATACAGTCACAGTCTAGCCTTTGAACAGATATGGTTCTGTCCACATGCCAATGTGCTTATTTCTGTGGATGACAGTGGCTTGTCCTGGGTGAACTACATGCATAATCTAAATTCACCCCCGTGCAGAAGGCTAGTATGAGCCCACTTAAGCCCTCATGCCACTCAAGGAATCTTTTACAAAAGGTCAGGGGGAGGATCCTCTTTTGGAGAGTTAAACCATCTTTATGACATCTTTCTGCAGTGGGAGCTTGCCCTAACCCAATCCAGGGTCCAGCCCCATATGTTGCTTCCTTTCAACGGCTTGATTCTGGCCTGCAGATTCAAGACAGCATCAGCATTCTCTCCTCCTGCTATACAATTTCATCTCCACCAATCTTCTCATCTAGGTCAGCCACTCCTCTCTTTAAGGGCCAGCATCTTAGAGTGAATAGAAGTTCTGAGTGCCCTGATCGCTGCTAGAAGCTCTTTTAGGTCAGCGTTTGTAGATGGAAGGATTTTTTCCCTTGTTTTGGAGGCCTGGGCTCCATGTTTTCTCCAGTAGGAAGTGGAGACAGAACTTTCAGAACTGTCAGATGGACAGAATAGCTCTTGACTTGGATTGTTTGGTCACTGGATTCTTGTGGGATGATTTTTGAGGATCACATGCTGACACTGGCAGCCCAAGTAGGGGCGAATTCGGCAGCTGCCCACTCAATGATGGAGGCTCAAACTGCCACCCCCAGCAGTGCCCCCTAGTGGCCTTGTTCTTATGTTTTAAGGACTTGATCCACCACTGAAAATGTATAGTAAACGTCACAGTCACCTGGTTTAAATATTCCACATGCTGTAGGAATCTCTCCTAGAAGATGGCTTGAGAAGATTGCCTGTTGCTGGTGAAAGATACCAGATTGACAGCATTGGAAATGGAAGGAGGGCAGTTATGCTCGGGGACAGAATATCCCACATCTCCTTACTACAGGGTGCTAACGCTGTCCTTAGAAGCATCAAGTGCTGGCCTCTGCTAGATAGGATATTGGGCTAGATCAGGGGTTGTCAAACTTCATTGTTCCACAGCCCCCTTCTGACAACAAAAATTACTACACGACTCTAGGAGTGGGGACTGAAGCCTGAGTCCTTCCCCAAGCCCTGCTGCCCCAGGTTGGGGGGCCAAAGCCGAATCCCCAGGGCTTCAGCCCCTGGCAGGAGGCCTATAACCTGAAGCCCTCGGACTTCGGCCCTGAGCAGTGGGGCTTGGCCCTCAGCCCCAGATCCCAGGAAGGCTAACGCCAGCCCTAGCAACTCCATTAAAACAGGGTCCCAACCCACTTTGGGGTCCCGACCCACAGTTTGAGAACCACTGGGCTAGGTGGATCTTGGGTCTGAGCCAGTCTGGCAACTCCTATGTTCCTCTCATTTTCCACAGATCAAGTAACACACAGACAGCTGCTGTGTAAACTTCCGCACAGCGCCGGGTTCCTGTGCCTCACTTTAGGAGCGAGGAGGCGATTCCAACTCACTGGCCAATTCAGTCCTGCCCTTCTCTGCTGAGACACAGAATCATAGAATATCAGGGTTGGAAGGGACCTCAGGAGGTCATCTAGTCCAACCCCCTGCTCAAAGCAGGACCAATCCCCAACTAAATCATCCCAGCCAGGGCTTTGTCAAGCCTGACCTTAAAAATCTCAAAGGAAGGAGATTCCACCACCTCCCTAGGTAACGCATTCCAGTGTTTCACCACCCTCCAAGTGAAAAAGTTTTTCCTAATATCCAACCTAAACCTCCCCCACTGCAACTTGAGACCATTACTCCTCGTTCTGTCATCTGCTACCACTGAGAACAGTCTAGATCCATCCTCTTTGGAACCTCCTTTCAGGTAGTTGAAAGCAGCTATCAAATCCCCCCTCATTCTTCTCTTCCGCAGACTAAACAATCCCAGTTCCCTCAGCCTCTCCTCATAAGCCATGTGTTCCAGTCCCCTAATCATTTTTGTTGCCCTCCGCTGGACGTTTTCCAATTTTTTCACATCCTTCTTGTAGTGTGGGGCCCAAAACTGGACACAGTACTCCAGATGAGGCCTCACCAATGTCAAATAGAGGGGAACGATCACGTCCCTCGATCTGCTGGCAATGCCCCTACTTATACATCCCAAAATGCCATTGGCCTTCTTGGCAACAAGGGCACACTGTTGACTCATATCCACTGTTGACATCTAACAAAGGTGCTGGATAAAGCGTTGGCAACACCGTGTTCTAATTCCAGGTCCTGCTAGAGGTCAACCCTCTCCAGCTTTTCATTATTTTTACCATCTTTTAACCAAAAAACCACAAGAGCAAAACTTCCCCCCACTCCCCTCTTAAAACCAAAATAATGGGTTTGGCTCACATCCAGCCCAATGAAACCTGCCTTCCTGCTCTCAGATCTATCTGCAAGCCCTGGGCCATGCAAGTTGAAATGCAAACACACCTCGTGGGTGATGCAGTTTGCTTAGCTGTTGGTAAGTTTAGCCTTCTCGGTGGCAACTATGCACGCAGCAGGCAATGAGGTGTTCTCTAGAAACTGACTGTTCGTTTTCTAAAGTCAGGCTTATCTGTGGATGCAGCTCTGAGTCCAGCTTGATCTGTCCATAACATTTTTCATGCTCTTTGCTGACAGTCATGTAGAATCCATCTTGTTAACAGGAAAATACCTGGAAGTTGTCCCTACGTTCAGATCAGAAGCTAGATAAGCATACACAAACCTGGGTGGCTTTTCCATTCATGAGAGGAACACACTCTTTTTTTCTCCCAGACTCTGATGTCTGAGCTAAAGTCTGTGCCACAATCCAAATCTCCGCCTCACCCCTAACTTCTGGGGGTCAGAGAAAGTGGGGCCCAGATACAAAGCACACCTGGCTTTGATCCGACAAAGATCATACTTGTGTTTACCCCTTACACAGATTGCAGCTCGGGTTGGCATACCTGCTGTGATGGTTTTCTGGGTACCCATCCAGGATGGCGTCACCTTGTTACTCCCTGCCTCCAGCGTGAGGGGAGTCCTTCTTGTGGTAGCTGGGTCCGCTCCCTGGTGCTGCCAGCCTTTCAGGCACTCAAGCACTCTCCTCAGGGCTATGCCAGCCCTAACTTTGCCTTGCAGGTTAGCAATAGATGCACCCCAGTCCCTGTGTCTCTTTGAATCGTTCCCCTTTGATATCGAATCCCTGACACTGGCTAATCACAGAAATTCCAGATCCTCTACCCCCAGAGGTGCAGTGTGCCCTAGTTTATGAGCTTCACGTTCAACCACCGCTCCTGTAACCCACACAGCACTTGTAATAAAACAAAAGAAGGTTTCTTTAAGCATAAGGATTTAACTAGCAATTAGGGAGTGGTGGAAACAAATGGTTACAAGACAAAACAAAATCATAAAATGTGAACCTGAGTCTACACTCATTAACAGTTACCTCCTATCTAATAAAGTAGCTTCCCGCCCACAAAAATTCCGTCTATTGCAGAGCTTGTTGGTTTCCCAAGAACCAAGATCCAGAGGTTCATGGAAAGCTCCTTCCCCTGCCAGGGGTTTTCCCGAGGCCAGGTCTACACTACAGACCTATATCGGTATAACCAGGTTACTCAGGGATGTGAGAAATCTACACCCCTGAGCAATGTAGTTATATCAGCCTAACCCCCCATGTAGACAGCGCTATGTCGACAGGAGAGCTTCTCCCACCAACATAGCTACTGCCTCTCAGGGAGGTGGATTAACAATGTCGATGGGAGAAGCTCTCCTGACGGTGTAGTTGTCTCTTCACTGAAGTATCATTGGTGCCACTGTAGCACTGTATACGAAGACAAGCCCTCAGTGAATGGATCCAGAGCACTTTCCCATACACTCTGTTATACAAAAAAAGAGTCTTTTGTCTCTATTCAAAGCCAGGGCAATCGCCCACCTGCTATCATGTTCCTTATACCAAGTGGTTATGATCAGTTGTCTTTGATGCATAGAAACTTGTCTTTGATGGTTTTTCATTGACTGTTCTGGGATCTGGCACGGGCAGACAATAGAACCTTGCGCTATCTTGCCATTTGACTAGGGAGACGGCTCAAACAGGTCATCACCGAGATGCATTCTCACTGATGATGAATTTTTACTCCAAGTCCAAGCATACTTTCACTATCCACACGTTGTTCCTTAAATATTATCCATACCTATCTCTTTCAATAATTGAGTCTTGACAAGTTACAAGCTTTCCGTAGGTACCGTACATGTTACTGTTTATGGATCAATACCCTTCACGTCATGGGTATGGTGTTGTGAGTTTGTCAGGTCTGAGGTGAGATGTTTGCAAAGAATGGGGACCCTTTGCCAAGTGGACTCTGGCACACCCACCCTAGCTTTAATTGAACTAGTGCAGCTAAAAATAGCAGTAAAGATGGGCAATGCTCGTACGTACCCATGGTCCCAGGGGGCTTGTACAGCCCGTGCCACTGCATCTTCACTGTTGTTTTTAGCTGTACTAACTAGATTAAAGCTAGTGTGAGTATGCCAACCCAGGTGGTAATGATCTCTCTAGTTGCAGTGTAGACATGGCCTCTGAGAGACTATGCAGCAGCCCATCCAAACCAATACATTCCTATGGATCTGATTCTCTGCGCACTTTCAGTAGGGGAACACAACCAGTTCCAAGGGAATTATTCCTGATTTCCATTCGTGTGAGTGGAAAATCAGGCCCATCTGTGTCTTAGCTGCTTCTTGCATGTGTTGTCTGACTCAGACAGCACTGCCCTGGTTTATTTCAAACGTAGATGATTGTGCCAAGAACGAGATAACACCTTTAATTAAAAAGGTTTTAATGGAAGCGAGTGGGTGGGCAGGTGAAATTAAAAAGGGGTTGAAAGTGACAAGGCTCTTGACTGATGCTTTCTAAAATGGGTACAACTCACAGTTTGAAAAGATAAAGGAAGCTCATTACCGTGTTGTATAAACAGCTCGGAAGGCCTTACTGCTATCAAAGCACTGCAGAGAAAACATATTAAAACAATAAAAGAACCTATAGCCTGCTAATAAGCTTACCAGAGCACACCCCCTGACTCCAACAAGGTCTTTGGCCACTCTCCCAGAGGTTTTCCTGTCATCACAAGTTCATCACAGCTTCAGCTCAGAACAAGTAGCCTCAGTCTTATGGGCCAGGCCTAAGGATCTGGACCCCCTCAGGCCAGAGGTCCTTCCTTTGCTGGATCAGGAAGATGGCCCTGAGACGGTTTAAATCCTTTCTTTCTTTGTTGGTCCCTGGAGGATCCAGTTTGAACCAGTACATGCAAATCTCTCTCCAGGAGGTGGTACCTCTGGGAGTGTTACAACCTTAGTGAATTTGCCTAACATCCCCCACTGTTCTTACATGCAATCCCTGGCCCACAATGATGCACAAACTCAATTCAGTCAGGTTTGTCCAGGATATTGCAGGAAATTGCCCTCTCTGTCACACTCTTCATTCCCCGATACTAGCTGTTCTGTTCCCCTCCTCTTGCAGGTGCTTCCTTGGTGCTTGATCTCTTTATCAATCCCTATTTCTTGGTTCCCTTCTCTTGTGCTTCCCTTGACATACTGCCCAGATATTTGATCCTCATCTCCCACTGTTCCCTTAGTCCCTTCTCCCAAGCATTCCTCTTGCTCTAGTTACTGGCAGCTCTTATTGCTATTCTTCCTCTTCTCACTTATAGATTAAAAGGGACCTTTATGATCATCAAGTCTGATGTGCTGCACATCAGGCCCTAGAACCTCACCCAGGAATTCCTGCATCAAGACCATAACTTGTGGTTGAACTAGAACATATATTTTATCTGGTCATCATCAATAGTTGTCAAAGAACTTTACAAAGGAAGTCAGTATAATTTTACAGATGGGGAAACTGAGGCATGGTGCTGCAGTGACTTACACAAGGTTGTCAGCATGCACAGAGCCAGGAATAGAACCCAGGTCTCCACTCCAGTGCCATATCCCTAGACCATACTACCTCCTCTAGGTCACATTGTCTTGATTTAAAGACAAAGAGTGATGGAGAACATACCAAGTCCCTTGCTAATCTGTTCAAAGGATTAGTTGTCCTCACCTTTTGCACCTTATTTCCAGTCTGAACTTGTCTAGCTTCAGCTTCCAGCAAGGGCAGCTTGTTCTGCCATTGTAAGACCTTCTTTCTCCCTGATGGCTGGGAGTAATGGAACTTCAAACAGTGGCATTTCAAAAGGTTCGTGGTTCACGCTTCTCTTTGGAATTTTCTTAGCGGGGTAAGAATTAATGCCTCTATTCAGAGACAAGTGGTGTGAGATGTGCAGTGACTAGAAGTCGCTAGTTAGAATCTCAGTTTTATGTCTCCAACAAAAAGTGGCACCTCCAGCTGACCTATGTGCCCTACCCCACTCAGGCACTGGCGAAAGGGCCACCTGTCAAATCACTAAAACCTCCTACTGCAGCCCCTGGGATTTTTCTCAGACATATCTCATCCAAGTATTGACCCCTACTGATCTTGCTTAATGGGAAGTAGCATAGAATGGGGGAAAATCAGGATGATTAAGGGCTTCAGGGGTTATGAGTGAGCAGAGGCTAGGAAGGTTTGGCTTGCATTTGTTAGAAGGCAGTGGGGGCTAAGAAATGAGGCAATTGCAGTGTGGTGACCATTCAGTGGAGTTTAAAGAAAGTGGATGCCAAAAACGTGCTCTGAAGGTACCAGATGCAAAACCTAGAGAGTATGCATGAAAACCAAGAAAACACAGGTTGGTGCAGGAGCTCAGGAGAACTTGCTCTACAGAGTAATTCATGTAGGGAGAATAAGAGCACTCTGGGCCAGATATTCAAAGGGATTTAGGCACCTAAAGATGCAGATAGGTGCCTCGCAGGATTTGCTAAAATGCCTGAGCAGATTAGACACCTAACTCCAATGGAATTTGAAAATCCCACAGGCATCTATCGGCTTCATTAGGCACTTAAATAACTGTATGTAGATGTGGCCCTGTGCGCTTATACAGCAATTTCTGCCTGTGGATCTCCTCCTCAGAGGCCCAGTCCTGGGCATTTCCTGGAAGGTGCTGAAGGCCCTCAACGTCTATTGACTGTACAATTATGTAGAGGGTACTCTAGCTCTTCTAGGATAGTGCACCTCTGGAAGTCAACAGAGCTTTTTAAAAAGACAAACACTTGGAGGGAAGAAACATGACCAGGTACAAGTGCTAGGGAGGCAGGTGGACAGCACCGGAGAGGCCGCATGTCCTCCTTTCATCCTGAAATACCACTTGTTACATTCAGGGACACTGACTAGACTCTGATTGCTGTGTGATCAATAAGCTATGGTGTTTGTTTTGCAGTTAGATGGAGATGCACTAAGTTGCAAATTGTCAGAGACGGAGTATTGTATATTTACAACATAGATGGTGGCGGGAATCATGCTCCAACAGAGCCACAAGGGGACTGAAGGTAACTATGGTATTAAAAGGATTATGAGAGTGAATCCTCCCCCACCACCCCAAAAATTCACCAGCACCCTTCATCCCTCATTAAAATCCTCACAAAGCTCCACCAGCAACCACAAAGCACATGAGGTTCCTTGCTGCGAGCTCAACCCCCACCTCCTTTGAAACCTAGTTGGTTAGAAACCACGGCTAGTTTGGGGGGTTCCAAGTGGGAAGAGGTTGAGCACCACTGGAATACAGTCCAACAGATCTTCAAATATCAGGAGACTTACATCGTGTTTCCAGATAGGAAGAGATGTGCTAGCCAAACTGAACGGAAGCATCCAATGCACCTTTATTTATCTTGTGTAAATCTTATCTCCTCTTTTCCAGTTGTGTTAATGTGGAACAAGAGTGACACCTAGTGGTACGACTAGACGTTCATGAGTATATAACCTAGACAGGGTCTGATCCTGGGAATGAATACACACCTGTGTAGTCCCTCCCTGTGCACATGAGTAATCTTATTAATTTCACTGAAGGCTGCAGAGACTGTTCCGGTGGATGCAAATTGCTCATGTGGGTACAGCTTGCAGGGCCAGGCCCAGAATCTGGGCTATCCAAAGGTATTTGTTCTGTTTCCTAATGGTAAAAGCGAATTTGACAGTGGTGTGTGCTACCGTACTGTGCCTTCATTGCACAGTACAGTCTAAATGGCCAGAAGAAAGTAAAAATGATAAGTAGTAGGTAACTACAGGATCATAAAAATAATACAAAGTTCCATAAATCTCCTGCCAAACTAAAATTTCTACTTTGATAAAATAATGAGGTAGGTACAAAAATATGTGGAGGCCCTAGTATATCTCTCCTATTTAACGTTTAGTATTTTATATCCGGAGCAAACCTAACTGACTGAAAATATTTGATTGATGTAGACACCAGGAAAGGAGGGCATTCGTGAGGGGGATTCAAGCGGTTACAGGATGACATTCAGGAAGGGAACGGTTATGGTGAATAAAAAGGAAAACATTCTGACAGAGAAATCTTACTCGTGGAATATTCTCCTAAGGAACATGGCAGAAGCCGCATTGCATTTGACTCCTTCACATACCGCACAGTCAGCCTGTGGAACTCGTTGCCAGAGGATGTTGTGAAGGCCAAAAGTATAACTGGGTTCAAAAAAGAATTAGAGAAGTTCATGGAGGATTGGTCCATTAATGGCTATTAGCCAAGATGGTCTGGGATCCAACCCCACGTTCTGAGTGTCCTTAGCCTCTGACTGCCAGAAGCTGGGAGCGGACGACGAGATGGATCACTTGATAATTGCCCTATTCTGTTCTGTTCCCTCGGAAGCATCTGGCATTGGCTACGGTCAGAAAACAAGATACTGAACTAGACTGACCATTGGTCTGACCCAGTGTGGCCGTTCTAATTTAATTTAAACCTAATTTAAAATTAGGTTGGTTAAGCATTAGCAAATATACTGCAGGGAAGCATCCTACATGGGCAAGGCCTTCCAAGGATGCCCCTCACACGCTCTTCCATAAGGTGGGCATGTAGGAGCCAGACATGCCAGCCACTTCCAGGAACCGCCTGAGGTAAGCACCACCTGGCTGGAGACCGCATCCCATGCCCCCTCCCGCATCCCAATCCCCTACCCCAGCTGTGAGCCCTCTCCCCCCACCCAAACTCCCTCCCAGAGCCTGCACCCCAACCCCCAGCCCCGAGCCCCCTCCTGCACCCCAAACTCCTCATCCCCAGGCCAGCAGCGTAGCGAGCAGGGCAGCAGGGCTACGGCCGCTCCCCCACCGAGCAGAGGTGGCGCCTTTTTAACTCTTTGGCGCCTTTTAAATTGTTACTCACCCGGCGGCGCTCCGGGTCTTCGGCGGCACTTCGGCGGCGGGTCCTGCACTCGCTCCGGTCTTCGGCAGCATTGCGGTGGCGGCGGGGAGTGAAGGACCCGACACTGAAGTGCTGCTGAAGACAGTACTAGCGGGTGGGCGCCTTTTTTTAATCTCCGCTCCCCTTGTTTTCTCCACCTGGCTGCGCCACTGCCCCAGGCCCAGCCCAGAGCCCACAAATGCAGCCGGAGCCGACGCCCCCTCCCGCACCCCAACCCCCTGCCCCAGCCTTAAGCCCCCTCCTGCACCCCAAACTTCTCGTCCCCGGCCCCACACCGTGCCCCACACACCCAGCCAGAGCCCTCACCCCCTCCCGCACCCCAATCCCATGCCCTAGCCCGGGGAAAGTGAGTGAGGGTGGGGGAGAGCGAGCAATGGAAGGAGGGGGAATGGAGTGAGCTGGGGTGGGGCTTCGGAGAAGGGGCAGGCCAGGGACGGGGCCTCGGGGCAGGGTAGGGGTGTTCAGTTTTGCGTGATTAGAAAGTTGGCAACCCATTTTAGTGTTTGGACTTTACGAAATACTTGTAGGTTGCTGCATGCATTAATATCACTTTTTATATCTGTATCCTACATCATAAGGTAAAAGTATTTGCTCTGTAACTACAGAAGTGTTTGCTATGAAACTGGAAAAGCTCAGAGTCAGGGGAGAGACCTTACCAAGTGTGACATACAAGTTTATCACAAGAGGTGGTGTCATCTGCCCAACAAAAAGAAGGCCTATAAACATCAAACAAGCCATTGTGGGACATCAGAGAACAAAAGACTTTGTTGATGGCTCCCCCCACATCCATGAAGAGGAGACATTCATGAACACTCATCCCAGCAGTTTGAACTCTAGGGGAAGGGACTAAAAATGCCTGACCAGAAGGAACTTTATGCTCCTTGAACTCTGTGGGGCAAAGACATCTAAGCATAAGCAAGAGATTCCCCAGCTGGTTAGCCTGGGTTAGCCCTAAAGGACACATAGAGCTTGCTAACTATAGAAACTTCTATTAGGTTTTGGAACGTAAGACTGTAACTCATTTGTGTGTACGTTTACCTGCTTTAACCTTGTAAATATCTCTTACTTCTCTTTCTTAGCCAATAAATCTTTGGCTAGTTTACTATAGGATTGGCTAGAAACATTGTCTTTGGTTTGAGATCTACGGTACAATTGACCTGGGGGTAAGTGACTGATCCTTTGGGACTGGGAGTAACCTGAATATTATACTTGCCTACTGTATTTTCCACTCCATGCATCTGATGAAGTGGGTTTTAGCCCACGAAAGCTTATGTCCAAATACATTTGTTAATCTCTAAGGTGCCACAAGGCCTCCTCGTTGTTTTTGCTGAATATTATTGTAATTTTTGGTATAAGGGACCATCCACCAGAAAGGCAAGATAGATTGGAGTACCCAAGGGGCTGGTCTGTGACCGCATGCTAAGGCTGCCATTGTGCCTAAGGCGTTCACACTTGATGCTGGGTTGGTGAAATCAAAGTAGAGCTTGGCACAACCAATTTGGGGTTTGTGCCCTGCTGCTTCGTGGTCTGCCCTGAGATTGGGACTCAGGCTCGTGAGCCGCCCCGGACAGGAGCCAGGCTGAGAACGGCCGAACTCTCCCACTAGTGACAAAGGAGGAAGGGATCTTCCCTGCGGAGGGGGGGGGATCCCCACCAGGAGCGGGGCTTTGGAGAAAGCCATCATGCCAAACCAACCTGATCTCCTTCTTTGAGAAAGTAACAGATTTTTTAGACAAAGGAAACGCAGTGGATCTAATTTACCTAGATTTTAGTAAGGCATTTGATACCGTGCCACATGGGGAATTATTAGTTAAATTGGATAAGATGGGGATCAATAGGAAAATTGAAAGGTGGATAAGAAATTGGTTAAAGGGGAGACTACAAAGGGTCCTACTGAAAGGTGAACTGTCAGGCTGGAGAGAGTTACCAGTGGAGTTCCTCAAGGATCGGTTTTGGGACCAATCTTATTTAATCTTTTTATTACTGACCTTGGCACAAAAAGTGGGAGTGCGCTAATAAAGTTTGCGGATGATACAAAGCTGGGAGGTATTGCCAATTTAGAGAAGGACAGGGATACCCTACAGGAGGATCTGGATGACCTTGTAAACTGGAGTAATAGTAATAGGATGAAATTCAATAGTGAGAAGTGTAAGGTCATGCATTTAGGGATTAATAACAAGAATTTTAGTTATAAGCTAGGGACGCATCAATTAGAAGTAACGGAGGAGGAAAAGGACCTTGGAGTATTGGTTGATCATAGGATGACTATGAGCCGCCAATGTGATATGGCTGTGAAAAAAGCTAATGTGGTCTTGGGATGCATCAGGAGAGGTATTTCCAGTAGAGATAAGGAGGTTTTAGTACCGTTATACAAGGCACTGGTGGGACCTCACCTGGAATACTGTGTGCAGTTCTGGTCTCCCATGTTTAAGAAGGATGAATTCAAACTGGAACAGGTACAGAGAAGGGCTACTAGGATGATCCGAGGAACGGAAAACCTGTCTTATGAAAGGTGACTCAGGGAGCTTGGCTTGTTTAGCCTAACTAAAAGAAGGTTTAGGGGAGATATGATTGCTCTCTATAAATATATCAGAGGGATAAATACCAGAGAGGGAGAGGAATTATTTAAGCTCAGTACCAATGTGGACACAAGAACAAATGGATATAAACTGGCCACTAGGAAATTTAGACTAGAAATTAGACGAAGATTTTTAACCATCAGAGGAGTGAAGTTTTGGAATAGTCTTCCAAGGGAAGCAGTGGGGGCAAAAGATCTATGTGGCTTTAAGATTAAACTCGATAAGTTTATGGAGGAGATGGTATGATGGGATAACATGGTTTTGGTAATTAAATATTCATAAATAGGCCCAACGGCCTGTGATGGGCTATTAGATGGGGTGAGATCCGAGTTACCCAGGAAAGAATTTTCTGTAGTATCTGGCTGGTGAATCTTGCCCATATGCTCAGGGTTTAGCTGATCGCCATATTTGGGGTCGGGAAGGAATTTTCCTCCAGGGAAGATTGGAAGAGACCCTGGAGGTTTTTCGCCTTCCTCTGTAGCATGGGGCATGGGTCACTTGCTGGAGGATTCTCTGCTCTTTGAAGTCTTTAATCCACGATTTGAGGACTTCAATAGCTCAGACATAGGTGAGAGGTTTATCGCAGGAGTGGGTGGGTGAGATTCTGTGGCCTGCGTTGTGCACGAGGTCGGACTAGATGATCATAATGGTCCCTTCTGACCTTAATATCTATGAATCTATGAAAGCCGCTGCTGAAGGCGGGTGGGGAACCAGCCGAGGGTACCCCCCCCGGGAAGCGGGCGAACCACCAGCACCCCTTCACAGCGGGTGTCCAGGCCATCCTCTGCCAGGGCCCCCCACCCACCAGGCGTGGGGCCCTGCAGGCTGTGGTGCCCCTGCTAGCGCCCCTGATGCTGCTGGGGCCCACCGCTGCCCTGGACAGCTGCCCCCCCCCCAACGCTGTCATTGAGGTGGGCGCCATTACAGGCAGCACCTTAGCCACCCCCTGCCCTGCCACGCCACTGGAACAGGCACCGAAGGGGCCACCCCCCATGTAGGGCCCTCCCCTCACTTCCGGGATCGGAGGCGGAACGTACCAAGCGGCCCTCGCCCGCCCCCGTGAGCTGAGTCGCTGTGGAACCGCCCTCAGCGGCGTTCGGGAAGGAGGCGCGTGGGCTGAGGGGGCGGGGTCAGGCCGCTGACGCTAGTGGGGGGGGTGGTCACGTGGGAAGATGGACCCGGTGCTGTACTTGTTGGCCGCGGCGCTGCTGGCCGCCCTCATCGTCTTTGCCACCCGGTTTCGGGGCCAGGTGCAGGCAGGTAAGAGGGTGGGGGCAAGAGTTCTCCCCTCGGTCCGCCCCTCGTGGGCGGGCCTGTCCTCACCTCGGTCCGGCTCTCAGCCGGGGGGGGGCTGGGAGCCCCCCACCCCGGCTGCGTCCTCCGAGGGCCCCGCCACATGCAAGGGGGCAGCCAGGCCCCTGGGGGGAACAGGGACCCGTGGGGGAGGATGGGGGGCGGCCCCCCTGCGGGC
Organism: Natator depressus; assembly: GCF_965152275.1. Lineage (NCBI taxonomy): Eukaryota > Metazoa > Chordata > Testudines > Cheloniidae > Natator > Natator depressus. The sequence continues at coordinate 133,821,979 of NC_134237.1, read as the reverse complement.
AGCCTAGCCCCTGGGGAGAGGGAACAAGGACTCGTGGGGGGTGGGGCCCGGCCTCCCCCCCCCCATGCGGGCAGACGGGGGGGCAGCCTAGCCCCTGGGGAGAGGGAACAGGGACCCGTGGGGGGTGTGGCCCGGCCCCCCCCCCCATGCCGGCAGACGGGGGGGTAGCCTAGCCCCTGGGGAGAGGGAACAAGGACCCATGGGGGAGGATGGGGGGCAGCTGAGTCCCTGGGGGGGGACAGAGGCCCATGGGGGGGACCTTGGCTCACTGATGAGGGGGAACCCAGGGGCGATGGAGGCTGGGGTTACTAGGGGGGGCAGTTGGGGCAGGGCAGGCCAGTGGTCAGGACCCCATGAGGACGAAGTAATGTGGCGTTTCCACAGCCTACTGTTCTGTGACACTGTTGTGGGGGTGGGTTGCATGGCACCTGGTTTATATCCACCATGGTAATCAGTGAAATGTGACTTTCTTTTTCATTTTGTGGGGACAACATTCGTGCTTTGCTTCTTCACTCTCCATTTCATTGGTGTCATTGGTATTGCAATAGCAGCTGCAGGCCGTGCTCCGGAACCAGGCCCTGTTGCGCTAGGTGCTGTACACACGCACAGAATGAAGCCAGTTCCTGCCTCGAAGAGATTATAGTCAGAGTATCTGCTGACTGTTTTCTGCAAGAATATGCAAAGAAAAAAAAATCCTGGCTGGTCTTCTGCTATCAGGCTGGATGTATTGATTGAAATTGACTCTTGAGGGCATTTCTGCTGCCTCCTCTGTTAGGAACACAGCATTTCCCATGGCAGACACATTTACTGATCAGTTTCTTCAAATATCCTGCATGTATCCGATGAAGTGAGCTGTAGCTCGCGAAAGCTTATGCTCAAATAAATTTGTTAGTCTCTAAGGTGCCACAAGTACTCTTTTTCTTTTTGCGGATTCAGACTAACACGGCTGCTACTCTGAAACCTTCAAATATCCTGCTTCAGCTGTTGATCATACTGGATGCTCCAGATCCTGAAGAAAGCAGAATCTGTTTCCTCAGTGAAGCACTTGGCCCAAATGGTGAAATGCTCTTTGTGGGTTATATGTGGAATAGGGCAATTCCTCAGACTGTGTTAGAAAGCAGTTCCCACCCCAGGTCCTCCCCTGGGAGATCCTGAAGGACAGAGTTCAAAGCCTTAAGTCTGCTGTACATTAGAAAATTAGGTTGATCAAGCTGACTCAATCAGGGATGTGAAAAATCTTCCTCTGAGTGGTGTAGTAAAACCAACCATTGTAAACAGCATCAAGTGGCCTGAATTCTTCCATCGTCCTAGCGACTGCCTCTCAGGGATGGGGATTACCTATGCCGATGGGAGAAACGCTCCTGTCAGCATAGGTAGTGTCTACACTGAAGCGCTGTAGTTGCACAGCTGTGTCTCTGTAGCATTTTGAGTGTAGACAGACCCTTAGGGTTTAACTTCACACACACACACCCACCCACCCACCCCAGATTGGCCCCTGCTTTTGACCTTGTCTCTAGGAGGAAGTTTGCACAAAAATTTCCCACTGTTGCTACCACCAGATCAGCTTGATTGGTGGTAGCATCAGGGAAGATGAGATGCTGGTAGCTAGCAGTGTTTTAGGCACCATGCTGTGCAGCCCTGCCCTGAGAAGGGTTTGGTGAGACAGCACCTTAAAATGGTGTTGGCTGCCTGTGGTTGCAATAGTGTAGAACTTCTGCTGCAATTTCCTTGCATCCCAAATGTCGTAAGTGAAAGCCTAATGGAGCCATAAACTGTCCAGATCAGTGCATTTTAAAAGCGAAGGGAGAGGCTTCTTAGCTATGAAGACCCGAGTTGAGGTCTACACTAGAGACTTTTGCCGGCATAGTAATGTTAGTCAGGGCATGTAAGTGACATTTTTCTGTCAACAAAAGCACTAGTGTAGAGGCAATTACACCAGCATAAAAGTGGTTTGGCCAGTATAGCTTATGTCACTTGCTAAACTAGTATAAGCTATTCCGGCAAAAGCACTTTTTTGCCAGCATAAACTGTATCTACAACAGAAGGGTTTGCTGGTATAGCCATACCTTTTCTAATGTAGACCTGGCCTTAGCGTTTCTTCTACAGCAGCTCGGGACCTTGCTGATACCTAAGGCAGAGCAGGCAGCTGCCTTGTCCCTACCTTAGATATTAACACATCGGTAACTCTCTTGCTGGAGAAATACCACTTCCTGAACTCAGGACTTTCAAGCTAGGGTGAAGCAAGAACTGTGTTTTGTCTTGTGGGGGGTTTTTTTGGGTGGGAGGGAGAGAGGGGGGAACAATTTTCTTCTGCAACCAACCTACGTTGAAGCTCATGCATCTATTTATTAATGATCTGGGATCCCAAATAGCCTTTTTTTTAAAAGGCGTTTTGTTTCAAATCAGTTTATATTCAGAATGTTTTAATTGTGTTGAAGCTTTTTTTTAATGGCATTTTGTGACACCACCTGACTTATCTTTGTCCTCAAACAGAAATGGTGTATTATTTAATGATTTATATTGACTTCTGTAGCCTGAAAGCACTTTACAGAATTGCAAACCTTGGGCTTGATCCTGGCCTCCGTGCACACCAATAAGTTGTTTTCAAAACCACTGGGACTCCCTTGCAATCGATGATGGCAGTATGTGATCTGCCATGGGGGTCATTTCACTGCACTCTCTTCTTGAGTGGAAGGCAGCAGCTGTTACAATTATGTTAAGAATTCTACATCCTGCTGTGAAAGGTGCTTTATGCCAGGCGTCTTCAGCATGGGGGCTTGCCAAATAGGTTTAGGGGATTGTGATAACCTCACAAAGGGAATTCTGGATGTCTGAATAGAGGTCCCAAAACTTCTCTGATGTGATGAGAGGTCACAGTAAGGAAGTGGCTGAGAACTGCTGTTTTAGAGTGTGTAATGAGCACAGATGCTTAGTGTCACAGTTTCAGGGTAACTGCATCTATATTTCTTTGTGGATGCCCTTCATGCACTTAAAGGTTTCCAGCTCCCAGCCATCGCCTCTCATGGATGGAGACCTGTGCCTCGCTTCCTTGTGACTAGGGGTTTTAACGCTGCACAGCTCCCTGATCTACACTGTACTAACCCCAGCAAACCAATCTCCCATCACCTCTGCTTTGCTTTCTCTCCGAGGTATTGCCAGCAGTCACAAGTTACCACACAGCTCTTTCTAAGCAAGCAGATTTATTCATAAGTAAGGCTAAGGTTTAGTCATGGGCATTTTAGTAAAAGTCATGGACAGGTCGCGGGCAATAAACAAAAATTCACGGCCCTGTGACCTGTCCATAACTGTATTATATACCTGTGACTAAATCTTTGGTGTTCTGGGGGGCTCCGGGGTGCCTGCTGGTACTCGTGGTGGGGGCTCCGGGGCGCCTGCTGGTGCTTGGGGGGCAGGGGGAGTGATATGGGACCACCGCTGCTGGCAGGAAATGACCCCACCAGCCCGGGACCACCGCGCTGCTGCTGGCATGGGACTGCTCAGAACTGTCGCTGTTACGGGGGTGGGGGGGGGCGGTGCAGCTGGCCCTGGGGCTGCCCAAGCTGCTTGGGCAACCCTGGAGTCAACCACACCTGCCAGCTGCAGAAGTCACGGAATCCGTGACCTCCGTGACAGACTTGCAGCCTTATTCATAAGGGAAAAACATTGCAGTGAATGTATATAAAAACTATAAAAGAACCTATATACATGCTAAAAAGGTCACTCCCACCCCACACCCCCGCGCCGACATAGGTGTCAGTCCTTCAAATCCCACAAGTGGGTTTTCCCTGTGGTTACGAGTTCTCATCAGTCTTTAGATCAGGAACCAGATTGAAGGCCCTGAGTCAATTTAAGATCAGGCTGTTTATCTAGATGTTCGGGGTTTTTTTTTTTTCATGTTGGTCTCTGAAGAATCCAGTTTAAAGCAGAATATGTACACTTTCCCAGGACGTGGTACCTCTCTGGAGGTGTTATAACCTGAATGATTTGCCTACTCATCCCTTTCTGTTTTCACTTCCTGCAAGAGCTGCGATAACCCTCCTCCCATGGAATGTGTGCAGTTCCTAGTCCACACTGATCCATGCCCTTAATGCAATGCAGTCTCCCAAATATATTGCAGAAAGCTGCCCATCTGTCACAGTCAGGGACTTGACTTTAACAACAAGCATCTGAAGAAGTGGTTTTTTTACTCATGAAAGCTGTTAGTCTTTAAGGTGCGACTGGACTCCTTGTTGTTTTTGTGGGCACAGACTAACACGGCTACCCCCTGATACTTGACCTTGACTTTGTGTCTCCTTGGAAGGGCACAGGTTTATCCTGCTGGGATACTAGTGCACTCCTACTGAGAGTAAAGAATGCTACCTATTTATGAAAACCAGAAATTGCCCTATATCATTTGCTAGTGTTTGGAAAATTAAAGCTTGGGAGTGGGCAACCAAAGATGATCCCTTCTGGGCTAAATCATTCTATCCATCGGAGATGGCGGACAGCAAGAAGCGTCCTGCGGGTTGGCAGGATTTTTTTTAAAAGGCATGAAAATTATGGGATATGGATGGCATTATAGGATGAGGACAGCTGCATGATGGGAACTTGTCTCCTAGCTCCCAGAGTTCCCTGCGTGACTCATTTCTACCCCATAACACATTGGGCAAGTCTCCCAAAAGGCTTTGCACTGGAGAATGGCTTATGGCACACTGGGATACCTGTCTATCCATGATGCACCACACCTGGCATCAACACAGACACTCCTGGTGAGTACACACAGTGCCAGCACAAGGAGCCAAGTACGCGCATGAATGAGCTATCTACTAACTGTGGCAGTTCTATGCCAATGTAACTGGTGTTAGATGATTTGTTGTGCAGACGTGGCCTTGTTCTGTATGCCAAGACTGCTATGCAGTGTCATACACCACATTGGTAAAACTACGTGTTCAACGTACGTATGGCTTTTTTTTAATGGTACGCCTGCAGCCATGCTAATTTGTGCTACCAGTTCCTTGGATGTCACAAACTGAGTTAGTTTGTGGATAGGAGAGAGAGGGTCTTGCAGGAAGTGCTGGCTTATTTGAAATGCATTTGTAAGGCAGTTGCTACAGTAGTCCTTATCGCTATGCAGATGTATAAATAAATGCAGCAGGTGGTGCTCTTTCTTCTGAGTCAGTACAAAGCTAGTGACCCAGGATAGCATTAGGGCAGTGTTGCAAAACTGTCATGAAAATCTGCCAGCTCAGGCACAATGTTGACTTGCCGACTTACCGTGCTATTAAAGATGATAATGTTATATGAGGAGAGAACATATTTTACATGCTGATCAAAAAAATAAAAATTCTTTGCTGTGGGGCAAGTAAAATTGTGTAAAGTTGTGTTAGGGAGCACGCTTGGAGGTACCTTATTTGAGGTGAGATGGAAAACTGCCGCTCTAAGCGTTTTGGGACATGAAAGAACCCATGGCGCTCTGGGAATGGGTACCAGGGGATGGATCACTTGATGATTACCTCTTCTGTTCATTCCCTTTGTGGCACCTGCATTGGCCACTGTTGGAAGACAGGAGACTGGGCTAGATGGACTTTGGTCTTACCCAGTGTGGCCGTTCATACGTTCTATAACGTTACAACCCCAATGCCTTTGCTAAATTCCAGTTTGGAAAACTGTTCTGCTTTCCTAGATCCACCTGCACTTTCTGTGGGTGGTTTGTATTCTTCTTTTCTCTTTAGCTTTGTATAGTGTTGCTTTGCGTGTTGTTTGCTGTGGAGCCAGGTAAAGTGATCAGTATATAAACACTTCTGTTTTTAAATGGCTTTAGGCCCTCTTAGGGTTTCTTGTTTTGTCCCATTCCTCTGGTGGTTTTCAGAAATCCAAAATGAAGCTAATCTTGCAGCCCACACATAAGAAAATCAAATTTCCTGCTGATCCGAGGTGTCTGCTGGATGTAGAAACACTGAGTCATAAAACTGGAGCTATTGAAAACTTGGATAAAATTAAACATGCACTTCCAAGGTATCTGTTTTCCTGTTCCGCTTGTTTGTTTGTTTGTTTTTGGTGTTGTCCTTTAACTGGGGGGGGGGGGGTTGTCATGCATTATTATATTTTGCTCAGGGGTTATAGTGTGCTCTGTTCTGAACAAAGCTGGGATTGATAAGGCCCCATCTGGCCATCTAAATAGACAAGCAATACAAGTCAGTGACTCTGTGCATGCAGTAGCCATGAGAAGCATTAGTTTTCTCTTTTTGTTTTATTTTAATATACTAAATACTGCTTTCTTTGCTGGATTAACACTGATCGATTTGGGGACTAACTATGTCTTCTGGGGTGATTTGAGTCAAGGTGATGCAGTCACTGGGTTCACACATTTGTCTTTGTGAGGGCTGAGAGACAGGTTTGAAATGAACACACACTTTATAAATAGATTTATTTCTCATGAAATGTATAACGGTGTCTGTTTCTCAGGAATTGTATTCTGGGTATTTTTTTTATTACACAAAATAAATGAGCACTAGAATTTCCCAACTGATATGCTATGCGGGGATGTCTTTAAAATTTGATAGGCATATTGAATCCTTTTAGATTAAAGGATACCAAGCCTTGAAGGGTGGGATTTTTTTTAAGAGGCTAAGAAATACTATATATGTATCTTGTATAGTGCCTCCATACGTACTGTATCCCAAAACACTTTTCAGAGTTTTTAATAATAAAGTGCCATAATAAATTATATTTGTGATATTCAGTATCTCATTGAATTATTTTATCCTCTCAGAAGCATGCTAGGCGCTTCACAGAAGATGAGACACATTCCCTGCCCTAACGAGTTTACTCTCAAAATTTTAGACCTGATACAATAAGTGAGGCTGCCAAACAGAAGGAGATGGACAGGGTGAGGAGGATGAGGGTTACTGCCTGAGCATATGGCAGTGACTTCCTCAAGGATGTCGTAGTAAATATTATTCTCCTATGGTGGCACCACGTTAGAAGTGAGTTTCTAGCAAAGGGTTTCACAGAGGAGGGGGTAGTGACATGGCAGAGCAGTGTGTGGAGGGCACTCTGAGCTCAATCCTGCAAGCTGCTGGGCACACTGGTCCCAAGCCAACCAAGAACTTAAGCACATACTTAAGCATGTGAGTAGTCCCCTCACATGCTTAAAGTTAAGACTCAGTGAGACTATTTGCACATTAAAGTGAACCATGTTCTTAAAAAGAAAAGGAGTACTTGTGGCACCTTAGAGACTAACAAATTTATTTGAGTATAAGCTTTCGTGAGCTAAAGCTCACTTCATCGGATACGTTCAGTGGAAAATACAGTAGGGAGATTTATATACAGAGAGAACATGAAACAATGGGTGTTACCATGCACACTGTAACAAGAGTGATCGCTTAAGGTGAGCTATTACCAGCAGGAGAGCGGGGATGGGGGGGGGAACGGGACCTTTTGTAGTGATAATCAAGGTGGGCCATTTCTAGCAGTTGACAAGAACATCTGAGGAACAGTGGGGGGGTGGGGAAATAAACATGGGGAAATAGTTTTACTTTGTGTAATGACACCTCCACTCCCAGTCTTTATTGAAGCCGAAGTTTATTGTATCCAGTTTGCAAATTAATTCCAATTCAGCAGTCTCTCATTGGAGTCTGTTTTTGAAGTTTTTTTGTTGAAGAATTGCAACTTTTAGGTCTGTAATCGAGTGACCAGAGAGATTGAAGTGTTCTCCGACTGGTTTTTGTTATAATTCTTGACGTCTGATTTGTGTCCATTTATTCTTTTACGTAGAGACTGTCCAGTTTGACCCATGTACGTGGCAGAGGGGCATTGCTGGCACATATCACATTGGTAGATGTGCAGGTGAACGAGCCTCTGATAGTGTGGCTGATGTGATTAGGCCCTATGATGGTGTCCCCTGAATAGATATGTGGACACAGTTGGCAACGGGCTTTGTTGCAAGAATAGGTTCCTGGGTTAGTGGTTGTGTTGTGTGGTGTGTGGTTGCTGGTGAGTATTTGCTTCAGGTTGGGGAGCTGTCTGTAAGCAAGGACTGGCCTGTCTCCCAAGATCTGTGAGAGTGATGGGTCTTCCTTCAGGATAGGGTGTAGATCCTTGATGATGCGTTGGAGAGGTTTTAGTTGGGGGCTGAAGGTGACGGCTTGTGGCGTTCTGTTATTTTCTTTGTTGGGCCTGTCCTGTAGTAGGTGACTTCTGGGTACTCTTCTGGCTCTGTCAATCTGTTTCTTCACTTCAGCAGGTGGGTATTGCAGTTGTAAGAATGCTTGATAGCGATCTTATAGGTGTTTGTCTCTGTCTGAGGGTTTGGAGCAAATGCGGTTGTATCATAGAGCTTGGCTGTAGACAATGGATCATGTGGTGTGGTCTGGATGAAAGCTGGAGGTATGTAGGTAGGAATAGCGGTCTTAACTACTTAAGGTCTTAATACTGTTCTTAAGTGCTTTGCTGGTTCAGGTCCAGAGTGCTCCATGCCTCTCGGGATCGAGCCCACCACACGTAGTTGGCAGCATGCAGAAAGACATGGACACACTCAGGGGACAAGTGGGTGAAGGGTGGCATCGCTGGAGCAGCAGAGGGGATGGGATGAAACGTGTGACTGGATGAGTAGGTGGGGTGGAATTATGTAGGCGACACAAGTATAAATATGATGCTGTGGATGCTTGACAAATCAGCCAATAGTCAGAGGACAGGAAGGTTGTGGGGGAATTGGAGAAAGCTGCATCACTCTGTTACATACTCTTCATCCATGATATGTAACCTTTATGAGTAGGTAGGTGGACTCAAGCATGGTTGTATGTATCCTTGAAACATGATATAGGTAGCTTGTACTTCTTGCTAATTGTGATTCACCAGCACCCACTTCCGTATTTGTATATTCTGAGGATAACTGCGCTGAAGTCAGCATGGGAAGATGAGGAAATGCTGCATGCACAGATTGTGATCTGTAGTCCTTATTTGTCAACAAAGTTTTCCAAGTGCAGCAATAAGTGAAAAATACACACGCGTTCGCACGTTTGAACAGGCCAGATGACGTCAGGTCTGAATAGCTGAAGTGCAAAAAAACGAAAAGATCTGAATCATCTGAAAGGAAGAAAAACACTTTTGGGTCCCACGTTCTGCTAACTCAGAAAGGACTGAACTGATTCTCTTACCAGATGCGAGGAGAAAAGAATCACTTATTGAGCTGAAAAACGGAAATTCAGCACAAAGGGTCCTTCCCCCCCCCCCCCCCCCCGGAAAGTTCCAAGAGCTATGCGCCCGTGATAGAATAACAGAGCCTTCTCATCTAGAGCTAGTTCATGGTCACAACCGTATTTGAAGTGCCTGTCCATAGACACCACGTATGCCACCTTCCACTCTATTAACAGCAGTGCCTAGAGACCACAGTCAACATTGGAGGGCTATTGTTTTATGCTCCTCCTTCCCCCTAAGAGACTAGAGTCTAAATAAACAAGACAGATAAGAATCATCCCTGTTTTACTGGTGGGGAACTGAGAGCCAGAAGGCCAGGTTTTTAAAGACACTTAGGGCCCCGATCCGCCAAGGTATTCTGACTTCTAACTTGCATTGATTTCATTTGATTTCAATGGCCCTTTGGTGCCTCAATACCTAAAGGCGCAGAGAGGTGTCTAGTGGGATCAGTGGGAGTTAGGAGCCTTGGGTGCTTTTGAAAATCCCAATAGGCACACAAGTGCCTTTCGAAATCTAACCCAGAGAGTTTAAGGATGGGGTTTTCCAAATCCTCAGTGCTTACCTACCTCCTGCATAGATTAATCATGTTGATTCAGATATAATTTGCCTATTGTTTCTGCTCCTTTTCTCCCTACCTCTGCCTTATTGTCAGATCCTTGGGCTATCCTTCTTGAATGTCGGGGAAGAGCCAGCATGTAGTCAGTGCTACCATACAGAAACATCATCATCATTGGGGTGGGGAGGGAATGACATTCTCTCTATGTGAAATATACCCGATCTAAACATTGCAAACCATCCCAACTGCTAGTGTATCTCTAATTGCCGGTCAGCTAGCTCCTTTCACTCTTGCGATGGGATGGCTGCAACAGATCAATATTAAATCTCTGATTTAAAATGTTCCCCTTTTCCAGCTGACGAGGAACACCAGCGAAATGTGGCAGCCGCAGTGGCCAGGCCTCGGCCTCACACCGATGAGCGGGGAGAAGGGATGCCCAGACGCCGAAGGAACATGGGCAGCAGGATGCTGGCCCAGAGGAGAGCGCAACAGGCTGAAGATGGAATGGAAGGTAACTTCTGATTCAGCTCTGCTCTTAAAAACGGATTGGGCTAGCAGATGAGCTTGGTTTGGGTTAGGAACGAGGTAAGTGTTCCCAGAATGTCCCATCTAGCTGCACTGACTGGAGACTGCATAGCCCAAAGCTGACCTGACTTAATGTCCTGATAATCTGAAGGTAAATTTACACACGACTTCCTCCAGTGTGTTAGATCTCATATCACTAGAGGTAATTTGCCCATCACTGAAATGCAGCCGCTTCTGTGATGGATTGTGGCAGCCGTTCTGTGCCAGCGACACTGTTTCTAGGATGAAGAATACTGTTTTTTTTTCCCCCAGTTTGAAACTACAAAGGGAAATTAGGAGGAAGGCAGAACGTAGGTAACCAGGTTAGAATGTGGCCCCTTCACCAGGCTAACAGTTCAACCCTGTGAAAAGTGCCAGGGGATCATAGGGTACAAACAGAATTGGTACCTTGGCGTTTATACCCTGCCTCAGCAGCACAAATCATTGGTTTAGTGCTGTCTTAGAGGAAAGAACACCACATACTAAACCACCAGCTCCACTTCCTGCAGCATCTGGGTTTTCCTTAGTGGGCTCCTGTCCAAATACTGATCAGAGCAGACCCTGCTTAGTTTGCGATTGTATCAGATTGGAACACTGTGTGGTGTAGTTGTACGTCAGTGTGGACAGCGTCCCATAATTTTGTTTTGCATCTTGAGTTAGTAACCACATTATCTTAGTGTGGTTATGGTCAGGAAAGTGCCTATAAGTAACAGCATTTACAGGGAATAAAAAGGTATTTGCTGACTTTTCTAGCCAAACTACCTCTTTGTCACTCCACACCCATTAGCTCTGCAGAGCCAGTATAGCTGTGGGTGAATGAGTAGGCTTGCAACATCAACAGCATTGTTCACTGAGTTACGAACCAAAAGGACACTGCTGGTGTCAAGCAAGCTTGACTCTCAGATCCTAGGTTGAGTTTGGAGGGCTCCTATCCAAGTGCTGGTCAGGGCAGACCCTGCTTTGCTTGAGATTGCAGCACTGGCTGATACAGTATCGTAGGGGGTGGAAAGGGAATCTTGTCATTGATAAACAGAACATGATTGATCAGCAGTCAGTAAGACATAATAAACATGGCACGGCGTGATACTTTGTCTTGGAGAAAATCACACTTTATCAGCTTTTATTTTCCTACTGTTTTTAGTAGATGTTTGCATTTGCTTTGGCAGGTAAATGTGCCATCGAAGCTAATTATGTTTAGCCATGTCATACATGGGAGATTGACAGGGCCTGAACTTTGCTGTTTCTTTGGATGCGCTGGCACACTTGAAAGACACGGAGATCTAAAAGTCTTTTGATGTCTGAAGCCTGGGCCACTCAGACTTTCTCCTGAGGAGCCAAATGTGAAGCTATCAAAGCACAGCTGCTTACGTTAGTTTGCACTTCAGCAGTGGAAGAATAAATGTCATCAGCCCATATAAATTCTTTTGTGGCTCAGTGCACACAAAGGCAAGTGACTTAGCCCTTATATAAAGTTGTCTTTAAATTGACATCTGTTTACTTGTTTCTTTAGTCTACATCAAATTAAGACAACTCCTTTTTTACCTTGGTGTCCCTTTTCTCACTTCTATCTTGTGCTGCTGGTACACTCTCGAGTACATGAGCACAGTGCTAATGCATCGTGGAGAGAGCACGGGCACCGAAAATCGTACAGTGACTGGACTTGCAACCACTTTTTGTGGACTTGCTGCTCTCTTCTGCGGGCTGCCTTTAGATCAGTTGCAGGCTGTAATTCAGGCATCCATGATTTCAGTTGGTGTGTGCTTAAAATAACCTGCTCCTCTGTCTGTTTTCTGTTTTGGACTTGTATTATGGATCAGATGCTCTGGTCTGGCTGAGCTTTGTGCACAGAGCACCTTCTCAGTCCCCTGGTCCTGGGGCTGGTTCTGTGCTGGCCTGGTTCCTGACACAGACTTAAAGCAGACCTAAAACTAATCTACACCAGCTGCCAAAGTTCCCTTTCTCCCTAAGTACTCCCTTATGTTGAGAGCTGAGAACGCTTTGACATAGGAGTCGCTGCAGTCACCAGAGGATCCCCCTATGCCGGGTGATCCTTCTGGGGGAATATCTGCTTTGTCCTAGGAGACTGGTACGAAGCAACCCTAGCAGACCTGAGATTTGGGCCTTGTGTAATCTTTGTTCAGACCTGGGTGTAGGTGGTGGAGATTCTTTTCCATCTTACAATTAAAGTTCCTTGCTAGAATAAGACCCCTTCAAGGGAGGAAGGGTGACCCTGTACTTTTGCTGACTCTACTGCGTTAAAGATTAATTCAGAAGGTACCTTTGTGATCATCTGGTGTGATCTCCCATCTAACACGGGCTATGGAACTTCCCTGAAATAACTCCTGTTTGAGCTAGAGAATTCTATTATTGTTATTATTTATTATTATTTTTAAAGATAATCTTGATTTAAAAATCGCCAATGGCGGAGAGTCCACCATGACCCTTGGTAAATCCTTCCAATGGTTTATTACCGTCACTGTTAAAAATGTGCACCTTATTTCCAGGGTAGCTTCACCAGCCATTGGATTTTGTTATATCTTTCTCTTCTAGATGGGAAGAGCTTATTATCTAATATCTGTTCATCAGGTAGGTACTTATAGACTGTAATCAAGTCTCCCCATAACCTTCTGTTTGTTAAGCTAAAGAGATTGAGCTCTCTGGAGTCTCACTATAAGGCATGTTTTCTAATAATTTAATTATTCTTGTGGCTCTTCTCTGAACCTTCTCCAATTTACCGTATGCTGCTAGGAACAGGATTCTTGTTCATAGCATCTAGTTGTCATTGCTTGATTCTTGTGTCCAGCCTGTTGAATTTGTATTTTAATCTCTATAGGTGCTTATAACAAGCTATCGAAATAAATTAGATGAAGGCTTAATTTTATTTACTGAACCAGATATCTAGATATTGAGGGTGTGGGGGGGGGAGGAATAGTTAATAGAAAGAGAGATGGAAAATGATTATTTGGGGGCGTAAAATACCCACCCTTAGCAAGTAGAGCTAAATCAAGTTGAAATCTTTTTGTGGCTGCTTCTTCCTGCAGTTGGGGTGGGGCAAGACATCTGAATAACTTGCAGATTGGCACAGAAAACAGGGCTGAAACACCTAACGCCAACGATTTCCCCACAGACCCCTTGACCCCTGGTGTGTAGGCAGGCTCCTTATTCAAGGGTTCTGTGTGGGCTGTGGCAGGTCATGCAGGCAGGCCTGTTAGCCAAGTGTCCCATGCGGGCTTCACCTGCTGAGTAAAATTGTCAGTGATTAGCTGACTACTTAAAGAAGGTCATCTCTTCTGAGACTAACCGGGTCTATTAATAACCTGCTCGGATCAAAATGGTGGGACAGACTTCTGACAGAGTGATTCTCAAAATGAGTAAACCCAGTGAGCTATTTTCTAACCTCCTTATTTCTAAATTGGCTTAGAAAAATAGGGTTGGACTGGCAGGTGTTGATCATCCAGACCACGGCAGTGGTGGTGCTGCTGCTATTAATGCTAGTTGCATAGATCTGCATGGTGCTGGACAAACAGATGACAAAGCTTGTGCTCTAGGGGGCTTTCAGTCTAAGTTAGGCATAACACAGCAAGATGGGCAACTGTTGGGGACCTTCCGGGGGCTGGCATGACAACGGTGAAGATAATGAATAAATGTATTGTTAGGTACTGAATGCTCCATGTTTGTGTTTAAAATATTGATAAGTTGGGGGCGGGGTAGAGTAGAGAGGAAGGATGACCCAGTGGTTAGGGCACTAGCTTAGGGCTTGGGAGACCTGGGTTCAGTTCCATGCTCCACCACAGACCTTCTGTGTGAATTTGGGCCGGTCACTGAGCCTTTCTGTGCCTCAGAAAGAACAAGGGAGGAATTTCAAGTAAGAATGTGTGTTTGCAAAGCTCAGGGTTTGCATGTGAGAGTGAGTTTGCATGGCTCAGGAACGGCATTAGCTGAAACCAGCTTTGAAATCTCTTTAGTTGGTTCAGGTGGAGGTGGCCTTTGTTGGCTCTGACTTTCACTGATTCACCAAAGGTTTGAGCTCATATCTCTGGTGGAGCCTGTTTGTTTTTAGAGTTTAATGGTTCTGCTGAAAGCTTTTATTCAGACATCAGATTGAGTGGCAGCCCTGTATTTAAGCTGGGTATGCAAGCCCAGAGTAGTGGCTTGTTGCCACTAAAATGCTAATAAATTTGTTAGTCTCTAAGGTGCCACAAATACTCCTTTTCTTTTAGCAGTGAAGTAGTTAACTTTCTGGGTGCTTTAATTTTCTTTGGCAAGTTCAGAAAAGTATCTAGCCTCCTATGGGTTTACTCAAATCTTCTGAGGCCTTGATTCCAAGTAAAATGACCCAGATCCCCCAAGAATGCACATAAAACCATACAGCGCCTTGCACAATGGGGCTGGGCCCTCTGAGTGTTACGGCAATAAGATAATTCTTATTGTTTATGCCACAGGACCCTCTGTTTATCTGGAGAATAATGGCTGCTCTTTGTTAATTGTAAGACAGTCATCTCAAATGAGATCAGAGCCCCATTTTGCTAGATGCTCTACAAAGTATAATGAAAGATGCTCCCTTCCCGAAAGAGATGATAATCTAAACAGACAAGCCAGATAAGCATGGGAAGGAAAACCGGCACAGAGAGGTGAAATGACTTTTCCAGGGTTCATAGCAGGCCAGTGGCAGAGGTCTCCTGATTCTCACTGCAGTGCCCTAGCCCCCAAACCATGGAAAACATCAGCATTTTGGGAGCTATGGGTTCATCTCTCTGTGCTGCTGTTTGTGTGTCTGCAGACTCGGGAAGACAAAACTCAGTTTGCATTGGGTCACATCTGGAAGATTATCCTTGTGCCCCTCTACCTGTAATCAAATCAGCATAAACCAGTAGAGCCCCCAGAGGAATGCTGGCACAGCAAGGTGTGCCACTGAGCACCAGGACAATCTAGCTTTTAAAGTATAAGGTAGTAAAAATCCCAAATTAAACATAGCCGATTAAAACGTAATAGTTGACATTCAGTTCCTTTACTTACCTCCTGAGACCTGGTGCTCAGCATGGTATGCTTCCCCCGGAAAGTATCAAATGCCTAAAGCTTGCTGTCAAGTATCAGGGGGTAGTCGTGTTAGTCTGTATCCACAAAAACAACAGGGAGTCCGGTGTCACCTTAAAGACTAACAGATTTATTTGGGCATAAGCTTTCGTGGGTAAAAAACCCACTTCTTCAGCTTGCTGGACGGTTTAGCTGCTTAGTTGTCAACTGCTGCCGGAAGCACATAGAAACTGCAACGTGGGCCCTTACAGGGCTTTTTCTGTTTGTTTTGTTTTTTAAATCAGTTTGCTTTTTAAAATGCACAGGACTGATTTGTGTAGCACAGCGTTGCCCAAACTTTTCTGGCCACAGAACACTTTTTACCCTATTACGGAACACTTACAATATTATTTTGGTTTTCAAATAAAAAATGGCGTTATTTATTCTCAAATGTATTTTATTTTATAAAACAAAGCAAAAATACAAATTTAAAATAACTTGAACTCACAATTTCTAACTGGAAAGCGCATATAAAGTAGTACAAAAATCAAGTGCAAGAGTCAAAATTAAAAACAGTCTTCTACTTTAGAAAAACTGTTTTTATAGATACAAACACCAAACAAATTAGATTTTTTCTGGGAAAATCTATTTTTATAAACAGAAATACTGATTTGGATTTAATGGGATTGGTGTTTCTGCTTTTTTCTATCACAAATTCACTTAATATTAGGAATAATGCTGGAAAGTTGAATCCTCATGTCAGGCGCAGCATCAAGTCTATTCCTATATTTGATTTTTGTTGCAGTATAATACGAAAATCTCGTCTCACACAAATAAGTTGTAGCAAAAGGAAGGAGCACTCGAACTGCACGTTTAGCCACATTAGGGTACTCTTCTATTTAGGCTGCTCCAAA
Organism: Natator depressus; assembly: GCF_965152275.1. NCBI lineage: Eukaryota > Metazoa > Chordata > Testudines > Cheloniidae > Natator > Natator depressus. Next base: position 133,805,755 of record NC_134237.1, on the reverse strand, counting down.
AATTATTCAGCAGAAGAGCCTTAAACTTTTGTTTCCAATCAGAATCAGAAATTAAGTCAATTAGGCTTTCATAATCGTGTGCAGTAAAGCCGACTGGTTTGGCTGTAATTACAAACGGATTTCAAACCCAAGCATTGTCGTCAGTAGTTGTAGGAAAATATTCTAATAAAGAGGCTTGCAAGTCACGAAAGTGCTGTAAAATGGTGCTGGAAACTTCTTCATGGGCTGTAGAATTTATTTCAGTCAGAAATTCATGTAGTGTAGGGAAGCAGTCGAAGTTATTCTGTTCTACAGAAGATGCCCAGAATTCCAGTTTCTTTTTTAATGACACAATTTTATCCATTGTAGTAAAAATGGTCACATTCTTTCCTTGCAGCGATAGATTAATGTCGTTTAATTTTGCAAAAATGTCTGCAAGGTACGCAAGTCTCATTAGTCACGAGGAATTTGTCAGTTGTTAAATTTTTGTCCTGAATTATCTGAAGTGAAGAATACCAGTAGTTCACTACGAAGCTCAAAAAGCCTCACAAGCACTTTTCCTCTGGATAGCCACCTCACTTCCATATGTAAAAGAAGCGTTTTGTGCTGACTACCCATTTCCTCGTACAAAATTTTAAATAACCTGGATTGAAGTGGTTGAGATTTGACAAAATTGATAATTTGTATTGCTTTATCGAGCACAATTTTCAGATATGCTGGTATTTTTTTTTTTAACGGCAAGTGCTTGTCTGTGTAGAACACAATGGCTCTTAGTGCTTTCTGGTGCCACACTTACGATTCGCGTTACAGCTCCCTTCATCTTCCCGATCATTGCCCGAGCACTGTCAGTACATACATCATTACGTTTTCCCCAACTAATTTCATGCTTTCTGATAAAATTGTTGATGCAGTTGACTATTTCTTCTCCAGTCGCGTAGCTTTGCAGAGATTCACATAAGAGCAGCTCCTCTTCAATAACGTTATTAAATCTATATCGGACAAATAGTAGTAGCACAGCAAGTCCTGAAACGTCAGTGGACTCATCTAGCTGCAATGAATACTCGTGGCAAACTTTCAGTCGGCAAACTAGCTCTTTTTCTATGTCATCAGCAAGATCTTTAATATGGTGTGCAACAATATTATTTGGCAACTGTACAGCATCAATTTTTTTTACCAGACTGCTCGCTCAACATGCACGTTACAATATCTTTCGCGCAAGGCTTGATGAGCGTTTCTCCAATACTGTGAGCTTCTCCAGCAAGCGCTAAACGGTAACTTACTTGATAAGATGCCTCTGTTGCACTTTCGTTGTCTGTTTTAGCAATTTTAATTATCCAAAGTTTACAATTTCCAAGTGAGTCATGCTGCCTCTTGAAAAATCTTATATCTTTGTCTTTGTATTTAGCGTGCTTGGTTTCCAAATGCCTACAAAGTTTAACAGGAGCTAATGAACTGTTCGCTAGTATTTTGTTGCACACAACGCACTGCACATCAGAAACGTCTTTATTTCCAACACACGTAAAACTGAAAGACAAATAACTTTCATCATACCTTCGTTTCGGTCTTTTAACACCTGCTGCTGTTTGGTTTTTTTATATACTTCGGTGGAAATTCTTTCACCTTGGATAACTCACTACTACTAACAGATTTTGCGGCAACAAAAGACTGCGATTGTTCATCCTCACTTTGAAGTGTCACAATATTTTGCTCGTTTATTTCGGCCACGGTTGGAGTACCAGAAGAACTTGCTTTTTGTTTCAAAGTTCCTTCTTTTAGCCACAAATCCATAGTGATTAGGTTTAGTGACAATATTTAGAAATACTGCTTTTTGTCAATTTTTGTCACAAATATTTATATTGTTTCGAGTGAAGCTAGTTTAGTTGTGCTTATTGCGCACACAGTAAAGACCCACCGGTTTGAACGTGTTGAGTGAATGTTATATTCAGCATGGTGTAAAGAGAATGGTGTGTGCATACTGCTGCAGTTCGCAGCCTCGAGCGGAAGGGGTACGACGTCACTAACTGAAACGTGTCTGAAAGGGGTAGACGTCAACATGCTTGCGTGCCACGTTCTCTTTACGCCATGATATTCAATACGAGATCTGTCAATAACCAGAAAAAGAGTTTTGTTAAATTATAGTCATTCAAAAGTTTTTGTAAACTACGCTTCAAATATGCCAAATTTAAAATTGAAAAATAATTTAAAGACACTTGTTTTTAATTACGATTCTTTCACGGAACACCTATTCGCATCATGCGGAACACAGTTTGGGAAACGCTGGTGTAGCATTTAAACCTGCAGCTGTTCATAATTTTGACATCTGAAACAGTGCCTACGTAAATTCACCTTGAATAATTCTATGTTTTGAATGTATTTTAAATCCTATTGTTTTTTTGAAATGCTCATTAAATAGTGGATCCTATGTACACCTTTTTGGGACGACTGAATTTATTCTAAGGTGGTAAATTGGGAAGTTGTGCGCTATTTTACTTGAAGGTCAACCTGCCGTGAATCACTGACCATTTTTAAATCAAGGATTGGATGTTTTTCTAAAAGATCTGTGCTAGGAATTATTTTGGGGCAGTTCTCTGGCCTGTGTAATGCAGGAAGTCAGACTAGATGACCATTGACAATGATCCCTTCTGGCCTAGAAATCTATCAGTCTGCCTGACTACTAACTCATAAATACTTCTCACTTATTCGCAAGAGTGCCATGCATCCACAGATACCTAACTACATTGTTCTATAAACGTTAATGATGCCTCACAAACTGCTTTGAGGCAGGAACTGTTAGAGCTCTATTAATGGATGTAGTCATTGGATTGCGCTTCTAGTTTAAGCAAAATAAAACACCGTAAAACCTCTTCAGCACAGCACAAAGTTTAATTGTGCACTTTCCATGACTACCATAGTCTTCATTAGAGAAGCACCCGTAAATAGTATACGTTTTGACCTGCATTTGTTGTCAGGCTGCATTTTTATAGCAATCTAGATTTCCTTTACATCAGTAAACAACGTGATGTGGTTTAGCACTGGCCACCTTTGTCCTTGAGACATTTCAAGCCCAGACATGAGTGAAGGAGGTAAGTGTGTGTGGTTTCTCAGTTATGCCATATGCGCTTGTTCAGAAAAGGAATTTCAAGTGGTTCGACTCTTTCTCAAAGGAGCCTATACCCTTTACGTACTGCACTTGGCTGTCATCAGCGTACGCTGGTTTTGTGGCTACAGATTAATAGGCCAGCATCTTGTTTGAGTCCTAAAATGGATCACTGATAAATCTTTTCTCTTAAAAATAAAATAAAATAAAAGCGGCTTGCATGACTGTCATGTTAGTCATCTTATTGCCCATGCTTTTCCATATGGTGGATTGATTTGTCCCCGTCAGTGGCCATGTGTAACAAAGATTCCTGTGTAATCGGGGTTGGATGGATTTCTGAAGCCAATATCTTAGTTGCTTCATGTGTTCATTATCATTTGTACTGCAGTTGTTTCTGGGACCCCAGTCATGGATCAGGGTCCCATTGTGCTCGGCACTACAGATACATAACAAAAATATGCCCCCCCCCCCCCACCTGAAGAACTGATAGTCTGTCAGTGGTTCTCAAACTTTTGTACTGGTGACCCCTTTCACATAGTAAGCCTCTGAGTGCGACGGCCCCCCCCCCTTATAAATTATCATAGAATATCAGGGTTGGAAGGGACCCCCTACTCAAAGCAGGACCAATCCCCAACTAAATCAAAATTAAAAACACTTTAAAATATATTTAACGTCATTATAAATGCTGGAGGCAAAGCGGGGTTTGGGGTGGAGGCTGACAGCTCGTGCCCCCTGAGGGGTCCCGACCCCCAGTTTGAGAACCCCTGGTCTTAGTAGTCAGAACTGAAGCTGTGGGGCTGGATTCTGCTTCAGGATTCACCAATATAAAACAGTTTACTTCAGTGGACTTACCACTTACATTAGTGGAACAGAGCAGAATTTGGTCCCTGATCTACAAATCCAGAGCCCAACAGCAAAAAACGGTTGTTAGAGGAATACAAAGAAGTGCTGATGAGTCGCTCACTAAGTGCATCTGAATGCTGATGAATGTATTACTAAAAGGTTATTTGAAAAGGGGGCATATCTACAGTGTGTGTAGATTAAATGCAAAACAAAAAAAGAAAACCCCACAACCCCAAACCAGAAACTATCGAGAAACAGTCTTAAAATTTTGCCTGTACATCTGGGGAAGCTCAAAAATGCGTGGCTCCTACATCAGAATTAACCTCCTTCCCCCTTGCACACACACACCTTTATCGTCTGTTGTTGTACATGCCTGAATAGATGCAGCGTGATTAAGCTGTAGTGCTGTGGTGGTAATAGCTGTGTGTGAAATCTCAAACGCGATGCTGCATTGAACATCTATTCTACCACTTTAATGAAGGCTGTAACTCAGCAAAGTACTTCAGCATGTACTTAAGTCCTATTAAGCACATAGATGGGCACGGTGTTAACTTGAAGCACTTTGCTGAATCATGGGGCCCAACAAAAATGTCTAAAGAGAGATGTGCATTTCTAGCAACTGCACATTCAAGGAAATGTGCTGCTGTCTTGAGGAAGTGGGTCTTGTGGGATCCCATCAGACACTTCATACTGGAGAGAGGAAGATGTTAATGGTCAGAGGTCAGGGACTTATTTTTGTCAGTCCCCGACAAGTGTTTAAACAGCATCTTCTCTGTCATAATCACTAAACTACTAACATTAACATAGAAAGCATACTCACAATTAACAATTTTTTATATACTTTACCTCAATACTACTATCCCTCTAGATTCCAAATGAGAATTTCAATTAGACTTCTTAACCAGGATAAAAATTTACTCTCTTGCTAGACTGAGAGCCAAACACGGGTACAAATATCCCATATGCAGACAAGCCCCGAGGAGCCAGTAAGACGTTTAGATCTGACAACACTATGCAAGCCTTTTAGGGCAGGGATTGTGTTTTCTTATTTGCGTCTGGAAAGCACCAGCCATGCATGTGGTGACTCCTAGAGAATTGTGAATCAGAAGGGTGTAATTCCACCCAGGGCATCTGATGATGCGTCGCTGGCTTTGATATTGCCACGTGATCCAGAGTCAAATTATTTTCACACTTGGCAGCAGCTTCTGAAATGTTACTATGTAAAATGTGAGTGGGCCTTGTGCTTTCTGTGTGGGGGAGGGAGGGGGAACCCTTCTGAACATCTGGCTAGTACGATTTCACTCTTACTGAAACCTGGGCTGAGAAGTCTGCCTCTCGTTTATTTCCTTCCAGAGCGAGTGAACAGTGGTATAGTTCGAGAACAATTTACAGAAAACAAATTTAGTAGAGAAGGCATCTACTTTCAGTAGTCTGTCTATAGAAGTATGTGTTTCAGTTTGTGAAACGGGCTGTGTCTAACATGCCTCGGGATACACCTTCAAAACCTAATCCTATCAAAGAAGAAGGGTACCCGATCCCTCAGCCACCCAAACGTCCCCTCTGGCAAATGCCTGAGTAAATCTGGGCCTTGCCTCATGCCCTAAAGGTCAGCAGACTTCAGCTCTGTCAGACCAGGAAGTAAATTCCATGGGGGGAAAGGGTCCCTTATTGAAAACACACTGCAATCAAAACCCTTCACATTTCAGCGTAGTGACTGTCGTATCGCCAGTTCCAAGCATTCAAAAATCTTGAGTTGGGCTCCAAAAGTTATGATTATATATCAAATCCCATGGGCTTTTTTTATTTATTTATTTTAAGATGAAAGTGTTCTGGTTTCTGAGCCATCAGGATGCACTTGAGTTATGTTTGGGGGGTGGGTTTTCCGCCACAACCATGTAAGCTAGAAACTTTTTTAAAGTCAACACCTTGAATAATCGCATCAGGGATGTGCATAATACTTCACATATAAGTAGGGTCATGAGGTCCCTCTCACAAGGATTTTGCAGTCCAGGACTCCAGTCCTGCAGTTGATTTATGCCATGTAGAGTCCCAATGAATCTCTCCTTGAGCATAGGGGTCAGTCTACTCTGCTGGTGTTGCAAGATTGGGGCCCAAGTTAGGCAGGTGAATGAGTAATGAGACCAAACATGTGGCATGTGAAGAAACAAGGGGACAGAATATATGTTGGGGAGGGAGAATGCTCTTAGAATCATAGAATATCAGGGTTGGAAGGGACCTCAGGAGGTCATCTAGTCCAACCCCCTGCTCAAAGCAGGACCAATCCACAAGTTTTTGCCCCAGATCCCTAAATGGCCCCCTCAAGGATTGAACTCACAACCCTGGGTTTAGCAGGCCCCAATGCTCAAACCACTGAGCTATCCCTCCCCCCAGTCTTCCGAAGACTGCTGCTCATTGATCGCTTGATCAGCATATGTTTAGGTGTGCAAAAATGCATACACATTTGCACGTTAAATTATCATGTTCCACAATTGCAGAAATTGGACTTGCAAATGGCCAGTTTTGTTGTAGCAAGCCATTTGTTTGTGCAGGTCTGTGACTGTGCATGCAGGCTATTAAAGATCAAGCCCCTTATATGCATTATATTCCTTGGAGGGTTTTATATTTTTTCTTTAAAGGGCAGACATGGGGGATGGTAGACAGCATCACAGTGCAGATTACTGATGGATAGAAAACCTCTAAATGCCATCTTTAAAATTGACATAATTGTTGCACTAGGCTTGAAGGTAACAGGAAAACAAAATCCCTACAGCTGGATGTTAAATTGTAAAAGTAGGTGTGTGTGGTACGTGACTTTGTTCATATGTAATGAAAATTACGTTTAACGGGTGGAAAGCAGGAAATGTTGATGATAAACAACCGTTCTTCAAAGGATCCAGTAAAGTTTACCTCTGACTTCACCATACATGTGCCTGCCTTGTAAATCTATTCTGTGGTTTGGCAGCCTCTTGTGAATGTCGTTTTTTCCCCCCTTTTTATTGGATCTTGTCAGAGCTTTGGCTGTCTTCTCATCTGCAGCTCATCTCTCTTCAGAAGCAGGGAATCCAATTTCCTGAGAGCTATAAAATGTTCTTTTCCCCTTTCTAATGCAATGTTGCAGAGGAAGATGATGGAGACGAGGCTGCAGAATTTCAATTGTCTGGGAAAATCGGAGCAAAGAAACAGAGGAAACTAGAAGAGAAACAAGCCAGAAAAGCCCAGAGAGAGGTGAGTGTTTCCTGCCATGTCTAAAGCACAAAGCAAAGGGCCGGTGATAGCTGACCTAGAGGAGGCAGGAGTTGTTCTTTGGTCACAACAGCTGGGAGGTTTATCAGGGGGCGGGGGGGGGAACCCGCTTTGTCTCAGAAACACCCCCTCACCCCCCCCCCCCCACAAATCTGGAAGAGCAGCTGACAGTTGTGACTGTGTAACACCGACAGACCATGGTTGTCAGTGGGTGGGATCGAACTGGGGACCTCTGGAGCTTAGTGCATCAGCCTCCACCGCATGAGCCAAAAGCTGCTGTAGTAGCAGCTGTGGAATGTCTGTGCATTGCTCCGTGCTCACCTGTAGGGGGAGGTTCCCCTCCCTACTCCAACCACTGGGCCGGTTCTCCATGCACAGCCTTGTCCACTTGTTCCTTGGGGATTGAATGAGAATTTGGTGACATAGGCAAGCTGTGTCCTTGCAAAGCCCGTTGAAGTGTGTGGGAGCTGAGCATTCAGTCCTTAGGCCAGAATTCAGCAGAGAGCAAACAAAAAGCCTAGAAACCAGACATCTCTTTGCTATGAACATTCATCCGTTTCCTAAATTCTAGCTCTGCATATTAAATTACCAGTTGAATACTCTGGATTTTTCAGTTACACTTATTTAACTGCTGCAAGTCCAGGGGTAACTAATCAGCAACAGCAAACCCTCCTAAAGCCCATTAGTATATGACTCAAGTTTTTATACGTTAATTTCTTTTCCCTGTTCTACTTTACTGGCCTGCAATCTCCGTAACCTGGAGTATGGTTTGTAAAAGCTTGATGTAATTGCAACAGACTTTTGCATAACAGAGAAGATGCTCGCCACAGCACAGAGTGAACAAAGTAATAAGAGCGTTAAACAGGTCTGTTGGGCTGAAATTGACCTCTGCACAGGGTCAACACAAAGCCACTCAAATCCCACATAAGCCCTGCTTTAAGAAATAAAGTGGTGCCTAGATCTTACACACGGGGATTAAATTTACCTCGGCTGACTGTGGTGATAAGTGCTATAGGTAGCATATATCGTAACAAATACTACGTGATTATATATAGTCTTCCATTACGATCCTCTCTTCACTTGCGCATAACTTTAACCATTTTTGGTTTTTACTTTCCAAGCTTGATCTTTTATGAAAAGTTTGAGCAAAATCAATTAAGTTACTTTGGAGTTAGATCACTGGTTTTCAACCTGTGGTCCACAGACCCCCAGGGGTCCGCAGACTAAGATTTCCAAAGGTGGTCTGCACCTCTGTTTGAAAATTTTTAGGGGTCCACAAATGAAAAAAGATTGAAAACCACTGAGTTAAATAAAGGGTGTGGGAGGGCAGAGGAGAGATCCTTTGTTCCATTTTCAAACAAGCTGATTTTCTCTTTTTTTTTTTTTTTTTTTTTTTTTTTTTTTGCCACACACTTAACTCAAAACCCCTGACAGTTAAAGCTGAAACGTTCCAGGTGGCACATTCTCAGTGAGGATGAGTCTCCTGGCTATTTAATTTAAAAAACACAAATTAGATCAAGTATTTTCTGGAATGGGGAGAAAGGGGAAATAGTAAAGAAATCAATATAAAGATATTTTAAGCAATAGTCTAAATCATCCATTATGAATTATTTTTTTCTCCTTGGAACAATTTGTGTGTATTGGTGGCTGGTTATTTTCGGGGGAGGGAATGGCTTGTGTTTTAAGTTAAATTTAATCTTGTGAGGGATCTTGTGTTTTAAGTTAAATTTAATCTTCCTAATAAAAAGATTTCCATTCTTTGTCTAGGAGAGCAATTTTTCCATTTTTAACTGTAAAATAATTTAAATGTGCTTTCATTGTATGAATCACTTCTTTAAAGGATGCCATTCAGATTAATAAGAACAAAATTCAAGGTACCTTATAAAGCATAAAGATTTTACATTTGCAAAGGTTTTTTTTTTTTTAGATTTAAAGTGAAGGGAAAAGTCAGTGGTTTTACAGTATTCAATAGCAAAGCTACAGAAACAAGCTAATACATGCATTCAGTGGAGGTGAAAACTTCGACAAGGAAACTGATATTTTAAATCTCCATAGGGATAATTTATAAACTGAGTGGAAATACTAAAATTTGAAACGAACGGAAAACCCTGATGATTATGACAAACGAGAATAGCTTCTCTTTTTAAAAATATCAGTTGTGTATTTCTGGACACAGAAGTCCAGGAAACTGATGAGAGATAACTGATGCTCGTAAGTTATGAAACCAAAGATTGAGAGAGAATAATGTATTGCCTTTTTTTTTTTTTTTTAGGCTGAAGAAGCAGAGCGTGAGGAACGGAAAAAACTCGAGTCAAAGAGAGAGGAGGAAAGGCGGAAAGAAGAGGAGAGAATACGCCTTGAAGAAGAAAGACAGGTGGGACTTGACTGAGTTTGCAGTTGGAAATTCTAAAGCAAATTTTGCCCTTTGTTACATCTTTAGTACAAAGAGGGCTGTATGCAACCTTGAACTGAGCTGAAACACCTACTAGTGTTAGGTACTCTCAGACAAGCCTGTGACTTTCGTTGGGTTATTATTTGTATTATGATAGTGCCTAGAGGTCCCAATCAAGATCAGGGCCCTGTTGTGTTAAATGCACGACAGACACAGTCCTTACTCTCACAAGCTTACTATCGAAGTAGACAAGACAGACAAAGGGGAAGTGACTAAGCCCCGAGGTCACACCGCCGGTCAGTGGCTAAAACACTCATCTTCTGATTCCCAGTCCAGATGGCTGTCCACTACTCCACACCGGTTCCTTTTGTGTGATAACTTTGCCATTAAAGAGTTGTTTGGTCCAATTGCTGTGATAGTGAATGCTGACTGAGACAGCTGCCCAAGGGACCAACAGGAAACTGCTTGGCCATGAGAGAGTATACTTAATGAAAGATGTCCTATGAAATTATAATGGAACTTTGGTGAGGTACTCCAGATTGGTCTCTTAGGGAAGGAGGCTGGTTATCAGAAAGGCTTCTTAGCCCAGCGTTCACTGTAACTTTAAATCCATGTCGTGTAGGGAGTGACACATTCACCAAAGCTGGCGTGCTAGACTGCAGCAGTGCTTCCTGGGGCATTGCGGTGTGAATACTTTATTTTGGAAATCTTTAAAAATGAATATTAGTGTGTGTAGCAAAAGAGATTAGAAAAAGCAGATAGTGGGCATACATCAAAGCCTCTGTTAAAGTATCCCTTCAGCTAGGAGGCTGGAAGGCAGGCAGTTCTTCCAAGGCTTCTCTGAGCAGAAAGGACCATTCTGGTGACAGCTAGTGGCTTAAAAACAAGCTTCATATTCTCTCGGGCACTTGAGCAAGCTGTACAGAGGCTTTAGGGCATGCATCTGGGGTGAGTCACTGTTAGATGTCATGCAGCATCATGCGTTGCATTCGCACCTACCAAAGGGGCGAGAATACCCTCTGAGTTAATCAACTGGCATTCAGGAACGAGGAAGCTGGTTTGTGTCTGCCTGCTTGCAGTAAGCCGGTTTATTTTAGTTGCTCAAAATCAGGATTTTGTATGTTGATATCAGAAAAGATGAGTCACTTTGCCTTTTAACATGCTGGGTTGAATGCACAGAACATTGAATGTAGGAAGTCTTTTAAAAGAGTGTTCATTTCCTTATGTAAAGTTTAGGAAAACAAACAGAGGACTCCTAAAATGCTATCATTTTTCTGCAGAAACACATTTCCGCTCTGGTTATCCATTGACAAATTCCTTCCTCACTTCTGAGCTACTCTAATGTGCCAGTACATCAGTGGAACGCTTCTGGGCTGTTAGTTTTTTATGTATGATGAGAGCATCAGCCAGAGTTATTGTAGCAGGGATTAAGAAAGCAAAAAACCAAGCGTTTTGGAAGGGGATATAAACCCTTGTATTTTTCAGGGAATAACAACCTCTAACTCCTGGGGTTTAGGAAGAAACATTCTCAGTGAGCAGGATTTCCAGTAACCACCCACTCCACAGTTTCTTGCACCTTCCTTGGAAACAGGTGATATTGGTCATTGAGAGAGAGATGCTGTGTCTAGTCCAGTGTCACTGGTCTGAGTCAAACAAAACCTTCTGATTTCAAAATCTGTCAACAAACGCAACCACCACAGCAGGTGGATTTCTTGCCAGGACTGCAGTTTGCCCGGTACGTGCAAGCTGTCTGAGAACAAGCTTCCTTTGTGAGGGCAGGGCAGACGTGGTGGCAAAGGGTATATTGAAAAGTGATGTTTTTCTGTGGCTTCCTTCGCTCCCAGTGGCAATGACTTTAACTGGTATTAGCATTAAAGCTGCTTAATAGAGTCCAGCCAGTGTTGAGGAGCTGAGTGGTAGGTATGTGTGGAACTTTACACAAATGATCTCTTCATAGAGACTTTGCCACATTTACAGGAAAAGACCAAAGCAGTCTTTGCAAAATTCTACTCACCCAAAGTGAGTTATTTTATTGTGGTTGAGTGAATCAGATACCATTACTATTCTTTTTTTCATTGTCATTGTTCATGGTTAAGTGAGAGGGAAAATATTTTTGTGTCTGGGCTGGTGTGTTTTTTGTGGCAGCTTTGCAAGGCTTGGGGGAAAGAAGATGAATAAAGACTCTCAGGCTCCTGAAAATCCCAGCCTAATCAGAACGACTATGGTTTTAGTTGTGTATTATTTAGAACAGTATCTTAATGGATCCTTTCAGCGCTTTCCTTCAATAGTCTTGTAACTTTAATGAGGACAACAGGTCTACCCACTAGGCTGGTGCGTCAAGGGTATTCTATCGCCTTATGGAACTCTCACACAGTTTTTAAGCAAACGAATTCCATTTCATATGAAAGAGTACAGTAGCCAAATAACCACCAAGTGCTCCGGACTCCTCCACAAAGCAAGCTGCTCTGGCCATATGTAGCCCATGAGTTGAGTTGGACATCTGTTATAATAACTTCTCTTCCCATTTGACTCTTCTCTGAATCTTTAACAGGAAGTGGGACTATTCTAGCACCCCACCTTTTTACCCAAGAGCTAGATTTGTTCATCAAAAGCTCCTGCTCCAGTTGGGACAGAGTAGCGTTTACAGGGAGGATCACAGTAACAGGAATTTAACCTGTTAGTATAGGAGAGTGTAAGACGCTGGCTGGCTTCCTCACCAGCCTGAGGAATTATCACCCACACCAAGCTAGTCTTCAGTTCTTGGTTCTGTGCTCCACTTATTGTCCAAATGGCCACAGACTCTCAAAAAGCAAACAAAACTCCCAGCTGGGTCTGTCTACCTAGCTGTGAGGCCCAGGGCTTACCACCTGGAGTCTTCCTCCCTCAGGGACTGCTGCGGAAGTCTGTCCCTTCCTGCAGTCCCCCCTCAAGGGAGCCGCTTGCTAGCCTTTATAGTCACCGTCTCCCTTCACAGCAGAGTCTGATAATTGACCAAGCCAGGCTGGCCCGTAAAGGGGCGATTCCGCCCTTTTACAGAGAGAATAAAAGGGGTTAAAAATTGGGTGACTGTATACCCAAGTGCACATGTTGTACTAACAGAGAGCGGTGTTCCATGCACAACACTGTAGCTTTCAGGTCCTTTTACAGACTTGGCCTATGACATCGAAGGTCAAAATATTAACCTGTTTGACCCCTTTATCTTTCGCAAGGGCCAAGGAGAGATGATGCTGTTTGCAGACTGCCTAAGCTAGAATGTGCCATTCATACTTTCCTTTTATTTAAAAAAAGGAGGAAAAAACCCTTAAACTATTGCTTACCAGAAACTTAATGTCTGGAACCAATTCTTGTGGGCAGCACACACACTGTTCCGAGCCGCCTACATCAATTAGAAAATGGAAGGGCCAAATTACTAAAGGTTTATGCAACCAGAGATTGATTAGTCATGAATTAAAAAAGGGAGAGAGGTCAGTTACGGAGCTTTGTATCTCCAGCTCTACATTCTGTCTGAGGCGGGTGCTCTTGGTACTGACGCTTCTGTTGCAGAATCATAATCCCACAAAGCAGTGAATTCAGAATTAAAAGTTTAGCTAGAAATTGTACTGAGTCTTCCTGATGTCCTGATCCTTGCCTCAAATCCATCCAGTTACTCCTGCAATTCAAAGTATCTCAGCCATCTGCCCCTAGGGTTTTTGTGCTTTTCTTCTCATCAATTTCAGGGAAGATGTTTAGGAGCAGTGATGAAGGCAAGGAGCAGAGTCATGGATGTGAAAGGGCGGGGGTGGGTATTTTGTACATAGTGTTAATTCTAACATATGAACCCACTGTGTTTTCACATGGACACTGTCCATTCTGTAGGAGCACCATGATTTATTCATGCAAGAAAAGTTATTTCAAGACTGCTATTCTCCAAAGTAATTAACAAATGAGCAGTAAAACTCAGTGAGCTAGTTGAGTTACCCTTCGAATTTCTTCCTTTTGTGCGTGTCTTGTAGAGAGCTACCGAAAGAAATTTCTCTTTCCATAAGAGTTGACATTCACTTCCTGTAGGGGATGCTGTTCTTTTGGCCTGCCTAGAGAAATTAGTTACACCCGAAACAAACAGCTAGATTCTCTCCAGTGATCCAGACAGTTTGATGGCCCAGGAAAGTTTGCCAAAAGTTAGGGTGATTCCTGATTGGGTTACTGTAGTTGCAATTTACAAAATTCAATAACTGGATTTACTTGGTTATAGACGTCCTTCAAAGTATTCACTTATAATCTCATCTTGTCTATTAACCCATTACTCTGAGTGGTTTGAGACAGGCACTTTAATAAAAATTGAGAATCTTAAAGACAAGTGAAATCCCAGAATCACTCTGGTTTACCTTTTATAGGCGGATGGATAAATGCCGTCCATTCCTTCTGGGTAACTTTTCACAGCATTGCATAAAGCTTAGCTGTAAACGGAAACTGCTCTTTAATAGGAGTCATGGGCACTAAAATCTCGAACTCTGAGAAAATGAGCTCACTGGTGCTATTTTAAATGTAATTATATATATAAATAAAATGTGGTTGCCCCTTGGCTGCAGTGTTGCAAACTAGAGAATATATTTTTAAATTTTATAAGTTTCCTTTCCAGTGTTCTGGTGACCTGATTGGCTGCGTCTGTGAAGAAGCTCCTTTATGATTGGTATTGGCTTTAGCGGTGCCTTACCCTGGGGATTTCCCTTTTGCTCTTGGAGTTTTTTGGTGGTGAAATGGTTTACCGACCGACACCTTATCAATGAGAACGAACTTCCTCTGATGTTGCAAAACAGCACCCTTCGTGAGCAATCTGCAAAGCTTTTGTGTAAAGAGCTTGCGTTTCTGTGCACAGGGATTTTGTAGGCTTCGTTCCCTACAGCACCAGCAAATCTACAGTAGTTTGAAAAATTGCATACAGCGTGTGTGATTGAGACAGACATGTAACTTCAGGCCTGTCCTGTAATGAAATATTGTATTGGAACAGGATGTGTTGCCTGAAAGCAAATTGCCTTTGAAACACGGCTTGCTGTAATATAAAAAGAACCAAGGTTTGCCCCTCTTCCATTGACCTGGTTTTAATTGTGTATTTAAAAAAATGCACCACTGCAGGATTGGGGTGTTAGAATCAGTGCTGTAACTAAAAAACCATGCCCATATTGCACAGACAAGGCTTTGGTCAAAATATCTGGATGCCTAAAGTTAGGCTTCTAATGTCATATTTCAGGGCCTAAATAAAAATGGCCAGATTTTTTTCCCAAGTTGCAGCTGCTCCCACTGACTCACTGGGGTTTTTGGGCGCTCAGTGCTTCTGAAAATTGGGCCATTTAGATTTAGTCTCCTAACTTGATATTGAAGACCCTAATTTTAAGCACCTAGCTTTGAAAATTTCGGCCTGTATTTTTAGCCTGTGTAGTGCTGCTAGTGATATCTGCAACCCACTTAAATGTTGCCCTTATGCTTTATTTTGTCAGTATAAACTTTAATTTTAAAAAAGTGCAGCCTTCTTATACAATTGTGGTGAGAGGATGTATTAAATTCACATGCATCTACGGCGTTCCCTTGGATGCTCACAAGCTGAGGCTGCAGTGCAGTTTCAGTTTGTAGCTATTTTCAAACATTCATAAATTTCTGAAAATTTCCCATGCTTAATGTTGGCAGGAAGGTAAAGTTATTTAGAAAGTTTGAACAAAATTCCTTTTGAGCAGTTCCAATTATTAGAGTTGGGAGAGAGGTTTTTAAAAGATTGATGCTGTGCATAAGCAGTGAAAATGTGAAATACAGAGGAACTCGGTTTGGGTTTCAAAAATATTTCTGGGTTTGAAAAATATTGTTTGACTCCTAATGTGTGCTCCCTGTTGAACCCCTTCCATCTCCTTGCAAATCCTGTACCATCAGGATGATAGACTAGATGATAATTAATAATACCTAGTTCTTTTCAGCCATAGATCTCCATGCTTTACAAAAGAGATCAGTACCATTATCCCTATTTTGCAATTGCGGAAACTGAAGCAGGGAGAGAGAGAAATGACTTGTCTGAGATCTCTTGGCAGGCCAGTGGCAGAGCCAGGAATTGAATCCAGGTCTTCCAAATCCCAGTCCAGTACTCTGCCCGATCGGCCATGTTGCCTTGTGGCTTCATTTCAACTTAAATGGTTTGCTGAAGAAGGGCTTAAGGGGGAGAGCTCTGGTTTGAAATCTGCATTACTGGATGATGTCCCTCTTGCTGCCTCACTACCCAGTTACCATCATCATCAAACTAATCCTCTTGGGGCCAGGATCGTCCCGGCACGTAGAGCATGGGGTAGGGTGATTTATATAGCACCGCAGAACTGTGCAGCGCTTCACAGGCCTGTAAGAGGCGAGAGGTCAGATTCTGTTCTCCCTTGTTGGTTACAAATCTAGGTGGACCCACTGACTTCAGGGGAGTTCATTCTCTGAGGGAGTGTGAATTTATACCAGGGTCTGAGAGACTTACTTAGAGGGCGGAGAGGATTGAAAAACTTCATAAGAAGGATAGGAATTGATCAGAAGAAATACTTTACACTTGTAGAGAGCCCAAACATGGTGTCATGTTGAGGTGGGAGAGGAGTAAGATGCGACTGCTTCACAGCAAAAAAAAAAAAAAAAAAAAAAACCACCACCAATGTAAGCAGCAGCAGTTACCAAATTTCCTTAGTGCTGGGGTTTCCCCACTCCCCACCCATCCTTTAAGGGAGGTGGCCCGTCTATTCTCTCTCCTGCACGTTCCCTGCAGCTTCACTTGAGAGCAATAGATCTGAGATCAGGCCGAAATAAACGACATAACCGTACTTTGCTTTTTCCCCCAGAGGTTTAATTTCGCTTTCCTCCCACATGCTCCCCGAAACGTTTTCACTGGTTGCCCTCGTGTTTCCTAAATCCTTGGGAGTGAGGCAGGCAGCACCATAAATGGCTACTAAACCAAGTAGTTAAGGACTGATCTTAGAGCTATTTCATAACGTGGACCACTTCCACAGGTGGATAGATTCTCCTGTGGACACCTCCCTGTCTAGTCCTGAGTCCACGCTTTCCACACAGCAGCTGTAGTGCTTGGTGATATGAAAGAAGGATACAAAGACAGTAGTAAGAGAGCCAGGTGAAAATACATATGTGTTAATGTAATAGACAAACCTGCTTTACTATGTTTTTTTCCCCACATGTTCCATCTCTGCTGTTTATTGCCTCTCTCAGTGAATTATATACAAGCTCCTCTTTGTCTCTCTTTACAGTTTGGGTCTGTCCTCAGGTTTGATCATGGTTGAATTTACACCAAAGAAATGCATGAAGCAGCTGACCAGAGAGTTGCTGGGGTTTTTTTATGTTCAGATTAGTTGTTCAACAAAGCCTCTGGAAATCCTGAGTGTCCTGCTAATAAAACTAACAAGCATTCAGGCTTGAAGGCTGGCAGATGCTTCATTGTTCTTACTGAAGGCGCTGCTCAGACCCCCTGGAAATGCTCTGCTGATCACAATATGAGAGCTGTAGGTCTGAGAAGTAAGTGTAGGTCAGCTTGTAATGAGTGACCAAAGAAAAAAGACGTGAGACCAAGAATGGCACGCTTTGTCAATCTCCTCGCACTGATGTGTTTCCTACAGTGTGCTGGATGTGGAAATACTGATACTAACATTGTGGCAGGTTTTAGTCCTACTGAAGTCAAAGGCACAGCTCTTTAGACCTGTGAGAGAGAGACTGGGTTGGTTGGTTTGCTTGTCAGCCTCTTTTAGAAACAGGAAAATGATGTCTGACTGTTGTAAATGGGCCAGTTGTCTTTTGATTTTTGCAGAACAACCACCTGGAAATTTTGAAGGACTCAACTCTTATCGCTTCCCTTCGAAAGTGTTGTCAGGTTTTTTGTGCTTCAAAATTCTACATAGCATTTGAGTTACAGAGATGTGATAGGGACAGAGTTGTGAAGGACTTTGATGTGTCTCAGTGATTCTAGATCAAATTGGCTCAGTTTACAAGTGAAGAAGGGCTCTGAGAGCCAGGCTGTGTTCTTTCAGGCTCATGTGCTGCTAATAATAAAGATTCTGCAGCTGGATCTTAGTTAATAACCTTTCTGGTGAAGCAGGACCCAGAAAATAATCCCACTCCCTCTCAAAAGCTGTGTTAAATCTGCAGGAATAAAAAGCAACAAAACTTCCCCATTTGACTCTGAATGCACAAAAGGATCAGATGTGGTAAGAAATGAGGTGCTTTTTTTCAGTCACTTTTTCACCATAATTACTCTTTAGGGCCACAGTCCCACAAGTTTCAGAGGGGCCGCCATGTTGGTCTGAATCAGCAAAAACAACGAGGCGTCCTTGTGGCACCTTAGAGACTAATACATTTATTTGGGTATAAGCTTTCGTGGGCTAGAACCCACTTCATCAGATGCATGAAGTGGAAAATACAGGAGGCAGGTATAAATACACACCCCTGAAAAGATGGGAGTTGCCTTACCAAGTGGGGGGCCAGTGCTAACGAGGCCAATTCAATCAGGGTGGATGCGGCCCACGAGTGACTCAGCCTGGGAGTGCTGAGGCGTATAATAATTTTTTGGCTGTGTCTAGTACAGGGCAGATATATCCATGCTGTGTTCTAAGGGCCCAATCCTGTCTCTTGTAGGGTCTGGCTCTGAACAGTGTCCCTTAATACATGTGTTCATGGATTATATTTCATAATAGGACCTGTTTTGTTTTTTTTTCTGTGTACATTTTATTGATACAATGGTTCAATTTCCCTCCGTTTTAAGGAAGCAACTGCTATATAATACCAGTGTCAAAGAAATGCTGCATCGTTATTTCGGTGTGGAACGGAGGGAACAGCTCACCATTAGAAACAGGCATAGCAGAATTTTGCTTCAACAATAGCTTACTGTGGTGGTGGTATTATTTCCTCCTGAGAACACTAAGGAAAAATGCATAGAAAGCAGCAAACCAAGCACGTGCTTGGGGTGGCACATTTCAAGGGACGGTATTCCGGCCACCCTTTTCGCTTGGTCAGTTGCACTCTCGGAGCTTGGGGTGGCAAAAAGCCTAGAGCAAGCCCTGTCTCTGAGCACGAAACCCCTGCAATCCCATCCTGGCTGTGCCCCTGATTTTGCTAGGCAGCCTAGAACAAGTCACTGAACGTGTGTGCTTCTGTTTTCCTCTCTTGTTCAATGGTTGTGATGCCCCCAGCACAGGGCAGTTAGGAGATTTAATTACCAATTGTACCCAGCTTTGAAGATTTAAAATGCTTTATAAGGCACAGTTAGTATTAGTGACTACAAATGTTTGAAAGGCACCAGAATGCGCAGCTTTTAGCTAACTAGAGTGAACCGCTCGCTGAAGAACTTTTTTTCTCTCCTTATGGCCACCTCTTATGTTCTGATCATAAACTAGGCAGTTAATACAGCTCCTTGTATCTTTTACATATAACCAGTTGAGTGGTCTGCCATCAAAAAAACTATTTTTTTGAAACCTTGTAATAGGCCTGATTCTTCTTTCTCACTTGTTTGCCACCAGTGTAACTCCACTGACTTCAGTAGTTACTCCTGTTTTACACGGGTATAAGTGAGAGCAGAATCCGGGTCAGTAACTGAAAATGGATAGGTTGCATTAATGTATGGTTTGGGGGCAGGGACTTCCTGTAGCTTGCACTGCAGAAGAAATGTGTTCATGCAAATTGAGGAAGCAGTTTGCTATATAAAAGTGTCTCTCTCCCCTTCATCAGATCTTTTCCGAGCCAGCCCAGGAAGGGCTGAACTGACTGAGACAATTACTGTATTAAAAGAAGGGCAGAGGCAGAGCTGCTTGTGAAATTAATGATGCAATCAAGGGAGAGACTGAAAGTTTCAGTTTTCAGAAAGTCCTTCTGTTCCTGGCCTGTCCCAGCGAACCCGATTGGCACCCAAATGATAAAGTAAGCAGGGTCTCCATTAAACTAAACCTGGTTTGGGGAGGAATGACTTGAGCACTTCATTTTTCTGCAGGAAGAGGAACAAAAGAAAGCAAAAGAAGAAGAAGAGCAGAGGGAGCATGAAGAGTACCTCAAGCTGAAGGAGAGTTTTGTAGTTGAAGAGGAGGGTGTTGAAGAAGCAATGACCGAGGAAGAGGTATGTTGTGCTGTCACTGGAGCCAGAACTTCTGACTTCCCACCCAGCTTCCTGAGACTGAATAGATTCAGCTGTTTAAATTGTCCTGATTACGTTTTATCCCCTTATTGTTGTAAAAATCAAAAAACCGATCCAAACCATTCTGAATTGAGTCCTGGGTGAGTTACTTGGGTGGTGTGTGCTGAGTGCATGCAAGGAATTTTTTTTTGCCTTTAAATGACAGATCTGGTATATAGTAAATGTGAACCTAGAGCATTTACTGGAGAACATTAGAATGTTTTGTACCAACCTTTAGATTTAGAGAGAAATGCGAAGGGGCAAATTCAGCTCACGTGGAAAGGAGTGCAAACCCCCAATGGGGTTCCACCTGCTTACAGCATGACTGAATTAGCCTAGGAGTTCTGTAATCCAAATGCCTTCCTAGGGTTAGAAACGCTGCGGTACAAGTGAAGAAAGGGCTGCTAGAAGGGCAGATAACAGTGGAAGAGCGCAATTCCGAAGGCAGGGTTTGATTCCAAAATAGCTGCCAAGTATGTTTTAAATCCAGCTTCAATATCTAAGGGGTTTAATTATCACTAAATCAGGGGAATGAAACTGAACTAAAGCTGATTTTAAAAGTAATTTATTAAATGAAGCATTACAATGCCCATATCTCTGGTGTTTCTGGTTGTGTGTTGTTAGAACTGTACACTCTGCGATGGAAGAGACTTGCTAATTCCTTACCCTCTGCATAGGACTGCGGCACTCTATTGTGGCTGCATACAAGCATGTCTTTTGGATGCTGCTGATAAAATGTGGTATTTCACATCATGGTACATGACTTTTTTTTTTTTTTTTTTTTAATGCTGCCACTGTGGAAGGCAAGATTCTCGAGACGAGATTCATAACCCATTAGAGGCTAAATGGTTTGCTTTGTTTTAATTTTAAGTGCTGTGAAATAATGAAGGGAATGGAGACCTCATGCTCCAAACGTTTGCAGCTGAATGCATTTGATTTTAGCATAACATTTTTTTAAGTGTCAAAAATTCTTACACTGCTGCGACCCCAGTTTGTTCAGTAAGGTGGCATCAGTGTAAATCAGATAGGTAGTGGTGATTCCACCCCACCCCACCCCACCCCCTGTCCAGCCACCCACTCTAAACCAAAGGAGCATTCATCATGGCTCTAAATTAGGACCAATGTAAGTCATGCCACGTTAGTGATGGTGGAATAGATCTTCAGAGGTACAAAGGGCAGTTTGGTGCCAAGCTCCTACTGAAAGTTAGTTTGACTAGGGTGGCTAACTTCTATCAGTTCCTTTATAAATCTACCCTTACTGTGCCATTGGCATTTCTGAACGTTTGTGTAGCAGTGTCTTACAGCAGCAAAATGTGGCTAAAACAGACTCTTTCCATCTGTTTCAGTTACATGCAGTGTTAAGCCGCTGTGCCAGCTATACCACAGGTGCTCTTGGGAGATCAGTCACAGCTAAGACAAAATTGTCACATGATCAGCTCCCTGTAAACAGGAGTATATAACGTGGTCACATTAATTTGTTTGGGGGGAGGCAAAGGAATCTGGGGTGTATAAGATCCTAGACCAGGATGGTTATTGTATGTAAATGGGAGCGGAAAGGGGCTTTACTTGCTTAAGATGGGGGCTGGGGCCTTGTTCTCAACTTAATGTGTTTTTTTTATAAAGTACATATTTCAAATGCCTGTTAAACAAAGACATTCCAAGATACGCAGTTATACAGGGCTGCTGTCAGCGCTAACATGGCTGGAAGGCTGTTGGCTTTCTGCCTTGTGCTTTATGAAGCATCCAGTATCCTGCTACAGTCTAGGGTGACCAGACAGCAAGTGTGAAAAATCGGGATGGGGGGGGGGGATAGGAGCCTATATAAGAAAAAGACCCCAAAATCGGGACTGTCCCTATAAAATCGGGACATCTGGTCACCCTACGGCAGTCACATGCTCTCAGCGGTTATTGGTTACTCGTCAATTATTGGTTACCAGCATCCTCAAGCTTGAGTGTCTAGAATTAGGCACCTAAATCTGTAGCTGGGCAACTAATATAAATGACTTAATTTCCAGAGACTCTGAGCACCAGCATCTTCCATTCACTTGAATGCAAATTTTGGTTGCGCAGCGCCTTCGATGATCAGGCAGCTTTTATTTAGATGCCTAACAGTGGATTTGGATGCCTAATTTTGGGCATCCAAGTTTAAAAGAAATTGGCTCCACTTTCTCTTGTGCGATGACGACTCCAGGCTAAATTCTGCCCTTGGATGCATCTGAGCGGCCTCCCATTGATATCACTCCACACCCCACCTTTCCCACATGCAGAGGGCACGGTTTGGTCCTCGATATTGGTAACTGACTAGAAGGTGTAGAAAGTAACTTGGTCTAAACGTGAATGCAACACACTACCTCTGGCATAGACCTAAAGAAGATAGAAATTGGATATTTCCGCTCTAGTTGGACAGGTATAAAATATATACTTAATTTAAATACGGACACCTTGAGCCTTGTTTTGATTTTGGATAAATCCATGCAAATTCGTAGATATTAACTCCAGATTTACACTGGTGCAACAAATGAGAATCTGTCCCTCATACAGCGCCTTATACGATTAAGTCTATTTTATAACCCTTGTTTTTCCATCAATTTGCAGACACATTTGATTTGATTTCTATTCATTTGAATTAATAACTGTTTTCCTTACTGTATCCAGTCCCATAGCTTTCTAACGGAATTTATCAACTACATTAAGGTAAGCTACCATTCCGCTTTCTTTATATCCAGTGTGTGTTCCTTTTATTTATTATTTTTATTATGAAAACGTTTATTGGCAGGGAACTTTATAAAGAAGGGAACCCTTTTGTTAATATCTAGGTGGATATTTAATAAAACAAGTATTCAAGCATTACATGGACCTGAACTACAATGTATGTTTTGCTCTTGCAGCTCACAAATGTGTGAATAGTTGCTGGAGTGGTTCCTCCTCCTTTTATCTCGTGGCCATATTTTGGCACTTATATGTCTATGGCTGTTGTACCCCAGTCACTGAAGTCAACACGTGCCCCCAGGAGTTGAATTGGTACCTTGGATACTTAAAGTAAAACCCTGGAAATGTTTACATAGAATTTTACTCTCCTGTTTGCTTTGGGATAGTGTTCTAGATATTCCAGTTCAAGCAGATCACTTTAGGAACATGTTATTTCCTTTTAGAAGTTATCAATAACTGAGCATTTCATTCCACCTTTAAAAGACCCTCACAGTGTAATCTGGGCTTGGCAGCAATGACGTCTGTCTGCCCTGCAGTTGGAGGTGTAACTGGAGCACAAGTGCACGCACCACAGTAGCCTTGATCTAGGTAGCTCAAAGACCAGTAGCAATGAAGTCACAGCAGCAGGGGCTAGCTGCCGAGTAAGTACCCAGCACGGGCTTGTACAGCTCACTGCTCTTTGCACTCGTGCTCGCTAGATCAGAGCGAGCTCGGGTGCTGAATTGTACCTCTGACTGCAGTGTAGACACGCCCATAGTCCTTGTAGTAAAATTTCCGAGTCTTGACTAGAAAAGTTACTATATTTTTTAAAAAAAAATTTACCTAGCCAGTTTCTTGGTGCCCAGTCCTGTGAGGTGGTGATTCCCCTCAACTCACATAGAGGTCAGTGGTAGTTGAGGACACTCCATGCCATGCAAGATTTGGCCCTGAGTTTGCGAATGTTGAAGGCACAGTAATTATTATTTTTTATTTAATTCACTGGTTCCATTGCAGTTTAGTTCCCCTCCCCCCACCGCTGAATGAGAGTGAGGATTGCTGAATTTGTGTGGTATCTGTTGTACCACGTGCATTTTTTGATCCTCTTGAAACACAAGCACAATAAAGGTCACATAAACCTCTCACTTGATTTCCTCTCTAACTTCTCTACCCTTGAGATGCGTGGCCGTGTCTTAACCTTTAGAGAGGTGTTGTTGTAGAAAAGATCACTCATCAGGGTGTCTTAGGCTTCCTTTTAATAGCCTTGGGGAGCTTCATTTTTAAAGTTTGGGGTATTTGTGGTGGTTCGCACTCTCCAGTTAAAACAGAAGCCTCAACTTACATTTTGACTGCCATATACATTGTCTGTCTGAAACTGGAGAAGCAATAACAATGTGTGACTCTGAGACCTGAAAGCTAAGACAGCTTGACTCATGTGAAACCATAAGCTCAGCAAGTGGGACATAAGCGTATGCAAAAGGCCCTGCTTCAGAAAAACATCCCAATTCAGGAAGGCACTTCAGCACATACGTTGCTGAATAGGGATGGATGGCAGAATTGGGAGCATTATTTTCTTTAACATTTTTAACTTTCTCTCTAGCTTGAAAACATATTTGGTTTAGAGAAGACAAGGGCAGCATACAATCCCTCCTAGCTGGATATGTTGTTGCTTTTTCAGAAGGAATGACTTCTCTGCTGAAACAGTGCTAATCCGGCAGCGTCAGTCTGAAAGCATCTGTCACGTGGTCTTAAAGAGCAGCCGATGCCTCAAAAAAAAAGAATTGTAATTTAACCTTTCTGTTGAGGAAACTGTTCTGACTGTGTCAGTTTTTGAGTGGAGGCAGCTTGCTTCCTATTTTATTCCTAGGTACATTTTACATGAAATGTAGACTCTCTTTGGTTTGTTTTTTGGGGTTGGAATTTTCTGATTAAGACTGGATTTACAAAGGACCCAAAGGGAGTGAGGCACCCAGATCCCACTGAAATTAGATGGAGATTGAGTGCCTCATTCCCTCAGGCTCCTTTGAAAATCCCTTGGTTATTAAATTCATCTGCAGCTCCTAAACTCCCAGGCCTCTGTGATCTTGCGAGTGTGCGTGTGAACTCTGTGCCAAAAGCGTTTCCATTCCCCAGCAACCGATTGTGTCGTTACAAACTGGGGGCTCTGGCTTTTGAAAGAGATGCAGTGGAGCAACAGAAAAGCCGCTGGGTTTGGACATGGTGCCAGAGCTGTGTAGGCCACTTCACAAAAAGGATGACTCTGTGGGCCCAATCGGTACTTTACAAATTAATTGGTGGTTGTTTGAAAGCTGCAGGGAGGCTCGGGATCATGGGAAGTAGTCCCGCCGGAGAAGGATGAGTGGGCAAAGTGCTGGTGAAGCAGCCCAAAATGCAAAAAGAAACATACAGATGCACCTCAGACTGTGCCTCAGCCCATTAAATCATTTCCACTTGGACTCCTCATTTCAAACCTCTGAGCAGCTTCAGGTGGCTGCCAGTTTGTTTTTAAAAAGAACCTGTTGCAAAAATACCAAAAGGGGCTAGGGGTTAAATCCCAAGTGCACGTAGACGCTCTCTCGGAAGTAAGGTCAAAATCCTGCTCCCCTTATTCACATGAATCCTCCCCTTGATTACAGTGGGATTCATTGTGTAAATAACCAGAGCAGGACTTGACCCTAAATTACAGTTTCTGGCCCCAGTTCAGCAAAGTACTTAAGCACATGCCGGCCTATTGAAATTAATGGAACTTCAGCGTGTGTTTTTGGAAGTTAAGCACATGCTTAAGTGCTCTGCCATGAATCAGGCCTCAAGCTTCGGTGACACTATTTCTGCAAAAGAGAGCCTTGATTTCCTAGAATACCAGCCATGATAAGCAATTCACCTGGAAAGCTTCCAGTAAACTCTTTCAGTAGTTCGGGGATGACTGTTTTTAAGGGAAGATTTAAATCCTCTCTTCTCATTTCATAAAGGGGTGGGAGTTTGTTTGTTTGTTTTTTGTTTTGGTTTTTTTTGGTTGGTTGGTTGTTTGTTTGTTTTTTTGCCCCCTATCCTTTAAAATGAAGATGTGATGATCCATAGCAGTTCCCAGCTCTGAGAACTGAATTCCATGGACTGGTTTCAGTTCTGTATCTTCAGTCCATGGTAGTCAGTTCTCTAGCTTGGCTGTGTCTAACTTCACAACTAGTAAGTCGGTGGTTTTTTTTTTTTGTGTGTGTTTGTTTGTTTGTTTGTTTTTTTCCCTTAATGAGAGAGGGCATGACTGTGTACAACCTCTTTATTTCCCAGATGTCCATTCAGGTTAGAGTTTGCTGTGTCCTTAAATCAGTCAAAACATAAACGTTCTCATTCTGAAACGGTTCTGTCCAATTCGAACGTAATACTTGCATCTGGACTTGTAAAGCTCCCCAAGATATTGTCGTCCCACCATACTGGAAGGAATAGTGGCCTGGAACTAAAAGAGAATAATACTTAGCACCTCTATAGCCCTTTATATTTTGAGCTCCTCACAAGCATTAATGCATCTTTACAGTGCATTTAGATAAATGAGATATTAACCCATTTTACTGATGGGGAAACCACAGCATGGAGTGGTTGAGTTCCCGTTTCACCAGGGCAATGTACGACTCCAGTCTTCTTCTGTGTAAGTCCCTCTGATTACATCAGTGTAAGACTAGAGTAAAGCAGTGGTGAATCAGATACTAAATGACTTGGCTAAAGTCACCCAGGGAATCCATGCCAAAGCCAATTAGAAAATTCAAGAGTTCTTTGCTCCCAGTTCTGTTCTTAGTCCATATCACACTGCTCCTCTGACAGAGCACTAGGAGTACATCTCTAACTATGAGAAACTAGATAAGGGATTAACTTGCTAAAGAAGCTCATTAAGGCAACAACATTTGTGTTAGAGGGGGGAAAAAGCAGACAAACCACCCAAGAGCTTAATACACCAGGAGGTCTGGCCCAGTTCTCTTTTTTTTTTTTTTTTAAACGTAATTTGCAACATCCCAAACTAAAGTGCAAAGGAATAGCTTTGTGCAAATTGAAAGCTTAACTTAATCCTGGCGGGGAGAGATACAGGTTGCAGGAAGAACAGTCAGGCCCTTTTATGAATATCTGCACGTCAATAGTCCAAAATGTTTCTGCTTATCTTGCCTCTCTAAAATATGAGATTGGTCAGAACAGATCTCTAGAAACACATACAGTGCTTCATCCGCAGGTGGAAAAGAGCCTCTAATTTCTCTGTAAGCAAAACTGATTTAAATAAATGATTCAACTCAGTTGTTTCCCAAGCAGGAGAGTTTGCTAGGAATTGTGAACTTGAATTCTAGTTTCTCTCCCACTAGATGCATCGTGCGTATTTCTGTGGCCAAACAGATAAAAATCTAGTCCCCATTCTCATCAGCTGCTTATAACTCTTCTTTGTTTCCGTAGAATGCAAAGGTGGTTCTTCTGGAAGACCTGGCTTCCCATTTGGGGTTAAGAACCCAGGTAAGCATTACAAGCCAGACCTAATACACCAATACTAATAATGGGAGTGTTGGTAAATTGGGTAATTTCCATGTGAATCTTGGTGGTCCTACTGAAAATACTTGGGTTTCGACTGAAGTTCAACAGAAGGGCCACCCTAAAGGAATTCATTGGAAGAGCCATCCAGCCAATAACTTCATCAGCCAATGAGTCCTTGCCATGAAGGAGCATGCTCAGAATGTCTTGTACCCCAGCACTTCTTGTCGGCCGCTGGAGCTGTAATCCCAGCCTTTCCTTGTATCCAGCACACGCTTGCGTGCTCTCTCCTGATTTACCAGTTTGGGTTATTTGGGGCTACAGAGTCACCTAAAATATAGCTACGAGCATGGTCATTGTTGGATAGGGTGGAAGCTGCCCAGACGAGTGGGGAAAATTGCCACATTAGCCATACTGTTTCATGTACAGTAAGAGAACAGATGTTAATTTTTTTGTCCCTAGACTTTCCTCCCACACTGCCCCCTTCCCCAATTTATAGCCTGCTAAATTATTTTTAAATGGTTAAATGTTTTTAGGATGTGTTTTCTTATTAAAAACAAGCAACCTCACCCCTGCAAAAACTATAAAGAACCTTCCAAGAGAAATCTTGACCTTACATTGTACCTTTTGGCCTCTGTCCTCCGTTTCTCTTTCTTCTCCCCCCACTCCCCTCCCGGTCTACAGTTCTCTCTTCCTGTTCTGCCTTAGCTCTGTCTGCAGTTTGGGGCGGGGCCATGTATTTGATTCGATTCTGACACGCCTAGCGCGTCAGCTGCTCTATAAATAATCAAAGCCCATCTGGTCACATTGAGTCCTAGTGTAACCTTGGAGTTACCCCACGGATAAATTCGGCATGTTACCTTTTCGGCCAGTGGAGAACACAACAGACTTTAAGCAGAACAAATACATTTTCATTACTGTATTTGGGCCAGATCCTCAGCTGGTGTACATTGGCATAGTTGCATGGTCTGGCCCTTTTGTTTCTGTACACACACACCCTTCTTTGTCAATGCTTGAGAGGTGTCTATGCAATCCCCGTCCATTAAATATGTAAATCATACCTCTCACATTCAGATAAGTTTGCAAGAACAGCCTCTTGTGGGGAGGGAGCTATTTGCATACACCGGATTACAGAGGCTGACCGCATCCTGGCTAAAACAAAACCTTGTCCCGATAACAGGCTTATCGCTTGCATTTGTGTAGAAATGCTGATATGCATGTTTCACCTGAATATTCTGCACTCGAGAATAAGACATGAAGCACAATCTCTCTGATATGCCTGGAAATGTGAGATCTCTCTCCTTTTAACTGGTTCTTTTTCCCACCCCTCCAACAGGATGCAATTGGTAGAGTACAAGACCTGATGGCAGATGGCACTCTAACAGGTGACAGTGGAAACATTACGGGTTTCTGTTGAGTTGTTTAGTGTGTGAATAGATGATGCAGAAAATGCATCGAACCCCTCAGCCAAGTAGTAGGAAAATGCTTCTATTTAGTTTATCCTGTAATCACCAAGGACTCCTACTTGACTTGATCAGTAGATATGTTAATTACCCTAATTTCAGCTTTGAAACTTGGGTGGTTTAAAATGGACTGCCATCCTGGAGAGGTGCTCTAGCATTTTTGTACCTGATGGTTGTGGCGGTACAGAATCAAAGTAACGCACCTTCACCCACTGAAGCACTTGATCTGCATACAGGCATTGCTAGGCTGCACAGATATGAATTTCACTCTCTGAGAGCTACATTATTTTTGCAATGAGAAAAGTCTCATTGTGGGGGTTTTCGGGTAGTTTGCAAACCTGTTTTTAAAAAACATAAAACCTAGAGCCTAGAAAAGGGACTGTCCCAGGGCACTAGACCTTGGGGTGCATCCAGGCTATCCCAGTGCTCTTGTTACAGCTCTGAAGGCCTTTAAAACTGGGAGTAGCAGTTATGGATCACATGCCTGCTCTTAGTCATGTGCCCTACAGGAAATTACATATGTGGCTTCCTGCCTCTTGGGCAGGGGAAGCAGACAGGAGAGATGGGGGTCAGGGAAGGACGTGGGTGGGGGCTTTCCACACCTGTCAGTAGGAGGTGAAGAGGGAAACGGCAGCAGAGAGCAGGAGCTGGCTTGGGGAAAGCCTCCCCAGGGGGGCTGGGAAGTGGTGGAGACAAGGACTAGACAAAACCGTTAGGGTTGCTTTGACTCTCTTTCTTTCTTTTTTGTTTCTAAGTTAAGAAAGAAAAACCCGAAGTGCCAAATAACCAAAACAAACCAAAAAAAGCCCTGGAACTGTGCATCTGTTTAGATTAGGATTTCCCTTTCCTCAGCTGGTAGAGGAGCCTACGCACTCGACTGAGACACTGCCAGCCTGAAATCTAATCCACTTGTAAAAATTAAGTTCAAATAGCTTCTAATTCTACAAGTGTCCATTAGGAATTCGGCCAGTGTTTGGCCTCAATCCATATGTTTAAGTCGGTGCCCCCTGCATAGATACAATCATGGTAATAGCAAGTGTTGTTCATTCCAGTCATCATTTGACGGGTAGGGAAAGGTACTGCCTATGTTCAAGGGAGCTAAATTATCTGAAGGACTGAAGAGGGTTTGCTAAAGGAGGCTCGATAACACAGGGGTTAGAGCACTTGCCTTTTAGTGCTGGCAACTTGGGCTACAGTTGTTAATGTGTTACTGTCTTATGACAGGTTTCGGAGTAGCCGCCGTGTTAGTCTGTATTCGCAAAAAGAAAAGGAGTACTTGTGGCACCTTAGAGACTTACCAATTTATTTGAGCATAAGCTTTTGTGAGCTGCAGCTCAATGCATCCGATGAAGTGAGCTGTAGCTCACGAAAGCTTATGCTCAAATAAATTGGTTAGTCTCTAAGGTGCCACAAGTCCTCCTTTTCTTTTTGTCTTATTACAATAAATGCTAGCAGTACACCCCTTTGATTTTATTATGTGGTGTTCTACTGCCCCTCAGCCCAAGAGAGACTATTTTCCTGCAAGCCCCGGTGATAGGCCAGGACCCCGATGTGCTAGGCGCTGTACAAACAGAGAACAAAATGATGATCCCTGCCGCAAAGAGTTAACAATCAAAGTATAAAACAAGACAACAGGTAGATACAGGCAGATAAGGGGTACAGGGAAAAAAGGAGACAGTATTGATCAGATTGACAGGCTGTGGTCTCTGCACACCAGCAGCCTAAGTTCTTTGTAGGCATTGCAGCAAAGGAGTGTTTTAAGGAGGATAATGAAGTAGACTGGAGTCCCATTGCACTAGGCACTATACAAATACCATGGAAGAAACACGCCCTGGCCCCAAACCCTAGCAATTTAAATAGACGAGACAGACCAAGTATGAGGGGAAGGCACAGAAGTGTGTTTCCCAAGGTCACCAGCAGACCAATGGCAGAGTTAGGAATAGAAGAACCCAAGTCTCCTTGTTCCTAGGCCAGTGCCCCATCTGCTGGATCACAGCACCTTGCTAAATCTGGAATTTAGTTTGTGCTCTGTAAATGTAGTCCCTGAATTAACTAAAGGTGTGGGGTCATTAATGTCTATTGGGGAAATGTAGTTAGCTTTGAAGTATTGACTCCAGGTCACGTTTGTCTTCTAGGTGTGATTGATGACCGAGGAAAGTTCATCTATATCACTCCAGAGGAGATGACAGCAGTGGCTCAGTTTATCAAACAGAGAGGACGAGTCTCCATTGCAGAACTGGCCCAAGCAAGCAATTCCCTCATCAACCTCCAACCTGAGAGCAGAGCTGTCACTCAGAGCACGGCATGATAATTCATTTCACAGTGTGGGAAGATACTGCAGTAGAGTAAATTAATAACACGCAGGTCATTAAAAGTATCCCTGTCTATTCATAACCGTGAAAAAGAGATGTGGTGGTTACTTTTAAACATGAACTGCAAGACATTATCCAATGGTTTGCTTCTCAATTAGAGTAGATAATCAGAATAAAATGGAGCCACATCCTCCCCCCGCCCCTCCCCCAGAAGACACTAAAAAAGAATCCAGGGCTAAACTACACTCTCTCTCTTGTGCATCTGTGGCTCCGTGATTTCAGTGACTTCCCTGTGCGCGCATTAGAGGGTGGAATTTAGCCCCAAGTGCACATAAAAGCACAGCCAAAATTTTCAGTTTACTCTGAAAGCTCAGAGCCCTGTGTTGCTGTGAGATGGACGAGCATGCTGGGTAATTGTATGCACCCTACCAATCAGACCATTTTGCTTCCAAATCCCGCGTCCATGTCACATTACAGTTGCTTTTGAAGCTGCAGTTGGTGTTACCCAGGCCAGCTATGCAGCTGTACCGTGTTATACTCCTAGTTTTAAGGTCGTCTTCTGGGCGTGCTGGCTACAGGCTGAAACAGTAGATCTATGCAGATGACATTTGCAGATTTTACTGTATTATCTAGAATTGTTGTAGAAGATAAAAAGAAAACTATATTAGATGTTTCTCTCTGTTCTGGTTGTAATGATAACTCTTTATATAGTATTTCACAGGTTCAAAGAACTTCAAACATTCTCTCGCGTAAAAGCGTTTGCCAAGGAAATTCCTCTGTTTTCTTGTTTATGTAATGCCAAAAGTGTGGCAAGCAGCCAAAGTGCACTCTTGTTGTGTCTGCAGCCAGAAAGAGAGAGAAACATAGAGCACAACGAACATCCCCAGCTTACTGTACAGATCAGTCCTAATTATGGTCACCCTTGTGTACCCTGTTATATACTGACGTGCCTTCCATGCGAATGCACATGCCAAGCCAGTGAGACTGCACGTTTCAGACCTGTAACTACTAAAAGGTGTGGGTGTTCTGGATTGTTTTAAAAAATAACAACACAAGGGGGAGACTAACTTCCAGGACTTTCGAAGTGCAATTACTACAACCAAGAGAATATTTCTGAGAGACTGTTGTGTCATTGTAGCTTTAAATGTTTGATTGGGAGGCAGGGGGATTTATTGCCTATATGAGAATTATTTGCTATATAGTCCGATGGGTGCTTTGCTAATTATCTTTCTGCTATAAATACATTGTCCTTGTGAATCTGACATACAGCACTTAGGCACTGGGTTTTGTCCTTACAAAACTTATTTTTACATGAAAAGTCCAGGTAGAACTGAGCTGAATGGAAATCTTGCTGTTCTGATTCACTGTAAATGTGATGATGTAGCAATAATACGCAAAGGAAATGTTTCTGTTAACAGCGTCATTCCTGCTAAACCTACCCGCTCTGGGGGGCAACGTTCAGCTGTAACGCTGCCTCGTGTACCTGATGTAAATGCTGACCCGTTTCACCACTCCGCAGAGGCAATCAGTCACCACCAGATCCATTGGCTGATTTAAGGCGCTTCAAAGTGTCTGCATTATTCAGAGTCGGGTTGGGGTTTATGCTGCTGCTATCTCTTTTTTGTTTTGTCCTGTCCTGATATGGACTGTTTTCCTAGTAAAATAAATACAGTGGGGAGAATTGCAGACTTTTGAGCACATGTGAGTTGTGTTGTTTTTTTTTTTTTAAACAACTTGTGAGTTGATTTTTAAAGTTTAGAGAGTAAGTAACAGAGATCAGGTCAGATTTTAATACAGCAAAGTAACGCCGTTGAATCCAGTAGTGCGTTGAAGTGTACATGCAGTTACTCAGGACGTAACAAATCAAAATCATGTCCATTGTTCAGTGCAAGCTTCCTTCTGCAGCTCCCCCTGCGTCACTTGTCTAATGGAAAGAGGCCTTTCTTGCATTGAATGACTTTGGAGCCAGTTAGTGGTTTTGTGAGGTGCACCAACTTCAAAAACCTTCACAAATATTACATAATGAATCTCTTAGGTCACTCATATGTTTGGTTTTGTAGTTTCCTTGCACATCTTTACCCAGAGGGAAATGCGCTGGAGGAGTGTGTTTCAGCAGCTGAGAAAGCTATGTCAGTGTGGCACTTCTAGCACACCACGGTCAGCAGGAGCAAATGTCTAAGATCTTGTCTATTCAAATGCTAAAATTTCTTCCGAGAAGAGCGGATCTAAGAGCCGAGAGGTTATTTGTTTAGGATGAAATGCATTGCACCACGGAGAGACCAGGCAAGGTTCTCTGTGCCAGTTAACCCTCTCTTTAACCTCTTAATGTGGGGCTTAAATGGTGCCTGGTCTTGCTGCTTGAACTTTGCTCTTCACTGTTTCCTAACAGATTGAACAAGCGTGTGGTTGGTCCGAGTATTGTGTTCTCGGCTGTGATGCATGCCACAGGGCCGGGAGCTTCAAACGCCTCTGAGGAGCCATTTTTTCAGAGCCACTAAATTCACTGCAGTGGCTTTGTTCCAGAGATAGTTTTCACTACTTGCATGGCCAGTGGATATCATTGCCACTGAATGCAGACAAGGGTGTATACAGAGCATAAACAAGTTTGGCCCTGAAGTAATGAAGGAGTTTAAAAGTCTATCTGTTATAAATTATACGTATTTGATCTAACACCACCCCGGTTACAGCCTTGCTCAGACTAGGATCTGACTGCCTATATACCCTTTACAAGTGGGTTTAGTTTTGGATTGTAGCATAATTAGCTTTGTCAGCTGAAATAGGTGTGTTGATGACCTACTGACCTAGTTTGCAGGGCTGCCAATCTTAGCCAAGACCTGGGGTGAGTCTGTGCAGTCTCTCCACTGAGGCCATGCCTGGGGTCCAAGTTCTGTCCTGCGCGCCACAGACTACTTACAGAGTGAGAGCAAAAAAACAAAAATGTTCTGTGCCCAGAACACCCCACCCCAGAGGGATTTAGGAGGAAAGAGGGTCTTGGGGTTGAGGTGCTGCACTATGACTCAGGAGGCCTGGGTTCGATTCCTAGCTCCCAGACTTTTTGAGTGCCTCTTTCATCTGTGTGCCTCAGTTTCCTCCCATCCATAGGCTATTATGGCTCTTCGGGAGCTTGTTTAGAGATTGGGAGGCAATCCTGGCAGGTTTGGTACTAAGGAGCTCCGGAGGAGTCTCTCATTCATAATTTCCCCTCTCCAGGGAGAGGGGGAGGCCCTCGGTCAGGGATTCTGGTGGCTCCATCCAGAGGGGACGAAGGGGTGTCTGGGGATGGTGCAAGCCTGGGGTAACTGAGGGGCTGTGAGGAGTGCCCAGGAACCCTGCTACAGCTGCACTCCTATTACCTCCCATTTAAATAAAACTGTGATGGAAATTCACAGGTAAGAATCTTTGTTACCATGGAGTGGAGGCTGAAGGCTCCCAGCAGTGGCCGGCATGCCTTGTGCCCTTTAAACTCTTGTATACTAAATTAGCAACCCTGGAAAACCAGGAAATCAATCAAGGTGACACTTCCCCCACAAACCTGCATGTAGCTGTAACTCTACTCCTGATGCAATGCCAAAGAGGAACTGTGAACATCGCAGTAGCTCACTCCCCCTAATAAAAACTGCCATTTTCTCTGTCTCCACTGCAATTCTAGGCCAGGATTTCCGTTCAGTATTCCAAGGGACAGGCCGTGCACCACCGTTACTTTGGGGGTACTTAACGCTGGCTGGCAGTGATTACTCTGAATACAAATGTTTAAGGAAGGGGTAAGGTTCTGGGGTCTCTCGATCTTTTCCCTCAAGCATCCCTCCGAAAGGGGCAGAGTTAAGGTTGCATGGCTGGATTGTGTGGGAAGTGTCTCCTTAACTGCATTTCCTGATTTTGCAGCGTTTGAGTTCTGAGGATTCAATTCTCACCGTCTGGAAGGTGCTCAAGTCACAGAGGGTGCGCCACGTTACCAAAGTCTGTCATGTCTGAGTCATAAATACTGTACAGCTCTTCAGGGCAGTGCCTTTCTCTTCTCTTTCTCTCCGGGTTTGTGTGGCGCCTGGCAACAATGGGACCCCAAGCCTGATGAGATCTTGGCAGTGCTCCTGTAATAATGACCAGTGTCACCTGCTGGACTGGCATTGGCTGGTGAAAGATACAAGGCTTGGCCGGTAATGGGTAGCATGTGATACCAGCCTGCCATGAGGTGCACGAGGTCTGGCTGGGGTAGGGCTGGCAGGGCTGTTTTTGTGGAAGGAAGTGGGAAGGATTTGGAATGGGGAATAGAGTGAGAGGGACTTATCCCCATTCCCCCCACCCCACCCCTTTCTCTCTATCTTTCTTCCACTAAATCCACTCTCCACTTCTCCCCAAATCATTCATTTCCTCCCTCTCTAGGCTCTCCCTGTTTTCCCCCCACCCCCGAGCTATTTTCCCTCCTTTTTCTTCTCCATTCTATAATACAAAGGGGGGAAAGAGATGGAGGGAGAGGCGACCCCCACCCCAGCAATACCCAATGTATTTTGCATGAATTAGAATACAAGGTGATGGGGTGGGGGCTTCCAGCATCTCCCCCTTGGTGTGGGTGGGGATCCCAATGGTTTGTGGCGTGCATGACCGCTCATGACCACTGGTCAGAGCCCCTGTGCCATCAATAAACTGCCTTATCTCCATTGTATGCAAAGATTCCAGATCTACTGTTCTTGGGCCCATTTTACAGGTGGAGAATCTGAGGGACAAAGGTTTGTCAGAGCAAAGTCCATAACAGAGATAGGAACAAGTGCCTGGTATCCTTGCCCGTCCTTTCGTCTAATCCTGCCTCCCTGGGAATTCTCCCTCCTAATATCCTTGAGCCGGCCCTACTCCTTCCTGGACATTGCCCTAATTCCACAGGGTAATCTGGGTTTCCCCTTGTCCTCCAATGCAGTTTGGAGGATGGTCAGTGAGCCCAGAAATAAGGTGAGGGTTGGGGATGTGCATGCCCCAGTGTGGGCCTGAATAGGTCGGCCAGCACAGGTACTTCTACACTGAAAGGAAAGGTGTGGGGGGCGGGGGGGCAACTGGCAGCAAGTCTCAGAGACGGGTCAACTGTCTTGAGCTCACACTGCATGGCTAAAAATAGCAGTCTGGATGTTCCTGCTTGGGCTGAGCCCAGACCCCGACCCCCACTGGCTTTCAGAGCCTAGGCTCCAGCCTGAGTGGGAACATCTACAGTGCCACTGTTAGCCCCATAGCTAGGGTTAGCACTTGGCCAGCATTTGAGCAGCCTGGCTGGGGGTTTTTTTTATGGATTTGCCAGTTGCCAGAAAAATAATTTAATCTGCCAGGTTTGGGGGCTATCGAATGTTAAAAGTTTCAGTGTCCAGCTAAAGAAGCTGCAGTGTTCCCACTTCCGCAGCGTCAGCGCTAACCGATCAAAACTGGTGAAAATACGGCAGCTGTCTGCCCGTCAACACACAAGCGCGCCGTGTGTGTGAGAGAGAGGGTTTGAGTCACTATAAGTGGCTGTTGAAGGGGGTGTTGCAGTTGCCTTGGGGTTGGGGGTGTGGTGGGGGTTGCGGGAGGTGCTGGTTTTTTTGCATTTCAAAGGTGGTAACCCTACGCATTGCCCCAGCTCGAGTCAGTTGACCCAGGCTCTGAGACACGCTGCCAGGGGTGGTATTTGGTACAGTGTAGACATACCCCAGGAGGCCTGGCCGCCTGGCTGTGCACGTAGCTAGCCCACACTCCTAGCCCTGTTACCCTCATCCGCCCTCTTGGTTTGTGACGCCCCCATGGGGCATCTCGACTCAAACAAGACGGTATGCTCTTGGGGGGCCGGGACCGTCTTTTTCCATGTGTCTGTATGGCCCCTAGCACACGGTGGTCTCCAGCCTGGCTGGGGCACTGCTGTGGGATAATTAATAAGGAGCAGGCAGGGGCCAGGCCCGCGGGACTGGCTGGTAACAGTCGCTATAAGGACTGGGGCAGGGGGGTAGCCTCTGATTGGTGTTAGCAGGCCCAGAGGGGCGGTGCTAAAGCCACGGCAGCCTCTGCCATTGGTGGGCAGAAGGGGCGGGGCCTGCTGCGGAAGGGAGTGACACAGACGGTTGGGGGCAGAATGTAGCCAGCTTTGCTTTGTAAACCGGCCAGGGACCGGCTCCCCCTGGCGGCGGGTGGCAATGGAGGGGGGTTCGTCGGCCGTCAGCGACGACTTGGGACTGTTGGCCAGGGGCCACCTGCCAGCCCGCTCCGTCCATGAGCAGCTGTGGCAGCTGTCGATGGCCACGCAGCAGAGCCTGGCCGCAGCCGTGTGTCAGTGCCTGGGCATGGCAGGCGTGTGCATCGCCATCTCCAACCTGGCCTGGATCACGCTGGAGACCGACATGTCCTTTCATCAGCTGAGGTCAGAGTACTGGGCCGTCACCTATGTCTTTGGGGTGCCGGTCCACCTCCAGTCCCGGCAGTGGCTGAATGAAACTCAGTACACAGGTGAGGCGGCCCTAGGGAGGCGGGATCGGGGTGCACAGGTGGGAAGAGGGATAAGGGGTCGGGGGTTTAAAGGGTAAGAGGTAGGCAACCCTGGGGAGAAGGAAAAAAGAGAGGCCTGGTGGCTGGGCGGGGGAGGGGTCTGGCACGGAGGATCATACGCCGGGGGGGGGAGACACCCTATTTGGTGATCCCAGGAGTAGGCTGGATTTCACAGTTGGGAGGGGGAGGGGCAGTGGGGGAGCTTGCCTGCCTCCAGTGAGTTGTTCGGGGGTGCAGAGGGGTGAACCGTCGTCTTTGAAAGGGGGAAGGGTGGTCTGGGCAGGGCTCTCTTGGGTGAGTTCGTTCAGGGATGGTCTCTGTCCTTTCAGCTGGTCCTTTCCAGAAGGTGCAGGGTACTTGAACTCTTGTGAGATGGCTGCCCTGTTATAGGGGTAGAGTGTTTGCCAGACTGGATCCATCCCATAGGGTGCCCAAGGCATCAGGAGAATAAGTAACAGCCAATATGGATTTGCCAAGAACAGACCATGCCACACCAATCTCATTTCTTTCCTTGACAGGGTACCTGGCCTACAGGGGAAAGGCTTTTGATACAACCCAGCATTTTCATAAGCAAAGTAGGGAAATAGGCTCTAGATGAAATTACTATAAGTTGGGTGCACAACTGGTTAAAAGACCATATTCAGAATATGAATGGTTTACTGTGAAACTGAGAGGGGACATCACGTAGGGGTCTGTGGCGGGCCGACAACTCACCAGCACGGCGCCTCCTGCTGGTTTGTCCAGGGAATTAGCTCTTTCCAGCCCTGGAGCGCCCTTTGCCGGCTGATGTCTCGCCTGCCGCTGGCCCCCATGTCCCTCCTGGTGCCCTTTACCCAGGGGTTCTGCCCACCGCAGCAACCCCCAATCTGGGTCTCCCCACTCAGGGGAACCCCCAACCCCCATCCCCACCTCCCCTCGATGGCTACTGCCAGCCACCATCTAGCCCCTGCTCACTGGGGCAGACTGCAGTCTGTCAAGACCGCTCATCATTGGCAAGGGTTTGGACCTGCTGCCTCTGCCTATCGTGAGCTGCCCCTCTGCAGCCCCAATACCCTTTGTGAGCCCTTAACTCAGCCTGCAGCCTGGGGCTTTGCTAGGCTGGAGCTCCCTAGCTCCCTCTGCCCTTCCCCAGCATTGCTCCACCCTAGGTACCCTCCTCAGCTTCCCAGGCAGCCAGGTCCTTTCCTCTAGAGCCAGAGAGAGACTGTCTGAGTCCTTCTGGCCTGCTGCCCTCTTACAAGGGCCAGCTGGGCCCTGATTGCCCTGGCTACAGCTGTGGCTGCTTTCCCCATCAGCCCAGCTTTTCTCTGCCACAGCCCTTTCCAGGGCTGCTTTAACCCCTTCGGGGCCGGAGCGGGGTGACCACCCTGCTACAGGGTCCTATGGGAGCCTGTCCAGGGTCCAGTACTCGTCAATATTTTCACAAACAACTTGGATGGTAGAGTGGAGAATATGGTCATAAAAACTGCAGATGACCCCACGCTGGCAAGCAGTTTGGAGGACAGGATTAGAATTCAGAATGATCTTGATAAATTGGAGAATTCGTCTGAAATCAGTAAGATGAAATTCAATAAAAACAAATGCAAAATACTACACTTAGGAAGGAAAAAGCAAATGCACAAATACAAAGTGGGGAATAAGTATCTTGGAAGCAGCATTGCAGAAAAGTATCTGAGTGCTTACAGTGGATCACAAATTGAATATGAGCCAACAGTGTATTGCTGTTGTGAAGAAGGCAAATGTCATTCTGGGATATATTAACAGGACCGTGTATGTAAGATAGGGGAGGTAATTGTTCTGCTCTATCCTGCACTGGTGAGGCCTCATCTGGAGGACTGTGAACAAATTGGTGAGATTTCAGAGGAGAGCAACAAAAATAAGAGATTTCGAAGCCTATGAGGAATGACTGAAAGAACGGGGCAGGTTTAGTTTAGTGTACGGAAGAGAAGGTGTCGCGGAAGATGAAAACAGTCTTCAAATATGTGAAAGGTAGTTTAAAAAAAGGACTGTGATCAACTGTTCTCCATGTCCACTGAGGGTAGGACCATAAGCAATTGACTTAGTTTGCAGAAAGGGATATTTAGGTTAGATATTAGGAAAAACTTTCAACTATTAGGATCAGTAAGCACTGGAACAGGATGCTGCTGACTGTGGATCTGAAATCCTGGTGACTGGAGGTTTTTAAGAACAGGTTAGACAAACACTTGTCAGGGATGGTCTTGATATATTTAATCTTCCTTCAGCAGGATTAAATACTCTCTTCTGTGCTGAAAAGGCCTCAAATGCCCATTATCTTTGAAAACTCTTGGCGATTGGGGGAGGTCCTAGGCAATTGGAAAAAGGCAAATATAGTACTCATCTTTAAAAAAGGAAAGAAGGAGAATCCGGGGAACTACAGACCAGTCAGCCTCACCTCTGTCCCTGAAAAAATCATGGTGCAGGTCCTCAAGGAATCCATTTTGAAGCACTTGGAGGAGAGGAAGGTGATCAGGAACAGTCAACATGGATTCACCAAGGGCAAGTCATGCAAGATCAACCTGATTGCCTTCTATGATGAGATAACAGGTTCTGTGGATATGGGGAAAGTAGTGGACGTGATATACTTTGACTTTAGCAAAGCTTTTTGTAACACTGACAGACCCCAGTCATCATCGGGAGGGATCAAACCTGGGACCTCTGGAGCTTAGTGCATGAGCCTCAAGCCATATAGCTATTAGCTAAGACTGTAGAGCAGACTCATTAATCATTCTCTCTCTATGTGGTCTTGGTGCCATTAGATGGGACAGAGCACCACACCCAGGAGGTGTATGGGTTACTTTTTGATACGGTCTCCCACAGTATTCTTGCCAGCAAGTTAAAGAAATATGGATTGGGTGAACGGACTATAAGGTGGATAGAAAGCTAGCTAGATCGTTGGGCTCAATGGGTAGTGATCAATGGCTCGATGTCTAGCTGGCAGCCTGTATCAAGCAGAGTGTCCCAGGGGTCGGTCCTGGAGCCGGTTTTGTTCAACATCTTCATTAATGATCTGGATGATGGGATGGATTGCACCCTCAGTAAGTTTGCGGATAACACTAAGCTGGGGGGGAGAGGTAGATACGCTGGAGGGTAGGGATAGGGTCCAGAGTGACCTAGATAAATTGGAGGATTGGGCCAAAAGAAATCTGATGAGGTTCAACAAGGACAAGTGCAGAGTCCTGCACTAAGGACAGAAGAATCCCATGCACTGCTACAGGCTGGGGACCAACTGGCTAAGCGGCAGTTCCCCAGAAAAGGACCTGGGGATTACAGTGGACGAGAAGCTGGATGAGAGTCAACAGTGTGCCCATGTTGCCAAGAAGGCTAACAGCATATTGGGCTGCATTAGCAGGAGTGTTGCCAGCAGACTGAGGAAAGTGATTATTCCCATCTGTTCGGCACTGGTGAGGCTATATCTGGAGTACTGCATCCAGTTTTGGGCCCCCCACTACAGAAAGGATGTGGACAAATTGGAGAGAGTCCAGTGGAGGGCAATGAAAATTATTAGGGGGCTGGG
This sequence comes from Natator depressus, assembly GCF_965152275.1. NCBI lineage: Eukaryota > Metazoa > Chordata > Testudines > Cheloniidae > Natator > Natator depressus. Next base: position 133,765,058 of record NC_134237.1, on the reverse strand, counting down.
ATACATGATTTTATGAGGAGAGGGAACTGGGTTTATTTAGTCTTCAGAAAATAAGAGTGAGGGGGGGATTTAATAGCAGCCTTCAACTACCTGAAGGGGGGTTCCAAAGAGGATGGAGCTCGGCTGTTCTCAGTGGTGGCAGATGACAGAACAAGGAGCAATGGTCTCAAGTTACAGTGGAGGAGGTCTAGGTTGGATATTAGGAAAAACTATTTCACTAGGAGGGTGGTGAAGCACTGGAATGGGTTACCGAGGGAGGTGGTAGAATCTGTATCCTTAGAGGTTTTTAAGGCCCTGCTTGACACAGCCCTGGCTGGGATGATTTAGTTGGGGTTGATCCTGCTTTGAGCAGGGGGTTGGACTAGATGACCTCCTGAGGTCTCTTCCAACCCTAATCTTCTGTGAGTCTATGAATGGAGTACTGTGAGCAGTTCTGCACACCACATTTCAGGAAAGATATGGAGAAATTGGAGAAAGTCTCGAGGAAAACAACAAAAAGGATGAACGGTCTAGAAAACATGACCTCTGAGGAAAGATTGAAAAAATTGAGATTGTTTAGTCTGGAGAAGAGAAGGCTGAGGAGGGACATACCAGTTCTCCAGAGAGTTTCCTAGTAAGGTCAGGAAGCTGAATGTGCAATTTATTAAATGGGACTTTAGTTTGTCACCAGGAAGATTTTTTTTTTTTAAACAAAATACTCACCCATGTTGTTAATGACTGCACCAGTAGGCTGTGAGGCCTCTGCTGAGACACTGAAGGCCTCTTTGTCACATTAGCATGCTTTTCTAGACTGATCCTAGACAAGATATAAAGATGACAGACAACCAAAGCATAAACTGGTTAAAAATAATTTCTATAGAAAGTCTCCACAGCAACATTATTTGTGGCTGATGTACCTACTGAGACCCAAAAGTTCCTTCCAATGTCTATTGTGTCTAGTCCCATGTGGAGAAACATACCTGGAAAGTAGCCGTGAATATTAAACATCTGCTGGCCGCACTAAATGGCTAGCCAATATTCAGGGTTCTGAGGGTTGTTTCTGTAGGAGGAGAAATTGATAATAGATAATTTATTTGATGCAGACCTGTTCATTTACAAAGAATGTGCAGCAAAGTTGTGTTTCAATGAACGCAGCAGGAATCAAACACAGGAGCCTGTTTCTTTGCTCACAATTCCAAGCTTCTCTCAAGCCAGCACTTAGCCCAAAAGCTATCTCAGCTTTTTGTCAGGGTCATGCTGAAGAAACTGGAGAAATGGTCTGAAGTAATTAGGATGAAATTCAATAAGGACAAATGCAAAGTACTCCACATAGGAAGGAACAATCAGTTCCACCATACAAAGTGGAAAATGACTGCCTAGGAAGGGGTACTCTGGAAAGGGATCTGGGGGTCATAGTGGATCACAAGCTAAATACGAGTCAACAGTGTAACACTGTTGCAAAAAAAGCAAACATAATTCTGGGATGTATTAGCAGGAGGGTTGTAAGCAAGACACGAGAAGTAATTCTGCTCTACACCGTGCTGATTAGGTTTCAGCTGGAGTATTGTGCTATGTTTCAGGAAAGATGTGGGCAAATTGGAGAAAGTCCAGTGAAGAGAAACAAAAATTATTAAAGGTCTAGAAAATGTGACCTGTGAGGGAAGATTAAAAAAAATGGGTTTGTTTAGTCTGGAGAAGAGAAGACGCAGGGGGGACATGTCAAGGCTGATTTCCCCACTCTAGCACTTTGAGTGCAGAAGATGGGGGCCCGCAAGGATTTTAAAAATTAATGCTGGCCATTCCAGGCTTATATTAAACTCCCAAGGTTACAGCTTTTCTCTGACCTTGGATAGGTAGATGCTGCCACCACCCAAGTGCAAAAAAACCTGTTTTAGAAACCGAGAAGGCGCACTTGGGAATTCCTTCCTGTGGGGTACCCTCAAGCCCTTTCATCCCCCCGCCAGGGAACAGCTGAGAGAGAAAAACAAAGGAAATCAGCTGTTGCCACCAGCTAATTAAACAACATGTGCACAAACCTCTTAGGACACACAACTCCAATCCTGTTCTTAAAAAAGGTTAATTTTTATTAAAAACAAAAATAAAGGAAATACATCTAAAAACTCAGACTATTGCTAGATTTTAAAAAGAACCCCTTACAAGGATTAAGTGTCAAAAAAACTTTCTTGAGGTCCAGCTTAAAGGTTACAAGCAAAACAAAAGCACCTGGGGTTAGCACAGAGGAGTCCACAAGCCATAAAGAAATAAAAGAGATAAACCTAACTGCATCTTTCTAGACATTTTCTGATCTACTTACATATCTGGGCTTTCAAATGAGTAGTTTCTCAAATGAGTGCCCCACCTCCCCTGTGAGAGTGGGCAAAGACAGGCCAGAGAGGCTGTGCAAAGTGGCAGCCAATCAGGGAGGGTCTGTTAGAGAGCCTATCAGGGTTGGGCAAGAGGTGGCCTATCAGGGCCGGGCTCAGCCCTATATAAAAGCTGCCCTTGAGAGGAGCAGGTAGTCTCTCCCAGACCTCCAGCAGGGAAGGTCAGTCTCCTGAGCAAGGAGACCAGCACCTAGGACAGCGCAGTGTTGGGCAGACTCAGGGGAGCATAGGAAAGCTCCAGCCTGTTACCTGCCAGGCTGCAGGCCCTGACCAGAAGGGCCTAGAGGGTGCAAAGGGGTCAGAGGGGAAGTGATCCAGGGAGAGCAGACAGAAGAGGGGAGAGAAGGAAGGCAGGGAAGCTGTTGCTAGAGGGTCCCTGGGTTGGGACCCAGAGTAGTGGGCTGGTCTGGGTCCCCTTCCCCCTTATCTTGTACGTGGCTGTGGGAAGTGGCCATAACGGACAGCACCAGACCCCTGAGGGAAGGGTTTAAACTTTGGGGTGTGGTTGACCACTGTGGCAGGGGTGAACCAGGAGACTTCTGTTAGTCTTCCCCCGCCCTCGCCCCCCAGAAGGGGGTGAGCATGGACTAAGGGGCACTGCCGCAGGGCAGTGTCCTGAAGAGGACACCGCCGAGCAGAGCAACGTGGGTCCAGACACTAACAGAGGGCGAGAGACTGATGGGACACCATCGGTGGAGGGCGCTCCACGTGGACTGAGCTAATTCCCGGAGTCACCAGCGGGAGGTGCCACGGTGGTGAATCCCAACCCCGTCACAGTATGATCTGATGATTTTTCATACCTGGCTCAAAGCTTCTTACAGCATTGCTGCTCTGTCTCTCCGGAGAACAACAGACAGACAAAAGGGGAGTCTTGTTTCAATTTTAAAAAGTTCTAGCCTTCCCATTGGCTCTTTTGGCCAGGTGCCCACTCACTTCCTTTTACCTATGCATGCAGTCAGACTTTTTAACCCTTTACAGGTAAAACAAGTAGAGAACAGCTACTAAAAGGGATTTTGTAGCTAACTGGCTGGCTGAGTATCCATAAAAGGTAGATACCCCCAGCCCCTTCATTTATCATAGAACATAACAGTTTTCAAGTGCATAAACGGTTGTTACAAGGAGGAGGGAGAAAAATTGTTCTTCTTAACCTCTGGAGGATAAGACAAGAAGCAATGGGCTTAAATTGCAGCAAGGGCAGTTTAGGTTGGACATTAGGAAAAACTTCCTGACTGTCAGGGTGGTTAAGTACTGGAATAAATTGCCTAGGGAGGTTGTGGAATCTCCATCATTGGAGATTTTTAAGAGCAGGTTAGACAAACACCTGTCAGGGATGGTCTAGATAATACTTAGTCCCGCCTTGAGTGCGGGGGACTGGATTAGAAGACCTCTTGAGTCCCTTCCAGTCCTTTGGTTTTATGCTACCAGTGCTTCCGTGTGTGTGTGTGTGGTGTTTTCCTTGTTGTCTTCTCTGTGCCTCTGTCTCTGTGGTGAATATCTCAGTCACACAGCTCCGCCAATCGATGCCCAAGCCCCTGTGTGTGTTATATCAGCCCCTGCGTGTCTAAAATTACCAAGTACATTTTCTCTCCTGTCTTCATAAAACGGGATCTGAATGCAAGTTTTCAGAGATGAAATCAGGACCCACTGTCTTGTAACAGTGGCTCTGACATTTTATCCCCCCCTACGTGGAGCACAGGCCAAGCTCATGTTAATATCTAGCAAGGTGTGTTGGATCACTTAAGAATGAAAACTAGGGCAGTTGTTTCAAATGTGCTACAAACCTATAGGCGTATCCTCTTTGATACGATACTCACCCACTTGTTCTCTAACAGAACAACTCTTCTATATCTTTTCTTGAATCCATATTTCCATATTGACTCTCTCTGAGTGCTGCTCTCAAATTTACAAAATCTGGTGGCCTTTTGGCTGGTCTCTATGGATACAAGTTGCAATGGATCATCTCCCATTCTCCCCAGAGAGTCCAGGGGTTTGTAATTTTATATTTCTATCCTTTTTTTTTTTTTTTAAAGGTCTGTTAAGCCCCCTTTGAAGTCTTTCCATTGACTTTAGATCAATGGAAATCTGTAGTGCGTATTCCAGGCTCTAGGGTCCCCAGCCATAAATCATAAACCCCAACGCAATTGAACTATTCACAGAGCCCCAAATTTGCCTTGCCACCACAAATCTGATTTCCCATTGACTTCTTGGCATTGCCACCGGCCAGTTGGGTGACCTTAGGCAAACAACATTGTTGCTCCCTGCCTCACTTTCCTCATTTGTAAAATGGGATGATGGTTACCCCCTTTGTAAAGTACTTTAAGGTCTGCTGCTGAGAAGCGCTATAAAAGAGCTAGGCATTATTTATTATTCAATGGGACTTAAGCATGTACTTAAGTCTTTTGCTAAAGAAGGATGGACTTGAGAACATGCTTTAAGTTCTTTGCTGAATCAGGGCCTTGGTGAGTTGTTAACCATGTAGCCTTAGTGGGCTAGAGAGTTGAAAATGCCAGAGCCAGTTTGAATAACTTGGGTTACCAGGCGTTCCATTCTGGCTTTCTTATTCCCTCTGCTCACCAGGCTGAACAGGGGTAGCACCCATGCTTATGACATCTGCTTAGATGGGATGCAACAGGAGGACTTTCACCCCCAATCCAGAGAAGGAAGAATGGGAAGGATATTCTTTCTAGCCTGGAGGGATTCTGAAGATAGAAGTGTCAGGACTCAACTCTCTCTTGTTCATATTATTATTTGTATCATGATACTGCAGAGAGGCCAAAACCCCATTGTACTGTACATATATAAAAAAAGAGAGAGCCTCTGCCCTGAAGGGCTTACAATCTAAATACAAGGCAAGAGACAGCTACAACTCAGAGAGATAATGAGTTCGTCACTGAATGTTCTAGGTGCATCCTGCCGCAGATCTACATGCTCAATATATGGTGCCGTCAGCCTGAATCTACAGGCTATAGAAGTCCATTAGTTTCAACAATGTTGATGGCCAATGGCTGCACAGCATGTGGAAAGGGCCCGGGATACAGGAAGAGTTCTCTTAACTCTTTCCAGGCACTGTTGTCTTGTACTTATTCATTCAATTTAATTTCATGTTGTCCTGTATTCATTCTGCTTTTCTTGTTTTGATTGAAGAAATTGTTCTCCTGTCTACGGATCAATGGGTCTTCACAGATTTGATGATGGGTTCTTGTTTCCTGAGTGTGTTGGCTGGCTTCATTGCTTTCTTCCTGGACTTCATAGAGATAAAGAAGCTAGGAGTGGCACGTCTAATCATTGCAACAGTCCTACATATTTTGTCAGGTAACTTTGTTAGTTGAACAGATTTTTGTAACCTACATTAAAGAGGTACTTTCAACTTAATTTAAACCACCAAATGTTCTGTCTTAAGAAAGTATCTTGGGTTTTTGTAAAACTTAATATGAATACAAGAGTTTTCCTGTTTGGGTTTTTTTTTTTTATAAAATGTTCCTTCATTTTGAATACATGTAAGTTTTCCTCAGCAGGCTTGAAATCCTAAACAGCAGCAGCATTGGGCTACTGCAGGAGAACCAGAAGGTGAAGGCAACTAGATTCAAAAGTGAAATTTACCAGCCTGGTAACACACACAGGTTGCTCACTCCTGGGCCAGTTGAGTTGTGCTAGTTCCGCTATTGTTTTGGAATGCTGCTTCTGATGGATTTCTATAAAAACATTCATATTAAAAAGTCGTCGTCCCGGGGAATCAAATGCAATAAGTAAACAGCCAGCATGAAAAGCAACTAGCTGATCACAATGGTCCCTGATGGCCTTAAAATCGATGCATCTATAAATCAGCCATTGTTCATTTTCAGTTTTAATAGCTTATGATGAAGTTTTTGTTTTGACCATGCCCTTTTAAGAAAACTGCTCTTAAGCAGAAACTGATCGCAGAATGTAGTCCTGCAACAGAAAGAAAAGAATCCTCTTGTCGCCCATGTAATTGGCACAGTATCATGGCAGGAGCTAACACAGTTGTAGAGAGACGCCTGGTACTGTGAAATCTGGAGTGTAAATAGAGGTGTGTTTTATAGAAGGCTGTGTCTCATTTCTTCAAACACCCCTAGGCAAGATGGGCTCCAGGTCATTGCAAGTGTATGAGAGAGTTCTATTAAATTAAAGCTTCCATCGATATCCTGTTAGATTCTTTAGTCGGGGGAAAAAGGGATGGTTTTGTGGTGAAGGTACTTGTTTGAGACTCAGGTGGTTGAGGTTCAGTTCCCAGGATTATTGTACAAATTTAGGCAAGTCACATAATTGCCCTTTGCTCTTCCCTACCTCACAGCAGTATTATGAGGATAAACTCATTAAAGTTTGTGACCAGAGCTGATTTAAAGAAAAAATAGAATTTCTGACCTGCAGTATGAAATGTTTTGTTTCAGGTCAGGCTGACGTAACCCTCTGTGGCTGCCCCATTGGAGTTCCAAGTTCCTCACGCCCCCATTTTCCCTTATTGGCCCTGCTCTCTGGCCTGAGGACATCTCTTATGATGCATCATGGTCTCTACCTGTGGATGAGCCACTACCGTGTATCATGGTACTCTTACAATGCACTGGGGGTCTCAGTGACAGCCAGAGATCTCAGTGCATCATGGGAAATGTAGTCCAGGCCAGGAGCTGGGCCCATAGGGGAGAATGGAGGCATTAGGGACTCAAAACTCCAACACTCATGAGGCACCGTAGTGGCTCAGGCAGACCCAGCAATTGGGACCAACACAGCTACAACACCTCATGCAGAAATTAACGTTGACTCAACCAGAAGTGAAACATTTCATTTTGACTTTCCCTGACAGACATTTTTGGTGCAATCAATCATTTCCAGCAGAAAATTTCAATTTGGATGAAATCCTATTGTCCAAATTTTTTCTATCAAACCTGTATGTGAGGCACTCTGACACTATAGAATCATAGAATATCAGGGTTGGAAGGGACCTCAGGAGGTCATCTAGTCCAACCCCCTGCTCAAAGCAGGACCAATCCCCAATCAAATCGATGGGGATCATATAAGTACCTAGACAGACAGCGATGGACACAGTTTGGTTGATGAAATAGCCACATTTGTGTTTATTATTTATTTATTTATTTATTTTATTATTAACAACAACAACAATAATAATAAATCATAGCAATGTTCTTGGGATGGTTACCTACAGAATATTTTTAAACTGGGCACCTGGAAAGCACATCCTTACATTACAGATGGCCATTGCATCAACAGCTTGCTGTCCTGTGGGCCTCATGTTGATACGTGTGCCATCCACAGCACCCAGAACAAAGAGGAAGTGGGCAGTTTTGTAGACTCCCCTGAAGCTGCATTTCTGGGTCACACTGTTGGTGAAGAAATTGATCTCGGATACAGTCTTTTCATAGGAGAGCTACTAGGCAGTGTCCCATGGCGGGGGAAGTGGCAGCCTGGCTGACCTCCGTTGTCTGGTCAATGACTCACTGAAAGGACCCAGGAGCTGTGGTCACCTTCAGCACAACACACAGGGTCCTAGTTCTGCCTGTTAATAGCTATGCGGGTGCAGGTCAGGGTTTGTTCTCTTTGTCTGTCTCTCCCACCTGTCTGTCAGGGGACTGGGTGGGGCATAACATTCTTTGCATAAAGAAGTATATGTGCCGAACTGATCAAGGTGCCTAACTCATAAATACCTTTTGAAAATCCCCTCTGCCCCCAGGTCTCAAAGACTAGATCTCTTTGTGCTGGTATTGCTCACATAAAGGGGCTACAAGGTAAAAGCCAGGAGCTGCGTTCATCTTGTCCTCTAGCATGTTTGTGCCTAATGGCTTCAGAGTGAAAATCTTTCCAGGCATTGTAAAATGTGCTAGCAAAGCGACCAGGCTCATCATGCTCTTATCCTAACCTGAAACTGGGGTAACGGGGGAGGCTCACGTCTGCAAACAGAAACAAACTGATCATACGCTTCCAGCTCCCAAATCCTCTCAGTCCTGCAGGTCCCTCGCCCCCTACAGGGTCCAGCCCAATTAAGCCTCTTCCAAAAAGGAGGACAGCTCTGTCCTCTTCAAATGGAGGATTATCACAATCCTAGCCCAACCCCACTCTCTGCTGAATTGGAGAATGGAGAGGCTACATAACCAAACAATCCTTAACCACCCGTACACTCCCTGATCTGCACTGTAGCTTGGGCTACTCCACATGTGCTGCTCTGGAGGACAGAACTGAATGAGAAGCAGGCAGTGTGAAGTTGCTTTGGGAGTTGGCACTCGGAGCCTTCAGCTACCTGAAGGGGATATTCCAAAGAGGATGGAGCTCGGCTGTTCTCAGTGGTGGCCGATGGCAGACCAAGAAACAGTGGTCTCAAGTTGCAGTGGGGGAGGTCTAGGTTGGATAGTAGGAAACGCTATTTCACTCGGAGGATGGTGAAGCACTGGAATGGGTTCCCTAGGGAGGTGGTGGAATCTCCATCCTTAAGTTTTTAAGGCCCGGCTTGACAGAGCCTTGGCTGGGATGATTTAGTTGGTGTTGGCCCTGCTTTGAGCAGGGGGTGGGACCAGATGACCTCCTGAGGTCTCTTCCAACCCTGGTCTTCTGTGAGTCTAACTCATTAGGGAGGGAGGGAGGCTGGTGAACTAGCAGCACCGCGACAGGTATCCTCGGTTGCGAATCACTGCCATAAAGTCACTGGTTTTCTTTGCTCTCTCTTCACAGCCATCCTTTGTGCATTAGTTCTGGGGTTTTGTACTTGGATCTTTACAATCATCCAGAAACCTAGCATCAAAAATTTGTTAAATAAGCACCACTATGCAACGTCCCTGGGAGAAAGTTTCTACTTAACCATCGCAGCCTTTATTTTAGAAAGCCTCGCGTCCATATTTAGCATCTGGTCAGCGATGGTCTATGGAAAAGATTTACATCCTTCTGAGATTGCTGGGGAGATCGAAAGCAACAGGTTTTGTCCAGGTGCTGTGCAGCCAGTGTAGCTCTCTTGAAGTCAATGAACAAGACCGATTTATAGCGCCCGAGGAACTTGCCCAGTGTTTCTAGAATTCTGTTGCAATGCTGTTAACAACATACATAACTTTGTCATTGGATAAGCTGCATACTTAAATATATATGGCCATTTCCATAAACTCTTTTCAAAATATAGAGAAGAAGAACTGAAGCCAGTGACTCGGCCAAAGTTTTCAATGTGTTCCTGCTTAGAACCTTGGACGTTTTGTACCTTCGGGGATTTGTTTGGAAAGAAAAATTTCGATAGATCTGACCCCTATGGTGCCACTTTTTAATAATGCTGACTCTGTTCTCTCCCTCTAGGTTTATTTGGTACAGTGTTATGGGGCTTAAAAGTGTGTTTGTACAGTAAAATGGTATGTATTCTTTGAGTCAGGGTGATGAATATATGACATGAATCTTATTATTCAATGTACAAACATGGGATTCCCGTGCATAAACCTATTAAAAGTTAGTCATTTTGTCTATTACTGTTGGTCGTTCTGCATTTCATAGTTATTCTTTGTTCATGTAACTTTAAAACTCAGCCCACGCAGTTGTACAAGGTGGGCCATACCTGCTCTCATTTTTAATATGGAGGTACAATTCTGAGCAGGAGGTGCTCCAGCTTGATTTAAGCAGCCAGACAACACTGCATCTGGACCTGGGACCTCTGTAGGCTGCATGTTTACATGTACAGATCGCATCCTGTCAGAAGATGTAGTTCTTGGTTGCAGTGCTGAGGAATAATATTCGCTCTCCGTTCTCTATAAAACTTCCAACATTTATCTTGGCTTTTACCCCTCACCTGCCCCGATGAACTTGTTTGTGTTGCCCCCGTCCACTCTGATCTGCCAATGATACCAGCCTAAAATCCTGTTTGATTTGACTCCATTGCAAAGAGAATCTTGCACTGCCCTCATAACTAGGGTGACCAGACAGCAAATGTGAAAAATCAAACGGGAGTGGGGGGTAATAGGAGCCTATATAAGAAAAAGACCCAAAAATCAGGACTGTCCCTATAAAATCGGGACATCTGGTCACCCTACTCATAACCCTCTTACCTCATTCTCTGCCATTAGTTTAGTGCATTAAGTGATCAATGTGACTAATATCTGTCACATGGTTCATTTATCCGCTTCTTCCACAAACAGTTTTCTCCATGTCACTTCCTACAGGCCTTTCCTGTGCTGATCTCCAAGGCCCTCACCCATCCTTCAAATTCCCTGGTAAGACCCAGTGTGGCACAGAAACTATCCAAAAGGAGTCATTAAACCATTCATCTACTTAAGAGCGAATATCTCCCTCTTTACTACACAGGGCTGGTTGTAGGGAAAATGGCACCTTGGGCAGATGGGGAGCCGCTCCGTGTACAGTGACCCCTCCCCCTGTGGCTGGGGAGTGATGGGGGCAGGACATGGAGGCAGGGACGGGTGAAGAGCTGCCTGCAACCAGGAGAGGTTCCCAGAGGTGGGTCTGACCCAGCCCGAGGTGGGTCTGACCCATGTAGGGGAAGAGGAAGTCCCAGCTCTCCCCTACCCAACCGGGACTAGCTGCTGGAGCCCAGCACATGGTAAGAGCCCCCAGCTGGGGTGCTCCTAGCCCTGCCCCTTGCCAGTGCTGGGCCTAGAGCTTGGAGGCTAACGGGGCCTTGGGCTTGTTGTGTGTATGGGATGGGGGAGTGACCATGGCACCCTGGGTGGCCCACCCATAAGGCTGGCCCTGTTACTACATTATCCCTTGTACTAACCCTCTCTGACCTGGGCAGCTGCAGAATCTTGATGATGATGCATCATATCTCCCTTCCCTTCTCTTCCAGCTGCTTACATCATGTCTAATTAATGGCCTGCTCCTGCAGACGCTTGCATATTGAGTAACTATTCTCCTCTGAGAAGTTCCACTGAAGTCAACAACGGGTAAAGAATATTTTTCACATGCCTAAGTGCTTGCAGGATCAGGCTCTTAGATTGTAAGTTCCTCAGGGCAGGGGCTGTCTCTCTTTATTTACTTTAGGAGGTGCCATTAGACATAATCATACATGATAATAGCACTAGAATGTCTCTTAGCTTGGAACACAAAGTTATTGTTATAGAACATTTATACTGTGGTAGCTAGAGGCCAACAGGATTGGGACCCTATTGCGTTAGGTGCTGTACAAACATATAGTCCCTGCCCCAAAGAGTTCATAATCTAAATAGATGAGACCTAGCAGGGGGAGGAGACAAAGAAGCAGGCTGGAGTGGAGGAGGCACTTAACAAATGAAGGTGGTTTTTAAGGGTGCTTGTGGGATAATATCCATTTGAATTAATAATATTCAAGAGTACACGTTGTTCAGTTTGGAATCAGGGGCTATGGGTGGAGTAAGTGGATAAAATTCTACAGTCTGCGTTATTCAGGAGGTCAAAGTAGATGACCTAATGGTCCCTTCTGGCATATCTGAAATGGGCCTGTGATGTATACGTTAAACGTCTCCAGGTGGCAGACATTTTGGACTTTTCCAAAGTACCAGGCAATCCCCCACTTGCCCAGAAGATGGCAGCGACATAGCTCCTATTCTTGCCTAGCATCTCTATGGCAACAGAGGACAAGCACCAGGGAGAAACCTGCAAGAGGGTAAATGCAAGGTTACAGAAAGATCCATTGCTTCCCAGCAAACCGCTGATTTCTCAACATGCTTTTGCTGATGGTAAAACAAACAAACTTCCCTTTTTTTTTTTTTTTTTTACTTTTAAACAAAACACGAGGCAGTGGACCTACCTCTGGGTATTTTGATGACTCTTTAATCATCCGGAGTTACTGATTCACTATTTTGGGGGTGGGAGGGGGGAGCAGGTTGAGGAAAGGATCCTCATGAGGCAGTGACCCCGATCCACGATCCTAGGTGTGTGAAGCAAAGAAAATGGGGAGAGTGCATACAACAATTCCAGCCAGTCTAATAACCAGCTGCAGGCAGTGTCTGGGGCTCCTCAACATCCACTAGCTTAGGCCATTCACGCTGCTCATAAAGAGCTGGTCGGAGGCATTTAGGAACTTGTCTTTTTTCTTTCTGCTTTCCAACATGCTACAACCCCAGATAAGCTGCTTAACACGTGTTGAATAAGCCTTCCTCAAGCTTATGGAAGGCGCAGTAGAGGGAGCTAATTAGCATGCACTAACATGCATATTAACAAAATCTAGTTTCTATATGCGAAAAATCATTATGGCTGTTTCCATAAATTTGCATGCAGAATTTTTGCAATTAGAAACCAATGTAACACTGAGTTGTCACTGGCGGTCTACTCCTTTGATATACTTTCATCCAAACTATTAACATCCGTGGGGAATTAGGCACACGTGCTTCAGAGGGTAGCCCTCTTGGGACCACATTCCAATCTGGTGTAAGTAGTTGCAACTCCATTGAAGTTGACCTGATGTGAACATGCTACTGTTTCCAACTGTCAGCTCGAGCATAACTCAAACGGTTGTCCAACGAGGGTAGTAGTAATGTTCAGAAATAGAATTTTAGTATTAATATGTTTTCTAACCACTCTGCTATATCCACATTTTACTTTTAGCGCCTTTCATCTGAAGTTCTCACAGCACTTTACAAAGCTTGATTCCTCACAACAGTCTGATGAGGTGAGCAAGTAGTGTTAACCCCCTATATAAAACATGATTGGTATTATTGACGGGTGCCAAAAGGTGACCCAGATACCCATTAAGTGACTTGCCCAAGGTCAGAGAGTGGGAATTGAGCCCTGCGGTTCTGCCTTCCTGGCCTGTTCACTAATCACGAGATCACACGTTCTCTTTTGTGATCGTGATTGTCATACACATCATGACAGCAACTGACACAGAAGCATGGGCATCTCTCACATTGTTCTAATTCCAGTGCAGCTGATGAATTGTTGGGGTTTGAAGTCCCACCTTGTGAACAGCTCCAGCAAACACATGTCCACAGAAAATGGACGTTACCTCAATGCTTTAGATGAGATATCATTTCTGTTCTTTTACTGTCTCCGATTACAATCTCCTTATTGACTGGCAGCAAGCTGGATTTTCTTTAGAAGTCTCCCGCTAAACTATAGAGGGGGGTTTCCCCCTGTTTAGCTTGACTTTAACAGCTCTGATCTTGATCCTCAGATTTCACAAGCTAAGCAGGGTGTGACTGGTGACCTTAAATGGCATCCTCCTTTTGCATGGCCCTTGGGCATTGTGCTACTGGAGATGCTGTCTTTTGGATCAAATGTAAAGGCAAGGTCCTGACCGGATGTGCTCATTAAAGGATCCTATAGCAAGGCAATGTCCTGGCCAGCTTGGGTAGCGAAAGAGCAGGGAACAGAACCAAGTCTCCTGCTTCCAAGTCTCCTGCTTCCCAGCCCCATGTGCTGATCTCCCAAGAGCATTTGCTCCTTGAGTAGGCCTCATTTTGCTGAGGGCCCTTGTCTGTAGAACTACATCCTTCAAGCAGGTCTGCCGGAGCTCATCTGATAACTTTGCAGAGATGCCGCAAGACATTTTTAGTTTTCACAGGCCCTTAATTAATATTTACTTGATTGGTCACCACCAGGCTGCAGAGTTTCCAGGCACATCAGGGACAAGGGGTTGTACGGAGTTAGCAGAGGCTCATTTATAATTCAGTTGTCTTATAAAACCCTTAGCCTGCATATCAAGATCTTGAGGCCTAACATAAACCTACAGTAAAAAATAAATAGCTCACATGGGCAAGGTGAGGATTAAGTAATGTCTGCACATTGAGATCGTTGGAGGGGAAGGTGCTGTAGGAATGAAAAGTAGTGGGCCTTTTCTACATGGGGAGGGCAGTTGGAGGCAGGGTTCTGCACTGATGTAGCTGCCTCAGTGCAAACCCCTAGGGTGAAATCCTGGTCCCATTGAAGTCCATGGCAAAACTTCTGTTGTCTTCAATTGGGCCAAGATTTCACCCCTAGGGTAGACATGCTGCACTGGTGTAACACAGGACTTGCACTGGTACAGCTACCCTGGTTTCTAACATTGTGATGGGGTCATGTGAGTGACCCCCACCCCTGGACACACTGTTCCCAGAGCATCAGGGTTCCATCCTTGGGCACCAGTTCACACCATGAGAGATCCAGAAGCAGGCCCTGCCGCAGGATGGGAGCCAATAAACCCAGCCTCTGCAGGAGCAGAGAGACTCCTAGTCACCAGCAATGCTTTTGGAGCAATCCCTGAGCCTGATTTCGCACCTCCGGCTGGAGCAGGAGCAAAGGGCCAAACACCCAAAGGGGGAGACATACCTAAAACACCTCTGAAGCTGCAGCATGAGGAGCATCGTTGACAGCTCCACTCCTCAGGTGCAGTGGGACTGTCTGTGGTGAGGGTGACACTCCTCTGTGCAGGAGACAGAGCTTTCTCAGGGGTCTGTCAGAGACTTTGGAACAACACCTCAGGAACTAATACCCAGCGCAAACCTCCCTGCCTTCCACTCCAAGTGCAAGACCCGCTTCTTCGACCTGCCTTCAGCACCATAGCCATGACATCGGGCAAGTCTCTGCCAACCCAACCCTAGTACCAGGCAAGTTTACTGGGAGCAGGGCACTGCATAACTGGTGGACCAAGAACAAGGGGCCTTTTGCAGTCGACTTTATTCACACAAAGTCCTCCTGGCTTCAGGCCCGACATCTACAGCTATACATAATAAAAATGAGGGTCATCAAATCTCAGGCTCCAAGGCATCAATACAGAGGTCAGGAGGGAATTTCCCCCATAATGCTCAAAGGGCATTGTGGGAGTACAAAGGGTGTGTCTTTCTCTGCAACATCTAGTCTTGTCCAGTGCCGGAGGCAGGATACTGGATTTGCGGTTGTGACATTACGCCCCCTATTCTTCATAGAAATATGCCAATATGAATATGGCATAACTAAGATCTATTTTATGCAAGATGGGTCAGGTGAGGTATCATTGGAAGGGTTATGATTATGATTATCCAATTTGTATGCATGTATCATTTCTGTATCTGAAGTTAGAAATATTGACTATGTAACCATTACAACTGTGTATTCACCTGGGGAACGCCCATCAGACAGTATGTAAACAGCCTGGATGGGCCATTAGGAAGGATAATAGGACTTTGAAGATACTAATCTTCCTCCTTCCTGAGAAGTTTCCTGGGATGCTGCTTTAACACTGCAGGGTCAGGTGATCCTGTCTCCTGGTACTGGACATCATTTTGGGCTTGTGGTATTTTTCCACTGGAAGGGGGTGGGGGTCAAACTGGGAAACAAAGGATTCCTGCCATATGCAAATCCTATTTAAAACTGGGGAGTGAGTTAATCTAGGCTCTTCTCCACTGCCTCCCCGCCCAAGAAGGAAGACTGCTGAAAACACCTGAAGAAACAAAGGAACTAAGTTGGGGAGGGGGGCAGGGGCTGAGCCCAGGCGAGAAAGATCAGCCTGGAGATTTAAGCTGCAAGCAGTGCAGTTTACCTTCAAGAAACTCTGCAACCTGCATAAAACAACATTTAGGGTGAGAAATTACTATCTGTAGCCAATTTCTTTAATGTAATAAGCTTAGTTTGCGTGTTTTGTTTTATTTGCTCAGTGATCTGCTTTGTTCTGTTTGCTATCTCTTATCATCACTGAAAGTTTACGTTTTGTAGTTAATAAACTTGTTTTTTGTTTATTCTAAAACCCAGTTTGTGCAATTCATAACTGGGTGGGGGGCAAAAAGTTGTTGCATATCTTCCTCCACATTGAGGGAGGGAGCGAATTTCATGAGTCTATGCTGTATAGATCTCTATACCGCTCAAGACAATATAATTTTGGGTTTACACTCCACAGGGTGTGTGCACCAGAGCTCTGGGCAATTCCCTGAGCTGAGTCTCCCCACACAGAGCTGATTGCAGACTCTGTGTGATTCTACAGCTGAGTGTGTCTCTACCTGTGTGTGTGCGTGCAGCAGGACAGGGTGAGGGAGCCCAGGCTGGTGGAGCAGGTGTGCTTAGTGGGACCCCAATGCATCAGGTGGCATCCCGGAAGGGGGGTCCAACCCATCACAGTGGTATCTATGGTTTGCTCTGGTGTGGCAAATCCAGCACTCCATGTTCCACTTTGAGAGGCACGTACACACTAAATCGGGAACAAAAGGCATGTTACATAGGATGGCCCCACCTGGGCTCCTGGGCCTTTTCTCCCAGGCAATAGTTCTCCTCTTTAAATAGAACCCCTGTGCCTTTGGTGAGTAAACAAGGGTTAGGATGCATGGCTTAGCAGTTACCACTCAAGACTAGGAGCCTGGAGACCTGTGTTCTCCTCCTGGTAATGTCCCTGAGTCACTGGTTTGTGATTAAATTGCTTAGGCCAAAATTTTCTAAAAGTGGCCTCAAGTTTTGGTTGCTGGTTGCCCATCTTTCAAAGCCCAGGGCTTAATTTTCAGAGGTACCAAATGTCACAGATCAGGCAGTTGCACCTGCATTCACCCTCTGTTGTCCTTAAAATGCACCCACCCTAGGCTTCCAGCCGTCACCTCTCGTGGGTGGAGACCTGCATCTCTCTCCATCCTGAAGGGCGGTTTTCCAGGCTGCACAGCTCCCTGCCTACACCATGATATTCCCAGCAAGCCAGCCTGCCTAAACAGGCCAGTGTCTGTGCACCAAAGGCTCTGAACAGCTGTAATTGCCAGCATTTACCAGTTACCACAGAGCTCTTTCTCAGCAAGCACATTTATTCTTAAGGTGAAAGTATTACACAGAAGATAAAAATCAATAAAAGAACCTACGTGCATGCTAGTAAGCTTACCAGAGCTCACCCCCCACCCCCAAACTGCACCCCCCCCAATGCCAATAAGGTCTCAGTCCTTCAAACCCTTCCCTAAGGATTGGGGTCCCCCTTTGGGGCAGAAGGTTCTGTTTTCTGGATCAGAAATAAGGCCCTGAGTCAGTTTAAACTCTGCCTATTTATACCAAAGTTCCATCTTTGTCTGTTGGTCTCTGGAGGACCCAGTTTGAACTAGTATATGTGAGCCTTCCAGGAGGTGGTACCTCTCAGAGGAGGGGTGAGAGGGGGAGCAGGGTTTACAACCTGGATGATTTGCCGTAATTACCACCCTCTGGTTTTAGTTCCTGGAGGAGCTGTGGTAGGTCCCCCCCACCCCCCCATGGAGTAGAACACAATCATACACAGACTGTTCATTTTAAAAAATGGACCCCAAAGATGCTACAGGGGGTTGCAATATCTGTCATAGCTCCCTCATAAAAAGTTATATACAGTCTTGGCCCACAATAAAACATGAACCTACTAGCCTAAGGTCTTTCAAGGCTAGCGCAGGAAATGGCCATCTCTGTCACACCGAGCACAAGTCAGTGGGAGCTGCGGGTGTGCAGTCCCTATGAGAATCAAGGCCTACATAGCTAAAGCTGGGCTGTGAAAAATGGAAGCATCCAAAATTGGGCCACATTGGAAAAATGTGCCCTTAGAGGCCTTGTACCTCACTTGCCCCCTCTGTGAAATGGGTCTAGCTCCTCCCGCTCAGGTAGGGAGCATGAGGCTGCAGGGTTAGCGCTGGGTAAAGCCTTTGAGCTGGTGGGCTGGGCTGGAAGCTGCTATAGAGAGGCAACATGTTACCGTATGATCACAGGGAGCAGTGGGACTTTCCCAGGAAGGCTCAGCCCAGACACTGTTTGTTCTTCTCTCCAGTAACCGAACAGGGTCTGTGTTGGGTGGAGGCAGAGGAGGGTGCTTGCATTGCACCGTCTGTGCAGCTGCACTGGCTCCTGTCACATCATCTCTTCAGGCTTCCAGGAGACGTGAGCTCACTTGCTTAGATTAGCCAAACAAAACAAGCTGTTTAAGACTATTCCCGGCTTAGCTTTGACATTTGCCAGAGGAGATTTCAGGCTCTCTGGCTGCCTTCTTCCCAGCATGGCGGGAGAAGCAAATAAGCCGAAGCCATGGCAGCCCTGTTCCTTCCCATCTCCTGCCCAAGCAATTTTGGTTTCGGGAAGAAGTCGCCCTCTGTTCTCCCCCCACCACTCGCCCCTTTGTGACACCTGAACCGCCTGCTGGTTGTCATAGTAACATTTTTGCCTGCCTCTCTGCCAGGCTCACGGGCTCGGGAATGCCATTGCTGCTGATGCTGCTGCAGCTCCTGGCAACTTTGCTACCTGCAGTTCTAAGCGTTGGATGCTGCCGTGTTTTTCCAGAGAGTCCCGATCGTAAGCATAGGCCCAGCCTGTGGTTTGGTCCCAGTTGGCGATGATTATAACCAACAGAGCGGCAAGTCAGAACAGAGTGAGTAAAACACCATCTCAACCTTGGGCACAATACCCGGGCTATTCCAGCCAAGAGTAAGCCCTGGCCCTTCCGAACCCAAACCAACTGCAGAGCTGGAAGGGGCGGAATAAATACAATCCAACTGCCCTGATTCACGTTAAGCCCAGGGGGACCCTGTGCACATCTGGGCGTGTGAAGAGGCAGCAGGAAAGCACCGAAACCAGCGCAGGTCCCAACATTTTCAGCACAAAGCTTTTACATTGGCACAAACCAAAAGTTTCAGTTGAAAATGTGGGTTTCCATAAACCAGAAAACGTGAACGGTTTATAGCTTTTAATTTTATTTTATTTTATTTTGAGAACCCCCCCAAATTTTCCATGAAAAGCTTTTGATAAAAATCCATTATTTTTTTTTTGGTCTAAATGTTTCACCAGGTGGGAGAAACATTTCCTAACCAAACCTAGAATAGATATAATTTCCAAAGCCGGGATAAACAAGCAGTACCAATAAAAGTACTGCAATCACGCACCACTCTACCACTCTCCCTCCCTCCCCATCACTGGCTGTTATACTCACATCTCAATCTCTGTTGTAAATTCTTCAGGGCAAGGCACTCGAGCCAGACCCTGGCCGGTGGCTGAGGAATATTTGACCCAGCGCGGGGTTGAGCGCGCAAAGGTGGTTTTACGTCATTTTGTCCTCTCCTGATGCTGCAGCTGATCAGAGCCTGGTTTGCGTTCAAGCCACCAGCCTGAAGGCTGCTCTAAGTTACACCCCAGGCTAGATTTTTAAAGGGAGTCAGGCACCTAAATCCACCACACAGGCCCTGCTGATATCTTCCAAGCCGCAGCTCAGGCACTGCATAAGCTTGTAGGTGCCGGACTAACCTGGGCACTTAAGTTTCCGCCAGTTGGCATTTTCAAAGCAGGCTGAGTTCTGCAGCCACCCCACAGCTAATGAACTGCTCTGAGCCCTGGCTCAAGCGGAAGCCCCCCCAGGGAAACGTCTATCTCATCAGCGGAGAAACCTGATAACTGTCAGAGCCTGCAGCAGGAGGGCCAATACAGGCCACTGATAGGGTGGAAAGGAAACATGGCTCCTGTTAAAAGACAACCGGGGGTCCAGGGAAATGTAGGGTGAGCGTGACAGAAGTACTGCGTGGGAGAGCAGCAGATAGAGAGTTTCAGCCAGACCTGGCTTAGGGGCCTATCTCCAGGAGTGGATTTGTGGCTGAGGATCCTGAGCAGGGGGAGATGCTAGATGCTAAACACCTAGTCAGTTCCTTTTCCCTACCCCTCTCCTTGGCATTGCACCCCATCTTCCTGCTCAGCTGTCTGGCTTCTGAAAATCCCTTTCATAGGTACTTAACTGGCCCCACACTCAATAGGGAACTGAGGCATCATGCCTGAACGGGACACTTGCGTCAGGCCACCTAACACATAGGTGTTGCTCCACTCAGCTCAGCAATGCCTAAATCCATGGAAAAATCTGGGCCCCAGAGCCTGGGATTTTCTGCAGGGCATAGAAGAATTAGGTGCCCAAAACGATTGCATTTCAATGGGATTTGGGAGCCTTTGAAAAGCCCAGCCACTGACAGAGGCTCCAAGGGGCTGTTCTGGCAGCTGGGCATGAGGGAGCCCTGGTCATGCCCTATGCCTCCTGCCCCCCTCCACGGAGATGCTGCAGCATCTCTATGCTACCCATGGATTCCCCCGACACAGAGGGAACCATTCAAGGGCTGCCTAAGCAGGTTTTAGGACAGCTTGATTTCAAGGCCAGAAGGGACCATCGTGATCATCTAAACAAGCCTCCTTTAGACCACCTTAGTGGAGCAAAGATACCTCAAGGCCTGTGATGGGGCTTAACCCCACCTCCTGTAAGGCCAGAGAAGGAACCTAATTAGTAATGCTCTGCACCTGGGAGGTGATTAATTGCCTCCTGACCAGAGGCGGCAGAGCTAGGCTGTATAAGGAGCCGAGGGAGCTCAGGTGGGAGGAGAGACTCAGAATGGAAGAGTTAGGGGGAGTTCTCTCTTCCTGGGATGGGCCTGGAGGGAGGGCTGGTGGTTTTGAATTGGCTGTGGCCAGGCAGCAAAGCTAACTTCTGTGGCAGGGCCTCAGGGCGGAGAGGACCCCTGAGCCAGGCCTGTGAGGACCTAGGAATGAGATAGACACTCATGAGGGAATGGAAAAGTAGTGCTTGGGCTCTCATCAAGGAAAAGCCTCCAGGGTTAGTACCCTGAGGATGGGGAGCAATTGAAGTCAAGCCCAGGAGGGGTGAAGGACCTTTTGTGTGTGAAGTCAAGCCCAGGATGGGGGGATGGACCTTTGGTTTACAGTTGAAGGTATGTGACTTTGCTAGAGGGCTCAGCTACAGAAATCCCAGTGAGAGTGTCCAGGGAAGAGACCAGCAGGGACTGGCCAGCATGGCTGAGAAAGTGGCCACCGGGAGGGGGGGTGTAAGAGGCTGCAGTACTGTGCCCAGGCAGAAGGGGATGCCCTAGAGTTAAGGATGTATCTTCAGGGGGCCCTTTGTCTCTTCACTTGTAGTATAAAGGCCCAGATTCTCAAAAGTATTAAGCTTCCACTGGCTTCAGTGAAAGTTAGGAGCTTAACTATCTGTGAGCCTCTGGGCATAGAGCCTCGCAGACGGCTGGGTGCTGTGAAAAAATAATCACAGTGGAAACACCCAATCCCTGTGCAGTGCAACTATTTATTATTAAGGCGACCAATCCGGACCCCATTGTGCTAGGGGCCCCACATGTATCTAGTGGAAAGACCGTCTCTGACGAAGTGGGAAATGAGAGACAACCTGTGGGCACAACAAACCCGGTGTACAAGGGAGGACTGACTGAGTTCTGTCTAGTGTAATAACGGCGCTCGCCGTGTTTATGCTGACACGCGAGCGCGCGGTAGTAAATATGCTAGCGGTGGCGGGTTAATGATGTCATTAATCCCTGGCTGGCCCATCTGAAGGGAGAGGTGCCTGGTCTCGTGTGGAGAGGTTTTAAAGCCTCCAGCGAGTGTGTGGAACCACATAGAGTTCACGGGCAATTGTGCATTTGTGGCGTATCAAACATTCTAGTGTTTTTAGCCCAATAAACAGACTAATCAGCGGCATGTTGGGTCTAATTATGACTTGTGACAAAATGAATCTGCTTCTCTCCCCCCACCCCCTTGGAATGATGATTTCATCCCAGGCCAGGTGCTAGTGGATAGATGCCAAGAGCGCACAGGCAAAAACAATTCGCGTTCGTTAACCCCCTTGTTGGTGGGCTCAGCTGAGAGGCAAAGGAGTGAGTGGTTCTTGGAAACTGAACCCCAGGTCAATGCTGGCACCAGTTGGCAGGGTGATGTGTCATAAGCTGGCATAGCTGATGCCCTGTGCTATACCCACCCTGTGGGTAAACAGATGGCTGCTGTCTCCTGGCTTTGTGCCCTGGCACTTTTCAGGAACCCTACACTGGAAACACAAGTAATCACCAGGTCCCTTTCCTCCATCCCTCCTGCTAATGCATGTGAGGTGGCCCCATTGGAGAAACGGGGTAAGATCATGTAACGGCACTTCCGTGAGGCCAGCTTGTAATAGACCATCCCAAGACTGAGGAATCTGGGAGCGGTGTGAGGGGAGCGGGCCAGTCTTCTTGAGCCCACAGGCCTGGTCATCCCATCAAGAGCTCTTGTGAGCTTTTAGGGCAAGAGATTCTAAAGCAGCTAGCAATCTGGGTGCTCACCCTGACACACCTTAAAGGGGCCTGGCTTTCAGAAGGTGGGTGCTCACTGCTCAATGACAATCAGGCCTGTCCACGGGTCTCAAGTTGGGCCCCCCAGAATCACGAGTGACATTTCGCAATCTTGCACGTGTTGCTCCTAGCAGATCACAAGTGATTGGGAGGGAGGTTTTGTTGCTCTGTGGGGGGGAGGGGGAAGCTGAGAAGGTTTTGTTTGTGTGCGTTTTATACACTTTTACAAGGAAAAATGATTCTTAAAGACCAACACCCGCCCTCAGCCCAAAACAGGTAGAGGTGGAATTATTAAAACTGATTTTAAAAATAGAAATTAGTCAAGGGAAGAAGGGAGGTGATGTCAAAATACAAAGCCAACACAACAGACAAGTGGTGGGGAGGAAGGGGGCGGCTATCAGCTGAAAAGGAACCAACCACCAAGGGAGAATTACCTATGGCCCAGGTCCTCCAAGGAGCCAGGCACCTAACTCACATTGATTTCAAAGGGAGTTAGGTGTATTGCTTTGAGGAGCTGGCCCTCATAAGCTCACATGCCTACCATCTCTCTGTCTGCAGTGTTGTTGTAGGCATGTTGGTTCCAGGATTTTGGAGAGACAAGGTGGGTGAGGTAACATCTTCTACTAGACCAGCTTCTCTGGGTGAGAGACACAAGCTTCCCCAGACCCGAGGAAGAGCTCTGTGTGGCTCAAAAACTTGTCCCTCTAGTCTCAGCCACAGAATTTGGTCCAGTAAAAGATGTTACCTTGCCCACTGTGTCTCTCTACCGTCTCTATGGTCACCCACCTCATATGCTGTATCCATTCCCCCTACCCTGTGTCTGCCTCTGCATTTCAATCCCTGTGTGTGGACTACTGCACCGCCGGCCCCTCGCCCTCAAGGCGTGTTGTATCCTATCATCATGCAGGATCAATGTCTTAAATTGTAAGCCCTTGGGGGAATAGACAGTGCCACGGGGCCCTGATTTGGCTTAGACTAATACAAATAACACCAGCACTGTTCCCATCCAATTCTAGCATTTTCTCACAGCTTCCCTCTTCCTCCTTTTTATAGCTGACAGCTGGGGCCTGTACCTTAAAGGATCCCCAGCTGCAGCAGCTCCCTGGCTGTTGAATTCCTAATGGTTTGGTTGCCTGCCCTAGCAGAACTGGTGAGAAAATGGCATTGTGTACTGCTCAGTTTCCTATGAGTCAGAAAAGTAGAACGTCCTGTCACAGCTGGTGCACCTCAGGGGGCTGGATCTGCCAGTTTTTCCTGTATCAACTCTCATGATGGTAGCTGAGCTCAGCATTTCTGGATGTCCTGTCTACCTCTCATAGAAACAGTGAGTAATAACCCTTAATATTTAAAGGTCCCCTTCCTTTGAGACGCTCAGAGCTTCCCACGCACTAATAGGTGACATGTCACAATGCACCTGTTAGGATATAGATATTCAGGCCTGTCTGTAAAGGTCTGTACTTTAAGAATTTAGGGGTATTCTTATCACTTCGCTAGTTCTAGAGGTATAAAAGAAAGAAAGAATCAAAATCACTGTCTGCCGGTGTAAGGGCCTTCTCTTACTGTGACAGTTTGAGGCCCTGTTCTTAGGCTAAGGCCTTTGGCTAAGCAGCAGAGGCAGCCATAAGCTAGGAAGCGACCGGTCACATCCTCACATTCCAAACTAGTCACATTGAAAGAAGGTGCTATTGGGCTGTTAGGAATACAATCCTGTCCTGATAATGCCTATCACCTCCAGAGAAAGGGAAGTGCCTAGAAAATGTAAAAGGAAACGGCATCCTGCCTGGCAAGAACTCACTTATCAATACTGGGATGTGAAATCCTCACTTCTGTATTGTTTTGTCATTATAGTTCCCACTTTGCTATTGTTTGTCTGTATAATCTCTTTCTGGTTCTGTGATTGTTCCTGTCTGCTGTATAATTAATTTTGCTGGGTGTAAACTAATTAAGGTGGTGGGATATAATTGGTTACATAATCATGTTACAATATGTTAGGATTGGTTAGTTAAATTTCAGGAAAATGATTGGTTAAGGTATAGCTAAGCAGAACTCAAGTTTTACTATATAATCTGTAGTCAATGAGGAAGTGAGTGGGCGTGGGTGGGTGTTTGTGGGGGAGATGGGAACAGGGAATGGGGGTAAGGAAATTGGAACCATGTTTTGCTAAAGGGGGAAATGGGAACAGGGAATGGGAGTAAGGAAATTGGAATAATGTTTGGCTAAGGGCAGGAATGGGAACAGGGACACAGGTGTAAGGCTCTGTGATGTCAAAGCTGGGAAGGAGGATACTAAGGAAGGAAACTGGAATCATGCTTGCTGGAAGTTCACCCCAAGAAACATCGAATTGTTTGCACCTTTGGACTTCGGGTATTGTTGCTCTGTTCATGCGAGAAGGACCAGGGAAGTGAGTGGGTGAAGTAATAAGCCCCCTAACAGCACCCAGGAGGCAGGGCTTACTAGAATTGGTGGGAAAAGAGGCTTCCCGCTGTGGACAACTTCAAGGAGCGTGAGAAAATTATTTCATTTCTATCAACATTTCTCTTAGAAAATTTAAACTTTGGGTTGGAAAATCTGAACATTTTCTGGTTTTGTCCAGAAAACTGTGCTCAACTTTTGACTAGCCTTATTTAGTCTATTGGGGAAACTGAGGCACAGAGTGGTGACATGCCTTACCTCAACGTCACACAGATCAAGGTCAGAGCCAGGATTAGACTCCACGTGTACTAATTCCCAGTGCCATATGCTAACCACTAGACTATGTTACCGCCTTGTAGTCTGACACTGAACATCTACATTTATATTGACTCTTCCTGAAAGACCTGCAGGCATGTTACAGCTCGGGGAGCAATTTTTCTGCAACCCGTTCTCTTGATGGTAATGTCTGCTGATTCCCTTCTTGTGATCCTTAAAAATCCCAGGGCACTTACTTCAAGACTAGGATCGTTGGTGTCTTCCTATCACGGACTCTGTGGGGTTGTGCAGGTATAAATGAGGGTGAAATGGGAGCTTATGCTCAGATAAATTTGTTAGTCTCTAAGGTGCCACAAGTCCTCCTTTTCTTTTTGCGGATACAGACTAACACAGCTGCTACTCTGAAATCAGTAGATATAGTCATCACTTGGCAACCCACTGAAATGCAGCTACGCTTGCAGCTCGGTATTAAGACAATGACTATAATCAAATCTTAAGCTTCAGAGCTTCAGTCTGCAGGGGTCAGGAAGGAATATGTCTGTGCAAGCACAGGTTCCAGGAAGCAGCAGCACACACTGGTCTGTGTAGCAAACCTCCCAATGGCTTGCTCTAACTCATCATCTTGGCATGTGTTGGCTCTGATTGGCCTGTTGCATTTCTCAAGTACTCTGTGTTTTCTTAGTGGGGCTGGGTGGCCCAGGGCACTGAGCTAGTACTCAGGTGATCTGGGTTCTGTTCCCAGCTGTGTGACCTTTGGCAATCACTTCCTCTCTTTCGTCTCCCACCCATTACATGTCTTCTCTATGTATACGGTAAGCTCTTTGGGGCGGGGACTGTGCACACTGCTTACCACAAATAGGGTCTCATCTCACTTAAAGACAAGTGCAAAATACTACACTTAGTAAAACTATTTCCCCATGTTTATTCGCGCCCCCCCCCCCCCGATTCCCCTGCTGTTCCTCAGACGTTCTTGTCAACTGCTGGAAATGGCCCACCTTGATTATCACTACAAAAGGTCGTCCCCTCCCACTCTCCTGCTGGTTCTTTGCACTGGAGTAAGGTGAGCCGCTCTATGATTCTTTCCCAGTGAATTGTGAGAACCTTGTTTGGTCTTCTGGGCACAGGAAAGCAGTGCTTAATTTGCCAGGACTGAGCCCTCTTTCATTACAAACAAAGCACAGCCTGGGGGGGAAGGCACCAGAGGACTCAGCACTTGAGTGGTTTTAGCCTGTATCCTCGCTGCAAAGTTGGCAGGTTACCAGCCTGAGTGAAAGCAGCAACCAAGCTTTAGCCTATACCCCCAGCCCACTAGTTAGCCCTGCTTTAAAGCCAAACTCACTAAACTCAGGTGAGATGGTTTCGCGTGTGGACAGGACGGCGGTTAGGGGCAACACCAGACTAAGAGCCTGAGGGTACGTCTACACTTAAAAATAAAAAATGAACACACACCCTGGAGCAGCAAGTCTCAGAGCCTGAGTCAACTGGTTGGGGCCTGTGCTACAGGGCTAAAAATAGCAGTGTATATGTTCCAGGAATCTGAAACCAAGCGGGGGGGGGGTGTCTCAGAGCGCAGCCTCCATCCTAAGCAGGAATGTCTACACTGCTATATTTTGCCCTGTAGTGTGAGCCGGAGTCAATTAACCTGGGCTCTGAGACGCGTGGCAGTAGATGTGTTTGGGTTTTTTTAGTGTAGACGTATCCTGAGTGATCTCTGTAGGACAATCCTCAACTGATGTAAATCCACATAGTTCCCAGAGTTCTAATCTGCTTTCCTATCCCTCCATACACCTGGTGTGACGCAGTGGGAGTCACTAGAGTTGCTCTGGGCTGACCCTGCTGGAACTGAGATCAGAAATTTCCCCAGTGGGTATAACAAACAGAGGGGATCATATCTATTTAAAGCTAGATTTGCTGCTAGGTTCATGAGTCTGACTTGGTTGTGTGTCTCTCTCTTGTTAAAGTGGGCTGGCAGAAGGGCGAGGGGTGGTCTATCCATCTTCCCCATTGGTACAGACAATTCTGGGCTGCATATGAGCAAGGGAGGGTTAACATGGCAACACTGCCAGGTATTTGCTGTCAGGTGCACTGAATGGGAACAGGTAGCAGCTGAGGCCGGCGACAACGAACAGAACTAGAAGTCATTTGTCTCTCACTCACGTGCTGTCTCCCACCCACAGTTGCTGCTCTCCTGTCGTCATTAAATCCTCAGGGCGTGAGGAGAACGCCACTTCCTCTGAGATGAAGCTAGGCCAGGATTCCCCTTCTGCTTCCAGCTTCCACTCCGGCTGCTGCCAAGAGACAGAGCTTCTTTCTGCTGGGCAGTGGCTCTGTCGCCTTCTCTGCTTCTCACCCAACCCCCGTTCCAGGCCTCATTCTCCTTTATAGCTCGGACACCCAGGGCTAGATTCTTGACCCCTATATGGCCTATTTGCACCAGCTCTCCACCACCCTCCTTCCAGCCCCCAGGGGAGAGTTCGCATCCTTGTGCCCCGGGTATCCTCCTTCAGAGCCGTGTGCAACCAGCACAACTTAGAGCAGCCTTTAGGCTATTCCAAGTGGCATGTTGGGGCCAGATTGGTACCCCAAGATCAGGAGCTGTGCCGTGCCCCCACCCCAGCTATGCCAAGTGCTGCAAGTCATTACCAGATCAGAGCACAGTCAATGGCTCGGCAACCCCATGCTTTGAAGAGTGCCCTGCGACACTTTGTTTTCCAGCCACTCATCTCTTCCTGATATGATGCCCCTGACTGGGTCATCCGTGGGGACCGACGGCTCTAAAGGCAGCTGAGCTGCTGTACCATAGACGCTTACTACAGCAATGGAAGGGGTTTTCCATCATTGTAATAAATCCACCTCTCTGAGATGCAGCCGCTAGGTCAAGGGAAGAATTCTTCTGTCGCCCTAGCAGCGTCTACACCGGGGCTTATGTCCGCTTAGCTGCGAGGCACCGGATGTAAAATTGTTCACAGCCTGAGCAATGCAGTTTAAACCAGCCTCCCCTTGTAGTGTAGACCAGCCCCAAAAAACTCGGAAGACTGTAACAGCGCCACCTGGTGACGCCTACCATAACAACAACGCGGCTAGGGCTGAACGTGATCCAAGATCTGAGATGAGCTAGAGGCAGTTCCATGGAGGGTCATAGGGAACGGGGTTCTCAACTGCAGTAGAAGAGGCCTGTGAGGATGGCACTGATGTGATATTAGGACCCCAGTCTTGGCCCAGGACCCCCGTTGTGCTTGGTGCTGTACAAACACAGACCAAAAAGATGATCCCTACCCCAAAGAACTTACTGTCTATAACCTTTGTCCATAAACCTGTTGTTACAAATCACTGAAACGGGAGCTAGCTGGGAAAATCAGTTTGGTATCAAAGTTATAACTAACCCCAGTAATACGGGCTCACTGCTCGAGCCTGTCTGAAAGATCCACATCTGGTCATGTAGTGGTAGCTACGAGCGACCGGTGTTAGCTCGTCTTCGTTCCTCTTGTTATGCTAAATGTCTAGGACGGGATAATTGAATTATGTCAGCATGACTGCATGAATTATTACATAAAGACATCTTGTGGCAACCCTGTAATTCACGGCTTTGCCCCCTTCCTGTGTTGCTTTCCTACTTTCTTTACTCTTCAGATCGCCATTGCTGTGTAAATTAAAGGGTTGCTAGAACTTCAGGCTCTCCAAATGTCTAATTGAATGGGGGAACAGGCGATTTACTTAAACCGGGTTTCTGCCCTGATGCCACTAGCATCCACTGCAGAAGATGAAAGGATCTTTAACAGCAAGCCAATAGTTTATTTATCTCGGATTATTACGATGGAATACATATTGCTCAGGGTTATGCTTAGTTATTGTCGCTCCTAGCAAGAGCAATAGAGAGACTGTAGTGGTGGTTAGAGGTGCCGAAATGACCAGCTGATGGCCTCTGTATGAGTGATCAGAGACTCTCATTGATTTCAGTGAGATTCGTACTGGGTCATTTGTCCATGATGCATGCGTAGCTGTGTCCAGCAACTGACCAAGTCTTCTGACACGGCTGCTTCTGGTGCTTCTCTACTGTCAGGGGGAAGCCTCTTCTAGGGGCACTCAGTCACTATGGTTCAGTCCATCCTGGGCCCTTCTGTTGACTCTGCCAATGAGGGATCCTGTTTGGAAGGTGGCTTTTCAGATATCAATTCCCATCCCCGAGGTGGTTGTCAGCCCATTTCCTACAGCACTTTGCACAGGTTACCACGCAGCACCAACCTCCAGCAAGGGGGTTAATCAAGAGCACCCGTTCCAAACCCCATCACACTTGGAGAAGTACTGATCACAATCCAAACTTCTCCACTTAGGCCCATCTCTAGTTAGTGGTAGGCTTAGAGTCCCTGTCCTATAGGTAAAAAGAACGAGGAGTACTTGTGGCACATTAGAGACTAACAAATTTATTTTGGCATAAGCTTTCGTGGGCTAAAACCCACTTCATCAGATGCATGGAATAGAAAATACAGTAGGAAGATATATATATATATATATATACACACACACACAGAGAACATGAAAAGATGCGGTTTGCCTTACCAGCTCTAACGTGACAAATCAATTACAGTGGACTATTATCAGCAGGAGGAAAAATCACTTTTATAGTGTTAATCAGGATGGCCCATTTCAAACAGTTGACAAGAAGGTGTGAGTAACAGTAGGGGGAAAAATTAGCATGGGGAAATAGTTTTTAGTTTGTGTAATGGCCCGTCCACTCCCAGTCTTTATTCAGGCCTAATTTGATGGTGTCCAGTTTGCAAATTAATTCTAGTTATGCAGTTTCTCATTGGAGTCTGTCTGTTTTTGAAGTTTTTTTGTTGAAGAATTGCCACTTTTAGGTCTGTAATCGAGTGTCCAGGGAGGTTGGAGTGTTCTCCGACTGGTTTTTGAATGTTATAATTCTTGACATCTGATTTCGTTTGAAACATTCCGATGAAGTGAGCTGTAGCTCACGAAAGCTTATCCTCAAATAAATTGGTTAGTCTCTAAGGTGCCACAAGTCCTCCTTTTCTTTTTGCTCATACAGACTAACATGGCTGCTACTCTGAAACCTGTTTAAGTGAACTCAGGTCAGGTCTACACTACATGCTTAGCTGGGTACAACTACAGTGCTTAGGGATGTGAAACCCCCTCCACGTAGCCAGCGCTGTGCCGGCAGGAGAGCATCTCCCATCAGCTGCATTGTTGCTACTGTGCCGATGCAGCGTTTGTTGTGTAGACCTGCCCACAGTGAAGCCGCTCTGGTGTGTATTTGTTTGTTTTATGGGTCCTCCTGTGTGCCAGTCCACAGAGCACAGGAGTTATTACAGATTCTGCCCCCACCCTTCAAGGCTTGGGGCTTTAGTTCAAGTTGGAGCAGCTCATAACTTGAGCTCCTTTGTTCAATTCCTGCTGTATCAGCCCACAGGCAGCCATCTCATGTACCCAGGGTTTTTCCACTGGCTTAACTAAAACAGTTTAAAATCACTCCTTCAGTTTACACCAGTGCACGTTTGTGTAGAGTAGGCCTCAGTACCTCACTCCAGATATCCTGAGCCACCTAATCCCCGTAAACAGCAGGTTTATTGTCCTAGCCAGACTCTCCATGAAGCTATATGCCCCTCCCCAGTCTAATTTTGCATCTGTGACTAATTGTGGCTGTGACTCCATAAGCAGGGGCCAGGCCTCCCCTTGTTCCCTGCGCAGCGCTAAGATGCACCGGTGCCTAGGGTGGTGTACCAGAGCTATAGACTTATATTGCTCTTGCGAGTATATTTTTACTCAGTATAGGATTTAACTCCCTTTCAAGTCATTTCAGGCTGTCTTCTTTCTAACACCAGCATCTTCCCTTAATCTGTAAACTGTTCATTTACGAGGATTCTCGCATCGAGGTTATGGGACTGCATTTTTATTCCAGGGTGGTGGTTCTTGGAGTGCCTAAAATCTGTTCAAAAGTTGCATCGCTGAAAAGCAGCAGGTTGTAAAATCCTGCTTCTGGACTTCTCCAAAGTTTGGCTGTGAGAGTTTGTATGATCCGCTTCTATCCTAAAGGGAACAGAGTTTGTTAGTTACAATAATTCTTCATAGGAACACAGGAATTGTCAGAGTGGGGCTGACCCAAAGTCCAGCTAGTCTAATAGCTTATCTCCCACAGTGGCCAGCTGCAGAACCCCAGATGCCTTAGAGGCGGGTGCAAGGAAACTCTGCAGCGGGCAGTTCTGGGATAACTTGCCCCCATGGGAAGCTTCGTCCTAGCCCCCATTAGTTAGACTGTCAGGATCCCAGCCATGGGATGTGGGTTGAGGCCGGAAGCCGTGGTCTGCGCTGGTGTCACGCTGAAGGGACAAGTTGGAGCTGTAGTCGATGAGCCACGCCGAGTCAGAAACCAAATGCGTCAGCGGAGGTTGGGGTAGTGGAGCAAAGGCAGGGTGAAGGGCCAGGAGCGGGGCAAGGGGACTTGGATCCCAGGCAATGTCTTAGGAATGCAACAGGGTCTGTTTACAGCAGTGAGTCAGGGATCCACCTAGCTGCACAGATGGCCTCCAGGTGTTCACCCCCAGGCCTTAAATAGCATGCCTGAGCCAACAGGGAACTCAGTAGGAACTGCCAATCAGGGCATCTAGGGAATCCTGAGTCCATCGGACTCCTAAGGCTGTTGTTCCCTGTGCCAATGGAACTGTCCCATGGCAGCGTGGACACAGTAGCTGTCACAGAACCAGCAGGCTCTAGACCAGTGTATCCTCAAACTGTGGATCTTGTGCACTGAAGTACAGAAGTTTAGATGCCTTCCAAAACACTTGGTTTCGTGTCTTAATCCTCACTACTGGAACTGTGCAAGTTCTTATTATCCATATAAATGTCCAGCCCTGTTTAGAATCCGGCATAGTTCACTGAGATCTTGTGGCAATGAGTTCCCCAGGCTATTTGCGCATTATGTGGAAAAATATTTCTTCCTCTTCTATTTTTAAATTTGCTCCCTTTCAACTCCATCGAATGTCCTCTTGTCCTTGTGTAATGAGAGGGTAAATGGAAGTGCCTGCTCTACCCTTGCTATTGGTCACTCTATCCTATAGCCTGTGTATAGGTATAACATACTGAGGCACATCCAAGAACGGTATTCTTCCCCAGACTTCTTAAAAAACGATCAGCTGTTCCTTTAATTCAGCCCTGTCAGTCTGCAGCTATTGGCATGCCAGGGATGGTGGCCGTTTGCCCTGGAAATGCTTTGCTGTCCTTTGGGCTTTCCTTTAGCGTTTCCTCTTGTTCACCTGTTGAAGTGGTGTGATGCTTTACCTCCCAGGTCAGTTCCCTGCTGGTGCTGTGTCCTCTGGCAAAGGCAGGGTTGAAAGGTTCAGCCGGCAAGTGCAGCAATAAGCGGGAAACATATGCTTCCCATGCAACTCCCGCTGGGTAGCTGAGCTAAAAATACCAGCGTGTGTGTGTGTGTTGTTTAATGGGGATATGCAGTTGAAATTCACAGATGGATTGGGGACACCTCTGGGAGGCTGGGGAGTATCCGAATAATGTTTTCCCCTACCCCAGTGCCGACAATGTCATAAATCAAATAAACCTATGTCTGTGGGGAATCCTGTCATACATTCCAGCCTCAGGAAGTTTAGACTTCAAATTAGACGAAGGTTTCTAACCATCAGAGGAGTGAACTTCTGGAACAGCCTTCCAAGGGAAGCACTGGGGGGCAAAAGACATATCTGGCTTCAAGACTAAGCTTGATAAGTTTATGGAGGGGATGATAGGATGGGATAGCCTAATTCTGGCAATTAATTGATCTTCAACTCTTAGCAGTAGATATGCCCAATGGCCTGTGATGGGATGTTAGATGGGGTGGGATCTGAGTTACTGCAGAGAATTCTTTCCTGGGTGTCTTGCTGGTGAGTCTTGCCCACGTGCTCAGGGTTTAGCTGATCACCATATTTGGGGTCGGGAAGGAATTTTCCTCCAGGGTAGATTGGCAGAGGCCCTGGGGGGGGGGGGGGGGGTTGCCTTCCTCTGCAGCGTGTACAATCACATAGTGAGAGCCATTCCCTGCCCTGAAGCTTTCACAGCCTTTACAGGTAAAGGGCAGCCACGGGCAGGAAGAGTCACAGGAGAAATGATGTTCCAACCTGGAAAATCCCCAGGCTAGCAGATCTAGCCCTTCCTCCACATGCCCAGGGTCTAATCTGCTGATATGGGTGGATCTGCCTATTTCTCTTTGGCAGCTGTGCCAGTACAAAGAGATCTCTGCCTTCCTGGCCCCAGCCCTTGGCTGAGCTACATAAGCGTGAAGATTAGGGGTTGTATTCTCTGAAACCAGACCGTTGTCACTCTGCATAATAATCCATCCTAACTCTGAATGGATCAGCAACAAGGAGACTGGGTGGCAGGTTTGTACCCCTACCAACTGTCAAAAGGGACGCTCAGAAGCGCTGTCACTTTAGGTCCCAAATTCAATCAAAAAGAAAGAAAAGCTAGCACGAGTAAAAAAGGTTCTCCTAATTGGAAACCCAAACCAGGGCTTTATATGGGGAGGTTTAAACACCTCCCAATAGTGGCAACCCCAAGCATTACAAAATCCTGAGTCAGTAGTCAGAACTCATGAGATTGGCTTTTAAAATCACAAGGTTTTAAACAATAATAAACTTGGGTCTTGTGTTTTCCAGCTGTTTCTCCACGACCACAGGGGCTAGCTACGCTGTTATATTTAGCCCTGTAGTGTGAGCAGGAGTCAATTAACCTGGACTAGTGTAGTTATGTCATAATACATGCTCTAGGAACCAAACCACTGCAGCCTCCTGGGGTCATCTCAAAGGGATCCCATCGCTGGGACGAGGGAGACAACAAACCGGTGCCCCTTGCCTTTACCCAGCGTTATCCAATATCACTTAGCAGCCCTTCTGAGACCTGACGACTGGAACAATCCTGGAAGAGGAGGAGACTGTGTCAGAGATGTACAAGCAACACTGCCACCTTCTGTCTTATGTACCTCTGGTCTTATGTTATTAATCAAACTATACGTAGTGCTAATGCACCACGTGGTGCCTAGACATCATGCAGAGCTGATCCGTGCCTGCCAAGAGTCGGGGGACAGAGTGAAGGCAGCTGGCTTCAGCAGTTGTAGTGAGCATGCTCAGTACAAGCCAAGCAGCAAATCTGGAGGGGGCACATGACCCTGCATGCTCCTTCCTACCCCTCTCCCCCTCCCCCAATGCATCACCTCTGGCATCATGGACAAAATTAAGGTTGCAGGAACAGTTATATATGTCTGTAAGCAATCTCTTCTCTTTCTGAAACTTCCTTCTTTATGGGATTGCGCCTTGGAGATGTTTTTCCATGAAACCATTGTGTTACTGGGAAAAGGCCAAGCTGAAGCGATGGGCCAGACAGTGGCAAGCCTTGGCTTGTTCTGTCCTTCCATAACTGTGGCCGCCAAGACCTTCATCCATGGGACCGTCAGCTGGTGTCCCTTCAACAGCAGCTGTTGTGGTGAGTCATGGAGAAACAGGTGACCTCTGAGATCTGCAAAACCCACGAAGGGCTGAGCCAAGGGACTTCTGACCAAGAATCAGAGAAGTGGAGAGCATGGAGCAGTGCTGAGAAGTGGCCTTGACTGCCAATAAGCAACGTTCTTGGTACTTAAACAAGATGACGTAGACCTCCCCCACTACTTTTTAGTTCAGACCCAAGCAGTCCATGGAGCTGTATAAAAGGGAAACATGCTCTGTCATCAGCTCAGATCTTGGGGTGCCAGGGGCCTGACACCCCCCTCACCCTCCTCACACAAGCTCAGCATCTAAGGGAGAATTTATGTTTCTCCTGAGATAAAATATCATCCCTGGAATTTAAGTCCACCCCACCCCGCCCCATCTGTCTGAGCTGTTTCCAAACTGTCTTCAGAGGATGAGCAAATCTGGCCATGTGAAAATATCAGTTAGCAAATCATAGATATTGGACTGAAAAGGAGCCCATTGGCCAGCCACCCCTTCCATCTGCCGGGACCTTATGACTCCCACATCCTGGGGGCCAATTTAAACTCCCTGAAACCACTCTTCCTACCCCACCCTCCCTCAAGGGAATCAGCTGGGGCTGAGGGGTTTTGCACCAAACGTAGGGAAGAGCAGGATGTGGCCCGTTCTACGCTGCAGGTTCAATCTGAGTTTGGGGAGATGGGGGTGGATCTTTTTCTGATCTGAACCAGGTGCCCATCCTTGCCTGCTCAGAACATCTAACACCTTCCCTCTGAGGCTATCAAAGCCCTTCACAGTGGAGCTGTGCAGAGATGGATGTTCTGTTTCATGGAGGATTTGGAGATTCTGGCTTCATTCAGAATCCGTGTGAGAATGGGAAATTTCAGAATTCTCCACGAAGGAGAATTCTGAGAGAATCAGACTGATCAGAATGCTGTTTTTTTGTTTGCTTTTTTTTCACCTTTTCAAATGAAATCCCGGCAAAATCCACCTGATTTTGTGAAACATCGGTGTCGATGGAGCCACATATTCCAGTGACATATGGTTCCATGTAGATATCCCTCATCAGCTCCACTTCAGACACCCAGGGCCCAACTATATCCTGACTTGTGCCCCTTGATTTCAGGAGGGGGAGTCCATGGAGAGAAAATCAGGGCAGAATTTCTTTGATTTATGCACACAGCAGGCCTGTGTGTCTAGGGCAAGACTTGCGGCTCCCCCATGTGGTACCATTGTCTGGCGCAGGCTGTGTTAAACAGTCCAGAGCCTGGGAGAATCACAAGTTGTATCTGTATCCAGCAGCCTCCAAAAAGAATCCCCTTTATTCATTGTAGTAGGGAGGCTCTTTCCTTGGAGGTTGCAATCTGTAAGCATGGCTGAACCCTACTGCCTTGCAGATTCTGCAGAGCC
Organism: Natator depressus; assembly: GCF_965152275.1. Classification (NCBI taxonomy): domain Eukaryota; kingdom Metazoa; phylum Chordata; order Testudines; family Cheloniidae; genus Natator; species Natator depressus. The sequence goes on along the minus strand of NC_134237.1, from coordinate 133,729,187 downwards.
AAGATCCATGAATGCAGGGTGCTAGTTACCTGTGCCCTATTGCACTGTTCAGAGCACCTTCCTAGGACCATTTCACCCTGGCTATGTTTGTGCTTGCATAGAGGAATGGATCTAACATGCAGGCTCTTAATTGGAGAACTGGGTGTGAGACCAGCATGAAACCTGTAACATTCAGCAGCGGGCTGCCAGCTGGCAGGGATTCTATACACTCACCGCTCTCCTAGCATGATCCACTATTCTAGGGACTTGTGGCAGGATCCGTTCAGGAGGTTCCAAGTCCCACATTCCTGCCCGTGCCTTACCAAGCACGCTGCCCCAGCCTCATTAAGCCCCGCAAGCCGCGTCAGTACTATTTTGGAGGACAAAACTGGATGGAAACAGCTGAACGTCTGCTTTGGGAATGAAAGCCTATGGCATCCAGCCCTTTGGCTAAGAGCCATGAGAGCATCTAATGTATCTTATTCTGCACTGGTTACAGTCGTTAGCCATTTCTCATGGGCGATGTTTTAAAGGGCTTGACAGAGCAGTGGGTTAGAGCTAGGGATGGGGAACTTCAGAGTTTAGCACTTCAGTGTGGAGAAGTCCCCAAAGCCTAGATGAGTTATTCCCAAACTAGAGAGACAGGCCAAATTCAGCCCCCACTTTCAGTATCAAAGGTGGAGGGGAATGATCCAAACAGTCCCCGTTGTTTCGGTTCCAGGTCACATCTGGGCTGCAGCTTAGGAATGCTGTTCTGAAGCGTATGGACTCACAGGACCACCAAAGATCTCTGAGGGATGGAGAACCCATCACCTGTTCCACCCCTCCTATGATGCATTTCCCCCCATGTGACTTCCCAGTGCACCATGCCACCCAGTTAGAGGAAAGATGTACTCTAGCCAGGGAGCCTGACCTATAGGAGAAAATGGGGGCCTGAACTACAACTCCCAAGAGACAATGTGCCTCAATAGGAAAATGCAGGTTAATGTTGAACTGAACCAAAATATTTTGGTTCAAGTCAAACCAACCTGAAGCAAAATATTTTTTTTGTTTTTTTCCAATGAAAAAAATCAGAAACTTCAGCAAAATCAAAATTTTCCTGGTGAAAATTTCAGTTCTGTGGAAATTGCGTTTTCTGTCGGGAAAATCGACGAGACAGAAAATTCCTGCCCAGCTCATGTGGCAATGAGTTCCAGAGGTTAATTAAGTGCTGAGGGGAGAAAGTGTTTGCTTTTATCAGTTTTAAATTTTGTTGCCGTTTGGTTTCATTGATTATCCCTGTGCACTTGCATTGTGAGAAAGGGATGTAGACACTGTGATCTCAGCATTGTTCCATGCACTCTGATAGAACAACCTCTTCCAGGGAGACACGGTGCCAAATCCGACATTAATTTACCCACAGCAACACCAGTGAAGGACTGTGTGAATCCGAGATATGTGCAGAACAGTTTCGCTGAAGTTTGGAAAGCTGGCGGTTGGAGCGTTGCCACATTTTATTGCCAATTCAATTTTGGCCCTAGTGCGTATTTAGCGATAGGACTATGTTGCTATTTCTTTGTCTGCACATCACACATTCAAATTCCTAAGGACCGTGCTGGATGCCGAGATAGATGTGTGCTTTGTGCTGAATTCAGGGGAGATGCCCAGATGCTGTGTTTTCATGGAGACTCGACTTTCTTCCTTGTTTCGGTCTTCTTTTGAGGGTCGTTCCAGCTGCAAGCATCAGTGTGTGCTTTGTTGTATTGAAACTTATCTGGCCAACCCATGCTAACCCAGAATGACTTCCTGTCTCCCTTTGGTAACAAGCCCACATATGGACTTATGGACACTAATGAGTCTGCTACTGCTTGTGGGAAGGCCATGTCTGCACCAGCGAACCGATGCAGCTGTGCCACGGTGAGATCACTCGTGTGGCCACTCTGTGCCGACGGGATGGGGGAGAAGCTCCCCCACACACAAGCGCTTATGCCAGTGAAACGAATGTCGCTCAGGGAGGTGGTTTTTTTCACACCCCTGAGCGACGTAAGTTTTGCCGACATAAGTGGCAGTGTAGACATGGCCTCAAGGAGCTGGTCCTTTAGCTCAGACAGTTGCGGCTGCTCCTTCTAGTGAGTCGCAGGTCCAGACCCTGCCGGTGACCCATTGGGGTGACATTTTGCCTTTTCGGTGCAAAAATGCAGTGGAAAATTTTTGCGATCCAGTTTTAAATATGTTGCCTTTCCGGCACATTTTTGAGCATACTGGTTGCACAGTAAGAAAATGTGCGAAATGTCACGGGGTTTTTTGCTACTGCATTTAACAAACACGATAATTTTTGGCTGGGGGAAAACAATTGCAGTGGGAGATTTTGCACAGCCTGCATACAGTCAGTGCTGCTGCTCATTGCAGCGGTGCAGGGAAGCTCCTGGCCCAGACTCAGTGGGCTCTGCCTCTTTTCTGTTCTATTTTCTCCCCCTTCACATGGCACCAGCCGAGCTCTCGATGACTATCTCTGGGCAGCTTGAAAAGCTGCAGATCTTGACATTTAATGAAGCTTCTCCCAGTAGCTCATTTGGAATGCCGAGCCGGCTGTTGATTCCACAGGGCCACCGGAGCTGTTTGTCAGGTGCCCTTGACAGCCCCTGAAAGAGTTAGCACACCCTGGGGGGGGGGAGGGGAGAAGGGAAACACATTTCGATTACGAAATCAATGAACGAGAAGTATTTACCAGCCAGAACCTTGTTGCTCTTTGTACTAATGAAGCTGTCCCCTCGCCGAGATGGTTTCAGTGCCGGTTACCCAGAGAAGCTGCCGCCTCAAGGAGTGTGAAGAGCATCTTTGTAAGTTCAGGAGGATGGCAGGTGGTAACAGCCGAGCGATGCTGGAACAAATCAGAGCCACAGGGGTCAGCCATGTTCTGTCATTTCCCAGTCGGGTGCATTAATTCTCTTTTCATCAAGTTCCTTTGGAAGAGGAAGGAAGCAGCAGGGTCTAGTGGATACAGCAGGAGGCTGGGCAGCTCTGGAAACAGGTTTCAGAGTAGCAGCCATGTTAGTCTGTATCTGCAAAAAGAAAAGGAGGACTTGTGGCACCTTAAAGACTAACCAGTTTATTTGACCATAAGCTTTTGTGAGCTACAGCTCATTTCATTGGATACATGCAGTGGAAAATACAGCGGAGAGATTTTATATACACAGAGAACATGAAACAATGGGTGTTACCATACACACTGTAATGAGAGTGATCAGGTAAGGTGAGCTATTACCAGCAGGAGAGAGAAAAAAACCCTTTTGTCATGATAATCAAGGTGGGCCATTTCCAGCAGTTGACAAGAACGTGTAAGGAACAGTGGGGCGGGGGGTGGGGGGGGGTAATAAACATGGGGAAATAGTTTTACTTTGTGTAATGACATATCCACTCCCAGTCTTTATTCAAGCCTAAGTTAATGTTGTCCAGTTTGCAAATTAATTCCAATTCACAGTCTCTCGTTGGAGTCTGTTTGTGAAGTTTTTTGTTGAAGAATTGCAACTTTTAGGTCTGTAATTGAGTGACCAGAGAGATTGAAGTGTTCTCTGACTGGTTTTTGAATGTTCTAATTCTTGACGTCTGATTTGTGTCCATTTATTCTATTATGTAGAGACTGTCCAGTTTGGCCTATGTACATGGCAGAGGGGCATTGCTGGCACATGGTGGCATATATTACATTGGTAGATGTGCAGGTGAACGAGCCTCTGACAGTGTGGCTGATGTGATTAAGCCCTATGATGGTGTCCCCTGAATAGATATGTGGGCATAATTGGCAACGGGCTTTGTTGCAAGAATAGGTTCCTGGGTTAGTGGTTGTGTTGTGTGGTGTGTGGTTGCTGGTGAGTATTTGCTTCAGGTGGGGGGCTGTCTGTAAGCAAGGACTGGCCTGTCTCCCAAGATCTGTGAGAGTGATGGGTCGTCCTTCAGGATAGGTTGTAGATCCTTGATGATGCGTTGGAGAGGTTTGAGTTGGGGGCTGAAGGTGATGGCTAGTGGCGTTCTGTTATTTTCTTTGCTGGGCCTGTCCTGTAGTAGGTGACTTCTGGGTACTCTTCTGGCTCTGTCAATCTGTTTCTTCACTTCAGCAGGTGGGTATTGTAGGTGTAAGAATGCTTGATAGAGATCTTGTAGGTGTTTGTCTTTGTCTGAGTGGTTGGAGCAAATGCGGTTGTATCGTAGAGCTTGGCTGTAGACAATGGATCGTGTGGTGTGGTCTGGATGAAAGCTGGAGGCATGTAGGTAGGAATAGCGGTCAGTAGGTTTCTGGTATAGGGTGGTGTTTATGTGACCATGGCTTATTAGCACCATAGTGTCCAGGAAATGGATCTCTTGTGTGGACTGGACCAGGCTAAGGTTGATGGTGGGATGGAAATTGTTGAAATCATGGTGGAATTCCTCAAGGGCTTCTTTTCCATGGGTCCAGGTGATGTCATCAATACAGCGCAAGTAGAGCAGGGGCGTTAGGGGACGAGAGCTGAGGAAGCGTTGTTCTAAGTCAGCCATAAAAATGTTGGCATACTGTGGGGCCATGCGGGTACCCACAGCAGTGCCGCTGATTTGAAGGTATACATTGTCCCCAAATGTGAAATAGTTATGGGTGAGGACAAAGTCACAAAGTTCAGCCACCAGGTTTGCCATGACATTATCGGGGATAGTGTTCCTGACAGCTTGTAGTCCATCTTTGTGTGGAATGTTGGTGTAGAGGGCTTCTACATCCATAGTGGCCAGGATGGTGTTTTCAGGAAGATCACCAATGGATTGTAGTTTCCTCAGGAAGTCAGTGGTGTCTCGAAGGTAGCTGGGAGTGCTGGTAGCATAGGGCCTGAGGAGGGAGTCTACATAGCCAGACAATCCTGCTGTCAAGGTGCCAATGCCTGAGAGGATGGGGCGTCCAGGATTTCCAGCCACACTATCAGAAGCTCATTCACCTGCACATCTACCAATGTGATATATGCCATCATGTGCCAGCAATGCCCCTCTGCCATGTACATTGGTCAAACTGGACAGTCTCTACATAATAGAATAAATGGACACAAATCAGACATCAAGAATTAGAACATTCAAAAATCAGTCGGAGAACACTTCAATCTCTCTGGACACTTGATTACAGACCTAAAAGTTGCAATTCTTAAATGAAAAAACTTCAAAAACAGACTCCAAGGAGAGACTGCTGAATTGGAATTAATTTGCAAACTGGACACCATTAATTTAGGCTTGAATAAAGACTGGGAGTGGATGTGTCATTACACAAAGTAAAACTATTTCCCCATGGTTATTTCCCCCCCGCCCCCCACTGTTCCTCACATGTTCTTGTCAACTGCTGGAAATGGCCCACCTTGATTATCACGACAAAAGGGTTTTTTTCTCTCTCCTGCTGGCCTTACCTGATCACTCTCACTACAGTGTGTATGGTAACACCCATTGTTTCATGTTCTCTATGTATATAAAATCTCCCCACTGTATTTTCCACTGCATGCATCCAATGAAGTGAGCTGTAGCTCACGAAAGCTTATGCTCAAATAAATTGGTTAGTCTCTAAGGTGCCACAAGTCCTCCTTTTCTTTTTGCGAATACAGACTAACACGGCTGTTACTCTGAAACCTGTCACTTTTACTAAGTTCTGTTTCCTTAGACACTGTAGAAACTGCCAGCAGCTGTTTGTGTCCTTGCGCCGAAATCCTCAAGTCTGCCACTCCAGCAAACTGTGCAAAGAAACTCTGTCTCTCTGCTCCTCTCAAGGTGACCCAACTCCTGATGGCTCTCTGCCTCCAACACACAGCCTGCAAACCAATACCCTAGCCCCTGAGTTTGCAATCGGGGAAATCCCTCAGCCCCTACAGTTAGATGCCCTGTGGCCTATTGCCTCTCTGTTTGCAGCGGTCTTCACTACGTAAATGGGCTTAATTGCTTCTTCCATTGAGCCTGAAGAGAGTGTTTGGCATACCCATTGGTTTTAATGAAATCTATGATTGTCTCTGGAGCAAAGACCCCCCCCTTGATTGCACCTGTTAGCACCACTCAGAATAAGCAGGGCCCATGATGCAGGACAGTGGTGGATAGCAGGGGAATTTGATGGGGGATCGGGAAGGTGGATGTGGGTGGGTTTTAGCAGCTTTGCCCCCTTCTTCCATTCCTTTGGGAGTATAGTGAGGCCAGCAGGGAAATCTGAATCAGGTTTAAAACTAGGCTTGGAAGGATTCGATTTTTATTGGTAAATGTCCATTTCATCTCTCTCTCACACACACTCACACACGCATGCACGCGATGACAAAATATTTACATTGATAATAATGGAAATTTACAGGTAGGCAAAGTAAGAAGAATGCTGCTTGTGAACTTATGAGTGTCAAAATCCAGTGATTTAGCCTCTTGAACGAGGCTTGTTACGAATGGGCTAGTGAATGAACAGTACAAACAGGCTGATTTGTGGATTTAAGGACTTTTACTTGGTATATTTTTGACATGTGATATTGACAAGCTGTGGTTTAACAGTTTAGAAAGCTTTCATTTTTTCCGTCTCAATGCCTACTGCCGTTAAATAGTGACCTGCCCCTCCCATGATTTCCTGTGACTATGAACATTTGACTAGAGAGAGAGAAATGTATAAAACTCATAACTTCCCACAACTGTGAACATTTAATTTTTTTAAAGATTTTTTTATCAATGATTTTAAAAAAGCTATATTATCTGACAAAATTATAAATAATACAACCCAGATTCTGCCAAGCCTATTAATAAACAACCACGCTGGGGGAGAATGACTTCTGTGAACCTGGCTGGGAGTTTGGGATGATTGCCAGCTTTCTGGGCCAAGGCAGAACATGCTTGTTCCAGCTGGTATCTAATGTGCTTTCTCCCGTTCCCTTAAAGCTTGTCACTTCCCTGCATTCCCAGCTGGCGTGATTCAAAGACGGGGCAGAGTACATCATCCTCATGACTGACTGCTGCTTTATGGCACACAGATACCCGGGGATGGGCCTGTTAGAGACAGCATTTGAAGAACGCATGAAACAAATCTAAATTAGCATCCAACCACCTTTTCAACCCAAGTTAAACATGAACCCTTTGCTGGTACCTCTTTTCTCCCGGAGGTGGGTTCCTAGCACAACAAAGGCCCTGCTCAGCGTCTTTCACTCTGAAGGATCCCAAAACACCTCAACGGTTTAAAAACCAAAACCCGCTGGTATATGAAGGGGACACCGAGATCATTCCATGGGCTGCAGAAGTGAAGACAGTTCTGGGGTGAGGGTTGGCAGGGGAAGCACAGCAACTGTTTAACACAGCAGAGCACCCACCTGTACCAGTTTAAGACCGGAAGTGAGGACTGAAATGTGCCACATATAAGTGAAATGAATTTAAGGAGCAGAGCTGGACCAGGCTCATAGTGATTGCTGTGATCGCTGCTCATTATGCCAATCATAATTGTCTCACGCTACCTCGTGCACCCCTGTCTGCCTGTGTCCACCTATGGTCACTTGTAGGCTTTATATAGTATTTACCTTGTAAGCTCTTTGGGCCAGGGCCTGTCTTTTTTGTTTGGTGTGTGTCCAGTGCCTAGCACCATGGAGCCCTGATCCCTGAAAGAGGCCTCCAGACACTACCACAAATATTTATGATACTTTCCTAGCAGACCATGAGGATTATCATGGAATCTTTAACAACCACAGGTGCACAGGACCTTGGTTTCACATCTCTCCTAAAAGGTTGCCCCTCCGCAGCGGGTTGTTAATCTCCTGCAACCACGATGAGTTACCAAGGATCATTACCCAAATGTCTGGAATTATGAATTCTGCATATTGCCAAGGCCTGAAGGCAAAAGACAGAACTGGTCGCTGGCTGCTTGGTGGCTCAGCAGCAGAGTAATTGCTGCACTTGGCAGAAGAACCCAGCTCTGGACTTTCCTACGTGTAAGAGGTAATACATTTTGCTTTTTCCAGAGTGCACACTGGGCTCACTAATAAAATCTTCTGCACATTTAGCTCTTATGGTGATCCTAGCAAAAGAAGACCCTCTCGCAAGAGTCTGTTCTCTCTAACCCAGTGGCTTGGGACGGGGTGGGGAACAATGACCAAATAAAACATGACTATCTTGAAGAGCTACTGTAAGCTGGTGGCAAGCTAGTGTCTGAGGCCTCAAGTGGTTTGTGAGCAATGGGCAATCACAGAGGGAAATGATCTATTGCATGGGCGTTCAGTCTTGGGGGTGGGAGGTGATCTGGGGTTGTGAACAGGTTTCAGGGGGCTGTGACTAGCTTCCATTTCTTTCATGACTAGATTGGGAAGAAGGGGGTGGGATCTTGAAACGTATGGGTGGGTCCTGAAACTCTTTTCTATTGTAACATGGAGTGAGGGTGTGGAAAGATTGGGAGCCCACTGATCTAGTGGACCCTCCAGTCTCTCTCTGGGGCAATTTTGTGCTGTGCCCTACTGGACTGTTCTCTAGTGATCTCTCCAGGCTAGTTGTAATCATAGAAATGTAGGGCTGGAAGGGACGTTGATAGGTCATATTCCCCTGCATTGAAGCAGGACTAAATATTATCTAGACCATCCATGTCAGATGTTTGTCTAACCTGCTGTTACAAACTTCCCATGATGGAGATTCCACAACCTCCCTAGGCAATTTATTCCAGTGCTTAACGACCCTGACAGTTAGGAAGTTTTTCCTAATGTCCAACCTAAACCTCCTTTGCTGCAATTTAAGCCCATTGCTTCTTGTCCTATCCTCAGTGGCTAAGGAGAACAATTTATCACTCTCGTGTTTATAACCACCTTTTACATACTTGAAGTCTGTTGTTTGTCCCCCTCAGACTTCTCTTCTCCAGTCTAACCAAACCCAAGTTTTTTTCAATCTTCCTTGTAGACCAGGTTTGCTAGAACTTTCATCCTTTTTGTTGCTCTTTTCTGGACTTTCTTCAGTTTGTCCACATCTTTCCTCAAGTGTGGTGCCCAAAACTGGACACAACATTCCAGCAGAGGCCTTATCGGTGCTGTGTAGAGTGGAAGAATTACTTCTTGTGCTGGCTTACAGCACTCTTTCTAAGACATCCCAAAAAGACATTTGCTTTTTTTTTTGCAACAGCATTGCATTGTTGACTCATATTTAGTTTGTGATCCACTGTAAGCCCCAGATCCTTTTTTGCGGTACTCCTTCCTAGGCAGTCATTTGTCATTTTTGTATTTGTGCAATTGATTGTTCCTTCCTAAGTGGAGTACTTTGCATTTATCCTTCTTGAATTTCATCCTATTTACTTCAGACCATTTCTCCAGTTTGTCCAGATCATTTTGAATTCTAAACCTATCCTCCAAAGCATTTGCAACCCCTCCCAGCTTGGTATCGTCCACAAACTTTATAAATGTATTCTCTGTGCCACAATCCAAATCATATATGAAGATATTGAATAGAACCAGACCCAGGTCAGATTCCTGTGGGACCCCACTCAATATGGCCTTCCCACTAGATTGTGAGCCACTGATAACTACTCTCTGAATATGCTTTTCCAACCAGTTGTGCATCCACCTTATAGTAGGTTCATCTTGGCTATATTTCTCTAGTTTGTTTGAGATCATGTGAAACAGTATCAAAAGCCTTACTAAAGTCAAGATATACCACGTCTACCACTTCCCCCCCATCCACAAGGCTTGTTACCTTGTCAAAGAAAGCGATTAGGTTGGTTTGTCATGATTTGTTCTTGACAAATCCACATTGACTGTTACTTGTCACCTTATGTTCTTCTAGGTACTTACAGACGATTGTTTGACTATTTGCTCCAATGTCTTTCTGCATACCGATATTAAGCTGACGGGTCTATAATTCCCTGGGTTGTCCTTGTTCTCCTTTTTATAGGTAGGTATTCTATTTGCCCTTTTCCAATCCTCTGAGTCTTTCCAGTCCTCCATGAGTTCTCAAAGATAATCACTAATGGCTCAGGCCTGATCTACACTAGAAAATTAGGTCGGTTTCACTATGTCAGTCAGGGGTGTGAAAAATCCACAGCCATGAGCAGCATAGTTAAGCTGACCCAAGTCCCCATGTAGACAATGCTAGGTCGATTAAAGTTTCCCAGATGACACTAAACTGGGAGGAGAGGTAGATACACTGGAGGGTAGGGATAGGATACAGAGGGACCTAGACAAATTGGAGGATTGGGCCAAAAGAAATCTGATGAGGTTCAACAAGGACAAGTGCAGAGTCCTGCACTTAGGACGGAAGAATCCAATGCACCGCTACAGACTAGGGACCGAATGGCTCGGCAGCAGTTCTGCAGAAAAGGACCTAGGGGTGACAGTGGACGAGAAGCTGGATATGAGTCAACAGTGTGCCCTTGTTGCCAAGAAGGCCAATGGCATTTTGGGATGTATAAGTAGGGGCATAGCGAGCAGATCGAGGGACGTGATCGTTCCCCTCTATTCGACACTGGTGAGGCCTCATCTGGAGTACTGTGTCCAGTTTTGGGCCTACTACAAGACCACATTACAAGAAGGATGTGGAAAAATAGGAGAGAGTCCAGCGGAGGGCAGCAAAAATGATTAGGGGTCTAGAGCACATGACATATGAGGAGAGGCTGAGGGAACTGGGGATGTTTAATCTATGGAAGAGAAGAATGAGTGGGGATCTGATAGCTGCTTTCAACTATCTGAAAGGGGGTTCCAAAGAGGATGGCTCTAGACTGTTCTCAGTGGTAGCAGATGACAGAACAAGGAGTAATGGTCTCAAGTTGCAGAGGGGGAGATTTAGGTCCGATATTAGGAAAAACTTTTTCACTAGGAGGGTGGTGAAACACTGGAATGCGTTACCTAGGGAGGTGGTGGAATCTCCTTCCTTAGAAGTTTTTAAGGTCAGGCTTGACAAAGCCCTGGCTGGGATGATTTAATTGGGGATCGGTCCTGCTTTGAGCAGGGGGTTGGACTAGATGACCTCCTGAAGTCCCTTCCAACCCTGATATTCTATGATATTCTATGAAAGAATTCTTCACTCAACCTAGCTACTACCTTCAGTGTAGACAGCAACTCCCCTCAGCATAATAGCTGTCTACACTGAAGCATTTTAAGTGTAGACAAGCCCTCAGAGATCTCTTCAGACAGCTCCTTGAGTATTCTAGGATATATTTCATCAGGCCCTGGTGACTTGAGGACATTTAACTTGTCTAAGTAATTTTTAACTTGTTCTTTTCCTATTTTAGACTCAGATACTATCCTATTTACACTGCAGTTCATTATGTTAATCATCCAATCATGACCAACTTTTCTGGTGAAAACTGAAACAAAAAGTGTTTAATACTTTGGCCGTTGCTGCATTTTCTGCTATTGTCTTTCCCTCCTCATGGAGTATTGGGCCTACCTTGTCCTTGGTCTTCCTCTTGCTTCTAATGTATTTGTAGAATGTTTTCTTGTTATCCTTTATGTCCCTCGCTAGTTTAATCTCGTTTTGTGCCTTGACCTTTCTAATTTTGTCCCTACATGCTTGTGGTTCTTTTTTTTACATATAAATTTGTCCTTTGTAACTTCTCCTAGTTTCTACTTTTTGCTGACTTTTTTGAGTTTTAGGTCATTGAAGATCTTCTGGTTAAGCCAGGGTCGTCTCTTGCCCTACACATTGGGATAGTTGCTGTTGTGCTCTTAATTAAAACTGCAAACTTTCTTTAAAAAACCTGCAAACTCTCCTGAACTTTTTTCCTGTAGATTTGCTCCCCTGCCAATTCCCGGAGTTTGCTAAAGTTGGCCTTCTTGAAGTCCATTGTCTTTATTCTGCTCTTTTGCCTCCTATCATTCCTTGGAATCATGAACTCTGTCATTTCCTGATCACAGTTTCACCCAAGCTGCCTTCCACCTTCAAATTCTGAACCAGTTCCTCCCAATCTGTCAGCATCAAATCTAGAACAGCCTGTCCTCCAGTTGCTTTCTCTGCCTTGTGCAATAAAAAGTTGTCTCCAGTTTATTCAAAAAACTTCTTGGATAATCTGTGCCCTGCTGTATTATTTTCCCAGCAGATGTCTGGGTAGCTGAAGTCCTCCACCACCACCACCAAGTCCTGTGCTTTGGATTATTTTGTTAATTGTTTGAAAAAAACCTCATTCACCTCTCCGTCCTGGTTTGGTGGTCTGCAGCAGACCCCTACCATGACAGCACCCTTGGTTTTTTATCCTTTTTATCCTTACCCAGAGACATTCAATAGGTCTGCCTCCCACTTCTCTCTCAACCTCAGTGCAAGTGTAAACATCTTTGATATACAAGGCAACACCTCTTCCCTTTTTTCCCCTGCCTGTCCTGCTTGAACAAGCTGTATCCTTCCATACCAATATTCCAGTCATGTTCCACCAAGTTTCTGTGATGCCTATTGTGTCATAGTTGTGATTATTCACTAGTATTTCTCGTTCCTCCTGTCTATTCCCCATACTTCTTGCCTTAGTATACAGACATTAGATTAACCCTCTATATTCCCTCTTGTCTCACCTTTGTCCCTGCTGTGATTGCCCATGACCTCCCCCCACTCACCCCCGATCCCAACCCTTCACCCAGGTCTCCATTTTTTAGACTTACCCAAGTGATGGTGTTTCCCCCATTTTGCTCAGAAGACACTGCCCCAGTCTAGCAGAGCTCCTTCCTATCAGGAAGGTCTTCCTGGTGCAGCCCACATTTACCTTCCCTTGACTCTGTTCTCCTGCCCCATGTCTTCACCTTGGTTCAGGTGCCTTCTCCTTCAATGTTCACTGAACTGCACAGAACATTGATAAAGGGCCAGATTCTGCTATGCAGGCCCTCACACACTTTTCAGAATACCATCCTTCATTGAAAACCAATGGGACTACTTGAGAGGTAAGGTCCTATTCAGTGTGTGAGTAAGGGGATTGGACCTAGGTCCAAAGGAAACACAAGCTGGAGATGAACTGGAGCTGCCAAGTATGGACTTCCCAAAGCTCCAGGGGTGGGGGTTGGATCTGAGGGACCCAGGAGGGGAATCTGCTTGTCTAGTGCAGGCAATAGAGACATAGATGAAGAAGGCCATAAGGACTGGAGTGTGTCCTAGATTAAGGCCAGAAGGGACCACTATGCCCATTTAGTTGGACTCCCTGCACAACACAGGCCAAAAACCCCATACACTAACTTCTGCATCAGCCCTGTAACTTCTGGTTGAGCAACACTGTCTCTTGTTGAAAAGATATCCAGTCCTGATTTAAAGACTACAGGTGATGGAGGATCCATCACATCCCTTGGTACATTGTTCCAATGGATAATTACACTCACTGTTAAGTGTGCACCTTATTTATGGTTGGAGTTTGTCTATCAGGTTACCATGTCTATGTGCAAATCCAGTTCTCTGATTAGTGAGAAGGGCCCAGATCCACAAAAGGTCCTAATTCCCATTCAGATCAGTGGGAGTTGGGAGGCTCCTTGGTGGATCTGGGGCAAGGTGCGATTGCTCTTTTGGCTGAGTGGCTAAAATTTGGGAAGTGGGGTTATAGATTGTAACAAACTCATGGCAGTCTAGGAACCTGTTGATTATCAAGTCCACTTCATGGTGACAGCAGGGACAGAACTCATTCCATCCTGCTTCCCAACCTGAAGTAAAGGAAAATCTCCATTACTTAGCAGTACAGGGCCAAGCAAGACACAGTTCTGATTCCATCCAGTAGAGGGCAGTGGTTTGCACACACGCTAACCAACTCATTGACAATGTATTTGGAAATCAACAAGCCACAAGCCAGCACAATACAATGGTGATTTAAGGGAATATTTTCACTTCTAATGAAAGAAAGGGGAATTTGTAACCAAGGAGGTGTGGTAATAAAAGATTATTATAATAATAACCCATAGACTGCAGCAAATTAAAACTGTTCTCCAGAATTAGAAGCTGTCAGTAATTATAGCTTAGCTCAGCAATGATGCTATTTAAATGTAATGTGTTTAAAGTGCAGTTGATAGAAATAACTCGATTGTGCAATTACAGGGCCCAGAGGGGCTGTTCTGTCTATCTAGGTATCTAGACCACGCTCAGCACGGTGGTATCTGTGGGTCTTTCTTAGGGAATTGGCATGGCATAATTATTAATCGTGTTCATTTGCTTAGCATTGACAGTATGCTTGGGCATTGTACGCAACACCAGAACAAAAGAATAGAGACAGTCCATGCCCCAAAATGATTTTGCTCTAGAAGACACAGAGAAGAGGATTTATCTTTTTTACCATGCTTCATATAATTATTACTGTAGGTTTCCGTCTCATGAACATTGCAGTGGCTCTGGATGGAGAGGCAGTGTGGTCCAGTGGTTAAAGTGCTAGCCTGGGTTCTGAGGGAACTGGGTTCAATTCTGTGCTGTTATGGATTCTCTTGGGTGTCAATGGGAGTTAGGCACCTAAATACCTTTTTAAAATCTGTGCCTCTGTTCTCCACCTGTAAAATGGGGGTAATGGAACTGCCCTGGGTGTTGGGGGGGATATAGACATTAAAGATTATGTTTGGATCAGGTGCTATGATAACGGGGGCTGCCACAGGGTGACCGGCCCCTTTAAGGGGAGATGGGGCCAGCCACAACTAGGCCATAATTAATTTGCAGCTTCCCAGCCCGAAAGCATGGGGCTAAGGCAGGTCAGGTGACAGGTTAATGGGCACCAGGATCTTATAAAAGGAGTGAGAGTGAGGGGGCTGGCTTCTGAGCCAGGGTCTGTAGGAGGCTGGGTACCTCAGGGGCCCAGTGCTCTATACTGAATGAAGGAATGGAGCTCAGAAGGGGCTGAGAATGGGGTACTCCTGTAGGACCAGCCTGGGGGCCAAGAGCTTTATCCCAGAGCCAGAAAGACTCACAGGTAGTCCCGAAAGGAGCTGGGAACAGGTCCTAGAGAGCGGGCTGAAGAAAAGCTGCTGAAGGGTAGAAGGACCTTTTTGTTTGTAGGGACTTTTTGAGCTGGACTCTTGCCCCAGAAGGCGTTCTGTTTGTTTGCACAGACTGGGGTGTGGAGAGCGGAGGAGACCCACCTCAGGGAAGGAAACTGAGGCAGGCAGTTCTGGCAGCACCTTGCCTGGCCAGCAGGGGGTGCGGCTGTGTCAGGGGGCTATGTAAATACCTCCGATAACTCTGGTATTGTGACATGAAGGGGTGTTGGGTGCACGTGGCATTGAAGCACACCCGCAGCTGGTTGGGGGACCTTTGTGGGTAGCCTCCTCTTCTGCCAAGAAACAGAGGCCTTCCGTTTCCAGGGCCGCCTGCAGCACCTTCCACACGTGCTGAATTATTCTTTTCCCAGTCTGACATCGTTCAAATCTGTGTGGTTCATCCCCTTTAGCTGGAGAGGAGCCTGAATGCAACCCACAGCTCAGAACCCCCCTGGGAACAGCAGGATCTCACCTGCCCTGGGAGAGCCTGGATCCTCTTGGAGCTGGACTTCCCAGGGCTCCCCTAAAGGCAGGTGCAGTGTGAATGTAACCCATCCTAACACAGTAGGCTGCATCCCACTCAAGTGGCACATCCACTTGAGGATAACAGCCAAGCTCTCTTGTATAAGGTCGCCCCGCAGTATGGCATCGGGGGAGCTGCTGGTCATTCCTTTAACTCAGAAGTAAAGGTCTGGGCTACAGGGCCAAAGGTCCCAGGCTGAAATCTTTTAACCGTGCAGAGGAGCCAGATGGGGATTCGTTACACAAAGCAGTGCGAAGGCCCTGTACAAGATAGTGCAGTCCCAGGCTCTGTTCAATTACATACACTTCCCTGCTGGGCATGAGGGAAAACTATCCAGAGGAGCCCAGCCGGCCGTCCTGCTCCATCCCCTTGCAGTCTACCCCTCCAGGTGCCATGATCTCCCCAGAGAGGTGCTCTGCGTGGGCAGAGAGAAGAGGGAGCAGGCCATAGAGCTGGGGCTCCTTCCACAGGGGCAGGATCCCCCATCCCTCCCTTCTAACCTGTCCCCTAACCATCTCCCACTGTGGCTGGTGGAAAGACTCCCGTTCACTTCTGTTTCCACGGGAGCTGGATTGGGCCCAGATGGAGGAAAACCAGGAGTGTGGTCAAGGCCAGGGCTGCGGGCCAGGAAATATGGCTTCTGTTCCTGGCTCTGACACTGAGTGAC